>NC_064614.1:620247319-621497319 GCF_023898315.1 Schistocerca nitens | reverse complement strand
ATCTCATCATTCTAGAAGGAAGAATGGATCAATACATATTCTTGAGGACCATGTCCACTCCTTCATGCAGTTTGTTTTTCTCACCTTGATGGCATCTACTGGCAGGACAGTGGAACATTTCACACAGCTTGCAGCATAGTGCATTGTTTGAAGAGCACTAGAATGAGATTACCTTACTTCCCTGACCACCAAATTCTCTGGATTTAAACCCAGTCAAGAACGTTTGGAACCACCTCCACTGGGCTCTAAGTGCCATGGATCCTCATCCGAGAAACCTAGCTGGCCACAGCACTGGAGTCGGCATGGCTTCACATCCCTGTTAGTACCTTCCAGAACCTCATTGACCCTCTTCCTGCATGTCTTGCAATGGTCCATACTGCAAAAGGTGTTTATTCAGACTTTTTACAGGTGGTCACATTACTGTGAGTGGATAGTGTATTTCTGGTTGACAGACTTTTTGCAGTCCGACAGCAATGACAATGCCCGGACACAATGCACAACAATGAATGCAACCAGCAACTTTCAGGTATGGCATACTGGCTGCAGCCATGAGAAGATACCAATCCTGAGCAATCATGTACACTCACGAGTGGGATGTCAAGAGTGACCACCCCAGAAGTGATGACTTTCAGCCAGCCATGACTGCCACACACATGGCCGACAACAACATGCCTCATAATAGTGAGGGGGCATGCCCATGATTGTGTTGGTTTCACTCCTGTTTTGGCGACCAGGCATGCGACTGCTCAATGTCATGTAACCTCACAAATGCAAGATGTGGACTGCAATAGGTGCCTAGCAGTTATGGCTTTTCCTCAGCATGATCAATTTTGTATGAAATTTTAGACCATTCTGTCACAGCAACTTCCTTGTTGATTGCCTCAGACACAAGTGAAGCTGCAGTTGGCACAGTACTACAGCAAACAGATGTGGGCAAAAACAACTGTTACATTTCTTTTCGCAGAAGCTAACCGAGTCTTAATGTAAGTGGTCAGTTTATAATTGGGAGCTGCTAGCCATGTATGAGGTCATGTGACACTTCAAAGAAAAAGGTGGGCCCTAACAAGTTACATGCACCACAAACTGCTGGCAGATTCAATACACAACCCAGAAAAAGACTGTCCCCCACTGCAGTTCAACTACCTCGATTATACCGATGTTCAGCACCTTAAGAGCATTGTGGCAGATTACCTATCTCAAGTTAATGCACTGCCAGTTAATATCAACTATGAAGATCTCACTGCAGCTCAACAAAAGGATCCAAAAATCTGCAAACTTCTACAACGTTCCTCCATGGAAGCCTGGTGTGACGTATCACAACACCAGACCTATCCGCACGTTCAGCTAACTGTGAGAAAGCCTATTTTCGATAGCTGCTGAAGCTGGGGGTATGCCCTGCTGCTAAGCCTGTTATGGTCTGATCTATCAGGTTTGATGTGAAGTGAGACTGCAAACTGTGGACTGAAACCTACATAGCTTTCCAGGACTGTATGAGTGTTCAACATGCACATCTTTTCACAGAAGCTAACCGAGTCTTAATGTAAGTGATCAGCTTATAACTGGGAACTGCTAGCCATGTACAAGGCCATGTGACACTTGGCCAGTTAGAACATGTCCACTTCGATCTGGTTGGCCCACTATTGGAGTCAGAAGATACCACAACTGATTGTGTTATTCACGGCAAGAGTATTCATAAAATTGTGGGCATCACATTCCAGCTGATCAGTGTCCATTGTTACCAATCAGAGCCACCAGTTCAAGTCCATATTACTCTGCAAGCTATCTAACTTTCGCAGTGTACAGTGCTACTGCATCAAAGCCTATCATACGCAGAGCAATGGGCATGTCAAATGCCAGCATTGAAAAATCAAGGCAGCATTTATGTGCCATGAAGGCCAGTGGACACTGGGTCCTATTTCTTCCACATTCATAGAAGACAGTTAGGCTTCATTAACAGATGTTTCATGTAACAAGCTACTAACCCAACTGTCAGATTCATCTTCCCGGCACAACCACTAGCCGCTAAGGAGTTATCAACCCCAGCCCATAGGGTGAAACAACACATTAAGTGAATAGCAACACTGCTCCTCCAAAACTGCACCTCATCATAAAATGTTGTGAACAAAGACCAGCATTGCAGCCACTATATTTCAGGGCACATCGAGTACTGAAATGGGGGGACATAGTACTACATGGGAAGCCAACCACCGTGTCCATGGATCACCTTCAACCTGGACTGGATTTTGCAAAAGTGCTGCTTAGACAAAAACCAAAACACAAGAAGAGGGGGCTGGCAATGCACCACCTCACCTGCCACCGCCACAAGCGACCCTTCTGCCACAACAACTTGGATCACCTTCAACCTGGACTGGATTTTGCAAAAGTGCTGCTTGGAAAAAACCAAAACACAAGAAGAGAGGGCTGCAATGCACCACCTCATCTGCCACCGCCACAAGTGACCCTTCTGCCAAGACAACTTGAGAACTTTGACACCGACTGGTAATCTTGCTATGACTGCATCCGTCGACCTCCCCCTACCTTAACCAGTATCAATGGAGGAGGTGCACCATCACTGCACTTCTTTGCCAAGAAATAGAATGGTCATGTTCTTCATTGCAGCTGGGCACAGCATGACTGATCATGTGAAACTACATGAAGAACATGTGAGTTACTGGGCTCTTTGTTGGCCTTGTCCCATCAGTGCTCCACACTGCATGGGAGGGCTCTGAGGGGACCCCACAGTCGATGATGAAATATCACAAAATTAAAACTCTTTGGCAGTGATATTAGTTAGTCCTTCCTGCGGGAGGAATATCTTCATCAGTTGAGTCATCTTCAGCTAACTGTGTATGTATGCAGTCCATCTGTACATTCCATTGTTAATATTAAATTTGTATTAATTGTACTCATTGGCATTTAGATTCAATATGTAAGCCTCCACACTAGAATTCCTAGAAGATTTTAAGTACAAGCATTGGATAAAACAATAGAAACACTGCAAAAAATGTATGCGTGAACATAAACATAGATGCTAACCAAGCCCATTGACTGTGCTCATGTGTGATTGTGAGTGCATTGTCGGAGGTAAGTGAACTTGAATGAGGGCAAATTGTTGATGTTGCATGGTAGGTGTTGCAGTAACCAAGGTAGCCAAAATATTTGTTCAAGAGGCACCATATCAAAAATTTATATGGCATACAGGGAAAGTGGAAAAACGTCATCCACTGAGTGACAAAGGGAACAGAATTGCGTGTTGAGGGATTGTGATGGATTGTCGCTGAAGAGGATCATGGCAAAAAATAAGAGGATGATAGCTACAAAAGTCACTCGTTAACTCTATCAGCAGCAAAACAATACAAAGGGAGCCCCATGACCAGAGGACTGCACGGTGATCTGGAATTCCAAAACCATTCATCAGTGATGCAAATGTCATAGCAGGAGAATGTCATGCCAAAGCCATAAAACTCAATATATGGAGCAATGGAAGAAAGCCATTTGGTCAGATGAGTCTTTCACACTGTTTCCAACTTCTGGCTGAGTTTATGTCCCAGGAGGAAATGTGGTGGGGGTTTGGTGGTGCTTTGGACAGTCATATCATTGTATTCCAGGGGCCCCATGTTTACTCTGCGAGGTCTCATTACTGCCAAGAATTATGTGACCATCTGGCTGATCAGGTCCATCGCATGGTACAATGTTTATTCCACAATGATGATGCTATGTTTCAAGATGATAAGGCCCCTGTTCACACAGCTCACATTGTCCAGAACTAGTTTTATGAGCAAAAGGATTTAGTGTTGCATCTTCCCTATCCACAACAGTCACCAGATCTGAACATTATTGAGCCTTTGTGGTCTACTTTGAAGAGAAGGGAGCACAAGTGCTATCTGCCTCCAAAATTGTTACCTGAACTTGACTCTGTTTTGGAGGAAGAATAGTATAAGATTCCCTTGGAAACCATACAGGAGCTGTATTTATCCATTCTGAGATGACTGGAAGTTGTTTTGAATGCCAACAGTTTTCCTACACCGTATTAGCCATGGTAATTTGTTGTGCTCTCTGTGTTTCCATGTTTTTTGTCCACTTCCCGACTGCATCAGCTGCCTTGTAAGTAAAAGGACTGATACTATTTTTATATCCATACTTGTATCACCTAACGGAAAGGAAGAATTAGTGACTTCTGATAATGGAACTGTAAGGTCATTTACATATGTCAGAAAGAACGGAAGACCATAAAAAGAACCCTGTGGTAGATTATGTGTTGTTGCTTAAAATTCCAAGTGCCTATTGTTACGTGATCAACACCATTTTTTGCCAAGAAATGAAGATAACAGCCTTGCAAATTTCTGTGTTTACCATTCCCTAATAATTTAACTTTTGCTTTGGTTGGTTGATTTGGAGGGAGGAGACCAAACAGCAAGGTCATTAGTCCCATTGGATTAGGGAAGTATGGGGAAGGAAGTTGGCCCTGCCCTTTCAAAGGAACCATCCCGATATTTGCCTGAAGCAATTTAGGGAAATCATGGAAAACCCAAATCAGGATGGCTGGATGCGGGTTTGAACCGTTGTCATCCCAAAAGCAAGTCCATTGTTAAACTGAGCGAGGTGGCACAGTGGTTAGCACAACCACTGCGCCACGTCACTTGGTTTAACTTTTGCATGAGAGTATCATTGTTCACACAATAAAAACTGAAGTCATCCATAACATATAGCTAATATATTCTGATTTATTGATTTCAGCATAATAACTATCAAGATTAATACAGCCTGTTCAGCTGAGAGTCATTTTGTATATCCAGAGAGTTTTCTGCTGCACTAAGTTTGTTTAAATTCCATTGAACTTGATTTTTTTAAATTTTTTTAAAAATCTGGTAGCAGTAATAGGGGCAGCAATCCTTTATTATAGTTTCGTCTCCATTTTATTGAAGTTGAAGACAGCATATTTAAATATGTCCTGGAAAATACCATTAAGAAAAGATTCATTACATAAATAACCCATTGAGTTATGTACCTTAAAAGAGCATCATGTGATTATTCTGCTACTTATTTCATTACAAACAAGAGAACTGATAACACTGACAGCTATTTTAGAGATGTCTGATGTAGTTGAATGTTATCGAACTTGTTTGGAATGCTGTTTCCAGGTACTTTCCATTTATTGCTCTTGTAGTTTTCAAGTTCTTATTAATTATTATGAGAGTAAATATCATCAAATGTAATGACCAGAGAAACCACTAACTTCAATTTGAACTAAGCCTTCACAGTATTTATGTGTCTATAAAACTGTTACTAGTGGTAGTGTTCCTAGTTCCCAGAACTCTTGTTGTAAACTGTACGAGGGAGGTTAGACTATATGAAGTTGAGAGGGACTCAGTTATAGTTCTAGAACAGTATTGTTCTAAAAAGTTTAAATGAAAACTTCCAGTTAACATACCTCCATCTGTTTAGAAGCTAAAAATTTTAATAAGGCATCAAGTGTTTTTCATGGATAACTCAAAATTATCTGCTGGAGCCATGTGTATTGTGGATTTTTCTATTAAGCTGTAGTGACTGCTGCATACTCATACTGCAGTTGGCACATGTGACAATCACTTGTGCCAATCTCAAATGTTCTGCAACACAGTTTGCGTGAGTGCAAAGAAAGAAGAATGTCATCCACATGCTGGCATTTTTCCCGCTCGGGACACAGTGATATGCCTGCAGCGACTCACCACATTTATGTTTAGCACAGCAGAGCAACTAGTGATGTTTACTCTTTGTTTGAGATGTTCTGTTACTCTTGTTAGAAACAATGCCTGTACCTACCTTAGTAAAGTGGTTTTGAGAGTCAATAATCTGTTGAAGTTGCATCTCATTTCTGACTGAACAGAAATTCGAATGCAGGATACTCTCATACCACATGGTCTAACACACTGCTTCCCAAGCGGAAAGGAGTGCCGGTCCCCAGCACGAATCCGCCCAGTGGATTTGTGTCGAGGTCTGGTGTGCCAGCCAGCCTGTGGGTGGTTTAAGGCAGTTTTCCATCTGCCTTGGCGAATGTGGGTTGGTTCCCCTTATTCCACCTCAGTTACACTATGTCAGCGATTGCTGCGCAAAAACTGTCTCCATGTTGCGTACACCATAATTACTCTACCATGCAAACATCATTCAGGGCTGCACTTATCTGGAGTGAGATGGATTGCTGTGGCCTGTTGTGGGGTTGTGGACCACTGAGGGCAACGGCGGGATAAAGCCTCTCCGTCATTTCTAGGTCCTCGGTTCAGTACACAATATACAATACTCCTGTCAGTTAGGACCGTGGATAAGAATTTTTGCCATACAGAGTTAACAAACTGTGACAGAATTATCAACGGTATTGCACCTGGCAGGGTGCCTCCTGACCTTTTGACCCCAGAATCCCATATTGTGGTTTGCTCAGGCTGGAACAAATGTGGATAACACTAAATTGTCTTTGGTTATAGGCCAGCTCAACCATCAAAATGCTACAGAGGTCCAAGACATAATAACAGCACCTCTGATGGAAAAAGTCTATGACAGATTAAAAGCGGAGCTCATATGTCATATAGTGATTTCATAGGGAGATTGCATGCACCAGGTATTGACTCAAGAAGAAATGGGTGACAGGAAGCCCTCACAATACCTTCATCGTGTTTGCAACAAAGTAGACATCAGCAACATTCCAAACAACCTCCTGCACATGATTTGGAGCAACAATCTGCCAGCCCAGGTAGAAGCTATCATTGCTATGAAATTGGACATGTCACTGGAGGTGGTTGCAGAACTTGCTGACCACATTCAAGATGCCATCATGTAGTGCTCACAAGTTGGTACAATAACTGTTCCTATCAGTGGTGCGTCCATAACCTCTACTGTGTCATGTGCTGATTACGATGCCCTAGCCGACAAGATGGACTTCTTAAGTGCACAGATGGTAGCTTTGCTTTCACAAGGTAATACAAGCTGCCATAGAGGATGTAGTTGATGACATTCAAGGAGTTGCTCCACTTCACATTCCGTGTCCAAGTGTGGCTCCACAGTTTGTTGATACCACTGCAGATATGGTTAACAGGCAAAAAAGTGTGCAAGCCAATTTACATTCCCAAATGGGAATGGCGGTTGTTAGTAGGCACCACTGACTGCCACAAACCTCCTGGTACCTGTTTATAATGGAATGAGCCTCAGGAAGGAAATATCTAACATATACATGATCTGATCTGAGTATTTTACCAAGAAAGTCACTCTGCTACTGCAGGCCATGCACGGCAGTCAACTTGGCAGCTGATAACAATATAAAGATCCCAACTTACTGTACATGGCATGATGATGTAGACAATTTGCATGGAATTTCATGGCAGCAGAAATGGCTGAGGTGATAATAGACACTGACTTCTTTGCCACATTTTGAACTTTTTCCTGATGTATCTAATGCCTGCCCTGTGGACAGCCTTACATGTTTGACAGCCACTGTATATCACCATGACACTAGAACAAGTAGCATCAGGCTTGTGCAAGTAGTAGATGTAGAGTACTGCATGATTTTCTGGCCTTAACTAGACCACCGGGAGCACCACAACAGGTGTTGCATGGCACTGTCAACCACACCAAAACTACAGATGGACCACCTGTGTCATGTCACCCTTGCAGATTAACACCCAACCGACACGAAATAGCAAAGGCAGAGTTTGGCCGTGTGTTGAAGGAAGGAATTATATGCCTGCCATTCAGTCCATGGGTGTCTGCATTACACGTAGTCCCTAAAAAAGGAGGAGCCTGTCATCCATGCACCAATTACTGAGCACTCAATGCAAGGACTATTCCTGACCACTACCTGGTACCATTATAACGTGACTACAACCATGCCCCTCATGGCTCAACAATATTTTGCATCACTAACTGTATGAAGGTCTACACGCAGATCTCTGTCATGCCAGAGGACATTCCCAAGACAGCCATAATTACACCCTTCAGATTGTTCAAGTTGAAGTTGATGACATTCAGGTTGCAGAACACTTCACAGACCAAGCAGTGGTTTATAGATTTCATCTTGCATGGGCTACCTTGCTGTTTATAACTAAACAATATGCTGGTCTACTTGGAAACCAGAGAACAGCCTCATAGGTACCTATGTGAGGTTTTTAACCAACTGGAGAAGTATGGCATGCTTTTAAACACTGTGAAATGCATTTTTGGCTAGCCTGAATTTGAATTTACGAGCCACTGCATATCATTCTCTGGTTCTGCACCACTACCAGAAATTGTAGAGGGCATATTACAACTGCCAACTGCCAAAGCCTACCATCATAAAAGAGCTATGCAGATACCTCAGGATGCTAAATTTTTACCAGCGTCACTTACCACATACCACCAAGCAACAGGCGTCATTAAATGTGGTACTGTCAGGTGCAAGGGTGTGAGGAAACACTCCTGTGTAATAGAATGATAGTATGAACGTGACGTTCAAAACAATGAAACATGGCCTTGCTTAGACCGCCCTACTCACTCACCCAAAACCTGATGCTCCGCTTGCCTTAGTGGTTGAGGCAAGCCAGTTTGCTGTTGGTGTGGTTTTGCACCAATGGGTAAATGGTGCATGGCAGCCACTGGCATATTTTTTGTGTAAATGGATGCCTTCACAGTATAGATAGGTAGTTCACGAACGAATGGGTGCAAAGGAACGGTTCACCAAGATGAATGAAAGGACCGAGGAACGAATTCCAAGGAACGATCGGTTCATAGTTCACTTCAGTCGCGGCGGTCTACTAATAGTTCCCGGGAATGATGAATGATCGGTTCATAGTTCACTTTGGTCACGGCGGTCTACTTATAGTTCCTGGGAATGAGGAACGATCGGTTCATAGTTCACTAGTTCACTTCGGTCGCGGCAGTCACTTCGGCAGTTCTCATTCCAGCCTCGGTCACGTGCTTGTCTCAGTCTTGGTCTCCCTCGGCCGCACTCGTCGTTCTTCGCATGACCACCTGTCTCAGTTCCAATGCTGACTGCTCCTAGTTAGTTCAGTATCCAGTTGTTCATTTCATTCACTGCGCTCGCCCATTTTACATGTGTTCCAAACTGTTCTTGCATTCAGCATCCACGACCGGTAATCAAAAACTATTTTATAGTTACGTAAATTACATAAAAATTACGTTGCATGTAATGGGTACGTCTTTTCAGGTAACAAAAGGGCATATCAGCTCACTTCATTATATCGATGAACAGCAGAAGACATACTTATAACAAGGCAAGTTTTTTTGTTATTCATATATTTTTTGGTTTCATTGAATTGATTTGGCAACTAACTTTCAATAATTTGTTTAATTTTTAGTGTAAGAAAATTCATATAAAACGATTTTCGTGTATCTTTCATATACAAAACATTACATTTAGGAAGGCTCTAATAAGTTTTAAGTTTGGTTGTTTCCAATTTGCATTACCTGCTAGTTTGGTTTCTTTGAAAAAAAAAAAAAGAAGTGGGCTGTGGGTCATTTTGGCTCAGTAGGAAAAGCGGTGCCTCTCCATTTGAAAAGAAATAGATTGCCATAAAATTGTATTTACTTATTGTCTCAAAAACATTTGTTCAGAAAGAGCTTTCAAACCAAAAACTTTATTACTGCAATCTTAATTATTATTATTATTTCTTTACTTTCTCAGACGTTAAGTCTGGTTGAGAATGGAAAGTGACGCGGACCTTGATCAAGCGTCACTTCCTATTAACTGTACGGTATGTGTTATATTGCATTTAGGAACTTTCGGGTAATTGAACATGTATCAATAATTACGGATTTCTGTAGTTGTATATATGTGTTTGGATGTAGCTGTATTGCATTGATGTATTGGTGGATATTGTGTGGTATGACTCCTGTAGTTGATACTATAATTGGTATGATGTCAACTTTATCCTGATGCCACATGTCTTTGACTTCCTCAGCCAGTTGGATGTATTTTTCAATTTTTTCTCCTGTTTTCTTTTGTATATTTGTTGTATTGGGTATGGATATTTCGATTAGTTGTGTTAATTTCTTCTTTTTCTTGGTGAGTATGATGTCAGGTTTGTTATGTGGCGTTGTTTTATCTGTTATAATGGTTCTGTTCCAGTATAATTTGTATTCATCATTCTCCAGTACATTTTGTGGTGCATACTTGTATGTAGGAACTTGTTGTTTTAAAAGTTTATGTTGTAAGGCAAGCTGTTGATGTATTATTTTTGCGACATTGTCATGTCTTCTGGGGTATTCTGTATTTGCTAGTATTGTACATCCGCTTGTGATGTGATCTACTGTTTCTATTTGTTGTTTACAAAGTCTGCATTTATCTGTTGTGGTATTGGGATCTTTAATAATATGCTTGCTGTAATACCTGGTGTTTATTGTTTGATCCTGTATTGCAATCATGAATCCTTCTGTCTCACTGTATATATTGCCTTTTCTTAGCCATGTGTTGGATGCGTCTTGATCGATGTGTGGCTGTGTTAGATGATACGGGTGCTTGCCATGAAGTGTTTTCTTTTTCCAATTTACTTTCTTCATATCTGTTGATGTTATGTGGTCTAAAGGGTTGTAGAGGTGGTTATGAAATTGTAGTGGTGTAGCCGATGTATTTATATGAGTGATTGCTTTGTGTATTTTGCTAGTTTCTGCTCGTTCTATAAAGAATTTTCTTAAATTGTCTACCTGTCCATAATGTAGGTTTTTTATATCGATAAATCCCCTTCCTCCTTCCTTTCTGCTTAATGTGAATCTTTCTGTTGCTGAATGTATGTGATGTATTCTATATTTGTGGCATTGTGATCGTGTAAGTGTATTGAGTGCTTCTAGGTCTGTGTTACTCCATTTCACAACTCCAAATGAGTAGGTCAATATTGGTATGGCATAAGTATTTATAGCTTTTGTCTTGTTTCTTGCTGTCAATTCTGTTTTCAGTAGTTTTGTTAGTCTTTGTCTATATTTTTCTTTTAGTTCTTCTTTAATATTTGTATTATCTATTCCTATTTTTTGTCTGTATCCTAGATATTTATAGGCATCCGTTTTTTCCATCGCTTCTATGCAGTCGCTGTGGTTATCCAATATGTAATCTTCTTGTTTAGTGTGTTTTCCCTTGACTATGCTATTTTTCTTACATTTGTCTGTTCCAAAGGCCATACTTATATCATTGCTGAATACTTCTGTTATCTTTAGTAATTGGTTGAGTTGTTGATTTGTTGCTGCCAGTAGTTTTAGATCATCCATGTATAGCAAATGTGTGATTTTGTGTGGGTATGTTCCAGTAATATTGTATCCATAATTTGTATTATTTAGCATGTTGGATAGTGGGTTCAGAGCAAGGCAGAAGCAGAAAGGACTTAATGAGTCTCCTTGGTATATTCCACGCTTAATCTGTATTGGCTGTGATGTGATATTATTTGAATTTGTTTGGATATTAAGTGTGGTTTTCCAATTTTTCATTACTATGTTTAGGAACTGTATCAATTTAGGATCTATTTTGTATATTTCCAATATCTGTAGTAACCATGAGTGGGGTACACTATCAAAAGCTTTTTGGTAATCAATGTATGCGTAGTGTAGCGACCTTTGTTTAGTTTTAGCTTGATATGTCACCTCTGCATCTATTATCAGTTGCTCTTTACATCCTCGTGCTCCTTTGCAACAGCCTTTTTGTTCTTCATTTATAATTTTGTTCTGTGTTGTATGTGTCATTAATTTCTGTTTGATGATTGAAGTTAATATTTTGTATATTGTTGGTAGGCATGTTATGGGGCGATATTTAGCTGGGTTTGATGTGTCTGCTTGATCTTTAGGTTTCAGATAAGTTATTCCATGTGTAAGTGTATCAGGGAATGTGTATGGGTCTGCAATGTAACTGTTAAATAATTTAGTTAGATGTGAATGTGTTGAGGTGAACTTCTTTAACCAGAAATTTGCTATTTTATCATTTCCAGGGGCTTTCCAATTGTGAGTAGAATTAATTGCTTGGGTGACTTCATGTTGCAAAATTATCACTTCAGGCATTTGTGGTATCATCTTGTATGTGTCTGTTTCTGTTTGTATCCACCGTGCATGCCTGTTATGTTGTACCGGGTTTGACCATATGTTGCTCCAGAAGTGTTCCATGTCTGTTATGTTTGGTGGATTGTTTATTTTAATGTGTGTGTTATCTATTGTCTGGTAAAATTTCTTTTGGTTTGTGTTGAATGTTTGGTTTTGTTTCCTTCTATTTTCACTTTTTTTTTTATCTTCTGAGTCGTTTGGCTAATGCTTGTAATTTCTGCTTCTTTTCGTCTAATTGCTCTGTTGCTTCTTGTTGTGAGATTTTACCTAACCTTTTTCGTTTTTTTTCCGAGATTTCATTTCTTATAAATTGTGTTAGCTGTCCGATGTCTTTTCTCAGTTTTTCTATTCTGATCTGTAGCCTGTGTTGCCATGCTGGTTTTGTGGGTTTCTTCTGTGTGTTGGTTGGTTCTGATCTCTGTCTAGTGTGTATATTTAGTGTAGTGAGTGCTCCTATATAAACCAGTAGTTGTAACTCTTCCATAGTTGTGTTTTCATTTATTTTGTTGTGTATGATTGTGTTGATAGTTTTTATTGTTGTTTCGACTTGTGGGTTATTTGGTGGTCTATGCAAGAATGGTCTTATGTCTGTATTTGTGTCTTTGTATTCTATATATGTTAGCTGAAATTTTTCTTCTATATCTAGCATCTGTGTCACTTTGTGTTCTATTTGTGCTTGTTCTGGTGGCTGTCTTAAGATTTCGTTTTCCTCTGATTGTTTAGTTGGTGCGTGTTGTTCTTTGTTTGTTTGCTCTGGGATGTTTGAGTCCATTACTGTATTTTCTTCTTCTTCTGATTGCACATTATTTTGTTCCAGTATTTGTTGTACTTCTTGTTTGATGTTTTCTAATTCTGACTGGGGTATCCTGTTATTTTTGATTATTACACGGATCTGATCAGCTAGTTATTATTATTATTATTATTATTATTGCTGCATTAACTTTAATAATGCAACATAAAAACCTAATTTTTACTAAGCGTGTGACGCAAGTATGATGAGAAAACCACATTTTATTTTATGCTTCCATAAAGTCTACTTTGCCTACGAACTCAGAGACAATGTGAAGTATATATAGGATGTAAACGGTTATTGTTTACAACGTAGCATAGCTATGTAGTGGAAGTCGAAATGAAGAATTTTATGCAAGACACTTGTGGTCTATTAAGTTGGGAAACAGCCACCAACAGGTTTACAAGACTACATGTGCTATAGCCCATGCACGTCACGTGAGATTTTCTCGTTCTCTTCTCCAGCTCTCTACACATCGTCATTGATTATTTTGCCATTGTTGCTTGCATTAGCTTTTTACTTCTTCACTGCCTAATTATTACATGTTTGTCTGTTTGTTGTATCTGCTCATAATGGGCAACACATCATCCATAATTGGCGAGCAGTCTGTACTCGGGGCCAGTTTTCCGTGAGCCACCCTATATTATTTCCCTGCGATCAGCCACACAACGCTACAGTTGGCTAAATGAGAGGTTCTGCAGAATCACAGAAATTACTTCTAAAAGTGTGTAAGAATTCTGTAATGAATAAAAACTCTATACTCCAGGGGGGAGGCAAGGCCCCCTCTTGGTGCCCTCCATCCTTCAGTCACCTACACTACTAGTTTTCAATTTTTCATAAGAACCATCTTACAAGCACAAATGAACAGTGAACGAGTAAAAATGAACGGTTCCCAAAAAAGAACGATCAGCAGTGAACTAGTTCCCAAGGATGAACGAGTTTGCCCATCTCTCCTTCACGGCAGTGCTGGAGCATGTTTGATAGGGAGCTGTTGCCTATCTACCATTCCATCAAGCACTTCAAGTCACAGGTTGAGGCATAGGGTTTCACAGTTTACACTGATCACAAACTGCTGGTACACACATTCCATAAGAACACTGACAAGTGCTCACCACGGCAGTACCCTCAACTCAAGTTTATAAGCCATCTCACTACAGACTTGTGGCACATTTCTGTATTGACCAACATGTTAGCAGACTGCTTATTCAGAGTCTCTGGTATTTCACAACCATTGAACATGACAGAGCTAGCAGTCACACAGCAAGAAGATCATGAACTACAAGCAATATCATGTGACGACAAAACTTGGCTAAAATTGTAAATGGTCAACATTCCAGGTAAAAACGGCAAGGTCTACAGTGGCATACGGTACGGCAGATCATGACCGTATGTACCAACCACATTTGGCCAGACAGTGCTCGATAACCTCCATAACCTGTGTCACTCTAGAGTGTGCATGACAGTTACACCAGTGTCACAGAGGTTTGTGTGGCTAGGCATGGACAGAGATTGCTTTCAGTGGACTAAAGCTTGCCCACACCGCCAGTTATACAAAGTTGCACCACATGTGCACTCTCCAGTGGGGGAACTCCTGGACGTCAGTGTGCATTTTGCTCACATTCACCTAGATGCGGCAGAACAACTGCCTTGACAGCTGTCACTATCTAATGGTGGTAATGGTTGACAGGTACACGCATTGCCCAGAAGCAGTTCCTACTGATGACATTTTGGCAGAAACGCTTGCAGGAGCTTTCACATCAACATGGCTTGCCAGATTTGGTTGCCCTCTTCATACAACAACCAACAGGGGGAGGCAATTTGAGTCGGAATTGTTCATGCTAGCTAGCCAAGTTCTGCACATACTCACAACATTAAGACCATGATTCTACAAAGATAACCATAATTCCTACATACTCTATGTCAGATGGTGGACAGCATGAAATCCATCAGAGCTATTAGTCAAGGACAGCACCCAACATTCATGCATAAGAATCTCGACATGTGCACTCAGGTTATGCTTTGCATGGATGCTGTCAAACCACCACTGCAACCACCATACACTGGAGCACACTGTGTTCTGCACAGGAGTTTGCATACCATGGACTTTCTTATTAATGGCAGACAAGCTACAGTTTCAATGAATAGGGTTAAGCCACCTACACATTCTAAGAGGCTCCGACTACATTGCCAAAGATTTTGAGAGAGGAGAAGGAAGAGGCTACAATCTGGCCTCCCACTCCACCACCATCTGAACCACTTTAAGATGAACCAAAATACATCATTCACTCAGGAAGATATGTTCATTTTGCTGTCCGGTACAGAGAAGACCTACCATGCTCCACTCTCACCAAGGTGGCTCCTGTAACAACTGCTACATGCTGATAATGCTGTCAGCGCATGCGATAGTCAATTGTGCCAATCTCCAATGCTGCTCTGCACCGTTTGTGTGTGAATGCAAAGATGGAAGAATTTAATCCCGACACTGAGCATTTTGTCGCTTGGGATGTCTACAGTGAGGTGTCACACTTATTCTTACAATACCAGAGCAACTGCTGATTTTTACTCTTCGTTTGAGACTTTCTGTTACTCTTGTTGAAAACAACACCTTTATTTATCTTAGTAATGTGGTTTTGAGAGTTAATAAATCTCTTGAAGTTCCATCTTGGTTTTGATTGAATTGAAGTTTGAATGCAGAATACTCCCATATACAGTTATACATCCTGTCAAAATTCTCATGATATTCTGCATTGTTCCACAAGCTTTAAGATATGAGGGTGGTTTGAAAAGTTCTTAGTATTACCACAAGAGGTCAGTGCTGGAGCAATGAGTTGTCCATGTGATATTCATTGGACTATTGCCTGTAAACATGTGCCATGTCAGTGCTGTTGGAAGAGAGCTGTGGCAGTGATGTGGCTCTGTTGTTGTTCCCACATAGTGATTCGAAAAGATGGAAAAAATCGAGATTCGAGCAGTGATTAAGTACTTTGTAAAGAAAGGTATGAAAGCAAAGGGCGTTCATGCCAATTTACATAATACACTGGGAGACTCTGCTCCTGCATATTCAGCTGTTGCCAAGTGGACAAATGAATTTAAATTTGGTCAGGAGAGCTTAAATGATGATTCATGCAGTGGTCAGACAAGATGTGCCACTACTCCAGAAATAATTGCAAAAGTGCACAAAGTGGTCATGGAGGATCGCCAATTGAAAGTGCGTGAAATTGCTCACACTTGCCAGATGTCATCTGAAAGGATATATCACATTTTAACTGAAGAATTAGAAATGAAAAAATTATCTGCAAGATGGGTGTCGTGACTCTTGACATTGGACAACACACATGTGCCATCACCATGGCTAAATTACATGAACTAAGGTATGAATTGTTGCCACACCCACCTTATTTACCTGATATGGCTCTGTCAGACTTCCATGTCTTCCCAAAACTGAAAATTTTTCTTGGTGGATGAAGAGTCACTTCAAATGAAGTATTGATAGCTGGAGTTGACAAGTATTTTCTATTTTGCAGGTCTAGAGGAAACTCATTTTCAAGATGGGATCAAGGCACTGGAACATCATTGGACCAAGCACATTACTCTACAATGAGACTGTATAGAAAAACAAAAAAAGTTTCAGTGATGTAAGTACTTTTTTTATATTGTGTTCTGAGAAATTTTCAAACACCCTCTTACCAATCACTGCAAAATCTAAAACAGTCAATATTTTTAGATTATTATCACTTTTAAAACTAAAGAGCAACTCTTCCATTTCCCTTGTCAGAACTGCAGTATCTAAATGACAAATTATACCCATAAAATTCATCATTCATATTCAGTAGTCAAATGTATACATTATATCTGCATAACTTGTATTAACAGTTCCTTATAAGAAGATTCTTGGTGAGTTGGTTGATGGGAGTAGCTGTTTTAATATAAGACTAAATGTGATCTATGATTTCAGACTGATATTTGCTTGTTTCTAGTTGCTACCAACCATAGTACTCAATACTGTATGCAAAGAGTATCATTACTGAAGATATCAATGTATTTAAATAACTTCAAACTCAATAACGTAAAACATTTCTGTGATCTTTAACTCCACGTTTTATGCCTGTTTTCATTTAAGAGTATGTAGATGCAGCAAACACAGCGTCATCTGATAGCTACAACTGACTAGATTGGCCCCACTGAGGGAGCTCTCAGTACCGGATGAGGCCATTTCACTTCTATGGATATGGTCACTCCCTTGACTTTGTGGGTGGACAGTCATCCTAGAGCAGCCATCAGTAAGCTGCAGTTCATCTAAACAAATCAGAAGTTCATTGATATTATTCTTTAACCTTCTAATAGTTTTACCAAGTTTACTTTAATCCCATTCTCATCTTCATATATTTCAGGTTATGAAATATTAGTTATTTTAACTTATTTTGATTTTAGTAGCCTGAATTCTGCACTATTATTAAATAACGATTAATTACTACTTAAAACGGTAGTCAGATTTTCTGAGGCCCAAGGAAAAGTCGTTCCATGTTTTGTGAAAGTCTTTTAGTCTGAAAATTCTTCAGACGCATACACATGAAACAATACTTTTTGATTCCTTTGCCATGAATCTGTATATAATTTCATGTGCAATTTTAATTGAGATTTATCCTAGTATCTTGTCTCATTGTGCAGCATGAATGTTTTTCTCATAAAAAAAAGTAAAATTACTGCCTTCAATCATAATCATGATTTTATTTCAATGCACAATGCATTTTGAGCCCTGGGGGTTTCATGTGCTTTGACAGCCTACATCAACTTTTGTTCCAAATTTAGATTCATTGATGGTATATCACAAAGTGGCACACTGTGAATATAATTTTACAAAACTAAGACAAACTGAAAAATAACATACTGTTTTCAGTAGTGGATCCTTTGTTTTGAAGTGCCGTATGAGTACTTCAAAACTATGTATCCACTATGGGAAATGGTTATTTTTTGATTTGTCTTAGTTTTGTAAACTTATATTCACAATGCACTGCTTTGTAATACACTGATCCAATCTTACCAGGAGCAGAATAAACCTAAAT
This sequence comes from Schistocerca nitens, assembly GCF_023898315.1. NCBI lineage: Eukaryota > Metazoa > Arthropoda > Insecta > Orthoptera > Acrididae > Schistocerca > Schistocerca nitens. The sequence continues at coordinate 621,479,427 of NC_064614.1, read as the reverse complement.
TTGGAAAAAGAAAATCATGTAAACTATCGAAGCACCTGAAGATGAGCCCCCCAGGGCCTGAAATGCATTATGCATTGAAATAAAATTACAATTGTGACTGAAGGTGTTTGTTTTTTATTTTATGCAACTAATATATCACACAAATTTGGCAACACATAATGAAATTTTGGTCTGTGTGTTCCTGAGAAAACCACTTGAACAGATTGTGCTAGTGAACTGTTGCCTATTTTAATCTTCTTCTGTCAGTTCAGCACAACACTTAAGAATCTATGCATGATTGTGAAGTCTATTTTGAAATTAATATATGTTATATATGTTGCATTGTAATATGCACTCCATATATCAAGTCTGTTCATAGTCACATATAGTGTCATCTTGTAGGGTTCAAATTGTTTACATCGTCCTTTTTTTTTTCTTATTTTCGCTCACTACTGTCCTCACTGCACATAAAATCACTCAAAGTTTTGTAATGAGTTTGGATCTTTCCATCTTACTGGTTGAGTCAGTTATATGACTGTGTTTCTTAAGTATGGTCCTCTTGTACTCCTTGGCTATCTGTACTGGTCTTCTAGTTTTATGATGTTTTACATGTACCATATCCAGAATTCATGTGTGTTATATGTCCATAATTGTTCTTGACATTATTGTGACTGCCTTCCAGGGACCGATGACCTCAGCAGTTTGGTCCCATAGGAACTTACCACAAATTTTTGATTTCATTGCCTTCCATATTTGGACATCCACTGTGCCACATGAACAATGTTATATCAAATAGATGCGTAATATTCACCAGCAGTTTACCCACAGTAGAATCACAGTTCTTCAATTTCTGTTTCATTTCATCCAAGTGTCATCTACATGGTAGTGAACCATCCCACATTGGTCCCAGATGTTTGTGATCTGTCCTCAGGCATTACAAAAATTTGTGACTTACTAATGCAGGTATGTGAAAAAATGAAGCAAGTTAAAATTTAAACCCCACTGATGCCAAAGATATTATGGATACAGCACTATTTCACTCTGACAAACCTGCACAAGGAAATCAATTCTAGCCTGCTGAAAGGTATGGATTAAGATTTGAACCCTATTCTTCCTGAATGAGAGTTCAGTTTCGTAACTGTTGCACTGTTCTGCCTTGTCAAAATATGTGTTCCTGTATATCATCAGCATTACAGACACATCAAACCAAGTACATAGACAAGAACAACTTCAAGGAAGATTATGTCAGTCTGAAACCTGTGTGAATCATTTTGAAAAAAAAAGTAACATTATTCCTCTTTATTTACTCTGTTCTGTAATAATATCACACTTAAGTGTTTACTGTCACTCATTGCCCAACACTGGGAAATAACAATGGTAAATCACCAAAATTTCCTGTTCTAAGAAATCACCAAAAGTGTAGTGCAAACCCCTTTCTTTTGCAAAGTTGGTTAATAGCATGCCATCCAGTTTTACTACTGTTCTTATACATTTTTTCCACACCAATATGCATAAATGCTGGTCTATTCTTCCATTTGCTACTCAATGAACATTTAAAACATAGTGATAATGTGCTACATTGATAGAAGTTATGGTAACACATTTGTAAGAGAAATAGTGTGTTGTCATAAGCACAGCACACACAATCAGGCAGCACCACAGGCTTTGATAGGTTGACAACATACTCCAGAGATGGCCTATATCTCAGTGATTACCGCACCAGGAAGTCACAGCGGTGGCACTGCCTGAGAAGTGATATGTGCTGGTGCCCCAGGAGAAGGGGCAGTTCCGTGTCAGTTCTTCTTGTGTACTTTGAGCCACATCGTCTTCTTCTAGCAAGTCCACACCATCCCATCTTCAGTGAACATTGTAGTGGCACAAGAACTGTTTGCTATCCAGCCTTAGCTTCTGGACTAGTAGTTGAACTGTGGGATCTCCTGCCTGAGCCAATTTGTACAAAGTTGAGTATTCATCAGTAAATGTTGGTATTCTTGTCACTAATCATTTATCAGTATTTAAGTTTGGAAGGTAGGAGACGAGATACTGGCAGAAGTAAAGCTGTGAGTACTGGGCGTGAGTCGTGCTTCGGTAGCTCAGATGGTAGAGCACTTGCCCGCGAAAGGCAAAGGTCCCGAGTTCGAGTCTCGGTCGGGCACACAGTTTTAATCTGCCAGGAAGTTTCAGTATTTCAGTGTTCTCCTCATTCCCCTCTCATAGTGTTTTCTTCAGTGCTCTATAAATAGTTAAGGGGGGCCATGAGTAAAATCTCCTTCTATGATTGTATCAAAAGTATGACCCAACAGCTGGCAGCAAGCAGGAATAGGATCTGTGCAAATTACAGGAGTAATTTTTGTTTTTGGCCACCCACCCACTTGTTACTTGTTATTTGTTTCTTGCTATTTCTTTTTATTTGTGTGATACATTAGTGTGTGGACTTTTGACTCAGGACAGACACTACTATTGAGACGAGTGTGCTATTTTGTGTGTGGCATCTAATCCAAACTCCTTCAGGCATAGCTTCCATATCACAAGATGGTTTCTCTAATGCATGTTACACAGTTGCAGAGTGAGCAAATCCAGCAGTTGCTGGAAGCCATGGTGCAGCTAACACAGTAACAGAATCTACAAGCAGCACAGCAGCCTCAGCTGCAACCTACATCAGCCATTCTATCATTCCTCAGGTTCAACAAACAGCACGAGAACTGATCAGAATACTTAGTTCAACTGATGAATCATAAGGAGGCACATCAGTTGAAAGGTGCAAAGAGCAAAGCATTTTTTCTTTCTGTAGTAAAGTTTACAGGCTCATAGTGAAATTGTTTCCTGACAAACAACCAAAACAGTTAGAGTTTGAGACTTTAGTTAGCAAGTTAACCACTTACTATGATGAACAAACACTCATGGCTGCTGCAAGGTTCAAGTTTTTCCACCTTTAGCGGGCAGCAGGTCAAACTCATAAATAGTGGATCACTGAATTACAAGCTTTAACTAGGCATTGCAAATTTTTGTGTTGTGGACAATCATACAGTGATGTCATGCTTTGTGACACTATAACTAAAGATATTTGTGATGATAGAATTTGTACTGTTATTCTGAAGCAACCTGGTCCTTCTTTAGATAGAGTGTTACAGTTAATTGAGGCTCAGGACACTAATGATTTAGCTAATTGTGAGATGCAAATGTCAAATATTAATGGCTTGCATAGTGACAGTGTTAGTAGTGCTGCAGATCCTAAACAGTCCCTTGTGTGTGCAGATTGAGTGACACACTGTGTGATGTCATGTTGTAATAAAACTGGTTATGGTGAGATAATTGTACTAACTGATCTTGGATTGTATGAAATGACTGATTCTCAAATTGAAGATTCAAAACCCAAAAATTCACTACCATATAGCTACACAAAGGTGTATAAATGTCAACATATATAAACACCTAATGTAATTACGATGATTAGTATGGACTTCTTAAAAAAAATAAGGGATGACAAGCAATTATTTGAACTTTATTTTTTTGAAATGTATGTTTCAAATATGATTTTACAAAAATAGATCAATATATGATAGTATTTTCTTTGCTACATGTTGTTTTAGAGGTAAATCTTTGTCGTTGGGCAGTTAGTAGTATGAGTTTGCCGTGCAAGGATGGAGTTCAAGTTATGTGTGTTGTGTTAGGCTGGTGGTTGATGTTGATTTGCATTATAAAGTGAAATGACTAAAAATATATCTATTCAACAACAGAAAGTCTTTCAGTGTTCATATTATTTAACAAAATGAAGCCAAACACCCTCTAGACAAGTATAAAAAACTTGCATTTCAGAAAGGACTACGAGCCTTCAACTTATAACAGAGAAAAAGAATAAAACATGAGTATTATGAAAACTGTTTATTCAAATTCTACTGTTGCTACCTCTCTCTGTAGTGAGTCATTATCTAAGGATGCTAACTGCTGTGAAAACGTGACTTGCCACCCAAATTATTAACTTACTTCAAAATTAATAAATTGACAGTGGGCTACAAGAGGGTTGTGACAGTCAGAATGTACAGACATGAACAGTGCCATCCCATGCAGGCAGAATGATGATAGACATAAGAATATGGAAAAGTCTTGCCCAAAGTGCTTTAGTCATCATAAGCGTGCTCAATGCCCAAGTTGCAATGTTATTTGTTATTTTTGCAAAACGAAAAGTCATGTTCAGTCTGTGCATGAAAAAGTTGCGTGGATAGCAAAGTCCCAAGCAACATGCCACTAAACCAGTTTAAATCATTAATGTTGTACAGTACGGCTAGCCACAGAACAGTGGCTGTAGTAAATGTTGTGAAAGGTCGTACAAGTACAAAACTTAGCAAATAGCAGTCAGGTGATTTTCGCGTGTGAAACAAGTCACACCAATACAAACACAGGTCCACTACTAAATCTTTGTCCACTTCACCTGTCACACATTGTAGTAGCTCACAACAACAGACAGGAGGTGATAGTTCTCTCTTAGATGTGGAATGTACTCAGACAAGGTGTTTGTTATATTGACAGTAACTAAAAAAGATGTCAAATTGCAACTGGAAACTGGTGCTTCAGTTACACTTTTGAACAAACTTACTTATGAACACTTAGGTTCACCAATACTGAGTCCATCTATGCATGTGTTGTCAGCTTATAATGGACAGGAAATTCTTTTTAGGAACTTTCAGTATGACAGCTACTTTTCAAGGTATAATGAAGACAAATTCAGTGCTTTCTGCCAAATCTTCACAGAATATTTTTGCCTTAGATTCTTTTGGCATATTTGGATTGTCAACCCACAAGTCAGTGTTGTAAATTTTAACAGATGTGCCTACAGATAAGCTTCAAGCTCTGTGTGACAAATTTAGTGAACTTTTTAGCGATTGTCTCAGTTGTGCAAACAATTTTTTAACTCATGTGTCACTCAAACACAATCCACAGCCAAAGTTTTGCCCAGCTAGGCAAGTGTCCACTGCCCTTATGGAACAGGTCACCAAACAATTATGGCAATGATAGGCTGATGGGATCATAAAGCCCATCAGTGCAAGTCAGTGGCCTTCCCCATCAGTCACACTTCACAAGCCTCCAAGATGTCTTTGACTGTGTGTTGATTCAAGTCAACTGTGAACTCTCAGACAGTGAGAGACATGTACCCTTTGCCCCACTCAGAGGAAATGATGGACAGATTAGGTCAGGGTCATTACGTTTCCAAGATATACTTGGCAAACACTTACCTTAAGTCGCCTTTGGATGATTACTCAAAGAAATTTTTGGTTATTAACACTCATCTCAGGCTATTTGAATTTAAATGCCTGCCCTTTATTAGTGCCTCAGCACCAGTGATTTTTCAACACTTTTAATAACAAGTGACTGCCAAGGTACCTACTTGCCTAAATTACCTGGTGGACATTGTCGTGTCTGGACATTCTGTAGAACAACATTTAGCCAATCTTGAGTGACTTTGTCAAGAACTGTCGTCAACAGGCCTCAAGTGCACAAGTTGTGGTGTAAGAGTGTCCCATTTACATGGACCAAGGAATATCAGCTGACTTTTGATCAATTGAAACAGTGCTACTTAGTAATGTGTGTCTCATACATTTTGATCCAGTTAAACCCGTAGTGTTAGTGGTTGATGCTTCTTCTAGTTGTCTAGGCACCATTCTGTAGCACTGTATCAGATCAATAGATCATCCAGTAGCTTTTGCCCCCAAACTTCTTACTAAGAATAAGGCAAATTACAGTCAGACTGAAAAAGCATTGGCGATCATTTATGGTGTAACCAAGTTTCATCATTACTTCCATGGATGGAAGTTCTACTTGGTCATGGATCATAAGCCACTCACTTCACTTTTCTACCCAACCAAGCCTGTTCTACTACACATGGTGCAGAAATTGCAGTAGGGCTTTATTGCTGTCACACTACAACTATGAAATCTTGCAGTGCCCTATGGCTCAACTTTTGAATGCTGATTTGTTGTGAACGTTACTAGTCAACAAGGATGATCAGTTCATTCCCATAGACTTTTATCACATAGCAAAGAGACAGCTGCAGATGTAGATTTAAGCATTGTGGTGAATTACTTGCTTACAGGATGGCCAAGGAGAGTTAAAGACATTGTTCAGATGGAAGTACATCAATACTTTGCTCACCGTAAAATCTTGTCAGTACAGTTTGGTGTTTTATTGTTACACACTGAGAATGACCAAGCCCGGGTCATCATCCCACACACCCATCAGCAGGATTTTTTCAGGTTGTTACATCAGGGACACAGGTTTATTGTGAGGACAAAGCAGCTTCTTGACACCATTGTTTTTGTCTAGGTATGGATGCCCAGATTGAAGTCATGACGTCATGCTCCACCACTTGCATGAAGCAACAGGCAGCTCCACCTCAAGGATTTTCTGAGTGGCCATGCCCCAGCAGTCAACAGAAACACATCCACATTGATTTTGTTTGGCCTCTCTGGAACACACAACGCCTTATTGTAGTGAATGCCTTCAGTCGTTTTCCCTTTGTGGTTCTGATGAACTCTACAATAACGGCCAGGACTGTCTGATAACCTACTCCAATTTTTTGCATTGAGGGCTTGCCAGAAGTATTAGTGTCTGATAATGGGCTGCAGTTCACCTCACAGGAATTTGAACAATTTTGCACAACCAGCGGTATTGAACATGTGACCACAGCACCATTCCACCCTCAATCTAATGGTGAAGTTGAACATTTTGTGTGAACATTCAAGGTGCAGATGGGTGAATTCCGTGGAATTCACTCATGGAAACAGGCCTTGCATTTTTTCCTGTCCATCTACCACATGATGCCTTGAGATGGACCTTCCCTGACTGAACTCCAGCATAGCCACCAGCATCACACCCTGCTTCATCTGCTGCACCCACTAACAAGGAGTACCAGTCAGTACAAAGATTCCCATTTTCAGATTCAGGATACAGTACTCCTCAGGAACTTCTGGCCTGGACAGCAATGGCAACAGGGGACTGTTCCTCGTGTCCTTGGACACGACATGTTCTATGTTTTTTCCTCTACAGGGTTGCTGCTCAAAAGACACTGGAATGAGCTTCGCCCTATCTTCATTTTACAGATTCAGCACACAGCCAGGAGCCAGGGTCATGGCCACTTGCCATGGACCAAATGGCATCTCAGCCCAAGGAACTTCCCATGGAGGTGGATGTGCCCTCATCCCTGATACCATCATCACACCAGCCCGTGTCACCATGGGCAACACCTCTGCACCCTGCTGCCCTCCTCTCTGAGGTGGGGCCCTCCAGAGTTCGAGACTCTGGCCCTGGATGTAGAGGTGTGCCATCCCTACAGTTTGCCAGAAATTCCCATATGGGCTCAGGGCAAATGCCAAGGCATGGACAGGAGCCTGGCACCCACTTCAGTCCTGGTTCTTGTCCCATCTGCTGTGCCTGCACCCAGACCTCCCCCTCACTGTCGGTTTGCACCGCAACCCCATGCGACACTAGCCAGTAGATTTGGAGGGGAAGAGTGTGATGTTGTAAGCACAGCACACACCACCAGACAGCACCAAAGGCATTGATAGGTCAACAACCCACTCCAGGGTTGGCACATAGTGCAGCGATTGCTGCACTAAGATGTCACAGCAGTGGCACCACCTGAGGAGTGATATGCGTCAGTGTCACAGCAGAGAGAGCAGTTCCAAGTCAGTTCAACTATCAAGAAGACCACCTTCTACTTGTGTACTTTGTGTCACATCATCTGCTTCTAGCTCATCCACACTAGCCTGTCTTCAGAGAATATTCTAGTGAGACAAGACCTGTTTACGATCCAGCCTTAGCTTCTGGAATAGTAGTTGAACTTCAGGATCTGCTGCCTGAGCTGATTTGTGCAAAGTTGAGTATTCATCAGTAAATTTATGTATGCTTGTCACTAATCATTATCAGTGTTTCAGTGTTCCCCTTGTTCTCCTGTCATAGTGTTTCCCTCAGTGCACTATAAACAGTTGAGGGTGGACATAAGTAAAATCAAAAGTATGATACAGCAAATAGCAACAATGCCTTTTTTATGGTTTAAGATGTGTTAAAACAGATGGATTAAGAAAATGAGAAGGGCAAACCAAGAAAATGAGATGGGCTAACCAATAGCAATTTCCAGAGTCAGAGAAAGGTTTATTTGGTGAGAACAGTTTTATTACTGCTAACTCCACGAGTAGACAATATAATCATTAATGTAACAAAATAAATGTTATACCAAGAACTCTGTAGTTTCATGTGATCTGCAGAACATACTATTTTAATGTTCAAAGTAACCATTAATTTTAAACATAAAAGAAAATGAAACTTTCTGGCAAATAGAAATGGTGTGCCGGACTAGGACTCAGTCCTGAGACCTGTGCCTTTCATGGGCTAGTGCACTACTGACTGAACTATCCAAACATGTATCATGACCCACCCTCACAGTCTTACTTGCCCCAGTACCCCTTCTTCTTCTACCTTCAAAACTTTGTTTTCCCACACACCTTATGGGACCAACACTCTTGGAAGAAACGTTACTGCAAATAAGTGGCTTTAGCCACGGCCTGGAATGAATTTTCACTCTATAGCAGAGTGTGTGCTGGTTTAAATTTTCTGCTGGATCAAGGCTGTGTACCACACAAGGACTCCAAATTGGGATATTTGCCTTTCCTAGCCAAGTGCTCTACTGACTGAGCAACTCAAACACAAAAACACAACTCACAGCCTGCCCTCACGGCCTTACTTCTGCCAGTAATTCTTCCCTACCTTCAAAACTTCACTGAAGTACTCCCTCATACCTTCTAGGACTAGCATCCTGGAAGAAAGGATATTATGGAGAAATGGTTTAGCTGCGGCCTAGTGGATTGTTTCGAGAATGAACTTGCACTCTGCAGTGAGGGACACACTGATTTTAAACTTTGTGACAAATCAAAACTTTATGCCAAACCAGGGCTTGAACTTGGGACCTTCGATAGTTTGCATAGTTCAAACAGTAGACCAACTGCCCATGAAAGGCAAAAGTTAAGCTTCAAGTCCCAGTCTGGTACACAGTTTTGATCTGGCAGGAATTTTCAAATCAGAGCACACTCTGCTGCAGAGTGGAAATTAATTCCAGACAAATGACATTGTTTTTCACAATCCATTTTTTGTTTTTTTTATTTTTATCTAAAAGAGAATGCAAAGAAGAAAAGACTGAAAAGTACAGAACTCATAATTTTCTCACCTTGATCAGCTAAGTCTCCATCATTTTTGTCTTCTGATTCCTCTTGTTGCTGGTTGCTGCCTCCTCCACTGCTGTATGCATCATCATCACTCCTGGAGCTTGCTGTGGTTGTGTTAGTTGTGGACAGGCTCTTCTCGGATGTTGAACTCATACTCATGTTGCATGAACTACCAGTCTGTGCAGTCAAATAAAGAGATGCTGTTTCTAACAACAGTGGGAAATCAGGTACTGAAAATTGAAATATGAGCAACAGAAAAAGCTTCTTGTTCACCCAGCCCTCACTGACAGGATCGATCAAAAACATAGGATATCTGTAAACAGACACACATTTTTACCGTTTCAAGATGTAGGGTATTTATGTATACATAATCAAGTGTGAACTTGAGAATGTAATTCAAAAAGGCTTTGCCAAACAACATATATTATCATTATTCAGATTTTCCATGAAACTGTGCCCAAGAACAAGTTCCAAACTGGATTCACTTTAATTTATTGTATCTGATGATAAAGTGGACATATTCTGAAAAAACATCATACTTTTTTATGATTAAAAGTGACTGTCTACAAATATTCTCTTATGTTTTCAGTTGGCATTCAACACAGTCATTGATAGATTTAGGTTTATTGTTTACATTAAAAAATTAAACGATCATCACATGTGTGCAACACAAATACTATAAACATACTAAGCACATTAGAGAAAAATTTCTTACTGCAGCTGAAGATTTATTTTAGTAATAAACTAGGCAGTGAAGTGTTCCATATGATGATAGTGACAAGGATTCATCTCTATGGTCTTGAAAGTCTGTTACACAATAACACCACTGAATATTTATGCATATTGTATAAATCTGCAAGCACTGCAATGGGAAAATAACTAGATACAGAAGTGCCTGCACAAATTTGATAGAGGTGCAAGGGAAACTGCTCAGTCTTTCAAATGAATGTTAGTCACTGATGTCCTGGATGTCACAGCATAGGAACCAATAATTCTTCTGTAATGATGATTGGGTAGCACACATCACAGTCTGTCACTCTTTCAACACCTATGTCTATGCTCTGCAAGCCGCCATCTATTGTGTGGAGGAATGTACTTCTGGTATTATTATGAGTTACCCCCTTTCCTGCCACAGTTGTAAATGGTTTATGGGAAGGATAGCTGACAGTAAGCTTCTATATGAGCCAACATTTCACTGATTGTTGTGTCATCATCATTTTGCAAGATATATGTTGGAGGAAGTAATATACTGTCTTACTTACTATTGTAACAGTAAACCTCTGTCACAATCCAAATTTGCATCTTACCATGCCACACATATAGATGTATCAATTCAACATCAGTTTGGTGGAAGACAAACATGTTCGTATACTGACCCATAGTGGATGTCCCAAGAGAAATTGCCAATATTTAGGGATATGGCAGGAATGATTATTTGAAGTAAAAAGTCTAGTAAACATGGGCTCTAAATCACATACCTCAAGAGCTATTAACTCTTCATCATCTTTGATACTATGGAGCAAACCTCTTTTACTGCAAGCTCTTTGCTTTTTGTTTTTTGAGAGGTGGTATTATGGTCCAAAACAAGAAAAATGACCAGTTAACATGGCCTCAAAGTGTATATCTTAAGTGCTATGAGATCTATGAGCACTTGTTCATCTTCTTTACTATGAAACACATCTCTTTTACTCACAGCTCTTAAGGAATGCATTTCAGAGCCATGTTCATAAGAGAATTTTTTTCTTGTTTTGGTCCATACTACCTCCTCCCAAAACATGAAAGCAAGAAGCTTGCAGCAGAAGAGGTTTGTTTCACAGTACTGAATATGAAGAAGTGCTCATAGCTTTTAAGGTAGGCATTTTAGAACCCATGATTACTGTACTGTTTCACTTCAAATGACCATTCCTGTCATGTCTGTAAATTCCTCCAAGAACACCCTCCATTTTGCAATTTGCCATGAAACTAACAAAAGTGCTTCTGGGATCTTACTTGCATCTAATTAAAATCTACCAATATCTTATTAAAATTTTCTCATTCTCATCTCATAGGACAAATACTCTCTGTGATTAACATAACTGACCTATCCCTTATTCAATTACAGTGCATAATTCATCATTGAGCATTTGGAAAGGTTCGTCTAAACTAAATAATACCCCTGTGCTACCCAATTAGCTGTTTCCTCTGTGTAGTACATGTCTGGCTTATTGAGGAGGGCCCCAAAATTCTCTACTCATGCAAAAGATTAAGAAATCTGCAGCAAAGTTCATCACAGAATTTTCTAATACTCTAATATAAATCCTCCGCTTGGCTCCAAATCAGAAGACTATGATTGGTAATGAGTAAAACACTGCTAATCACAAGTTACATATTCATCATGGATGTGAGGCCATCTGTCGTCACTAATTCATCCAGCTATCTACAGGAACTGCAGATGGACTCTGTACACAGGTGGTAATAATTATTTTGGCTGATATCAGCTATTGGTGGCAGCTGATTATATCCAGAGCATTAGTAGCTGCTAGCAGCACAGATGAGACCATCCGGCATACTGGCCTTTCTTCCCAATCTGATGGACTCCATTACCCATATAGGAGCTTCCAATGATTAACATACTAGTTGTTTGCACTTGCCAAGATTCTGCAGGAAAATTGGGCAAAGGCTCAACATGCTAGGCATCTGTGCTGCCTCCAATGTGCTCTCAAGAGTGGGCAGGACTTAGTATCAGTTGCTAATATATAAGAGGATAGCTGTGTGGTCAGTAACAACATTCTTCTTCTGCTCAAAGATTCTGTGATCTCATTACAGTCCACCATTCACCTTTCAGATGATGATGAACTGACTGGGCCATGCATCAGGAAGCGCAGCACCATAGGGTTTTATGGAGATATGACACAACTTTTGCCACAGGTGTTGTCAAATATGTAGTATAAACTCCACAGTAACACAGCACAGGAGAGCATATTTATTAGTATCAACAACATAGAAGGTATCTGGTTGCATCAACAATGCAGGTATATAAGCATAGCAATTAGCACTGTGTGCCAGCAGCAGTTCTGTACTGGTTTCGGTTCTGACTGCTATTCAGGTCTTTTAGTTAACTGTTGTCTCACCCTGACACCCACTCGATTTAATAGTTGGATCTCTCTCTGTAGCATATCTAATATAATATTTGTAAGAAAGTTGTCTTAAATAGTTCTTTTGTGGCCTGTCAATATGAAACTGTGTGATGAAGAAAATTTCAATTCTAATTGTATCACCTAACTTCTGTTCTTAACCAGTCGATGAGTCCTGACTCACCAAGTGATAACTACTACAAATCCTCTTGGTGTAGCATCCTTTGAAAGTGGTCTAGATATTTAAAAAGAGAAGGGGATGTTACAGTACCTCAACAATGCTGGAGCCAAAAAACAGTACTCATATGTTCTTTCTTCATGTTCCTCAAGTCTTTTCATCTGATTCTACTAACCTGTTATTTCACTGCACTAAAATGCTGCATTATCCCTTATTGCTTACATGATTTTACAATCTACAAAAACTCTAGTTTTACATTCTTTAAGAAACCTATTTTTCTATACAGACATTGGATATGATATTATCCTTATCACTAAACCAGCTATTCAGTCACAAGTAAAAAGTATGAAAATTTGTTTTATCATCATTTCTTTAACAACAATGTAAATGTTGTTATTCATTAAAAAGCACAGAGAGAGAGAGAGAGAGGATGGGGGAAGTTGGAAGTCATTCATGAACTAGCTATTTGTTAATAACCTATCTTAATACCCCTTAAATTATTTTTAAAATGAATGATATTCACTAGCTTCAGGTAGTTTAATACAGTAATATTTGCAACTTTTCCTGTCATTCATCATTATCGAAATATTTAAAAGTCAAAATACGTTTAAAATGAAGCGAATACAGTATTTAGATATTAACCTAAAATGTATATTAAATACATTATAAAATAACAATCTGAACTACGCATTGTAAAATTATTCAAGTAAGTCAGACACAAAGGGAAAATACTCCTTCTTAAATCACAGCTGAGCAAAAAGGAAACAAATAAGTATGTACAAAGTTGAAGAATTGTCTTTGCAAAGAAGAATTCAACTAAGTTAAGGGCTGTATTAAAGACGCATAACACACATTGTGACAGAAGTGAAACAATAGAGTTGACAGATGCAATTTGAATTATTGGGAAGTTATTACACTCCTGCTGAAGAACAGATAGTTGATTAACCAGTGTAGAAGTAACTTTGTAACAGGTAGTGAAATGAGGGTGAAAAAAAGATAAATCATGGGAAACACCAAATAAAAGAGGTGAATGAAGAATAAAGCTGAGATCAGAAGAAAATTATGAGGGAAAGAGAGACTAAATGAGGTAACAAGTTGTAAAAGAGGATATAAATTATACTGTCATGTGCCGTGCTGCATGCAGTCAGTGCGGAGCAGCAACTGGCATCATTGGCTGGCATGCTGCAGATTGCCAGTTCAAATCTGATCACCCACAAATTTTTGTTATTTAGTGTTGATTGTTTCTAGAAGGGCCTTGAAATTTCTCATGTTTGTGTAATTCAGTGAATGCTGAAGATGCACACAGCCATGCTCAATTTTAGATGTGCGTGGCTATCAGAAAGGGTGGAGATAGTGCAGCCTGAGGGGCAGTGCTTAAGTACAGCTCATGGCTACCAAGTAAAAGGCATGGTGTGAGAGACACTGAACATGCAATGGATTTCCCTGATGCTGAAATATGTCACATCTGCATGCACAGAATGAAAGGGGTATCATGGCAAGAAATAAAATATGTCCACAAAAAAATCTTGGATATTCACTGTCACATGATCATGATCCAGTAACATTACATTAATCCTACAGTGAACAGATTGAGCACATTTGTGAGATGAGTCCATCACAGTTTAGAATGTTTTTGTATGCCAAAAACTACACAAGTCACATCAATATTAATAATTTAATGCAATTGTCTAGACAGAAAAACTATTCACCAAGTAATTATGTCCAGTGAAGGCGGAGATGAGAACGGTAGTGTATTGCTGTAAAGAGTCTACACCTGAACAAAAGTGTTTGCCTTGAATGCCAAGGCTGTATGGAATGGAACATCTGACATGAAAAGGATGGCAACTGCCAAAATTTAAGAGTTATTTTTTGTCTGTTGGTCTAATGCACACAAAAGTGTGTAACTTACCCTCAGTGAGGATAAGGTCAACATCAAGGAAAGTGGCATGAGATTTGGAACAGGATTTTGTTAATGATATAGGTGTTGAGGAGGAAGAAAAGAAAATATTGTATGCTGATGACATGACAATACTAAATAGTGACCAAAATATGGAACAGATTGAGAGAAGAGCATACATATCTGCAAATGTCACAGCTCAATGGCTGTTGGAAAATGAACTGGTTATAAATCTAAAAAAGACTATGTATGCAGTGTTTAAAAAAGGAGAAGGCTGTAGACATGGATTAAGAGGTTGCTGGAACAAGGCTGGAAGAAGTAAAATCTGCTAGATTCTTAGGTATTCTTGTGGATAATGAACTGAAATGGAAAAAAAACATATTAATAATGGCTGTAAGAAACTGAGCTCTGTCATGTTCTTAATGATGCAGCTATCACATTATTCAGACAAGAACCTTCTGTGTACAGTGTATCATGGACTTTTTGAACCATACTTACAGTATGGAGTGACTGTGTGGGGAAAATCAAACAAACAAGAGACAAAACGAGTGTTCACATTACAAAAAAAAGCAATTAGGACCATTTTAAGAAGAAAGACCTCTGAAACATGCAGTAACTGTTTCAAGAAGTTAGGTATCTTAACTTTTTCATCGTTGTATATATACAAAACAATAATGTACATCACAAAAGGTAGTGAGGACTGGATTACAAATGCTAGTGTATCAGACTACTAACAAGGGAACCTCCCCATCGCACCCCCCTCAGATTTAGTTATAAGTTGGCACAGTGGATAGGCCTTGAAAAACTGAACACAGATCAATTGAGAAAACAGGAAGAAGTTGTGTGGAACTATGAAAAAAATAAGCAAAATATACAAACTGAGTAGTCCATGGGCAAGATAGGCAACATCAAGGACAACATAAGCTCAGGTATGCCGTGGTCCCGTGGTTACCGTGAGCAGCTGCGGAGCGAGAGGTGCTTGGTTCAAGTCTTCCCTCGAGTGAAAATTTTACTTTCTTTATTTTTGCTAAGTTAGGATCTGTCCGTTCGTTCATTGACGTCTCTGTTCATTGTTATAAGTTTGGTGTCTGTGCTTTGCGACCGCACCACAAAACTGTGCGATTAGTAGACGAAAGGACGTGCCTCTCCAATGGGAACCGAAAACATTTGATCGCAAGGTGACAGGTCAACCGATTCCTCCACAGGACAACACGTCTGATATATTCTGTATGAGAGTGGTGACAGCATGTGTGTCACATGACAGGAATATGTTGTCGACCCACCTAACTTGTACACTTGGCGAATGGGTAAAAACATTCTTCTACCTTGCCCGATTTAGGTTTTCTTGTGGATGTGATAATCACTCCCAAAAATTAAATTTTTCACTCGAGGGTAGACTTGAACCAAGGACCTCTCGTTCCGCAGCTGCTCAGGCTAACCACAGGACCACGGCGCTCCTGACGTATAGCTATCCATGAAGTTGCTTATCTTCGTTATGGACTACTCAGTTTGTATATTTTGCTTATTTTTTTCATAGTTCCACACAACTTCTTCCTGTTTTCTCAATTGTTCTGCCTTCAGTTTTTCAAGGCCTATCCACTGTGCCAACTTATAACTAAATCTGAGGGGGGTGCGATGGGGAGGTTCCCTTGTAAGAAGTCTGCCTAAAAACCTGCAAGATAGTGTACTTGACAATGACTTTCCAAAGAAACTTAAAGACTATCTCATTGAAAAAGAGTTTTACAGTGTTGTAGAATACTTATGCCATTAAATTTGTATGTATTGTTATTCATTATCAATTATGTAAAAATGTCAGCTAAAGGTGTAGAAAAATAAGTGATAATGAATGTTAATACTTTTACAAGTCCTATATTACACATACATTTACTGTACACAATGTAATCTTACAGGATCAAATAAAATTCAATTCAGTTCAATTCAAAGGACCACGTGAAATTAAATTGGGGGAGTGTGTTTAGAGATTCAATGAATATGGACTCACCATGAGTCCTTATGTCACAGGTGTCATCAATGTATCTAAACCAAGTGAGATGATGAAGGCTTGTGGTGTCTAGGAAAGTCCCCATTGAAGTGACCCATGAAAAGGTTGGCAAAGGAAGGAGCCATCCTTGCTCCCACAGCCATGCCCCTCATCTGTTTGTACGTTTGCCCGTCAAAGAAGTAGTTGTTCCACTAAGTTATTAATTTCCTGTTGCAGAGCACACTTGGGTAGCTCAATTGGTAGGGCACTTGTCCATGAAAGGCAAAGGTCCCATGTTCAAGTCCTAGTCCAGCATACAGATTTAATCTGCCAGGAAGATGTAAATCAGTGCACCTTCTGCTGCAGAGTGAAAAATTCATTCTGGAAACAATCCCCCCCCAGGCTGTGGCTAAGCCATGTCTCCACAGTATCTTCGCTTCTGGAAGTGCTAGTCCTGCAAGTTTCACAAGAGAACTTCTGTAAGTTTGGAAGGTAGGAGATGAGGTACTGGTGGAAGTAAAGCTGTGAGAAAGGATTGTGAGTCATGCCTGGGTAGGTCGTTTGGTAGAGCACTTGCCCATGGAAGGCAAAGGTCCTGGATTTGAGACCCAGTCTGGCACACAGTTTTAATCTGCCAGGAAGTTTTCAAACATCGATTATTTTCCTTGATATATTACCTTAATTCATTATTCACAGGTATTTGCTATACATAGTCTGTGGAAACTATAATTTTTGATGCATATTAGACTTTGAAGCAAGCTGAAGTATTGTATGTAGTGTTTTTCAGTGTGATGCAATGTGCTGCAGTGAAATAATATTTCTTTAAATTAATTTCTCGTGAGCTAGTAGCACAAATGAGAAACTAAATATATATTATTGGACTGTTTTATTAGCACTTTTCAATGACAACAGAATCATTTAATGAACATTAATTCCAATTTTCATAAAGTTATGGTGTTTTCAGACTTTGAAATTTTGTGTCCATATGTGATGGATGCTTGGTATGGAAATTTGCTGCATTCAGTTTTGATGTCCAGCTAGTTTTACCATATATGAACCTTGTTGACAAAAAGCTCACATCAAAACTGTTTTTATTCTTTTTCTGTTATTGTCATTCCACCATTCACAAGTGAATGCTATTCTATTTAATAAAATAAATATTACTCAGTTTCAATCATAAATACTTGTCATCTTCAATTACATAACTATCCTCTTTTATTAATTTTACTTACAAACATTGCTGTATTTTATAATTCTCATCCATTGCTAGGAAACTCAGAACAAATCTAATGATCCTACTACCATGTTGGCCAAAGGGTGATAACAGCAGTAATGTGTAACTATGCCTTAGACATGTGTTCGAGCCAAAATTTCTTTTAAGTTCCACATTTACATGAGTCTCCACTATTTTGAGCACAACTTTTATCACACGTTTTATTCAGAAAGATTTTTCACTCTGCAGTGGTGTGTGCACTGATATGGCACTGAAGAGTCATTGGCAGAAGTAAAGGTCTGAGGATGGGTAATGAGTCATGCTTGGGTAGCTCAGTAGGCAGAGTACTTGCCCATAAAAGGCAAAGGTCTTGTGTTCAAGTCCTGGTCTGGTGCACAGTTTTAATCTGCCAGGAAGTTTCACAAATTTTATTAGTCGAAAGAGAGAGAAGAGCTCAACATTTGTAATGTTTCCATATTCTGGAATGTTCAATATTTGTAAATATTGTAGTATTCTCTACCCAGGAGGCAGTCCTGTTCTGTCTTTATATCAGTGTTATTAATAAATGTTCTTTCAGTGCTAAATGTTGCACTTCATTGAGAACCCTGCCTCCAGATTTGGATTTGATTGTTGTTATGACATGACATGGTTTGGTGGAAATGACATGTACTTGAAAACATTTACATCATCATGCCTTCAATTAGGCAATGCTCATCAAAAATCCATCACTGCTTTCTGTAAATGCTGGTCAGAACCAGACAAAGTGGCTGAAAGGATTCAACTGAGTTGCTGAATGCAAGAGGTGGGAAAGCTTGATGCGTTTGACAAATGGATGAGAGAGCCCATCAGGGGACTGAGAACAATGAAGAGGAGCTTGATATCTGGGACAAATTCCAGGCCGAACTGAATAAAACATTTGATGACAATCAGCAGCAAGTCCGTCTAGTGGAAAAACAACTGAAAGACTGTAACAAACATCATAGGGAAATGACACAGACTTACATAAAGATTTGTTTGGCCATATGCTATCTTGTGATTCCAGTCTTGACAATAGCTGACAAAATCTAACACTTGGTGAAAGGAATTCTACAAGACATGCATCAGACTCTTCTGGTAAGGAATGTCACAATGACGGAGGAATTCTAGTGGTGCCAGCCCATCGAGGAAATGCAAAATAAAAAGTGTCAGATGAATCTCAAATGTGGTACCTATGACAGCTGTGGGAGACCACTGTGATCTCACCTCTCTCATACAGTAGGTACGAAGAGGATAGATACAGTAGTTTATGGCAGCCAGAAA
The DNA here is from genome assembly GCF_023898315.1 of Schistocerca nitens. NCBI lineage: Eukaryota > Metazoa > Arthropoda > Insecta > Orthoptera > Acrididae > Schistocerca > Schistocerca nitens. The sequence goes on along the minus strand of NC_064614.1, from coordinate 621,460,555 downwards.
TGTCAGTCTGAATACTCAAGCAACAGCAGCCATGACACTTTGGGCACATTGGACACTGCACATTGTACACTACTGCACAGAAAGAAAATGAGTGTTCCATGATGGTTATGCTACAGATGACAACAGTCACAGCAGTCCTAGTCATACTAGTCAACTCCAGATGATAATGTTGACCTGTGGGATGAAGCCCATTGCCATACCCAGGATGAGGTCATCCCGCAACATGCTTCAGCAGTTTTCCATAGCCATGCGGAGGTACCAACTATTTACCTAGTTGCCAAATTCAGGAAAACTAAGCAAGGTGACCATCTATGGAGGTGAGGCCACCAAAGATGAAAATCCTCCATGGACGATTTACCAAGCTGTTAGGGAATCTCATCAATGTCATCATCAGGGCCAACCTGTCCGAGTGTTGACTATTCTTTCTGAAATGATGAATGCTTTCCATCACCAGCTATAGAGGTCTATGTTCCACAATTTGAAAGTGATTGTCTTGAAGGCAACAAATGGAACATATTAACAAACAACAGAATATGTGCTGGAAGAACAAATATCAGTGACAGAACACAGCCCTTAGAATTTGTCATCTTAACAGAAAGTATTCATGTTTTTCTTGGATGAGACTTCTTGCAGGTGTCAAAAGCAGTCATAGACTGTGGAAGATCAGACTGACACATCTATTCCAACAAGGACGCATAACAAAACTTGATCTGCCATTGAAGACATTGTTATCTGCTGTCATCAATGAGAAGAGTTTCAGTTATCAATCTAGATGCTCAGTTAAACTGTGAAGCTTGTGTCAATTGCAGAAAGCTACTCAAGGCTCACAAAAAAATTATGTACTAGTAATAATCATAAGCATTGCAGGTGGTCAAGAACTTTGGATCACTAATTATCATGAGTAGCCACAACTCATCCCTAAACATATGAGAGTAGGGACAGTCAAACCAATCCTGGCTGAACAGTTCAATGCCATTAATGAAGAATTGTGCTCCACAAACTCTGCAGACAATACAGTGGAGGAAGCTACTATCAAACTGCCAACACAATCTGGCCTGACTGTTGGTGAGTGTTAACCATTCAGTGTCACTTTTTTATGCTTTCAAATCTTGGGGGGGGGGGGGGGCAAAAAGATAAGACCAAGTGTTCCATGGTAAAACACCATATCAATACTGGGGATCAGCTACCAATTATCCAGCATTCACATAGAGTGTTACCGGCTGAACAACGGATAATTCTGGAAGAAGTGGAAAAGGTGGTGCAAGATGACATTCTTGAAATTTCAGAGAGTCCTTGGCTGTCTCTTGTGGTCCCTGTGAAAAAGAAGGATAGCCCATGGCATTTCTGCGTCGAACACTGATGACTGAATAAAACCACAAAAAACATGTCTACCGATTGTTGCTTGTTGATGGCACCTCAGACTTCTTAAAGGGGTAAAGTATTTTTCAACTGTGGTCATGCAGGCAAGCTACTGGCAAATCAAGGTTGATGTGGCTGACTAGGGAAAGACTGCCTTCATAACACCTGACAGCCTCTATGGGTCAGAGTTGTGCCATTTGGACTATCTGGTGCTCCAACAACCTTCAAGTACATCATGGATAACTTGCTTGACACCTTAAATATATGACCTTCTTTGCTACCTGGATGATACAATTTTCTTTTTATGACATCTGAATAACATCCAAGCCAGTTGAGTACCATATTGAACTGTGTTCAGACCACAGGTCTCTGCCTGAATATGAAAAACTGCCTCTTCATCTCTGAAGAAATAAAAAGCTTGGGGCATTTAGTTAATGGTCATGGTGTTTGTCTTCCTCCAGAGAAAATAGGAGCAGTCACATATATTTGGCCTCCTCAGAACACATTTGACATGAGAAGTTTTCTCAGAATGTGCTTGTATTATTGGTAATCCATAAAGACTTCCATATCGAGGCATGTCCCTTGCAAGAACTATTGCAGCAGGGCACCAAATTCTCTTGGAATAGGGTACAAAAAAATCATTCCTTGTTCTTAAGGTGGCACTAACATCTTCTCCAGTCCTAACATCACATGATGGGAATGTCAAGATAGAACTTAACACCAATGCCAGTAGTTCTGGGATAGGTGCAGTTCTAATACAAATTCAGGAAGGTGCTGAAAAGATGACAGCTTATGCTTCCAGAGTATTCTCCAAGACTGAGATGAACTACTCTACAAGGTAGAAAAAGTGCCTTGCACTTGTCTGGGCAATCAACAAGTTGCAGCTGTTTATATTTGGCAAACCATTCACTGCAGTGAGGAATCACTATTCTCCTTGCTGGCTGACTTGCCTGAAGGATCCATCAGATCAACTGGCAAGATGGGCACTGATGCCTCAGGGTATGATGTCACAGTAGAATACAAAAGCAAACATAAAGACACTAACTGCCTTTTAAGGAATCCTTTGGCAGAACACTGCAACATGAATAAATCACAGATGCCGCTGCATCAAATGACATTGCTGCTGAAAAGGTGCAAGATTCAGCATTGCTGAAAACCTTATAAACCTTGAAGTAGGAGGAACCGAACAAAGGAGGATCCATTTCATACATGGATCATTGTATATGAGGATATGAGGACTATGATCCAAAAAGGTGGAAACGGTTGCTCATGATTCCAGCTCATATATGGCCAGCTATCCTAAAGTATTTCCATGATCACCTGTGATTCAGGAAGATTCGAACAGGATCATACACAAGTATCACTGGCCAGGGCTTGACCAATCCATTAGACACTTTGTGAGCCACTGTAAAGAATACCAGTGAGGGAAGAGTGTGTCACAATTACTTCCAGGATATCTGAAACCAATTCCACCTGCAGCAGCACCATTCCACAGGATTAGAATTGACCTCTTGCGGAGGTTCGCAAAGTTGACAAATGGTAATCAAAGAATAATAGTCTGCACTGACTACCTCACCTGCTATGCTGTCACCAAAGCTGTGCCAACTGCTGAAGCTCTGAAAACTGCAAGGTGCATTGTAGAAGACATGAAGACATCATTTTGAAGCACGGAGAACCCTGTGTGATGGTCTCTGATTGTGGAAACGTTTCCAGTTGAGACCAATATCAGAGTTAATTTCACATTGCAACATCATCCACAGGAGACAATTTGTCTCCCATGACCTCACAGAACACTTTAATAAGACACCAGCAGACAAGATTTGAATGTACAGTTATGTTCAATAGAGGGGTTGGGATACAGCACTGCCCTTTATGACATCCACATGTAACAAAGCAAACAAGACATTACAGACTACTTGTAAGACCAGCACAACAAGGCATACACTGTTCATGTTTCAACTGATTGATACTCAAGATCATTATACAGGGTGTTACAAAAAGGTATGGCCAAACTTTCAGGAAACATTCCTCACACACAAATAAAGAAAAGATGTTATGTGGACATGTGTCCGGAAACGCTTAATTTCCATGTTAGAGCTCATTTTAGTTTCGTCAGTATGTACTGTACTTCCTCGATTCACCACCAGTTGGCCCAATTGAAGGAAGGTAATGTTGACTTCGGTGCTTGTGTTGACATGCGACTCATTGCTCTACAGTACTAGCATCAAGCACATCAGTATGTAGCATCAACAGGTTAGTGTTCATCACGAACATGGTTTTACAGTCAGAGCAATGTTTACACATGCGGAGTTGGCAGATGCCCATTTGATGTATGGATTAGCACGGGGCAATAGCCATGGCACAGTATGTTTGTATCGAGATAGATTTCCAGAATGAAGGTGTCCCAACAGGAAGACATTCGAAGCAATTGATTGGTGTCTTAGGGAGCACGGAACATTCCAGCATATGACTCGCGACTGGGGAAGACCTAGAACGACTAGGACACCTGCAATGGACGAGGCTATTCTTTGTGCAGTTGACGATAACCCTAATGTCAGCGTCAGAGAAGTTGCTGCTATACAAGGTAACGTTGACCATGTCACTGTATGGAGAATGCTATGGGAGAACCAGTTGTTTCCGTACCATGTACAGCGTGTGCAGGCACTATCAGCAGCTGACTGGCGTCCATGGGTACACTTCTGCGAATGGTTCATCCAACAATGTGTCAATCCTCATTTCAGTGCAAATGTTCTCTTTACGGATGAGGCTTCATTACAACGTGGTGAAATTGTAAATTTTCACAATCAACAAGTGTGGGCTGACGAGAATCCACACGCAATTGTGCAATCACGTCATCAACACAGATTTTCTGTGAATGTTTGGGCAGGCATTGTTGGTGATGTCTTGATTGGGCCCCATGTTCTTCCACCTATGCTCAATGGAGCACATTATCATGATTCCATACGGGATACTCTACCTGTGCTGCTAGAACATGTGCCTTTACAAGTACGACACAATGTGTGATTCATGCACGATGGAGCTCCTGCGCATTTCAGTCAAAGTGTTCGTACGCATCTCAACAACAGATTTGGTGACCAATGGATTGGTAGAGGTGGACCAATTCCATGGCCTCCACGCTCTCCTGACCTCAACCCTCTTGACTTTCATTTATGGGGGCATTTGAAAGCTCTTATCTATGCAACCCCGGTACCAAATGTAGAGACTCTTCGTGCTTGTATTGTGGACGGCTGTGATACAATACGCCATTCTCCAGGGCTGCATCAGCGCATCAGGAATTCCATGTGACGGAGGGTGGATGCAAGTATCCTCGCTGACAGAGGACATTTTGAATATTTCCTGTAACAAAGTGTTTGAAGTCACGCTGGTACATTCTGTTGCTGTGTGTTTCCATTCCATGATTATGTGATTTGAAGAGAAGTAATAAAATGAGCTCTAACATGGAAAGTAAGCGTTTCTGGACACATGTCCACATAACATATTTTCTTTCTTTGTGTGTGAGGAATGTTTCCTGAAAGTTTGGCCATACCTTTTTGTAACACCCTGTATGAAACACCTCATCATCAGAATTGCAGAAGAGAGATGGCTGGCATGCATAAAATCCCTAGATGCCTAGGAGAAGGACTGAGGGCACTATAACACCAAGCAATGCTCAGTGAGATACAGCTTGGAAGACTTGCTATGAGTTTTTACACATGTGCACAAAGTGGGACTATCAAAAATGTTACTAAAATGCTACTTTGAGCCATATCGTATCCTTTGTCACTTGTACAAGGGCATGCTGAAAAGTAATGCCTCTGGATTTTTTATGTGAAAACGCTTAAAGCTTTTTAAATAAAACAAACATTATTAACATTCTATATCTTTAGTCTTCATGTCTACACATTTGCAGGCCTCTGCTGCTAGAGGATTCTGAATTGCAGCTGTCAACATGGCAGTGCATAATGTAAGTATGTTGGTGCATGAGAAACAGCATGCTGTAATCAAGCTTAAATTCGAATAGTTCCTCCATGCAAGGAGCACCCTCTCCTTCAGCTTGACAATGCCAGAATGAGTGCTGCAACATTTGCAGCAATCTGATGGCTTGGATTCACTGTCATCAATCATCCTCCATACAGTCCTGACTTGGTCCCATCCAATTTTCAGCTGTTTATAAAACTTAAAAAACACCTTCAAGGGCTTCGTGTTGATAGTGATGAATCGGTGCAAGCAAAAGTGAGGATGTGGCTCCTTCAACAAAGTCAAACATGACATATCAACAAACTGGTCTCTTGTTGGGAAAAATGTGTTCATCACCAGGATGACTATGCTGAGAAATAAATATGTAGACATGAAGAACAAAATGTAGAATGTTAATAACATTTGTTTTATTTAAAAAGCCTTAAGAGTTTTCACTTAAACAGCTTTACAGCATTAGTTCTCAGCTCACCATAACAGAATGATCAGAATATTTCTATGAAAGAATTGGAATACAAATGTTATTCAGCAATACCTCTACATTTCGAAATAAATGGGAATCATTTCATAACTAAAATGTTACAAATATATTATGAGAAAGGATTAAGAGCTGGGTGAATAGTTATGCATAAGTGCTCTCATAGTTCCTTTTTCATTGTTTTCATTGCAAGTAGTGATCTATTTATACCTTATGCAAAGATTTCATGGTCTCAGCTCCTGACTTGAGTCAATCCCCATAAGAGCTCACTTATGCATATTTGAGAACACACACACATATGCAAAAAGCAGATAAATAACACACTGTGTTATAAAATAATATAACAGAAGTAAATATATTTAAACAGTTACATCCTCAAAATGTCTACCTTTGGTCTTGGAGGTGTCAGCTTGTCAGTAGTGATGCCCATGGCAGCCAAAATTTCTGCCATTTGTTTTGTGTCGATGCCACAGTTGTTCGCAACATTCTTTTGACACCTTTTATGAATGTTCATGTTGCATACTAGAAAGAGAAAGGTGTGTGTTAAAACTATAACACTGTACACAAACACAGACAGAAATAAATCTGATTAATTATACCAATGCCATTTCATACGCAAGATTTTTAAATTTGAAGTTTGTGATTCATATAATGGTAAGAGCAAAGGTGACCACTCACGATTCACCATATATTAGAGGAATTAAGTGGTAGACAAGCATTTATTTAAATCTACTGTGTACTACACAGACAGCTGTTTATGTTTCCTGTAATTTTGAAGTCTGTTTAATGTGAACATTCGCTTTAACCAGAATTTACATCCTTCAGTCCAAATATTTTTTTTAAATAATAGGCAAATCTAATAAGGCACTATTTTACTTTTATGCCCACATCTGCTGGCAATTTGTTAAAGAATTTTGCAGCAGAATATGGCACTCATTTCTGAATCCTACACAGGCTTGGAAATTACTTTTACTTCTAGTATTGTGTTCGTCACTTTCACAGCTCATCCTCATTCACTCTTATGGTTAACCACATGTACCACTAGGGAATAAATGTGTTAGCACATGAGTGTAATAATTTGAAGGTTGCTAAGGAGGAAGATGTTTGCCTTCGAACTTTACATAAAATGCATACTGTGCACTTTTGTTACTTCAGCTGTATTGTCACAGAAGAATATGCTATAGGACAGTACTGAATGAAAGTGTGTTAGTAATTTCATCTGGAGAGTAACACAATGAGAGAGGATTCTAACTGCAAAGCAGACACAACTAGGCTTTCTGGTGGACTTAATAACATGCATGTATCACCTCATTTTCTTGCACATCTGCATGCATTGAAATTTTACAAACTGAGTTTCCTTTATGGTGTGCCTGTTGATATCTATTTCTGGTATCTGTAATCTGTTGTTATTTGTTTGGTATCATATAATATGGATTTCTGTAAAATTTAGGGCTGTTTGTTGTGAACCAGATGCAAACCTGTTCCACTATTCTCCTAGCTGTGTTGGGTATGGATGTCTTTGGGCTCCTTACGAGTACAGTTTTACCATTCACAAACATACCATTTTTTTATTAGTTCTCCAATGTATTTGGTAAATGATTCATGTAGGTGAAAAACAGGTGTGAGTATCAAACCTTGTCAGAACACTATTTCAAATGTTCCTTCACTCCAAATTTATTTTCAAATTCCCAACCAGCCATCCAAGCTTTGGTGTTAATTGCTTTCCTTAAATTGATTTAAGTGAATGGTAAGATGGTGAGTTTCATTTTCTACATTTGTGTTATTGGGCTCTGCCTCAAATCACTTTGTCAGCATGGGACATTAAACCTTAATCATCTTTCCTTTCAGCTCTTTAGCACATCCTCCAACCACTACAATCACCTTAATTTAACATGGACACTAATGAACTGCAAAAAGATTGGGAAATACAAAGTGTAATAGAAGTTAGAAACATATGAGGAGAGGGAACACTAAGCAGCAGAAGACTGCCAGTTTCATCCCGAAATTCGATTGGTCTATCTTTTCAGAACTTATTAATGCAAGATTCATTGTGTTGGAGATATGACTCATGTACGTAACTCAATATGGTATTATTGATGTCAAATACATTGTCACACCACAGTAGGGTGTAATGGCAAGGCAACATGTAGTAACTACAGGAAAGTTGCCCACAAAGTAGTATCATTGTCTTCAGTGCCAGAACTCTGAGTAAATTGCTCAGATCATCATTTTGTTCAGAGCAGGAATTGGAAACTGGAAATTTATGATGATGAAGCATGAAGTCATTCTACTTCTCCACTAACTGTCCAATATGTGTCACCAAAAAGAGAGATAGGGTGAAAGAAAACTCCTTCTGATTATTGATGCCTATACAGCAGTGGAATGTTAATGGGTTAAGAAAACTTGTAACTGGATGGATAAAAAATCTACTCACCAAGTGGCGGCAGGAGAATACACACATTAAAAAAAGGTTTTATCTATTCAGTTACATCACATCATCAAAAATTGATTTTTTTTATCCATCCAATTAAATTATATTTTCAAAAATTGATTATTTTCATTGTTAAGAAAACATGTGAAAGAAGTAAATCTTTTAACACAAGATAGGCCCTTATGCCTCTGCATACAACAGACACATTTTAAACCTTGGCAACTCTTTCTTTAAAGACAACAACATCCACAGGAAGAATGATACAGATGGTGAGGGACTAAGGGTGCAGCGGTAGTATTCACCCACAACACATGCCATTCTGTACTTGTTACCCTTACAGCCCAGCATCAAGCAGCAGCTGGTCAGGTTTACACAACTTGAAGAATAATTGTCTGCTCCCTATATCTCCTACCTCACAGACTTGTGGATAATGAGGCCATTGAGGACCTCATCCCCTCATCCATGTACAGCCCCTCCCTTTTCTCCTCTTTGAGATTTCAATGTACATGATGTGGAATAGAGCTCAACATACTCTTGTCCTAGGGGTCAAGCAGTGGGTAGGTTATTCTTGCAAAAAAATGTCTGCCTCTTTAGTACAGTGAAAGTGACACACTTCAATCTGCAAAAATACCATTCACAGCCATTGACCTGCTGCTTTGCTCTCCTGTATTTGCTGATATGGTCCTTTGGGAAGTGACAGAGGTCTTGCTCTCGAGTGACCATTTTCCCATTTGGGTCACCTGCCATGTTCAAACTAGCACCTGTCACCAGTACACCATAGTGGATGTTCTGCAATGCCATCTGTACATTTTAAAGCAACCTGGCTGATTTGAACACCAGCCCACCATCAATATGGTAGAAAATGTCACTAGTATCCACATAACTGCTGTTGTGTCTGTCCTGAAGTCCGGTGTGAAATCTGAAGATGGTCACCCCATGGGGAACAAGTAGTGCTATTAGGCATCAGGGACATGGCATAGCACTACAAAAGTTCCATCATAATCCATCTGCTGACGTTCTTGCAACCTTTTGCACTGTTTGGGTAAAGTCTCTGTGTATTATCAGAAAGCACAAAAAGCAGCCATGAGAGGAATTCTTACATCTATTACCCATTCCACACTATCAGCAAAGATATAGGAATTGATTAGAAGGATCATAGAGACAGGCAATGCATGCATCACAGTGACCGCACAGGACATCGGTGCTCTAATTGCTACATTAGAGACTGCTGGACAAATAATGAGAAAATACTTCGAACAAATTATATCTAATGCCAATCATGATCCCACATTCCAACACAGAGCACAGCTGTATCTTTTGTATGGAGGAATTAGAGCACATGTCATCTATGGCTTGCAAACACCACCACAACCAGGAAAGGTACATAACGAGATGTTGAACATTTGAATACTGAGTTGAAGAAGTTGTTCCTCGTGCTTTTTAACAAAACTGGTCTGAAGGACAATACCAAAAGGCGTGGCAGGAAGTAAGAAAGTCATGAAGCATCACATGACCCCAAGAAGTTATTACATTGTAGCATTAACAGTTGTGCAAGGAAAACATTGGAATGATGATGAACAACCACTTAGTACGGACTTAGAAAACAAAAATCTTCTCATTTTCTTTCAGTGTGTTTGTTGTAGGTACCACTCAACACTCAACAATCTAATGCATGTGGCAGCAGTCATGCAAGAGACCTTCTTGTGTAGGTGGCGCTTGACAGAAATATTTTTTTCATATTGAAAATGCCTGTGACACTACTGTCTGACAACTGTATGAATGGGGCTTCAGGGGTTGTCTTTCCATTGCAATGGGACCCTCTCTTTCAGGACAGTATTTTGGATTCAAGGTTGGCAATGCAGTCTCAGACTTATTTACCCTGGAGAATGGTGTCCCTCAGCCAAGTATGTACAGTTTTACACTTTTTGCAATAGCCATAAAGAGTGTAGTGTCTGCAGTCAGGAGATCTAACCATTACTCTCCTTTTGTGAATGATTTTTCAATCTTTTGTTCATCTCCTAGGCTCAAGATGACTGCTTGACAGCTTTAATTAACATTAACAAAACTTGAATTATAGGCAAAATCACTGGCAAAAATTTTTCCTACATAAATATGTCAGTGTCAATTTTAATTGTGCACAGTGAGGCCTTGCCCAACATGAAGTGCAACTGGGAGACACCATTCATAGCTTTCAGGAGTCAGTAAAGTCTCTGAGCCTCATCTTTTATGAGAATCTCACCTTGTTGCTACACCTGAGACCTCCCAAGACAAGAGCTCCAAAGAATGTAAACATCTTAAAGTTTCCTAATGGCAGAGCCTGGGAAGCTGGCAGATCCTCTCTGTTTTTTTACGGAGCCACTGTTTGGCTGCAGCTCAACTGTGTCTGTACTGTATTGGAGCTGCACAACCATCCTTTCTAAAAACCTTGGACTTCATTCCCCATATTTTTAGATGCGTGCCAAAATTTAGTTGTTATTTACACTGCTGGGTCTGGGCAGGGCCATATTGTTGGCTGCTCAGTATTTTCCCCTGACATTGTCTTTACGATTCAACTTCCAGATTAATTTACAGTCTTTGATGCAGAACTCTACATAGTCTTACAAGTGCTAGAGCAGTTGAGATACAATCTACAATTGACAGAATAAATTTCTTATCTGTTCTGATTTTCTAATTGGCCTGCAAACCATCAGGAAACAAAGTCAGCAATCAAAGTGAACTAAAACATACAAGATACCTTTCCTGTACTACAATGGCAAAGGAAGGAAATATCATTCTGCTGGGGAAACCAGGCAAATGAGAAATCTAACACAGCAGGTAGGGATGCTTGCAGCAAATGTAATAGAATACTATGTCCTGCTACTACCTCATGGTTGAGGAGGAGAGTTATGAGTAACTGGTCTGAAGGACAACACCAAAAGGCGTGGCAGGAATGGGAGAGGAGTTGAAATTGAAGGTAGCAAAGCAAAAGCTGAAATGCTGAACTCCATTTTCAAATGTTCCTTTACAAAGGAAAATCCAGGATAATTGCTCCAATTTAATTCTTCTACCACTGAAAATATGAATAAAGAAGTATTAGTGTCACTGGTGTTGAGAAACAGCTGAAATTATTAAAATCGAAAGAAGCTCCAGGCCCCAATGGAATCCATGTCAGATTCTATACTGAATTTGCAGCTGAGTTAGTCCCTCTTCTCACTGTAATCTGTCATAGAGCCCTCAAACAAAAAACTGTACCCAGTTCTTGGAAAAAGGCACAGGTCACACATGTCTACAATAAGGGTAGTAGAAGTGATCCACAAAACTACCGTCCAATATCCTTGATGTCAATTTGTTGTAGAATCTTAGAACATATTCTGAGCTCAAACACAATAAGGTATCTTAAACAGAATGACTTTCTCAATGTCCTTCAGCATGGCTTTCAAAAACATTGATCATGTGGAACCCAAATCTCACATTTCTCACACGGGAAGCTTTAGATCAAGGCAACCAAGTAGATTCTGAAAAGCATTTGGCTCAGTACTGCACCTACGCTTATTGTCAAAAGAACAATCAATGGGGTGTCAAGCAAAATTTATGACTGGATTGAGGACTTTTTGGTAGGCAGGATACAGCATGTTATCTCGGATGGAGAGTCATCGTCAGGTGTAAAACGAACTTTGGTGTTGGGACCCTTGCTGTTCATGTTGTATGTTAATGACCAGGCAGACAATATTAACAGTAAAATCAGGCTTTTTGCAGATGATCCAGTTATCTATAATGAAGTACTATCTGAGAGAAGCTGCATAAATATTCAGTCAGATCTTGATAAGATTTCAACATGGTGCGGAGATTGGCAACTTGCTCTAAATGTTCAGAAATGTAAAATTGTGTACTTCACAAAATGAAAAAAATGTAGTATCCTATGACTATAATACTGATGACTCACTGCTGGAATCAGCCAACTCATACAAATACCCGGGTGTAACACTTTGTAGAGATATGAAATAGAATGATCACATAGGTTCAACCATGGGTAAAGCAGGTGGTAGACTATGGTTTATTGGTAGAATACTGGGGAAGTGCAATCAGTCTACTAAAGAGATAGCACACAAATGAAAAAATGTAGTATCCTATGACTATAATACTGATGACTCACTGCTGGAATCAGCCAACTCATACAAATACCTGGGTGTAACACTTTGTAGAGATATGAAATAGAATGATCACATAGGTTCAACCATGGATAAAGCAGATGTTAGACTTTGGTTTATTGGTAGAATACTGGGGAAGTGCAATCAGTCCACTAAAGAGATTGTGTACAAATCACTTGTGAAACCCATCCTACAGTATTGCTCTAGTATGTGGGACCAGTACCAGATAGGACTGAACAGGGGTATTCAACATATACAGAGAAGGGCAGCATGAATAGTCACAGGTTTGTTTAAACCATGGGAGAGTATCACAGAGATACTGATGGAATTGAAATGACAGATTCTTGAAGACAGACATAGACTATCCCAAGAAAGTCTATAAACAAAGTTTCAAGAATCGGCTTTAAATGATTACTTTAGGGATGTACTACAACCCCATATGTGTCACTTACACAGGGATTGTGAGGATAAGATTAGAATAATTGGTGCACGCACAGAGACATTCAAACAGTCATTCTTCCCATGCTCCATATGTAAATTGAACAGGAAAAAACCATAATAACTGTTACAATGGGACATACCTCCCTGCCATGCTCCCCACGGTGGTTTGCAGAGTATAGATGTAGATGTAGATAATTGCTTAAAATCAATGTACAACAGATGTAGTTGCTTGTCATATTTATAAACTTTGTCTAGCACTTGTCTCAATAAAATATCTAGTCCAGTGTGCATCTATTCCTCCCAATTCCAGCTTGATAACCTCCCAGTGTCTTTTCCACCTGGCATTCTAGCCATGAGGCTAAAACCTCACAAAATGCCTTATACATTGAATCTAAGACAATAATACCCAGTAACTGATTTACTCTGATTTATTATTATTCCTGTGCTCCAACCCTTAGGCACTTCTTTGTTTATCCATATTTCCTTTATTAACTCATTAACAGTAATTCCCATCTTGTTTTCCTCAAATTTCAATAATTCAACCTCTAAACTGTGTTCTCCTACTGCTTTATAATTATTTAAGTTTTTAATTGCATTCTTCACTACTGCTAAATCTGATTGTTTGTCTTCCTGCTCTTCTGCTGCTAATTCTACTTCCAATTGCAGATCTGATTCCTCCTCTTTCTCATTCAACATTTCCTCTGTTCCACCACCCTTTCATTTGAGTAAATCTGTAAAATATCCTTTTATTTCTTTATTGGCCCTCATTTCGTCCAATTGCTCTATCTTTCTCCTTTCATACTGCCTTTTCTTCACCCTAAATAATTTTTTTTGTTCTTTTCCTCTCTTCTCTGTAGCCTTCCAATGCTAGTCTTGTTTTCCTTTGTGGCATTATTTGTGTTGCAACATTTCTCACATGGATTACCAGTGAGCACCCCTTGTTGAACCATTTGTCTGTACTTTTGTAGTCTACCCTCCCCTGTACTTCTCCTGTGGTTGATTTCAGTATCTCCTGTTTAGTGTCCACATCCCCTTCCATTCCTGTGTTCTTTCTTGTCTCAAGAATCTCATCTAATTTATTCTTCTATTCTTCCTGCTTTTCTATAATTTGGAGACATTCTGTATTGTGTTTCACTTTTACCCTACTCTTTTTTGTTTCTTGCCATATGTATCTTCTATTTACATCAGATCTATGCTAAGCAATTATCTGTGTCCTCGACTGCTCCCCTACAACTTCAAACTTCCATAATGTCTGGCGTGTGCCTTTTATCTATTACTACATAGTCTATTTGGTGTTTTTGTAACTCTGTCTGATGATGGCCAAGTGCACATCTTCCTCAGATGGCATGTGCTCTTTATCATCGTCTTCTTCCCACTAGCAAAGACTGTCAGCCTTAGCCCATCATCATTAGTGACTTCGTACAGGCTTTCTTTTCCTGTTATATTTCTATATACTTGTTCTACCCCTGTTTTTGTATTCATACCCTCAAAGATCATCTCCAATTCATGCCTTTCAACTTTGCTGATTTCCTCCACCAGTTAGGTGTAAAATGCATCCTTCTGATCCTCATCTGCATCGTCCAGAGAGATATAAGCACACATCATAATAACATGAAAAAGTTGGTCTAAATCTCAGAGAACACAACCTATCATTAACTGCTTTGGAACTAATTCACTGACTTATGGATAAGAGTATATACTTACATGGATATGGTGTCTCACCCGAGAACCATATATACAACATTTCCGTTGGAAAAGCCTCAAGCAACATGGTGTCTGTTCTTTTGGACATGTCCAAAAGAACAGACACCATATCCATATAAGTATATAGTTCTGGCAATACTGGCCATGACCTTCTTCTTCTGTGCAGATGCACACATATTTCCCAAACTCTTATGGGACTTGGTAAGAATGTCTTCCACCAGTAATGAGTGTGTTGGGTGGGACACTAGGAATGTAGTGTGTGGACATACAAGGTGAGAATGTGGGTCTTGCAGGAGGCATGCATAAGATAGTTCCTGCACTTGCACTATCCTCTGTGCCCTCGGTGGCTCAGATGGATAGAGCATCTGCCATCTAAGCAAGAGATCCCAGATTCAAGTCCTGGCTGGGGCACACGCTTTCACCTGTCCCTGTTGATATATATCAATGCCCGTCAGGAGCTGAAGGTATTAAAATTAATTCTAATATGTGTAAGAAAGGCAGCAGTTGCATAATGACCTCTATAACCTACACTATACATCAGTTTATGTTTTCCTGATGCATTCACTCCCTGTCCTTTCTGTAGTAGTTCTTGCAGTGCTGCTACTTTCACTCTATATTTATCCATTTATTCTCTAATTTTTTGCAATTTTCCAGGTCTCACATTCCATCTGGCTAAAATAATATCCATTTTCCTTCTCATTAACCTTTTTCCTTGCCTGTTCACTGCCCCATAGTCGTATCCTTCAGAGTCCAATGTGTGGTACCCACAACAATTCCATTTTATGAGATGGCAGTGTTGGTCTCACACCCAGCCCCCAGTAGCTATGCTACTGCCAGCAAAGCTCTCAATTTTGCTGGACATACAAGCTCTCCCACCCGGCACAGAAGATGGCCCTCTCATGGGAGGGCTAGAGTTTTTTAACGTGTCCAAAGTGGCTGGTTCATCGTATTTAGCCAGTTATTGAACCACCAATGATTATCTGAATCATAAATTTACAGTTCTGACTGTGTATCGAGTGTTTATTTAAATCAGGCTGTTGCAGCTTGAGTGTCCACCAGTGGACAGTGGTGGGCAAACAGCGGAGGTGCGGGAAGTCAGGTAGCTGGGCTGCTGCATACACAACCACACTACCCTGGCCTTACACCTGTGGACAGTGGTGGATAAGTTGTTTGTGTATTTGAAGAACCTGTGCAATAGGGATACTTGGTGGGTAGCCTACACTAGCTATGCCTGCCCACGAGCAAGCTGACTGGTGTTCTCCAGCCCTGTGCCCCTGGGGCAGTGTTGGAACAGCCTAATTTAAGTTAAATAATTTTAACATTCGTGTACAGAACTGTTAACCAACTTTCACTTCTTCATGTAGTAGTTGGCACTTCCCCTATTTTTTACAGCTCAGTCAACATCATGTAAATGGGAAAAAGCTTTAGATTTTTTAAGCAAATTATAATTTTATTTAGTTTTTTATAAGGTTTTATTTAAGTGTTGGAAAATGGCACATACACATATGCAAATATGCACATTATAATGGGTAATTTTTACTTGCCATTTAATATACTGTTAAGCAATTGCTGTTGTGTTCTCATTGCCAGACAGTTTTCTGAGTCTCTAGAATGTGCCCATGAGTGTCTGTCCCCAAAAGATTTCACAGGAAGAAAGACCTAGTTCATCTCACTGCTTATAGCATTCAAATCCTGCAAGGGTGTTGATAACCCTGCTGCTGAATCTTCTAAAACCAATATCACCATCATTTTGCAATCTCTCCTTATTTTTAATTAAGATATCTAATGTAATTGGATAAAAAATCTACTCACTAAGTGGCAGAAGGAGAACACATGTATAAAAGTAATCAAATTTGTAGCTTTTTGAGCCATAGAGCCAGTGGCTCCTTCTTCTGGTGGAAGGGTTGAAGAGGAAAAGGACTGGTGAGGTTAGGAAATGGGGAAGTTTGGAAAAGTCACCCAGAACTACAGGTCAGGAGGACTTACCAGATGGGACCTTCTCATCCTGTCCAGTAAGTCTCCCTGACCTGGGGTTCTGGGTGACTTTTCTGAACTCTCGCCATTTCCTAAAGCCCTCCAGTCCTTTTCCTTCACCCCTCTTTCTTACTCTTCTCCCAGAAGAAGGAGCTACTGGATCTGAAAGCTTGGACATTTCAGTACCTTTGTATGTGTGTTCTCCTGCTGCCACTTGGTGAGTAGATTTTTGATCTGTCCTATTATTTAATATTTTCAAAAAGTGATTGTTTTCATTGATAATTTTGATTTCTGATAGTTTACACTATACTCCTCTCCCTTGTTCATCTTGTTTGGTTCTAAAAGCAAAGTAGAAGACTTGAACTGCCTGATCACCTGCCACTACCTTATTTTCATGTCTCTGTTCTATATTTTCTGAGACCTATGTATTGTTCATACAATCTGTACATTTTTCCTTGAGGTTTGATCTCCATTATTTTAAAATGACAAATTCATATTTTCTGGTTGTTTCAGCAAGAATGAGTAACTGAATAGTTCTCACTCCATCACAGGTGTTATCTACCAATAAATCTTCAAAACAAACGCTTTCTATGCAGAGTAAGCGTAGATGCCCAGTATGCTTAATAAAGCATAGATACAGTGACTGAACTGAGTGAGTGCAGTGGGGCTTCCTCCCATTGCAATACTTCTTACAAAAGCAAACAATGGGATGGTTGGAGTTTGCTGCTTCCATTCCCCACATCTCCCTCGATTACAAAAAGTTTAGAGACGGTATACAACCACGTAGATCTTCATGAAACATCATGCATGTACTGACTTTAAATTACCTCCCAAATGACCACACATATTTAACATCTCAGATATTCTTATTTCATCTAAATATTTATAGAAAAGATTTGAGTCAAAAAACATATGCTTGTACTTGTATTTATTTCCTATAGATACTTTATTATCTTGTAAAATTATATAAGATATATAAAAACATGATGTTTACCTTCACACTGCAAGCCTTGCCGAATAAGGCCATAGAGGAGGGAACCACAATGATCACAGAACGTGAATCGCTTGTAGTTGTGTACCATAAATCTGTGAGGGATGTTCACACTGAAGCGTTGTCCTTGCGTTCCTGTTGTCTGCAAGAAAATATGATATTCGTACACTACACTGAAAAACAATTGCCAGTATTTGTTTACTTATTTGAGAGCAGAAAAAGGGAGAAGGAAATATACTACACATTTTATAGGGTAATGAAAGTTGTATTAACCTGAAAATTGCACAGTGGTTCACAATCCATTTTAAACTGTGGCTTCCTCTATAAATGGGCTGGACAAGGCTGTTAAAAGGCTGGAGAAAGGCGAGAGCGTACAACCTCCAATTGGACCATGCCTAGTAAAGTACTGTGCAATTCAAACCAACCATTAGGTTGACGACAGCTTTAATTTATCAAAAACAGTGTCACTCTGAAGCTCAAATTTTTTACTTGTGGTATAAATATTGATGAAGGCAGCAGCTCCTAAACCTTGTTATATAGATTTTCTTCTGTGAGAACCATTTCTTATAACTCTGTATGGGAAAGACAGCAAAAACTGCATATGACAAGACCACTTTTCAACAATGGGATGACAGATGAATTCCAAAGCAGCTAAAGTATTGGATATGTCAGGGTAATGGTGTGCATTCCATGGATTATTATTTGCAGTGTGGTGGTTTATATACAGTTATGCTACACAGTCGAATGCTCTGTTACATCAGATGTTCTCTAGGGCTTACTAGAGTCCTCTGTTTCGTTGCTGTGTGGTTGGAAACTGGGTGGTACAGATGTTGAAGCTATTATGTAGTAGAAGAACTCTGTATTTGAAATTAGGTGATGGGACTGATACATACATATGAGCAACATGAAAATCTTGTTTCTGTGTGCTGTGTGTGTGTGTGTGTGTGTGTGTGTGTGTGAAAATTGATGTACTTGGTATCTGCTAATTCTTTTTGTAGCATACAAATTTATTTATTGGTGTCCTGTATCCACAGAGTTTTCATGTTGATGTTAATTCCTGTTTGTGGGTTGTTTTCTGATATTTGCTGTATATTCACTTGAAAAATTCTGCTTATAAGTTATCAGTAGCATTTGTTACAGTGTTTTTAACAATTCTGCTTGTCACTGCACTATACATCTGTTTATATGTATTGCATTTTAGGTATTATGCCTTTGCATTTATTTTTCGTTTCTGTTTTTGCTCTGACTATTATACAGGGTGGGGCAAATAATAGTGGCCATGATGAGTGGATAAGACCGGGCACAATATGACTGGGCACATTAACAGAGGAGGAAAAGACCTAGAGTTACTTTCAATAGGATGGAGCAACTGCCCATACAGCCAAATGAACCTTGGAGCACATTTATATGATCTTCACATCTAACAGTGTTGTTAGCAGCAGTCAGTCTGGTCACAACCCTAGCTGGCCACCCAGGTCACCTGATCTGTCAGTGTGTGATTATTTTGTGTGGAGAGCCCTCAAGTCTAATGTGTATTGCTAAAAACCTCATAGTCTTCAAGAACTGCAGCAGAACATTTCTGATGATATTGCAGCAATTTCAGCAGTCCAGCTTTGATCTGTCTTCAACAACTTACTTACCAGGGTCCAAAAGTGTGAAGACACGAATGGTGGTCACTTTCAACATCTACTGTAGTCAGGTTGGTACTGTATTTCCTTTGCTCTAGTGTGTTTTTCATACCTGGAACTCTGTTCTCAGGGCCACTTTTATTTGTTGCACTCTGTATTTGTATTACTGACTTTAGGGCCAATTTTAATGTTTTCATGAAATGTTATTGATTACATGTGATATGCTATAGTTCAATTAATTATTTTGGTTGTGAGACATTGTGTGTGTGCTCATTTCATATTATTTTGAGTGCAGATAGGATCTTTTTATTAATATATTATAATACTATTTCTACAGATTCACACCCTGGCGATTCCACCATGGATGCAACCATTTAAAAAAATTTACTCGTACAGCACACAGTGATATAATGCTTAACCAGACAATCCATATGTATATTCCCAACACAGCACTGGTACGCCTTCCTTCAAAACGCATATAAAAACAAACTATGCAATGACTATGTGAAAATAATTTCATGTATAATACTTATATTGGAACTTGGGGGAGATGGGTTAATGTGGAACTGCTTTTGATAATAATTTATTTTGTAGGTTCAAATTTGAAAACTTATCTTCAAAGTAGAGAGAGTGAGACAACAGAAACCACGTAAATCCAATTTTGAACTGTATTTGTTGATTCTTCATTATTAAGCTCTGTGGGAAATGAATGGATAGTTTTGGTATCAGTGCACTTAACACCTGCTTTTCAGTTATGTCAGTTTTTTTTTTTTTTTTTTTTTTTTTTTTTTTAATTCACGGTAGTCTGATGTCTTCTGCAGCCAATTGCAATGCTATCACAGATAACACACTACATTTGCGACTGTGGTCACCAATGTGAGAAAGTATTCTAAATAATAAAAGCAGTAAAGTTTGTCCTCTTCATAGTGTAAAATGTTCCCTGTTTAGCTTGTGTCCTAAGTGAAGACTCAGAAACTTAATACTATTGATTCTCTGTAACTACTTGTCATTATATGTCTTTATAAATTTCTCTTTGTCCTTACAGCTAGAGCAAAACTGAAACACATTTTTCTTGCTTATGGTGGCTGGAGGGCAGTTGACGATAAACCAGCTGAGGACAATGGAAAGGAGATTATTGTCATATATAGTTCTGTCACATGATTGTATCCTTGCACTAGTAGTGAACTTGTGTGTTATTTTTATGTTGCACAACTACTCTGTGCTGTTAAGCCTTTATTCATTTCTTATTGTTAGTAACAATACTGTAGGGAAAGTTAGATAGCTATTTACCATAACGAAGACACATTAAGTTGCGAACAGGCACAGTCAAAAGACACTTACATAAAGCTTTCGGCCACAGCCTTCATTGGCAAAAGAGTAACACTCACCATTCATACCCACAAGCAAGCACACCGCATGCACACATGTCTGCCAACTCTAGCATGGAGCTGGAGATACTAGAGTTGGCAAACATGTGCATGAGGTGTGCTTGCTTGTGGGTATGAATGGTGTGTGTTTCTCTTTTGTGGATGTAGGCTGTGGGCGAAAGCTTTATGTTAGTGTCTTTTAATTGTGCCTGTCTGCAACTAAACATGTCTTCTTTACAATAAGTAGCTATCTGCTTTTCCCTACAGTGATGATATTCCTACCGGAAATTCCCATTGTCTTATTGTCAATAGCTGTATATGGTTGTACATAACAGCTGCTTGTTTCAGTGACCAGTTATGAATGCTTTTTTTTCAGTGGCTTTTTTTATGGAAATTAAGTTCCTTGTTTTCTTAAATGAGAATCATGGCTACAAAGCATATGTTGCATAGTTTACATACTTATCTGCTCCATCACCTAAGTTTATATACACTACTTGCCATTAAAATTGCTACACCATGAAGATGACATGCTACAGATGCCAAATTTAACCGACAGGAAGAAGATGCTGTGATATGCAAATGATTAGAGCATTCACACAAGGTTGGCACCGGTGGCGACACCTACAACATGCTGACATGAGGAAACTTTCCAACTGATTTCTCATACACAAACAGCAGTTGACTGGTGTTGACTGGTGAAATGTTGTTGTGATGCCTTGTTTAAGGAGGAGAAATGCATACCATCATGTTTCTGACTTTGATAAAGGTCAGATTGTAGCCTATCGCGATTGCGATTTATTGTATTGAGACATTGCTGCTCGCGTTTGTCAAGATCCAATGACTGTTAGCAGAATATGGAATCAGTGGGTTCAGGAGGGTAATACAGAATGCCAGGCTGGATCCTAATGGCCTCGTATCACTAGCAGTCGAGATGAAAGGCATCTTATCCGCATGGCTGTAACAGATCGTGCAGTCACATTTCGATCCCCGAGTCAACAGATGGGAACGTTTGCAAGACAACAACCATCTGCACGAACAGTTCGACGATGTTTGCAGCAGCATGGACTATCAGTTCAGAGACCATGGCTGTGGTTACCCTTGATGCTGCATCACAGACAGGAGGACCTGCGATGGTGTACTCGACAATGAACCTGGGTGCACAAATGGCAAAACGTCATTTTTTTGGATGAATCGAGGTTCTGTTTACAGCATCATGATGGTCGCATCCATGTTTGGTGACATCGAAGTGAACGCACATTGGACGCATGTATTCATCATCGCCATACTGGAATATCACCCGGCATGATGGTATGGGGTGCCATTGGTTACACGTCTCGGTCACCTCCTGTTCACATTGACAGCATTTTGAACAGTGGACATTACATTTCAGATGTGTTACAACCCGTGGCTCTACCATTCATTCAACCCCTACAAAACCCTACATTTCAGCAGGATAATGCACGACTTCATGTTGCAGGTCCTGTACAGGCCATTCTGGATACAGAAAATGTTCAACTGCTGCCCTGGCCAGCACATTCTCCAGATCTCTCACTAATTGAAAACGTCTGGTCAATGGTGGCCAAGCAACTGGCTCATCACAATATGCCAGTCACTACTCTTGATGAACTGTGGTATCGTGTTGAAGCTGCATGGACAGCTGTACCTGTACACGCCATCCAAGCTTTGTTTGACTCAATGCCCAAGCATATCAAGGCCGTTATTATGGCCAGAGGTGGTTGTTCTGGGTACTGATTTCTCAGTATCTATGCACCCACACTGCGTGAAAATGTAATCACATGTCAGTTCTAGTATAACATTTGTGTCCAATGAATACCCTTTTATCATCTGTATTTCTTCTTGGTGTAGCAATTTTAATGTCCAGTAGTGTATAAGTTCCCTCATCACATAATAGTCAAAATAACTCAGGTACTATAAATCTCATATAAATTTGTCAGAAAGTAACTGTAAAACATTAAGACAAGTAACAGGCACTTTTACAACAATTATATTACTATATTCAATATACTTTATCATTACTTTTTTGTTAGTGATCATTAAAGTTTACACTAATGACATATATGTATAAGAACTTGTGTATATATTCAAAAAAATACATTTCAGTGTCTCTTGAAGTGTAGAATTTACTGATGATGGTACTGAAATAACCAGAATAAACATTTTATGATGAAATAAAGCATTAGCATTTAGTTTCACATTGATAAATCTATATTCAGTAAAAAATGTGTAGTATATTTTTGTGGGATTGAGAAAGCATTTATTGGTTTCAGGGAAGTGTTTATCAATTAAATTATAACCTTGCCACTGTCTATAAAGATGACAGGAAACAGATGATAATAGAAAAATTTAGTTAACACACATATGATAGGAGCATAGAAGACCATTCACTGAACAGCAGAAGAGTTGAGTCATTAATAGGCACCGAAAAGTGGAAAAGTTGAGTCATTGATAAACACACATGCACCTGTGCCCTTATGTGGTGCTGGCTGGATGCAGAAAGCCAGGTACTGTGCACCTATACCCAGCTAACAGGAAAGGCATAGGTAGGTGTGTGTGTGTGTGTGTGTGTGTGTGTGTGTGTGTGTGTGTGTTTTGTGCACATATCTGTACTTCAGCATAAGAAGAGATGTACTCCAAAAGGTAGCAAGTTTTCTATCTTTTCGTGTGTGCCTATTGATGACTCAGCACTCCTGACTCAGCAGTGGTCAAAGAAGACCATTCACTGAAAGTGTATTTACATTCAACCAGAACTTTCCTGCCACAATTAACTAATACAGGTATTGTTTAATGGATCCCTGTACAGAATCGCCAGTGTGCAGTCAGCTACAACTGACAAGGCTCTGCATATACAGGCAGCGCAGCATGCAGCTGGCACTCCAGAAAGAGTTACGATGGACTGAGAGCCAGCCTAAGCCAATCAACTTACTAAAATGTCTATCGTAAAGTATTTGAGTTGAAGAATTATCAGACAGACATTGAATTATCAGTGGCAAAGCATCAGTTAGACAGTATTAGACAATAAGTTCACATGTGGTGAAGCATAGTGGTGTTCAAATCCAGGTTAATGTTCATCTTATTTACAAGGAAATTTAGTTTAACTACATGCTCCATAGCTCTTGCTATTTAGTGGAAATATAAAGCACTAATGGCTCTCAAACAATTGTTTAGCAATAATTATCCTGCTGAAGATGATATGTTCCTTCCTTTACAAAGCCAAAAAGATAGCTTACCATGCCAGTTACGTAGGGACTTATAGCTTAATAAGGAATCTAATGCATGATTCAACTTGAGATTTTTCACATACACTTGATAGTGACAAAGTTGAAAGTCATGGTTAGTGCCAGAAAAATTGTTGGACAAACAAAGGAAGTCATAGTAAATGCCCAATAAATCCTAGGTTTAACAGAGGATTGAAGTACAACCCCATGATTTGTGATTAAATGAGCATTAAGTTCATGACATGACTTCTCTAATCAAACATACACTTGCAAATACACTGTACTTACCTCAGTGGGATCTCGCATACCAGGACACTTTGTGACAACTGACTTATGACAACGTTTGTGTACAACACAGGTGCACACTGAAAATAAAATGAAATACATGTCAGATGCCAAATTATGTATTTTTAATAATAATGATAAAAACAATAATAATAATAATGGAAGTTGTGTTGTAATTACAAAAGTGTGTATCATATTTACCTTGACACTGATAGCCTTGCTTTCCTATGCCCCTGTAACAATAAGTACAATAAATTACTTGGAAGATAATGACCAAAAATCTTATATTCTGAAATACTATTTAAGCTTTGCTCCTTGCTATAGTTTTGTGAGCTGAAAAATTATTTTTTCCTTTCAAGCTGCTTGTCATTAATCTTTGAATTTATGCCCCAGTTTACACATTTCCATTTCTTCCTTCTGCATATCACGTCTCATTTTACTATCTCAACAGACATCTATCAGTTGTTTTTATCATTCACTCATACATCGGGTTTCATAAATCCTGTCATGAATGAGATCCTTGAGGGAGGTAGAATAAGTCAAGTTATACAATGCCAGGCAGTAGCAATCACTGTATGCTTCTTCTGTAAAGTACACTAACAATATGTTTAGACTTTTCAAATCTGACTAATTTTGAATCAACTCATTTTGTAAAGGTCAAAATCATTTTGTCCTCCATATTGTATTGGAGCAACCTGAAATTCTAATTCAAAATTTATTTTGTATTCCTAATCATTTTCATCCCATACCTGTTTTCAAATGCAAACTTTCACTGGTGATATACACTACTGGCCATTAAAATTGCTCTACCATGAAGATGACATGCTACAGACGCGAAATTTAACCAACAGGAAGAAGATGCTGTGATATGCAAATGATTAGCTTTTCAGAGTTTTCACACAAGGTTGGCGCCGGTGGTGACACCTACAACGAGCTGACATGAGGAAAGTTTCCAACCGACTTCACATATACAAACAGCAGTTGACCAGCGTTGCCTGGTGAAATGTTGTTGTGATGCCTCGTGTAAGGAGGAGAAATGCATACCAGCACGTTTCTGACTTTGATTGCGGTTTATCGTATCGCGACATTGCTGCTTGCGTTTGTCAAGATCCAATGACTGTTAGCAGAATATGGAATCAGTGGGTTCAGGAGGGTAATACGGAACGCTAGGCTGGATCCCAATGGCCTCGTATCACTAGCAGTCGAGATGACAGGCATCTTATCTGCATGGCTGTAATGGATCGTGCAGCCACATCTCAATCCCTGAGTCAACAGATGGGGACGTTTGCAGCAGCACGGACTATCAGCTCAGAGACCATGGCTGTGGTTACCCTTGATGCTGCATCACAGACAGGAGGACCTGCGATGGTGTACTCGACAACGAACCTGGGTGCACAAATGGCAAAACGTCATTTTTTTGGATGAATCGAGGTTCTGTTTACAGCATCATGATGGTCGCATCCATGTTTGGTGACATCGCGGTGAACGCACATTGGACGCGTGTATTCGTCATCACCATACTGACATATCACCCAGCGTGATGGTATGGGGTGCCACTGGTTACACATCTTGGTCACCTCTTGTTCGCATTGATGGCACTTTGAACAGTGGATGTTACATTTCAGATGTGTTACGACCAGTGGCTCTATCCTTCATTCGATCCCTACGAAACCCTACATTTCAGCAGGATATTGCACGACCGCATGTTGCAGGTCCTGTACGGGCCATTCTGGATACAGAAAATGTTTGACTGCTGCCCTGGCCAGCACATTCTCCAGATCTCTCACCAATTGAAAACGTTTGGTCAATGGTGGCCGAGCAACTGTCTCGTCACAATATGTCAGTCACTACTCTTGATGAACTGTGGTATCGTGTTGAAGCTGCATGGGCAGCTGTACCTGTACACATCATCCAAGCTCTGTTTGACTCAATGCCCAGACATATCAAGGCCATTGTTACGGCCAGAGGTGGTTCTTCTGGATACTGATTTCTCAGGATCTATGCACCTAAATTGCGTGAAAATGTAATTACATGTCAGTTCTAGTATAATATATTTGTGCAATGAATACCCATTTATCATCTGCATTTCTTCTTGGTGTAGAAATTTTAATGGACAGTAGTGTATGTACCCCATGTTTAAAACCAATTCATGTTAAATGGAAACTGGATTTTTTCCCCACATACCATGTCAAATTTCTTTGTTTTAAATGTAATAATCAGAACAACTAAGAACACACCAAGAAATATGACTTGTGTATCAGAAAAAAATTCCTATTGCAATGCAACACAAAGTGGATTTAAAGATGATGCACACATGTATAGTTATTTACAAATTACAAAAGTAATCAAACTGATGACTTTTTCAGACATACATTTGTTTGCAGTGATCTCAGAGCACTAACTTGGAACATAGTAATGATAATAATGAAATGCTTAACTTTAACAATGATATTGCAGTAGTACTGAACATAATATTTCTAATGCTAGTAGCTTTTTCAGTAGTTTCAGATGTTACAGTCTGGATAATTAACTGATCTGGCCTTGTAACATTAGCCAACATGGCCTCAATATACTGGTACTATGAATGGCTGAAAGCAAAGGGAAACTAGCTGAAAGCAAGGGGAAACTACAGTTGTGATTTTCTCCAAGGGCATGCAGCTCTTGAGTATGGTTAAATATCAATGGCATCATCTCTAATTTATTATGAGGTAAAATAGTCTCCCATTCAGACCTCTGGGAGGAGACTACTCACGAGAATACTATCATAAGAAACGAGAGATTGGCATTCTATGGGTCATGGCCTGGAATGTTAGATCCATTTATTGAACGGGGAGGTTAGAGAATTTAAAAAGGGAAATTGATAGTTTGAAGTTAGATATAGGGGGAAATTAACAAGTGCAGTGGCAGGAACACAAGGACTTCTGGTCATGTGAGTACTGGGTTATAAGTATAAAATCAAATAGTGGTAATGCAGGACTAGGTCTAATAATGAATAAGAAAATGGAAGAGTGGATAAGCTACCATGAAGCCTTATTGTAGCCAGCCTAGGGTTGAAACCAACACCCATCATAGTAGTAGAAGTTTATATACCTACTTCCTCTGAAGATGAAGAGATTGAAAGAATGTATGATGAGATAAAACCAATTATTCAGACAATTAAGGGAGAGGAACATTTTATTGTGATGGGAGACTGGAATTAAATAGTGGGAAAAAGAAGAGAAGAAAAATAGTAGATGAATATAGGCTGGGGAATGTGATGAATGAGGAAGCCATCAGTAGAATTTTGTAAAGAGCATAATTTGGTCATTGCTAACACTTGACTTAAGAATCAGGAAGAGACCTTGGTCATTGGAAGGTTTCACATGTTATGTAATTGTGTGGCAAAGACTTCAAAACTAGATTTTAAACTATTAGGCATTTCCAGGGGCAGATGTAAACATTGACCACAAATGACTGAATGAAAATTAAGTTAAAACTTAAGAAATTGCAAAAAAAGGTTGGAAATTGAGGAGATGGGATCTGGATAAGATGAACAAATCAGTGTTGAGAGTTTCAGAGAGAACTTTAGACAGCATTTGACTGAAACAGTGGAAGGGAATACAAAAGAAGACAAATGAGTAGCTTTGAGAGATGGAGCAGTGAAGGCGGCAGAGGATCAAATAGACAAAAAGGCGAGGGCTAGTAGAAATCCTTTGATAACACAGGAAATACTGAATTTAATTGACAAAAGGAGAAAATACATAAATGCAGCAAATGAAGGAGATGAAAGAGGATACAGCTGTCTAAAAAATGAGATTGACAGAAAGTGATAAATGACTAAGGAGGATTAGCTAGAGGACAAATGCAAAGCTCTAGAAGCATCTATAATGGTGGGAAAGATAGCTAACACCTAGAGGAAGATTAAAGATCCCCCTTTGGTGAAAAGAGAAGCAGCTGCATGAATGTCAGCAATTGGTGTGAGACGAGGCGAACTGTTGTCCTGACACCATGATGACTTAAATTGTGTAATTTGTCAAAAGCTAGTTCATGAAACCCTGCTGGGTAGAATGGTCTTGGTTTTCCCGTGGAGAGATGGCAATAAAGCATAATGTCAGAACCTGGTACATCTTCTAACTTTAGCTCAATTGTTGCTGCTGGATCAGTGAGACAGTTGTCAAGTTCTTGAGCTGTTTTTTGTGCCTCTGTGAAGTCTATTACACGTTAGTTGTTTGTAACAGCAGAAGCACAGGACAGGCAATCTGCTACCACATTGTTGATTCTGGCTACATGTCTGATGTCAGTAATGAACTCTGCAATAAACACTAGTCGGTTGCACTGACACAATGAACAGTTGTTGTTATTCTGCCCGAATGCATACATCAATGGCTCATGATCAGTGAAAATAGTGAATTCTCTCGCTTCCAGCTGAGGTCAAAAATAATTTACTGTTCCATATATCGTGAGGAGATCTCGATTGTATGCACTCAACAAACATTGAGATGCCAAAGGCTTGTGTGAGTAAAATGCCGAAAGTTGCCAAGCACCTTCATTTAATTGTAGCAGTGTGGCTCTGATCACTGTCTGGCTCACATCCACTACTAATGCAAGTGGAGCATCAAATACAGGGTGAGCGAGGAGCACTGTGTCCGTTATGTTGGGTTTTGCCACTTCAAAGGCCGAATCAATCATCAATCCACTGAATTGGTGAAGTTCCCTTGACTTTTGGACCAACCAATGGTGCAATAAGTGGTTCTTGTACTTCAGCAGAGTGTGGCAGATACTGATGGTAGAAAATGAACATATCAAGAAACCGACGTAGCTCATGAGCTCTGCAGTATGGCTTCCACTTTTTCTGGTAAGGGAAGTGAGCCTTTTGATGAGATTCTGCGACTGCAAAACACACATTTGGCTATATTTAACACTACCCCATATTTTTTGGGCCGCTCTAAAACTTGTAACAGATGTTGTTTGTGTTGTTATGCAGTTGAAGAAAAAATTAAAACATAATATAGATACACAAAAGAGCATGACAGTCCTTGCAGTACTGGGTCAATAAAATGTTGTGCAGCATTGCTCAAGCTGAATGTCACGTATTTGCTTTCAAATAAACCAAAAGTGGCGACAGGTGCTGTTTGTGGAATGTCTTCCTCTGCAACTGGTATCTGTATATAAGCCTTAGTACAGTCCAAAACAGTAAAAACCATTGTAGTTGTAATAGTGCAGTAGAGGCGAGGTATATCGATCTGGTACAGTCCAGGCATTGAGAGCACAGTAATCACCATGTGGGAGCTACATGCTGCTTTTCTTAGACATAAGGTGTAGTGAAGATGACCAATGACTACTAGACGGTTGTATAATCTCCTCTCTCAGCATAACATCGAATTCTGATTTTGCGATAGCTAACCGGTTGGGCACTAGACGCAGAGGGCAGCAAGTGACTGGTGAGCCATTTGTAGTCATGATATAATGTAAGGTATTGTGACATACCTCTTAGATCAGCACTCATGATAGGCTAGGTTACGTTTGTGATGGTAAAGTCCCACATCTTGTGTACTCCTAGGTCCAGTTCAATGCACTGGGTGCCATAGGTTTTGATCGATGAATTGTTGGCAGCAGACAGGTAGAACAATGTTGTGAGTAACAATGTAGTAGTTTATGGGGAAGAATACATAAATCCAAGCTGATATTTACTAGATACTTGTTAGCCTGTCTTTCTGTCACTGACAAAGAGGCGTTGGGATGATGTTTCATAATCAGAGAAAGCATCTGACATGTGACATCTGTTGGCATTGGTGTATCTGCAAGGAGATGTACACTTACATGCCTGGTTTCCAAATTTCTTGCTGTACCAACAGATGGAGGGTTGTTCTTGTCCTGTGGTGGAAGAAGTAGTTGAGGATGTCGAGAGAGTAACTCCTCAATTCATTTGGTGAGGTGGTCGACTTTCACTGCCAGGTTATCATGATCCACATGAGTGACTGTACCCAGTGGTAGGCTCAGATGCGTCACTGCCAGCATACCAGTCAGAGCTGCGGATGGCATGGCTTGTGTTAGATTGTTTGACACCGCCACTGCACCATTGCATGCTGCTACTGACATACTAATTGCAACCTGGCTGTATCATCAATTATACAGTCGGCCAAGTCAGCCACTGCATCCATGGGCCTGTCAGTCTGCGATGCTATGATGGCTTGTATGTGTGGCAGCAGACAGCGACTCCACAATGTATGCAGCAGGCTATCAGGCACACCGATGTCTTCCTTGCTTCACAAGTGCCATAAAAACTGCAATGGTTTGCATTCTCCCACGTCTTATGAGTTAAGACCTGTCCTATATACTCCTCTTCTGATGTGGAAACTCGTCTTATCAGCTCAGCCTTCAATTCCTCATATGCGTTGACTGCCACCAGTACAGTGATTACACCTTGTTCTTCGCGGTGTAATGATTGTCTAACTTTGTGGAGTCCATAGCAATACCACCACAGAGGAAGCTGGCTTTGACTTGCGCAAACCAAAGCACCAGTTCGTGTACCCAGAATGTGAGTAAGCACATTGTGAGTCACACGACTGTTGGAATTATTTCTTCTAATGACTCTGTCATGTCATATACAGTGGAACTGCACTTCTTGGTATTTTCAAATCACATCACGGACACCACTTTGGCCATTACTAATGTATCAGTGATGACTGGTTTGTTAATAGCCTGAAGGTGCAAAATTATCACTGTGACCTTGCAAAACAAAACTTTATTTGTGTCTGCCAAGGGAATTAGGCAGTGCTCAAAGAGTAGCAAATACAGATCGGATAAATACACAATCTTGCATAGATAACTGGATCTCCGTGAAGAACATTACTTTTACTCAGTGTAACTACAAGAGAATAATAACTGATTATAAAATAACAATATAACTATTATTTCTCAAAACAGTATGTGCACTCCGTGGTGGCTGTGAAATATTCAACGCCGCAACATAAACAAAACCACACTCACGCACAGCACACACGACACTTCACTGCACTGACAGAAAGTGAACTTTGTTGCTACACTTTCTACCTACAGAATTTCAAAGAATGTATTTCAGTCAACATGGTCAAAAGTTTTCTCTAAGTTGCAGTTGCCATAAACATATGTTTGCCTGTCTTTAACCTATCTCCTAAAACAAGTTGCAGGGTCAGTATTGTTTCACATGTTATTACATTTTTCCAGAACACAAAATAGCTTTCCCAAAGCTCACCTTCTACTAATTTTTCCAGTCTTTTGTAAATAATTTATGTCAATATTTTATGATCATGACTTAGTAAATTGATAATTCAGTAATATTCATGCCTGTCAGCACCTGTTCTCTCTGGAGTTGGAATTATTACATTCTTCTTGAAGTCTGGATGTATTTCACCTGTCTCAAATATTTTGCACACCAGGTGGAGTAGATGCGTCATGACTGGCTTTCCCAAGGATCTCAATAATTTTGAGGGAATTTCGTCTATTCCAGGGACAATGTTTCCACTTAGATCTTTTAGAGATCTTTCAAATCTTCTCACAGTATCATATCTCCCATCTTGTCTTTATCTATTTCCTCTTCACTTTCTAGAACATCATCTTCAAGGTCATTTCCCATGTAGGGCCCCTCTGTGTATTCCATCCACATTTCAGCTTCAGATTTGTGTGGCCCAGAGTGCAAAAATATTGCCAAGAATGGGCATGTACTTATATAAAATGTCAGCAAAGCAATTTGAAACCTTCCATTGACCTATGTAGGAGAAGCACACATCCACATCAATGTCATAGTCCCACTGCCTCCTTCCAGCACACAGCGATATATTCTAACTATGATTGATCACCTGACACGCTGGCCCGAGGCAACTCTGATAGATGACATAACCAGTAGCTTCTGTGTTTACCTCAAGCTGGATTTCTCACTTTGGTTGCCCATTACATGTGACGACAGATCACAGCCACCAGTTCAAGGCTGAACTATTCTCTCAATTAGCCAAGTTCTGCGACACAGTGTACCACCAGACTACTAGTTACCATTGGGCCAGTAGTGGTTTAATTGAGTGCTGGTGTTGCACACTCACGGCAGCGATCATATGCCATGGATCAGACTGGACTATTGTGTTGCCAATGATTTTACTGGGTCTTCGGACAGCGCACATATCTGACTTTGACACTTCACCTGCAGAACTAGTGTTCAGCAACACACTATGACTTCCTGCAGAATTTGGCGAAGCACCACCACCACCACCACCACAGACACTTGGTCAGGATCATAATGACATTATAGTTAAGCTCAGGAAACATGTCATTCCACTTTGCCCTCTCCAAGTTTCAAGACACAGCTTTCCTGCTACCTACATTCTTCATGATTTAGTGTCCTGCACTCACGTCAGGCTTTGTGCAGATGGCATTAGACTTGCACTACAGCAGCCCACACAATGTGTTGGAATGAGGAGAACACACCTTTGAGATACTGCTAAATGGAAAATCATCTACAGTGACAACTGATAAGAGTGAAACAAGGTTATGTTCTGCATGAGGATCCTGCTTACAACTGTCCATGACCGCAACTTCCTGCTCTAGCACTGACACAATTTACCTTTGTTGCAGAACTGCCTCCAGCTGTTGCAGAACCCCCTTCTACTATCCAAGTACCACCACAAACCTGCACGATGAGATAGGGTTGGCATGTGCACTTCCCCGCGCATTACCTGGATGGTGCTTCGCGTTCACCAAGGGGGCTGTTGTAGCAACAAAGTTCACTTTCTGTAGCGTAGCAAAGTGCCGCATGTGTTGTGCGTGAGCGTGTTTTGTTTATATCACAGCTATGAGTGGACTTTCCATGCCAGCCACCAGGGGTGCTGGAATTAGCATTGAATATTTTACAGCCATTATGGAGCATACATATTATTTTGAGAAATAATAGTTCTGTTTTTATTTTCTAGTCAGTTATTACTCTCTTGTAGTTATGCCAAGTAAAAGTAATGTTCTTCTTGGAAATACATTTATCTATGTAAGAATGTGTATTTATCCAATCTGTTTTCGATAATTCTTGTGTACCATCTTATTCCCTCGGAGGATGCAAATAAAGCATTGTTCTGCAAGGTCAAAGTGATAATTTCTTGCACCTCCAGGCTATTAGTAAACCGGTCAGCATTGGTACATCAGTAATGGTCAAAAAGATATAAAATGCAGCGAGTGGAAGGTTATATACAGCTTGTACAGAAACCAGAGTGCAGATATAACACTTGAAAGACATGAAAGGGAAGCAATAGTTGGAGAAAACTTTGCAGAAAGAGTTAAAGTTCATGCAGAAGAAATAAAAACTGTGCAGTTTGCTGATGACATTGTAATTCTGCCAGATTCAGTACAGGCCTTGTAAGAGTAGTTAAACAGAACAGATACTGTCTTGAAATGAGGTTACAAGATGTGTATCAACAGAAGTAAAACATGGGTGACGGGATGTAATCAAATTACATCAAGTGATACTGAGGAACTTAGGAAATGAGACACTAAAA
The DNA here is from genome assembly GCF_023898315.1 of Schistocerca nitens. Taxonomy (NCBI): domain Eukaryota; kingdom Metazoa; phylum Arthropoda; class Insecta; order Orthoptera; family Acrididae; genus Schistocerca; species Schistocerca nitens. Next base: position 621,427,068 of record NC_064614.1, on the reverse strand, counting down.
GTACTGATGACACCTGAAGTAGAGAGGATAAAATGTAGAGTTCTGTGAAGTTTTACAAGGATCAAGGAGGAAGACTGACTGTGTCATTGATCATTTAGACAAAACTAGAGGGAATTTTATAATCAGCAGCATGATTGTTGATTTCCATTTCACCTAGCTACTGAATTTTCATAAATCCCATCTCCCTCAATTGATTTTTTTTCTTTTATCAAACATGGAAGCATCAGCTTCTATAAACTAACAGGGTCACCAAGTTTTGTCTGTTTTTTTTTCTCCCCCCCCCCCCCTCCGCCCTCCCCCACTCCCCTGCATGGTGAGTAGACATATCATTGAGACAGTTCTAATAATACTTACTACGTTTAGTCAATAAAACTCGCTTTTTGTGCTCTCTAAAAATATAAAAATTGGCCAGGTGTAAGATTCTCACTCTGAGTGTTCCACAAAAACTTAATTATCCATATAGACAGTTCATCCATTCAAGGTATTGAGGACCTCAATGATTTTTACTTATTATTGACATGATACAAGCAAGGTATTGGTCTCAGGGATTCCAAGACTCTCAAGAATGTTTTAATTTCATGTTTGATGTCAGATAACAAATGATAAAAGAAACATTTTTGTGTGTGATATAATTACAAAATAATAATTTTCTGATTCATTATCTTTTACTTGTACTGTGAAACCTTTCTTCTGGCCAAATTTCATGATTCTACATCAAGAGGAAGTACGCTATAGGTTTTAATCAGTGAGTTTGCAAGTATCAAAACTTGTGACAAAAATCACCATATCTTTCAATTACATAGACATAGAAGCTTCACATATTTACACCATCAAAGGACTGTAGTCCTCAGTATGGGACATAAATTTCAATTCAATATGTCTACCCATTGCTGATGAAAAGAGGTCTTAATACACAGAGGGACAGACAGATAGTCTGATAACAAATGACAAAAAAAGTTTTTTTTCATGTGATATAGTTACAAATTAACAAGTTCGGATTTTTTCCCTTTACTTATACTGTGAAACCTTTCTTCCTGCCAAATTTCTTGGTTCTAGATCCATGGGAAGTACCTGACAGGTTTCGATGAGTGAGTTTGCGAGTATCAAAATATTTGACATTAATTGACATATCTTTTGATTACATTGACTTAGAAGCTTTTTTACATCACCAAGGGATTGTGTTCTTAATATGTGACATAAATTTTAACTTGATACATCTCACCATTTATGAGGAAAAGGGCTCTGAATAGTCAGACAGACAGACAGATGGACAGACAACAGGTGATCCTAGAAGGATTCTCTTTTTACTAATTGAGGTACAGAACCGTAAAAATATAAAATGTTCATTCCTAGAAGTGCCAAACAATTAAGTGTCACTCTGAAAGGAAAAATATTTCTTATACCATAAGTTGTACCAATGCTATGCTACATTTAAGTAATAGGTAAGTTGAAACTATGTCTAACAAACCATATAAAATCCCGACAGTGTGAACAGAAAGTGGGCTGCCGAAGAAAAGTTGCCATAAATTTGTGTCCATTTACTTGATGGACACGTCTGCGCATTGCACCACGTCGGCGATTGAAGCCTTGTCGTTCTTTGAACTCCCGAGGCTTTTCTGTAAGAAACAACACACATAAGAAGCTTACATATTTGTGTTGTGCTTATAAAATATCACTCATACAGTTTACACTGAGAAATTTTAAAAATATTATAGTCAATTTTAATGATGAATGTGCTCATACTTTAAAGGCATTACACAGCATAACGAGAGGAGTTTCTCACAAGATATTTTGTAAAATAATTGTGACAGTTGTAAATGGTTTTTTGTATAAGAATACAATAAGTATATCTAATGAGATTATTTTATAATAGAATAACAGAATCTTCAAAAACATTTAGTTATTTCGTGGAAAAATTAGATTAGATGTGTATTTATTCCCGCTAGTTCCAAGAGTACACAAATTATCATCTTCTATTCATGCAGTAGATGATATAATTACAACATATTTGATCAATGGTTTTAATCTTCACTGTGGATTAATTGTACTCATTCATTTGCCACATTTGACTGAGTCACTGGAGAGCATTGCCCACTCTAGAGTTATTTGTTTCTAAGGGACAATGGTCAGCAGTTTGTCCATCCAGACATGCCTAACCGTCTCTCGTCACTGTGAGGGTGAGAACAATAGTGACTGCAGTTTTGGTTGATCAGCTGTTGTAGCTTGTGGCACTCCTGCCTCATACACTAAATGGTGGAGGTGTATATTTTGCACTGTGAATGTTAACGTAACTGTATGTAATAAGTGATTCTCTAACACATATCATCTTTCATTGCAGCCTGAATGGATCGAACCACTGCACAGTCCTCCTAAATTTGTGGTCCTCTGATAACATTTACACTTTACACTTTTTTGTGGATGCTAAGATTTTGGTCCTTCCAGGCTGAATTGTGATGGATTTGATGGCATAATGTCCAGCAGCAGCCATTCATTGGCAGAACAGCAGGGACAAGTTTCAATGGAGCAGCATGTTCGTTCAGCCGGCAGCAGCAACATGGCACACCTATACGGTAACTACCGTGGTCTGGCTCTCCTGCTTCCAGTTTTTCCCACTTATTTTAACAGCTGTTTCTGCTGTTGGCTGCCACTATTAGCTTTCCATCATGGATGAAGTTTTAAGAAAGAAACTTGTTACTACATGCTCGATGACAAAAGAAAGTCTCACGCAGGTGTTACAGTTTACAAATGAATTCCATGTAACAAGTAAATCAGACACTCTGGGTAATAGTGTCAGGCTAGAACAGTTTCCAAAGATTGTTGAGAAGTATTAGAAAATATGGTAAAAAAAACCTCCTAGAGAGAGACAGAAAGAGAGAGCAATTTGGATGAATCATGCCAATGCAGGTGATAAGGTTTTTTCAGATGTTGGATCTACCTTCAGTGCATTGAAATATAGCATCAAGCTGCTCACCATAAAAGTGTCATGATTTACTGGTAACAGTAATGCAATTCAGACATTTTTGTGAGATGTTTGTGAGTTTTGTCATAAATAATGATGAATTAGAGGACACTGCTAAGTATCATCATTTACTTAGTTCATTAACTGTAAGTGTTGGTCTTCCAAAGACTAATTTCAATATAGCTTTTGATTTGGTTTGCAATAGATACTTGTACAATAATACTCAGTTGATAGCATCAGCAAATGCAAAGAATGAAATTACAATGAAATCCAGACCATTATCTGCTTACAGGCATTGATAAATATCAATGGGGACAGTAGAAAACATGTGCCACAACCGAGATAGAGCATCTACCATGCAAGCTGGAGATCCTGGGTTCGTGTCCCGGTTGAGGCACACGTTTTCAACTGTCTCTGTTGATATTTATCAACACCTGTAAGTAGATAATGGTCTGAATTTGACTGTAATTTCATGCTTCGAGAGCTGCAAGATCACCAATGGTATCTGTTCTTTTGGACATGCCCGAAAGAACAGATACTATCTTCACATTCAAAGAAACCATTAAGCTATTGTCAATGAGAAAGGCATGTGCAAGTGAGCTTTGTGCACTCCTGAATGAGGCTTTAAGCACTGTGCAAGCGTTGATGGCATTACAGCACAAGGTGTCTTTACAAGTCTTCATTACGTCACAGCTCCTTATAGCATGAATTGAACAGTCTATAAGAACAGAATTTGAAGCCAGTCCGTGTTCAAACAGCTTTCTGACATTCAAAGAAACATGTGCTTTTCTCAAAAACAAATACAAATCAGTTGAAATTGTCTCAAGGTTACAGTACCACTATGTCATGGTATATCTGATAATAAACAAGAGAAGGCCTCCAATGGCAAGCAGTGGAGTTGTTGAGATAGATTTACATCACTACTACTGCTGCAAGCATCATTTGCAACAAGCCTAACATGTTGCACAAGTGCAGAAAATTCAATCAAACTGCATGTAGCAAACACAAGGACATTGTGATGCACAACACTGTGTGCTACAACTGTCTGAAGAGTGCCCACAGGGATTCTCAATGCACATCCATTAGCTGCCCTACTTGTGGAAAATGACACCACATGTTACAGCATGCGGCATTACAATGTGCACAATATGGCATAAGGAAGAATTGTCCAACTGATATGCAACATGAGCACTATAAGAAACATCAGTCAAGTACATCAAGTTACTGTCATTGAAGGTCAGCCCAGGCAAACGAATGCTTCTTCTGACAGGAAGAATTAAGTTGCAAGACAGCTTTGGCAAATGGCAGACTTGGTGTACTCTATTAGATTGAGGGTCACAGTCATGCTTCATACTGAAAGCGTGTGCACAATGCCTCAAATTTCAAAGGTGATACAGCCGAGTACCAAGTCAAGGAATATGCTCAACACTTTCACAAACAAAACAGCGTCTGTGTCAAGTGGGCTCCTGCATAAGCAACTAATGTTGTCTGTCGAATGTTTAGTTTTGCTGGAGAAAATGACAGAGATGAGTAAGTAGAACTTGCCAAATGGACAATTCACTAATTCAGAGTTGTGGTCTCCTGGCAAGATACACATATTGCTAGGAGCTGAATTTTGTATGTACATTTAAAAGTCAAGGACTGTCTTCAGAGAAGCTGATCATCCTGTTTTCCAAGAGACAGAATTAGATTAGATTGTATCACGACAGTATCAAATGGTAAAGGATAGTAATTTGTCATGGCAGCCAGTCACATCATGCTTTGTAAACTGATGTTCAAACATTTGAAGAAATTCTTGGGATAGAAGAATTACTTTGAGGGATAACAATGAAAGGAGAGGAAGAGTACAATGCATTCTTTGTGGAATGCATGAGGAATGATTCCACAGGAAGATTCATTGTCCTCCTTTGATTTTGTGGAGAGCAAAATCAATTAGGCGATTCTTTCCACAATGCAGTAAATGCTTCTCTCAGGCTGAACAGAGATGAGTGAGACAACCGAAACTTAAGGGAAGCTACACTGCATCCATGAGGCAATATGAAGACATTCGTGGGGAACTGTGTGTCAGAGAGACTGTGGCCTCAGTTGCCTGAGACTGCAGTCATGTGTGTGTGAGTTGCGTTTGCATGAGTGCATATATGTGTGTTTGCTGTCTAATTCTGACAAAGGCTGAAAGTTATTATTTGTAACTGTCTTTTTGTTGTACCTATCTGCGACTCAGCATCTCCGCTTTATGGTGAGTAGGAACTTTTATTTCACAACATTGTTATATTCCATCCTGGATTTTTCATTGTTTGATATAATGTTGACAATATTATTCACATCAATCACATCTTGAAAAATAGAGTTCATTCTGTATACACATATGTGCACTTTTTGGAACAACCTATACTGACAGTATTTTTTCTTTGTTTTTAGAATTTCTATATTTACATCTGCAGCTACAGATGCTCTGTAAACTACTATTAATTGCATGGTAGAGCATACTTCCCATTGTACCAGTTATTAGGGCTTCTTCCCATTCCAGTCACATATGGAGTGTGGAAGGAATAAATGTTTAAATGCCTTTATGGATGCCACAATTAATTTAATCTTCTCCGCACGATTCCTATGAGAGCCTACAGTCATCATTTAAAGCTGGGATTTGAAACTTTGTAAGTAGGCTTTCTCAGGACAGTTCGCATCTATCTTCAAGTATCTGCCAGCTCAATTTCTTCAGCATCTCTGTGACACTCTTCCACTGGCCAAACGACCTGTAACCACTTGTGTTGCCCTTCTTTATATATTTTCAATATCCCCCATTAGTCCTATTTGGTATGGGTCCCATACATTTGAGCCGTATTCTAGAATGGGTTGCATGAGTGATTTCTAAGCAATTTCTCCACAGGAAATTTGCTTTTTCTCAGTGTTCTACCAATGAACCGAAATCTGCCAGCTGCTTTACCTACGGCTGAGCGTACATGATCATTCTGTTTCATATTCTGACAAATTGTTGCATCCAGATATCTGTTATGAGTTGACTAAATTCAAATTTTGACTCATGGATACTGTAATCATAGGATATTATGTAGCTTTCATTCTGTGAAGTGCACAATTCCATGTTTCTTAAGCCACCGGCAGCCCATGAAGTATCAGTGCTGAGCATTTACAGTCATCATGCCTGTGCAGATACTGAAGTGGCAAGGTAGGAAGTCTTACACATATGATGCCCCTATTCTTTTCTTTTTCCACTTTCCCAGTTTTAACTTGGGCCATAATGGACCCAGCATTTCTGCATTGTTGTCTGGAACAGTTGCACCAACAGAAGGACAAGGGGCAACAGCAGTATCAGCAGCAACAGGAGTAGGTGCAGGCACTGATAAACCAAAATGTGGACTTCCTTCATCCCCTTGTCTTGCCAGTGGGGGAAGGGTGGGGGTGGGGGGAGGGGGGGTGCAAGGCACATGCTGTGCAGTTTCTCACCCATGCCACCCCCAACACTGCCAGTTTTGATGAGGCAAAGGAAAGGGGGGGGGGGGGGGGGAGAATTATCTGCACCAGTTCTTCTGCACAGCCATGTAAGGCATATGGTCTATCCAGTTGATAAGGTGATTTTGTTTTCCAGCAGTGCAGGTTTATATGAAGTTGTCCAAAATTTGAAGCTCTATACTGAGACTGAGAAACTCCCATTTGACAAGCTTTGTTGGTTGCTTACACAGTATTTTCAAAATCATGTGGTGGTGGCACAGTTAAGCTTAACCAGCATACTTGACAGTTGCATGTAGCCCAGATCACAGATCAGCAACACCTCTTGCACAAGTATCTCTTTGAGTGTCCTAAATGTGCTACCTCATACCCAGAATTGCTAATTTAGGACCCTGATTATCCAGTTAGGTCCTGATACTGAATTTCAGACTGGGGCATAGATCTTGTCCTATGCCCAAATTGCCAAACTACATTAGCTTATAGTGGCAGGAAGATATGCCCTTTCTGATAACTGGCAGGTGGCACAATTAGGTGTGCACAATAAACAGCTCCTATTGCCCCTGCAGGATATCCCAGGTAGCCTCAAATCCTGCTGAGTCATTGTTGTTGCCACCATTGATGATTCCGGTGCATTGGCATCACGTGCCGCTCATCCTCACCTGTGTCAAGCTCAGTAGGTTTGCACTGCTAGTAGCATCTTAATTCCTGCCAACAGCATTTTTTGGGTCTTCAGTGTTGTTCTCCTTCTGCTTAATGGGTGAGCCAGTGGTCCTGCCAGTATTTTTATTTGTTGCATATTCACCAAGACTGCTCTTACATGGATACCATCAGACAGGTCATTCGGCAACTGTTTGTGATAGTTGGGGGGCCATGAGTCAATCATTTGAGAGAGTTGGTAATTGGAAACCCTGATGCTGGATTCTCAGGCTGCCTCTGACATCCTACGTGCATAGTCATCACTTTTCCTCAATAGCAATTGTAGATTCCAATATTATTTTTTTAATTTTGAACAGGTCAATTTTATCTCAGTTGCTTTCCAGAAAACTTTCATGTAACTTTATACACAGTATGTTATATTTCAAGCTAACATTTATGAAAAGGAAATACTTTATAAAATATTTTAGATTTGATGTTACAATCAATAAGTACTAGTTCTCAATGTAGAGTTTATTATTTTTTATTTTTTATTGTTTTTTTTTTTTTAGAAATATTTGAAAGTATGAATTATTTGCACACTTAAAATTTCTATTATTAATGACACAATCCTGTACTGCTTACTATGTTTATTTCTGGATTCTTGTATGAAATAATAGTTGAAATTAATAAAGTATTGAAAACTAGTAGGAATTCATTTGTTAAGAAAAATTGTAAACCCTTTGGAATAGTGTTATTTCCGCAGAGTGTGAGAGTCGTATGCTTGACTTTGATGTGATCAGACTTATTTTTGTATAATAAGTGTGAACAATGTAATTTCAGCTTTGTTAATGTGAAAAATCAAAATACTGTATAATATACTAACATGTGAGAAAATCAGTGGAAAATATAGTTACATAAAAAATTCTGCAACATCAATCTTCCAATTTATTTAGTTCAAATCAACCATGAGAACTTGATGTTAAATTTTCAGCTTCAAGAATCAGACCCCTAGACAACAAGAACTGGAGCCATCTCAACGTGAAAAGCTAAGTAAACTTGAAAGTTTACTGTAATCTTCGCTCCAGTCAAATCTTTATAAAAGACTTTGCTTATTAATTACTTGGCCTGGGAATTGTTTAATGTGGACCATAGATGGAAGAAGGAAGGAGGTAAGAGATTACAATGGGCAACCGATCGAATTTCAGGTAGATGTTGGAGTGAGACTCAGTGTCATTAATTTTGATATGTACAGGCTTTTGGGGAGCCAAGAGTTGTAACAGCCACTCCACCTATTTGTGTCTTATAGTAAACAGCACATTCCTTTGCAGGGGCAGTTCTCCATCTCCATGCATTATAAGAATGTGGAATGGCAACTTACATTGTTAGTGGTCAATTCACCACTGGCACAAAATAGTTTTGGCTAGACACTTCCTTGTTTTTGGCTTCCAGATCACTGACAAAGTGCATTTAGTGTCTCAGTCTATTACCTTTCACAATTTGAACTCTTTACTGTAGGCCTACAGCCCACTAATGAAATTTGTTACAAATAACCCATCTCAATTTGCGAAGAACAGTGATGTTCATACATACAACACTAGAGGGAAAAATGACCTTTCCTGTCCATTATTGAAGCTGTCAGTTGCTCAAAAAGGAGTACATTATTCACCAACAAAAATCTTTGATCATTTGCCGAACAACATGAAGTGTCTCACAGGTAGCAGATCAAGTTTTAAATTTAGCTTAAAATCATTTCTTTTGGACAACTCCTTCTACTACATGGACGAGTTTTTGTTTCAGAAATCATTAAAAAAAATAATACCTCTAAATGTAGTTGCATGTGTAGAACTAAAAATTTCAGTAATATTAATATTAGCACTATTCAAGTGTGCATATATATCTTGTAATCTGACTTGTTTCACATCATATCGATAAAATAATCGGGAAAATGATCTACAGAACTAAACTTTGATAAAACCTGGGGCCAGGTGGAAAATTTCAATGTACATGTTTCTCTTAAGTTGTCAGGGATACCTAAATTCTCTATCCCATGTCCCATATCTTTCATTATGCACAACAAGGTAAAGGTAGAGTTGAAGCTTTGGCAGGTTCAAGGTGACATTTCTCCTATTTCATCAAGTCGATGAGCCACCCCTCTGGCAGTGAGTCAAAGTCCAACAGCACAGTGCGCTTTTCCAACAATTTTAAACTGACTGTCAACAGGCAACACATCGTGAATTCATATCCCAAACTACGGCAGGCAGAATTATTTGTGAAGTTGTCGGGAGGACCAGTATTTTTCCTGCATCAACTTGCACGATTCCTGCCTGTAGTTGCCGTCCGGCACCATTTCTCAGACTTTCCCGGTCCTCGATGCCTCCTACGGGCTTTACCGGTCAACTCACCTGCCCTGTCGAATCTTGTCTGTGCCTGGAATTTGTGAACGATATTTGGGGCAATTGCTTCAGGACATTCCCTGTCGCATCATTACCTCGATCACTTACAAAACCTGCAGTCAGTTTTCTAATATCTTCTGGAGCATCATCTTCATTGCAAACAGGGAAAGCACAGTTGTTTCTCCACAAAGGTGAATTTTTTGGAAAATAGCTTAATAAAGATGGTCTCGTTCCTATGGATGACCACATCAAAGCCATTGTCAACTTGCCAGTGTCCAGGACTCTGAAGGAGATCCACTCTTTTCTGGGTAAGATTTCGTATTATGCTCAGTTCATTTCCCGGGCTGCGCACATCTACAGCCTCTTAATCGGCTTACCAGAAGGGCATTAAGTTTATCTGTTCTGCAGATTGTCAACAGAGTTTTCAGTTGCTCGAGCAGTGTTCGCGCTCGGCTCCCTGTCTGACTTCTTTTGTGCCAGATAAACCTCGAAGCCTGGCCTGTGATGTAATTCAATGTGGTACTGCTGCCAACCTGTCCCATTGGAACCTGGCTGGCACTGAACAGCCCACTGATTATAGCTTGAAGATACTTTCCACTGCACAGCATAATTATTCACATGTGGAAAATGAATTAAAAATTTTCACATCTTCCTATATGGAGTGAGGTTCCTCCTCATCACCGAAACCAAGGTGTTGGTTTCCTTATTTGTTCCTCATTCCGAGCTGCTGGATAGGACTGCCAATTGATTGCAGAGGTGGGCACTGTTTCTCAATAACTATTGCTACGATGTTCATTACCGCCCAGCATGTCAGTGCTGATGTCCTGTCACGGCTACCGGGTCATTCTCCAAGGGATCCTCCTGCTTGAAGTGGAGGATCAACACGTTGAGTGACATTCCATGACACTGGGTCCTTGCATACTTCAGATACTGAATGCCTTGCACTGGTGTATGACTCACAGAAAAGCACTGACACAATGTCATGTCCAGTGACTGATCGTGACACTGAAATCTGGGACAGGCTTGCGGGGCCTGCGCACAGAACCAGACTGCACCACTGTGCCAGTTTTCTCTTTGGCTTGTCGTGAGGCACCCTCGGTAAAAGGTGCACATTGATTTCAAGAGTCAATATTTGGGCAGCATGTGGTGGTTGGTGGTTGATCTATTGTTCAGTTTCTGGTATATTGCCGAGCTGTCCTCCACATTGTCGACTGCCGCTGTTCGTGCACTGTCAGTTATTTGCCACTGGCAGATCCCCCAGAACCCTTGTGTCTGATAATGGTACGTAATTTGTGTCAAAGGAGTTTGAGCATTTTTGCATTCACAATGGTATCTAGCATCTGACAACTGTCTCGTTTCACCTGCTTCTAACTCGGAGCTGGAAGCTTCGGTTGTACATTTACGACTCAAATGAAAACATGTGTCTGCCACTTCCTGTGACAACTGTTGTCGAGTTTTCTGCCTACATACCAAGCCATTCACTGGGTGCAATCTGGTGGAAAATTTGCATGGGCACCAGCCACAGGGTCTCCTGAATTTGCTCTCCACTCAGATTCGCATTCTACAAACCAATGTGGGCCACCACATTTACTTCCTGGGCTGTTGTTTGGATCTGGGCCTTTGGCCAGCAGCAGAGGTGGTTGCCGGGTGTCACGGTCGGCCACAAAGGTTGGTAGTTGTACGTGGTGGATGTCAGCAAGGAGCAGCTGACCCACCGTGCAAATGGGCTGTGCCCGTGCCCTGTCGCTACATCATCACCACAGTCTTTCGGTCAGTCGGGCAGCAGGGTCATTTACGATTGGTCAGGTTGAGGGCTCTCGATTGCTGTGGTGTGCTTCCCCACTGACACCCCCTCCGTACCCTCTGCTGTGCTCCTGTCACCTGCGGCCTCGGCTCCCAGTGAGGTTCGCACTTGCAGCTGCCGACATGGCGCCTGTGGCTTCTGATACGTCCTCCTCCCGTGGTTTCTGATACTCCCTCTTCTTCCTCTGCCTCCTTCCCTCCCTCCTTTCAGCAATGCAGGTGGCCTTGCCTCCACTGCTAATGGTGCACCCCCATTATCTCAGTCTCTGGGCACTTCTGGTGCATCGAGTGGCGTCGGAATTGCCTCTTGCAGTGGTCAGTGCACTGCCATATTGTCTAGGGCCCCTCTGGTTCTGTGTTGGAGGTCACAACCCTAACCTGCTCATTTCTGGCCCTAAGTGGCCTTTTCAGGGGGAAGAGATTTAGCATGTCTACCAGCAGATATCACGATGGAGGCAGACAAGTCGGCACAGATAACACAGTGGGATAGTATGGAAACCTGCCACATAGGGCGTGCACAGACCTGCTGGCAGAAGTGTTTACCTGTGCATGGCAGTGGGCTGGGTGGGCCAGTGCTTGCCTTGAGTGCAGCCACCTCGGACCTCATCTTGCATTTGTGCCATGTGTTGTTGCCAAGTGCTTAGCTGTTAGCTATCTGCATCAGCCATGTGCTGCATTTCCATGCCTGTCACTATGTGGGGTCAAATGCAGACTGCCTTACATGATGAGTTCATTTTCCTTTCATGTGGTTCAGTTCCCTGACTGTTATATAGGCACTGCCAGTCTGTGAAGTAACCACACCAACTGTGTAGTCTAGCGACATTGTCACTCCTCTGTAGATACTAAAGAACCTAATAATGATCCCATTGGCCCTGGAGTTTTGTTAAATTTTTGTGGCTTCTGTTGTTTCTAAATACTACTGGCAATAACACCTACATCACTCATCTTTGCAGTTTCCATAACAATACTCTCATGCTTTGTTGAATTCATAATTTTTGTTAATGTAAAACAATAGACTTTTTTCTTTTCTTAAATATATTTGAATGTAATGTAATCAAACAATGGAAAATCCATGATGGAATGTAACAATAATAGCCAGTCGGTGTGGCCGAGCGGTTCTAGGCGCTTCAGTCCAGAACCGCGTGACCGCTACAGTCGCTGGTCCGAATCCTGCCTCAGGCATGGACGTGGGTTAGTTATGTTTAAGTACTTCTAAGTTCTAGGGGACTGCTGTCTCAGATGTTAAGTCCCATAGTGCTTAGAGCCATTTGAACCATTTGTAACGATAAACAAACTGTGGCCAAGAAACAAGTGGACCACCCTGTTGCTGAACACACTGCCAGACATGATATCCTTCACTTCAATCACTTCTTCATAGCCTGTGCCATATGGGTCCTTCCCATCAACACCAGCTTTTCTGAACTGTGCAGATGGGAACTTTCCCTGCAGTACATCCTACATTCCCGTAACCTTCCTGGCCTCAACCTTCATTAATCATTCCTCTCCCATCCTGCCCCTTCTCTGTTCCCATTCCAGCACTACACAGCCATCATTCCACCACCACACCCAGTCATTTTTTATTTCTCTCCTTTTCCACTACTCCACCCCCCCCCCCCCCCCCATCTTCCCTGCCCTCAGTCTAACCTGCAGCTCTTCACTGTCCGCCACCCCCACCATACTATCCCTCCCCCTCCCCACTCCAGGCTCCTCCTTACCCCCACCCAGTTGCCACTTCCATCATGCACTAGTGCTGCTGCTCACATTGTGGTTTCAGTTGCCTGAGATTGCAGTCGTGTGTGTGAGCTGTGTTTGTGTGTGTGTGTGTGTGTGTGTGTGTGTGTGTATTGTTGACGGAGGCCTTAATGGCCAAAAGCTATAATTGTGGGGGTCTTTTTGTTGTGCCTGTGTGTGACTCAGCATCTCCTCTATATGGTGAGTAGCAACCTTCCTTCTCATAATATTGTTACATTCCATCCTGGATTTTCCATTGTTTGAATGTAATGTAACCTTCATAAACTAACCATAAAACAATTTGAGAGAAAAATAAACTAATTTGAAAAGAAATAATCAATTTACATGAAGCTGCAAGTCGGTGCACTCAGTGATAGAAAAAAATTGGTACACCTCTTTGCACTTATTAAGCTACAGTAGTACAGCTCACCATATTTTTAATTTAATAATGTACACATTTTTGTTGGAAGATTGTATGTGGATGTTCATGGAGTCATGCAGGTAAATGTGAAGTTGAGCATTTCACAAAACCTACAAAGTGGTACCTTTTGACAGCATGATTAATTGCTAGCATCAACACATGATATACTGTAAACTCTGGATGAAGGGCAGCTAGCAGATTCCAAATTTTTAGATTGTCAAAAAGTATTTGACACAGTGCCCCACTGCACATTGGTAATGAAGGCATGAGCACATGGAACAGATTCCTACATACATGAGTGGCATGAAGACTTCTTAAGGAATAGAACCCAGTAAGTAGTTCTTGATGGCAATTATTCATCAGAGACAAGGATATCATCAGCAACGCCCCAGGCGAGTGTGACAGGACTGCTCTTATTTTCCATATACATACATGATCTGGCAACAGGGTGGACAGCAATCTGTGCCTCTTTGCTGATGATGCTGTGGTGTACAGGAAGGTGGTAGTTTTTGAGTGATTGCAGGAGGATACAAGATGTCTTAGACAAAATTTCTGGTTGGTGTAACTCTAAACAAAGAAAAATTTAAATTAATGTAGATAAGTAGAAAACACTACTTGACACAGTCACATTTTTTTAAATATCTGGGTGTAATATTGCATGAAATGGAACAAGCATGTAAGGATTGTAGTAGGGAAGGCAAATGGTCAACTTCGGTTTATTTCGCGAATTTTAGGAAAGTGTAGTTCATCTGTAAAGGAGACCTCATATAGGACACTAGTCTCATATAGGACACTAGTGTGGCCTATTCTTCAGTACTGCTTGAGTGTTTGGGATCTGCACCAGGTCAGATTAAAGGAAGAGGCTGGCTCTTATATTTGTTACCGGTGGGTTTGGACAACATGCAGGTGTTACAGAGATGCTTCCGGAACTCATGTGGGAATCCTTGGAGGGAAGGCAACGTTCTTTTTGAGGAATCCTGTTGAGAAAGTTTAGAGAATGGACATTTGAAGCAGAAAGATTGTACTGCCACCAATGGACGTTTTATGTAATGACCATGAAGATAAGACAAGACAAATTAGGGCTCATACAGAGGGATACAGACAGCCATTTTTCCCACACTCCGTTTGTGAGTGGAACAGGAAATGAAATGACTGTTAGTGGTACAGAATACTGTTTGCTATGCTCCATATAGTGGCTTGTGGAGTGTAGATGTAGATATCACAAAAATTATGGAATTAAAAATGCTTGGGAATGTGAAGTGGAATAATGACATAGACTCAACTGCAATTATGGGATTTGATATATTGGTAGGACATTGGGAAGCTGCAGTTTGCTGTGGAAGAAATTAGTTACAAGACACATGTAACAGCTCATGCAGAGCCCCTGTGTAAATACAAACAAGTTTGCATTCCAAACTTTGGACAGCTTATACCAACATACCTGTTTGAGTCTTCCATTTCAAATCAACTTTAATATGCAGTCGTCCTTGAGGTTCCAAGTCCACCTGACATAGAAAAATGATTGTAATTACTTACTAATCCACACAGCTATAAATTTTATTTACACAATACATGGTACAAATGTGATATGGGCATATTATTCATGCACTCCTTGAAGAAACTTGGTCCCATGGTTTATTGGAGCCCACTGAATTCGTACAAATGAAAGTTAGTAGTAGCAGTAACTGACATATTTCCCTCACTGTAAAATTTACCACGAAGTTTGCTTCTATGTGCAGAAACAGACAGGTAAATTGGAGTAACAACACAAGGAACAAAAGTCAGAACTGTATAGACAATGCAGAATACAAAAATGCCAGGGTACTTACACTGTGTACTGGACCAAGGTAGGTAGTGGCCTGAAGCAAATGAATATTCTCTGAGTGGCCATCTTTATACAGATGGTTGAGGGACCTCACTTGTTCAATACAGAATGTCAAATCAAAACACCTTTCAGTCATCTAAATTTCCAAATAGTTATTTTATTGAGCAACCAGTTTCAGCAGGTGATGACTGAAGTAATCACTATATCAAAAAACTATGGGTACCAGTCATTGAATGTTTGCCCCTATTTTGACTGGACTAGAGGTGGAAATCTTTCTACACATTGGTCAGGTGTCCTGAAGATGGTGTAATATATTGTAACTACTGGTTGCTCAATAAAACAACAATTTGGAAATTTAGACAGCTGTAAGGTGTTTTGAATTGATGTTTATTCTCAAATGAATATTGGTCCAACATTGTACACTGTCTTGTGACTTTTGTCAATCCATTAATCCCATCAGTCACTGTGCCAAGTGTCTTCCAGGAATGTGTGAATACTACTACTACTACTAATAATAATAATAATAATAATAATAATAACTAAACTATACATCATACCCCAAAAATAATATAAATTTAAAACTGTATGTTATAAATTTGTAACCATTGTGATACTGTAAAAAATGACCCTGGAAAAAATGGTAGTGTATACACCAACTTACCAGGAAACACTTTTATACAGAATTAAATTCATGCTAAAATAGAAAGGCTAAAGTTTGACTCAGACAATAGATCCCATACATTCTGCCAATTTTACCGTCTTTTATGCAAATGGACATTTATTTTGTTTCTACCAGAACTTCACATTACATACAGTTGAAATATACAGTAAATGTACATCATAAATGTAAATAGTAACATCATTTACACCATGAGATAACATAATTCCATGATCAGAGACCATGTCACAGTCACACAGTCGGAAATTAACACTCATGCATGGTGAATCCCCAGTCATATTTAGTAAACAGTCTTTATGGAATATTATAAATAACTAAATAATGAAAATTAAGCTGCTGACATGCACTTCAGTGGAATATTCTCATTGCACAAGAACCATCATTTATCATTGACAGAGTAGAAGCACACAGGGTAGCTTTGTATTGATATAAAGAAATTACATTTTTGTATGATATTCAAGCATGTAAACTATATACAATTATACATACATCTGCAGCTTAATGAGTAAGGGAGTGAGGCAAGACGAAGTACTAGAGTAATGTAAAAAATAACAGACTGAAGTTTATTTATGAATGATGAGATTTGGTATAAATGCCAAGATGTTTAAAAGCATGGGGTAATGCTCTGTTCAACTAATTTAGGAGTAACGAGAACAACTCACTGAGTAGTAGAGATACTGATTTGTTGACAGGCGTGTAAACAAGACTTCCAGATAAATCTTTTTTTGAGCTGCAGTTCACAAATTAGTACCTTGTGCCTGGTGTATACTTAGCTGGCTTAATGTAGCGGTACAGGTGTGTGTGTGTGTGTGTGTGTGTGTGTGTGTGTGACCTGGTGTATACTTAGCTGGCTTAATGTAGCGGTACAGGTGTGTGTGTGTGTGTGTGTGTGTGTGTGAGAGAGAGAGAGAGAGAGAGAGAGAGAGAGAGAGAGAGAGAGAGAGAGAGACAGAGAGAGAGAGAGAGAGAGGGAGAGAGAGAAATTGTCCAAAGGTCTTGTTTATGTGCCTGTTGACAAATCAGTGCCTCTTCTGTTCAGTGAACGGTTGTTACCTTTACTTCTGCCAGAACTTTCGATTCCACATTTCAACTAAAATCAGTTTTTAGTGACAATGCCTACACCCATTTAAATGGTTTTATGTTATGGGTCTCTGAACTCATTGTCAGAATCAAGAACACATATTTACTTTTTTTTAAACAAAACTATATGAAGAAAATGCCATTATAAACAAAGATTGAGAGGTAAAGTCACATTTAAAATAATTTTCTGAGTCATGGATAAACAAAATGTAAAGCATATTGAGTACTTGTTTAAGTTTTGACTTTTGTTTTTCCTGAAAAAATGTTGTTCAAATACACAGAAGCCCACACATTTCTGATTGTGTGGTATTGTAAAATATCATTTCCTGACTGTGCCTGTGTGCTTATCCTGTTCATTATTGTGGATTACAGGGCAAATTTGTGGCAGATGGGGGCTTTTGCCCATCCTGGAGATGACGGGCTGAATTTTCCATAATCCCATAGGTAATCCTGCCAGAAGGATATGGTTAGCTATGCTTATTTATCCCATAATAATCATCCATATCTTCATAAGATCGCAAAGAGAAATAGACAGGTGGTTAGAAATGATTGCTTAAAACATATACTTCCATACTTTTTTGGAGCTGGTCAATGGGATCATGCAAGGTATATGACAATTCACATACTAGAAATGGAAAATATTTGTCAGAAAATGTGAAAATTCTTCTAATAGTATGAGCACATGTGCATCAACACAAACTCAGGTTTTACAATTCTCTACCTCTTGACCAGTTTCATGAACAGACTTACACCCACGGTAGGAAAGGGTGTCTTATAGGGATGACAGTGTCTCCTAATCAGATAGCTGGATGGGTACTTTCACAGCACATATGTAATGAAATATTCGTGTCAATGGACCTAATGTTTGAAGCAGCAAGATGAGCAGTAGCCAATTCTCATAAAGAGAGAGGAAATCGTAGGTAAATGCTGGATGCACATGACAACAAGAAAATAAAATTCGCTCTCTCACAATCATGCATCATTTGTTAGTCAGTTAACATCTTCACTGGCCAGAGAGTTGATGATAGAATAAATGTTCATGATGATCTAGTTACTGCTGATGGAATGGCCACTGCTTTCAAAAACAAATTACTTACTGGCTTTTACGACACAATTTATAAAGAAGTAACAACCATGCTACAATGAAGAAAAGCCTTAAAGTAGGAAAAAAGAAATTTATGATTCAGGAAAGGTATGAGCTCACTTATTAGTTATCTCTCAACAAAGCAAGATGAATTTGTTAGATATTCTTAAATATGAACTGTCTGTAGTTCTGTTGCCACTATTCTGTGAATGCAGTAACATGTGAAAAGGAAAGAAAGCAGTTCTGCTACGGAGACTTGTTATCACTACTTCAGTAGCTTATTCTCCAGATGATCAGCTCACTGATGGCAATAGTTTGATGTATCATATGAAATGGCCAACTGGTTCTAATGTACCCTCATCCACACCATCATGATAAATGTTGTGAAATGAGACTATGACACATATATTGTTTCAGATAATTATGACACTCCCATCTATTAAACACCATAAAGGAGAAAGATGTCTATCTGCTGGTGCTGTTAAACAACTACTCCTGATGCTGACAACAGCTCTTCCTACCCAAAATATTGTTTTAAGCAGCAGCCCAAATAAGTAACAGGTTATTGATTTGCTATGCTCCATCAAATACTGAAGTAATCAAGTACATGGCTCATGAGGAAGCTGATGTTACACTATTTTCATATGCTCTACACATGGTTTTACAATGTGGTAAGAACAACATCTGAATCGTTAGTGATGATATAGACATGTTTGTTTTAAAACTGTACTTTTATTGGAGACGGACACTTCCTGTAGTCTTTACTGTGAAGACATTTAATGGGCAGACAACTGACATTAAAGCAAGTACTAATAATCTGGGTGACAAGTGTAAGAATATACTTGCAGTACATGCTTTAACAGAATGTGATTTTGTCTCTTACCCATTCTGGAAAGGCAAGGCTGCTGCATGCACCTTGCAGCAGAGACATGAAGATCTTTGCTTGGAATTACTAGGCAAGATTTGCATTGATCATCACCTAATAACGAAGGCTGGGTTTCAACTTTTTTCACTTTTGTACAACAACAGACTATGTTAATCAGTGGCTCAATTATGACAGCAATTGTTTACAACCAAAAGTGAAATTGCTTGTAACTGAAAGTTACTTCCGGCAACAGATGAAGTCCTGCACAAAACCTGATCAGTTGCAACTCATTTATTGGAAATCGGCAGAGCAGTTGTTGCCTCCTACATTATGTCGCTATAATTATGATTGGAAAGTGAAAAACTACACACACATACCCTTAACTGGAATGAGTTCTGTAGGCCCTCCTGAATTGACGGAATCAATAGCATGTAGGTTACCATATGCAAGCGAAGTAACTGCAGTTGTAAATCTTATAATTTGTCTTGCACAACATTTTGTAAATGTTTATCATCAGATACCCTCCCCCCATGAGCCATGGACCTTGACGTTGGTGGGGAGGCTTGCGTGCCTCAGCGATACAGATAGCCGTACCGTAGGTGCAACCACAACGAAGGGGTATCTGTTGAGAGGCCAGACAAACGTGTGGTTCCTGAAGAGGGGCAGCAGCCTTTTCAGTAGTTGCAGGGGCAACAGTCTGGATAATTGACTGATCTGGCCTTGTAACACTAACCAAAACGGCCTTGCTGTGCTGGTACTGCGAACGGCTGAAAGCAAGGGGAAACTACAGCCATAATTTTTCCCGAAAGCATGCAGCTTCACAGTATGGTTAAATGATGATGGCGTCCTCTTGGGTAAAATATTCCAGAGGTAAAATAGTCCCCCATTTGGATCTCTGGGCGGGGACTACTCAAGAGGACGTCGTTATCAGGAGAAAGAAAACTGGCATTCTACAGATCGGAGCGTGGAATGTTAGATCCCTTAATTGGGCAGGTAGGTTAGAAAATTTAAAAAGGAAAATGGATAGGTTAAAGTTAGATATAGTGGGAATTAGTGAAGTTTGGTGGCAGGAGAAACAAGACTTCTGGTCAGGTGAATACAGGGTTATAAATACAAAATCAAATAGGGGTAATGCAGGAGTAGCTTTAATAATGAATAGGAAAATAGGAGTGCAGGTAAGCTACTACAAACAGCATAGTGAACGCATTATTGTGGCCAAGATAGACATGAAGCCCACGCCTACTACAGTAGCACAAGTTTATATGCCAACTAGCTCTGCAGATGATGAAGAAATTGAAGAAATGTATGATGAAATAAAAGAAATTATTCAGATAGTGAAGGGAGACGAAAATTTAATAGTGATGGGTGACTGGAATTCAGTAGTAGGAAAAGGGAGAGAAGGAAACGTAGTAGATGAATATGGATTGGGGCTAAGAAATGAAGGAGGAAGCCGCCTGGTAGAATTTTGCACAGAGCACAACTTAATCATAGCTAACAATTGGTTCAAGAATCATAAAGAAGGCTGTATACATGGAAGAAGCCTGGAGATACTGACAGGTTTCAGATAGATTATGCAATGGTAAGACAGAGATTTAGGAACCAGGTTTTAAATTGTAAGACATTTCCGGGAGCAGATGTGGACTCTGACCACAATCTATTGGTTATGAACTGTAGATTAAAACTGAAGAAACTGCAAAAAGGTGGGAATTTAAGGAGATGGGACCTGGATAAACTGAAAGAACCAGAGGTTGTAGAGAGCTTCAGGGAGAGCATTAGGGAACGATTGACAAGAATGGGGGAAAGAAATATGGTAGAAGAAGAATGGGTAGCTTTGAGAGATGAAATAGTGAAGGTAGTAGAGGATCAAGTAGGTAAAAAGACAAGGGCTAGTAGAACTCCTTGGGTAACAGAAGACATATTGAATTTAATTAATGAAAGGAGAAAATATAAAAATGCAGTAAATGAAGCAGGCAAAAAGGAATACAAACGTCTCAAAAACGAGATCGACAGGAAGTGCAAAATGGCTAAGCAGGGATGGCTACAGGACAAATGTAAGGATGTAGAGGCTTATCTCACTAGGGGTAAGATAGATACTGCCTACAGGAAAATTAAAGAGACCTTTGGAGAAAAGAGAACCACTTGTATGAGTATCAAGAGCTCAGATAGAAACCCAGTTCTAAGCAAAGAAGGGAAAGCAGAGAGGTGGAAGGAGTATATAGAGGGTCTATACAAGGGCGATGTACTTAAGGACAATATTTTGGAAATGGAAGAGGATGTAGATGAAGATGAAATGGGAGATATGATACTACATGAAGAGTTTGACACAGCGCTGAAAGATCTGAGTCAAAACAAGGCCCCGGGAGTAGACAACATTCCATTAGAACTACTGATGGCCTTGGGAGAGCCAGTCCTGACGAAACTCTACCATCTGGTGAGCAAGATGTATGAGACAGGCAAAATACCCTCAAACTTCAAGAAGAATATAATAATTCCAATCCCAAAGAAAGCAGGTGTTGACAGATGTGAAAATTACCGAACTAGTAGAAGCCGACCTCGGGGAAGATCAGTTTGGATTCTGTAGAAATATTGGAACACATGAGGCAATACTGACCCTACGACTTATCTTAGAAGCTAGATTAAGGAAAGGCAAACCTACGTTTCTAGCATTTGTAGACTTAGAGAAAGCTTTTGACAATGTGGACTGGAATACTCTCTTTCAAATTCTAAAGGTGGCAGGGGTAAAAAACAGGGAGCGAAAGGCTATTTACAATTTGTTTAGAAGCCAGATGGCAGTTATAAGAGTCGAGGGACATGAGAGGGAAGCAGTGGTTGGGAAGGGAGTGAGACAGGGTTGCAGCCTATCCCCGATGTTATTCAATCTTTATACTGAGCAAGCAGTGAAGGAAACGAAAGAAAAATTTGGAGTAGGTATTAAAATCCATGGAGAACAAATAAAAACTTTGAAGTTCGACGAAGACATTGTAATTCTGTCAGCGACAGCAAAGGACTTGGAAGAGCAGTTGAATGGAATGGATAGTGACTTGAAAGGAGGATATAAGATGAACATCAACAGAAGCAAAACAAGGATAATGGAATGTAGTCGAATTAAGTCGGGTGATGCTGAGGGAATTAGATTAGGAAATGAGACACTTAAGGTAGTAAAGGAGTTTTGCTATTTGGGGAGCAAAATAACTGATGATAGTCGATGTAGAGAGGATATAAAATGTAGAATGGCAATGGCAAGGAAAGTGTTTCCGAAGAAGAGAAATTTGTTAACATCGAATATAGATTTAAGTGTCAGGAAGTCATTTCTGAATGTATTTGTATGGAGTGTGGCCATGTATGGAAGTGAAACATGGACGATAAATAGTTCGGACAAGAACAGAATAGAAGCTTTCAAAATGTGGTGCTACAGAAGAATGCTGAAGATTAGATGGGTAGATCACATAACTAATGAGGAGGTATTGAATAGAATTTGGGAGAAGGGAAGTTTGTGGCACAACTTGACTAGAAGAAGGGATCGGTTGGTAGGACATGTTCTGAGGCATCAAGGGATCACCAATTTAGTATTGGAGGGCAGTGTGGAGGGTAAAAATTGTAGAGGGAGACCAAGAGATGAATACACTAGGCAGATTCAAAAGGATGTAGGTTGCAGTAGGTATTGGGAGATGAAGAAGCTTGCACAGGATAGAGTAGCTTGGAGAGCTGCATCAAACCAGTCTCAGGACTGCAGACCACAACACATCATCAGAGACATGTATGAATATTTTCACAGCCACTCCATCAGCAATGATGAAAATGATGTTGAATATGATATTGACAATTTGATATGTGACACATTAGAGAGAAATTATGATTGATACTATAACATAACATAATGTGCAAAAAAACGTAACATTAAACAAAACACAGTGAAGGCAGTATTTTAATGCATTATTTTTTCCTTGTTGACAAAGTTTTTCATGGTGGAGATATGACATTACTGTAATCTTCTGGTATACAAAAATGGAATGTAGTTGTAAATGTAAAATTATAAACACATAAAATCTTCAAGCTTATTATTTGTTCATTAAAGGTTAATTAATTATTTTTCTGTATTCTTTGGAACATTTCAAAACCATGAATGAAATTATGTCATAAAAAAAATTGCTCAAGCACGCCAAAGTGTTACCATCAAAATTAGCATCCCTGACTATCCCTTTATCATATAAAAACAGAGAAATGACTTTACATAAAATATTAAGGTATGGGTCTGAAACTGCCCAACTAATGATGAATCTAATGAACTATAAAAAAGAAAACAACTAACATTATTTACTAGCTAACTGACAGTACTACTCAGCATTATTCACTAAGGATGATTATGTTTGAAATATTCCTTCATTAATCAGATTACCAGCGCACTCTCAGGATTCTTCAGCCTCTTGAATGAACAATACAGATGTTTGCAAATTGGACTGGGTAAAAAAGTTGCTGTTTTGAGTGCTTTTTAATGTAATTTCAGACTAATTCAGGACCTCAAATTCAAGGTTTTCAGTCACTCCTTTGACAGTATTTCATTATTTATTACTTGACTAATGTGATGAGCTGAGGCAGCAATTTGAAAATAAAGTAAAATCAGAATAAAGCCTATTATGTTTGTCTTGGCAACATCCAGTTATTTCCAATTGCTCTCACCACTTATTACACAACTTGACAAAAAAGTGAAGCACCCACAGGACATTGTCTGATGTTAATATATCTTCACGAACATACACAGCATCAGTGAGTATGTAAATACCTACAGCTGCAATTTTGTGAAAGTAAGACAAGTGTCAGAGTGCTCTAATGTTGTTCAAGTTTAATGCTGCTACCAGGTCGCGTAGGGCATAGAAGAGGCATGAACAACAGCATTATAGGTTGTGTAATCACTGTGAAGGACATGGAGTTGGCATATTCTCATGTAAGACACTGTGATAAGCACCTGACAGAGTTTGAAAGGGAGTTCATTGTAGATTTGGCTGATAGGTCAAATCGTGCAATATCCAGAATTGTGGGGCTTTCGGATGTGACAGTGGCCCCATGTTGGACTACATGGGAATGTGGGGCTAGGCATGCTTGTCGTCAAGATCCCAGTCAGTCGTGTCTGATCACCACAACAGAGGATCACCATTTTCTGCACCAAGCACATTGTAACCCCTTCACATCTGTGTCTGTGATCCAAGAACAAGTAATGGACTCCCTGCAATATTTTGTGTCATCCCCCACCACTGACAGAAACTAGCAGCTGCTGGTCTAGGGAAATACTGTCCCATTGTTGACTGCTGATGAACGGCATTGCATTGTGCTCAACAATGACTCATGGTTCTGCACTACCCTGGATGACCATTTTCAGTGAGTATCGCAGTGACCTGGAGGGAATCCCATTCTTTAAATGTTTTGGAGAGGCACAGTGATGTTACTTTTGGTGTCATGATGTGAAGAGTCATTGGGTATGAGTTCAGGTCATAGATGGTAATGAGTGAGGGAATGTTGATGGCACAACAGTACATCACAGACATCCTATGTCCTCATTTCTCTAATGTGACAGTATCCTGGCACAATTTTTTACTTCTGGTGTCATGATGTGAAGAGTCATTGGGTATGAGTTCAGGTCATGGATGGTAATGAATGAGGGAATGCTGATGGCACAACAGTACATCACAAACATCCTATGTCCTCATTTCTCTAATGCGACAGTATCCTGGCACAATTTTTTAACAGGTCAATTGCCATTCACACATGGCCCACATCTCTATGAACTGTGTGTGATGTTGAGATACTCCTGTGGCCAGAAAGATCCCAAATTCTATCCACCATAAAATGTGGGTAGGACTAGCTCAGATGTCAACACTGTCCCAGTGCCAGTATCCACAATATCATGGAACAGGTAAACAGTTGTGGGCCATCTAGCAGGAGAGGATCAAATGCTTTTTTACACTTCTCCAACCAAGTCAGTGAATCCATCCAGGCTAGAAGGGGTGCAATGCCACACTGATTAGTCAGCTTATACTGCCAAGTTCTCTATAAATATGACTCAAATTTCTAATCAGTGAATTAAGCCACCTCAACCCACAAAGTTTCATATCATTCCCTCCTCCCCTTCTGGGTGTTTCACTATTTTTTTCAGGCAGTATATTTTCAGTGATAACCTTAATTCCAGACTCTTGTGAAAAAAATTCAGCTTATTTTTCTATACCATTTTTGTATGTGAAAGTCTGATAGCTTTTTGTTAACAATCACATGAATTACATCTTAGGACTGTGATTGTTTCTTTATAATTACTGACTTTTTTGTGATGAGTCTGTTCTTCCCTGCTTACATACTGAATCTAATTCAGCAGCGGGCACTGAAAGGAGTGCAGTAGTTAACAACCATCATTCCAAATAAAAAATATAATGAAACTTCAGCCATTATCATAGTACATACAGATTCAATAATACTAAAAACATCCTTACTAAATTCTTCATTAAAATGTGAAAATCTAAGGCAAACACAAAACTGTTTAGATGATTAAGTTACTTTTACTGATTTCCAATCAAAGAAAAAGGACAGATTGCCACTCGCCATATAGTGGAGATGTTGAGTCGCAGACAGGCACAACAAAAAAAGACTGCTAACCAAGTGAGCTTTTGACGAAAAGGCCTTCTAAACCAGACAAAACAAGCATACATGTGATGTTTTTGTGTTTTATGCTTTAATGAATATATATATGTATGTGCCTTTAGAAGAAGGCCTTTTGGCCAAAAGTTCACTTGTTTAGCAGTCTTTTCGTTGTGCCTGTCTGTGACTCAACATCTGTGCTATACGCTGAGTAGCAATTTGTCCTTTCCTTAATATTGTCATTATTCCATTCTGGATTTCCATTGTTTGATTTTAATGTCCTCCAATGAGAGCATCAAATGGCAAGATATTTATTGAAGTACATATGAAAAAAAGAAAGGTTGCACTGACATGAAGATTATTTATTTAAAACAAATTAGGTATTTAAGGCATTTCAATTGTATTCAGGGGCACCAAGATTCAAATTCCCTTATGATATAGGTCTTCTACATTTTCCCTCAGTTTTTTAGTATCTTTAAAGTGGTGACAGCCATTCTTGCTCACCAGAGGTTGCGCTCCATCTTTAATAACCACATGTTGGATAGAACGTTTAACCATAATCTTACTCCCTCCCTTCTAATATCAAGGTAATTCAAAGTGGAGGACTAGTTTAGGTAGACAAGGATTTCTTTTTGAAGGAGAAGCATCCTTACATTCACTTGAAGTGGTTTAGAGAAACTGTAAACTAAACTCCACCTGAACAGGCCCTGAAGGCCCAATGGTGCTGACCCGCTGTCATGTTATCCTTAGCCCACAGGTGTCACTGGATGCAGATATGGAGAGGCATGGAATGGGGATTTGAAAGCTGTTCCTGCTGAATGTAAGTACAGTGTGTTATTAACAGACATTTCCTCAGGGGCTGTCTGCGACTTGTTGGTTATGACTTTTTGTTAATAATATGCTATCTTCCCACACAATATTTTATTCTCCCACTTCAGTCCAACAAGTTTCAGAACTACAGCTCTATTATCAAGGACTACGTTGACATTTTTTGGATTTGTATTTGACTCAGTTTATCACTTCATTTGGTCATGAAATGTTCAACTTATGTATCAATGAGAAATTTCCACATTTACATTTACACTTTAAACAATGTAACATGACTGTACTGTCCTCACATTTACTACACGTGTGTAGCCCTTTTTTATTTATGGGAATTCATACATTATATTTTATCCACATAAAATAACTGCTTAGTTTTTTAACAAATGACATTTATTTTACTTGCATGCAGGGTAAGATAAAACAGAAATGAGAGAGTGAAAAGAGTGAAATAATACAAGCAAATGTAACCATGTTGACTGTGGCACAGACACATTTCTATAGTCAGCAATGGGTTTGCTCACTCACTGTGGTGAAGTGGATTAGTGATGTCATCACACAACCTACCCCCCCTCCATCCCCCCCCCCCCCAAACCAAACAAAAAAAAAAAAAAAAAAACATGCCTGGTGTCCCTGTTATAAGGAGGAACTTGCTCTTAATTGTCAGCTGGTTCTCACGAAAATGGCTGGTGCAAGCAAGGGTTGCTCCTCTGTTCTAATGTTCTACATTTGTTACTTCAGCATCCTCTTCTAGTGCCCAGGGTTCATGAAATTATCTGCAGGAATGTCAGCCTCCATTGGAGTGTCATGTTGCGGTTTGAGTGAGGAGTGCAGCCTCATTGGTGAGTGCACACTCACTGGTGTAGGTGGGTTTTAATTGCTCTATTGAGACTGTCTTGTTTGGCATTCTTTTCAATTCCGACATTGTGACTTCCTCTTGTGATTACTCTGTAGGGTCCAGAGTATGATGAAACTAGAGGTGAGCACGCTGTACCATCCCTGAGCCACAAGTGTGACATTTTTTCCAAGTCTTTGTGCACAAACACTCTCCAGTCCCCATGTGTGACACAACTGGTATGCTAAATGTTCTTCATACTGATGCTGAGTTGTTGCAGCAACTGTGTATATAGCTCAGAGACATTTGGAATGTAAATGCTGGCATGATTAATTCTCCTGAAATCCTCAGCTACTCACAGTAGGCCAGATGTGTAGGAGAACATTGCACATCCTCCTTGACTGTCATTTTAAATCCAAATAGAACTAAGGGGCAGTGCTTCATGCCATTATGATGAGCTGCACATTAGGGCAGTTTTGAGCATGCGAAGAAACTGTTGAGCCATTCCACTGCTGGCATGATGGTAGCTTGTAGAGCAGAGATTACACCTACACAGTAATTAAAATTCATTGAAAAGTTAGCTTTCAAATTGCTTCCCACAACTTACAATTGTATCTTGCAGAAAGTCAGACCTGGAGAACCATGTGAGCACTAGCACCCTTGAACACAAGCCATCTCACCCTCACAAGATCCATGGTACTTGGGAGCGTGTGTCTATGAACGCAGAACTATAAAATTTTACTGCAAAAACTAAAGAAGACATTGTACTGTGTGAGTAAAAGGGCAGTTGATACATATAAATTGTTAAACTGTAGGCAGAGGACTTTGCTATGTATTTTGATAAATTACTGCAGGGTTGAATATGTAAAATATATTACTGGTAAGTTGTCAAGAGTTTCTTAAGGTGTCTATTGAATTGTGTATCTGCTGTCTATGTTACAACATTTTGGATTTTTTCAAAGCATGAGTTCTCCAATGAGCTCTCACTTGACACCACTGAAATCGCAAATGGTGGTGGTTTTGGGTCAGTGGAATGCACAATACATGGTCCGTGAAATCTTCTCGGGTGATCAGCCGAGTAAAGGCGTCGTCTTCTCGCAACGTTTCGAAGGGTTTCGTACCCATCATCTTCGCTTGAAGATGATGGGTACGAAACCCTTCGAAACGTTGCGAGAAGACGACGCCTTTACTCGGCTGATCACCCGAGAAGATTTCACGAATGGAATACGCCGAGAAAGTCTCAAATCACACAATACATGGTGTCTGGCTCAAAGCTGTCTTTGAAGAACCGATTTTTAGCAGTATGTTGTGTCACTGTGGTGCCAAATGCTGTTAAAATTGTTGCTGCAGATGCAGTATGATGCATCAGAGCCATATGCCAAACACATCGGTCTTCCCTCTCGGTAGTGCCATGTGGCCATCTGGAGCCCAGTCTTATTGTGACAGTACATTCTCATGACCACTGCTGCCAGCATTCATGTACAGTGGCCATTCCTTTCTGCAGTATCACAGAAGTAACATCCAGCTTCTCATAGCCCTATTGCATGAACTCATTCAAACTCAGTGAGGTTTTGATAATGGTATATTTGTCACTTTAATGGCGTTCTTGACTAAAATTGGCTCAACACATCCACTCCCAAAAGCAACTAATGCTCAAGACCATTACACTGTGTATTTAAAGCAAACTGATTTGCATCTTGCAGAGTGATACTAGTAGTGCTGCCCTATTGCAACTGGAGTGAAATTTGAATAAACATCATCTTTCAGATGTAGGAACATGCCTCCCAACTTCTATTTATGTCACACAACACCTTCTTGGTATTGTGATTTTTTCACATCAATGTATAATATTGTAATTTCAGTAGATCTCCCACAATAATTCTGTACTTATTAATTTATCTAGTGTACTAAGATATCTGTTTCACATTATTTATTGCTGTAATGAACAGTTCCCGTTGAGAAGGAAAATAAATCAAATAATACACTAGCAAAAAACACTAAGTCTTAGAACTTAATCTGCACACTGTATTATATTGCATAATACTATTTGTGTTTGTGCCAGCAAAAGTTTATCTCAAAAATTAAAAATTAGCAGAAAAGGTACACTTTGAGGGAAGGGGTGGGGGGGTGGGGGATTCTGCTTCCTTAATTACATTAAATAGCTGTTTTTTTCTCTTATTTACATTATTTTAATTTTTGCATGAATAGCCTAAACTGGTATTTTTTAAAAAAAGAGTTACCTACATCGGTAATAGCAGAAGTTTGTTTACAATACACTACAACATCTCATTCATCTTTAAATTTGTTTACAATATACTACTACATCTCGTTCAACTTTAAAATGAACATAGAAATGTGCCATGTACATAACAGCTCTCTCCAATACCTGTATATAGATAATAAGATCATTTGTAGAAGGGGTAGTTGATGAGGTATGTTTTGTTTTGAATTGGTATGGATTCCATTTTTTGTTGGTTTACTTCAGATGAGAGATAGTTAAAGACTTTTGTACCAGAGTGCATGACTCCACCCTAAACCCTAGACAAGGAGGCAAAAATCTACATGGAAAATATTTTTGTGCCTTGTGTTCTGGAAGTATAAATCACATTTCAGCTGTAGATATGGTTAAGGATTAAATTTTCTGGGAAATGCGAACAAGTATTCCAAGATTGATTTCTCACAGAAATATAAATATGTAACATAAATTGTGTTCACATGTGATGACTTTACTGGAGACCAAAGAACTATGAAGGAATCAAAACGGTTTTCACAAAACCAATTGTGTGAAACCCAGCCTACATTTTTAATTCACAAGATCCAGAAGAGATGTATCGCTCAGGTTGATGCTATGTCTCTTGACTTCCAGGAAGCCTTTGATACAGATCTGCACCATCACCTTGTAACTAAAGGATGCAACTGTGAAATATCTGAAGAAATATGCAACTGCAGTGAAGATTTTCTATCAAACAGAAGTCGTATGTCATTCTTAATAGCACACATAGTATTCAAGATATCTTGAGATAGTGATTACAATCTATACAACTGACCGGGCAGATAATGCCTGTAGATTTAAAGATTATTTGCAGATCATGTGCAAAGATGTAACATCATTAGAAACTTGTTACAAAATGTAGATAGGCCTGCTAATGACCAGTGCTTAGTGCACAGATCACAGCTGGCACTAAACATAAGTAACTTTAACATACGTAAATCAAAGGTCAGTCACTGGAACAATCACAACCATCAAGAATCTTGTGCTTTCTGTACAGGGCAATTTCAGGTGATGTGGTCATGTGAATTTCGCAGTGGGAGAGGCAATGGCTAGGCAGAGGCAACTCAAGATTTATTGGAAGAATCCAATGTAAGTTAAATTTATAGTTGAAAGTGGTCAACTACAAAACATTCATTTGACAAACCCTTGATTCCTGTTCATCAGTCTGGAACTCTCACCAGTGTGGATTAACGGAAGAAATTTGAAGAAGAGCTGCACAGTCCATAATGGGTTTATTTTAGTCAGTGTGAGAGTGTCATAGAAATACTAAAAAATGAGGGATAGAGGGAAGGATGGGGAGAGAGAGGGGGGGGGGGGGAGAGGGAGAGATGGGGAGAGAGAGAGAGAGAGAGAGAGAGAGAGAGAGAGAGAGAGAGAGAGAGAGAGAGAGAGAGAGAGAGACCAACCAGTAGTGGGAGGTATTATAAGAAAGACACTATGTATCCACAGACAACCTAACTCCCAAGTTTCTGAGGGCTCCAAAGAATGTTGCACACACTGTTTCATTCAGTGTATGAAAAGCATTTTCTACTTCTGGTACTAGCATGTAATTTTTGCTTGCCTGAAATTCTGTACTGCAAGTCTTCGTGAAATTAAGACTTAAATTACTTGTTGTGAACCAACTGTAAAACATTTCAGGTCTTTGGTCTGGAAAGGATAAGTTTTTTTTTTTCCTTTACTAGCTTTTTACTTGCAGCTTCATCTATGTACGAATATGTCACATATATTGCACACATTTCCTCCTCCTCCTCCCTCGACTGTCCATCTCCTCTCTCCCTCTCTCTGAACACCTTGTCTGCCCCCCCCCCCCCCCTTTCTGTCCTTCTCCTATGTCACCGTGTTTTCAACCCCAAAAGTGTCTATTTTCAGACAATAAGTATTGTGTGTACCAAGTTTTGTTGAAATCAAAACAGTGGTTGAGGATGAGATGCGGAACACACACACATCTATCCATTTCCAAGTTTCTATTCTGTGACCATGACCCTCGATTTTCTTTGATGAATGTAAGAATCCATCCACGTGAGACGGACACCATTAATACCCTGACATTGTAATTTGCAAAATAGAGACTTTCGGCTCACTGATGTGTCACATATATTGCACTCATTTCCTCCTCCTCCTCCTCCCTCTATCTGTCCATCCCCTCTCTCCCTCTCTCTTATCACCTTGTCTGCCTCAATAGGATAATTCTGAAACTTACTTACAGATTAAAAATGTGTGCCAGACAGGGAGT
Organism: Schistocerca nitens; assembly: GCF_023898315.1. NCBI lineage: Eukaryota > Metazoa > Arthropoda > Insecta > Orthoptera > Acrididae > Schistocerca > Schistocerca nitens. The sequence goes on along the minus strand of NC_064614.1, from coordinate 621,395,344 downwards.
GAAAGCCAAAATTGCCTATCAAAGGCAATGCTCTTATCAACAGAGCTACCCTGGGACAACTCACAGCCATCTCAACTTTACTTCCACCAACACCTCTCTACTATCTTGCAAACTCCACAGAAGTTCCCTGGAATACCTTGTGGGACTTGCACTCTTGGAATATACAATATTGCAGAAAAATGGCATTGTGTCCAGAATTAACCTTTCATTCTGCAGCAGAGAGTGTGCTGTTTTGAAATATCTTGTCAAATAAAAACTGTTCTGGGCTTGGAATCAGACCCAAAAACATGCTTGTTGCAGGTTTTGTTCTTACTGAATGAGCTAACCCAGCCTGACTCACAGCTTGCACTCACAGTTTGACTCCTACCATATAGCTTGATATGCCAAAAAGTTTCAAAAACAGCAAATACTTCAGTGCGGAATAAAAGACCCATTCTGGAAAGGATAATTTTTTGTTTAACTCTGCCAGGAATTAATTTGTGAACACTCATGTGTTTCTGCCAGGAAAATCCTTTATGAAAACCAATCTGAGAGGTGATAAACAAGTTCCGCTCAGAAAAATGTGTCAGTATACTGTCACAGTCCACTTCCTGAAAGCTTCAGAAAAGACTGGAAGGCCTGAAATGGGCTGGCAATTGAAAGGTGGTTTGTTTTTCTCCAGGTAAATAGATGGGTGTTACTGCAGAATATTTAAGTCTGTTATTAAATATGCTTTGAGTCACTAACTGTGTACAGTATAGTTTAATGATGATTCTATCTAACCTATAACGGGGGAGGGGTGGGGGGGCGGAGAGTGCCACAAAGGAATTAGCTGAATGAGATGGAAATTGGTAGATGTGGTGTAATGTACGGATCAACAAACGATTACAATTTATTCAAGAGAAAGAGCTTCACAAATTGAGCATGTCAATAACATGTTTGTCCACCTCTGGCCCTTATGCAGGCAGTTGTTTGGCTTGGCACTGATTAATAGAGTTGTTAGATGTCCCTCCTGAGGGATATTGTGTCAAATTCCGGAAAATATCAGCATGTTAGATCATCAAAATCTCAAGATGGTTGGAGATCCATCCCCATAATGTTATACACGTTCTCAATTGGAAGACATATAGCGACATTGCTGACCGAGGTAGGGTTTGACAAGAATGAAGACATGTTGTAGAAACTCTTAACATGTGCAGATGGGCATTCATTATCTTGCTGAAATGTAAGCTCAGCACAGCTTAACACGGAGGACAACACAACGGGCCGTAGAATATTGTTGACATATTGCTTTGTTGTAAGTGTGCTGCAGATGACAACCAAAGAGGTCTGTTGTGAAATGAAATTGCATCCCAGATCATCACTCCTGGTTGTCGAGCCATTTGGTGGGTGACACTTTGGTTGGTATCCCACCACTGTCCAGGCATCTCCAGACACATCTTTGGCCTGGACTCTTGTCTTCAGTGATGAGTCCCATTTTGAACTGAGCCCCGATAACCTGTGACAGCAGTGGGATACCAACCCGACTTTCTCTCTCCATACAAAAGATGGATGGAAGTGTCTATGTTCCACATCTCCTCCTAAACCACTGATAGCCAATAAGTTTGAGGCATTATAATTTCTGCCATGGCTATTTTCTGGGAACTAGATTTGTTTATTTATTGTTTAATAATGTTCCAGTTTTTTGCTTGATTTTTTTAAGAGTTTTATTTTTGTTCATAGTACATTTGTTCCACGATTTTCAGCAAGAGATTGAGGGTTTTGCAACACTTGTTGTAATAGAGTTTCATCTCTTGACTACAGTTAAGAATTTGGTACAGCTCTGTATTCCAAGCAAAAGACACTTTAATTCCAGAAATAATCCACTCCATGAGTAATTCATTCTTTGTTTAATTTTACTCTTGTTTAGGGCCAACAAAGTTGACAGTGCACTAGAAACATATTTCAGAATATGTTAAATCAACACTCAGCAATCCTCCTGTTTCTTTTCTTATAAGACTGCGACCAAATTATTGTTTGGTGATTCTGAAACACAATACATTACTTCTATGAGCTATATCTTTGGTTAGCAGAACACATCTGCTGACACTGCATTACCTTCTCACTTTCCTTTATGGTTATTAGAAATGTATACTTGTTATTTGTGAGACGTGATGTTGTGATGGAAGATATTAAATGAATTCCCTAGTAGCTGCTTTGGCTTTTACTATTTTCAGCCTTCAGTTCTGTTTTTTTTTTTAAGGATTTACCAATACAGGGTGCAGCAAACACATTGCCAGGATGGGATGCATACAGCTTTGGTCAGACTGGAGGCTTCTGACAATTAGATGTGTAAAAAGGCTCTTACCATAAAATTACAGATTAAAATTATGCTGAGTTCGGTGTGACTGAGAGTGACAATACAAGTACCATATCCTTGTGCAAAAATTCTTCTCTCTTGAGCAATTTTCAAGGTTTTGAATTAATACATTTCATCAAAAGCTTCATTCAGGGCTTATCACATCAATTTGTACAGCTATCATTGCTGCCTCTGGATCACGAGGGTCCTGGGTTCGATTCCAGGTCAGGTTGGGGATTTTCTCTGCCTGGGGACTGTGTGTGTGTGTGTGTGTGTGTGTGTGTGTGTTGTCGTCATCGTCATCATCATCATCATCATCATCATTCATGACAGTGGCTATACTGGACTGTGTAACAATTGGGACTTTGTACAGGTGCTGATGACCATGCACTTGAGTGCCCCACAAACCGAACATCATCATCACTTTGTACAGGGTAGATCATACTTGGATCATTTCAGCAACTAACAAAGAAGGTCGAGAAGACCAGTCTTGTTCATCGAATTTCAACAAAGCTCAAAATTTGCAACATTGCCCCAGAACCGATCATGGTTCTGAGTGAAGTGGAAGGACTGAACTAGAGACTTTGACAGTTCTGTGACAAGCTAGGCTGTGACTTCCTGGACTTGCACCATAGGGTTGAGAACTGTAGTGTACCCCTAAGTCAGCCATGCACTGCACATTAGAGGCTGCTACCCGGGTGTGGGAGACCCACAAGGGTGTTTTAGATTAGGTGAATACACAAGCTGGTTAAAACCAGAAATTGAAAGCAATAAGATTTTTGGGAAAAATCTAACTGTATATCGAAAGGATAGGCTAATGGTAAATAGTGGCATTCGCAGTAGACAAAAAACTCAAATCAACCAAGATATAAATTTAAACTGTATGCAAGATTGTTTGAGCAGGACTCAGTATCAAGCATAATTTTATAACTGGGTTCTTCCATCAACCACCAACTCACTGTCAGGTGTAACTGGAAACTTTGTAGAAAATCTAAGTTCAGTGGTATGTAAGGTCATCAATCATGTATTTATCATCAGAGAAGTCTTTAATCATTCAACAATCAATTGGGAAAATTACAATTTTCTAGTGGGAGAGGAAGGACGTCCTGTGAAACATTACAAAATAAGTTCTCCAAGAACCACCAAGAACAGATTGTTTGGAAGCTTGCTCGTGATGGAAATATATTGGATCTAATAGCAATAAATAGACCTATTTGAAGATGTTCACACTGAATCTGGGATTAGTGACCACACAGCAATTTCAGCAAAGTACAAATGACAACCAAAACAAGCAGAAGTATTTGCATTGTTCAGAAAACTAGAGACAGAGGCAGTAGTGTCATATCTCAACAAGAAACTCAAATCATTTAGTTCTGGAGAGGAAGATGGAGAAGAACCGTGGCTCAGGTTTAGAAAAATAGTTGACGATGAATTTCTTAGATAGGTTCCTAGTAGAACATCCATGATGGGAGGGATCCTCCATGGTATAAAGTTACCATAAATAAACTTCTAAAGAAACAAAGACTATACATAACAGCTGTAAAACAAAGCGAACAGTTATAGATAGAGAGATGCTGAACTAATCAGGTTTGATTGTCAAGAGAGCAATGTGTTAAGCCTTCAATAACTACTGTAGCACAATATTATCAAAGGCTCTCTAACAAAAACCAAGGAAATTCTGTTCATGTGTAAACACTGTTAGTGGCACCAAAGGTACTGTCCAGACACTTAATTATGAGATAGGAATTGAAATTGACGGTAGTAAAGCAAAAACAGAAATGCTGGACTCCATTTTGAAATGTTGCTCTACAAAGGAAAATCCATGGGTAATGCTTCAATTTCAATTTTGCACCACTGTAAAGAAGACCAATGAAAATATTAATGTCAGTGGTGTTGAGAAACAGAAGAAATCACCAAAACTAAACAAAACTTCAGGACCAATGGAATTCCTTTTAGATTCTACACTAAATTTGTAGCTGACGTACCTCCTTTTATTAACCGTAATCTACCATCAAGTTCTCAAACAAAGAACTTTGCCCAGTAGTTGGAAGAAAGAAAGGTGACTCCCTCCCAACTACAAGAAGGGTAGCAGAATGATACACAAAAGTACTGCCCAATATCCTCAACTTCCATTTGTTGTAGAATCTTTGAACATGTTCTGCATTCAAAAATAATGAGGTTGCTCAAATAGAAAGAGCCCCTCCAAGCCAACCGGCATTGATTCCAAAAACATAAGCATGTGAACCCAACTTATACTATACTCAAAAGCCATTTTCAAAGTCAAGCATCAAGGCAATCAGGTAGATGCAGTGTTTCTTGATTTCCCTAGCAGACCCATGTGTTATCAAAACTATAATTATGTGGGGTATCAAGAGAAATTTGTAACTGGATTGAGGATTTCTTTGTAAGGACGATGCAGCATGTTATTTTGGATGGAGATTCATCAACAGATGTAGGAGCAACTTTGGATGTGCCCCAGGCAAGTGTGTTGTGTCCCCTGCTGTTCATGACCTTGTAGGAAATATTAATAGTAACCTCAGACTTGATGCAGATGTCTATAATGATGAATTGTCTGAAAAAGAGCTGCACATACTTTCAGTTGGAACTTGACAAGATTTCAAAGAGGTCCAAAGATTGTAAATTTGCTTTAAATGTTCAGAAACGTAAAACTGTGTACTTCACATAACAGAAAAGTATACTATGACTCCAATATCAATGAGTCACAATAGGAATCAGTCAACTTATACAAATATCTGGGTGTAACATTTTTTGGGATATGAAATGGAATGACGACATAGGTTCAGACACAGCTAAAGAAGGCGGTGGACTTAAGTTCATTGGTAGAATACTACAGAAATGCAATCAGTCTACAAAGGAAATTGCTTACAAAACACTCACATGACTAGTCCTGGAATATTGCTCAAATGTATGGGGCCTGTATCGCATAGGACTAACAAGATACAATTGAACGCATACAGATCGGGCCAGCACGAATAGGAGAATATCACTGAGATTCTGTATACTATGACTCCAATATCAATGAGTCACAATTGGAATCAGTCAACTCATACAAATGAGGAATCTAGGAATATGCAAGAACCTCCTATGTACCACTCCCATATGGATCAAAAGGACAAAATTAAAGTAATTGCAATGTGCACAGAGGCATGTAAGCAATCATTATTTCTGTGGTCCATACTCAACTGGAATATCCATAATAACTGGTACAACCGGAAGTACACTCTGCAATGCACTTCACAGTGGTTTGTGGAGCATGAATGTAGGCACAGATGAGCATGCAGAAAAAAAATAAAAACTACTACTTGTGCACACTATATGGTCAACATGTTTCTGATATAGAGAAGTTGACTCACTAGAGAATTATTCTCCTGCATGCTCTAGAGAGACCAGTTAACCAAACACTGGAAACATATGGATGAGAGCAAGTCAAAAATTATCTACACTTTTTCGATAATATTTGTTACATTGTGCATGTTGTCTTCTGTCCCTGCACATCACTGTTATATTGTTGTTGTAATGCTGTGACAATTTGATTTTGTTTCCATCATTGTTCTTCCTTCTGTTGCAGATGTAGCATGGCAGCTCCATTAGAAGTGTGCATCAAAGAGGAACCACGGGCAGTGATCCGATTCTTCTGGTTGGAGGGTGTCAAAGGGGCAGACATTCATCGCAGACTATCATTGCAATATGGGAGAAGTTCATTATCATGCAAAACTGTGTTTTTGTGGATAAAGAAGTTTAAAAGTAGTTGAACAAGTGTAACACATGAAGAGAGAGCAGGATGGCCATCAACACTACAGATGACAACATTCAGCAAGCTCAGGAGACGGTTATGGCCAATAGGTGAATCACTTCTGATGACGTAACACCCGCTTTGAACATCAACCATGGCTCCTCCCATCACATCATCCATGATGAGCTCAGTTTCCATAAGGTCTGTGCATGGTGGGTACCAAGAAGGCTTACCGACGGCCATAAGCTCACCATGTTAGGGTCTGTCAACGCTTACTCACTCACTTCAACAATGAAGGTGATACATTTTTGAGCAGAATTGTCACCGGAGATAAAACATGGATGCATCATTACGAGCCTGAGTCAAAGCACCAGAGTATGCAGTGGAAACACCCTGGATTACCAATGAGGAAAAAAATTCAAGACAGGGCCATCCACAGGAAAGGTTATGTTAACCGTGTTTTGGGACTCACAGGGGCCCATACTGGCAGAGTTCATGGACAAGGGAACGACTATCAATAGTGTGGGGTATAGTGAAGTGTTGGAAAAGAAGCTGATAGGCCAGCAATTGCTGTCGAAGAAGGTGTCGTTGTTGCATGACAATGCACAGCCACACACAGCCCGTCACACTATTGAAACCATCAACAATATGAAATCTGAGGTACTGGAACACCTTCCCTGCAACCAAGACCTTGCTCCAAGTGACTTTCACTTGTATAGGCCACTCAAGACTGCTTTGGATGGTCGCCGATTTGCCTCTGATGTGGATGTGCAAAATGTGGTGCAAAAGTGGCTTCATGACCAACCGCAAAGCTTTCATTTGGAAGGAATACATAAGCTCGTTGGCAGTTGGGCCAAGTGCATTGAGAAGGAGGGAGGTTACATAAAAAAATGACGTGCATTGTATACCCCAAGCTTCATGTTAATAAACGGTAGAATGAAAAGTGTACATAAATTTTGACTTGCCCTTGTATATACTAGAATAGTTCATGCTTTTGAGGGAGGCTGGGGGAAGGAGACCCTGTACAATCTCTGCAAAGGAACTTCCTATTGCATAATAGGTGTAAAACAAAATATAAAGCCATAAATAGAGACTTTTTAAATAACATGTGACTGGCTGTCAAAAGGGCAATGCGTGAAGCCTTCAACAACCACAGTAGCAGAATCATTTCAAAAGACCTCACACAACACCTAAAGTTATTTCGGTCACATGTAAAGGAGACCATGGCATCACTGTTGATATCCAGACACTCACACATATAAATGAATTGAAATTGAGTAAAGCAAAGCAGAAACAGAAATGCTTAACTCTATTTTAAGTGTTCCTTTAAAAAAGAGATTCAGTGAGTACTGCTCCAGTTTACCTCTCCTATACAGCAAGCCCATAAGGCCTGATGGAATCCCTGCAAGAAAGTATGTGGATCTGTGGCTGAGATAATGCCTCTATAAACTACAATATATTGTAAATACCTCGAAAAATGTGCTCAGTAATTGGAAGAAAGCACAGATTACACCTGTCTATAATAAGAGTGGCAGAATTGATTCACAACTAGCTTTCTGAGTGTTGACAGATCTTCAAACATATCCTCAACTCGGAGACATAATGAAGTATCTCAAACAGAATGACCTCCTCCGTGGATTCTGAAACACTGGTAATGACAAACCACAGATGTACTTTTTCTCACATGACATCCTGAGAGCCATGTATCATGGCAATCGGGTGGATGCAGTATTTCTTGAGTTCCAAGAAGCATTTGACTCAGTAATGTTCATTAATTAAAGTACTTTTACATAGAGTAACAAACAAATTTGTGACTAAGAGGATGAAGAATGTTATCCTGGATGAAGAGTCATTGACAGATATGGAAGAAACGATGCAAAAATGGTCTTCTTGCTTTAAATATCCAAAAATGTAAAATTTTTTACAGCACAAAACACAAAACTTTAGTAGCTATGACCACACTAATGAGTAACTGTTGTAATCAGTCAACTCATATAAATAAACGGGTGTAAACCGTGCTTGATTTGTAAAAAAAGAGAGAGGTTTTGGTTCTGAAACCTTTTCAGTTTTGTGTGTGTGTGTGTGTGTGTGTAGAACTAACCAGGGATTTTGACATTTTCAAAGTAGGTCAGCATGAGTCGTTACATTTGTCTGACCCACAAGAGAAATCACAGAAATGCTGAAATACCTGAACTGGGAGAAATTCAAAAATAGACATCAAATGTCTCATGAAAGCATACTTATAAATTTTCAAGGACCAGCATTAAGTGAGGAATCTACAAATGTACTACAGCCAATGTGCATCATTCTTAGATGGACTAGGAGGGCAAGATTAGACCATTCATAGTGCTCAGAGAGTCATTAAGCAGTGATTCTTCCTACACTCTGTAGCTGAATGAAATAGGAAGAAACCCTACTAATTGGTACAATTAGGGGAAGTACCCTCTGCATGCAATTCACAGTGTGTGTGTGTAACTGTAGACATACATGTAGATACAATTAATTCACAGAGTATGGATGAAGCTGTAGATGTACCTGTAGATACAGTTAATCTGTATCTGTTTAATGTTGTAGGTACTATAAACTGGTGTTTATTCTAATTTCATATCTACATTATAAAGCTGATTAGTACTTCATTAATATCTACTGTAAAAATATATGGTTGTTTTCTTGTTATGTGTGTATTCACCGGTACCTGGTTTGGTTAACAAAATATGTTGCAAAAAATGTAATCTCACTGTAGCAAAGAGGACCAATAAATAAATAAATAAATAGACATTTAAGAATGGCACTGATAAGTCATGAGTAGCTCAGTGGTAGAGGGCCAAACAATGGATCGAGAGCATTTGAGTTTTATCTCTGTTCAGTCCTACGATTTTTATTTGTCAGTTATTTCTTTCAGCTCAGGAAAACCTTGTTAATGTGGAGAATGCTGGTTTGCAACTTGGTTCAGAGTCCATATTAAACAGCAGGTGCCCCTACAGATCTACCAACTTTAAGTCCTGATCAGTCAACAGTCTCACAGAATAAGAATTTTTTTGACACAAATATGTTTAGTAAAATACCAGACAACAATACAGGAATAACAACACATTACAGTATTCACTGATTTTTTACAGCTTTTGAGATAAATAGCACTAGCTATGACTATTATGCACAGTCTGTTCTTAGGGAAACTGTACAAGTTGTCCTCTGAATTTTGCAAACTGCAATGGAATTTAACTCCTGCCTCAAACAAAATGACTTCCTCCGTACAATCAGCATGGATTTCAAAAACATAGGTCATGTGAAATCAAACTTCTGCTGACCTCACTTGACCTCCTGACAGCCACAGATTAAAACAATCAGGTGAATGCCATGTTTATTGACTTCTGGAAAGCATTCAATTCAGTATCATACCAACACTCATTAATGAAAGTGCAATTATGTGGGCTATCACATGAAATTTGAGAGTGGCTTCAGGATTTCTTGGTTGGGACAATGCAATATATCATCTTGAGAGGAGAGTCATCAACAGATATAAAAGTATATCACTATCCTAAATCTATACCACTCTCTCTGCACGAAACCACACAGTACCATCAAAAACACAAGGTTTCACAAGACTTTTGTTTTTGTTCTATCCTTGTGCATATTTGATAGTTTGTTCATTGCAACTCTACTGTGGATGATCTTTCTTTAAAAGGAAAGAAGATTAGGAGTTTTAAAGCCCCAAGTAATGAGAAATGGAATACAGGTGCAGGTTGAACTAGGGTCAGGAAATTGACTGTGTCATGTCAAAGAAACTATCCCAACATTTACCTTTCATAATTCATGGAAACTATATGAAATCTAAATAAAGACAGATATGAAGCTTCTTCATCCTTATCTTCCCTCATCCTCAAAATAGTGATTCCTCTTATGTGGTCTGTGTGAGCCGTCCTTCCTTTTAACCTTCTTCAACCTATCCTCCTCTCCTACCCAAGGGAGGAACTAATAGGTCCACCAGTTTGGATATTTTCATATTTGCCTATCAGCAATACTAAAAATTTCACCTTCTGAAGCTTGAGTTTGAACCACAGACTGCAATCAACAGAAGCTCCATTTTATATTTCAATGCAGATTAACTAGTTAGCAATAATATGAACTTTTGCAAATAATGACATTTTATTTATTTGTATTTAAAGTTTATACTCAATGTAGTCATTTAAAAATAGAGTAAAAGATGCAGTGTAGACAGAATGGAAATTAAAAGCAGTTTCTCCATGACTAGATAGAAGGAAACAGTGAGAAACCTAAATCACTGGGGGCTGGACAGGAATTTGAATTCACCACTGTTCAAACATAATATCAGTGTTATTTACATATTATCACATTTAAAAGATAACAGAACAATGCTTAATTACACTGTTAAAAGCAATAAATGTTAATATTTGCAAATTAAGCACAAATGGAAGTATAATATTTTCTTCCTCCACTTCTTCAATGGACTGAATAAAACTGTCTCAATTCAAACAAATATATGTGAAAAAGACTTCTTTTATAGCACTGTACTTATTCACATATTCTGAATAGTTGAAGCTCTTTCTGTTATCATGCATTTCAGTTCCAACTAATAATTTACATGCAGATACAAGCAACAGGAAAAATTTGCCAATCACAAAGCAGATCTACATAAAAGCACATCTAAGCTTCCATCATTTTCCATTTACAAATGAATAACACCCTGAAGCGTAAAAGATTCATACCTTGTACCACACACCCAATAAACAAGTCCACCACCAGCAAAAGCACATACATGACAGCATAAACAGAATGGTCAAGTCTGTGCCATTTCTGAAATACATGATGTTTTCATGCCATTCCACAACACACTTTCCCATGTTTTGAAATAAGTGAAATAAATATTTACCTTTGGTATTCCAGAATTAATGACTTTTTGGTCTCAGCTTGTAAGCAGTAATTTAACAGTATCACTGAAACTTTCTTTCCCCTCTAAATAGTTATCTTAGGGCAAAGTTCACACGCAGATAAACAGTTTAGTGTAATGAGTTGGCAGATCACTGGCATAGTGTGTTCTGGGGCATCTCCAAATCCTGAAATACTATACCGATCGAGTTGTCGTTGTTTTGTTCAAGAAATTATTTCTAATTTATTGGAAATAATTCTTAAAAGCATTTGCAATTAATTAATGTGACTTGCAAAAGAACATAACTTAAATGTTTTCCTTACTGTTTATCCTTGTTAAAACTACACGTCAACATTTGAGCTGAGCTATATTCGACATACTTTAGGTGGTAAGCCAAGTGAGAAGGGTTTTTTTTTTTAATTTTTTTTTACATATATAATTTCATAATACACATTAAGTACTATGAAACATATTGCTCTTGGAGTACAGATATGTGTTTTATGATGTGCTATTATTCTTTAAAAACAATTCATAGGTGAACTCCATGTACAGTGCTGTGTACAAAATATGTATTCTCCTCTCTCCTTTTTCAATGGAGCTCCCATGGAATCCTCTCTTGACAATATATATATTTTCTTTTTAGGAATAAATTATTGTTGCAAAAGGCTATTTAATGTATGATTTTAGTTTGACTAGACAATCTAAGATGATTTCTCAAAAATTTTAAGTGGCACCCAGATTCATTTTTACAGCACAGTGTTCATAGTTACATTGGTATTTTCCAATTATGTGCAAGTTTTGAGTTCCAAAGGATAAACATGATAAAATGGCCATGAGTAGATTAGGAGTGGCATGTTGGCATAATTCCTTTGACACATTTCCAAATAAAAATAGGATCTTTACAGCAATACCACTAAGTACAGTGCCACAGAGCCTGAAACTGAAGAAGTAATTTTTGCAAAATAATCACAATCTTAAAGTTTTTATTTGTAATGTATTTTATTCACGCATTGCCATTTTGTGAGGATTTATGTACCACACTTCTTCAAATCATGTAACTTTCGAGACTTTATAACTTGCTTTACGCTTCAAAACAGATGTGAAGTTTCATGATCCTTAAGTGTCTTTAAGAATAAAAATCATTATCTGTACTACTACCGGACCAGGTGTGTTACATATGATAACTTTAAAATAATTACTTTTTCTACTAAGAAAACAATATTGAGGGACTGCAACATCTACTCTTGATGTAACAAATCTTAAACAAAATCATAACATGATAATTTTTTATTACCAAATGTAAATTAAGCAACCACCCTCAGAAATTACTACATAATTTTCACTTCTTGTTATAAAAAACTTGAAAAAGGAAAGTCCCAATGATCTGCCAAAAACCTCAGCAATATTCTGTCTTGCTTATATGCCTATTGACAATACAGTGAGTTGTAAACTTTGCTTTTTCCATTATTTAAGTTAATTTCAATTGTAGTTAGTTTATTTACCTACTCAAATCAAATGTTTGAGAGATTTTGCTTACTGAAAAAGATTAAAAGTATATTTGGGACACAGCCTTGTACTAGCATAAAACCTATATTCTTGCAACTTGGAAACTGAACACTGCAAGAAGTTCTTACTCTTAGGCTGACTGATATGCAGTGCACCCAGTCCTTGAATTCTCATTCATACAACTTTATGTCCGTACTAACAACCACTGTGAAAATGAGATTTTAGACAAAGGCAACTTGAGTTAATATTCTGCAAACTTCAGAGTATGAAAATACGTAGTGAACATGTAGATTCATTATATTTAAGATGTTGACTGCCCCATGGATGTTTGTGGCACAGAAGGCCACACTGGAGGCCACAATGGTGGCCAATGCTGCTTATCACATGAAATGATAACTGCTACTGTATATTAGGAAGACGGAACATATAAAAAATGGACCAAGGCTTAGACAGCATACAAAACCTCAGATTAAGACAAGAAGGATTCAAACAAAGAATGGTAATGCTGAAAGTTGGTAGCAAATGAAATTCTGGTAAACAACACATGGTTGCATGCATTTAATGCTGAATTGGTGAAAGTAACAGAAGGGAAGAAAATGCAACAACAAAATGCAGTTGTAGTAAAAATGCAGCAAGATAAGAAAACTCAAAATTGTAGAGCCAGGATTGAGAATGAAGGAGCAGAAAGGTGACAGAGAATGGTTATAAAGGCACTAATGTAAGTTACTGAGGGCTGAGTGTGGTCCAAGATCTGACACAATAAAATTCATTCAATATACTGAAATAAACATGTTTCATAGACTCTTTGTGTATTGTATTAGGATTCCACAAAATTACAATATTTAAAGCAAAGTAATATTTGGTAGCAAGTACAGTGTTAACACATAGAAGGGATTCATAAAATTCAGGTCAGTTAGGCAAATGTCTGAAAATGAGAAATGTTGCAAAGATAATGATAGCTCTCCATTAGTTTGCTCAATAGTGGGGCAACCAAAATTATGAGAGGCTTGTAAGTATTATTTGCCATGAGATTCTGCCTGTAACCTACAGGACAAAATCTGAATAACTGGCAATAAAGCACATCAAATGTTGTAATGGGAGTATCATTGTTTTTCACTAGTTGAGAATAAACTTGACATTATTAATACTCTGCATATTTACACGTGTCCTACATAAACAAAGAAAACAGCAAATACATGGATGTTTTAAGATCCTTAAATAGGGAAAATGATCAAGGAACGTGTGTTAATAGGACATATCTGATCATCTTTCCTTCACAGACACATTGTACTGTACTAATTATTAATGAAATATTAAAATAAGTTGATTAGTTTTTATATTTCAAACAGCTGAAAATGAGAGGATGGGCAGTAACAGAAATAAACAGTACATCGAAAATGGTCCAGTATGCTTGTGGTAAACTAAATAGTTTTTAAACCAAAGATTCCAGTGTGTCTGAAACAGAAAGTTTACAATCAGTTCGTATTATTACCAGTTTTGACAACTGCTATTAGAGATAGACTTTTAATGTAAGAACGATTCAAAAACTGTGAGTTCAACAATGGAGAGAGATAAAAAACTGTTGAGGTTTTCATGGCCACTTGTTGACATACTACCTGTTGGCTCAGGATCTTTTTTCTGACATTTGTTTAGTGATTTTTCTTCCATAAACATATGGTAACTGCAGATCCTGAGCTGAAAGCTAACAGCTAATAGATCAACGGAGATATGCATAGTGAGAAATAACTGGAAGACAGGAATATGATTGTAGTGAAAGTGACATAGATGTGCAAGGACATGAAACTAGTCAGCTTAATCGTAAGTAGACCAAGGACATTCTTTGCTTGATTCCAAGAGTTGAGAAAAGACTGAGACGATGGCCTAGTGGACAATGAGTAGAAGCTATTAAAAACCTGTAGGATTGTAGAAGGGTATTACTTAAGACTGCAAACCATGGTAAAATATTGCCTTGTAGTGGATGTCAGATGGGTGATGATAATGATTAGGAATGATTATATTACTGTTGACTGAAGGCAAAACATGAGTTCAGACTATTAATGTTAAGGAACCACTGATATAGTTACTTTCACTACATAATAACGTCAAACAGTCTACAAAACCATCGAGAACATTGAAATGACAACCTCTGCTGCTGACAAGAAGAGTAACAAGTTGAAGAATATATCTGCCAGTGAACTTCTCGAAGGACCCTGCATGTTCCGTGGTTGCAGACTCAATTTCAGTATTGATGTCAACGATACATTTACGCATGGCAATGGATGGCTTACAGTAGCCATTGTAAGAGGTGGATCTGGTGTTCCTGCAGTCGGTGGCCTGGAGAGTTTCGTCGATCGAGATGTCATCGCCTTCCGCACCTACCACATTGGAGACATTGGCTTCTTCAAGCTTCACTTTAATGTAACCTTTAAACTCTGTTCCTGGCACTATTCCGCTCATTACTTATTTATAACATGTGACCTATCTTATTCAAATGTGAACCTGAGACTAGAATCAAAATTTAGTCATCAGACCATCGCCTGTAGTTTGGTCCACATTATGCCTTTTCAGACACTACAGTCACCAGCAAATTTTCGATGGCCGACAAGTTGTTATTCCAAAACATCGCTTAAATAGTATGATTAAAGATTCTCATTAGACAAGTTGTATTTGGTCTATACATCACTACCAAATTGTAGATCCGCATAGCCAATAGATAAGAAAGCTCATTGTGCTCTCCAACTATTACTGCTGAGTTGTGGGAACACAACCAACAAGGCAGTGTAGCTACGAATTATCATCTTTCTTCCAAAGACTAATGCTTTTTTGGGTAGGATTGGGCAAATTATTGAGAAACATTAGATGTGGTACGTATTCTACTCACCCACCAAGTTTAGGTCACTACTCACCAACCTAAAAGCCAGTTTAAGTCTTTGCGAATTGGAGTTCTCTTGCAATTCAATTTGTAATACATCTTTTTAACACATAATTGTCGGTTTGGAGAGTTGCTGTAATTGACAAATTCACTTTTATTAATTTCTGGATCAATGAAAAGAAAAGTGCCACAACCGCAATTACTGTCTGGAAACTGCACTGAACACTAGCAGCACACATTTTGAGACAACCTGACAACTGCAGAACACTGCCTGACATGTGATTGCTACCAATGTCAGCCATAGGTGCTGACCTAGACCTTACTTCAGGGACTCTACAAGTAACAAAAGGCTTTTCCCTGCATAACAATGAAGTACGTGCCAGTATTTACTCTTTGCAAATAGCAATGAATAAACTTGCTCAAATTATTACCTATTTTTAAGTCTACCACGAGGTATAGGGTGGTAAATATTCTCACCAATGAATCAGGAGAAAAACAATTATACTTGGTAATTCCAGTTGTTTACCTGTGAAACATGTATTTACCACCGTCACTTGAAGTGTTAATAAAATTTGCTTAAATTGAAAATGTGGAAGACTTCATTAACCATGACTAGCAGTACCTTAACAGGCCTGGAAAGCCTCCATCCACTTGCTTACAGAATAATGGTGGTCATGACTAGAGTTCAGTGTTCAAAAAGCAAAGGTCGAACAAGATGAATGCTTTAGATATTGGGCACAGCAAAAGATACCCTAGCACAGCTCAAACCTCGAGCAGAACACGTGTGGCTGGAGTGGAGAATGCTCACTGGTATGTAATGAGAGTCCTCAAGCCTCCTGGTATCTGTCCATCAGCACACCTAATGATAATTGGTCTGTAGTTGAAATACTGTGCATGTCTGCTATTGTCAAGCACTGGCTGGTCCAAATGTATTCCCACTGTTTTATGGTTATGTAGCATCACTCCATTCACATTATAAATAGTCTCTCACATGACAGTTATGGTGCCAAAAATGCACCTTGGGTGTTTGTCAGATATTTACTTAATATAAAATCAGGGCTAGTTGCTTTATTCTTCATTGTCTTACACTTGTAACTTTCAATTACCTGGCCATACTGAAAGTTCATAAACTTCAAAGAATTGCCAATTCTCATAACTTACATTGTCTTGGTGCAAGATGTGTAGCTGAGATGATGGTCTACATCACATTGTCAAATTGTGTACAGGTAGCTTTAGTGTCCGAGTATGCATGAGTTTTATTATACAGGTCTCCAACTTTTACATTTAATGTGAGTCATCACCTTTATTGTACTCTATTTCCAGGACAGAAGACCTGGCTTAAAATGGTTCATTTCCAACAAAATATATTTGTGCAAATGCATCTACCCAGTTTCAATCGCATGTACATCACAAAATAACTTTGATTCAATAATTCAGCAAAACCAGTAAGGTAATGGATATGATGAATATTCACCTTCAGCCTTGTTTTAGCAAGAGTGAATCAATATATGATAACATACCATTAAAGCTGTGAGGAATCTATGTTGCATTTTGCATCAAACTTGTACAAGTCAGAATGGTGTACTGTAGTTGCTTTGGGAAAAAAAAGAGAAAAGTCTGCTTCGTATACTCTACTGACTGCTGTTTCACTTTTAACATGAATTACAATTTATACTTTCTACAAAGAGAAGTTGCTGAACTAAAAGGGAAACTAGTACATAGTAATGAAGAGGGTTTACTTGGCGATACCACCATGAAAAATGAAAAAGTAGTACACCATAAGTAATTGAAAACATACATTGAAATCCACAGCATATTGTCTTCAACTGAGTGTGAAACATAATTACATCTTCTGTGTATTCCGTATTTGCTTTTTTTGTCCTGCATCTTTGCAAACATTCTACTTTTCTAACCCACGCCTAGTGCAATTTGTTTTCTCTGAACAGCTCTTTTCCAAAGCAAACTCTGATTACTGTATCTAACAGCGTAGCACTTGACAGTTTTGCTGAGCTTTTAGTACAGCATCTTTAATATAATTCTTTGAAAATGCTGTGAACAATTCCAATAAACATTAGCTACATGTACTTATGGGCTTCTTTTATACATGGGGCAGTCAAATGAAAGTGAGACAGATGGAAAAAAGTAAGTAAACTGTTTATTACGTCACAAGTAATCATCTTAACTGTTAATACATACATTGCACTGTAAGACAAGACTGTCAATGCCTTCATGGACAAATGTTCGCAGTTGTGGAACCATGACTGTATCCAGGCATGCACCCCTTCATCCGAAGCAAATCAATGGCCATTAATGTCTTCCTTCAGGGCTCCAAAAATACAGAAATTGTACAGTGATAGATCAGTTCTGTACGGAGGTCATGAAAGGTTTTCCAAGCGAAACTTTTGCAGCATAATTGAAACAACCTGGGCAACATGTGGGTGGGTGCATACACTGCCACGGTTGTTTTGACTATGCTGCAGAATTTTGCTGGGAAGCCCTTACACATCCTCCATACAGTCTTGATCTCTCCACACTTGATTTCGATATTTTTGGAGCCCTGAAGATACGCATTCACGGCTGTTGGTTTGTTTCAGATGAAGAGGTGCATGCCTGGATACAACCAAGGTTCTGTAGGTAACCACAAAATTTTTTCCATAGAGGCATTTACTGTCATGTCTCACAGTGGGATAAAATTATTAACAGTTGTGGCTATTAGGGTCTGAAGTATTAACCAGCTTACTTATTTTTTTCCATCTACCTCATTTTCGTTTGATTGCCTCCATATAATTTGTATTTGGAATGTTTCATATTCTTTAATACTAAATGTTGCAACTCCTCCAGAAACGGAAATGTTTTTGTTGTGATTGAGTGCTTGGTATGTTAGCTTTTGACACATAAATACTCATAGTTTTACACCAAATGAGCACAGTGATTATCTCCTTTTATTTCTAAAAACCCGTTATGTGTAAGATAATGCTTAGAATTGAACTCTTGACAATATCTAGTACACTCATTTCTGTCCTAAGGGATGGTAACACTCTGTCTTGTAATGGGAAATATTAGATAATTTAAATTCTGTACATGGGAGTGGTGAGGGGAAAGTGCAAATGAGTCTTGAAAATAACATATAACTAAATTTTATGTGCAAGTCATGATGGTTGCACATAGTTCTGATAATTACAACAATGAGAGTATTTTCTTCTAAATGTGGAATAATGCACAGTCTTAATAGTGTTCCAAACATCTGAAGCCATTCACTAGTAGTGAAATTTACTGTATCAAAACATTTAACCATATTGACCCAAAATATCATGCTCTTATGTCACAATGCTGACTGCACAAACTGCAGATGTATAAGTAAAGGATAAAAAAGAGAAGTTCTCTCTGCACTTATATGCACACTACCATTTAATGATTTTCTAGAATGGTGCCAAAGCAAGACATGTATCAGCTGTAAAACTCTGTAAAAAATGAAGAACAATATTAATTTATGCCTAGAAAAGTACAATTTACATCTGGAAGATCGTTTGGAGTTCAGTCCTTCCACATTAACAGGGTTTCAAGGGAAATAATTTAAGGTAAACAACACTGGTCTCTACATAAACACTGCCAGTGAACTGTTGCATCAAAATTCACTTTACATATCACCATTCAGCTTTAATTTGCTTCCTATGTGCCCCAAACCTGCTTTTATATTTAAAAACCATCATCATTATTGTTAGTCTAAGGCATTCCAATTAAAAATAGGATCAACTTAAAGGAAACAAAAGGAAAAGAAGCAATAAAACAAAAATGCAAACAAAATCTTTTATTCAAAAATATTGTACAACAGTTCCCACAGCCATGACCTATTTCCGAGGTACAAGCACACATATACATTTCTCTGCAACTAATAAAAGAGGACTAGTTTCTACTGTGAAATGCATAACAAAAGCAAGAAAACTTATCCTGGTCTTTCAGTTAATTGTTAGGTGCATGCTAGGCAGAAAGAAACATTCACTGGTTAAACCATCACAAATCAAGCCATGTTACAGTTTTAATAACAAGGATATATTTACATAAATATTTACAAGCTTTACAAAAATGGATAAAACATTTCTCACCTTACAACAAAAATTATGATCACATTTTTTTTAAAAAATAGTATATCATTATGAAATGATCACAATATTGGAAATACTCAAGCACACAGTCAATTACAACAATGCTGTGACAGTACTCATGTATCCTATATACACCACTTCCATTACAGGTTATTTCAAAGTAGGAAAACAAATAGTAATCAGAGTATGAAAGATTTAAAATGCTGGCGTCTGCAGCATGAAGAGCAGTATGAAATATATGACAGGAATTTTGTATTACTCACAATCTCTTCACAAATCAGAATTACTATTTACTCTGCAGTAAATCTCTCTCTTCTGCATCTCATAAAAGTGAAGAAAAATATCACAAGGACGTATATGAGAAGATTAAAGATAAAGATACATATAAGTTCTTCATTTTTCCTATCCACGAACAACTGTAAACTGAAAGCAGTTATCACCATAAACATATCTACTGTGAAGGATAAGTAAAAATTGTTTAGCGAGCCTCACAACAAAGGCAGAGGGATAATAGTGCACACAGAAAGTATGACACTTCCTCTATAATTCAGATCTTGTTTATCTCCATTATCATCAAATAAATGTGCTTTTACTCAGAACTGTGACTGTACACTGTTTCAGCAGACATACCATCACACCATTTCTCAAAGTAATCAGTATGTTTTCCTCTATGAACAACATGTAATAAGAAAAGACAGTTCATAAAATGAAAAGTTTAATCTTAGCAAAGAAGACACATTATGAAATGTCTAAAATTCCCACTAAAGGAACAATAGCTAGCACATTCTTTATCTGTATCACATGTTAATCTATTCATTGACTAGATGCTCCTACCAGTTTGCAATTTATTATAAAAATCCAGTACTGTTGTGAATACACCTATGAACATGTAATAAACAAATGTCAGATCCCTTATGATACAGTACCTCCCAAACAACTTGCATACATATTTATATAAAGTTTGCTGTATGGACATGTAATTATTGAAACAAATATATTTATCAACTCACCACCATTAATGCAACAGATTTTATCATGTTAAACATTCCATGCATACCAGTGTCAAGAAGACTGCAACCCATTGATGAACGCAAGGAAAGTAAGAATTTAATGCCTTGTCATTATCAAAGTCATATGAGATAACTTACTCAGCAGTGAAGAATGAAGTAAACGATATGGTTGTTGAAACTTCCTGGCAGATTAAAACTGTGTGCCCGACCGAGACTCGAACTCAGGACCTTTGCCTTTCGCGGGCAAGTGCTCTACCAACTGAGCTACCGAAGCACGACTCACGCCCGGTACTCACAGCCTTACTTCTGCCAGTACCTCGTCTCCTACCTTCCAAACTTTACAGAAGCTCTCCTGCGAAACTTGCAGAACTAGCACTCCTGAAAGAAAGGATATTGCGGAGACATGGCTTAGCCACAGCCTGGGGGATGTTTCCAGAATGAGATTTTCACTCTGCAGCGGAGTGTGCGCTGATATGAAACTTCCTGGCAGATTAAAACTGTGTGCCCGACCGAGACTCGAACTCGGGACCTTTGCCAGGAAGTTTCATATCAGCGCACACTCCGCTGCAGAGTGAAAATCTCATTCTGGATATGGTTGTTATTTCATTCAATAGTCACAAGTTATTTAAGAAAACCAAGCATACCTCTATTCGGGTGGCCAGATGGTGATTTCAACATTGCTTCTCTGAAATGCAGTCATTTAATGTACAACTAGCTATTAATAACACACTTACAAGATATGTAACCTTCTGGTCACTGTCATCTGACTGTCCAAATATAGTGTTTTTAATACTATAAAAACCGGACTATTAGGAGCTACTGTAGTTTCTTTCAAATCCAATGGATCTCAAAATGAAAGTCATAATGTAAGTAAGAGAGAAGGAGGGCAAGTTTCTGTGGAAAGGTCAGTTAAATTAGTTTGCATTTGTGAAACATATTCTGGGAATCAACAACACAACCAGTATTTCTCTGAACAATGACTTAGGATGATGCCCATGACACCACAAATGCCACCCAATGTGTCGATCCATTTCAAAGGTAATCTCCAAAATAAATAATTTTGTGGGTTATTGACAAAAGTAAAGGATGAAGAACTATTATTTAATGTTTTTATTTTTATAGTGAGTAACAATGTGATAACAGAACATCTTTCACAATTTTATAACCATGGAAACAGCAATTGCAATTGTTTGAGAAAGTAGTAATGGACACTTAATTCACTGGGTTAAGTGAGATTATTCACAGCTGTTGTAGTTTACAGCAATCACTGTCATACTTCACTTTCTTTGGTCTAGTTTTAGCCCTTTAATAGGGTCACAAATTTGGGAGTTACACATTATAATGCAGGCTCATTAGTGATATTTCAAGGAGGTAGTCAAGTATATGAGTTTTTAAGCGATAGGTACAATGACCTATCAACAAAGAACTCACTAGCAACAGCACTCTACTTGTAGCTCCTTCAGACATAAACAGTGAGACTCTCAGACAGATCATCTGAAGGAACATTGTAGCATATATCGGAAGTACATAAAAAGCTACAAGAAACCTATCAGAAGAGTCGGCTCCTGCATATGATTCCAATAACTTACTATTTCATTACCTCACTCAGGTGAGATTTGAATTAAACATGCCTGAAACTTCAGCAAGACATCGCTCTTCTCGGAAGTAACGGCGCTCCACGAAAATGTACACCTAAAATAATTAAGATGCTAAATTGGTACTGTTACTGTCTACATTTAAAACACTAGAACATATAATCTTTTAACATCACGATTATAAGAATGACTGATTATCACGGAATCTGTTCAGTGATTCACCCCACCTTCACATTATAAAATAGCATTCTTAAAAGATGGCACAACATATAATGAACAAAAACAAAATTTGTACGTGTCTTTTCTATTCTATTTTTTGTCACCTTCACCATGATTGACCACTGCTCATTTGTAACTCCTACAGCAATGCTACTGTGACAAAATACTTACATCACCTGATCAAAAGTATCTGGACACCTCTATGTAATGTAGAATTGACCAGCAGTTGTCACAAATGGCAGACCTGCCAAAAGAGAGTGCAGTGACAGCAGAATAGGTCAGTCAAAAAAGCTCAGGGACTTCGAACATGGACTGGTAATTGGATGTCTCCTCCACAACAAATCCACCAGGGACATTCCAACCCTTCTAAACGTGACTGCTGGTGATTACTGTGAAGTGGGAATGCAAAGGTGCAACCATAACTAATATAAGACCAGGCAGACCTCATATATCGATCATGGGTTCCAAAGAGCTACCAGCAGTCCGGCTGGCACACTGACTGTGCGCAGGCATTTAAAAAGAATACGGGACAATGGTCAATGCTAAGCAATGCTTGAGATGGCATACAGAGTGACGCCACTAGACAGTGGATGACTGCAAATGAATTATTTAGACTTATGAATGATGCTGCACCTTGGAGCAGTCCGATGGAATGGTTTGGATTTGGCGAATGCCTGGAGAATGTTACCTGTCATCATACGCAGTGCCAACAGTGAAGTGTGGAGGAGGTGGTGTTACAGTATGAGAATGGTTATGGTATGATCCCCTTATCATACTCTACAAAATGCTAAATCTGGAATGATATGAACACAGTTTAGAATATTTTGTTCTATGCAGAGTACAGCAACTGTTTGGAGACTATGATTGTTTGTATCAGCATGAAATGCACCCTGTCATAAGCCCTGAGACCCTATATTATCTAATGGAACACCTTTCGGATGAGTTATAATGTTGACTTTGCCCCATACTCCAGTGTCCCAGTTCCTACATTCTCTAGTTTAGGCTTTTGAGGAAGAATAGGCTGCACTATTCCTCCATAGACATTCAGACACCTCAGTAAAAGTGCCCTCAGTTGATTTTAAGTCATCAAAGGCAAAGAGTAGACAAACTCCATATTAATGTACACTAATGGGTGTCCAATTAATTTTGATCAGATTGTGTGGTTATCGAACATGGCACAAGTTATTGAACATGGTGTAAATTGTGTGGTTATCGAACAAGCAGCCATCACAACAGTTAAAAACAATGAAAATAAAAGAAAAAATAAATGTGTGTGACGTAGTAACTTCTGCAAATGTGCAATCAGTTATTTATAAACTGTAGGAAACTTGTATTTCTTTTCAAGATGTCTTCATCTACATCTACATCTACATCTACATTTATACTCCGCAAGCCATCCAACGGTGTGTGGCGGAGGGCACTTTACGTGCCACTGTCATTACCTCCCTTTCCTGTTCCAGTCGCATATGGTTCGTGGGAAGAACGACTGCCGGAAAGCCTCTGCGCGCGCTCGAATCTCTCTAATTTTATATTCGTGATCTCCTCGGGAGGTATAAGTAGGGGGAATCAATATATTCGATACCTCATCCAGAAACGCACCCTCTCGAAACCTGGACAGCAAGCTACACCGCGATGCAGAGCGCCTCTCTTGCAGAGTCTGCCACTTGAGTTTGCTAAACATCTCCGTAACGCTATCACGCTTATCAAATAACCCTGGTACGAAACGCGCCGCTCTTCTTTTTCCTTCCTGAAAATGGGAGATAAAGTCCCCAAAGCTAGGATAACTATTTTCTAATTAAAGTGCTTATGAATTGTAGAGGTATTCGTATATTTGTTTTCTGAAGGTAAGTGATGGTCAGCCATTCATATATATTTATCTAAGGGGACTGTGATCTCTGCACTATATAGATACTTAAATTGAGAGTACAATCTCGATCTGAAGATCATGGTATTATTGGAGTGAATTTCTGGACCTCCCATGACGTACTTCACTATTTTATAGACTTTTTTCCATCTATTATTATAAAAAGTTTCAATCTATTTTTTTTTAGCAGAAAGGGCCAAAGAGTACATTTTATTACAGAGGAAGTCTAAAAAATTACAATGAGTTCATGCTATCATGAATCATAGAATCAGCATTCAGGAAGAGTAGGTTTAAATTCCTGCCCATGTATCATGATTCACATTTTGTGTATTTCACTGAATTATTGACCATAACCCAAGAAAAGATAGGAAGTTTACTTTGAAAAGGCCACAATCAATTTCCATCCCTATACTTGTTCAATTGCCTCAACGAAGGAGACAATGGAATGAGAGTGCGAGGTAAAGTGAAAAGGTGTGGTGAAGGGCACTAGTTACTTTCTAAACACCTAACATGATCCTATTAATCAATATAAAGGGACACCTATATTTCAAAGATATTGTCTCTCTGAGATTTCAGAAAACAAGTATTTTTGAAAACTTGGGGTGCAAAAGACTGGCCCCCTATTCCAAATTTCCCCTACCAATCTCTTTTTCCTTCCTGAAAATGGGAGATAAAGTCCCCAAAGCTAGGATAACTATTTTCTAATTAAAGTGCTTATGAATTGTAGAGGTATTCATATATTTGTTTTCTGAAGATAAGTGATGGTCAGCCATTCTGTCTACTTACAATTCATTATATTCTATGAAACAACAAAGAAATTGTTGGAAAGTGTGCCTTAAAGCTGATTGGTAAGATTAGAATACCACTGGACATTACGTTACAGAGAGATAAACTCAGTAACAATACATTCAGATTTACTGAGCCACAGATTTCAAATATGAACAACTACAGACATTAAATACAGTGAACAAAATGATTTAAAGCCACAAACAAGAAGAAGAAACAATGAACTTAAGTAAGTGGATGATTGTTGAAAATTGATCGACATGATGCAGGCGTCAAAATTAAATGAAATACAGTAAAATGGAGAATATAATTAGAATTAGCTGTAACTGTGCTGTAGAAGTTATTGGACTAAACAGGTTGTGTCATTAACAATTACGATATCATCACAAGTGCGAGAATTAAGAACATGGAATTTCAACATACATGATTTAGCAAATAAGGTACTGATGTAAAAGCTCTCAGAAAATATATGGAAAAAAATTGCATTTTCAAATATCTCAATCCACAAAAAATCAACAATATTATGAAAAGGGTAGACTGCTACTCACCATAAAGATGACATGTTAAATTGCAGCCAGGCATGATGAAAAGATTGTTAGATACAAGTCTGGCCAGAGTGGCCGGAGTAGTGGTCATGTATGTGTCAGGTGTGCTAGCTTATATGAATGTGTGTGCGTTTCTCTTTTCTGAACGCTTTGGTGGAATGCTTACATGTAATAAGACTTTTCATCGTGCCTGTCTGCAACTCAGTGTATAATCTTTACACTGAATAGCAGTCTATCCTTGTCATAATAAATTTTGTTGATATTCCAACCTGGACTTTCCACTGTTCAACAAATAATTAGCAAAGCATAAAATTTTAGATCTCTTTGTTTGAAAACAGGCTGAAAAATTTGTTGGAAATGTCATATTTAGGATCTTATCCAGGAAACGAATGCTGCTGGCTTCACCTTCCAAATACTATTTACAGTCATACGGGCAAAGATGAAAGATATTTGTTTATTTTCACTTCTTATGATCCATAGTATCGTTTTATGGGTTCTCAAATGCCAATGACAATTCAGAAAGCCTTTCAGTTACTGGAAACCACTCACAAACTTTGTGTAGTCACTGTTCAAGTGTTAATGAATTCTTATATCATCATCACAGTACCCATACTACCTCACGTGTCTTATTAACTAGCACATATAAAAGGAACTGCACCACTCACTAAACTTTCATATAAAAGCACATTTCTCTTATTTTGATTATAAGATGGTAGACCAGGACATGAAATGGGCACTACACATATGCTGCACTACACATTCAGCCAAACTCACCATATGGATGAATAGAAAATCACCCTGTGTGCTATCTGGGCTGAGTAAGATTTGGAGGGAAACAAACAGTAGCACTAATGACTGTTGTATTTGTATGGCATGATAAAAAGAGGAAGAAGAGAACAGAAGATTATGAAATGTTGAGCTATAGAAGAATGCTGAGGTTTTGGTGGGTAAATTGAATGACTAATGAAAAGACATTGCACTGTATCAAGGAGAAAAGGGAATTCTACATCCACACCTACATCATTATACAGCAATTCACAATGAAGTGCCTGGAAGAGTGTTCATCAAACCACCTTCAACCTATTTCTCTACCATTCAAATTTCTAACAGCATGCAGGAAAAACCAATACTTAAAATCTTTGTTTGGGCTCTGACTTCTTTTATTTATTATGATGGTCAATTCTCCCTATGTAGGTGGGTGCCGAAAAATTATTTTCACATTCTGAGGAGAAAGTTGGTGATTTAAATTTCATAAGCAGCTCCTGCAGCATCGAAAAACACCTTTGTTTTACTGATTGCCATCACAATACATGTATCATATCCATGGCACTCTCCATCCTATTTTGCAATAACATGAAACTAGCTGCCCCTCTTTCAACTTTCTCAGTGTCCTCCAGCAATCCTATCTGATGTGGAACCCACACCACACAACAATATACAGCAGGGAGTGAACAAGTGTAGTGCAAGCAGTCTCCTTAGTAGCTGCCTGTTGCATTTTCTAAGTATTCTGCCAATAAATTGCAGTGTTTGGTTTGATTTGCTTTCCCCCACAACATTATCTCTGTGATTGTTCCAATTTAAGTTACTCATAACTGTAATCCCTAAGAATATAGTTGAAGTGAATAGATAAAAAATCTACTCACCAAGCTGTGGCAGGAGAACACACATAAAAAAGAAATTAAAGTTTGCAAGTTTTCAGAGCCAGTGGCACTTTCTTATGGAAGAAGGGCTGAAGGGGAAGGAAGACCAATGAGGTTCAGGAAAAGGGGTGGTGTTCGGAAAAGTCACCCAGAACCCTGGATCAGGGGAGACTTACCAGATGGGATGAGAAGGAAGCATTGATTGTTGGGGACTGCATTGCGTGAGATTTGAAAACCTTACATCTTAAAATGTGGAAGATAGGGTAATATGCACAAAGGCAGTTACTGCCAAAACATCACGTACGAGTGAAAAACTAAGTGCATGGTAAGTGACAGAGGTGAGTGGGAGGAGTGGCAAAAAATAGAAAGGTCAGAAAATGAAAGATAAAAGGAAACGAAGGAAGGAACAGTTACTGTGAAGACATGCTGAGACCAAAGAAGTTAATGTAAATTAAGGCCAGGTGGGTGGTAAACACCAAGCACATGTTGTTGTGCCAGTTCTCACCTGCAGAGTTCTGAGCAACTGGTGTTTGGAGACAAAGATGTCATCACTTTATCCTTACTAAAAACTACTTAACCTTTGAGGGGCAGACATACAAATACATTAGGAGCACAGCCATGAGAACCAGAATGGCTCATTCCTATGCAAACTTTCCGTGGCTCACTTGGAGGGGGCTTTTACGAATCCATTCGCCTTCAGCCTCTGGTTTGGTTTAGATATGTTGATGACATCTTTGTCACATGGACTCATGATGTGTCTGACCTGTTAAAATTCTTGGAATCTCTAGATACATTCTCCAAATTAAATTTAACATGGTCCCATTCTGAATCACATGCCACTTTCCTCGATGTTGATCTCATGCTCACTGAATGTCAGCTACACTCTTCTGTTCACATTAAACCCACTAACAAACAACAGTACTTAAATTTTAACAGCTGTCATCCTTTCCCTATCAAATGGTATCCTCCTGTACAGCATTGGCATTTGAGGCAAATGTTTTGCTCAGATGCAGACTTTACAGCAATATACCATCACTCTCACCTCAGCATTCACTGGATGTAATTACCCCACCAGCCTAGATCAAAAGCAGATTTCCGAGGTCATTATATCCAATACTGATACTTCTGATCCCCCCAAAAAACAATTTACGAGTACACCATTTGTTACTCAGTATTATACTGGCCTTGAATGTATTAATCAGCTACTTCGACACGGCCACGACTTCCTAAAATCAGGCCCTAAAGTGAGGTCTATTCTGTCCAACATTTTGCCCACCACACCCCTGTGACAGCCCTGCTGTAAGACTTTCCTTATGCACCCTCCTACCACCAACTACACCACATATAACCAGCCATGTAACTGGCAAAACATTTACTATCAAAGGAAGAGACACCTGCGAAACGACACGTTGTATACCAACTGATATGTACACACTGTTTGGCCTTTTATATCGGCATGACCATCACCAAGTCATCAGTTCGGATGAATGGGCAAAGGCAGACGGTGTATACTAGCAACACACAATGTCCTGATGTGGAGCAGTCTCTAAAACATGGCAGGTGCCTGTTTTATCACACATGCCATGTGGATTCTTCCCCCAGACACCAGTTTCTCAGAACTCCGCAGTTGGATCCTGCTACAACATGTCCTTGGTTTTTGCCACCCACCTGGCCTATTATCTGACCTGTCTTTTTCGTCGCCTCCCCACCCACCTCTATTACAAACAATGCACTTAGCTTTTTGCTCTTTTTTAACTCGTGCATGATGTTTTGGCAGTAACTTTCTTCTTGCATATTACCGTATCTTCCACATTCAAGCTCTCAGATTTTCAAATCTCATCCAGTGCAGTCCCCAACAATCAGTGTTTCCTTCTCATTCCTTCTCATAAGTCTCCTCTGACCCTGGTTTCTGGGTGACTTTTCCGAACACTACCCCCTTTCCTAAATCTCATTAGCCCTTTTACTTCACTCCGCATCCTTGCCCTTCAACCCTCCTTCCAGAAGAAGGCACCACTGGCTTCGAAAACTTGCAAACTTTAGTATCTGCCACCGCTTACTTTATACGTTCAAAACTTTATTACTTTCATTGATTTAAGTATATAGTTGAATTGACAGCCTTTAGATTTTTGTGATTTATTGTGTAGACTAACTGATATTTGGCAGATTCCTTTTAATGCTCATATGGATGACTTCACACTTTTCATTGTTTAGAATCAATTGCCACTTTTCACACCAACAGATGTCTTGTCTACAACATTTTGCAATTGGTTTTGATCACCTGATAACTGTACGAGAAGGTAAATGACAGCATCACCTGCATACAATGTAAAAGGACTGCCCAGATTGTATTCTAAATCATTTATGTAGATCAAGATGTGAGAGTTGTGTTGATATCTGTGTTCCCAATAAACTACACATTTGCTCTGTTGTATTCATCGAACTCCCAACTTGATGAAATCATCTTAAAATCTCGATTTGATGCCAACGTCTATTAAATCAGTACTCCAACAACTTGAAGTTACGGTTGGACTTTATTACACACTGACTATACATCTGACACCAGATTAGCATGTGTCCTTATGTTTGACATCAGTTCAGTTATAACATTAACCAATTAAACAAAATGCTATTACAAAAAGATTCAATATATGTTGACATTACTGCTATACATTATATCAGAGTCACTGATATTCCTTGGAGCCGGGCATGGCACAGCAGTCTCTTTGCTGCACTTGTGATGACATCAATCACAGCGCTACAGTTCTCGTCTCCACACGAAGTCCATTAGGAATACCTCAAGCAAATAAATAGAACAACCACAACGGAAGGTGCTCTGTAACAAACCTTCATACATAATAAAGTGAGTTCTAACTACTGAAATGACTGTTCTATTCAACTTTACCAAAAAGTACAACTATGTACACTTGTTCATTTATGTATCAAGCTAGTAGCGGATTTTCCTGTTAATAATTTTTTTTTCCTTTTTTTAAATTCTTACCCATAAAATATCAAGAAGTCTCATACCTTCTCAAGGAACAGGAGAGGCCTATAATACTTATTTCGGGAATTTCAGGTACTGCTTCTGTTTTACTCCATAACTTTCCATCAGTTACTACGAACGTGCCCTTTCTGTCAGGAAACCAAGAATTCAGACGCACAAAAGAGACAATAGTCTGTAGGCAAGCAATTTGATTATGAGTTGCTTGTGAGGTGTGGTATGAAAAGCCTTCTGGAAATCTAAAATTGTGGAATCAATCTAACATCATTGGTCAATAGCACTCAGTACTTTGTGAGACTACAAAACCAGTTTTGTTGCACAAGAATGATATTTTCTGAGTTCATAATGGCTATTTGTCAATAAAATGACAAAAATGGCACACCTTGAGTAACAGAAGGATTTAGCTGATAAGACACACCTTTAGGTATCATCAAGGAATAGTTAATTTGGAATCTTACTACTTTTCAGAATGAAGACCACAACAAAAACACTATCTCTATGTGCTGTTTGAGGCTTTCACGAAATAGTATATACTGGGCACTATGTTGGGTAGTGTTGTGTAAACAGCACATTCTTTCCATGAGGCACCTGCTCATCATCTTCAGGTGCTACTGATGTATTGCTGCTGTGCTTGCTAATGTATGTGCTGGCTCGCTAGAAAGTGCGGGCACCAGGAGGTGGGGCTACATTGTCGTTGTGGATGAATTGTAAAAACATCAACATCCACAGCACCCTGCTAGAGAAATGGATGTGTTCTTCGCATGTGCAGAGCAGAAAAAGTAGACCCTATATATGTGGGCAAGCAAGCTGTTAGTGCCCTGCTTAACTGTAGTAGATTCTTCATCTGTATTAACTCATTGCAATTGTTTGCCTGTGATCCATGACACAACAGTGCCACCAGTGCCGATTCCCATGCTTTTTTATTTGAAATCCCATGTCTGTTGGTTGGTTGGTTTGTGGGATTAAAGGGACCAGACTGCTACGGTCATCAGTCCCCCATGTCTGTTAACGAAGTCATTAGCTACATGTATTTTGACTGCCTCGTTAATCACAGAGTCCCAGTATGTGACGGCAGAAAAAAGAATCTTCATCTCTCCATAAGTCATGATGTATCTCTTATCATGACAGTGTTAAGCAATAACAGATTTTTATAGCCGATCCAATCTAGCGCGTCTTTAACAATACGACACACCTGTCCCATGTAAGATTTCCCACACTGGAACTGGTCTCCTTAGATTTAAGTTATTTTTAAGAGAACCCACCACTATTTGTACTCACAGTCGGAGGGTAGAAGGCACATTTATTTCAATGTTTTTCGAATAGTATGTCATCTTAAAGAACATGCCACCAACATTAGGTAGAAAAACCCTCTTCTTGGAGTTCCCTGTTTCTTCTGGCAATTCTTAGTGTTTAGTGCATGCTGGTCAAAATGCACTGCCAATCTGATTATTGGAATATCCATTCTGGACAAACGCAGAATGATATGATTAATCTCTGCAGATAAGCATTCTAAACCTGAGATAGTTCTAGTCCTACGAACAAGAGTTTGTAATAACACATTTCTGCTTTGGGATGATTGATGGCAGTATGTAGTTCATAGGTATAGATCGGTCTGTGTAGGTTTGTGAAGCAGATTATGGCCCATGGAACTATATCCTTTTTCAAGGAACCATGAAATCCAGAAATGCGATGTTTCCATGTTTCTTCCCTTTTGGGGAAGAAAATGCTTGGGTATCATCTACATATCTCCCAAAAATATTTAGGCTTCAAACAGCCGACTGAAGCACATTGTTCTTTAAATCTTCCATAAAAAGGTTAGCTACTATAGGAGACAGGGGGCTACCCAAGGCAACACTATCAGTATGTTTAAAATATTGATCATTAAATTAAAAGTAAGTTGAAGAAAGCATGTGTTTGAAAATATGTAGGATGTCCACTTCCAGCTTAGCTCCTATGAGTTATAATGAATCCATCAGAGGCACTCCAACTATCTGAAATGAAGTTTAAGAGTAAAAGCCCTAATTGCACCACAATTTATGCTCTGTCAAAAATACACAAAGAAGTTTCACTTCACCCCACTGTGAGTAATACAGGGTGGTCCCGAATTCATGGTACAAACTTTAATGGTAGGTGCAGGACATTGTAACAAGGATATATTGTATAGGAATGTATAGTCCCAGGTGACGCGGTGAGGCGTAAACAGGGGAAATAACGGCCGAAAGGAAAACGAAAGATTTTATTGAAATCGTTGTTGACAAGTGTCATGTTTACAGTAAGTGTTCAAAATTGCGTCCACCATGAGCGATACATGCTTGACAGCGTCGGTGCAGCGATTGGCGTACACGTTCAAAGATGCCTGGTATTTCACGCACACCTGCAGCAGCTACAGATATGCGAGCAACGAGATCCTCATCTGAGTCAACTGGAGTCTCATAAACAAGGCTCTTAAGATGTCCCCATAAAAAGTAATCGAGGCAAGAGAAATCAGGAGATCGGGGTGGCCAAGGGACTGGTCCACCACGCCCAATCCATCTAGCACCAAACGTGGCATTCAGGTAATTCCGTACAGCAGTGCTGAAGTGTGCTGGCGCTCCATCGTGCTGAAACCACATGCGGTTACGAATGGCGAGCGGAACATCTTGCAGCAGTTCTGGTAACACTTCTTGCAGAAAAATAAGATAGCTTTCACCACAGAGTCGCGTGGGTAGTAAGTATGGCCCAATCAAAAAGTCGTTCACAATACCAGCCCACACATTAATACCGAAACGTTGTTGATACGCATGTGGACGCGTTGCATGTGGATTATCTGTTGCCCACACATGGGAATTGTGCGCATTAAAGACACCCTCGCGTGAAAATGTCGCTTCATCTGTAAATAGCACATGACCTACGAAATCCGGCTGCAACGCACATTGCTGCAACAACCACTGGCAGAAGTTCACGCGAAGAGGATAATCTGCCGGATTCAATGCTTGTACTTTTTGAAAATGGAAGGGGTGTAAGCGATTTTCATTTAACACTCTGCATACAGTCTGATGACTCACATGTACGTCACGCGCAACAGTTCTTGTGCTTGACTCGGGTCTATCAGCCACTATGTTCAAGATGCGTTCTTCCAGTCTTGGAGTGCGTACAGCTCTTAATCGACCAGCGTCATGTCTGTTGACGTCGAACGTACCTGTTTCACAAAGTTGACGATGTAACCGATGAAAAATTCTATGATCCGGCATTCGTCGATTAGGATACTCCGCGCGATACATTCGTAACGCAGCTCTGGCGTTACCATTTGCACGGCCGTACATGTAATGCATGTCTGCTTTTTCTGCATACGTAAAGTCACCCATCGTCTACGGCAGCACAATTGTGAATGGCGCTTGTCCCTACTGCGATACATCATGTTCATCTACTGCCCTCTACCGGCAGTGACACCAACCGATCACTCCATTTCTCTTTCCCCTGTTTACGCCTCACCGCGTCACCTGCGACTATACATTCCTATACAATAAATCCTTGTTACAATGTCCTGTACCTACCATTAAAGTTTGTACCATGAATTCGGGACCACCCTGTATAAGAGCCCCAAATACCATTAGCAAAATATATGGCTTCTCTTTTGAGTTCTTTGGTAAGGAAATGCGAGTACTATATTCAAAAATCAAAAATTTTATGTGGTGACTAAACAACCTGTGCTTCAGACCAACTGGCACAGTAGATAGTGTTTATATGGTCTCTCTGTTCACACAAGGGTCTCGGCCAGTTTCACTAAATATAACTCATAGGAGCTAAGCTGGGAAAGGACCTCAACTTTTTATTTAACAAGCAATATTTTGAGCACACTGATTGTTTCTATGGGTAGCCCTCTGTCTCCTATAGAAGTGGTTCTCAACAGGTGGTCCGCGGACCCCCAGCGGTCCGCGAGCTATGCCAGAGGGGTCTGCAAGATGCTATTAGAATAAAAAATATATTAAAATATATTTCGTATGATAATAGATTTTTTGTTTTGGCCGTTTCCTGCATGAGCAGAGCTTTAGCGAACGCTAACTTCTGCGTCTAGCGTCTTCCTGGAGCCAACTGACACTAGCACACACTGGTGCAAAACTAGAATTAGATATAGGCAAATAGTTCTGCTGTATGCCGTTAAGACTCCACAATTTGAAGACAAAGATTTTGAGCAATAATCAAAAACTTAACGATAACAATGATGGCTAAATTGAAAAAGTTTTGAGCTCAATATTTTTTCAACAATGACTACGTCAATGGTTTTTCTAAGTACCAAAAATAAAAAACGTTAAAAAGACTCTTAATTTGACTTTTTTAGGTACTTGATACTGTGATATGACAAGGTACCAATCATGCTCAATGAGGGGGTCCTCGAGAAAATTTTGTTGGGAACCCCTGTCCTATAGTATCTAACCATTCTATGGGAGACTTCAAGGGCAAAGTGCTTCATTTGTTGGTTTTGAAACCAAAGAAGACATGTAGACGATACTTACTCTCTGTGGTATGGCCACATGGAACAGCAGAGCTTTCTTAATTTTTACTAATTCTTAACTCCCCCAGCCAAGCTTCTGCTTCACCATGGAAGTGGAGAGAAACACACACGACCTGTTTATGGTGTTATGGTTCATAGAAAAGAAGATGGTTCCTTGCGCCACAGTGTGTTTCATAAACATATGCACATCAATCTGTACATATGAGCTGTTATCACCCAACCCAACCCAGGATCGTACTATGGATTTTTGTACATACGGCTACAGCTGTTTCAGATTCAAAGGTTATCAGAAGAGCTCAGCCATTTCTGCTCTGTGTTTGTCCAGAATGGGTACTCCAAAAAGCAGATTTGCAATGCATTTCGACCAGAATGCAATCGCAAGAGCAGCAAGAAGGATGGCTTTTCTGTTTAATGTTGGTGCTCTGTCCTTTAAGACAGGCGGGTTATTCAAGAAACATCGAATAAAATGTGTCTTCTACCATCTGGTGCCAGTTAAAGACTAGATCAAAGGAGACCAGAACTACATAAAATCCTGTGCCACTGCGGAAAATCTTACGATGACCAGATGCGTTGCACCATTAATGAAAGATGCGACGAACGTACGTTTCATGCCAGACTGGGTCAACCACAAAAATCTGCTGATGCTGAACACTGTCTTAGCACAGGACATAAACTATGGAGAGATTAAGATCTCCTCATCCACCTTTACATACTTGGACCCCGATCATTAAAGAAGTGGTCAAAATACGTGTAACTAATAACTTAATTAACAAAGACACAGTATTCAAACTCCCCAGCGTAACAGAATACGGAGTGGTGGCACTAAAGCATTGTCAGCTGCAGACAAATGATTACAATGAGTCAACACAGATGGGGAATTGTAGCCAGGATGGTTAAGCTGGATGGCAACACTTCCTTCGTGTGTGTATATGACGTCTGTGGCTTGTGGCCGCACTTTTCCAATGCCACAGCATGAAGAACATGGCTGGTTTCTCCAGCATGGGGGGGGGGCTGGATATCCATGTCCTCTATGATTTGTTTACAATGACAAGATAGCCCCACCCCAGACACCTGCACCACTATAGTGAGCAAGCGCATAAATTGGTGAGCACAGCAGCAATGCGTCAGTAGCTCCTGATGATGGTGAGAGGTGCCTGGTGGAAATACTATGCAGTTTACACAAGACTTGCAACAGCTGTGAATCATTCAAACATATGTACAGTTCCCTTGTAAACAGAAGTGTCTCCAGGAATAAAAAAGCAAGAGTCATTTATTCTAAAATATACTCTGCAATTTGCCAAGTATCTCACCAAAAGAACTTCTTGTTCAAGAACCTTCTGAAAAATTTTATGTGAATGAATTCTCTGCTGCAGGTGAAAAATCATCCCACATCTCTCTGTGGATGACAATTAAAGCCTCTAACGTAACTGTTGTGATTCATTTTCATCATATACTTTGTTTCTTTGTGCTGATTTTTCTTATAATAAACAAATGAATGTCTGCAGCTAATAGCAAAAGTGAGCAGCAAAGTGATTAGGCTATAATGCCACTGCAAGGCAAACTGAGTACTGCAGTCAGTGGAAAACATCATTAATTACTTTGTTATTCTGATTTAAGTGTAGAGATGCAACCACACCACTCTTGATTCACAATCTGACGTAAGAGCGACTTTTCATTGACACTTCATAGACAAGCCTTTAAGCATCCCCCTGACAAAATAGTAACAAGTTTACTCCTATTTCTGTTGTCTACATTACCAATATAAAGGAAATATATCAAAATACAAGAAACATCCTGATAGGAGTAGACAACAGAGGTACCAGCAGGAAGTGTATGGGGATTCAAATGTTACTGCCATATCACTAGGGCTGCAGTCCAACTACACCAAATGCCATTTCTTGTGTGTGCCTGGTGCAGTCGTGCTTGGGACAAACGCTATTTGCAGAAAAGCTGACAGAAGACACAAGTCATTAACTCCTGTAATTAAGGTATGTTTGGAATGGTTTTGTAACAACCTATAAATCAGAAAATTTCAGACAACCTGTCGATAATCTGATGCACTTGGATAAATAACAACAACACTAATGAATAATTACAATGCACTAAATGCAATCCTACCTGGATTTTTCTTCGTGCAAATGTATTGCTGATATGTGCAATGAAACATGGTAAATGGTTTCATATTTCATGAAGAAATACAGAGAGGGAAATGGAGGGCTATCAAGTTAATCTGTTGTTGGTGAATCAGTAATGGTCCCTCTTGCAACAGTTTATTGTAGGCTGGCTGATAAGAAACATTCCTCAGGTGTTTTACATTATTTTCTCGTCTTCCATTGTATGGTAAACACTATTCAACACTTGTTATTATTCCAAAAATGAAGACGAATAAATAAATTTGAGCTTCATTGTGGGGTTCTACAGGAAAAAATAGTAAAATGTGTTCAATACACTATAGCTTTCAATTCCTCAAATACTTGTAGAATAGTGACAGTTGTGTTCTGGAAGGAAGGCAGTTAAGACGATGAACTATGTTATTGAATAGGATGATGAATTTGTACATTTATTTAATGGCGAGTGGCAAACTGATGAATCATGAACAAAAACAGAACAAAAGTGATTTAGCACCATCAATGTCACTGAAATAAGAAGTAAACCACTGTGTACTGTCAATTTTAACATCCAATTGTTAGACATGAAGCATTTGGAATGAGCACGGGGTAAATAAAAATAAGAAATGGAAAGAAACTGGTACAGGCTAGAGTTGCAGGTTCCAGAGCACTTGTAATTAAGTGAAATAGAAGTTCGCTGAGCATATGATCATATAACGGGAGAACAACTAAATGAATTCTTTGCTGAATATCTTTTGATAAAAAATTGATCAAACTGATAATCGGTAGATGACAATGCTTTGGGCAGAGCAAACGAGGATCATTAAAGTTTAGCAACAGTGGCTGCCA
The DNA here is from genome assembly GCF_023898315.1 of Schistocerca nitens. NCBI lineage: Eukaryota > Metazoa > Arthropoda > Insecta > Orthoptera > Acrididae > Schistocerca > Schistocerca nitens. Next base: position 621,357,798 of record NC_064614.1, on the reverse strand, counting down.
ATGTGCTCTCTTTTCACCAAGTAAGATGGTACAGAAGCATACTGAAAAAATGCACTTACCAAAATTTTATCTTAATATTCAGGCACTGCTATTAAATATATGAAACACAACTCATCCAAAAACTGTTATTAAGTTGGTGCATAAGTTCGTAGGCTTTTATTTTGCATACTGGTATTCTGGTTGCTACAGGTTTATTTATCGACTACCATTTTTTATTTGTAATTCACAGTTGAATTTATATACAGTCATTTTGTCATTTGGAAACAGTTAGTGGAGTTGTGGATGCAAGAAAATGGAATGCCAAGTGGAGACATCAGAACATTTCCAACACTGGTAGATGTAAACTATCCCGAGAAAGTCTATTAACAGCTTTAAATGATTCCTTTAGGGATATACTACAACCCTCTATGTATCACTCACATAGGGTTCATGAAAATAAGATTAGAATAATTACTGCATGTGCAGAGACGAGACATCAAACACTCATTCTTCCTGTGCTCCATATGTTAATGGAACATGAAGAAACCCTAATAGCTGTTACAATGGGACATACCCTCTGATATGCACCTCATGATGGTTTGCAGAGTATAGATGCAGATGTATTCTTTTGTTTGATTTCAATAGAAGGGTGACAGCAGTGGAGGGAGCCAGAAAAATTCGAGTCATGTATGCAAATAATGCCATTGGACAGATCAGGACAAGAAAATGGTTTTCTCATTTTAAGGAGGATTATTTTGACATCAGTGACTCTCCACGTACAGTAAGACTTTCTGGCTTTTACAAATATCATTTAAATGCATTAATCCACAATGATCGAGGTCGCTACTCGAGAACTGACAAATGTGATTAACTGTGGTCATTCCACCATCATCTGACATTTGCATGCAATGTGGAACATTCAAAAATCGGGTGTATGGGTAGTGTGTGCTAATCTCTACAATTGATGGCTGGCTAAAAGCATGTCTCTGCTTGCTTGGCATCAATTGGCTTGCAAAGTACACTGACCATTCCTATCCTGTATCATTCCTGGTGACGAGAAATGGTGTCGTTATGCTACCATAAGGAAAAGAAATGAATGGTTGAGTCACAAGCAAAGTAGCTACTCCCCTTACAAAGACCTGTGTGCATCTACAAGAGATAATGTTATGCATCTGGTGGAACATCGACAGTGTGTACTATGAATTGCTTCCCCAAGGTGTATGCATCACTGCTGAAATTTACTGTCAACACTGAGGTGTCTTGCACACACAACCCAAAAACAATGACCAGGAAGATTGCATGAAGTGATGCTACTCCACGATAATGCCCACATGCATTCTGCTAGACTGACAAAAAAACACTATACTGGAACAGGGTTGGGAAGTCATTCTGCACCCATCTTTTTGAGCTGATCTTGTGCCCTCAGATTTTCACCTTTTCCACTCTATGAAACCATCAAGGAACTTCCTTTCTGGATAAAAATGTGCTCTGAACATGGCTTGATGAGTTCCTCACCTTAAAACCATGTGATTTCAACAGTCGTGGAACCAAAAAGTTAACCCGTCATTGGCAGACTGTTGTAAATTATGAAGGAGAATATATTCTTGATGACTTAACTTAAATCTCTGTTGTATTTATTAAACGTATGGAAAAAATGCTACGAACTTAGGCATCAATCCAAAATTCCTGATTTAAGTATTCATGCGCCTACTGTAGCCTAAGTCATTAGCCTGTGTCCAACTGTATTGTTCTGCATAAGTAACAAGTCTGTGGTGCGCAAGTGTGCCGAAGCGAAAACCCTTTTGTCGCCCCCCCTCCCCCCAAGCTCTCACGTAATGGAAAAATTATAGTGTAGTCATGTGTTTTTCCTTCAAGGAAATGATTTGAAAGTTGATATTATGCAAGTTTTTAACAGGGTCGGACCTGGAAATTTTCTATGGCTACTTAAAAGTTGCCATTTGTCTTTCAAAATATTATAAACACTCCATACCCACTGGTCTAGCTCCCCCCCCCCCCCCTCCCCCATAACCTATCGTACGGGTACCCTTGGTAGGTTCACTGAGACTTGTCAAAATGCCAGGATGCTGAGATGAGTATTCAAAAAGTAAGGTCTGTTAACATTTAAATGTTGGCAGCTCAGGAGCAGGAGAAAAAAAAAATTATTTGCAGTGTCCCTAATTAATCGTTTATGAAGCCACAGAATTCCTCATCAGGGTTCAGTAGTTGTTTGACTATATATGAAAGCACACAAAAATGATTTTGAAAATTGTTGCACACACTATTCGTGAACTGCGTGCTGTAATTCGAGTTTTGTGTGCGAAAAGTTCTACAGTTTCTCAAATTCATCAGGAATTGAGTCTAGTATACTGGTCTACAGTATACTAGAGTGAAGGAAAGTTTAAGCAATAGAATCAAGATAACTGCATAGGCTTCTGTGGCCAGAGTCAGTCGAAATAAAAGTTTTCTGGGTATACTACCGCATTGTAATGTATAAAACTACTGCTGCTGGAGAAAAACCAACGTTTCAGTCACAGTTGCAGCGGCCTTCTTTTGGGTGTACTGGTGCATTCTAGCTACGCAGTGTCCCTTACCTTTGTTGTTACTGTTCACTGTGCATGGCATTATGTCATAATTTTAAAAAGATAGTTTGTTTCATTGGTCAATTAAGGAAGAAGGAGAAGGAACTTTATTTTAATAGGTTATTGCTGTGGACGGAGAGCGTAACCTCTGTTATCTATTGGCTCTTGTGTTGTGTGTCATTACTGGTGGTCACCGTCGAATGAGAATTTGGCTCCTATTTACCAAATGATGGACGTCGCCCGAGCAGCAGCAGTTACTTGCCAGTAGTGCTTGTGCCTCGTGTTGACAGTGCTGGCAGCCAAGATGGGGCAAGCCTGAGTCCATCCTCTCCATTCGTGTTGTTAGGGTGTTTAAGTATTTCAATGGCCTCTCTGATTTTGCGTTTCATCATAACCGGCTGCTTGGCCAACATACAGGCTTCGCTGAATTTTATTTCTTTTCCAAAATCTTGCTGATGTTCTGCAATTGCAGATTTGTTGTGTTACCCAATACGAATACAATGCTCATGTTCCCGAACGTGCGTTGCCATTGGCTTCTCTGATTTTGCATTTCGTCATAACCAGCTGCTTGGCCAACACAAAGGCTTCACTGAATTTTATTTCTTTTCCACAATCTTGTTGATGCTCTGCCACTGCAGATTTGTTGTGTTGCCCTAGACAAATACAGCACTAGTGTTCCTGAATGCGCATTGCTATTGGCCTGCCAGTCTCGCTGATGTATGCTTCTCCACATTCGCATTCCACCTCGTACACGTCTGCAGTGTGTAATGTATCCGCCTTGTCCTTAGTGGAGCCTAGCATGTCCTGGATCCTGCGGCCACTACAGAAGAAAGGCTGTACTCCAACCTGGTGAAGGTGTTTGCCTATTTGATCAGTAACATTTTTCACATAAGGTAAATGCACTGTTGGCTGCAGTTTGTCTATTTCTTGCTTATCTTGCTTACGTGTATTTGTCGACAAGGCTGTGTGGATTGACTTATGGCTGTAGTCATTGGCTAGAAACGTTGTGCGTAGCCTTTTAAGCTGAGCATTGCTCAGACAATGCACAAAGATTGCCAAAGAACAGCTGATTGAGTTGTTCTGCGCTGGATGGTGGTAGGATTGGGCATGCAGATACCTGTCTGTATGTGTAGGCTTGCTATATACTCTGTGCCCCAGTATGCCCTCCATTGTCCTGTATACTTCAACTTCTAGAAATGGAATTGCACCATTCTTCTCTACTTCGAGTGTGAACTGTATCTTCCTGCGCATGTTGTTCAAATATTCATGAAACTTGTGTAGCTCCATTTCACCATTAGGCCATACAGCGAATGTGACGTCCACATATTTGAACCAACAATGTGGGCATAAAGGAGCTGAACCAAGAGCCGTTGCTTCAAAGGCTTCCATGAATATGTAAGCTGCCAGCGGAGACCCCATTGCTACACTGTCAGTCTGTCTGCTCTTAGTATTTTCCTTGCCATTTTAAGTACACTGAAGTCAGGCACAACTCAACCAGGTCGTATATGTCTGGCAAGACATGCTCCTGAAGGATGGCATGTTCATAAATAGTGACTTCACATCAAAGCTGAGTCCGCAGCTCGTGGTCTAGTGGCTAGCGTTGCTGCCTCTGGATCAAGGGACCCCGGGTTCAATTGCCGGCTGGGTTGGGGATTTTCTCTTCCTGGGGACTGGGTGTTTGTGTTGTGCTAATCATTTCATCATCATCATCATCATGTGTGACAGTGGCTAGATTGGACTGTGAAACAACTTGGACTGTGTCAAAATCGGGACTCTGTATGGATGCTGATGACTGTGCAACTGAATGCACCACAAACCAAGCATCATCATCATCATCATCATTATCATTATCATCATCATCATCAAAGCTGACCATGATAACTGTATGTAAAATTGTTTCTCCTTTTAGGCAGGAGCCAACTTCTCATTCAATAGTGACCATCGATCATGGCACATAACACAAGAGTCAGTAGACAACAGAAGTTATGCTCTCCCTTCACCGCAATAATCTATTAAAATAAAGTTCCCTCTCCTTCTTCCTTAAATGACCAATGAAACGAACTATATTTCTAAAACTATGACGTAATGGCATGCGCAGTGAACAGTAACAACAAAATATAAGGGACCCTGCATAGCTAGAACGCAGCAGTAGACCCAGAAGAAGGCCGCTGCAACCATGACCAAAATAATGGTTTTTCTCCAGCAGCAGTAGTTTCATACATGACATGGTACCATACCCAGAAAACTTTAACGTCAATAAAATCAAGACTTTAAACATTGCAATTGATATGTGTTTAATGACGAAAGAATGACAGGTCCAGTATCCTCACCAATATGACAGGTGTAGTATCGTCACCAATGAAATCATACAGCAACCAAGTGAAAAATTCATCTGATCAATTACTGATTATTGGTGCTCTAGCTGATGAATTTCTTGATGTTGGGTGCACCATTTTTTTACATGACTGTCATGTGAAAGATAAAAAAATCATGTGCAAAGAATACCAGTCCTCCATGGCAATGCCTATACAAAGGATAAAATTTGGCATTTCCATTGGGATCTTTCTGAATAGTCGCTCTACAGTCCTGACCTCACACTCAGTGCCTATTACTACTTCTCGCACTTGAAACAACAGTTTGGTGGAAAAAGGTTTGAAGATGGCAGCTGCTGTTTACTAGCTGAGTTGTCATATGGAGGACTATGCACAAGAGTTGGAAGAAACTAGCACGGCATTATGGAAAGTGCTTAGAAGTGAATGATGATTACTTGGAAGAGTGAAACTGGTATAGGCCTATAGGAAAATAAAATCGTCGATGGAAGTTACTTTTTAATATATACTTTTTATGACCAAACAGCTCTTACTTTTGGAACATGACACACACAAACAGTGAATGCCTGAGCAGAACTTCTACTACTAAGAAGTTGCAAGTGCCATGGTTAAACACTTTCAGCACAATCTTGACTATGTATTTCTATTACACAATGTATAGCCAGAAATGATCAATAGTAATCAGGCTTACTTTACAGAACACCAGATAATGTGTCTTCCAATTGACGAAGTACGGTAGTGCCTCATTAGCTAGTTCATCAGTATCCCTTCACATTCAATACTAATGAAACGTAAGTTATATATAAAGATGGATAGGTAACAGCTCTTAGAAAGTAGTCCAATTTTATTTGCAGCCTTCACTATGGTTGTTCCTTAATTACTCAATCATTTTATGATTAGGCTTCCTTGCTTGGCTCTTAGTGATCTTCCACATATTTCACAAAAGAACCTACCTATTTTCTGTAAGCGCCATATTTTATTTTTATTTATTTTTTTTTCCCCCCCTCAATTGGAGCCCCTTATAGACACACTGCTATCTCCTGGTTAACACAACTCTTGGTTTTTGCTACACATTAGCCACACCGGACACTGCAATGGAATAACAAAAATTTCATATGAACATTATCGCACACATCAGAGACACGTGTCAGAATGATGCTACTGCGCATCACTCTGCCGTCAACCGTATTAGAAGTTTAACATTCCACACAGTTGGAAAAAGATATCATTGTCATATAAAACACAGTTCTCCCAACTGAAATGAAATGTCGTGTGGCTAGGGCCTCCCGCCGGGTAGACGGTTCGCCTGGTGCAAGTCTTTTGAGTTGAGGCCACTTCGGCGACTTGAGTAATGATGAGGATGAGATGATGATGACTAGGACAACACAAGACCCAGTCCCTGAGCAGAGACAATCTCTGACCCAGCCAGGAATAAAACCTGCACCCCTTGGCATGACATTCCATCAAGCTTACCACTCAGCTACTGGGGCGGACAGTTCTACCAACTGACAGGTAGTTAAAAAAAGATATGAACAAAAGATTAAGGGCACTAGAACCGATGTTTGCAGTCTTTTTGGTGAACCTACTCGGACAGTGATTTAGCCCTGGCATTATGGAAAAAGTAAATTTGGTTGGCTGGAATGAGGGGATTTGATCTCACTTCTCTAAAATGTTTGTCTAGTGTCTTATTCAGCATGATACCTTGCTCAGTAAACACTAAAATGTTATTCAAGACACTTTCAGTGTTACACATGGCACATCTCAGTTGGCACAGTGGCAATATAAAAACAACCTATTAATACACTGAGAGGTTAGTTTTGAATGGCTGTCTTGGTCTGGTATATTCAAGGAAATGGAAACCAAGGGTGCCTATTTGTATGGCCTCTTGACCTTTTCTTGTTGGTCTCGATGTTCACTAATTTTTTTTTTACTTCAAACCTGTGTGGCAATAAAGCAGAATAGTCAGCCAAAAGCAAAGGCATCAGCTTCACTGTGGGCACTTTACGTGAAGACAAATTCCCATATACATCTGAAGACTCAACACAAAACAAAAAATTGCTGCTATATGAATGTAGGGAGCATGTCACACCAAAAACTATATTTGTCAATGTGCTCGAGAAGCTGTGCACTGTAGCACATTTGTAATACAAAAATGAATATTAAGTACTTGATAGTAGGCTACCATTTTATTTATTAAAAATGGAAACAGGATACCTGATGCTGAATGTATCATCTGGGCTAAGATTACTGCAAACAAAACATATCAAACAATACCATTAAAAATAAATGGGTTTATTTGGTACTCAAAAAAGTCATAAAGGAAAAGATTTTCAATCTCTCTATATATGGAACATTAAAACTGACTACACATGAGTGAAATGATTACCACCTGAGTTTCAATTAACTGAACCAGCTTCCAAAATTATTGTATACCCAAATTATGCTAAATGCATGGCTAAAAGACAGGGTATATCCACTTCTGTGGCTCCATACAGGATATACAGCACTTGCCACTACTAAAATTGTGTATTGTTCACTTCCAATCGGTGAAAATGTAATGTATCTTGGAAGCTGACAGTAAACAAGACTTATTTAAGTTGGAGGGAAACAAAAAGGTTTGAAAATATGGCATTGCAGGAAAGTAATGAAACATTGGTTTCACAGCAGGTGAATATTCTTTAAAGCACAAAAATGGTTTTAATTTTAAAAAGAATTAATACCAAGGACAAAACACCAAGACATTAACTAGGCATAAGAATCTCTTGATAAACACAGAAAATATAAGAAATAAAGCATGTCAATGTCATATTTGATAGAACTGACATTGTATGAGGGTAAACAGCAGTGAGAGGTGGTGTACTGTCGCATTTTGATTTCAAAGAAAATAACAGCAACAACTAATTGAAGAAAGGCAAGAAGAAGCAGAGGAATGCTGGATAACTTCCCAACTGTAAATCAAGGGTTTATAATTACGAAATAGTAACTTATTATGCCAATACAATATTAACTAGCCATGACAGTGACATAAATTATTAGAATCACAATGGAAGACAATATGTATAAGAAGCAATGGGGGTTACACTGCTGGCTAATTAATTTCATACAAAACAGAGAAATCCTTGGAAACATTTCTGATACGGAACACTGTACCCAGGGTGCAATATCATTAACAACAGTTCTGTCTGAACGCATCTGCAACAATACATCAATGAGTATTGAGTCTAATACTTTTAACTCATGCTGTAGTAATACAAGTATCGTGGCACAGTAGAGAGAGAATTTAGACGTGCGTATTAAAACTGATGTAATAAGCAATAACTATGTAATTTTCATGGCTGCAGCTGTTCAAGCAAAGCTGTGCATCACTCAGAGCTGCAGCAAGATTCGATCAACAGTGGTTCTCATGCAAGCTACAGAACAGTTCATACCCAGAAGTCTGTTGAATCTCGATTCCTCTGAAGCAGTTCTTCAAAAGGAATACTGCAATTTGCCACAAAATCGTCCGGTGGGATTGCAGCATCGTGGAAAACCGTCAGCCCTAGGCTGACGGCGCCCTGCACGTCGTGCTCGAACCATTCGTTCCACACCGGATCGAAAGTCTTGCATTTCGTTGTCGAGCGACTCAAGTGGCTTTCATCCACATCTATCGACACATAAGGATCTATTGTTGGCTGATCATCTGGTTTCCCAAACGTCATATTATGCCGCTTTTGAAAATCGGTAGGTCTCAACCCGCAAGCCTCGCATATTTGTACCCTTACGGTTCCAGTGAACATTGGCGTCGTCTGACCCACAACTCACACAATACTCTTCAGCAAACCCAACTCCCCACTCACGTAACAAAATCGTACGTCAACCGCATAGGAAAACTCTTAAAATTTCTTCCAAAAACAAGGCTTTCTTGACAGCCATGAAGGTCGATTTTGATAAAAATTCACTGCACTCTAATTAGCAAGCCCACAATGCCTTTCGATACGTCACGACTCACGACTAACATGGCGACATTTGGCAGATTGGTGATGTACAGTTTATCCTCGAAGTACGGCCGAAAGTCAACATTTTTCACGTTTATAAACCGAAAAGAAAGGTATTTAAATAATTGCTTTACATAATTAAAACGATTTTTTCTACTTTAAGCTACACGTACGAGTCTAAAATACGGTAGCGTGAATACTGTGCTGCTGTCAGCCAGCTGTGGCTGCAGTGTGTACGCTATCTTTGAGTACTTTTGTGAACTATAAACTTAAGAATCGATTTTAATTTTACTCTGACTACGAAATAAAATTAATGTAATGTGCAATACTTTCAAAAGTTTGAGTTTAGAAGTCTGAGTATAATATACATGCGTAGCTGTTAGCGGTATCTTTTTAAGCACCGTATCTCAACCAATTTTTGATGCAGTGTCTGAAGTTCAATGTATCCTGTGAAGATTTGAAATAATAGATACCATTACTCAGAAAACTATACCCGTGTGAAACTGTAATTCATTTCCTTTTTCTTTTGCATAATTTAAGGGAATGCAACACAGCTAGAAAAGTATATTAGAATATTGGTGATCATTCTTGGTAATATTTTACAGGTGGTTTTCTTCGGCGGCTGGTCAACCTCTCAACGTCAGTACCAGTTGTACCAAGAGACTTAAAGAAATTTCAAGCGACGGCTCTAATTTGCGCATCACTGTGGAAGGAGGAGGCTGTTCGGGTTTTCAATACAAATTCGACTTGGATGAAAACATTAATGACGATGATGTGTAAGCTGTTTTGATGGAGATTGGAACTAATCTAAGTATTCCGTTATATTTTTAAGGAAAGAAAGAAAAATCTAAACGAGGAGTTATATTGCCATCTATGTTGCCATAGTGTCTGTTAACAAGAGAATACAGATGACATTTTTACTTAGGAATGGTGGTCATTCGCAGAAATTTAAGAGGGGGGTGCGCGCCAAGACTCCAAAATTGCCATTTTTTTACATAAGTGAGTTGGTCAGATAACATCCCATAAGAACTGGGTGCTACAATTGGCTAAAGTTCAGATATTTGCAAAAGCCATCATTGTGATGGAACCATACAAAAAAGTAAGTAAATGTGGATTAAGCAGCCACAGGAACTCACTTCTAAAAGTGTGCGAATTCTGTAGGAAATAAAAACTGTAGGCTACTCCAGATTCCAGGGAGCAAATTTTTCAAAATCTAGAGAAGTTTGAATCGGTCAGCGTGCATTGTACACATTACAAAGTAAGACAATTCATTCCCTAATTAATGGCTTAAATAAGTACATATATTAGTGTAGTTATGCCTATAAAATTCATTTCCATCCTGACGCTAGCTATGATATGAGAGAACTCTATTCATCAACCTATAGACAACTTGTTGAGTCACATAAACATAATGAAAAGCACTGTAGCTCAGCTTTTAAACTTGCATATGTTGTCAGCTGAACTCGGAGCAATAGATAGATTTTTTTCCAATGCTGCAACTGAACTGAGCACAATATGAATACACCATAGCTTGAGCAGGTATGCTTGAGAATCAGGTCATGTGACACTGTTGAAGGATATTAATTTATTGACTGAGCATGGTAAGCTCTACAGTTGCCTTGATTTTATTTGCAAAGAGTAGGATACGTATTAGTATCATGTTTCTCCCACCCTTTTATTCTGTGCACATTCATCACTGCACTACAAGTGAAGAAGACACTTGTGTAACACTAAAAAATAGATAGGAGGAAGGCATTAGCAAATCATCTCTACAAGGACCGTATCCAGGACAGTAATGTGTACTGGTACACGTTGCTGGCAATTATTGTATATTTTTCATAATTTCCTTTTTTAGTCTCGCAGCATAGGGCTGCAAGTGAAATGGATTTGTTTATTAAAAAAGGCAATGCATGAAGCCTTCAGTGGCCACTGTAGCAGAATCTTATTGAAAGTTCTCACAAAACGCAAAAAAATCTGGTTATACAGAAAGTGGCAACAAAGTTAGTGTCTAGACACTTGTGCATGACACCAGAACTAATCAAGTGCGGCTAAGCAAAAGCAAAAATGCTGAATTCTGTCTCTTGGGGTTGCTTGGTAATTTGGAAGAATGCCTGCAAGAGATACATATAGGAGGAGTGTCTGTATGGAGACAGATACTGAACCGGCCGGGGTGGCCAAGCGGTTCTAGGCGCTACAGTCTGGAACCGCGCGACCGCTACGGTCGCAGGTTCGAATCCTGCCTCGGACATGGATGTGTGTGATGTCAAATAGTTCAAATGGTTCTGAGCACTATGGGACTTAACATCTGTGGTCATCAGTCCCCTAGAACTTAGAACTACTGAAACCTAACTAACCTAAGGACATCACACACATCCATGCCCGAGGCAGGATTCGAACCTGCGACCGTATCGGTCACGCGGTTCCAGACTGACACGCCTAGAACCGCACGGCCACACCGGCCGGCTGTGTGATGTCCTTAGGTTAGTTAGGTTTAATTAGTTCTAAGTTCTAGGAGACTGATGACCTCAGAAGTTGAGTCCCATAGTGCTCAGAGCCATTTGAACCAACAGATACTGATTATGTTTATGGTGATGACAACTACAATGACAAAATATGATCGATATGGATTTTGTGTACAGCCTGCTAAGCAATCATCATTTCAGATGATCAATGTTTGAAATTATTATTTTATTTTTTAAATTAAATAAAATCATGGGGCTAGGTAAATGGATGAGTGAGGGTAAGTGGATGAGTATTTATTGTAAAAAGTAAGATTGTAAAGATAATTACTGCTTGATTCAGTCACATCAGTATGTTACAATTTTTGAGGGTGCTGTTGGCAGGAACCGTATAGATCAGGTCAACCGAAGCGTCCGATCCCACGCGTCGGCTTTGACCCGTGACGTAAGGCTGTTGTGGTGTGTGACGACATGACGGTGCAGAATTTAGTTTGTGAGAGTGGCGTGTTTGTAGGTGTCGTTTTGATGCGATCGGTGGTGCTCTCTGGTGGTGTGTTAGGTGATGTTTTTGGTTTAGTTTGCGAGTGTGGCGTCGTGTGTGAATTTTAGTAATTTGCTTTTTTATGTCTTTGGTAGGTATGGATATGACTGACAGGGTCAACAGTTTTTGATTGTCGGCTATGATGAGGGACAGTGCGTTGTCTCTGATAAAATTTCTTCAACTATTCGGATTTTTGGATGAAGTCATGAAGTGTTCAGTATGTCATGAAGAAATGAGGCTTACTTAAAGTTCTGGCGTCTTGGTCCATGGACGGCTGTATGTGGAGATGTCGTAAGGATAACAGGTCAAGGGAAGTGTTCAATCCCAATGTGTGGCTGTGAATGTTGGTATTGGTGTAAGGAGATGCTTTTGAGCTATATAGGCCAAGGGAAGTGTTATTTTATGGGATCGGGAGCTGCTGTTGAGCTATACAGGGTGTTACAAAAACGTACGGCCAAACTTTCAGGAAACATTCCTCACACACAAATAAAGAAAAAATGTTATGTGGACATGTGTCCGGAAACGCTTAATTTCCATGTTAGAGCTCATTTTAGTTTCGTCAGTATGTACTGTACTTCCTTGATTCACCGCCAGTTGGCCCAATTGAAGGAAGGTAATGTTGACTTCGGTGCTTGTGTTGACATGCGACTCATTGCTCTACAGTACTAGCATCAAGCACATCAGTACGTAGCATCAACAGGTTAGTGTTCATCACGAACGTGGTTGTGCAGTCAGTGCAATGTTTACACATGCGGAGTTGGCAGATGCCCATTTGATGTATGGATTAGCACGGGGCAATAGCCGTGGCGCGGTACGTTTGTATCGAGACAGATTTCCAGAACGAAGGTGTCCCAACAGGAAGATGTTCGAAGCAATTGATCGGCGTCTTAGGGAGCATGGAACATTCCAGCCTATCACTCGCGACTGGGGAAGATCTAGAACGACAAGGACACCTGCAATGGACGAGGCAATTCTACGTGCAGTTGACGATAACCCTAATGTCAGCGTCAGAGAAGTTACTGCTGTACAAGGTAACATTGACCACGTCACTGTATGGAGAGTGCTATGGGAGAACCAATTGTTTCCGTACCATGTACAGCGTGTGCAGGCACTATCAGCAGCTGATTGGCCTCCAGGGGTACACTTCTGCGAATGGTTCATCCAACAATGTGTCAATCCTCATTTCAGTGCAAATGTTCTCTTTATGGATGAGGCTTCATTCCAACGTGATCAAATTTTAAATTTTCACAATCAACATGTGTGGGCTGACAAGAATCTGCACGCAATTATGCAATCATGTCATCAACACAGATTTTCTGTGAATGTTTGGGCAGGCATTGTTGGTGATGTCTTGATTGGGCCCCATGTTCTTCCACCTACGCTCAATGGAGCACATTATCATGATTTCATACAGGATACTCTACCTGTGCTGCTAGAACATGTGCCTTTACAAGTACGACACAACATGTGGTTCATGCACGATGGAGCTCCTGCACATTTAAGTCGAAGTGTTCGTACGCTTCTCAACAACAGATTCGGTGACCGATGGATTGGTAGAGGCGGACCAATTCCACTCTCCTGACCTCAACCCTCTTGACTTTCATTTATGGGGGCATTTGAAAGCTCTTGTCTATGCAACCCCGGTACCAAATGTAGAGACTCTTCATGCTAGTATTGTGGACAACTGTGATACAATACACCATTCTCCAGGGCTGCATCAGGGATTCCATGCGATGGAGGGCGGATGCATGTATCCTTGCTAACGGAGGACATTTTGAATATTTCCTGTAACAAAGTGTTTGAAGACACGCTGGTACGTTCTGTTGCTGTGTGTTTCCATTCCATGATTAATGTGATTTGAAGAGAAATAATAAAATGAGCTCTAACATGGAAAGTAAGCGTTTCTGGACGCATGTCCACATAACATATTTTCTTTCTTTGTTTGTGAGGTATGTTTCCTGAAAGTTTGGCTGTACCTTTTTGTAACAACCTGTATAGGTCAAGGGAAGTGTCCGATTCCAGATGATATTGTTTTTAGTGGTATTTGGGGAATTTTGTGATGTCGGTTTTTTTCGTCGTTTTGCGAGGTTTTGTATGGGGGTGGGTGTCTAAATTTGTTTATATTTATATAATAGAGGGAAACATTCCACGTGGGAAAAATACATCTAAAAACAAAGATTATGTGACTTACCGAACGAAAGTGCTGGCAGGTCGATAGACACACAAACATACACACAAAATTCAAGCTTTCGCAACCAACGGTTGCTTCGTCAGGAAAGAGGGAAGGAGAGGGAAAGACGAAAGGATGTGGGTTTTAAGGTAGAGGGTAAGGAGTCATTCCAATCCCGGAAGCGGAAAGACTTACCTTAGGGGGAAAAAGGACAGGTATACACTTGCGAGCGCGCGCGCGCGCCCACACACACACACACACACACACACACACACACACACACACATCCATCCATCTGTCTGTGTATGTGCGGATGGATATGTGTGTGTGTGTGTGTGCGCAAGTGTATACCTGTCCTTTTTCCCCCTAAGGTAAGTCTTTCCGCTCCCGGGATTGGAATGACTCCTTACCCTCTACCTTAAAACCCACATCTTTTCGTCTTTCCCTCTCCTTCCCTCTTTCCTGACGAAGCAACCGTTGGTTGCGAAAGCTTGAATTTTGTGTGTATGTTTGTGTTTGTTTGTGTGTCTATCGACCTGCCAGCACTTTCGTTCGGTAAGTCACATAATCTTTGTTTTTAGATTTGTTTATATTTAGTTTGTCCCCACCCAAAAACCCCCTATTTCCCGCGCTTGTCCCGTTAGTGTCATGGGGCTTTTTGTGGAACGTTTTTTTTTTTTTTTCATCCTCATAATGTGTGCGTAATGACTTTATATGCGCCATATTGGAATCGTGGTTTATGGTCGTTTTGCCATATTTGTGACGTCATGGGTCAAAGCAGACGGGCGGGATCGGACGCTTCCGTATTTCCAATAGATCAGCTTTAATTGCTGCAACTGAAATGAGCAGTCTTGCTTCTCCTCTGAACATGTTATTACTTTTGACAATAAAAACTGATAAACTTACCTTCACCCATCCACCTACCTAGCCCCATGATATAATTTAGGAAATTGTTTGAAACATTCATTGTATGTATAGCGTATAGAAGCTTAATTCAAACTTTAATGAGCTTGTATTTCATAGTTAATTATGCTGCTGGACTTTGTACAAGTAATAATAAATATCTAATACCTACAACATGGTGAAAAACATGTCTGTTTTTAAATATGTCTGACAGACATAATTATTATTGAATTTTGATATTAACATAACATGAGATATTAGTTTCAAATCGGATCGGAAAATTCACTTCCTTCGCAGCACATTGTGTGTCAGTCCTCACAATCAATATCTGTCTCTGTGATAGTCGCACCATCTATATATATATTGCTTGCAAGCGTTCTTCCAAATTACCTGTTCCTTTATTAAGGAAAATACAGAAGTACTGCCTCAGTTTAACTCTGGCAGCATTGCAAAGATGAGTGATATAGATATTAATGCCAGTGTTGTTGAGAGACAACTGAAACAACTAAAATTGAACAAACCTCCAGTGCCTGGTAGAATATCTGTCACATTCTGTACAGAATTTGCAGCTGAGTTGCATCTTGTTTTAACCATAATATTCTGTAGATCTCTTGAAAAAAAAGCTGTGCCCAGTGATCGGGAGAAAGTACAGCTTACAAAGGTATCTAGCTATGACGAGAAACAAAAGTGATCCACATAACTACTGCCACATCTAATTAATGTTCATGTCTTAAAATGTTCACAAAAGTAAAATGTGTACCTACTTCATGAACATAGTATCCTTTGACTGTAGTGTCAGTGAGTCGTGTTTGGGATCAGTGAACTCGAAACAACATGGGTGTAACCGTTGGTGAGTATATGAAACAGGCTGTCATAGGTAATGCAATTGTCTAATTGTGGCTATTAATATAAAAAGGAGATTCTTTACAAAACACTCATATGACCCAGCCTAGATTATTGCTCCAGTGTATAGGGGTCCATACTAAATAGGCCTAACAGGGGATATTTAATGTATGAAAAGAAGAGAAGCCGAAGAGGTTACATGTTTACCTGCCTCATGTGTGATCATTATGGAGATTCTTAAAAATGTGAACTGGCAGATGCTTGAAGATAATCAGTTATCTCCAGAAAGCCTACTTATAAATTTTCAAGAACCAGTGTTAAGTGAAGAGTTTAGGAATATACTGTAGCACTTTGTGTATTGCACCCCTAGTGACACTAAAGACGAGGTTAGACTGATTACAGCATGCATGCTCTCCCTCTTCCCCCTTTCCTCGTCCCATCTCCTCTTCCCCTCTGCCTCCCCCTTTGCCTCCCTCCCCCCCCCCCCCCCCCCCCTCTCTCTCTCTCTCTCTCTCTCTCTCTCTCTCTCTCTCTCTCTCTCTCTCTCTCTCTCTCTCTCCTGTGTTTGCTTTCTCTAGCAGCCACATGCAAATGGAAAGTAACCTTAGATCTTCAGGCCAATACTCTTCATTTGAAATTTGAACTTTTTGGTGATAAAAGTGACCCTTGTCCCATTAACTACTGAAATGGTTTGTTTGTTGTTAGCGGAGATTATATTTTTGCATTTGTATGTGGTCACACTTACCCCTTGCAGTATTTGGGCAACTAAACATGTGCTTCAGATAATGTATTGTGGCACGTGATGATCACCACACACAAGGTTAACAGTTAAATGTAACATGCAATACATTGTTATCAAACTGATACAAAAATGACTGCTGATTATATTACTTCCTCAAATAACAAAAATTCTGCTTCTCATGTGCTCAACCCCAGCCCCTTCCATTATTGTGTAACATAAAACTTGTAGGTTGAATTGTGGCGGATGTTAATTATGGTTTTAACACACTCAAGTCCATAAGCTGAATTATTTCAAGCATTCTTTTCATTATGTCTGTCTGTTACTCAGTGCCTCCCACATATGTTGGGTAGCAGTCCACCCTTTGCTTATTGTTGTTAAAGCATGATCTTAGAGTGACTGTAGGTTGTTTCAGAATGACTTGGCAGTTTTATATTTGGCTGTTTGCTTTGAATATGGATAAATGTAACTTAAATGTAGTTAAATAAAAGGGTATCAGACAGTTACATAGAGGACCAATTCCTAACATCTTTGCTGAGGGAATATGGAACAGTACAGAATGAGTCCAATCAGTTCTGTTGTTGGTTCCTAAAATACTATCAGCTGTACACTACAAGCAGGACCCCTTGTGCTCTACAAGGGGCACATTAACTTCTCTGATGAGCACAGCCAGCAAACCTATTCCTGTTTATGTTGGAAACTTCACAGGATTATGTGTGATCTGGTCTGTTTTACCAACATCTGTTGGAAAACTGCGACAGCTAGAGGCAGTGACTTGGAACACTATTGCTCTGTTATTGAGTGCCACAGTGGTTGAATGCCCACCAAAGGAGATGGACTTGGATGGCCATTAGGTGGCATTGTGGCCATGGAGCACTGTGCTCACATGGCGAGAGTGCCACCGTCTCACTACTTGAGTACGCAGCCAGTAAGGTTCCACACGGCTGATAGGCAGACCCCCCAGCACAGTTCAGTGCTCACAGTTGATATTGCCGCATCTATTTTCTTTGTACTGGGACTGCTTGAAAACTACTTGCTTGTCACCCTGTTACTCTCTCTGGTTGCGTCTTGGATTTATTGCTCAGCTGTTCTTGGCATTATTGTCATCATTATGGCAAAGACTTTGCATATCACTCATGTCATCTAGTTTGCTTGTCCTTGTCCTGGTCTGTCATCTTGTCTGCAGTCTGTCTTACACATTTCACTCCCCTACTGTTAGTTTGGGTTACTCTTCTCCACCCGGTTCTCCCACCTGGCGGCTTCCTCTGTTTCTCCACTTCTTCCGGTGTTTCTCCACTTCTTCTGGAGCTCCAGTGTTGCACCGATATCTAGCTACCTGTGGATGTAGTGTTGGTGATGAGGAAAAGGGAAATCATTTAGTAGCATGGTGACTATACTGGTTTGCCTGCTGCAGCAGCTCCATTTAGAGTTGTTACAATAATAGCTTCAAATGAACTAACTCATTGCACACAAGGCATAGATACATCAGGCTTCAACACTTCCTGCTACTGACACTCCCCTACATCCCCCGTTGTTTCCGCCTATTGATGGTGCTAAGGAGGACTGGGACACTTACTTGTATCACGATCAATATTTTTGTCTTGTGCTGCACCAAAAACTTGCTTCCAAAAGTTGGCCTAACTGTCAGACACTGTCACACTCTCCTTTCAGGAGATACACTTTCTGCTATTATTCCCAAAGATACCATGTGATTGCCTCCAGGCTCAAGTTCTGTCAATACCATAAACAGCCAGGACAGTCATACCACTCATGGTTCATTGACTTGCAAGGTCTCAGCCACAAATGTTATTTCATTTGCTTCGTATGTGGATTCTTTGATTTGTGATGTGGTGGTCCAGCTTGCACGGATCTGGTGGTCTGCACTGCAGTGTTGAAACTAGATAACTCCTCATTGGGGGACATTTTGCACATCGCACACTCGTTCGAAATCGGACAGTCTGCTGACAAACAGTTCATGGTGAGGCGACAAGATGTGGCTGTTGGGGCACCTCCACACGCTTCACTTTCACACTGCAGGAGAGGACAGCCCCAAGTTGCAGCACCAGTGTGATTCCTCCCTGTCTTAAGTCTCTGTGGCTTCTGAGTTTCTCGTTGCAGATGTCAGAGACCACTCCCTTCATGCTCATAGCGATTTTTACACTCACTCCCTGGTGGATTGCCCTGATCACTGGGGGTCCTGCACACTTTGTGGCAAAGAGGGCATCTTTGGTCTATGTATCATAGCTGCATAACTTGCCCCGGCCCACGAGCGCATCAGGACACCATACATGCATTGCAGTCAGAAGTCCTGCTGGGTGACAATTTCATGAAGAAGTTACATCTTGCGTACCATGTTTATAACAGGCACATCTGTCTTCACGTGGACATGGGAGCAACGATCTCTCTCATCAAATTGGACAACATATCCATGACTGGGCTCATTGGAGTTGTTTGCACCCTCACAGCGTTTGGTGGTCTATGGAGACAGTTCTATTGCCTTTGGTGGGCAGTTCTTGGTAACAGCTGCCTACAAATACATTACATGGCTCATTGTGTTATTTTTTGTCGACTACCCATTGGCTGCTAACATTTTTGTCCTTGGTGCCTTTGCACTGTTTGGGTTTACTATCTGTGATAAAGTCAGAGTTGTATCCAGTGCAGTCCCCTTTCAGGAACTGGACAATCTTTACTTGGCATTTACATCACTGTTCAACTGGATTTGGGCTGTGCTTTGGATTTTCAGGTGCACATAACCCTTTGACTGGGTGCCACACTTCAGTTTACCATTTCAGTGGCTTTATATACTGCAGTGAAGTAAGAGTTTTGTTGTCTCCAGTTTCTGGAGTTGTTGAGCCTGTGGAATCTAGTGTATGGGCTCAACCCCCTTCGTCATACTCAAGAAGCCCAATTGTTCTCTTTGATTATGCGGGGATTTCAAGGCTACCATTATTGCTCAATTGCTGGTTAAAACTTGTCCTGTACTTCGGACAGAAGAACTTCTTCACAAACTAGTTGGTAGGGAATACTACTCAAAGATCGATCAATAGCCTTTAAATGAGACATCCCAGTTGTCTTCAATACGCCCTTTGGATTATCTAAGTAGAAGCGACTTCCATTTGGCATTGCTCAGCTCCAGCAATTTTTCAAAGGTATTGGGAACAACTGACACTGCATATTCCATCTTGTGTGAATTATCTGAATGATCCCATTCTTACGGGACCCTCCTGCTTGGAGCATTTACAAAATCTCTGCTCCCTCTTTACAACTCTGCCAGATGCTGGTCTGCATCATTTGGAGAAGTATAGATTTTTTCACCCAGCGGTGGAGTATTTGGGGCATTGGTTAGCCAAAGATAGAATCAGATCTACCGATCGAAATGTCTCCTCCATCAATTTCCTTACCTGCCAAGGAACTTACCTGAACTGCATGTGTTTTGGCTGAAGGCAGTTTTTACTCCAAATTCCTACTCCAAGCAGCCCACACTGCACAAAAGACGTTCCCTACAACTGGACCCCTGCATGTGACCAGACCTCTACCCAATTACAAACCGTGCTCAAATCTGCCCCTTGTTTCATGCAATTCTCTCCAGAATGTCCATTGGCTTTGGCAGCCAATGCATGCTGCATTCGCCTGTAGCATTGGGACATTTCTGACGTACAGGAAAAAGGATGGCTCTGAACAGCCAATTGCATACGAATCCAGGTTGTTGACACCTGCACAGAGCAATTTCTCACAGATCGAAAAGGAGGCGTTGGTGATAATGTTTACCCCCGCTGCCATCCAGTGACCAGGAGACCACAGGGGCAGTGCCACTGGTGACTGCCAGTGACCCCCCATGGCTTGACTGGCACAACATTCTGCATCCATAAAGATTGGGATAACCCTCCAGTGCTCTCACCTCCAGTGGTGTCACAATGGACACTGCTGAACATCCTGTCTGGCCGCAACCGGCAATCAGAGCAACTGGGTTTCGACAATACATCTTTCTCCCACCCACACCGCCACCCCCCACAGCACAGTTTGGGGCATTTCCACCCATATGTGCCTGTTTTTGTTGGGCGTAGGGTTTGGGGGGGGGGGGGGGGGGAATCTGTTAGTGGGCACTAAGGAGGTTGAATGCCCACCAGAGGAGATGGATTTAGATGGCCGTCAGAGGGACCCACAGCTGTCATATCTGTCTTTGTTGTACTAGGACTGCTTGATAACTACCTTGCTTGACACCTGTTTACTTTCTTTGATCATGTATTGGATTTGTCTCTCTGCTGCTCTTGGCCTAGTTGTCATCATTGTGGCAAAGGCTTTGCATAGCACTTTAATGCCATATAGGTTGTTGTTCTTGTTCTGGTGTCTCAGTCTTGTCCACAATTTGTCTGTCTCATTTCACTCGCCTTCTATTAGTTGGGTTACTCTTCCACCTGGGGCATCCTCCATTTCTTCTAGAGCTCCAACACGCAGACAGCACCCGTAGATGACAACCAACACCTGTGTGATTTTCTTTATGCACAATTGCAGAATTGCTTTGCAGGCACACGATGCTGTAAAAGATAATGAAAATTTTGTCCTTGTCACTCTGTCTGTAGATGTATGATGCTACAATTATGATCGTACATATTGAAAAACAGTAATGACATACTAGCAGAAACTGATTACAGCAAATGTCAATGTGTATTTTAGATCTGAGAATACACTAAATTAACTGAAACTGATAATTACAATTTAAAAATCCTTGTCTATACTGTTTTGATCATAAAATTCGCCTGGGAGCTTACCATTCTGTAGTGAGTATGTGCTCAGTTACCATGGGACCCAGCCTTTGCAGCATTACTCTTTCTGTGCCGCAAACCTACATTTTGACTATCTGTTATCTCCTTTGACTTTCTGTCGGATGGTCCTTGTGGTGTAGATCCTTCTTGGAGTTGTTCACGAATTTGGCCTTGATTTCTAGTTGCACTCCCGGTGCTATCTTCACCTTCTACGCAAAGCCTTCCTGTTGCCACAGTATCTCATGGTGGGAAGCCATCAAGTACCTGCACAATGGTAGCTCTCTGACCGCACAGGGATTGCACTATTGGTTCATGCACCGTACACTTCCCACATATGCCTTGGAGTATGTGCCTGTCATGACTGGAGCATGGGGACTGCCGACAAAGGATCACTGGCCACGTAGCCATTTCTGTGCCTGGATGGCGCCCTTGGGGAGAGCCCCCTTTTGGTGTGGGTGGCACCACGACTGATAGTTCACACATGAAGCAACTTAAACTGCCTCCCACTGGTGGTAACATGGCCTCAGCAATCTCTTCAAATGGAAAGGCCTCATATAGTGCAACAAAGTACGATCCCAACATGCTCCCTTCCCTTGTCACACCATGGAAGAAAAAGCAGGAGTAGACAACAAAGAGCAAAATCTTTTCTCCAACACCTGATCTGCGGGGACTCTTTGTTAACCTTATTTTTTGTGGAAAACATTGAGGACAAATACGGGGAAGTTGCAGCCGGCTCTGAGAGGAAGAGCGGTTCCCTCCTCATTAAAATGCCATCTCCTTTCCAGTAACAGGCACTGCTCTCTTGTGGAAACTTAGGTTACATACCCATGACTGTCACTCCCCACAAGAGTCTCAGTATGGTCCGGGCCATCATCTTTCACTGTGACCTCCTTCTGCAATGTGATGATGAGCTGCGGGCCAACATAGAGTGACAGGGTGTGCACTTCATCTGTAGTGTCCAAAGGGGACCAAAGGAAAACAGAGATGCTACTGAGGCCTTCATCTTGGCTTTTGAGGGTGATACATTGCCTCAGAAGGTCAAGGTGATGGTCTACCAGTGTGACGTGAAACTCTATATTGCTCCTCCTATGCAATGGTTCAGGTATATGAAGTTTGGACTTGTCTTCCCATTGCACTGCTCCCCCTGTCTGTTGGGATTGTGGACATCCTCTGCACGCAAATGTTCCTTGTGCCCCCCCCCCTCCCCCCTCCCCACATCTGTGCAAACTGTAGTGAGCTCCACTCTCCCTGCTCCCCATACTGCTCCGTTTTTAAGTCTGAGAAGAAAATTCAGGAGTATAAGGCCCTAGACAAGCTCACATATCAAGAGGCCAGAAAAAGTATGAGCATCTTAATCCCAGACAGATGTCACAATCGTACGCTACATTTGTAATGTCATGGCCTTCTCTGCCAGTGATGCCTCCTTCTGTTGCACCTCTTACAGTAGGCCACCAGAGCTACTCGCTGATACCTGTGGCCACATTCTCCGACATGAGGATCCCCCTCACTGCCAATGCAGAGCCCTCCTGGCGCTGGTTCACTTGCTCATAGACCGCCATAATTTGGCTACTTTGAGGTGGCATCTTACCACGCCAACTTAGCAGATATTTAGCGTGCGAAGATGGGTTCTGTTCATCCATGTATGCTCTCCTTAGGCTTCCATGCTATAGAAAATTTCCCTTAGTAGGATTTCATATAACAATGCAAGTTAGTTTCTTGTTAGTTGGTGTTCTTGATATTCACAACAGTCGGTTTACTTTCAGAGGAAGTGATTGTTGATGTCAGTCAGCTGTTATTTATGTTTAAACTTGCAGTGAGTTGGTGCAGTTCCCTACTGTTCACACCCAGACTTATAAATGACTAAAAGAATACGTGACTCATCTTTAGAAAGAGTTCTGAATGAAATTTTAGATGAAGATTCTGACTCGGGGAGTGAAAGTGAATATGAGGATGGTGTTATGGAGTATGATTCAGATCGGCAAAGTGATGTGGATGTTAGAGAAGATGAAGGTAGCGCAGCTTCAGGCAGTGACCATCAGGGTGTTATTGTGGCCAAGTCTGGAAGAAGGTATGTAACCACACAGCCTAGAATTCCTCGGAGGTCTGTTGCTAATATAGTAAGAGAGCAGGCAGGAGTAACTCCAGCTGGTGTTTGCCATTCACCTGGAGAAGCCTTGAAGTTACTTCTTACGCCTGACATCATGGATGTTATAGTAAAACATTCAAATGAAGAGGCAGTTAGGAGAAATGTTACTTCGACTAATGAGAGAGAGTTGTATGCCTTTATAGGAATCCTGATACTTATGGAGGCAAATAAGGACAATTCTGTCAGTGTACACGATCTTTGGTCAGACCTAATGAGTCAGCCAGTTTAACAGGGTATTATGGCAAGAGAATGTTTCAAGGAACTTATTGCAATCATAAGGTTTGATGACAAAAGTACCCACCAGCTAAGAAGGGAAGCAGACAAGTTCACAGCAATCCGTGATGTTTTCAACAAAGTGAATGATAGGTTTCCACTACAGTATAAACCAGGGGTCCACCTTACCATTGATGAGGTGCTCAGCTTGTTTAGAGGGCGCTGCCCCTTTAAAATATTTATGAAGGATAAACTGGGCAGGTATGGCATCCTTATACGCAAGATGTCCAATGCAGCTGACAGATACTTCTTGAATATGGAACCCTATGCAGGTAATGTTCAGAATTTGTCGAAAGAAGAACGGGGTTCAGCAGCTGTCGTCAAACATCTGGTAGCACTTGTGAAAAATACTGGACGAAATATTACTACAGACCGATACTACACCTCGGTGGATTTGGCGGAAGAGTTATACCAAGACTACAAAGTTACTACAGTAGGAACTCTCCAGTCAAACAGGAAGCATATTCCAGACATAATGAAGAACACGTCAAATCAAGAGCTATATTCATCAATGTTCTTGTTCACAGACCCATCAACAGGTAGGTCTCCAGTAACTTTGGTGTCCTACATAGCAAAAACGAAACCAAGTAAAAACTTACTGATGTTGTCAACAATGCACCAAGATAAAGGCACTGTTGGAGGAGAGAAGAATAAAACAGAGATAAATGCATATTATAATTCCACTAAAGGTGGAATTGATACCATTGATCAAATGGCACGTATGTACACCTGCAAGAGGGGAACAAACAGCTGGCCTCTATCTGTATTTTACTCTCTCATCGACATTTGTGCTATCAATGCAACCACCATATTCATCCAGCAACATCCAAGATGGAATGAAAAGAAACACAACAAACGGAAACTTTATCTTCTGCAAGCTGGGATGGAACTAGTGAAGTTGCAGGTAGAAGAAAGAAAAGCCAATGCAAGAGGGTTATCTAACCAAATTGTTCAATCAATGGAGAGTATTCTACAAAAGAAAATCTAAGAAGTGACAACAGAAGCACGTCAGCCTCCTGCAGGGGAAGGTTGGTGCCATATTTGTGTAAGAGAAACTAAAACAAAGAAGCAGAAGTACAACAGTCCAAGTAAACCAAAACAGTATTGTGGACAGTGTCATAAACACGTGTGTAACACACATTCAGAAAAAAAATTGTAAAGTGTGTCTCTTGCCTTGAAGTTGAGGACTCAGAGTAGACACCCCCCCACCCTAGGCATCCAAGTTAGGAAAAAAGGCTTGGGTGTCCTAGGGTTAACGCTTTGTCTTCACTTATTCTTTAATGACTTGACTGTGCTGTTGTTATTCTGGGCTTTTATCTGTTTTTTGTTAGTTACACTTAGGCTTTCTAGGATTTGGCTTTTGCTACTTGATCGATGAAGGGACTGATGACCTTGCATTTTACTCCCATTCACTCCAAACCAACCAACCAGTCAGGCATAAAATTTTGGTCTGGGTAACCTGCAAATGACTGAAGCAGTTTTTCAGCTTGATACTGATGAACATTTTTAGTCATATGGAGAAACCCATAGTAAAATATTTTTTGTCACTTAAGTTCCCATTGTCTACCAGCAGGGCAGAAAGTTGATGGAGGTAGTTGCAATCACATTAGTGTTTTATAACAGTACAACATACCAAGGAGTCACAAAGTTGTTGGCATTAGTCGCTGACTTCATGGTGTTCATGATTGTGGTTGGTCAGCAATCAGAAATGCCTTTATCAGCTCTCCATTGTCACCTGATTTAACTACAAGTATTTTTTTATTTTATTTCAATAATATTGGAAAGTCCTGGGTGGAAAACATTTCACATTTTTGAAAGAGTTATGGTAACCACTCACCTTATAATTGAGGAGAGATTGGTCAGTAAATACACATTGGACTTAAATGATGCTCAGCTTTCACACAATATCCTCCTTTGGAACTAACAAAGACACACCTACACATCCATGGCTAATTGTCTTTTTGCTGTTTTCTGTCTTGAGTGAGGGGTTGTGTTGGTTCAAGTGGTGCAATGAGGTTGAGAGGGGAAGGGAGGCTGATAAGCGGAAGAGGGACAGCAAAGGAACAGAATAGGGACTGCAGCACCAGTGAGCAAGCCTGTGTACTGGTAAGAGAAATCACATGATGCACATGATGAAGTGGAGGATTGACGGTACTGTTACCGACGACTGTGCTGCTAAAGCGGAGTTATTGAACGCAGTTTTCCAAAATTCCTTTACCAGGGAAGACGAATGGAATATTCCAGAATTTGAAACACGAACAGCTGCTAGCATGAGTTTCTTAGAAGTAGATACCTTAGCGGTTCCGAAGCAACTCAAATCGCTTGATACGGGCAAGTCTTCAGGTCCAGATTGTATACCGATTAGGTTCCTTTCAGATTACGCTGATACAATAGCTCCCTACTTAGCAATCATATACAACCGCTCGCTCACCGATAGATCTGTATCTACAGATTGGAAAATTGCGCAGGTCGCACCAGTGTTTAAGAAGGGTAGTAGGAGAAATCCATCGAACTACCTCAGTTTGCAGTAGGGTTTTGGAGCATATACTGTATTCAAACATTATGAATCACCTCGAAGGGAATGATCTATTGATACGCAATCAGAATGGTTTCAAAAAACATAGTTCTTGTGCAATGCAGCTAGCTCTTTATTCGCACGAAGTAATGGCCGCTATCGACAGAGGATCTCAGGTTGATTCCGTATTTCTAGATTTCCGGAAAGCTTTTGACACCGTTCCTCACAAGTAACTTCTAATCAAGCTGCGAGCCTATGGGGTATCGTTTCAGTTGTGCGACTGGATTCGTGATTTCCTGTCAGGAAGGTCGCAGTTCGTAGTAATAGATGGCAAATCATCGAGTAAAACTGAAGTGGTATATCAGGTGTTCCCCAGGGAAGTGTCCTGGGACCTCTGCTGTTCCTGATCCATATAAATGACCTGGGTGACAATCTGAGCAGTTCTCATAGGTTGTTCACAGATGATGCTGTAATTTACGGTCTAGTAAGGTCATTCGAAGACCAGTATCAGTTGCAAAGCAATTTAGAAAAGATTGCTGTATGGTGTGGCAGGTGGCAGTTGACGCAAAATAACGAAAAGTGTGAGGTGATCCACCTGAGTTCCAAAAGAAATCCGTTGGAATTCGATTACTCGATAAATAGTACAATTCTCAAGGCTGTCAATTCAACTAAGTACCTGAGTGTTAAAATTACGAACAACTTCCGTTGGAAAGACCACATAGATAATATTGTGGGGAAGGCGAGCCAAAGGTTGCGTTTCATTGGCAGGACACTTAGAAGATGCAACAAGTCCACTAAAGAGACAGCTTACACTACACTCGTTCGTCCTCCGTTAGAATATTGCTGCGCGGTGTGGGATCCTTACCAGGTGGGATTGACGGAGGACATCGAAAGGGTGCAAAAAAGGGTAGCTCGTTTTGTATTATCACGTAATAGGGGGGAGAGTGTGGCAGATATGATATGCGAGTTGGGATGGAAGTCATTAAAGCAAAGATGTTTTTCGGCGCGGCAAAATCTATTTACGAAATTTCAGTCACCAACTTTCTCTTCCGAATGCGAAAATATTTTGTTGAGCCCAACCTACGTAGGTAGGAATGATCATCAAAATAAAATAAGAGAAATCAGAGCTCGAACAGAAAGGTTTAGGTGTTCGTTTTTCCCGTGCGCTGTTCGGGAGTGGAATGGTAGAGAGATAGTACGATTGTGGTTCGATGAACCCTCTGCCAAGCACTTAAATGTGAATTGCAGAGTAGTCACGTAGATGTAGATGATTTGTGAGGGACAGAGAGAGATAACAGTGGAAAAGGGTGACTACAGAGAAAAGAATGTAGATGAAGACTAATGGAGTTAAGTGAGAGACATGGCTAATGGAGACTGAGGCCAGATAGGTTATGAGACGAAAGGATGTGTTAGGAGGATAATTCCCAGCTGTGTAATTACGAGAAGCTGGTGTTGGAAGAGAGGATCCAAGCAGCATGGATTGTGCAATGGCTACTGGAGTCAAGCCTGTTTTGACACAGCTTGGCAGTGGCCATTCATTTGGTGGACAGCTGGTTGGTGGTTTTATCTGTACAAAGAACTCAGAAATTACAACAGAGTTGGCATACCTTAACACTTCCGGGCTGAGATGCCGTGGTCCATACATGACGTGCTGTGAAAGCCTTCATTCTAAGAGTTGGTATATCATGATTTTTATCACAGGTGGCCCAATCTGTGATCAGACTCATGGGTGTATAGAAATGGTCTTGCACCTGGGTCTTTCACAGGGATATCCAGCAAGAGGTTGAACCAAACTTTTCATAGATTGGGTGGGCAGCATAATATTACTTTCAGAACAGTGAGAAGACTGTTCCTCATTTCAGAACATGACGACGAAATGCAGTTGAAGCCCTGATGAAGTGTGTGGATAAGGTGCTCCAGTCCAGGCTGACGTTAGGTGGTCGTGGGGGAAGGGAATGGGGCCTCTCTTTGCACCTGGTTTGCGGTATTGGTCAGAAAATCAGATTTATTTGTGGTTTTCAATGTCTGCCTGTGTGCTGTTAGCTAGTATTACAGAATCTCACTGTATCTGCTTGCATTTGTGATTTTAATAAGTTTTGTAGCTCAATTTCATGTTTACAAGACAAAACAAGCTCTTTTATTTATTGGTGAGTAGATTTTTCATTTATCCAGTCACATTAAATTTTCAGAAATTGATTATTTTCACTGTTTACGTTACAGAAGAGTTGATGTGTTAAATATTTGCCTTTAACCACGTAGGCCAGAAAATGTTTAGGAAAGGTTTGAAACGGCCCTCCTGATTTAGGTTTTCCGTGATTTCCCTAAATCACTCCAGGCAAATGCCGGGATGGTTCCTCTGAAAGGGCACGGCCGACTTCCTTCCCTAATCCGATGAGACCGATGACCTCGCTGTCTGGTCTCCTTCCCCAAAAAAAACAACAACAACAAAGGTTTGAAATTGTTTTAAGTTTGTTGGAAGTCATTAAGTGCTCTCATTATGAAACACTAGATGAATATTCGGGAGGACGACGGTTCAATCCCGCGTCCGGCCATCCTGATTTAGGTTTTCCGTGATTTCCCTAAATCACTCCAGGCAAATGCTGGGATGGTTCCTCTGAAAGGGCACGGCCGACTTCCTTCCCCATCCTTCCCTAATCCGATGAGACCGATGACCACGCTGTCTGGTCTCCTTCCCCAAACCAACCAACAAACCAACTAGATGAATATTGTTGAAACTGAAATCTTATTTTCACTTCTAAAATCTCCATGCCTAAGATTTTTTGGTAGGCACAGACTCATTTCCTTGGAAATTTCTTGGTCATAACCCCCTTTTGTTCTTTTGTTTATTCGTTGTATTCATTGCACTTTGCTTTGTATTGTTGTTGTTGTTGTTGTTGTTGTGGTCTTCAGTCCAGAAACTGGTTTGATGCAGCTCTCCATGCTGCTCTATCCTGTGTAAACTTTTTCATCTCCCTCCTGTGCAAACTTCTTCATCTCCCAGTACCTACTGCAACCTGCATCCTCCTGAATCTATTTAGTGTATTCATCTCTTGGTCTCCCTCTACGATTTTTACCCTCCACGCTGCCCTCCAATACTAAATTAGTGATCCCTTGATGCCTCAGAATATGCCCTACCAACCAATCCTTTCTTCTAGTCAAGTTGTGCCACAGATTTCTCTTCTCTCCAATTCTATTCAATACCTCCTCATTAGTTACGTGATCTACCCACCTAATCTTCAGCATTCTTCTGTAGCACCACATTTAAAAAGCTTCTATTCTCTTCTTGTCTAAACTATTTATTGTCCACGTTTCACTTCCATACATGGTTACACTCCATACAAATACTTTCAGAAATGATTTCCTGACACTTAAATCTATACTCGATGTTAACAAATTTCTCTTCTTCAGAAACGCTTTCCTTGCCATTGCCAGTCTACATTTTATACCCTCTCTACTTCAACCATCATCAGTTATTTTGCTCCCCAAATAGCAAAACTCATTTACTGCTTTAAGTGTCTCATTTCCTAATCTAATTCCCTCAGCATCACCCGACTTAATTTGACTACATTCCATTATCCTCGTTTTGCTTTTGTTGATGTTCATCTTATACCCTCCTTTCAAGACACTGTCCATTCTGTTCAGCTGCTCTTCCAGGTCATTTGCTGTCTCTGACAGAATTACAGTGTAATCAGCGAACCTCAAAGTTTTTATTTCTTCTCCATGGATTTTAATTCCTACTCTGAATTTTTCTTTTGTTTCCTTTACTGCTTGTTCAATATACAGATTGAATAACATCGGGGATAGGCTGCAACCCTGTCTCACTCCCTTCCCAACCACTGCTTCCCTTTCATGTCCCTCGACTCTTATAACTGCCATCTGGTTTCTGTACAAATTGTAAATAGCCCTTTGTGCCCTGTATTTTACCCCTGCACCTTCAGAATTTGAGAGAGAGTATTCCAGTCAACATTGTCAAAAGCTTTCTCCAAGTCTACAAATGCTAGAAACATAGGTTTGCCTTTCCTTAATCTTTCTTCTAAGATAAGTCGTATGGTCAGTATTGCCTCACGTGTTCCAACATTTCTACGGCATCCAAACTGATCTTCTCCGAAGTCGGCCTCTACCAGTTTTTTGATTCGTCTGTAGAGAATCTGATAGTTCAGTAAATTTCACATCTGTCAACACCTGCTTTCTTTGGGATTGGAATTATTATATTCTTATTGAAGTTGGAGGGTATTTCGCCTGTCTCATACGTCTTGCTCACTAGATGGTAGAGTTTTGTTAGGCCTGGCTCTCCCAAGGCTGTCAGTAGTTCGTGGAATGTTGTCTACTCCCGGGGCCTTGTTTCGACTTAGGTCCTTCAGTGCTCTGTCAAACTCTTCATGCAGTATCATATCTCCTATTTCATCTTCATCTACATTCTCTTCCATTTCTATAATATTGTCCTCAAGAACATCGCCCTTGTACAGACCCACTATATACTCCTTCCACCTTTCTGCTTTCCCTTCTCTGCTTAGAACTGGGTTTCCATCTGAGCTCTTCATATTCATGCAAGTGGTTCTCTTTTCTCCAAAGGACTCTTTAATTTTCCTGTATGCATTATCTATCTTACCCCTAGTGATATGCACCACCTCCTGATAACGACGTCCTCCTGAGTAGTCCCCGCCCGTAGATCGGAATGGGGGACTATTTTAGCTCTGGAATATTTTACCCAAGAGGACGCCATCATCATTTAACCATACAGTAAGGCTGCGTGCCCTCAGGAAAAATTATGGCTGTAGTTTCTCCTTGCTTTCAGCCGTTCGCAGTACCAACACAGCAAGGCCGTTTTGGTTGGTGTTACGATGCCAGATCAGTTCCCTTGTATTTGTGTGTCCGAATTTGAAATCAGTAGACCTTGATAGGTTAAAAGGACCCAATTTAATCACAAAATTTCGGCACAGAATTTTATCACGTCTTTTGTTTGATATGCAATTCGAGTTGCCTCATGTACAATTTTTCTACACAATGTGGGGCGAAGGAATTGCAAGAAGCATCATGAAATTCAGTGGCTATAATTTCTAGCATGGAAATTTCAAATTTGAGCTTTGTTGGACACCTACAGACTTTGAGATGTGGTGAATGTTCAGAGAGCAAAACCCGATGATATGACTACATCTGTTGGAAAGCTTTGGTAAAAGACAATGCTCGTGTGATGTGTTGCATTTAGACTGCAGCTAAGTTCTAACAGCTCAGATTTTTTTATGGTGTGTGCAGCTCGTGAAATTGGAGAAATTGTACGTGATTCATAAACAGACTCGCTCTCTCTCGAAGAGGGTCCACAAGTACAAATGAATACAAGTGATCCTGCGTCGCAGCATATCATGAAAGCATATCGGCTTCAGAAGCCTTCCGACAAACTTCCATGCCCTAGTCACATGCTTGGCCATTGTGCCTGGAGATCAGCAAACATCATGAAAGCATATCAGCATCAGAAGCCTTCTGACAAACGTCCGTGCCCTAGTCACATCCATGGCCATTGTGCCTGGATATTAGCAAACGGTTCTGAAATTACAAGAGTGGCTCATCTCCAAAGAAAAACGATTGAATGACATGGTGAAGGCATCCCAAATTCCTGGCAACAGCTTCTTGTCAAGGCTGGAAAAAAGAGCATACATGTGCGAAGAAGAAGAACATGAACACGAATCAGGCAAATTGAAAATTTACTTGCTGGATCTGTGGGAAGGAAGGCTGTCTGTCAGAAGCTGCCATTCTAAGAACCAGAAAAATAGTGAGTAAAACAGAGATCATGTGAATGCATTCGGTGTTACCGACTGAAGGTCATACGAAAAAGTTCTGCATGGTAAAGTGATTGTGAGTAAGCTGAATATTAATGTAAGCAATGTCTGGATTACTGACAGCGGAGCATCACAGCCCATCACTTTTCAGCGGGAATGGTTCAGTGAAATTCCCAGGTGTCAAAACACTGAAATTTCACTTTGTGATAATGCTGGATGTGAAGTGAAGGGAATTGAATGAATTGAAATAAAGACATTATAAACAGGCAGAAATTATAAACAGGCATTGGGAAGACAGATGAATTAATGATACGTTACATGCCCCAAAAATATGGAAGGATACGTTTTCTGTCAGTATTTGTGCGATCAAAGGTTTTGAGATGAGATTTGTAGGTAAGTTTGTAAACATTGCTCATAATGTGTGTTGTTGATTAAGGAATAAAAAAAGAAAAATGAGATTTGCAGAATATTTTTTGTGTCAAACGCCCAGTGTGATGTGAATTTATCAACCACGAATGACCTCTAAATGTGGCAAAATAGTGGGTTATATAAAAGTCAAATTGATTGTGAATTTCATCAAAACAGATTTTATTGAAGGAATAAATGTGTCTGATGTAGTGTCATTCTTTTGTAAAGTTCATCAGTATGAAAAGTCTCACTATTTGCCTTTTAACAAGAAATGGAAGCAATAAATTCGGAAATGGGCAATTTTATAAATAGCTGTGCATGCAGACTAAAGCAGGTTGAATAACTCAATGGTGCATAGTATTTTGTAACATTCATGAGCTACACATCTTATTTTTGTCAAAGTCGACTATTTCTTGAGAAACAAAACTGACAATTTTGAGTGTTTCAAGGAAATTGAGATGATGATGTCAAAAAGGCTATCCAGAACATTGAAGACCCAGAGGATCAATCGAGGGATGGAGTACTTGAACAAGAAGATGAAGAGCTATCTCATGGAGCATGGGATAACACTCGAGACAATGGCACCATATACTCATCAACAAAACGGGATATCAGTGTGCAAAAACAGGGCCATTGTTGAGTCTGCGAGGTCCATGCTTATTGGGATGAGCATTCCAAAAATTTTGTGGACGGAGGCAGTTCATACTACTGTTTATATACTGAATTAGATTTCAATCAGAAAGGGAAGAAGTGCAACACCATATGAATTACAGCCAGGCAGAAAACCCCAAATTTCACACATGAGGACTTTCAGAGCAGAAATATTTGCTCATGTTTCTACTGTGGAAAATCCAGGATGGAATGCAACAATAGGATAGTTGCTACTCACCATACAGCGGAGATGCTGAGATGCAGATAGGCACAACAAAAAGACTGTCAGAAAGTGAGCTTTTAGCCAACAAGGCCTTCATCGAAAATAGACAACACACACACAACCACAGTCTGTGGCAGCTGACAGTCTGGCTTCAATTGCCAGAGACCGTGGTTGTGTGTGTGTTGTCTATTTTCAATGAAGGCCTTGTTGGCCAAAAGCTCACTTTCTGACAGTCTTTTTGTTGTGTCTAGCAACTCAACACCTCCGCTGTATGGTGAGTAGCAACTATCCTTTTCATAATATTGTTCATGTTCCTAAATTGTTTCACAAGAAGTTGGATCTTAAGACCAAGAAAATGATCACTGTTGGGTATGGGAGACTGTTGCAATTACAAAATCATTGAATCTCAATAATCCTGACCATTCATAACCCTGTTTCAAAGCAGGGTTTTTTCATTTTGTTCCCTATTTTGGACTCCAGCACCAAAGAATCTGAAGGCAGAGATCGAGAACAAGATGTCAAGCCACCAGCTGAAGATGAAAGAAAGGTACAAGGAGAGGAGGATCAAGATCCCAAACCACCACTCGAACATTGGCAGCAGTCTTGAAGATTAAGAAACCAAAAGTGGCCTCAATGTAAAGCTCAGCTTGTCTCCCAAGCCTTTAGTCAACACTTTGGACTGGACTACAGTGAAACCGTCTCACAAGTAATGAGATATGACACAGTACACAGTTTGTTCACCATTTCGGCTGAAGGTGCTGCTCAGTATGGTGCTGGATGAGAATGAATATTTATACAAGCTTAAAAAGTGAATGTGTGGTTTAAAGCAGGCTTCTGGTTGTTTGAATCGAACGTTTTGTAAATTCTTGAAGAAGTTCAATTTCAGAGACGTGGCCCAGATAAAAGTATTGTCCCTGGGTAAGTTGGAAATGATGTGGTCTTCTTGGCTTTATTTGTAGACAGTGAGCTGTTGATTGGAAAAAGCAAAGAATCCCTCAAGGCCAGTGTAGAAGAAACAGTGAAAATGTCTATAATAACTGTTTCTGAAGTGAAGGTGTTTTAGGGAATGGAAATTGAGCACAGTAGAAAAGGAAAACAGGTTGTTTGTTTGGCAAACAATCTGTGCTTCACGAATCCTGAAATGCTTAGACTTTGAAAATTCAGATCCTGCATCCATTCCAGTGGATACAAATGTGTAATTGCACTCAGCAGATGAAAACTTGTCAGTTATAGTGAAATTTTTAGTCATGGAAGCAGTTGGTTCACTATTATTTCTTGCAATTGTTAGTTGATCAGATCTGGCTTTCTTTAGTGAATGCAGAGAGTAAAATCTTGAACAATTATGATGAGAGTCATTGTCAAGCTGTCGTACACATATTGAAGTATGTGCAAGGCACAAAAGACTTTGGTATATTCTTCAGAAAGAGCAAAGATGATATGATTCTGTTCGGATATAGAGACTCAGATTATGCGGGAGATGTAGAAACAAGGCAGCTGACTTCCAATTTTGATTATCAAATGGACCGATAATGTGGTCTTCATACCATCAAAGAATGGTGAGCTTAAGCAGAATATGTGGCAACCAAGCATGACTGTAAAACTGTGTGGCTGCAAAATCTGCTAAGTGATTTTGGAAATCAGTGTGATCAAGCATCAAAACTCTATATGGATAATCAAGAGTGCAGTAAGACTCAACAAAAATCTTGAATTTTACAAAAGATTGAAGTATGCTGATACCCATTATTTCATAAGAGAAAAGCCTATTCCAAGCAAAAAACAGTATGCGGACATTTTCACCAAACCATTAAGCAGAGATAGGTTTATGATGATGTACTCAAGCTTGAACATTTTCAGAAAGATGCTCTAACAGTGGGAGTGTTGAAATTAAATGTTATTTTCACTTTTAAAATCTCCTCGCCTAAGATAATGATGGCACCACTTCGCATTTCTTTTGATGTTCCTTGGGCGTTGCCCTTTCTGTTAACTCATTGTGTGTCCACAAGTCAATACTTTCTTTTGTACTAAGGCCTGAAAAACGTTGTTCCCTTGTATTCCTGTGTCTGAATTTGGATTCCACAAACCGTAATAATTATATGGCTAGTTTACGCTCCAATTTAAGCAACATTAGTTTTTCACACATCCAAATGTTTGACTTCTTATCTCCTGAACTGTGTGTTGTACAATGACGTAATTTTGCAGGTACATTCAGTGGTATATGTGGATACTGTCTGCCAACTGTGTTACAAATGAAGTTAGTAAAACATTATGCCAGATGCTGCCATGTTACTGCATGAGCAGCAAAATGTAGTAGCAATAGACTTTTCCTTTCATCAGATTGTGGGAGGTGTCAGTGAGAAAAAGTTTCAGAAAAGTTTGAAGTTAAGTGTAAAGTTCATTGGAAGTCACTAAGTGCTCTCATTCTCAAATACTGGATGAATAAATTCCAGGCATTTGCACACTGTCAGTTATGTTGCCTCGAGACAAACAAACGATTTCAAACTGTAATACTTGCCTTATTGTGTTAAACTTTTAATATAAGATTATAGCTTTTAATGTGTAGATTATGACAGCATTTAAAATTTTTAAATTCAGCCAGTAACTATACGAAATATTGATTTTTTTTTTTTTCTCTCTTGTGGAAACCATGAGAGGGGCAACCTGCAAAAGGATCTGGGTGCTGTGTATCAGGTTCCAGGATAGTGGATTAGTAATATAGGTATGGTGGACATAGAGGAATTATGGGTAAAGTTTAAGCCAGTTGTACATCACACACTAGAAAAAGTATGCATCGAATAAAGGCCTTGCCAGACAGGACGTGGCCTGGCCGTGCGGTGGACAGCTGAGAGGTTCAACAGCAAGCGAGGTCTCTCAAGCTGGCCGCTGCAGCTGCAACTGCTGTTGCTCAGCCAGCCATCACTTTGTGAAGGTGTCTGAAACCGTATTAGAATTTTGCACATGTAGTGAGACTGTTGTGGCAATAGTTTGGCAGCTTGACACACATGCAGTATTTCTGCACAAGTGATCCAGTCTGTTTGCTTAGTGTGATTTTATTTTACGTATTTGTTATAAGTCACAAATTTTGTGCAGAAATGAGTAGCTTAAATGAGGGCCAGCTGCTTCTATTATTACCACCACGAAATGGTAGCTATGACAAACAGAGGATGGATTTGTAACATCAACAGGGAGGGAGAAAGCTGAGGGGAATATCATAACTTGTGTATTTAACCAGTCTCCTCATGTTTTACATATATCAAAAGAATATTTTGAGGAGAAGCTATTATTATATAGCACAGTTCCCATTTGAATATGAACTATTTGCCTATGTAGCCCTCTAGTTTTCACCATTCATCCTGTGAAATTTATGTAAATAAGTCTTGCCAATTTTATTTTCTATATTAGCAGATGTTATCTTTCCACATACTTGGAAAATAGACGGATCCAAGTATGGACAGTCATACTTTATTTCAGGTAGAACATATGTGATTTTCAAGACTGTGAAGTAATTGTGCACTGAAATGTGGAATGTTCTGCACACCTACACTGGACCAGCTGAAGCTGTCATAGCCACAGAGACATGCACTCTAACATCTTATAACACAATTAACTTTGGAGCAAGCAGTGTTGCATTTTCAGTAAGGGTCAGCTCCATAGGACTGCTAGCAGTATCATATTTGAAACTTGAACCCATTTAGAGGAAAGAGATCAAAGTCACAATGCTGTGAATGGCACCCCTTTCCCGACATGTCACACCAACAAATTATGGCTCAAATCTTTTGTTTTTGAGAGGATATTCATTTCACATTCACTCCATCTTTATATGTTTAATTTTTTTTTTCTTCAGTACTTTATCCATCCTCAGCAACCAGTTGTGCAAAATAAATTTCATTTCTTGACCAGTTTCATGCAGGCCCTTCTTCAAAAGATTAGATTCATCATATTATTAGCAAGTGTCAAAACTGAACAGCTGTTTAGCT
Organism: Schistocerca nitens; assembly: GCF_023898315.1. Taxonomy (NCBI): domain Eukaryota; kingdom Metazoa; phylum Arthropoda; class Insecta; order Orthoptera; family Acrididae; genus Schistocerca; species Schistocerca nitens. Next base: position 621,320,554 of record NC_064614.1, on the reverse strand, counting down.
TCAGTTCTTGCATGATGTCCGCATTTGTCGTTTGGCTTCCTTGTACAATATTTGTAGAAGCACTATTATTCATATGATGACAGCAATAATCTGCATACACCTGTTTATTTTTGACTTGTTAACAATGTGATTAATTCTAAGCCTCTGGAGAAGAGCACTTGGAGCCTGAAAAAGGTCAAGAGATAAAATTCCTATTGTGTGTCTGGTTCCTGATCTTTTCAACAATTTTATTTAAGTGTCATTGTTTCTTTAGTTATGAGATACTACAATAACTGTATTAAAAACTTCCATTGCAAAATTCTACAATGCTGTTAGTAAAGAAATAATGTTTACTGCATGCAAATAAATGTAAGTATCTGAAGATGGGGTGCTAACCATCTTCAGATGCCATCATGGAAAAATAAACACTTATGAAAGCAACTGGTTGCAGCTAATTCATTATAAATCACCTTCTGTTTCAAAAGTTGCTTGTTCTAATATGTCCAGAATGATCAAGGATTATTTACTAATGTTAATATGAGAGATAATAGAAAAATAAAATATGGCAATCCCAGTTGACATTTATACCGCGATTAAAATGACTTTGTGATCAGATTGCAGTGGGGAAGGAGGGGGGCAGTGTTAGTGTGCAGCCAGCCATGCCTCACAAGGCACTGAGCAGATAACACAGCAAGCACTTGGCTCTCGAGGAAGAACTAAAATTAGTTGGTGATTGGCCTGTATCACTCGACTTATTGAAAAATCAATCATAAAGTAATTTTGCCATGTTTGACCACAGCATGTCATTAGGAATCATTTTCAAATACTTGTCCAAAATCACTTTTGAAGATTGATGGAATAGGCAAGGGTTGTTTCTGTAACACAAAATTAAGCCATCGTTTCTTTGTTCATTTTAAAAAGTTTAGTGTCATCCACATGAACTTAACATATATCTGTTGTGTTATATAGAAGCCAAAGGGGAAAAATTCCATTAACAGAATAGTGAATACTTAGATGGAGTACCTCCCTCCCCCAAGTAATTTCTTCCACAGCCTGCCAGTTGCCGACTCGTGTTATGGAGTAACAAGGATAGTGTCTTTGCTCTGGGTTCAGACATGGAGAAAGTAATTGATATTTTTCCAAAAATATGGGCACAAGCTTTCTGAATAAATGGAACCCACACTAATCTTAACAAAAAACACATGTTTGTTTAGTCTGATAAATGGCAGAGGTATAATACCATTGACAGACTCATTCCAAAAAATGTCTATTATTTGTAGTGAATAGTAACATATTTTAAATGTAGATATACCCAACAGCAATAATACAATACTTTTACTGCAGCTGGATTTGTGAAGGTGCCTTCTCATAGAATTGGAATTCTAGTGCACACAGCTTGCCTTAGGTATATACAAATATATGGAAAGAAAAATTACAAGGATCATATTAGGTCCACTAATGCATAAATCTGGAAACCAGTCAGAAATAATGATAAAGACTTAGAGCAGAGAAAATACAGCAGAAACAGCTGATTTTATTTGGAGGTCTGTCAAAATTGTTTAAAATGTCATATTTGGAGTAAGAAGATTGCCATCTGAACTAGAGGCAAAGAATTTTTTGGAAATACATAAGAACTTACTAGTAGAACGGTTTCAATGTAAAGAGCCGAAGGTAACACAAAAAGTGAACCAAGAAGAGGGTGGGAAAAGACATTTAAAGGTTGTAGAGTGTCTTTTTATGAGAATAGACAGTGATATTTTCTAGGGTCCCTAGAAGGCCCAGATGGAAAATCAGTGGAAGTTTCTCAAATGAGCCTACTCCCTCCAGCACATGTTTAATACACAGCCTTATAATTTAAATCTGAGAGAATATAATGCAGACTGGGGTAGTGACATGGCCAGTCTTCTTTAGTGTTAAAATCACACTATGGATGAGCAGGTGTAACACTGATATATAAAGTACTATCTGGCATACAGACAGAGGGGAAAGCACCAGCATAATTAAGCAAGACTCCAAATGCAACTTGCACAGTTCTTGCAAGGCATAATAAGTGAAAGAGAAAGCATTACATTGAATTCATCAACACAATGTAATATAAAATGAGGGCACTTGTAGGAACACAAGCTCAGAAACTCCTAAATAAAATTTGTCACAGATGCTCAACTTATATTACTGTTCTTTATCTTTGCCTTTAAACTTGTGAAAGCTATTCATGTCATTCCACATGTAGCACTGATTTTCATCTCTTTTTTATTTAAATTAATTGTATTCTTGGGCCTTGTCAGTGAATGACTCCCATTCTTTGCATGACTTAAAAGATGGAATGAGCTGTTCCAAATGCACAAGACAGATTTTAATTCAGTATGCTCAGTGATTATAGCTTTTCATACAGTTTTAATGAAGAGGGCAAGGTGAAAGATAAATGAAAAACTTGGAACATATGTTGCTTTTTGAGAAACAGGAATCTGTGCTGTATTAGAGCAAAGAATTTAATGCGCAAAACTCAGCATTTTTAATATATTTGTGCATATGACTTTATTCCCTCAACTTCTCTAAATCACATAGTGCTTCTTTTTAATGCCTTATTTGCAGTGTAATTGAAAAGGATGGTGTGAAAGTTGTAATTGATGAGACATCACTGGAATATATACGTGGGTCAACCATTGAATTCCATGAGGAACTTATAAGATCTGCTTTCCGGATAGTGGATAATCCAAAGGCTGAACAAGGATGTTCTTGTGGAGCATCTTTTTCCATAAAGGTAGACTGAGTGATTGTAGGCTGATTGTTTAGTCAATAAAAGCATTGCAGTTAAATTTAAATGCTTTATTATAAATACATTTCCAGCACAATGTTTTACAGTAAATGTACATAAACAGTAGAAAATTGTAAATAAATATACTTTGTACAGCTCACTTGCTTTGGTAATAAAGAGGAAAACATAGCAATTCATGCTGTTCAGATTATTTAACAACGAAAAGGTTCATGGTCACATTATCCCTCAACAGCTTTCCCATCAAATATTCATTCTACCATAACTAAATAAAAATTTGAAAATTTATGTTTTCAGTAATCACAAGACCAAAACTTGGCAACATTATATATGTGAAGATTAAACCTCCATACTATTGGTTTGTATATTTTTACACTTTGAAACAGTGTAAAATAACAGTACTTTACAGCCCTGGAATAACAGGAAGAAACTTGTGAATTGTTCTGATCCTAGAACGAATCTGGTGCACAGCACAAAAAATATACCTTAGTCAACTTCACTATCTCACTTGCCAGGTACAGTAAGTGTGTTTCTTGATCCATGTTGTCGGAAGACTTCATCCGTACTTACTTCTGCTTTCCTTTCCGACCCAGCTAAAACAAAAAAAAAAAAAGTGGGATTGTAAGATATAATAAAAGACAATCATCTATTGAGGGGGATTGATTGATACACGGGATAGACAACGTGACTGCATATCTTGATCAACTCAGTGCTCTCAAAATCCATTGTCTCACAAGAGAATCAAGGTGGTAAGCATAACACCCTGAACATAATGTTTTGACTTCTTACTCACTGTGACCATATAGTATATTTTTTCTTCCTTTTGTAATTAACCCTTTTGCTGCTGTGGGCATGTATACACATCCTGCTATGCCATTCTTCAGGTGTTGTGGATGTGTGCATGCACACTGCTTGGTTTTCCTACATTGTTACAGATGCCTCAATGCATTTTGGGCAGACCTCACTGCTGCCGATGAGTTACTTACACATCTCGGTGAATAATTTTTTTTTTGTTTGTTTGTTTGTTTCTCATCATACAGCAATCTTGCCTCATTGCATGCTGTAAAAACCTATAATTGAGAACGATAAGAGAGAGCATTCTGCTCTCAATTTTAAATAAAATTTTGATATCTTCCCCTGTAATTTACGAGCTAAAATGAACTATATGCAAAATTTGCGCAGCATGTTTGTAACTCTGCAAACTGTTCAAAATTTTGTTCAATGTTTTACTTAATTTGATGCAGTGTAGTACGTATGGTGGAAAATGAAAAGAAATTTAGTTCTTTATCGAGTGAAGATATCAGACTAAGATGTGCAAAAATCAATTTTTTCCACTTTTCATAAAATTGGGTAAGTATTTCATATCGGCCAGAATGCTGTCTTGCAGCACAGCCATAACAAAAGCCACCTCAGCACTGATAGCAAAGAGCATGTCTGTATCAGCAAAAGGATACTCGTAAATAGTATATCGCCAAACTCTTAGGCCTTCAACATAATGTACGAAGATGAAGTGTTACATTGTTCAAGACTGACTGGTTGGTTTAAAACGGGGGGGGGGGGGGGGGGGGGGCGGGGGGGTGGACCAAACTTCTAGGTCATCCCTCATTCCGATTAAAATAATCCACAAGGGTGGGAGTAAAATAATCGAGACATACAAAACACAGCTGGAAGAAAGGAGAAAACCACAAGAATGACACAAGGGCAACACACTCAAATGGACAAGAGAGACACAAGAAACATGTAGAAGAGATCAAAACAAGAGCAGATTATCATGGCTGACTGACCATAAGAATAAAAAGGAGAAGCCAGCCACTCTGCAACACATTAAAACGTCCACCTTAAAAACATTAGGGCGGAGGACAAAGAGGAACAAATGACATGCACCAAAACTCAGATCAAATGATAAAACCCCCCCTCATGAATAAAACTTCAAACTAAAGCTGCTATTGAGGCATTGTTTCCCAACATCGAAGGTAGGGTGCTCGGAATGTTAAAAGTTCATCGCAGAGGGGCTAAGTGGGCAGTCCAGCAAGAGGTGGACAACAGTCATTTGTGAGCAACAGCAACACTGAGATGGGTCCTCGCAATGGAGGAAGTAACCATGCGTTAGCCACGTATGACCAATACGGAGTGGCAGAGGACAACTGATTCCCTGTGAGGACCCATGGAAGACTTCCACACATTCGTAGTCTCCTTAATGACATGCAGTTTGTTGTGCATACTGTTATGCCATTCTGTCTCCCAAAGTCGAAAAACCCTGCGGCGTAAGACAGAATGCAGGTCAGTTTTGGAGATGCCCATCTCTAGAAACAGTTTCCGCATAGCCTGTTTGGCAAGCCTGTCGGCAAGTTTGTTGCCTGGGATTCTGACGTGTCCTGGGGTCCACACAAACACCACTAAACGACGGAACTGTTCCAAGGCGTAAAAGGACTCCTGGATGGTAGCTACCAAAGGATGACGAGGGTAGCGCTTGTCGATAGCTTGTAGGAGTCAGTACACAGGAGAAATGACTTGCTTGGGCACGAGCGGATGTGCTCAAGAGCACGAGATATGGCTGCCAGCTCTGCAGTGAAAACACTGCAGCCATCTGGCAAGGAGTGCTTTTTCTATATGTCCTCCAAGAACATAGGCAAAGCCAATGTGGCCATCGAGCCATCTGAGTAAACCACTTCATGGCCACAGTACACGTCGAGAATCGAGAGGAAGTGACAGCAGGGAGTCGCAGGGTTAACTGAGTGCTTAGGGCCATGTGAAAGGTCCAGGCGAAGCCTGTATAGGTGGTAAAGGCAAGGACTTCAGTTCAGAGAGAAGGGACTGGACGTGAACCGCAATCATAAGCCCTGACCTGGGCCGCCAAAGCGGGAGATGAACCGCCACGGTTGGGAAAAGGAGACAGCAATTTGGATGGGCAGGAGAACTACAAACGTGTGCAACGTAACTGGTGAGCAGTTGTGCACGCCTAACCTTCAATGGAGGGACTCTGGCCTCCACGAGGATGCTGGTCACCAGACTGGTTCTAAAAGCTCCTGTAGCTAGGCGATTGCCACAGCAGTGCAGTGGGTCGAGTAAACGCAACACTGAGGGTGCCGCCGAACCATAAACGAGACTCCCATAGTCAATCCGGGATTGAACAAGGGCTCTGTAGAGCTGCAGCAGCATAGAGCGATCTGCACACCAGTTGGTGTTGCTCAGGCAGCGGAGAGCATTGAGATGCTGCCAGCACTTCTGCTGACAAAGGTGAGGTAGCCAAGTCAATCAGGCATCGAAAACCAGTCCTAAGAATCGATATGTCTCCACTACAGTGAGTGGATCATCATTAAGGTAAAGTTCTGGTACTGGATGAACAGTGCGATGCTGACAGAAGTGCACGACACGTGACTCCGCGGTTGAAAACTGGAAGCCGTGGGCTAGATCCCATGACTTTGCCTTGTGAATGGCTCCCTGTTGCTACCACTCAGCCACACCAGTAATGGAGTAGCAGTACGAAATGCAGAAGTCATCTGCGTACAGAGAGGGTGAGATCGACATTGGTCATTGGTTGACATCTGACAGTGAATGGGGTGTTTGAGTACTGAAAACCATCTTCATTTTTCTGCCATGAGGTAATCTGGATAGGTGTTACACCTCAAATTTAATGGGATGAACCAGTCTGGGAACTACAAGAAAGTTACTTTTATGGAATCCACCATTTTTGTGTACTGATAGTGATCAAGAAGAAATTTGAGCTGTTGTGTGCTTTATATTTCCTTACACAATCTTTTAAAGCATCAGATGTTCTACGTAAGGTGCTGGATGCATGGTATACACTACAAATGATAGATCACACGTTTTTGGACCACAAAATGATCTTATAGAAGCACTCTTTATTTATAAAAAATCTTTAAAAATACCATACACACTTCTTTTCAGTTGCAAAGAAAAAGCTGAATCTTGATGATGGATACCTCAGTCAGTAAGGTCATTGGCCATCTAAGTAAGGCAAGGTTTGAAGTTTGAGTTGTGATGAAGCAAGCAGGGATATTTTTATTTCCCCTCTTGTTTTGCCATCTGTCTCCGTAACATTCATTTTTTTTATTTTTGAATTAATTACCATTAACATACGTGAGTATAATATTCATTTTCATAAAAGAGAAGGGCTGGCCCTCAGTTTAAAAGAATATAACACTAGATCCAATTTTGTGATTAGTTTTATGTATGTAATTGATTTTCTATTTTATTTTGACTATCTTTCATTATATGTTGAAATCAGTAATCATTTCGTAACTTAAAGTCTATTGTTGATTTGTAAACAAGTATAAATTCTGCACTAATTATAAACATTCGGAGGAACAACTAATAGTATTCTTAAAGTAGCTGTTTGGTTCTATTGGAAAACATGTTAGCTAAGCCAGCCCTTGATTAATTCCAAAGTAATTAACAATTTTGTCAAAAGTATTGTTTGCATAACTATATATGTTAATTTCATGATTTAAACAAATAATTATACTTAACCCCTGTAGTAGGAGAAACTATTACAAAGAAGGAAGTTAATTTAATGAGTTAAGTTTTAATTGTAATTTCTGTAAATTAAACTTCGAACAATGTGTAGTTTCAGCACCTGTTGTTGTGAGGATATATAAGGGCCAGTTTTTGGTCATGAGACCGTCGGTCCACGGCCGATTTCCGGCAAGAACCTGTGTTGGTCAGAACAACAACAATGCATCAAATTTACTGTGAAATAAGTGTAACACAATTAGGCCGTGTGTTAAAAACTAAAGTTAAACAATAGTGCACTGGCCATATAACTGTGAAATATTGGAGGGTTGTGTGTGTGTGTGTGTGTGGGGGGGGGGGGGGGGGGGGGGAAGAAAAGAAAAAAAACACACAACTGTGGAATGCAAATGTGCACCTGTTGGCTACAGCATTTTAAGTAGTCCGTGTTTGACTTCCACTTCCCCGTTTTTCAGCCAGTGTAGCAACCAAGGACAAAGAAGAACAAAAAGTGGGCGAACTATCACAGAGTCCTGGAGTCCTGGTGTGTTTGATGTGGTATGCAGATTTGTATATACAACATTACAATTTTATTCAGTGAGCCCAATATGTCCTATTTGTTTCTGAAGACTATCTAAACTTGATTGGTTCTATATAATAAACATGAAATCAAAGCAGCTGTACAACTGTGTCACATCTGAAATACAAAAAAATGTGCCATGCTCCCTAAAATGCATTACTAGCAACAACACTACATAGTGATTCACATATGTGAAGTGCATGCAGCAAAATTCATTTCTGCTCAAAATGTTTAGAGATTTTTTTTAGATCAAGAGGAGAAATTAATTGCATTTGAAACATCTCAGAAAGAGGAACTCAGTGATAGAATGATTTGTAATGTCTGCAATGAAATTTTCACATAAAATGGAGAAGTAGTTTTCTCATTACTGTTCCCTGATGATTCTAGTTGTCTTTTGCAGTTGTGACAGTGCATCAGCAAAAAAAATTATTTTAGTGTATGGGGACTATGGTAGGAATGTCAAATAGCAAGCTGAAATGTATCCTAATCAGCAGCTCACATCATGACAAACGAAAAAAATTTGTAAAAATCTTATCAAGAAGTTACTGGAAAAGAAAATTGCTTTGGATTACAGACCCCCAGAATGGATCTTCATTTTTTTAGAGACAACAGCTATTTCTTACAGATCATATGTGCACATAATTAATGCGCTGTGTGTTACTGGGTGTTTGGGACAACTCAGTGACTTTATAATTAGACAATATTTTATTGAAAAACTGACTTTTGCCAGTTTCCGCACAGACATTTTGCCACAAGTTCTTGAACATGCATCCCTGATCAAAGTACATAGTTAAACCACCATTATTGTCTCTTACTTTTTATCTGTAGTGTACAATAAAAATATCCTTGCAAATAATTTAATTACTATTTTTAGAGAGCTTCCATGCAGTACTGCCCTTTTTTGTGGGGAAATGTGCTACAGAAGTGTGACATGATGCTGCCGGTTCCTTCTGGTGCATGGTTTCCTTGAGTATGAATTGTATATTTTGTAACAATTTCCTTGTTACTGAGATTTAATGGTGACAGTCTTATTACATACTGATTACACCCCATCTACTAATATTGTTCAAGAGCTTGGGACCCACAACAAGTATGATTCATAGGGATACAGAAAGTGTACAAAAAAGGGACACATGAATAGTCACAAGTTTTTCTAACTGGCAGTAGAGCATCAAGAAAGTTTTGAAAAAATAATCTCAACTGGTAAATGCTTGAAGACACACTATCTATCCCCATAAAAGCTTTCGTACAAAGTCTGGTTAACTAGTATTACATGAGGATCCTACACTAGGGTGTCAATTCCATTTTCATTAAAACAAGACATTCTCAAAACTTTAGAGAAACCTGGGAAAGTAAGGATAAAACTGGACACAAATTGTATTGGCAAAATTTTGTTAACACAACAGTTTATCTTGGCATCATGCACTCAGATGATCCCAAATGACTTTTTACAATTATTGCGCTGCACTGTCACCATACTTTTCACTTTTATATATTTTGTCAAGAAGTGTTACTTTGGACAGTCATGTAATGTTTCTTTGTCTTAGCATGATTCAAAATGTCAGACCTTCCACCATGTCCAACTGCAAAGTTTGATTTGCATAATGTGCATTTTAAAATTTCTCCACTGTCAGTGATAAAAGTCAACTCGCTTTTTATGTTTCTGTTAAAATTACATTTTCATTTTGATATAACGAAACAATGAACATGAATAGATACTACAAACAGTTAAAATATAAACAGTAAACAAACAAAGATTGCATAGTAAGTTGTACAAATGGCGCTTCCTAGCATGTATACTTGCGCAATACACAGTACATTGCAAACCAAAAGTCCAGTAGCGTAAAATACTTCAGCCAAGTGGAATCATAAAAAGAGTGGAACATCTGAGTGTCCCCCAAGGAAACTTTTGAGACAATGGAACATTTTGGGGAGGGAAAAAAAAAGTATGGGATGAATGGGCACCTTAATACACACATATATTTCAGTGTCCTACATCTTGCCCTCACAGTGAATGTGGAGACAAGATTACACTAATACCAGCATGAACAGAGGCATTTAAGCAGTCATTCTTCCCACAGTCAATATACAAATGGAATGAGGGGAAGCCCTAATGCTGTCAGAAGCACCCTCTGCTAAGAAACTCAAGTGGTTTGCATACTAGGGATGTAGATGTAGATTGATGACAGGACAAATTTCTTATTATGTTATGCACAAGACACAATTGTTTTATCTTGTTTCGGTTTCAGTTTTCAAACACATACATTTTTAGTCATTTAGGAAGACAGCAGCATTAAACATTGATAGCAGAGACTTTTCTTTTAAAACTAGCCACACACAAAAACAACAAAGATGTAAACAACATCTGGGCCTATAAGTGACTTGACACCATGCAAAAACATTGGTTGGTAGATAACTATATAAAATTTATCACCTTTGCACTTTGCTGTCCTAGTTGGAATTTGAGTTGATCAATTTCATCTCGTTGTACGGCAAGGCACTCATTCATGTTGGCAAGATGCTCAGACATTATGCTTAGCTGCATTTCATAATTTCTTGTAGTTGTATGCAACTCCTCTTGTAATCTTGCAAGTGATTCCTGACTTTCCTGAAGGGCAGCCTCTGCCTCCTTGCGTCCTGTGACACAGTGCTCCAAACGTCGTTGGAGAGCACGACACTGTGAATAATATGAAAACATTAAACTTTCTTCTGTTATCTACAGCAAAGATAAAATATTCATCACCACCACAGAAAAATAGAGAAAGTAACATGTATGAGTGGCTTGTAGCTATACGGAAGATCCTACTAAAACTATATAAATTGTACATTTAATTAACATTACCAATCTATGCACATATTTATTGCCTGTTATCTTCAATCTACGAGGGCCGTTCAGAAAGTAACCTCCGGTTGATTTAAAAAAATACACCAAGTTAAATAAAAATATTTTAATATATACATCTTACAACTACATCTTTGCACTATTTTTCTACATAGTCTCCATAGCGATTGAGGCACTTATCGTATCTCTTCACAAGCTTTGAAATTCCTTCTGCATAAAAATCACCCGCTTGTGCCTGGAGCCAGCCTGTGACCGCATCTTTGAGCTTTTCGTCGTCATCAAACCGCTGTGACCCGAGCCATTTCTTCAAATGCATGAAGAGGTGATAATCACTTGGCGCCAGGTCTGGGCTGTAAGGTGGATGGTTGATAACGTCCCACTTGAAGGACTCAAGAAGGGCCGTTGTTCTGCGAGCAGAGTGAGGACGGGCGTTATCGTGCAAAAAAACGATACCGGAAGTCAGCATACCACGGCGTTTTTTCTGTATAGCCCGTCGTAACTTTTTTATTGTTTCACAGTACACGTCTTGATTAATGGTCGTACCACGTTCCATGAATTCAACCAACAACACCCCTTTGGCATCCCAAAACACCGTTGCCATCAGTTTTCTGGCAGAAAAATCTTGCGAGGCTTTTCTTGGTTTGGTAGGCGAATTTGAATGTGCCCACATCTTTGATTGTTCTTTTGTCTCAGGGTTCACGTACTTAATCCAGGTTTCGTCACCGGTCACGATTCTGTTTAACAATGGTTCTCCTTCGTCCTCATAACGTGACAGAAAGTCTAATGCAGAGGCCATTCTTTGAGTTTTGTGGTGGTCGGTAAGAATTTTGGGCACCCATCGTGCACAGAACTTACGGTAACCCAATCTTGCTGTCACTATCTCGTACAAGAGAGTCTTAGAAATCTGTGGAAAACCAGTAGACAACTCCGACATTGAGAAACGTCGATTTTCACGAACTTTTGCATCAACTGTCTGAACGAGTTCGTCAGTCACCAATGATGGTCTACCACTCCTCTCTTCATCATGAACGTTTTCTCGTCCACTTTTAAATAAACGTACCCATTCACGGACAACTCCTTCACTCATAACTCTTGGTCCGTACACGGCACAAAGCTCACGATGAATAGCTGCTGCAGAATATCCTTTGGCTGTAAAAAACCTTATGACAGCACGCACTTCACATTTGGCGGGGTTTTCTATTGCAGCACACATTTCAAACTGCCACAAAAACTAAACTAGCGCAGGTATGACGTTCACTCGACCACGGCTTGATGCCGACTGACCTGTTGAGTGCGTGAACGCACAGATGGCGTCGCTACTCCCCCCACAACCCGCACTGTGACCAATCGGAGGTTACTTTCTGAACCGCCCTCGTATTTATCGCACTTGTTAGTGAGAGTAAACTTGCAGTACATCACTGCCCAAGAAACATTGTTACACTTTCAAAACAGGAGAGGAAGGGAAAAAAGGGGCTACAAGAGAAACAAAATACATAAACTATTTGTAGTGGTAAGGAAATCAACTTAGCAAATGTAATGCCTTGTGTGAAGACAGTAAGGCTACTGCTGTTTGAAATTAACCCAATGTTATTACTGTCAGTCTCTGAATAGATTTGGTGAATCACATTTAATAAAATGTGTTTTTTCTTTAATTTTATGAATCTACTTAATTATGTAATTCTGTTAAATGAAAGCTTTTTAATGTTGTCTTCCCTTGTATCCCAGTATCAGGACCAATGGTGAGGGCACCCTATCCATACTCTTATAGAAGCTCAACACCTCCCCCTTTCACCTCACATCTTGTCCTCCTCATCTCAATAAGCCGCTTTCCTCGGCGTTGACATCCATCGCAAGGTTGGCTACATCAATACCTCCATCTACATCAAACATACCAACACTACCCCCAATTCAACAGCTGTCACCCCTTCCAGTTACCTACTATCTCCCAATATCCACTCTCCAACCACAAATGAACACCCCTCTCTTGACACACTACCGTCCAGGACAGTAGCAACTGAATCATATTCTCCACCAGGGTTTCAATTACCTCTTGTCATGCCCTGAAATGAGAAATAACCCCACTCCTTCCACAGCAGAATTCTGCTACCTGCCCAACTCCCATAATATACTCATCTATCCCTATTCCAACTCTGCTCTCAACCATTGCCCCATGACTCTTATCCCTGCAATAGACCTAGATGCAAGACATGTCCCACACGTCCTCCCACTACCACCTACTCCAGTGCTGTCATAGGCATCTCCTACCCAGTCAAACACAGGGCCACCTGTCAAAGCAGCCTTGTGATATACCAACTCAGCAGAAACTACTGTGCCACATTCTATGTGGGCATGATAACTAACAAGCTGCTGCTTACATGAATAGCCACTGCTGACCAGGAGAGTATGTACCAACCATTGCTGAGCATGCCTGCCAACAAGATGTGTCAGACTTTAACAAATGATTAAATTCTCCACAATCTGTGCCATCTGGATTTTTTTGTCCTTCCCCTTCTCCACTTTTCTTCCCTCTTCTCCCCCCTCCCTATGAAGCACATAACAGCAAATTATCCTGTTCTCACTACACCCTTGCACACTCCCACAGTCAGCAATGTATAGCAGTATTTTCATTGTGGCTGCCTACAGTTAACTATGTGGTGCATAGCAATCTGTCCTTTTCACTTTGTGCTTTGTACTACGTACTTTGATGTAGCAAATGCTGCTCTAGCACAATGTGCTTTTCAAAAAAATTTTTAAATTGAGTTTCAAAGTTTTACATCTGTTGAATAGCATGTAAGAGTAATGGTGTTAGCACAATGGGCAAAGGTGCCAGATTATAAGTGTGCCTGTACTGCATTTGAGTCATGATTTTTTCGGAAAGGAACAACAACGATCATCATAAAAGAATCAAGATATGAACATCTATTTATTGAAACATATCACAAATTCAGTGGATGCAGGTGCTTGAGGATTGGTTCTGTCGCACAGTATTCTAGAAACTCTTTAAATTTTGAAGAATGCTTGAGAAGTGCACATCAAACTAGAGCAGTATTTGTTACATGTACATGCAGAAGATGAGCAAAATCAGTAACCCACTGGATGCATGATTCCCGTGTAAGTGTAAAATGTATTCAAATATAGAGATATTTTGGATTCGGAGCTTGTTTAAGAGGGAAATCGCTGTGTTAAAAAGTACATGTACTGCATATTGTTGAGTCTGTAGTGTTATTTTGCACACTAAGTATGCAAAATAATTAAAAATCAAGCTCTGTGTCAAACAAAATAAAACTAAGCATTTGTCCATTTCAGTCAGAACCAAGTTTCCCACTACTTAGCACAAAGAATCATTAAAAGAAGACCCTAACATGATTGAATGTTACTGGAAGCTTAAAAGTATTCTGGTTCAATGCCAATTTGATGTTTAAAGCTGTGTGGGATGACAGTATCAACATACAGAGGAGGATGAAAATTCAAAATTTTATTTATTTCCAAAAAACATTATGTACACTGTGTCATATTAAGTGCCACTGTAAACAGATGTATTGTTTTTCTAAATACAAAGTTTGGATCAAATGCAAATCATTTGCTTATTCAATGGAAGAGAAAATGCAACTTTATTCAATTGAAAACAATGAAATGTGTGTTTTTGAATAATATTCAAACTGTGTTTAGATTATTTACAAAAAGAAATAACATAGAACTATTGTTTCTATATTTATGTGGAGCAGATGTTCTGTGACATAAGCCAAAAATGCAACCATTTAAAGATGCATATGAATATGCATAATAACAGTTTTTGACAGCACTATCTATTTAGTTTTTAAATAAAATCATTCTACTTTTGCCTGTTAAAACAATATTTATTGTGATTGCAATTTCGACACGTTGTCATTTTCAAGCATTGTGGGTTGTTGTAATGACACGGAATAATATAAGGCTGTGATATGCCGTGTAAGAGCAGTTGCACAAGGTGTTCCTTATACTACGTACATTGCAGAGCTGGAAATTTACCCATCAGACCAAAAAAAAAGCAGGAAATTGACTTGTAAATGTAAAATCTAGTATGTGCCATTGACATTACAGGGCACCATATCAACATGCAAGTTACATGACAGAACAATCAAACTTAAAGAAAAATGGATTTACTATTCTCTGATTTTCAGCTTGCAGCTATGAGAATGATGCACAAGTGGAATCATTAAGCAAAATAGGATCATACAAAATGATGAGCAAGTATTGAACCACAAAAGAGATTCCAGTGCCTTGACCAATGCAACGCCGCATTTCGGTTAACCAATGCAATCAACATTTATTTTCTTCATAATCGCTAATGTTTCCATAAAGTGTCTTTGAGTGGCCAAACTGGACAAGGCCAGACCTTCCTGAATCTGAGTAAATGCTGCAAAAGCTTTTTAGTTTTTATCATGGAATATTCTAAAGAAATTTCTTCCGGCTACACAATGTGAATTACCTCAGAAGCAAATGTAGCCCCCATAGAACGTGCTTCCTGGGTTTCTGCAACAAGTTCATTGATACGTTGGGTGAAATATTGCTTCACTTCTGCTTCACGTGCTTCTGCTTCAGCTGTCAGTGAAAATGGTGCCTCTAGACGTCCCAGCTGTCACAGACAGAATAAATTAAAGTAATGAGTACATAAAACATCAAAATGAAACTATTTTATGAGAAACAAAACTTTAATTTTCTTAAAAAATCTTTCTTATTCTTTACCACAGAATCAAAGTCTTAATGATGAAATAGTGAAATAATGGCAGAAGTAATTAAATCTTTCTTATAAAAACTTTCCTTTAGACGAATCTTTAAAAATTACAGCATGAACAGAGCCACTTAAGAATTCTTCCGATGTGCAATACGTGGAAGGATTGGGAAGAATCCCTAATAATCTGCCATGCATTTAACAGTAGTTTGTAGAGTACAGGTGTGTACAAGGTCTACATGAGCATAAAGCTGAACAAACATTTATGACCAGTTAAATTTGCTATCTATGTACTACTCATAGACAGGCAAAACTTCAATTTTTCACTTTCATGTACCTTTCAGGCTACACAGAAGCTCTTCAGCAAGGCTGCTTGACTAACTTGCACTTCTGGGAGAGAGGACAAGATACAGCGAGGAGTTACAATTAACCATGCCCAAAGGTATAGCTTTCCTAGAACACCAACTCACTTAACTCTATGTTTCGGAACAGCACTTGGTCTCTCAATACTTCTGGTCTATACTGCGCATCCTCCACATATGGCTGCCTCTGTGGTTACTTATTTTCTACTCCCTTCTCCACCTAAAATTCTCTTACATATCTCAACCTGTTACTTAACTTTTATCCATAGATTTACGTACCCTTGTTTCTCCGATGAGTCAACTTTTTATGTATCTGACAAACTGAATCAACAGTTATAAAGTTTCTCATCGGGGGATGAAAAGCCCCTCACGTTACACATGAGATTGAAAGGGCAGTCCCAAGGTTGACATGTGGTGCAGACTTACAACTGAATCGCTGGTCCATTATTTGTCAGTGAATTTTCATTAACAGTGATCTTTACCTGGACATGTTACCAGTGTACACTGCCCCACAATTGAAATGCCTGGAAACTGATGTCATATTCCAGTTGGATGCTGCAACACTGCATTGGTCTCTAAATGTCCATCACTTTTTGGATGAAATTTTTTCGGATAGGTGGACTGGACAAGATGGTTCCAATGACTAGTGGCACTTTAATCTGACCTCAAACCACTAGACACGTCTATGGGTTTTGTAACAGATCTGGTATACTGAACCAAGGTTAATGACGTACAACACTTAAAACACATTCACAATGCATTTGAACATCTCACCATAGAGTTCCAGGAGCATATATGGAGAAACATTTAATACCGACTGGACATTTTTCATACCAGCAGGAATGCACAACTGACATACAGGAATGATAAAATAAAACTTTTTGAGTTATCTTGTCACATGCTGAAAACCAGTTGTTATTATCTGGCATAGTTATAAATATACTTTATGTACACCATGTATATTTAGTGTGATTTAAACTGACTATTAAAGTAGTTTTGACATCAGAATATTGTACTGCACAGGTAATAAGGTACTGCTGCCATGAACATTCTCTAATTGTCCTCTATGGCAACTGTGAAATGTGTTTCCAGAACCAAAAATTTATTCACTCAATGTTATACCTCATGTGAGAATTATTTAAAACATTTGGTCAAGCTGACACAGCATATCAAATGAATTAAAGCCACACTCAGAAAGCAGCAGATGACAAATTGTCAAGTCTGGAGTATACCAACACCAAGGAGGATGTGCTTCAACATTCAATGAGCATGTCTTAAAATCTCATTTCACATACTTATGCACAGTTGCACTGTCCAGTCCTCAGATGAAATTCAGTCAGGTACCAAGCTGCAAAAGTGCCAAAAAACTCAAACGAATGTCCACTGTCTAACCCAGCTTTTAACTTGAAAAACTGCACATTGCCTTTTATAATATCAGCTATTTCCCAGCACTGACAGTGTTGTTTCGTTGCAAGTCTGACTCTTGATTTATTCTTTGTATCAGACTGATCTATTTTTCAACAAAATCTTGAGCAAATTGAGTGTCAGATTCCATCTCCACTTAAACTGAAGCCACTGTTCTTGTTTGTTTAATTATCTAACATACCAGATAACGTTCATTTCCAGTTCGACAGTAAAGCATTGTTTAGTAATACCAATTTAGTTGGCTCTTTGACCAGCATTTAACTCTGAAATTCTTGACAACTTCCACCTAAACTGTTTCAGAGTGCTGCTCACATATCAGTTTGCCACAGGGAAAGAACAATAAATTAAACGATCAAGATCAGTGTACTCAATTTCCGGAAATCTTATCACTTTTGATACAAGGAATGCCTTGGAGACAAACTTCCAATATGACAATGTCAGCCTCAGGAAGCATTTCCTGTTTATAAAAGTGACATAGTGCTTACTTAGTTCACCAATTATTGTAGTGCGGACAACAAATAGCTGAATCTATGTACAAAACACCTGAAGACAACGTCTAGTAATGCTGTCAAAATATTGTGTAAAACGATACTGTTATCTGACCTCTAAACTCCAATACATTGATATTATCAGTACTGCCAAGAAATTATGGGAGATCACATGGATTATTGAATGGGTTTGTACAAGTATGTTTACTTAGGAGGAACATGAAAACTATCATTGTCACTTTTATGTAATATTACAAGTAAATTGCATCTGATTACTGACTGCAAAGATCCCACAAATGACAAAGGTTTCTCGCGCTGCTACTTGTTGTTCTGAAGATTTAAGTTATATTCTACAGTAAACAAAATTTTCACTTCTAGCAAAACTATTTATGAAATAAGGAAAAATTTTTTTCTTTCTGTTTAATACTAATACATGCACAATACAGAATGTAAAACATTATCTGCTAGAGAGAATAAATTTTCTGGCATATGGCCAGATCTCTGTGTCCAGTGGGCATGTTTGACACAGAGATCCAAATGAACACCCAAGAATTATCACCTCAATATCAATGTCAGGAGAAACTGGAGTCACATTACCAGGTTGTTAATGGTTACTGGAGTAGGGCCACGAGATGCAGCCGTGTCAGAGGATAATTCCAATGTTTCTTCACTTTGTGGAGTTGTACTCCCACTTATTGACTGCAACTGTCCTTCAAGATCACGTACTTTCTGGGGAAAGGGAAAAAATTAACTGTATTTGCTGTAGTTTACATTCATAGCAATCACTGTTAATATAATAACAGGAACATTGATATTAAAGCTAATCATCATAGTTTTTCTGGGATTCTTCTCAACATGACCTTTTTTATCGATAATTCTATTTGGTTCTACACAGTACCAAATGCACATATTATTAAATCACTTTCATTTAGTGACACATTTAGAAATCTTACTGCCATCAAAACGAATCTGAAGAAATATTATAAAAAGGACTGCAGTTGTGTGTGTGTGTGTGTGTGTGTGTGTGTGTGTTTTTTTGAAAAATGGTCTTGTCGGCCAAAAGCTAACTTTCAGACAGTTTTCTTGTTGTGCCTTTCTGTGACTCCGCATCTCTGCTATATGGTGAGTAGCAACTACCCTTTTCATTATATTGTTACATTCCATCCTGGATTTTACATAGTTTGGTAATTATGAATGCATAATATATGTATCATTATCTTTCCACATTTAATTGGCATTTGGAGTGACATCTTGTGGCAATAGTGGTATTTGCGAGCTGGTCAGCTACAGAGGTGGTGGTATCGGGCAGGAAAAGCAGTAAAGTATACAGCCGCTACAAATCCAGAGGGCAGCAAAGCTTGACCAGAATCTATTCATCATAATACATGTTAATAAGTTCCCCACTGCATTTTTCCTTTCTGTATGTCACGGCTAATCTCAGAAACTACAGTAGGGAGTTTAATACTATTTTCATTAACAGACAGACTGATCTACAAAGAAGGTTTTTGTACACAATTTATTATGATACGCCAATGTTACACGTCTGTAGGATGGTACCCATGGGAAACCTGGCCTGATGTACTACCATATCAATAAAAATATCTTCTCTATTATTTTCAAGGTACAGCAATGGAGTCTCAAAAATACTGGCTGCAAGAAAGCTGTTTTAAGAGCACTGATGGAAAAGAAAATCACAACGAAATAAATAAATAAATAAAAAATTAATGTAGAGTAACGCAATTTTGGAAATATATTTGTCTAGTGAACATATTTAAGTGATTAACATTGCAACATACACAGGTTAACGTAAGCAAAAGGTAAGCCACTGCAAATGTGCAATGCTTGTACATTTGTAACTGGTGTAACCACCAAAATTTTGAATGTAAGCATGCAGACATGCATACATTGTATTGTACAGGTGCTGGATGTCAGTTTGTGGGATGGAGTTCCACGCCTGTTGCACTTGATTGGTCAATAACAGGACAATTAATGCTGGTTGTGGATGACACTAGAGTTTTCGTCTGATGATGTCCCATCAATTGGAGATAGTTCTGGTGATTGAATAGGCCAAGGCAACATTTCAAAACACTGTAGAGAATGTTGGATTACAACAGCGATATGTGGACAAGTATTTTCTGTTGGAAAACACCCTTTGGAATGCTGTTCATGAATGACAGCAAAACAGGTTGAATCAACAGACTGATGTACAAATTTGCAGTCATGGTGTGTGGGATAACCATGACAATGGATCTGCTTTCATATGAAGTTTCACCACAGACCATAACTCAAGGTCTAGGTCCGATGTGTCTACGCCGCTGACGGGCTGGTTGCAGGCACTCACCTGGCTCCTTCTGAACCAATACACAGCCACCATTATCACTGAGGTAGAACCAGCTTTCATCAGAAAGCACAACGGACTTCCACCCTGCCCTCCAATTAACTTTTGCTTGACACCACTGAAGTTTCAAATGGCGGAGGTTTTGGGTCAGCGGACTGCACACTACAGGGCATCTGGCTCTGAGCTGTCCTTGAAGTAATTGATTTCTAACTGTTTGTTGTGTCACTGTGGTGCCAACTGCTATTCAAAATGCTGCTGCAGATGCAGTATGATATGCCCAGAGCCCCAAACAAGATGGTCTTCCCTCTAAGTAGTACCATGTGGCTGTCCAGAGCCCAGTCTTCTTGTGACCGTACATTCTCATGACCACCACTGCCAACAATTATGTACAGTGCCTACATTCCTGCCAAGCCTTTCTGCAATATCGCAGAAGGAACATCCAGCTTCTCATAGCCCTATTACATGACCTTGTTCAAAGTCAGTGAGGTGTTGATAATGGTGGCTGTCACCTTCTATGCATTCTTCACTAACCTCAACTCACCATGTCCAATCTCAAAGGTAACTAACACTCACGACTGTTACTGCATGTATTTAAAGCAAACCTGATTTTCATCCTCAAAGTTGCAGTACTAGCACCACTCTTCTGCAAGAAGTGCAAAAATTTGAATAGACATCATCTTTCAGATTTAGAAAGACGCCAATGAACCTTTGTTTATGTCACATAACTCCTTTATGGTTCTGCATTTTTTTTTTTTTTTTTTTTTTTTTTTTTTTTGTTAGTGTATGTGAATTTGGAATACTGCACCATGATGAGACATGACCATATCTTTTGCCACATGTATCTTTAAAAAGCATGGGAGGGCTCAGTCCAGTACACCAAACAAATGTACTTGGTTGCTTGTTGTACTGAAAGGATTCACAGTTTCATTGCCCATATTCTTTGATCTTATCACTCTTATGGAGTAGGCGTCATTGCTGGAACCCAGGATCGTAACTATCATGGGCAGCAGCCAGTCTCTGAGATTTTTCTCCAAACACATTGTTTTCTTCAGTTCTGGCCATTGTTAAGCTACTGTACTACTTTCGTCTTCAAAATAATACCCCCCCCCCTCCCCGCTCTCTCTCTCTCTCTCTCTCTCTCTCTCTCTCTCTCTCTCTCTCATGTGTGTATGATGAACAAATGCAAGAATGATTATTGGAGGAGAATAATTTCCAATTCAATAGTTCAATTTGGGGTGATTCATATTCAAACTGTAAAATGGTATAAAAACCAACGATCCCTATACAACCCAGTTTTGTTGAAATATTTGGGGCACAGTTTGTTGTATGAGCCATAATTTATGTGTAAATTGGGGGGGGGGGGGGGGATGGATTACTGATGTCAACTTCATTGGGACATTATGTGGAAGCATCGGCGACGAGTTCCCCATCTGCGGATTGTGCATGGTGTCTGTTCTTTCTGGCATATCTGAAACAACAGAAAACACACATTCATACAAATCATTTATTTAGTTGTTTGAAGCTATTTTTGACTTGTTCTGTGGGCTATCTATCCCAGAAGAGTGATACGCATTGTCACATTTTTTTATATTTTCCGAAAGTATGGCAAAATCATCAGCAAATAACACACAGTATATATTTTAACATTTTCACTTAAATGATGGATGACTTTCTACACTCTTAATTCATTCCAGATTCTTGTTATTGTCTCAAGTATAGAGCTGAAGAGAATATTGCCATCTTGCATTACACCTGTATTAATTTTGAGTAGTTTAGATATTTCAGCCACAAGTTTTACTTTAGAAACTGGGTCTATTGGGATTTCAAAGTTGAAATTTGCTTATTTACATTTAACTTCACTGGCTCACTTAACCTCCTTCCGTGCACCCTTTTCAAGAAACAGCTGATGCCTGACTAAATAATAACAACAGTCAAAACAGATGAATCAGTATGCCAGATCAATGGAAGACAAAATAAGTTAAAAGCCAACAATGTGTGGGGGGAAAAAATTAGAATGCGTTTTGTGTGGTAATAGGTCGCATGAATCTTGTGAAGAAACTGGAAGTCAGTGAAGTGTCAATTCTTTATAATCCCTTTCCTGCAACAGTTATGAGCCTTGATTGAGACAAAGTAATTTTGTCCCTTGCATCTAAACAACAAGGAAAAACATTTTCTTCAGAACCAGGTTAATCATGATCTGCTGTTCAAAATTTGCCCGTTTTTTGATCATTTGAATTATGTTGCTTCTTCACTATGGATACTGGATGGTTGATGAAGGACTGTGTGGTTTTCAAGGATGAATTTTATTCCTATTGACATGTTAAGTAAATCGCATAAATATGGCAAAGCTGTTTGCTGTCTGCAATGCTTTCAGTGGATATATGCATAGGATGGGGGTGTATGTTGGGAAAGGGGCAGAGGAGCCCAGTATTATGGCACTTTTGAATTTATTACTAGAAAACTACAATGGTATTTAGACAAAGGTTATACGATATACTTGGAATGCTATTATACATCCCTGGTGTACTTGATTTTTTATGAGAATGCAAGACAAAGGCAGTAGGCACTTGTGTGCCCAGCAGGAAAGATGTTCCTTGGTGTATGGTTGTAAAGCTGAGAATCAAAAAAGGACATGATTTTTGCAAGAAGGGAACATCTACTCTGCCTCTGGTTTCCAATGTCCCACACAGATTCAGCAACAGAGGTAACTGTTTGGTAGTGAGGAGGCCACTGACTACAGAAAAACCTCAATTTTATTATTCACAAAGTACAAGGGGATAAACCAAACGATCGCTTATTAATTTTTCAAGAGAAAGTAGTTCAAGCTGTGGAAAAATAGTTCTTTCAGTTACTTCTGAGGAGCATCACAAAACATTTGCGTCGTATAAGGACACACACAAAGTGGATGAAAGAAAAAATTGCACCCTCACCCAGTTTCTTGTACAGTTACGAGTCAGGGAATTCTTTTGCAGCATGATGAGGCAATGGATGTAAAGAGGTTAACTGTTCTCCAGTTCCTGGACTAAGCAGACTTACTGGGCAATATTTTGCTGGAAAGGACCTACTACTGGGGGAAAGGGGGTACTCACACCCAATAGTGTGTTAAAATTTGTTCCGATGTCAGAAGGAAAAAATGTGCAGAAAAGAAATGTCCTGATAGTGTCCACACTGTAATGTTGACAGAACTTCAAAACATACCATACTCAGGAAAATTATGTTTAAGCATGGTGTGTGTAAGATGCATGTACAGACCATTATAATTAGATGACTAAGACGGGCAAAGACAGGTCAATGACTGAGAACAGGCCATGGCCTGGACTCTCACATCCATTATATATATTCCCATACAGATCATTATTTGCAATTTTGAATACATTTAATGTCTTTCATAATGGCTGTAGTCACTGCAGTGGCTGTTCTTTTGGACATGCATGCATGTCCAAAGGAACTCTGCATTGTAATCAGAATAACACAGCTACCGCAATATCTTATTTCTCTGCAGACACCGGGCAAGCAACTTTCAAGTACAGCTTCTGACCTATATAGGAATATACATAATGGATGTACAAGTCCAGGTCATAGACACATGGTTGACGACATATGGAAGTTTGGGTCTTGTAGTGAGTTGTGCACGGATAGCCAAATGGTAAGGCAACCACTCACAATAAGTGGAAAATCTAGGTTCAAGTCCCGGTCTGGCACAAATTTTCATTGTCGTCTTGCCCTTCTACAGCTGATGGTTGTCATTATTCACAATTGTGAATAAATTTAATGTCTTATCTTTGACATGTTCCACAACGAATTGACGTTTGTTTATTAAAAGGCCTTGCCATCTATTCTAGTACAGACTAGGTACTTTGGGGAGAATGGTTCTCCATATTATAGCTAATGATGGCAATACTGATGATTGTACTGTCAAGTGTCATAGCGCAAGTTCTGATCTGAAGAGATTGCTGGGGCCTTGTGACGGCAGCCTGAGAAACCTGTGTTACTTCACAGACAGTCTGCACTCTTCTCACCCATTCTGACTGGGGCCTCTCTCCACAGGAGCCACTCGGCCATGACAGCAGCCACTTGGTGAGGTGAGTGTTGCCCAGAGTCCTGGGCAGGGATGAAAAGAAGTTAAAAAATATAGAAAATAATGTTAAAGTCATGAGACTTCGGCAACATAAGACCTAGGTTAATGGTTCAAATGGCTCTGAGCACTATGGCACGTAACATCTGATGTCATCAGTCCCCTAGAACTTAGAACTACTTAAAGCTAACTAACCTAAGGACATCACACACATCCATGCCCGAGGCAGGATTCAAACCTGTGGCCGTAGCAGTCGCACGGTTCCGGACTGAAGCACCTAGAACTGCTCGGCCACCGCGGCCAGCCTAAGACCTTGGTGAAAGCCAGGTTTTCATCAGGAAAGTGGGAAAAAA
The DNA here is from genome assembly GCF_023898315.1 of Schistocerca nitens. Lineage (NCBI taxonomy): Eukaryota > Metazoa > Arthropoda > Insecta > Orthoptera > Acrididae > Schistocerca > Schistocerca nitens. The sequence goes on along the minus strand of NC_064614.1, from coordinate 621,296,158 downwards.
ATAGAGTGAGCAAAGGAATAGAATATAAGAAGGTGATTAGATTAGATTAGATTTACTTTCATTCCAATTGATCCATAGTGAGGAGGTCCTCCAGGATGTGGAACATGTCAGAAAAACAACAATACATGACAAATATTTACAATTAAAACAAATAAGCTAATGTACCATTCCACAGGTCCCAAGTGGAATGATCGTCATTTTTTAATGAACACTAAGAGTAACTTTACAAATACTAATGCACTGAATTTAAAATAAAAAAGTTTTTTATTTATTTATAAGGTAATACAACTACCGTAATACTTATTTACAATGAACACATTACTGCACTGAAATGGTGCAGAAGTTAGATTATACTAACACACACACACACACACACACACACACAAATTTTCAATGAACACATTACTGCACTGAAATTGTGCAGAAGTTATGTTGTACTTATATACAAATCAGTTGGTTTTACTAAGAAATTCATCAATGGAGTAGAAGGAGTTGGCCACCAATAAATCCTTTAGGCTTCTCTTAAACTGAATTTCATTGGTTGTTAAGATTTTTATGGCTGCTGGCAAGTTATTGAAAATGTGTGTTCCTGAATAATGCACACCTTTTTGTACAAGACTAAGTGACTTTAAATCCTTGTGAAGATTATTCTTATTTCTAGTATTGATTCCATGAATTGAGCTGTTGGTTTGAAAAAGTGATATATTTTTAATGACAAATTTCATTAAGGAATAAATATATTGGGAAGCAGTAGTTAGTATCCCTAGTTCCCTAAACAGGCTTCTGCAGGATGTTCTTGAGTTCACACCACATATAACTCTCACTGCACGTTTTTGTGCCCGGAAAACTTTAGCTTGGCTTGATGAATTACCCCAAAAAATAATCCCATATGACATTATGGAATGAAAGTAAGCATAGTATGCCAGCTTTTTCATTTTTATATCCCCTATGTCTGACAAAATTCGCATTGCAAACAGAGATTTGTTAAGACGCTTCAGCAGTTCTGTGGTGTGTTCCTCCCAGTTGAATTTATTATCAAGCTGTAATCCCAAGAATTTAACACTGTCCACTACTTCTATCTTCTTGTCATCGTATGTTAGACATATACTCTTGGGACACCCCTTACAAGTTCTGAACTGCATGTAGTGTGTTTTTTCAAAGTTTAGTGACAAAGAATTGGTTAGGAACCAGTGATTAATGTCCACAAATATTTTATTGGCTGATCTTTCTAAGACTACATTTGACTTGCTATTTATTGCAATGTTTGTATCATCGGCAAACAAAACAAACTTGGCATCTGGTAATGTTACTGATGAAAGGTCATTGATATACACAAGAAAAAGTAAGGGCCCCAAAATGGAACCTTGTGGGACCCCACATGTAATTAGTTCCCAGTTGGATGAGGCCTGATAGCTTGATACATGTCTCTTTCCTAATAACACCCTTTGTTTCCTGCCAGAGATATAAGATTTGAACCATTTTGCAGCATTTCCTGTTATACTATAATATTCTAGTTTACTTAAAAGGATATTGTGATTTACACAGTCAAATGCCTTTGACAGATCACAAAATATACCAGTTGCCTGCAATTTTTTGTCTAATGAATTAAGCACATTTTCACTGTAAGTGTAGATAGCCTTCTCAATATCATAACCTTTTAGAAATCCAAACTGTGACTTTGACAGTATGTTATTTGAGATAAGATGGTTATAAAGACGACTGTACATTACTTTTTCGAAAATTTTTGAGAATGCTGGCAACAGTGAAATTGGACGGAAATTTGATGCTATTTCTTTATCTCCCTTCTTAAACAGTGGCTTAACTTCAGCATATTTCAGCCATTCAGGAAATATTCCACTAATAAACGACTGGTTACACAGATAGCTTAATATGTTACTTAGCTCAGAATCACATTCTTTAATTAACTTTGTTGATATTTCATCATACCCACTAGATGTTTTTGATTTTAAAGATTTTATGATGGACATTATTTCTGTTGGGGTAGTGAGGGTCAAATTCATATTAAGGAAGTTACTTGAAATGTCTGGTCTAAGGTAATCCATAGCAGCATCTACCGAACCTGACAACCCCATCTTGTCAGTAACAGTTATAAAATGTTTGTTAAAAAGTTCTGCAACACTATACACATCTGTCACCAATGTATCATTTACTCTTAATGCTATTTGTTCCTCTTCATGCCTGGTTCTACCGGTCTCCTCCTTCACTATATCCCATATTGTCTTTATTTTGTTATCTGATATGACTATCTTTTCCTTGTAATATATTTGCTTTGACATCCATATTACAGTCTTTAATATTTTGCAGTATTTCTTATAATGTGCTATAGCATCAACATTGGAAATGTTTCGGAGTGACAGATACAGTTTTCTTTTTGTTTTACAAGATACCCCTATTCCTCGAGTAATCCATGGCTTCTTTGTAGACTTTGCTCTAACCTTGGTAAGTTTTGGGGGAAAGCAGTGTTCGAATAAGGTAAGCACTTTATTAGCAAAAATGTTATATTTTTCATTCATGCCATGAACGCTGTAAACATCAGTCCAGTGAATGTCTCTGAGGAGTGTCCTAAAATAATCAATTTTTGGCTTACTGATTACCCTTTTGAGCTCAGATTTAACAGATTTTATATCCTGTTCAGTATTAACATTTAACAGAAGGAACTGCATGTCATGGTCTGAGAGGCCATTGACTATTGGTTTTGTAATATAATTTTGTTCATTGGACTTTTCTATAAAGATATTATCAATGGCTGTTTGTGAGCAAGTGGCTATCCTAGTGGGGAACTTTACGGTGGGAATTAAGTTGAATGATAGTGTTACTAACTCAAACAAGTTCTTATTGGGAGAGTCTTTAAGGAAATCTACATTGAAATCACCAGCAACCACTATTTCTTTGTTTTTGGTTGTTAAATGGGCCAGTACAGCTTCAAGGTGGTTGACAAACAGATTAAAGTTACCTGCAGGTGCTCGATATACACTTAATATTATGAAGGATTTTTTGTGAAATTCTAATTCTGTTGCACATGCTTCCATATGCTGTTCTAGGCAAAATTTATGAATGTCTATGTTCTTAAATTTATGACAGTTCCTGATGAATGTGGCAACTCCTCCTTTCTCCATTTCTGATCTACAAAAGTGAGATGCTAACCTAAACCCTGTAACACTTAAAAGTTCTATACCAGTGGTCACATGATGTTCAGAGAGGCAGATTATGTCAGCTGGGTTTGAAGACTCTAATTCATATATGCAGATAGTTAATTCATTAATTTTATTTCTCAGTCCTCGAATATTTTGATGCAATAAAGATAGCTGACATTTCTCATTGACTGAGTTAAGATTGGGTGGAGTTAAAATATCTGCTGACAGTTGAAAATTATTAACCAATGGCTGTTTATGCTGATGTAATAAGCTGGAATTATGTTTTTTGATTTCTTTCTCAAACTGAAGATTTGTCTCAGTTCTAACCTCTCTTAAAATTTGCTTTCTTTCTGTCCTCCCTACCCTAAAAAAGGGTCTTTTCTGAATCCTATAACCACTGGTATTTTACCACTCATGATAGTGCCTCCCCCCTTTAACTTTCCTGCTATTTCCCCAGCCAATTTACCCTTCCCCTTCCTGTTGAGGTGAAGGCCATGCCTAGTATAATCCCACCTACTGAGAGAATCAACAGGAACCACACCAATGTGTGACCCCGCACCCGACATGAGCAGCCGTTCCAGCTCCAAATTAACTCTCTTGATAGAAGAGTTCAAATGAGGTCGGTCATGGCGCCCAAGAACAGATACAAACTCAACACTAGTATGCTTCGATGCTGACGCAATCTTCGCCAGGTCACACTCTATACTGTACCCAGGATCTCTGTCAATACTGTTACCTGCCCCACCCACTATAACCACGGTGTCTTCCTTAGTGAAATCTTTGCAAAGTGATCCTAAATCCTCTGTCACCTGCTCCAGACCAGCACTAGGTTTAAAAAAATTGGTGACCTGGTATTCTGATCCTAGTTCATCCTGCAAAAGTTGGCCAACACCTCTTCCATGGGAACTACCTAACAACAACACTTTCTTTCTCTTTACTGATTTCCCTACATTCTTACTTTTCAATTTGCTGCTGAAAGTTTGTTGTGCCCTGTCTACACCTGCAACTGCTTGAGGCTCACCAGCTTCTAACTGAAGCAACAGGTCAAATCTATTTTCCACATTCACCATAAAGCTGTCAGACAAAGTTCTAGGCCTGTTCCTCCTGTTGCCTGTTGCCACTTCCCACCTCTCTTTACCCTTCTCCCTCCTTAACCTGTCAAGATCTCCCCTGGCCTTGTCTAACTCAGCCTGAAGGGCGGCAATTTTCCCCTCCTGTTCTAGTATCTTCCTATCTCTACTACAAATCCTACAAAACCACTGATGAGTCTCATTTACTTCCCCTATTCCCACGCCACTACAGTCACCCACATGGAAAAAACTACAGCACCCATCACACCAAAGCCCCGACCTAACAATTCTACGGCAAGTCAAGCACTTTTCACTCATGATAAACGTAATAGTTTATTAAGAATAAGTCAGTTAAATTACAGATAAACACGAAAATATGGTTACACAAATTTGGCCTATACGCAACTGTTTACGCAACTGTGTGTAAACAAAAACAAAAGTGCAAAGTTTCTGAAACAACAACTTTACTCTACTTTCCGAAAATGCTAGTTAAATAATGAAGAGGTACGCTAAGTTAAATTGCTGGAGAGAGCAAGGAACAACTAAACGAAATTCTATAGATTTGCTTCAGCAGAACGTAAACAGAAAATACGACTGTACGGTCTTTTCGTGTTTTCTGCTATATTACGTAAAGAAAAATGAAACCTTTAATGGTAGACTTAAACGGCACACTAATACACTTATTTACCACGTATTCAGTACTAATCTATATGTTTTATAATCTAAAATGACTTATCTTTACGAGAACACCAAAACTTGCGCTAGTCGCCTGGCTGAAGTACAGGAAAGAAGGAATACTACAAGGACTTGGGATTATATATTCACCATGCACATACCCAAAAAAGAATCTTGAGCCACTTGGAGGGCTGACGTGATTTAACCTAACATTGGGCTTAGGAATGTCATGTTTTCACTTTCCTGCATATCTTCTTAATTAATAACTTCAGGTGAAATGTTGTGCATAGATTAAAGCTCATGTACAATCCAGACCTTTTGGGAAATTAATATTCTGATCCTACCCTGCTTGACAGAAAGTACCACTGACCTTAGAAACCCAGCAGTTTCTATTTGCATTTTGTTTAGGCACACTGTATTGCAGAACTTCAGCATCCAAATACAGGTTAGTGGAGCTGGAAGAGGGGATGAACCTGCCAATGCCAGTGATTATGTGCCCGATAAAATTTTGCTTGGCAAACTAAGCTGCTTTAAAACTTCCTGGCAGATTAAAACTGTGCGCCTGACCGAGACTCGAACTCGGGACCTTTGCCTTTCGGGGGCAAGTGCTCTACCATCTGAGCTACCGAAGCACGACTCACGCCCGGTACTCACAGCTTTACTTTTGCCAGTATCTCGTCTCCTACCTTCCAAACTTTGCAGAAGCTCTCCTGCGAACCTAGCAGAACTACTGAAAGAAAGGAGTTCTAGTTCTGCAAGGTTTGCAGGAGAGCTTCTGTAAAGTTTGGAAGATAGGAGACGAGATACTGGCAGAAGTAAAGCTGTGAGTACCGGGCGTGAGTCGTGCTTTGGAAGCTCCGATGGTAGAGCACTTGCCCGCGAAAGGCAAAGGTCCCGAGTTCGAGTCTCGGTCAGGCGCACAGTTTTAATCTGCCAGGAAGTTTCATATCAACGCACACTCCGCTGCAGAGTGAAAATCTCATTCTGTACGCTGCTATAGCTTTGATGCCATTTCTCTTACTTGGATAAAGTCTTTACTTCATAACGGAAAGCAGATCTTGTTGACAGATTGTGTCCAGGCATAAAACTAACCTAAGAATGAGGGAACATAACGTTTAGGGTATGAAGGATGGGTGCTGTGTCCCTTGTTCTTAACCTACACAAACAATCTTTGACGACTTTATAGGAGAGATCATAAACTGAAATGTTCAGTGATGACAGGCACACTAATCAAGAAAGAAACCTCACCATTAGTGGCCAAAGAAATTCTTTGCCAAAAGATACGAAAAGTCCGAGATAAAAACATACTGGAAGGTGGAGAGATGAAATAAGAAAACATGGAATGTTGATGCATTTAACTCATCATCATCATCATCATGTGTGTAAGAGTGTAGAGGGAGGCCTTATTTTAGCAGTGGATGCCAGATGGCTGACCTTTATGAATTAGGCTCAGTGTACTTTTCGATTTTTGTCTTTTGGTGTCCAGTATATTATCCTAGTACCTTCTTAAATGCTTTCCTCTCTCTCTATTTTTGCATTAAAATCATCCAACAGTAACAACATTTAATTTTGGAGTGCTGGATATTTATTTTTCCAGCAGATGCTACAATGCTTGTGTTTAATTTGGAATCCTGTGATTGTCTTCATTTACTTGTAACAAAATCTTTTTGATGTAGATCTGATACCTGTTGCTGGATGGACACTCCTGTGATAAAAGTCATGGGATACCTCTTAACATCTTGTCAGACCACCTCTTGGGCAACACAGTGTAGCAACTCGACAAGGTATGGACTGAAGAAGTTGTTTGAAGTCACCTACAGAAATACTTAGCCATGCTACCTCTGTAGCCATCCATAATTGTGAAAGTGTCGCCTGTGCAGGATTTTGTGCATGACTGATCTCTTGATTATGTTCCATAAATGTTTAATGGGATTCATGTTGAGCAATTTGGATGGCCAAAACATTTGCTCAAATTGTCCAGAATATTCTTCAAAACAGTTGCAACTATAGCCCTGTGACATGGCACATTGTCATCCACAAAAATTCCATTGTTGTTTGGGAACATGAAGACTGTGAATGGTCTCCAAGCAGCCAAACATAACCCCTTTCCATCAATGATCTGTTCAGTTGGATGAGAGGACCCAGTCCATTCCATGTAAACACTGTCCACATCATTATGAAACAACCAACAACTTGTACAGTGCCTTGCTGACAACCTAGGTCCATGGCTTCATGGAGTCACATCACCCCCTTGCCTTCTTCTCCTTTGTAACCCTAGGTAGGCACATATACAGGATGCTTCCATTTGCAGCCATCAGGGGATCCAGGATGATAGTGCTAGCCCCCAACTGACAGCAACAACAGTTCAAAAATTTTGAAAGGTGGGTGCTTATATGATTCTTCCGTAGTCATTGTACTCACCAGATATTTCACCAGAGAACTTTCAGTTTAAAGTGTCTTGACTACCTTTTAGCCATTGTAAACATTCACTAATTGAGCAACTGTCATTATCATTTAGAAGGAACTTCTCCAGTCCCAAAAGGTAAGTTTATATGAAAGCCACAATTGAAATAGCGTATACCAAGGAAAATTTACTGTAAACTAAGGTCAACTCTTCTAATTAGATACTTACAATGATGATAAAACCTTATATAATTCTCACAGCCCTCCCTACCTCCCCCAAATATATTATATGGTTTAGTTTCAACAAACCTACCTTAGAATGTTTCAGCTGAAGAAGTTGAAATTCCAGTTTCCAGTGCTCTCTGTCCTGTTCCAATTGTGTAGCTCGCTGAGTGACTGAAGCCAGTTGCTCTTTTAAGGACTCTCCACTTTCTATGCTTGAACGGGATTGCTCTCTTTCTAAAAGTGCTTCTTCATAAGGGACTGTGGGAATGTCATCCTAAAAGTAATTTGTTTTTGTATATATTAGTCAGTTCCTCTTCATTTAAAACACACACACACACACACACACACACTGGAAGACAAAATCCAGAAATACGTTGAAGTGGAAGGCAAATCAGATACATTAATCTTTCCTTTCATATAAAATCAGAAGCTAAGTGAACATAAATAATGCCAAAATATTTCGTGTAGTGTCAATTTCATAACACATGCAAATTCACAAGGTCATTAAAGCAAAACATTTAATCAGAGAAACTGCAAGAGCCAGAGACGGTGAACAATGATGGTTCCAAAGTAAAGTTAACAAATCCCACATCTGGAATGTATTTCAATGTGAAAGTAGTTAAATGAGAAACACACATGTACTCATTTAGAACACTTCTACTCAGCTAGTGTGAAAGATCAAAGTCAGTCTGGAAGACCCTCAACATCTATATATTGGAAGACAACTTGAATCTTTGAACAGAGCCATTCAGAGTCAACAAGACAATGCTTTCTTTTTGACCTTGAAAGCCCCATTACATGCAACAGCTGTTCAATGAGGACTGCAACAGGAGAATGGAATTTTGCAAAGATTACGCTTGGTTGGGGAAATGATTATCCTAATTTGTATGACAATATCCTGTGGTTTGATGAAGTGTATCTCATGTTGGAGTTCTGTGTATCATCAGAATTGTCATTATTGGTCAAATTTAGACACAAATGTAATGGTTGAAAAAATGCAACCAAGACCAAACAACCATCTGGTATGAAATGACATCAATAAGATTTATTGGCCCATACATGCTACCCAACATCATGAATGATGCACGATACTTTGAGTGTTTCAAAACATACAAATGGCCTGCGATTCAAGGAGGAGAAAATGGAAGGGAAATGTAAGATGGAGCTCTGTCCCACAACACAATTCCAGTGAGAATGGCTTGATGACAGTTTCCCTGGCAGATGAATTCACCACTAGGAATCTACAGAGTGGCCTGCACGCAGCCCTGTTCTAACCTCACATGATCCTTTCTCTGAAGTTGGCCTAAGGAACAAGTGTACGGAGTTAAAACAAAATGTTAGCATCAGTCTTCAACCAAATTTCCATGAGGTACTTGCATATGTCACAGTTGAGATGCTAAGAAAAGCTGTGGATTCTGTTCCTAAAAGATTCAATAATGGTATGGAAAGCGCAGGTGCATATGTTGAAATGTAACTTAATAACCAAATTGTACACCATAATAATGTATTCAATGTAAATAAAACTATAAGTTGTATACTTTTGGAAATATTAATTGTTAAAAATAGGAAAATTTAACAAGAATTTTACCACTAGATGGCACTAATGTAAGTAACAAAAGTTATTGCTTTGGCAGAAAAATAAAAAGTTGAAAATTAATTCCAGTGATAAAAGCCTGCTTGTAAAAGTATGCTATAATATTCGCCTCTTAATAGTCACACTGTGTTTCAAACATGTCATCATAAGTTCGCCGTGTGGGCAGCTTTTGACATACAGCAGTCTCATCCACACACCTTCCCGGAATAGTGCAGTTGTGGGGGAAGCCGGACACTGCACAGAACTGGTTGTGCTCTTAAGAGTGCGAGCGTGCTCTGGGACACAAATCTTGGCCAGGTCTAAACTAAAAGAAACAACTAGTTTCTTCATAAGCTTGTGACTATTCAATAACTAAAGCACAATGCATTCACATCTAATAACAATCAGTGTGTAACATTGACAAACATAAAAGACACCATTGTTATAGTGGAAGACAAGTAAAGATGATAATTTTTCGTGTGTGTGGGGTGAGAAGTTACAAACTTTGGTACAATATTCCTAATGGAATATTTGGACAGAGATTTTTTGTCATTGTAGGTATCCAAAAGCAAATTGCCTTTGAAAAACTGTAAATTATAAAGAGACGGTATGGCTAGCTAGGACATACCTCCACGACCCAAAATTCTGGGATCTGTCCCTCGTTTCTATGTTGTGAGGGATCCACTTGCTCCTCCATGAGAAAGGAACTAATAGTTGTGAAAAATAGGATAGTTTTTCTACTTTTAAGTGTGTGTATCAGCCACAATGGTCACACATTCTGTATCCTCGTAATTTTAAACTGTGTGTTGAATTGGAGAATTTTTTGAAACATGTAACAGCATTCTTCACTAAGCTGGTTCAGACTTAATTTTATCATTTCTGTTATGGATTCCTGTATTTTTTTGTGTGGGGGGTGAGAAGTTGCAACCTTTGGTACATTTCCTAAAGGAATATCTGGACAGAGATTTTTTTTTTTTTTGTCAATTTTGGCGTTATTTTCTGGTGACTTATTTTTCGAGTACTGCATATTATTTATTTCTCTTATTTTTGTATTATAATGAAATGAAAATACACCTATCATTACATTATATTTTCTGATATCACACATCACATTTGTTTAAATTATTGAGAAAACAAAAGATTATGTTAAACCTATTAAAACTAATCAAGTGTAGAAAGAATAATCAAACATGTTATGTTCAGCTGCATGTTGTGGCACAGGATAGTCCACTTTGCTTCTGGTCGCAGTTTGATAGTGAATACATCTCACATACCTTGCTTACATTGGTTTCACAAGATGTCAGTACACTACAATGCAAATTCTACGATCAACATCTGCATAGCCACTCCACAAGCCACAGATGGTGCATGGCGGAGTGTACTTTACACCACTACTAATCATTTCCTTCCGTGTTCCACTCACAAATAGAGGGAGGGAAAAACAACTGTCTATATGCCTCCATGTGAGCCCTAATTTCTCTAATATTATCTTCGTGTTCCTTATGCGCTATGTTTGTTGGCAGCAGTAGAATCATTCATTGTTCACCTTCAAATGCCTAAAAATAAAACTAAACTCCATCTGAACAGGCATCGGAAGGCCCAATGGTGCCAACCTACTGCCGTGTTATCCTCTCATCCAAAGGCGTCACTGGATGCGGATATGTTGGGGCATGTGGTCAGCACACCACTCTTCACTCGTCCTCAGCTTTCATGACTGGGGTTGCTACTTCTCAGTGAAGTAGCTCCTCAATTGGCTTCACAAGGGCTGAGTGCACCCCCTTGCCAACACTGGTTGGCAGACTTGAATGACCACCCACCCAAGTACTAGCCAAGCCCGACAGCACTTAACTTTGGTGATATGATGGAAACTGGTGTTACCACTGTAGCAAGACCACCGGTTCTCTAAATTTTTTTCAATAGTGTTTCTCGAAAAGAACGTCACCTTCCCTCCAGGAATTCCCGTTTGAGTTCCTGAAGCATCTCCGTAACGCATATGTGTTGTTCGAACCTACCAGTAACAAATCTAGCAGCCAGCCTCTCAATTGCTTCAATGTCTTCCTGCAATCCGATCTGGTATGGATCCCAGACACTCTAGCAATATGCAAGAATAGGTCGCACCAGTATCCTATATGTGGTCTCCTTCACATGTGAACCGCATTTTTCTAAAATTTTCCCAATGAATCAAAGCTGATCATTTGCCTTCCCTACCACAGTTCTCACATGCTCCGAGTTGTTTCACATGAGTGATGCTTTCTAAAACCATGTCGATTCGTGGACATAAGCTTCTCAGTATCAAGAAAGTTTATTATATCGAACTAAGAATTTTTTCTAGGATTCTGCAGCAAACTGAAGTTGGGGATATTGGTCTGTAATTCTGTGGGTGTGTTCTTTTACCCTTCTTTATATACTGGCGTCAACTGCACTTTTTTCCAGTCACTTGGGACTGTGCTTGGTGAGAGGTTCACAATAAATGCAAGCTAGCTAGGGGGCCAATGTCGTAGAGTACTCTTTGCAAAACTGAATTGGGATTCCATCTGGACCATTGCCAGAGAATACTCTGTAAAATTGAATTGGGATTCCAACTGGACCATTGCCAGAGAATACTCTGTAAAACTGAACTGGGATTCCATCTGGACCTGGTGATTTATTTGCTTTCAGTTGTTTGTCTATACCACAGATGCTTATGCTTATTACTACGTCATCCATACGGAAGTATGTCTGATGATGGTCAGATGACAGTATGTTTGTACAATTCTCTTGTGTGAATGATTTCTTGAGCATGAAATTTTAAACTTTAGCTTTCGTTTTGCTAACTTCAACCAGCACACCAGACTGGTCACCAAGCGATCGAATGGAAGCCTTAGACCCACTTAGCGATTTTACACAGGGCCAGAATTTTCTTGGGTTCTTTGACAGATCTTTCGCTAAGGTGTGACTGTGGTGGTAGTTGTATGCTTCATGCACAGATCTTCCCACAGATGCACGAATATCTACTAACCTTCACTTGTCATTTGTGCATTCTCTTTTGAACTGAAGATGCAACAGCCTCTGCTTCCTCAGCATCTACCGAATTTTGTTGTTAAACCATGGTGGGTGTTTTCCATCCTTTATCCACTTATGAGGCACATAAGTCTCCAGACTACGAGTTACAATCTGCCTGACATTTGCCCATAATCCCTTTACATCCATCTTACTGGAACTAAGTGTTGTCAATTCACTCTCTAAGTGATGTACTTACAACTGCTTATTTTCTCTATCTATCAGAAACAATCTCATAGCCTTCTTGACAGTTTTATTAACTTTCATAACCACAAGTTGTCATAATCACATCATGATCACTAATCCCCATTTCTATACTGTTCTACACTGACACTGTCGATAAGGCCCGACCTATCTGTACCTATAAGATTTAAGCTATTTCCACTGCGTGTGAGCTGCCAAGCTAGCTGCTCAAGACAGTTTTCAGGAAACATGTTCAAAAATATTTTGCATGACTGTCTGTCTGACTGACTGTCTGTCTGTACCCCCCTGCATTGAATCCATAGATATTCCAGTCTATAATCGGTAGATTAGTCACCTCCAACTAGTATTGTACGATTTGGGTATTCCTGCCCTACTGGCCATAGACTTTCTTTGAAAGTGGCCAGCAAAAGCATCCAACAATTAATTTGGTTTCACCTAGACATGTTATACACAATCAGGTAACTTCATGGTCACACTCAACTTTGACCTCAATAGAGAGAATGTTTTTGTCAACTGCAATAAACACTCCCCCTCCTATGGGCTCAACTCTTTCTTTCTGATATATATTCCACGACTCGCTAAATATCTCAGAGCTTTCTATTCTGGTTTCAGCCAGCTGTTGGTCCCGAGAATAACTTAAGCTCAAGAATTCCTGGAGGACAATAAATTCATGAACTTAATTACAAACACTTCAACAGTTTACTGATAAAATTTTGACAGAAGGAGTGTCCTTACTATGAAAGCCATATAACTTTCCTTACTGCTTATTGGCTAGTGAGTGTTCATCAGAGCACCTCAAACTACCGTCTAGTCTAAAAAAGCCCTCATGTGCACTCCCCAAGTACTCTGTTACAAGTAGCTGCTTCCTGACTCATCAAGGGGAGTCCTACCACTCCCCACATGATAATGCAGGTCTAGAGATCTGCAACCAAGACTGTCACAGGGTCGATGAAGCCTTTGGTTCAGACCCTCCACTTAGCTCCAAAACAAAGGATCCGGATCAACTCTGGGGACAGTGCTGCAAATTGTGAGCTCTGCTTGCCCCCTGCATGCGAGGCCAGCAGTCATCACCTCCGTCACCCACCTGTATGAACTGAGGATGGCCTCAGAACCCATGTGACAGGTGTTGATGGTGCCAACATTAGTCACAACTTGCAGATGACTGCACCCTGCACACTTGATAGCCGCAGGCAAGGTCGCCTCAACATCTTGGATGAGGCCCCCGCCAGACATACTGGATGCACATTGGCTTTCTTTCCAGCCATGAGTGCTATCTATCTAATGGGCTCCAAAACACGCCTAACGGAGGTCCCGATAATGAATAAACCCCTCCTCCCATGTGCCTGCTCAGATCCTGCTGAAGGAGCAGCCACCTGTCCACTCTTCACAATGAATGGGCACTCAGATGAGGTTTAATCATGGCTGCTTTCCTTCTGATTTGTATCATCTACAGCTAAGAAATTCAGTCACTTGTGATTACAACAATTTAGGTGCTGGAGATATTAATCATTTAATTTTTGCTTGTCCCAAGTTCCAGCAGTGTGGAGAACAATTCCTCGCAGAATTAAGAAAGCTAAGAATATCATTCCCTAAAAGCACTGCTGGTCTTTTTACTACAGAATGATAAGGCACTTCTTAGGTGTCCGATAAAATTGGGTTTTAGTTAGTAATTTTAAAATTTGACTGTGGACCTACAGAGAAGGTGCAATCACAATTTTAATGAGTGATTAACAAAATTGTTTGCATATCAAAGAGTTATGACAATGTGAATCTGTCTGTAACCATTTTTTGTAAAGAAAAAATATTTTTTAGTTCCATAATCAGAAATTAAGAAGCTTTTCTTATATTCTCTAACAGTGAAGGAATATTATTTTGTCATTTTTAAGTAATTTGTATATTTATTTGTTTTTATAAATCAGTTTTTTTTGTAATGTTTGATGGCTGATTAGTGCTGAAGTCATTGTTGGCTTAAAGCCAAGTAAATAAAGGAAAAGATTTTTGATGCCTGGTAACCAAAACCTAATTACTTTATTCCAATACTGGTGCTGAACAAAGTTTCACTGTCACTATTTGTCTGTGTAGGAAATGACGAGGAGACCAAAATCCAGGGGTAAATTCCAAATATATATACAGTCTCTCACAGATAGAGCACACCCAAATATTGCCTAAAATCATATTGAACTGGAGCAACTAAATTGCAACCTCAGTCCAAGTTCCTTCTAGCTCTTAAGTATGACATCTTCACCAAAATCCATCCCACTGTGTATCACTGTAAGCAGTACAGAGTTCATTGAACCCTCTGCGAGGCACTTTATTGTGAATAGCAGAGTAATCACGTAGATGTAGAGTGAGAGTGCAGGAGCTTACGCCAGTTCATTACTACCAGCAACACATCATCATAATATGCCTGTGCTTAATATTCAAAGGATTCTACCATAATCTAAGAGAGAAATTAAAAATTAAAATAACTTTTCCTCACTTCATCGGTGTATGCTTCAGTGTATTAGTGTTAACATTGTTAAGGTCTCAGAATGTTTAACAGAATATACTACGCAAAAAACATGATCTTAAGAAAAAATGTAAGTGGCACTAAATAATGAAAACATAAAGCTAAAAATCAGTCAGTATATGAAAATGTATGTCAAAATTAAAGTCACAAGTCTCAATTTCATCAGAGGAATATTTTGGTCAAAATCTGAGCTTTCACGAAAAACTGATGGTGTTAAATGTTAGATGCAGAAAGATTAAAATTTCTATCTAACCTCAGTTACATGTAAAAATGATATATATGTGACACCAATTAGTTACCTCTATTAGTTTTCAAGTTACTTACAAAAAACCAAATTTGGAATGAAAACGTCCGTATTCATAGTAGATTAAGTATCATTTGTATTTATAATAGAAAATTCTTATTACAGCACTTGATTACATTAATGTAATAATACAGCTGCACCAAGTTTCAAGACTGTTTTGTAAATAACTAAGCTTACAAGGAATCTCAAAATGGCAGTTTTCAGGTCATGTCGTTCTATTGGTTCCATTCTAAATATTCTAGCCAGCAAAGTTTAAATGTAGTCGAGGTAAAACTTTTTGAGTAACTAAAGTACACTTTATATAACAATTAAAAATTTTATAAAAAATTAAGAAGAATGTAAATTGTTAAATGACAGAGCTATTAATTAATGTGTGTCTGAGAAAGGGGGCATTTCAATACCACTACCTGTGCCTAGGGCAACTGGTAGCAGATGTTCTTTGGGGGTCCTCTGCACCATAATTACAGCCAGAGAGGCAGTTGGAGGGAGACACTTTGTACCGAGATACCAATCTGTCCGCATCAGTCAAACACCTGTGTGCACTGTGTCTTGGATGATGTCAGAGCTAGGTAGACTTGAATGCATTTTCCATAAAAGTAGGAAGTGAACTCACAAGGACTGTAGGCTGTCCTGGATCACTTAGCTTTCACAGAAGTAACTGTTTGTGTGTAGCCTTGCAATATTGACCAAACCATGTGGCAAGTGGCCAGATCATTTACCACTTTTAATACATACAATTAACTTTTAGTCATTAGAAGCAAGGGTGATAGACCATTTTACTTGGAACTTCCCATAGAGGTTGCCTCAGAACTGCTGTTCCCAGTAGGTATATTAGATAGGATACAAATACTTATCTTTTGTGCATGTGAATTATTACTAAATATATCCATTAGTTAAAACTCCAAACTTTTATTTATAGTCATAGTTCCTGATCTTGCTGAGTAAACAACAAGTAGGAACATTTTCTTTCAGTTAGCACAAAGAGTAATGTGGACTTGCACACTGGAAATTATGGTTAGTATGCTCTCCATCGGTTTCGAGCTAATGGCAAAAATAGTTTTCAGGCTCCTGTAAATGGCAAAGACAATTTAAGTGTCTTTTCATAATGGCATAACGAAGTAACGACCATTTAGAATATTTACCCACTGTCCCACACCATCTTTTGCCACCACTGTTATGGCTGCTCACCCAACCCAAGCTCTAAATTGTCCTGGTTCTGTCTTTCTGCCAATTCTACTTCTAACTCATCATACAGGTCATAACTGTGTAAAACAGAAGTGCAAGATCTGTCCATAAACTCATCTACCACACTTCGCTCCAACCATGTTAAAAGCATAGCTTACAGCATCACAGACAGGGCCAACTTGATTCTATTGCAAATTATGCCCACACATGTTGCCCAGAAGCACCATTTGCCCACCAGGATGGTTACTGCAAAATTATGGGAAATGTCAAGGTTGATCACCCTGTCGCAGGTAGCATATATCGAGTTTATCCCTAGTTATATTTTACAAGTCTCATATATCTTATTTTCATCAGTACTGTATTTCTTCCTTCCTTCCTTCCATCCTTCCTCCTCACTTACTTCAGTTCTTGCCATCTTGTATTTTACTCTCCTTACTCTTTTTATTCTTCATTTAAGGTTTACCTTTACCTCCTCATATCAACTTACTATTCTACAATGGCTCTCCAGCCTCAACAGCCTCCCTCTTTGTAAATAATTTTAATCAGAAGTAGTTTATTAACGTCTTCAAACTTTCTTCCCTAATTCTTATGTCATTCTGAATTATGAGGAACTTACCCCTTTCTTTCACATTTTTTAATATTTGCTTTCAATGTCCTTTCCTTTTGTCCTCCTCCTTATCATCTTCAGACAAAGTAAGTCTGAAAGTTTGAGATTTTTTTCTGGTCTTTGTATCACATCTCACTATTTTACATTTCTGCCCCAGGAATTTTAGATCTTTATTCTTTTTATTATTTTATTTTACCATTACAATGTAATAAAGAGAATAAAATTGTCAGATGCAGAGACTCTTCTGCTAACCACCTACTGAAGAAGAGCCACTATTGTGATCTATAAAAATGGGAGGAACAATGACGGAAATATATCGTATTTACTCGAATCTAAGCCGCACTTTTTTTCCGGTTTTTGTAACCCAAAAAACCGCCTGCGGCTTAGAATCGAGTGCAAAGCAAGCGGGAGTTCTGAAAAATGTTGGTAGGTGCCGCCACAACGAACTTCTGCTGTCAAATATATGTATCGCTACACAGGCATGGTTTGTAGGCACAAAGATAAATACTGGCGCCAAAACCTCTGCGTCAGTAAATTAATTTTTTTTAAAAAAAAGGTGGAAGACGAGCTTTTTTTTCTCCGCCCCGAGTTTCGACCACAGCATTTTCATATATTATCCAACGAAGTAAATACAAACTCCGTATTGTTCATCTTCGAATGTAGCAGAATTTCAATGTGCTACGAAAATCCGACTGGCAAGACTGGGATGTTTGTCAATATGGCCAACTCTACGTTCTGAAATTTTTCCGGGTCAACAGAAAGGTCCGATCTTACTCGTCGGCTTTGACCCGTGACGTAAGCGTGTTGTGGTGTGTGACGTCATTACGGCGCGGAAAACCTAATACATGGTTTGATGTACTCTTGTTTAAAGAACATGTATACGTAATATGAAGCAATTTGATGAACATATTGATCTGTAGCGTAGCCCACTTGAGGTTAGGTTGGGAGTTTTTTTTTTGGAATGCGGCCGCGGCAGCGGCCGCCTATGATTCGAAAATATTGATTTGACACTAGTATTCGATGTTTTCATATCCGCCATATTGGAATTGTTGTTTATGGTCGTTTCCGCGGTATTTGTGACGTCATGGGTCAAAGCCGACGGGTAAGATCGGACGCTTCTGTATTTCCATTTTTCCTATCCGTGAGAAGAGATGGTTGCTAATAGGAACTTTTATGAATTGTGAATCACATGCAGTATTCTCTTCACCATAAGAATAATACGAAAATAAACATTTTGCCATGTTTTCTTTTGTGTTTGCTGCTATCTCATTTAAATCTTGCCTGCCTAATAAACTACGAGACTAGAGTGAGACAACAGCAAACGCGGAAGAATATATGTATCGTGTCATGTTTATATTCGTATTAAGTGATACAGTCAGAAATGAAGCACGGCAACTGACTAGATTTTCAAATCTAAGATGACTCTAATTTCTGTGCAGAATTTAATGTACTAAAGAAGCGGCAAAGATTTTCAAACGGAGAAAATTTTTTGCTAAACTCTCGTTCAGAACATGTCCTATCATACGCAGTCTATTATTTGGTTCTTGTTGATCATTATCAAAGAAACAGCAGTGTAAGTAACAACAAATAGCAGTCTCTTGCCATTGTTTCGCTAATGAGACGATTCCTCTCTTTTGTTTTTTAATTGTAAGCGGCAGTAGCGCTCACAAAAGCAAGCCATGCCGCGAGCGGCGACAGTCCGTAAACACGCACTATCAGAATGCGACAAACAATGCATGACACAGTACAGTAATGTATTTTCAGCTTAGAGTGATGTAAACACCTATAACAAAGAAAACGGCACTTATCAGATCGAAGCAAAATAAGCAATAGATTCAAACCAGACGAAGCACGTGAAAAAGGAAGAGTACCCGTATAAATACGGACGGAGCGCCTGACGCATAGCAATGGCTACCTGGTAAAGCTTAACTGCTAAGCTTACGACTCGAACCAAACTACTGTAGCTGTATCGTCATTCATTCGACCTAAATTGTGTCTCATATTACAATGGACCAACTTTGTTTCGATTTGGAGGTGCGCCCTAAACCTCTTCTCTCCCCTTGAACTTCGAGTCTCAAATTTCGGGTGCGGCTTAGATTCGGGAAATTTTTTTTCCTTGATTTCGAGTCTCATTTTTCAGGTGCGGCTTAGATTCGAGTGCGGCTTATATTCGAGTAAATACGGTAGGTTTTGTTTCACTCATATAAACTGTAAAACTCACTGCAAAGCTTAGTCATCTCAACAACTTAAGTGGTAGATCTTAATCAAGCAAGTGGAACCAGGTAGTAGAAAGCTTCAAAAGTTCAACAGCAAATTGCATAAACAATACAAGCCCAAACCAAAGTAAATTTACACCTGTAATTCAAGCATCATAAACATATGATTTCTAGGGTGCCTTGTTGTTGTGGTCTTCAATCCAGAGACTGGTTTGATGCAGCTCTCCATGCTACTCTATCCTGTGCAAGCGTCTTCATCTCCTACTGCAACCTACATCCTTCTGAATCTGTTTAGTGTATTCATCTCTTGGTCTCCCTCTATGATTTTTACCCTCCACACTGCCCTCCAATACTAAATTGGTGATCCCTTGATGCCTCAGAATATGCCCTACCAACCAATCCCTTCTTCTAGTCAAGTTTTGCTACAGATTTCTCTTCTCTCCAATTCTATTCAATACCTCCTCATTAGTTATGTGATCTTACCCATCTAATCTTCAGCATTCTTCTGTAGCACCATATTTCGAAACCCTCTATTCTCTTCTTGCCTAAACTATTTATCGTCCATGTTTCACTTCCATACATGGCTACACTCCATACAAATACTTTCAGAAACAACTTCCTGACACTTAAATCTATACTCTATGTTAACAAATTTCTCTTCTTCAGAAACGATTTCCTGGCCATTGCCAATCTACATTTTATATCCTCTCTACTTCGACCATCACCATCTCCACAAATAGCAAAACTCATTTACTGCTTTAAGTGTCATTTCCTAATATAATCCCCACAGCATCACCAGATTTAATTCAACTACATGCAGTAAGTACTGGGAGATGAAGAAGCTTGCACAGGATAGGGTAGCATTGAGAGCTGCATCAAACCAGTCTCTGGATTGAAGACCACAACAACAAGGCACCCTGAAGACCATAACAACAAAAACATTCCATTATTCTCGTTTTGCTTTTGTTGATGTTCATCTTATATCCTCCTTTCAAGACACTCTCCATTCCGTTCAGGTGCTCTTCCAGGTCCTTTGCTGTCTCTGACAGAATTACAATGTCATCGGCGTACCTCAAAGTTTTTATTTCTTTTCTATGGATTTTAATTCCTAGTCCAAATTTTTCTTTTGTTTCCTTTACTGCTTGCTCAATATACAGATTGAATAACATCTGAGATAGGCTACAACTCTGTCTCACTCCCTTCACAACCACTGCTTTCCTTTCATGTCCCTCGACTCTTGTAACTGCCATCTGGTTCCTGTACAAATTGTAAATAGCCTTTCGCTCCCTGTATTTTACCCCTGCCACCTTTAGAATTAGAAAGAGAGTGTTCCAGTCAACATTGTCAAAAGCTTTCTCTAAGTCTACGAATGCTAGAAATGTAGGTTTGCCTTTCCTTAATCTTTCTTCTAAGATAAGTCGTAAGGCCAGTATTACCTCACGTGTTCCAACATTTCTACGGAATCCAAACTGATTTTCTCCGAGGTCAGCTTCCACCAGTTTTTCTATTCCCCTGTAAAGAATTAGTCTTTGTATTTTGCAGCCGTGGCTTATTAAACTGATAGTTCGGTAATTTTCACATCTGTCAACACCTGCTTTCTTTGGGATTGGAATTATTATGTTCTTCTTGAAGTCTGAGGGTATTTCGCCTGTCCCACACATCTTGGTCACCAGATGGTAGAGTTTTATCAGGACTGGCTCTCCCAAGGCTGTCAGTAGTTCTAAGGGAATGTTGTCTACTCCTGGGGCCTTGTTTCGACTTAGGTCTTTCAGTGCTCTGTCAAACTCTTCATGCAGTATCATATCTCCCATTTCATCTTCATCTACATTCTCTTCCATTTCTATAATATTGTCCTGAAGAACATCACCCTTGTATAGAACCTCTATATACTCCTTTCACCTTTCTGCTTTCCCTTCTTTGCTTTGAGCTGGGTTTCCATCTGAGCTTTTGATTAATTTTCCTGTAGGCAGTATCTATCTTAACCCTAGTGATATGCGCCTCTACATCCTTACATTTGTCCTCTAGCCATCCCTGCTTAGCCATTTTGCAGTTCCTGTCGATCTCTTTTTTGAGACGTTTGTATTCCTTTTTGCTTGCTTCATTTACTGCATTTTTATATTTTCTCCTTTCATCAAATAAATTCAATATTTCCTCTGTTACCCAAGGATTTCTACTAGTCCTCGTCTTATTACCTACATGATCCTCTGCTGCCTTCACTACTTCAACCCTCAAAGCTACCCATTCTTCTTCTACTGTATTTCTTTACCCTGTTTCTGTCAATCGTTCCCTAATGCTCTCTCTGAAACACTCAACAACCTCTGGTCCTACAGTTTATCCAGGTCCCATCTCCTTAAATTCCCACTTTTTTTTTCAGTTTCTTCAGCTTCAATCTCCAGGTAATAACCAATAGAGTGTGGTCAGAGTCCACATCTGCGCCTGGAAATGTCTTACAATTTAAAACCTGGTTCCTAAATCTCTGCCTTAGCATTATATAATCTATCTGAAACCTTCCAGTGTCTCCAGGCCTCTTCCACATATACAACCTTCTGTCATGATTCTTAAACCAGTTGTTAGCTATGATTAAGTTATGCTACTTTTACTACTGTGGTAGGTGTGGGCTTCATCTCTGTCTTGGCCACAATAATGCGTTCACTATGCTGTTTGTAGTCACTTACCCGCGCTACTATTTTTTTATTCATTATTTCCTGCATTACCCCTATTTGATTTTGTGGTGGTGGTGGTTAGTGTTTAACGTCCCGTCGACAACGAGGCCATTAGAGACGGTGCGCAAGCTCAGGTTAGGGAAGGATTGGGAAGGAAATCGGCCGTGCCCTTTCAAAGAAACCATCCCGGCATTTGCCTGAAACGATTTAGGGAAATCACGGAAAACCTAAATCAGGATGGCTGGAGACGGGATTGAACCGTCGTCCTCCTGAATGCAAGTCCAGTGCGCTAACCACTGCACATTTGATTTTGTATTTATAACCCTGTATTCACCTGACCAAAAGTCTTGTTCCTCCAGCCACCAAACTTCACTAATTCCCACTATATCTAACTTTAACCTATCCATTTCCCTTTTTAAATTTCTAACCTATCTGCCCGATAAAGGGATTTGACATTCCACGCTCCAACCCGTAGAACCCCAGTTTTCTTTCTCCTGATAACAACGTCCTCCTGAGTAGTCCCCGCCCGGAGATCCGAATGGGGGACTATTTTACCTCCGGAGGAGACCATCATCATTTAACCATACAGTAAAGCTGCATGCCCTCAGTAAAAATTACGGCTCTAGTTTCCCCTTGCTTTCACCCATTCGCAGTACCAGCACAGCAAGGCATTTTGGTTAGTGTTACAAGGCCAGATCAGTCAATCATCCAGACTGTTGCCCCTGCAACTACTGAAAAGACTGCTGCCCCTCTTCAGGAACCACACGTGTGTCTGGCCTCTCAACAGGGTGCCTTAACATGATGGAAATATGCTTGCCATGACAAAACTAGAGTGGATGCTGTGGAGTAGTCATTGTCTTCATAAAGAAAGATACAGGAACTGCAATAAATTGGGGGAAAAAACTGATTCAGGATCCAGGCTTCATTCAGTTATTTTATTGATCCTAATAAAAAAAGCTATGATATAATGAAAAGGTTAGTTGCTACTTACCATATAGCAGAGATGATGAGTCACAGATACACACAACAAACTGTCAGAACATGAGCTTTTGGCCAACAAGGCCTTCATTGGAAATAGACGAAAAACACTGGAGACGCAATTGGGTGGTGGGGGTAAGGAGGAGGCTGGGGTAGGGAAGGGGAGAGATAGCAGGGTAGGGGTGATTGACGGTGAAGTGCTTCTTGCGGGAGCATGCAGAGACGAGGTGGAGAGATGGTGAGGCAGCTAGGTGTAGTGAGGAGGTTAGACAGTGGGCCTCAACCTTGATAGTCTTAGTCCTTACCCTCTAGCCCCTTTCCTGTTCTCATTCTAGCACTACACAGTCCTCTATTGTACCAATGCCCTGCACCCACAGAGTTTTTACCTGCCTCCTTTACCGCTGAGCCCCCCCCTCCCCTCCACCCCCACTCCCCTGTCTAACCTCCCAACTGCACCTAGCTGCCCTACCCTCTCTCCAACTATGTCAACCCTGTATGCTCCCACAAGCAGCACTTTACCATCCTCCACCCATAGCCTGCTATCCTTCCCCCTCCCTGCCCTAGCCGCCTCCTTACCCCCACCACCTCGTGGAATCTCTCATCATGTACTGCTGCTCACATGGTGGCCTCGGCAGCCAGAGACTGCAGTCATGCATGTGAGAGTTGCATTTGCTTCTACATATTTGTGTGTGTGTGTGGGGGGGGGGGGGGGGGGAGGGAGCGCCTATCTGTACTCGGCACCTCCATTGTTGAACCTATAATCTAACATTTATTTCACTTCCCTATCCCGACTTTGCTCTTGCTGTAATAACATTAATTCTTTTTCAGTAAAGGTCACAGATATTCTCCATTTTGTTATTCTCTGAAGGATGAAGGATAGTTTAATCTTCAGGCTAACATAACAACAGGCTAATGTGACAATAGACTGTGAATATACTTCCGCCACAATACCACCACCACCACCACCACCACCACCACCACCACCACCACCACCACCACCACCAACAACAACAACAACAACCAGCTAGCAGAAATGAGTAATTGGCTTCAACATGACAGGGATCTTAACTCATCACTTTTGGTATCTTCAACTAAACTTATCCTGGTAACTGACTAGTTGCAGGTTCTACCTGCCACAGCCAACAATCCCTGCTATGCTGTCGTGTAACTCTGGTGTTGCTCCTGGAGAACAATCTACTGCACCCATCTGCGCAATGGGCAGGTGAAAGGCCTTCCTGACATCACACCTGCACTGGCTACTCTCACCTGTAGTGGCACCTGGAAAACCAACTGGGCCAAAGTCTAGACAATTCCCCAACATGTTATACAGCCACACTGACGATTCAAAATGTTCCTTTACAACAGTTCACACCCAAAGCTTTCATGGAAACTTGAAATAATGATGTAAAATAAATACGATAGGCAAATTGCAACTCTAGCTTTATAATAGTTGTCTAATTAAAGTGAGTTAAGATAAGAGATAGGCAGTCAGTGATTCACACAATAACTGCTGTCATTTTTATTATTAACTTTTACTAACCTGATCTAGATAATTCATGTACGATGCTGCACGTCTTTTGAAGGCTGACACGGCAGGATGCATCTTAGCGTGAAGTGAGAAAGCTGATGCAGGAGAGAGTGCCATGCCCTTCCACAGTTCAGTGCGACTGTCAGACAATACACCTGAAAGCTACTAACACACAACAGGACTGAATACATAAAGGAAATAACATACCAAACAAAAAGCAAAGTAAAAGATATTTTAATATTGCCTATTTTAAGGCTGTAAGGTAGTGGATTGTTATATTTGAAAAAGTAATAATTGGCAGAATTCAACTGTTTTTTGACCTACACACAATTCTACAACATGTTTTGAGAGAGAGTGCTCTAATCACGAGTCTCAAATTCAGTCCATGAGGTTAAAACATTAAAAAGCCTACCAACACATTTACAATGCTCATAAAATAAATAGAATAAAAGCACAATGGACTGTGGGATCTTGTCCTACGTTACTTCTGCCCATAGCCATTCCACCTCACACCAGGACTTATCCTACACACCTCACGAAGTGTCGACTTAACATTCTTGCAACCCACAAGTGATCACCACCTGGTGTGTGGTACTCTATGAGATTTGACAACTATCGACAGAAGTCAAAGATTTTAAAGTAAACCGAGGATTTGTTGGTAACTTTTTAGTGTTTCAAAGTGAGGAGTGAGTTTGACAGTCTGATGATGAGAGCACTGTCTCTTGAAAAGCACTGTCAAATTGTATGTAGGATATAAAATGGATGACTGCTACCAATTATTATTTTTAAAAGACATTGTCAAACACTTGTTCTACAAGCAAATTTACTTTAAATTTTTTTGGGAGATGGGTAGATTTTCTTAATTTAGTGGCAAGTCTTTTTCATACTATGTGGCTGGCACTGTACGTTGTTGCAAAACATATTTATGTTTGTTTTATCAGATCTATCTAAAACTAGCAGTCAGTGTACTATTCCTGAAAGTCAGATAAACTACGACTTTTTGGGTAGGTTAACTATCACCTCTCCCTGATGGCTTTTCATGTTCCTCCTGACTAACACTGCCAACAAGAAACATTTTTTGTCTACCATTTGTTCTCCATTTCATAAGAAATGGCCCTTGGCTTCAAGTTCCTTGACACACAATCACATATTGAGCATCAACATGGTGCACCTTTCCTAAATCAACTCCTTTTGTCATTTGATATGTAAACATCTTATTTTGATGGGAAAGGAAGTGACAACATGTGGAAATATTTATGCGAAAGTGAACCATATGGACTTTTTCTGGGAACACTACTCAGACCGCATTTTCAAGAATGATCCCCTGTGCACAGTTTAAAGATACAACAGTTCTCGATTTACTGCCAGATTTTCATTGCTTTCCAGTTACTCATTTTGTTGTAATAATGGGAACGATTCATACATTTCACTATAAGGTAAAGTGCAACAATCTACAAAATGAAAACTGGAAATCCTAGGCCGGTTGTCGCTTTTCACAGTTATGTTTTCATACACATATTGCTACATAATGGAAAAATATCAAGTGTGTGTGTAAAGTTGTTTTTGCGTTCTCATGTGTTGCAGCCTTGAAGATGCTAATCTGCCAGGTCTGAGCCGTATTTAGCTTTGAACAGTTGCCTTGCTTATGTCCCCATTTCTTGTCAGAAGCACATGTTTATTACGAGATCAAAAATGATGATGCCTTAGTGCAGTTCTGTTTCACAGTCAGTAAAGAGAGCCCCTGATTGCCTCAGTACTATCGAAAGTATGGTAATTAGCTGAAAGAGAACACTCAGGAATTTCAAGTTCTGTATCACCAGATGGAGTTCTGGTTGACTACAAAAATCTGCATGGGAATATTTTTCACAGGAGTCATAAAGAGGAAGATCCAACCTTACATGTGAAAAAGCAATTTGGAAAAATTGAGGAATGAAGTGTAAGACTTTCATTATTTGAATGGAATAACCCTTTGGCATGTTGTTCGGAAATGGGTCAGAGATACAAAAAGTTCAATAAACAGCTTGTGCTGATGGAAACTACTCTAATAGCAGGAAAAAATGCATGTTCTTGTGAGAAATTACAGACACTGGTGAAACATTGAATAGACTGTTTACTACACTCATGAGACTTGCTGTGACACACACCATTCCACAAAGTTTGGATAGTAGGAACAAAAAATGACGTACAGATAAAATAGTAGATAGAACTATTGCAAAGAAAGTTTTCAGGTGTGGAAATGTGGAATATAAACATGGACAGTTCCAGAAATAATTACGTGTTACATTGGAAACAAAGATGGGTTTGTGCAAAATAGTGGCCTGTGTTTTATTTGAAAATGCAGTAGTGATTACTGTTCTGAGTACAATGCCAGACATGATTAAGGCTGGTTCAGAAGAATTCTCAGAAAGTTATCCAATAGATCTACAACTGTTAGACATCAGGTTCCATGTCACAAATGATAAATCCATATTGCGAAATCCATCTATGAAATGAAAGGAAGATTTTGTTATTGAATGACTGGAAAATAACAAAAAAGATCTTTCATCTCATGTCAAACTGCAGTAGAATTTATGTGACAAACACATATGCGCTTCAGTTTACCATAGAATTCCTTTTGGAGAGAGTGTTGTGCCCAATGGACAAAGAAATTAAACTTCTGTGGTTGCCTGTGGCATACTGCAAACTCAGTGCTATTGAACTAATTTGGGCCTTTATCAAGAGCAAGATAAAACAAGACCATTCAGATAAACAACATTCTGCTCTACAAAGAATCTCCCAGACTGTCTGGAGGAATTCAGTGAATTGTATAAACAAAATCAAAAGAGCTAATTGTCTGCACACAGCAAAAGAACCATTGCTGATTCAAGTAGGCATGCAGAGTAGCAGCAATACCTAAGGATGTAGCGAAAGATATTAAAATTGTGTTTTCCCCCATTAATTCTTTATTCTATCCTGGAAAATCTCTTCCATCTCACTGCAGCACAAGGTGGAATTTTCATATACTGTTATAAATGCACAATACATTTCATATTTGTTTCCTTAGACTGCTTGGCTATCTAGTGTTTATTAGCAAATTCTCACTTTACCACCAGATTCTTGTCATCTACATATGATAGGCACACATTAACTCCATCAAATCAGGAACTACTACTAAGACATTTCATTTGTAACAATATTTGGCACTAAACAAATTTGTATAATTATGATTTCTACATGTCACAGGTATTCAACTACACAACAAGATTTCCTCGTATGTACTACAGTCCAAAACCAATAAAGCTTCTTCATTGATTAAACTTTTAATTTGCATTTTGTATGCTCTAACCTTTCCACTTGCAGCAACCATAGCTGTCAAGGAAGCAGCAAGGCATTCATCAGTAGTCTTCAACCTATCCGTGATGGAGGGGCATAGTTCTCTTTCCACCTGAGTCTTGCTTGCATAAGCACGCGACAGTTCTGAAACACATTTTCTTGCCATGCTAAATTAAGTATTTTAATATGAAACAATAGACACTACCAAATTTCTAATATCATTTAAAAACACTTTTCCTAAATTTCAGAAATGACAGCTGATAACTCACCTTTAATAGATTCATGAACATTCTTCAGTATTTCTGTAACTTCTAAGAGAAACCTTCTCTGTGATGAGGGAGGATGTTGACAGCTTCTTTTATCTAAAAGTTTGGTAAACATATATGCCAGTTTGTCATCTTGTCATTACACTCTTTTTTTTATATTATTTTAATTTTTTTTATTCACAAGCGAAAGTATGAAAGGGGAAAATGAAAATGACGATGGGTCACAATGTAACATACTGTAGCTTTACTGGGAATGATACTGATGGTGGTACCAGTTGACCTTCATTCCTCTATGGTCACTCAATGTATGCCACACATTTCAACAGTAACTGATTGAAACACGCAAAAAGTTCTTGGGAAGAAACAGTGACATTAATGACCAGAAAACAATCACCTTCAGATAAATAATAAAGTTACAGAACATTAACATATTTATATCCATACCTGCAAATTAATTCTTTTCTTTTTTCCTCTTACTCCAACATATTATCAAGATACACCCATCAAATTCACCTCGTTTGCCCAAAAGGTAGAAATCCATGCACTTAAGTGAATGCATTCACTTCTTTTATTTGCCTATTACAATGATGGACCCCACAATATAGTAGTGAAAGGAACTGAAGAAACATCTGACATGACACAGAAATTGTATTTGAAATTCAGGATATCACCACTGCTTCCTTTTCAATGTACGTGATATTATGGGCTTTGCCATTGACAAGAACCTTTGAAATTACAATCCATGAAGATCTACAACTCTTGTTTCATGTACATTTAATACACAACACATCAATAAGTACTAGAATGGTAAAATTACATTCATCGCCTGACAAACAGTGGAGGAAAATGTAATCTCATCATAAAAACCCTAATAAAAATTCCATTTCAGTGATTTCTATTCTGGTACTGCATGACAAAATCAAATTGTAGAGCAAACAGTTTCTGCCCCCATAAATTCCACAATGTAAGTTTTGTGGCTTCATGGACTGATTGTACCTTATCAATTAATTGGAAATTTGTGATGTTGATAGTCAATACTTACTCTATCAATTTGCATGTTAATGAAAGCACTTGTATTGGTTTCAGGCTTTTCATTTCCAATCCTGTAACAGCTTTTAATGACTGTCTAAAAACGAAAATCCTGCACTTGGCGGCAAAAAAAGAAAGGCCATGTTTTCTCTATTATAAGACATTTCACCTGATTCCATGTTCCTCAAATATAAGTGTGACATTCGGGAACCACTTCAATCACCAATAGGTTTCTTCCACGTCAATTTGAAATAATGATGATGTTGACTTCACCGTTTTTGTTCATATTATAGTTTACATAATTTTGAGTATCCACATCAAAGTACCGGTTTTCACCTGTGGGTAGAACTCAGAGTCAGCCACATGAGTATGTCAGTATTCTAGTTGGTTTCTGGGCTTCTCGCGATAAATGCTTTTCTGCTCCTGACCTAGTTCCAGTTCATTAACTGTCCGCAGTGTGTCCACTAGACTTCATGTGTGGCAGCTGACAGTATTGCGCACACCAATCTGACCAAGTGTTTCATTAGTTGCAACTATATTCAAATGGCTCTGAGCACTATGGGACTTAACATCTGAGGTCATCAGTCCCCTAGAACTTAGAACTACTTAAACCTAACTAAACAACGGACATCACACACATCCATGCCCGAGGCAGGATTCGAACCTGCGACCGTAGCAGTCCCGTGGTTCCGGACTGCAGCGCCTAGAACCGCACGGCCACCGCGGCCGGCTGCAACTATATTCCTCAGCACTTTATACACGTTGAACCCATTTCTGAGGAATGAATTGGTAAGAAGCTAATGTTGTCCCAAATGGCCACACTATGCTTGAGTGCTTGGCTCAGTTTGATTTGGGCCATCTGTCTTCTTCTGGGCATCGACCAAGGCTTTTTTTGTTAAAACAGTATTTCGTAAAACGTTATCCCCTAAGTAACTCATCTTGATGTGTTTCAATTGAAAGTTTAACTTGCCTACATTTATTGACAGCTGTCTACTTGCAGGCCATATAATATTGAATAGCTTCAAAATTATGGTGTCTGGTCATGGTTGTTCTAATGAATAATGTGTTTGCCTTCCTACTGATATCCGTCAATTCCAAACCTCCCGTCTGTCTTTAACTCCGTGAGTATGGTGTAGTTGAATTTGAAGATATTGCCTTTGCAAACATACCTGCTGGACATCTGTATTATCTTTCTGGTAGTTATCTTCGCAATAAGGAATACCTTAGTCACGTAATATGCTTCACAGGATACATGGGTCTAAAATCCAATTTTGCAATAGGCACAACAAAAAGATTCACACAATTATAGCATTCGGCCATTAAGGTCTTTCTCAACACACACACACACACACACAGCTCGCACATATGTCTGCAGTCTCAGGCAACTGAAACCACACTACGAGCAACAGCACCAGTGTGCATGATGGGAGTGGCAACTGGGTGGGGGTAAGGAGGAGGCTGGGGCAGGGAGGGGTAGGGATAGTATGGTGGGGGTGGCAGACAGTGAAGTGCTGTAGTTTAGAGGGAGGGCAGGAAAGAAGGGGGGGAAGGTAGTGGAAAGGAGAGAAATAAATGGAAATTAAAAGATTGTGTATGGCAGTGAAATGACGGCTGTGTAGTGCAACAATTGGAACAGGGAGGGGGGCTGGATGGGTGGGGACAGTGACTAACAAAGGCTGAGGTCAAGAGGGTTACGGGAACATATGATGTATTGTAGGGAAAGTTCCCACCTGCGCATTCCAGAAAAGCTGATGTTGGTGGGAAGGATCCATATGGGACAGGCTGTGAAGCACGTCATTGAAATGAGGGATATCATGTTTGGCAGTGTGTTCAGCAACAGGGTGGTCCACTGGTTTCTTGGCCACAGTTTGTCGGTGGCCATTCATGCACTGGTGCTGCTGCTCGCAGTGTGGTTTCAGTTGCCTGAGACTGCAGGTGTGTGTGTGTGTGTGTGTGTGTGTGTGTGTGTGTGTGTGTGTGTGTGTGGTTGACAAAGGCCTTAATGGCCGAAAGCTATAATTGTGTGAATCTTTTTGTTGTTCCTATCGTGACTCAACATCTCCACTATATGGTGTATAGCAACTTTCCTTCTCTAATATTGTTACATCCCATCCTGGATTTTCCATTGTTTGATTAAAATCCAATTTTTTTATTATTTTTTCCCCTGTATCACTGTTAGATCGCTAGCAGTTTTCTATTATGGCAACTTGTACATTGTACATCATGTGGTTCCAGTTCTTCATGGCCATTTTTAATGGACAATTATGTTACAATTTTCAGCAGTTTTCCGCTGTCCTTGCACACATCACACAGACAGTTTCAAGCCCTTTGATGTTTAATATTTTACACTTTCCCTCATTTACTTTTGTACCTGATGCTATGCTGTTTCCAGTGTGTGTGTGTGTGTGTGTGTGTGTCACAAGAACAACAACAACATAGGGGTAAGCTCTTAGAGTGAAGATTACTCTTGAAATCGTCTGACCTGTTAATTTTTCATTCAGTCTCCTGTGACGCATTTCCAGTGACAGCGCCAAAAGCAACATGGAAAGTAAACTACCTTGTGGTACATCTCTTTGTATATTGATGGCTGTCTTTGCTGTGATTCCTTTTATCATATTCAGGATTACTTGTACAGCCCTTTCTTTGAGACCTGCTTCAGTAATTGTTCTAGAGCGTGGCAATTAAGTCAGTTCAAAGCTTTACAGAAGTCAACAAAGAGCATAGCACATTTTATTTTAGTTACTTGCAGCTACTTACAACATCTCGATAGTCTCTGACTGATGTAATGATAGACTCTCCAGGAAGGTAGGATTGATGCTCCTTTATCATTTTCACAAGTAGAGGCATCATTCTATTGTTAACTCCTCTGAAAATTTTTCTACAACCAAAATTTAATAAAGTTGTTGGATGTAAGTTACCTATTTTGTTCTGACCTCCTCCCTTTGACACAAGAACATTTTTTCTTACTTTCAACTCTGTGGTAACAGCCCCTTCTCATTATTTCAGTTAAAATCCAATGATATTCCAGAATTAGGGATGAAATTTCTTTGGGAGACCATATGGTATGGATGAATTGATGGATGGCAACTTTGTGCCCAACTCAAAAACTTCCTCTGCATTAAAAACAGCTACATGTCCACTACTCTCGTCGCTTGTAATCCCCCACTTAAAAGCTTGTGTCATTTCACCTATATTAGCCACATCTGTTTCATCAGAGTCGAGTAATTGTTCCTAATGTTGCTCGATTTTTTGGAGATACCTGTTTGGTTTGTGAGAAGCTTCCCACTGACTGTTTCTAAGCTTCCGATATATGTGTATATGTGTTTTTTCTTTTTTATGTACACCCCATATTATTCCATATGCAATCAATAACATGAGAAATCAGAATAGCAATGGTGTTGGTTGCATTGCAATAAGAAAGTTGCATCCTGAGAAATTGGAATGTGAAGTTGGCACGTGAAATGAATGAAACGCGCCGCTATTGCATTTCCTGCGATGCAAGAGTGACCTGCACGTTGCTCGTAATCGCGACTTAATTGACATATTCGGATGCAACAAACACTGTACTTATGTATAGCTATATACACTGTTAGCACGTGGCCTGGGAAACATACAGATGTCCACTCAACCAGAATGAAAACAAGGACACTGTTTACTTGTACATGCATTATTAAACTTTTTGACAGTACTACAATGGACATAACGGTAACGAAATACTGATAACCACCATCAGAGTAAACAAAATTAATGGCTGTCAAAGGGATACATGCTACTTGTACGTAGCTGTACATCAATTACACAATGGTACATGCCATGTACAGAACATGTACTGGACATCTTTAATGACTGTCACACATCTGAACCATTGCAGATGGTGCAACACATGCATAAACGTACAGTAGTACTTACGAAACAAACCTAGGTCTTCTCTGTAATACACAAAATGTATGCTGGTGTGCAATCACATGTCTCACAGCCAAAACGCTACGATGTATATATGAAGGTAGTATCTGTTCCCGAAAGAACAAATACCATTGATGACCGTGCAGCTTCTCTAGAATGAAATGATAATTAAATCAACACTCTAGCTGCAAACAGACGTTGATATACATCATTTGGGACATTTTGAAAATGTGTGACCCGACGGGACTCAAACCCAGGATCTCCTGCTTACATGGAAGACGCTCTATCCATCTGAGCCACCGAGGGCACAGAGGATAGTGCGCCTGCAGGGACTTATCTCTTGCATGTTCCCCTTGAGACCCATATTCCCAACATGTCCACACCATTACATTCGTAGTGCACCTAATAGATGTTTGCCCATCACACTCAATACTTGTGACAGATTAATCTACCAAGTCCCGTACGAGTTGGGGCATAGCCTGTGCGTTTGCACAAGAAGGTCAATGGCCGGTTAGCCATATTTTAACTATATATGAAGGTAGTATCTGTTCCCAAAAGAACAGATACAGACATGCTGGTGACCGTGCAGCTTCTCTATAATGTAAGCAGGAGATCCCAGGTTCAAGTCCCAGTCGGGTCACACATTTTCAACATGTCCCAAACGATGTATATCAACGCCTGTTTGTAGCAAGGGTGTCGATTTGATTATCATTTCAGTTCTTCTGTCAGTCAATGTAAGGTACATCTCAGGAACCGCTTGTATTGTCGCCCACTAAGATTGCCATCAATAAAACACCACACCATACATTGAGACTCCACTGACGATGTTCAACCCGGCGAATCCATTGAGAGTTTTCTGATGACCAGTAGTGCATATTGTGTAAGTTGGTGTTCCCATTGTT
This sequence comes from Schistocerca nitens, assembly GCF_023898315.1. Lineage (NCBI taxonomy): Eukaryota > Metazoa > Arthropoda > Insecta > Orthoptera > Acrididae > Schistocerca > Schistocerca nitens. The sequence goes on along the minus strand of NC_064614.1, from coordinate 621,262,412 downwards.
TGTAAACTTGGCCTCAATGGTAAACACAAAGTAATGGCCTTGCCACAGAATCCATTGATAATATTTTCAGGTTACTGTGATCATTGTTGCCCTGGACATCTTGATGTAGCGGCATGTGATAACAGAGGTATCTATGCCTGTGGCGAAAGTGTATTCTACATCTACATTCATACTCCGCAAGCCACCCAACGGTGTGTGGCGGAGGGCACTTTACGTGCCACTGTCATTACCTCCCTTTCCTGTTCCAGTCGCGTATGGTTCGCGGGAAGAACGACTGTCTGAAAGCCTCCGTGCGCGCTCTAATCTCTCTAATTTTACATTCGTGATCTCCTCGGGAGGTATAAGTAGGGGGAAGCAATATACTCGATACCTCGTCCAGAAACGCACCCTCTCGAAACCTGGCGAGCAAGCTACACCGCGATGCAGAGCGCCTCTCTTCCAGAGTCTGCCAATTGAGTTTGCTAAACATCTCCGTAACGCTATCACGGTTACCAAATAACCCTGTGACGAAACGCGCCGCTCTTCTTTGGATCTTCTCTATCTCCTCCGTCAACCCGATCTGGTACGGATCCCACACTGATGAGCAATACTCAAGTATAGGTCAAACGAGTGTTTTGTAAGCCACCTCCTTTGTTGATGGACTACATTTTCTAAGCACTCTCCCAATGAATCTCAACCTGGCACCCGCCTTACCAACAATTAATTTTATATGATCATTCCACTTCAAATCGTTCCGCACGCATACTCCCAGATATTTTACAGAAGTAACTGCTACCAGTGTTTGTTCCGCTATCATATAATCATACAATAAAGGATCCTTCTTTCTATGTATTCGGAATACATTACATTTGTCTATGTTAAGGGACAGTTGCCACTCCCTGCACCAAGTGCCTATCCGCTGCAGATCTTCCTGCATTTCGCTACAATTTTCTAATGCTGCAACTTCTCTGTATACTACAGCATCATCCGCGAAAAGCCGCATGGAACTTCCGACACTATCTACTAGGTCATTTATATATATTGTGAAAAGCAATGGTCCCATGACACTCCCCTGTGGCATGCCAGAGGTTACTTTAACGTCTGTAGACGTCTCTCCATTGATAACAACATGCTGTGTTCTGTTTGCTAAAAACTCTTCAATCCAGCCACACAGCTGGTCTGATATTCCGTAGGCTCTTACTTTGTTTATCAGGCGACAGTGCGGAACTGTATCGAACGCCTTCCGGAAGTCAAGAAAAATAGCATCTACCTGGGAGCCTGTATCTAATATTTTCTGGGTCTCATGAACAAATAACGCGAGTTGGGTCTCACACGATCGCTGTTTCCGGAATCCATGTTGATTCCTACATAGTAGATTCTGGGTTTCCAAAAACGACATGATACTCGAGCAAAAAACATGTTCTAAAATTCTACAACAGATCGACGTCAGAGATATAGGTCTATAGTTTTGCGCATCTGCTCGACGAACCTTCTTGAAGACTGGGACTACCTGTGCTCTTTTCCAATCATTTGGAACCCTCCGTTCCTCTAGAGACTTGCGGTACACGGCTGTTAGAAGGGGGGCAAGTTCTTTCGCGTACTCTGTGTAGAATCGAATTGGTATCCCGTCAGGTCCAGTGGACTTTCCTCTGTTGAGTGATTCCAGTTGCTTTTCTATTCCTTGGACACTTATTTCGATGTCAGCCATTTTTTCGTTTGTGCGAGGATTTAGAGAAGGAACTGCAGTGCGGTCTTCCTCTGTGAAACAGGTTTGGAAAAAGGTGTTTAGTATTTCAGCTTTACGCGTGTCGTCCTCTGTTTCAATGCCATCATCATCCCGGAGTGTCTGGATATGCTGTTTCGAGCCACTTACTGATTTAACGTAAGACCAGAACTTCCTAGGATTTTCTGTCAAGTCTGTACATAGAATTTTACTTTCAAATTCACTGAACGCTTCTCGCATAGCCCTCCTTACGCTAACTTTGACATCGCTTAGCTTCTGTTTGTCTGAGAGGTTTTGGCTGCGTTTAAACTTGGAGTGAAGCTCTCTTTGCTTTCGCAGTAGTTTCCTAACTTTGTTGTTGTACCACGGTGGGTTTTTCCCGTCCCTCACAGTTTTACTCGGCACGCACCTGTCTAAAACGCATTTTACGATTGCCTTGAACTTTTTCCATAAACACTCAACATTGTCAGTGTCGGAACAGAAATTTTCGTTTTGATCTGTTAGGTAGTCTGAAATCTGCCTTCTATTACTCTTGCTAAACAGATAAACCTTCCTCCCTTTTTTTATATTACGCTTGTTCGAGGGATTCCCATCCATCTCTCCATTTCATCAATACTTGTATGAGGGTTTATTGCAGCGGCTGCCAAACAGCTACCTCTGCTGCTTCATGTGTTGTACCTTTGCTCCGGATCTGCATGCATGAAGACAATTTCCCTGTTGCACGAAGCCTTCTAACAATATTCACGAAGGTACAGCAGGTCAGATGACGTCTGGTGGATGTACACCTATGCTGCTCTTGTGCCTGTACAGTAATATCAAATCAACCATTTCCTCATTTGTGAATACCATGTCAAATGCCTAGAAGGGATGGCCAGGTCAACTGTTGCCATGCACCTGTACGTACTTCCACACAGAACAACCTGGTTCGTACTGGGCCATTTCCACAGAGCGCTTACTGCAGCCCGTTCCTGTACTCAACTGCAGAGTTGAAGGGTTGACCTGGGTGGTGTAATAGCATGGCGTACACCGGCCGGTACTGTTCAGTAGTCTATACGTAGATAAATACAACATGCACAACACTAATATGTACAAATCAGTACTGGTTGCACGAATCCCTATTACTACTTTCGGCCCTCGTGATAACAGTGAAAGTAAGAATACGTACGTCAATCACATCGTGATTACAAGCAATAAGTGGGTCACGCTCGTGTTGCGGGAAGTGCAATAGCAGTACGTTTTGTTCATTACATGCATCAACTTCGCATTCTGGTTTCGCACGATGTAACTGACATATTGCGATGCAAACAACACCATTATTATTGTGGTTTCTTATGTTGTTATTGCACATGGAATAGTGTGGGGTGTCATCAGTTGGTGGGTTGATTTGGGGGAGGGGACCAAAGTGAGGTCATCGGTCCCATTGGATTAAGAAAGGATGGGGAAGGATGTCGGCTGTGCCCTTTCAAAGGAACCATCCTAGCATTTGCCTGAAGTGATTTAGGAAACCGCAGAGAACCTAAATCAGGGTGGCCAGATATGGGTTTGAACTTTGTCCTCCCAAATGCGAATCCAATGTGCTAACCACTGAGCCACCTTGCTCAGTTATGGGATGTCCACTTAAAAGATAGGACAAGTTTGTGTTGAAACCAATATTTGCACACAGTTTAGAAACACACAGTTTAGAAATTCTCATAGTATTTACTTCTGTGAGCCCCTGCAGTACATTCATAATCATGAAAGCAGTTTGCCAATACCTACTGTGGTTCCAGAGATATTGGTGGTGAAAAGAGTAGGTGGGGCACCCTGTATATATCAAAGATTGATTCTCTCTCTCTCTCTCGAACGTGGTGGTGGTGATTTTAGGGTGCTCAATGGCATAATCATCAGTGCCCTTGCTAAATATAAATGTAATTATGCTTTTTTATGTTTTTGGTCATTCATTCACTATAAATGATGTCTCAGTTACACGAGTTTATTTTCAGACTAAATTTGTTCAAATTTATTGAAAAAGATATTGTATTGTCTAAGCAAAAGAGTGGTACACTCCAGCAAAAATTAATATTATCTTGGAGCGTAGAAGATATGACTTCTGGTTAACACTTTCACAATTTAGTAGTTAACAACAGAAATGAAAAGTGAAATGCCAAATCTAAAGGAAAATAAGAATTTACAGCCTGTAAGAATGTGAGATAACATGCTGTTCATTTCATATCCATCACTAAGCTCTTACATTTTCAGATTTACTGCATATGATCCCCGAGTGGCTCTCATCAGTCTCTGGCATACACATCTGTCCAATTTTGAACATCTTGATACATTTACAGAAAGTGCTTTTAATTCTTAGCATTGTAAATGCTCTGCATGTCTCTGCCCTATTATTTTTCACACAGTCTGGTAACTTGCTTAGACTGCTTTTACTTCTTGTTAGCAATGTCATTCTCTAAGGACTTGTTTAGTGAATGATTGACTGTTGCCCTCTTCATTTGGTCCTTGAATCCCCATACAACCAACCCACTATTAGATATAATTGCATATTTCCAGCATTCCTCAAGAATTGAACCAATTATTGTAATATTTACATTTACTTCTTTTTCTACATTGCTTCCCCAGGCCTCAGGTAGACAGTAGCAGCCTGTCTCTGTCTCCCCCTCTCCCTCAGGGTGCTGGTTGGTTGGTTGGTTTGGGGAAGGAGACCAGACAGCGAGGTCATCGGTCTCATCGGATTAGGGAAGGACGGGGAAGGAAGTCGGCCGTGCACTTTGAAAGGAACCACCCCAGCATTTGCCTGGAGCGATTTAGGAAAATCACGGAAAACCTAAATCAGGATGGTTGGACGCGGGATTGAACCGTCGTCCTCCTGAATGCGAGTCCAGTGTCTAACCACTGCGCCACCTCGCTCGGTCTCAGGGTGCTCAATAGCATGATTATCAGTGCCCTTGCTGAATATAAATATAATTCTACATAATGTAAAATGTAGAAATTTATTCTTCATAACAATCTTACGGTGATGATCCAGATTTTAGAGAACATCTGGCAGTTCCAGTGCTTTGGAGAACAAGGAAGGCCTCATTCCAGTGGCCGTGTTCTAGGTGTTGAAATCATTTCACAGTATTCCATTTCATTCTTTGAAAATGGATAGTATTGAAGAGTAGGTTTATGAATGACAAAAAGCAGTTAAAGTGAACACGGTACTATGAGAAAGGACTTAAAACTGAGTTTGTGACGGACCAATGTATCTTTATAAAAGAGCAAGTTTACTACTAAAATGGTTAAAATCACAACATGCATATGTGACTAGTTACTCACAAAAGAATATAAATAACATTTGTTAAAAGGCTTGGTGTTACATATGCTTTAATAAATGCTCAATGTAAAATATGGTAAAGCTCACAAGAGATGAAAGATAAAATATCACTGCAGATTAATGTGACTGGCTCATTAGTTGTTGAAAATGGGACGAGCTAATGATTGCTGTACTCTGAAGTTGCCCCTCCGCTCCTGTCCCACCCGAACAGCTTACAGCAGAGGTCTGACTCACACAAAATTTTAAAATTTGTGGAATATCATTTCATACACTGCTGCAGTCTGGTGGTAACTGTGAATCATGGCATAACAACTTATTCTGCATCTCATAAGCACAACTGCCTGGCTGTGGCTGGGAAGATATGAACTGTAGTCCAAAAGTAGGCTTCAATGGTTGCCATTCATTTGTTACTTGCAAACACCTTTCTTCTCATTGACTCATAGTTATTTACGCAGTGTAAAGACAACATGCTGAGTTGCAGCAGGCACCTGATAGCTAAATGTGTAACAGTCTTTTTCTCTGTGCCTGTCTGCAAGTCAACTTTCCATCTTTACAGTGAGTAGTAATCTAACCTTTCCACAATTGTTGATATTCCAACCTGGACTTTCTGTTGTTTGATTCATATTTTTTGTACTCAGCAATGAAGTACCTCATCTGCTACGTCACTGATTCTGATTCTCTCTTACTCTAGCACCCAACAAAGATACTTCTACAGTTTGATACTTTGCCAACAAAATAATGTATAAAACATTCTCACTAGTGCTGTCGGACACTATCATAAAAAAACCACATAAATTTCATTGAGCCATTTGCTCATCATTTTCAGGTGTGTGTGTGTGTGGGGGGGGGGGGGGGGCAAGCAAATTTATTAGCTTGCTGAAAAGTGCAAGTGCCAGGAGGGATGGACTTTAATGTCATCACAGAGCACACTGACTTCCAGAGTCCACTGCTGAATAAATGAGCAATGGAACCCACACCCTGTGGTGTAGGAAGCCCAGCCACAAGCTCCAGACACTACTGTATTGGCTCAGGCAAGTTACTGGAACTTGACCTACTTCTTTCAGCTCCAAGATTCAATAGGCATGCTCTTGACAGATTTGTTTCTCTGTGGTCAATGATGTCTTAGTGCCACCAACCACTGATCTGCCATAAATCACTGACCTGAAATCACATGTTTCTGTCATTTAGTCATTCATTATACTTATTTCTACCATTTCTTTGACGACAAGGGTCCAAACAGGTCAAGGTTAAAGACAGAAATATGTAAGATTTTGTCTGTGTGGGATATCACACAAAGGCCATATATGTCATAGTGTTAAAGACAGATGTGATGAGCACAGATGTCTTATCAGATTACATCAGCCAGAAAATCTGCTGTTACTGGCCACTCTATTACAATCTTCAAGTCCAATTCTAAATCAATTCAAGCAACTAAAGAGGACCATCAGTAATTGAACATAGTGACTCCTCCACTACAGCAGAAGGGAGAGCAGCAGTCAGAGACATACCAAAGTCGAAGGAAATAGAGTGGAAGCCATCTCATCAGAAATCTACACTCGTGCACATAGAGTCAATGGTACAGGCACCACCACCACCACTTTTTCTTCTTCTTCTCCTTCTTCTTCTTCTACCACTTGTTTCAGATTCACCTCTGTGGCAAGGAGAAGGAGATGGCAAAGGAGAGGGATAAACCACTCAAAGATGGCACACATATTTCAATGGAGCCTGAATGGTTAAGTGACTCATGCACAAGAGTTAATGATCTGTATTTAGTTGAGGCACTAGTCCTCAACCTGATTTAATGAGTACAATAACAAATGAACTACTAAAGTTAGATGGTTGCACTGGCTTAAAGAACTTCTTCATTTCTGTATATGGTATGAGGTTTGTTACTTAAATTTCCTCAATTTTCTTCTCTTTATTGAACTTAGAATATAACCAGCCTCTGACTGATGTTTCCCTTGCAATTAATGCACTTAGTGGGAATGATCATATCTTCTTTGATTCATAGGGGGTTTCCACCTTCTGCAAGTTGCATCATCTTTACATACTAAGGTAGCATGAGTAAAGCACCTTCATTAATTTGTGATAAATGTCTTACTTTAAGTTGAATGAAGCCTGCTGTAAGATATTCAGAAAACACTGGCATACTGAAAGTTAACAGAAATGTTGTAGTTCTCTGTAGGACACCATCAACAAATTTCGAGATATCATCTCGATCTGGCTCTTTCTGTACTTCTGCAGCATTTATGTCAGTTATAACTTGGTATCTGAGAAGTGGTGAGTGTAGCTTGACTGATTGCTTATGCTTCAAGTTTTACTTTCCAATAATTTTGTTGCCGAGCTGCCTTTCTCATGATGAGAGGAGTGCAATGTCTTAGTTGCTTGATGAAATGAAATGTACTGCCACATCCTCTAAAAGCTTCGCCTATGTAGAATGATGGTACTTTACCAAATAATTCACCTGCAAATTTTATTTTGATACATGCATTCTGTATTATGGGGCATGTACTGACACTATTTCTAAGACAAGTGTGGAATCGAGAACTTTCGTTTGTTTGTTCGTGTGTTTTTCTTCCCAACTGTGTGTCAATTCTGCTAATAGTGTTTTGAATTTGAAGGCTGAGGATGATGATGTCCCCTTTAAGAGCTAGAGATTTATACAAGTCCACCGAGGCATAGTTCAACAGCACTGATAATCACAAGATCTAAGCCAAACTATTACCAGCCAGGCCTATACGGAGAGAGTAATAGTAAAGAGGCTGCACTTGCAGGATATAAAGGGAAGAATGCTGCATAGAGTGGGGGGACCAGAGCTCAATCAACATATACTTGCAAAAGAATAGGCCCACAGGAGGAAGGATGTCTGATAATTAATTATAATTAACAACTTAACAAGTTGTTGTTCACATGTCAGTCTACTGTTCAATGCCTTCACTATGGCAATAGCATGTGGTTGTGTTCATTCACTTCACTGTTTGTATTGCGTCCTAGATTTTCCAGCATTGTATTACATTATTACATTTAATTTACGAGTCCTTGATTATGCAACAGTACCTTTTGCATTACAAATATTATCATGACTGACAAGAAACTACTGTACAAAGAGGCCCTAGTTTAAGCTTTGTTTCAGAACAAGATTACCGAAATACCTGTGACAAGGCATTCGAATTTTAAGTAAATTTTATTTTTCTGTGTGCTAAACACAACACATGCTCTTAAGAGTTTGTAGAGTGTCATTATTTTAATAAAAAGTTCAATGTACATGCAAAAAAGAACAATGTTCACAACAACTTCTTATTTATAATACAAGAATACAAACAGTAAAATACTTTGGATGATCTAAATGAAATGTTACCTTAATAACAAAAATGGCTCTGAGCACTATGGGACTCAACTGCTGAGGTCATAAGTCCCCTAGAACTTCGAACTACTTAAACCTAACTAACCTAAGGACACTACACACATCCATGCCCGAGGCAGGATTCGAACCTGCGACCGTAGCGGTCGCGCAATTCCAGACTGTAGCGCCTAGAACCGCTCGGCCACTCCGGCCGGCTCTTAATAACAGTTCAAGTGTACTCAAATAAGAAATGTCTGCTCAAAATTTACTTACTCTGGGATGACAGTAGCTGCAGGTATGTGGCCAGCTTAATGAAGTTAATGGCGAATGCTGTAGTGTATCGAAACACTTCCCGGCTACAAACCTGGACTGCCTCCGAACAGCTCGGGTTTAAGGTATCCTCTTCCAAGCTGGAAAGTAGTAGTTGTCTATTTTAACATGCATCTTCCCAGGATTACTCTGAAAACAAGCATTTTATACTGATAATTAATGCCTAAGTTTTGAACAAAAATTGTGAAAACTTTAAGAAAAGCTTGAATTGCCTTTCACCTTTAGTAAACCTACTCTCCCTCTCCAACTTGTTTTGAATACGTTCTGAATAGCCATTACAGGAACTTGATATCACTTATCAAAAAATTTCAAGTGTAGCTTTAGAGGTGTGTCAATGAAATCTGTGACAAAAACTAACATTTTAAATGTACATTTGTGCTATTTAAACTAAGACTGAATGGTCTCACCTATTTACTGGTGAGTCTTCTTGGTTACATGGCTGTGGTCCAGGAAACTTTTCTGTTCCTGAAATTTTGTCCAGGGCTTGCCGGACATTTTCACAGGTGCTCCTAGTGACGCTGAATATTGCTTGTCTGACGAGTCAGATGTTAGAGAGCAACGTAAATACTGTATAAACTGGATGTGGTAGAGTTTACACTTAATCACTAGAGATAATTCTTGTCAGAGATAAAACTTAACTACTGATTGTCACGTGTCAAGGATAAAAACTTTTCTGTTGATGCTGCAAAGCCACTCTCCATGTATCACTAAGTTTTATGGCTGCTTCTTTTCTGTTAAAATTATCGCCATGCTTATATAGTTTGGTGGCTTCATTGCATAGCCATGGATAATAGCTTGTCACTGTAGATAAAAAACTTTGGTAGCAGAAAACTTTACTTCATGAATTCTAACAATGTATCAAAGGGTGACAAAAACAAAACGCAGCAATGGAAGAACACAGTTTCTCTCCCCTTTATCAAAAAAAGTAACTGATCAGACCAGGGAGATTTTATATAAACATGATATCAGATTAGTTTTTAGAACAACTATGAAAATACTGGTATGTCAAGCACTCTGATCTGCAAAGAATAAACGCCCTCCTCTGTTGGCAAGTGGGGTACATAAGATTCCATGTACTTGTGGAAAGATCTAGATTCGAACTACCAAGAGAAGTGTGAATACGAGACTGAAAGAAAATAAAAGCTTTTGCTGACTAGGGAAAACAGAAAAAAATCAGCTGTAGCAGAGCATGCTTTACAGTCAGGAAATCATGACGTTAAGTTTTCTGAAATGAAAATTTTGTCTACAATGATGATCTATTATCCGCAGCTATACAGAGAAAACATTGAAAGCATAGGGTAATTTTAGCAGTAAAAAATAAGCCACGAGACTTAGTAATATATGGACAGTGACTCTGCAGAATCGATAGGTAAGTTTTCATCCTTGACAGGTGCAATCTAAAGTTAAGTTTGAGCTTCACTGATCACATGTAAACTTGGCAAGCCCATTTCAGACAGTATTTATGTTGCTCTCTGATGTCCAACTCATCAGTTGGCAAGACACAGCATTGCCAGGAGCACCTCCGAAGTAGTCCACAGCAGTTCTGGACAAAATGTCAGGAATTGAAAAATTTCCTGGATCACTGCCATACAACCCAGAAAACTAACCATTAACTAAGACATCTGGCCATGAAAGCCTTCATAGTAGGCTCATTTATGTTTTTCTATGTCCTCTTGATCCAATGAAGCCTGCTGATGAAAAAAATACTTGTGCCATAATAATCTCATGCATGTGGAAATGTTTGTGTTACGAAATTTCTGCAAATATCATAGACAGCAACAATATGAAGATAAAAGAATGTAATATATATTGTGAGTGGCTCAGTCAAAGAAAACAATACACTTTTGATAACACCTTAAGAAAAACTTTACAAGGTGTCCCAGGAGGAATGGTCAATATCTAGGGATATGACAGGAATGATCATTCGAAATAAAAAAGCTCTCATAAACATGGGCTCTAAAATGCATACCTTAAGATCAATGAGCAGTACTTCATCTTTGAATTGTGAAACAAATCCCTTCCTCTGCAAGCTCTTAGTTTTACATATTTTGGGAGGAGGTAGTATAAACCAAAACAGAAAAATATTGTCTAGTAAATATGGGCTCTTAAATGCCTAACTTAAAAAAGTTATGAGTATTTACTTTGTCTTCCATACAGTGAAACAAATTGTTTGCATGCACGCACTGTCCTGGCAATTTCATTTCAGTTACTTTCGGAGTGCTGTAGCTTGGAATACTTGATAAGGTCACGGCTGGGTATACTATCACTTGGGTGGGTAGAGAGACTACACCTTCATTTGCATTGGAGAATTATGTTTTCCCAGCAGAATACACAATTGTCCATACACTCTATATTTGGACCTATTCACTTTACTTAGCTGTTGTCATTTTAATAAGCAGTACCCCATTCCAAAGCAATTTCACTGAATTTGGATCACAGTTATACATTCTAGGGTTTTCTGGATATAAAGGTGATGCTGTCTAACGTACCACCTTACATTCCATTTTTTAAATATCAGACTGATTCTTCTGGAGAACTACACTGTCAATCACTTTTTAGTCGTTGGAAGGATCTTGGTTGTGAACAAAATCCATGTTCATTCTGAAAGCAGATAGGAAAATACATACAGAATCAGGGAAAGTCCAACTTATTTGAGGAACCCTAATTGCAAGGTGAGGCAGGTGTCTCAGAGATCATCCGCTAATGACCATTTCACTTCAACAACCATCCATCCCATCAGCACACGCCACACCATCAAGTTTAAAGGACATTAGAGTTTAATGTTGTGCTAAAAAATGAGATCATTAGAGACAAAGCACAAGTTCTTATTTGACAAGGATGGCGAAGGTTGGTTGGTTGACGAGTTGAAGGGACCAAACAGCAAGGTCATCAGTCCCTTGTTTCAAATGTGGCCCATTCAGACAGTTTGAGAGACAGAACAGAGAAGGAAGCTGAAATCATGGCAAAGAGATGCAAGGCGGAGCCCAACCGGTAAACCCGCCCGAAGGCGGGAATCAGGTGGGTGACGTCCATTGTCTGGAAACAGGTTAGAATAGGAAGGATTAGCGGGAGAGGAACGGACAGCGGTTGCATAAGAAACCAGAAGCTGGGACCGCCGAACAGAAAGGAGAGGAGGTGGGGGAGAGGATCTCAGCTCCAACCAGGAGACTATCAACAGAGCTAGTAGGGAAGGACCACTGGCCAAACGGATACCACGATGGTGGACCGGATCCAGGAGGTGCAGTGTGGAAGGAGTAGCTAAACCATACACTTGACAACCATAGTCCAAGTGAGACAGGACTAAAGCCCGATAAAGGCGGAGAAGGGCGGAGCGGTCCACACCCCAAGAGGTGTGGGCAAGGAAGCGAAGGACATTGAGTTTACGGAAACATTCTACCTTCAGAAGTCTGATATGAGGCAGCCAAGTGAGCTTATTGTCAAAAAGAAGATCCAGGAAATGAAACTGTGGGACCACAGGTAATCGTTGTGCATTGAGACAGAGCTCCGGATCGGGGTGTATCGTAGGGCGACAGAAGTGGACCACCTGCAATTTTAAAGGAGAGAATTGAAACCCATGTGAGAGGGTTCATGCAGAGGCACCCCATATAGCTGCCACTCTGCAGAGGCCATTGAAGAGGAACTAACCTAAATGCAGAAATCATCCACATACAGAGCAGGAGTATCAAAGGACCGAAAGAGGCCACAAGTCCATCTATGGCAATGAGGAAAATAAATACACTCAATACGGAACCCTGTGGGATGCCATTCTCTTGGGTCCATGGAGAAAAAACGGTACCAACCCGAACCCTGAACGACCAATGGAACAGGAACTGGTGGATAAAAATCTGGAGTGTGCCCCAAAGACTCCACTGATGAAGTGTAAGAAAGATGTGATGGTGCCAAGCCATGTCATAGGCCTTGCAAAGGTCAAAAAATACTGCAACCAAATGGCAGCGCTGGGAAAAAGCCTGCCGAACTGTGGATTCCAAGAGAAGTAAATGATCGATCAGAGACCATCCCTCTCGGAAGCCACTCTGGTAAGGGGACAACAGATCCCGAGATTCGAGGACCCAGTTGAGCCGACGGGCTACCATCCATTCCAGTAACTTGCAAACAACATTTGTCAGACTAATTGGCCGATAGCTTTTGACAAACAGGGGCTTCTTACCAGGCTTAAGGACAGGAACCACGATGCTATCCCTCCACTGAGAAGGGAAGTCACCCTGGAGCCAAATACGGTTAAACACCCAGAGAAGATGTTGCCATTGTGGAGCACTGAGATGTTGAAGCAGTTGGTTACGAATGGAGACTGGGCCAGGGGCTGTATCATGAGGAGAATAAAGTGCAGAAAGAAATTCCCATTCAGTAAAAGGTTCGTTGTAAGATTCTGACTGACAAGGGGTAAAACATACAGTGGAAGCTCCGGCTCGCTGTTTCCGGTGAAGGAAAGCAGCCGGATAGGAGGCTGATGCTGATGCCATTGCAAAATGGGTCGCAAGATGTTCCGCAAGAATCAACGGGTCCGTACAAAGGCCATCTGGGAGGTGAAGGCCTGGGAGGGTGGACTGCCGATGGCAACCTTGGAGAGAGTGAAGTGTAGTCCATACCTGTGACATAGGGACAGTAGAACCAAGGGAAGAAACAAAGCTTTCCCAACACATCCGTTTGCTCTGTTTGATTAAGTAACGGGCTTTAGTGCGAAGGCGTTTAAAGGTAATAAGGTTGGTAACAGATGGGTGCCTCTTAAGGTGTTGCAAAGCTCGACAGTGATCACGGATGGCAATGGCAATGGCCATACTCCACCACACGGGATTTGCCAGCGACGAAATAGTCCAGATGAGTGCAGTACAACAAAGCTAGCAGCGCAAACAATCACGTCAGACACGTCACGTAGGACATCATCAATACAACTCTACAACGAGGGAGAAAAAACGACCTGTGCAGTATATAGAGGCCAATCGGCGCGTAGGAAAGACCAACGAGGTAACCTGTCCATCAGGGAGCTGGAAGGGAGCGAGAGAATCAATGGGAAATGGTCACTATCACAAAGGTCGCCGTGTGGCAACCAGTGTAATGAAGGGAGGAGGGAGGGAGAAGATTGAGAAAGATCAATGGCGGAAAAGGTACCATGACCAGCACTGAAATGAATAGGGGAGCCATCATTAAGAAGACACAAGTCATGATCTGCAAGAAACTGGTCTATGAGAAGACCCTGACTAGATAGAAATGAACTGCTCCACAAGGGATGATGAGCATTAAAATCCCCGAGAAGGAGGAAGGGAGGAGAAGTTGCTGAAGAAGAGCAGTTAAGGCAGCAGTTGTAAGAATCCCATCAGGAGGGAGATAAAGATTGCAAACCATGACCTGAGTCCAGGTGGACCCTAACAGCAACCACTTCCTATGTAGTTTGAAGAGGAATCCACATGCTAGCAACATCCGTATGGACCAACGTACAAATGCCACCAGAGGCCCGCAGGGGGCCGACCCGCTTTCGACAGAAAACACAGAACCCACAGTTGGTTGTGAGTGATCATCAGTAAAATGGGATTCCTGTAGAACCACAAAATCTGTAGAGTAAGACGAAATAAGGGATTTTTACTCCAGAAGGTGATGGTAATATCCATTACAATTCCTTTGGATAACCACAGAACGATGATACAAATGAGGGTTGAACAGGCTGGGTCACCACCCATCACCGACAAGGAGGGGGCGACATCCATGAACAACAGGTCAGAATCAGGGTGCAATGGGACCTCTGGTGAGACCACAGGCTCCTTGTCCCAGGACTCATATTTCTTCTTCTTTTCTGTTTGAGATCAGAGGGGGGGGAATAAGTCATGCGTTTCAACGGAAGCATACTGACTCTCTTAACTTCTCCAAGAAATCCTGAGCAAAGCTACATCAGAATGACGGACAGCGACTCTAAATCCACTACTCCCAAATATGAGTCCACTGCATTCCCTTTTTTTTTCCTTGAGTCTTTGTTAAGATTAGAGCCGTCCTTGCGACCCAGGTAATTAAAACACAATTCCTTTCCCCTCTGATGATATTCACCATCAAACCATACAGGGAGCTAACTAGTCCCAGGTCAGGAAACCTGGTATCACTAGACCCATACCAAGCAAAGATGTCTAAATTCCCTGAGGTCTTGTCATTTGGTGTGACCTGATGCTTTAAAAAAAAAATTATATGGACACAGCAAATGTTTCACTCCAACAGCTACTACACCTGCTCTGTACAATGGCATTGCCAGCCATAAAAATGAAGTGGGGTCCCACTGAAAATACACACGTGGGGAAGGAGTGCAGTCTCACAATAACATTACCCGGTGAGTGTACCGCGTTCAAAGATTTTGTGGTCAGTACGTTCATGCATCAAGCCTCCCCACATTGAGACACCTGGCCCATCAAAAATGACCCTGTTGGAGAATGTTCCTGGGTTCATTGTGTGTTCCCACCCCTCGCCATATGAGAGTATGTCCACTGTCACTGCTCAGACTGAATCTGCTCTCATCTAAGGAGGTCACGCAACCCCACTCCTCACTGGTCCAGTCCCTACGATCTTGGCACCATCAGAAACTGAGTTGCCAATGTGCAATTGCACCTGCTGCTTGACATGCGTACCTTCTTGCCTGCTGCCCAATATCACAGTCATGTGCTGTTGTTGATGGTTGACCTGCTTCTCTCCTTCTGGCAGCAGTGTCTGTGGTTTTGAATGCTCTCTATGCATGTGAAACAATGCTATGAGTAATAACAAAAACATGGTGTCCAGTTATCCGTGCACGACTGAGAGACCTCTGACAACATGGTCTCATGCCACATCCATTTCCACTGAGTTGTTAATCTGTTAGTTACTTTACCTATCTCATTCTTAAGTTGCTCAGAGTAGTGTACTTCCACAACATACTTTAATTACATACGGCAGTGATGTAACAAATTTATTTCTGGTATATCACAAGACTTGCAGTTTAGAACTGGATTTAACTATATCATTTGCTGAGATGTTACAAGTTCACTGTCGGGAAGGGGGGGGGGGGGGGGACATTTTTAAGCGTCTAGAATATAAAGTCACAAAGTTTCCTTCATGTCTATTTCAATGAAAAGATGGAACACAATATCACCTCACAGTACGACACAACTAAAGAAACTTTTGAACCAGTTCCAATTCACGTCTTTATTACTGTTATTTTGAGTACTGTCACAAGGTTGCATTTCTTTTTCTTTCAAGTGGTCCATCGGTACTGAAGATATTTGTGTAGTCTCTCAAGTTTTTAAGGCAACTAAAGTTTAATATGAACAGCACTCACGAGTAATGTGTTTGACACGTTGCTGTCAGCTGTCTTCACTTCTGCTATTTATATGTACATTATGTTATCGATATCAGAGTTATATAATTTCATCTTCAGACATCCGTATTGTTGTCCAATGAATCTAATCTTGTTGCAAATGAAAAAAACAGAATGCATCCTGTAACACAGCCACAGACTATTTTGAAAACCGATATCCTCCAAAATCAAATGGTGATCAGAATATCAAACAAAACAAACGGAAGACTACTTATCATGAAGGGACATGGGCAATGGCACGGTTAAATCACTTATTACAAATTCTATAGTAAAAATCTAAGCAAGTCATCACAGCATCAAAATGTATGTACTTTCACAAGAAAAAGACAAGCTCCTCCTTACAAATTCTAAAGTAAAAATCTAAAAAAGTCATCACAGCATCAAAATGTATGTACTTTCACAAGAAAAAGACAAGCTCCTCCAGAAATAACGTAAAAACTATTTAGAACACAGTAAAAAATGAGACAGAAAAAACAAATCAAGAAAATGAAGAAATTTCTTCGAAGGAGGTGACTGAAGTGAGCAAAGATAGCCCTAAAATTTCAGAAACTTTTGGAAATTTTTTCTGCTGGTAATAGATAATTTAGACTTGAACACTTATTTAGCAGATAGCCTACAGTTCATAAGAAAAGTCTTCAAAACAAGTTTCAAAATTCAACAACTTCCAACATCTCCAAAAGAAGTTTTAAATGTCATGAACTTGCTTAAAAATAAATGTTTAAGTGGTTATGGTAAAATAATGAATTGATTTCCACCTGAACTTTAGTAGTATATTGAGTTTATGTAACGACTCTTTCATAGCAATGCTTTCCTATGGAGACAAACATGCTGTTGTCAACCTACTTCACAAAAAAAGAAGACAAAATGTTACTAAAGATTTATTGACCCATCTTGTTACTGTCAGTATCTGCAAAATTTTTTGAGAAGATAATGTAAAACAGACTTTATATACATTTAGTACCTGAAAACACAGTCGGCAGCAAATAGTTTGGATTTCAGAAAGGACTGTCAACAGAACAGGCTATACAGTAAAACCCCTATTTCACATTTTCATGCGTTCCAGGCTTAAAAAACAGAAACTTGAGGAAAATGTTAAAGCCAGCCACCCAAACTATGAGCAAAAACACATGTAATTGTCTTATAAGATTAAAAATCGCAATCCTTCCCAATATTTTGTAAAAAATCTGTCTAACTGACAGAAATTAAATATACAATACACTATTTGTACAACAATTTGTGGTAATGAATTTCATCAGTTCTTAAAAAAAATCACAGATGTGTAACAGCAAATAAAAACCCATTAACAAATTGAAATTTGTATCTGGGTACAAGGTAATCAAGTTGTTTTCCGACATTCTACAACAACCAATTATACATTCAAAACACGTATTTTTGAGAGATCATCCTTTGACCTCACCCAGAAAAAAAGCAAAAACTGATGAACATGTTGAATTCAACCAAAAACATCACAGCAGCTTAATGGTTAAACCATAAGCATAAATGCGGACATTTGCTTTATGACATACTTTGTCACCATTGCTGTTGTTGTTTAATGCTTTTCTTATAAGCCGCACTTCACTTCATATGTTCCACTGTAAAGTGTTATTTTAGGCTTGACAAGAGAAACAAAGACATGAAAAAATGAGTTTACTTCCCCAATTGACATCACAAGCTTAGGAGCCAGTTCTTTGAATTTCTGTACACTGCGTAAAATGTAAATCTGAAAAGAAGCTCAGGTCTAACAGTTTCACTTCCTGCTATCAATCACTGCTGCCAATCTCTACGATACCAGTGTGTGGTGCAAAGTATATAAAAGAGTAGTTTATGTAGTTGTTGCAACTGCATCATGTCAGCTTGAACATGAAAGTCTTTAAAATATGCTATTGCAAAACCCTTGTTCTATTTCTGTGTGACATCTCTGTCATAGCACATCATCTCCACGAAAACTATATGTTTTCAGCACTTCACAAAATACTTTCACCCCTACCTGCATTCCCGTCACTGAAGAGCCGCTACATCTCTCCACACATCCAGTATGTGAGCTCATTTTATGCGTATTAGTGTGGTGTGGTGGTTGCGCAGGCTATTGTGTGACTTAACAAATCGTCAGCCAATAAAAGTTCACTATCTGGAAATGGACGACATTTCCCCAATCATGACTGAGCATACTCTTCGAGGCTCAGTATCTCAATTTAAAAGGTTGATGACTGATATTGTTGCTAAATACAGTACATGGGAAATACATGCAAAAAGATGAGACTGAGTTGTAAATGGAACAAGAAAAGGTGGTGGTTGGCCCCTTGATCACATATTAGCTCTGTTCAGAACACTTTGCATCGACTGTCTTCTTTTTCCATAACCGTTGCAACCTAGAACTTTTAGCATTGATCTTATGGGTTTTCCACAGGGACTACAGATTTTAAATCAGAGTTCCACTATATTTACCTCATCGGATGGTACACTTAAACAGATAAAAAAAAATTACAATCACTGGGAATATTTTATGCCTCAGTTCAGGTTATTGATTGTATAAACCACAATACAAGATTCTGGTCATATGTAAAGTACACCAGTGGCAAAACACAATCAATGCCTTCAATGTGCAACAGCAATGGTAATATTAAAAATGATAGTGCCAGAACAGCGGAATTACTAAATATGGTTTATTGAAATTCCTTCAGCAAAGAAGACAGGGTAAACATCCCATAATTTGATTCAAGAACAGCTGTCAACACGAGTAACTCAGAAGCAGATATCCTCGGTGTAACAAAACAATCTGAATCACTTAATAAAGGATTGTTTTCCAGTCTAGACAGTATAGCAACTAAGTTCCTTTCAGACTAGGCTAATAAAATAGTTCCATAATTAGCAATCATATACAACCACTCACTTGACAAAAGATCCATGCCTAAAGATTGGGAAGCTGAGGTGGTCACACCAATACACAAGCAAAGAATATTCTATATTCTATAATCGGGCAGGTAGGTTAGAAAATTTAAAAAGGGAAATGGATAGGGTAAAGATAGATATAGTGGGAATTAGTGAAGTTCGGTGGCAGGAGGAACAAGACTTTTGGTCAGGTGAATACAGGGTTATAAATACAAAATCAAATAGGGGTAATGCAGCAGTAGGTTTAATAATGAATAAAAAAAATAGAGTAGGTAAGCTACTACAAACAGCATAGTGAACGCATTATTGTGGCCAAGATAGACACGAAGCCCACACCTACTACAGTAGTACAAGTTTATATGCCAACGAGCTCTGCAGATGATGAAGAAATTGAAGAAATGTATGATGATATAAAAGAAATTATTCAGGTAGTGAAGGGAGACAAAAATTTAATAGTCATGGGTGACTGGAATTTGAGAGTAGTAAAAGGGAGAGAAGGAAATATAGTAGGTGAATATGGATTGGGGCTAAGAAATGAAAGAGGAAGCCGCATGGTGGAATTTTGCACACAGCATAAGTTAATTACAGCTAACACTTGGTTCAAGGATCATAAAAGAAGGTTGTATACATGGAAGAACCCTGGAGATACTAGAAGGTATCAGATAGATTATATAATGGTAAGAAAGGGATTTAGGAACCAGGTTTTAAATTGTAAGACATTTCCAGGGGCAGATGTGGACTCTGACCACAATCTATTGGTTATGAACTGTAGATTAAAACTGAAGAAACTGCAAAAAGGTGGGAATTTAAGGAGATGGGACCTGGATAAACTGACTAAACCAGAGGTTGTACAGAGTTTCAGGGACAGCATAAGGGAACAATTGACAGGAATAGGGGAAAGAAATACAGTAGAAGACGAATGGGTAGCTCTGAGGGATGAAGTAGTGAAGGCAGCAGAGGATCAAGTAGGTAAAAAGACGAGGGCTACTAGAAATCCTTGGGTAACAGAAGAAATATTGAATTTAATTGATGAAAGGAGAAAATATAAAAATGCAGTAAATGAAGCAGGCAAAAAGGAATACAAACATCTCAAAAATGAGATCGACAGGAAGTGCAAAATGGTTAAGCAGGCACGGCTAGAGGACAAATGTAAGGATGTAGAGGCTTATCTCACTAGGGGTAAGACAGATACAGCCTACAGGAAAATTAAAGAGACCTTTGGAGAAAAGAGAGCCACTTGTATGAATATCAAGAGCTCAGATGGAAACCCCGTTCTAAGCAAAGAAGGGAAAGCAGAAAGGTCTATACAAGGGCGATGTACTTGAGGACAATATTATGGAAATGGAAGAGGATGTAGATTAAGATGAAATGGGAGATACGATACTGCGTGAAGAGTTTAACAGAGCACTGAAAGACCTGAGTCTAAACAAGGCCCTGGGAGTAGACAACATTCCATTAGAACTACTGATGGCCTTGGGAGAGCCAATCCTGACAAAGCTCTACCATCTGGTGAGCAAGATGTACGAGACAGGCGAAATACCCTCAGACTTCAAGAAGAATATAATAACTCCAATCCCAAAGAAAGAAGGTGTTGACAGATGAGAAAATTACCGAACTATCAGTTTAATAAGTCAAAGGTGCAAAATACTAACGGGAATTCTACACAGATGAATGGAAAAACTGGTAGAAGCCGACCTCGGAGAAGATCAGTTTGGATTCCGTAGAAATGTTGGAACACGTGAGGCAATACTGACCTTACGACTTATCTTAGAAGAAAGATTAAGGAAAGGCAAACCTACATTTCTAGCATTTGTAGACTTAGAGAAAGCTTTTGACAATGTTGACTGGAATACTCTCTTTCAAATTCTAAAGTGGCAGGGGTAAAATACGGGGAGCAAAAGGCTATTTACAATTTGTACAGAAACCAGATGGCAGTTATAAGAGTCGAGGGACATGAAAGGGAAGCAGTGGTTGGGAAGGGAGTGAGACAGGGTTGTAGCCTATCTCCGATGTTATTCAGTCTGCATATTGAGCAAGCAGTAAGGGAAACAAATGAAAAATTTGGAGTAGGAATTAAAATCCATGGAGAAGAAATAAAAACTTTGAGGTTTTCCGATGACATTGCAATTCTGTCGGAGACAGCAAAGGACCTGGAAGAGCACTTGAACGGAATGGACAGTGTCTTGAAAGGAGGATATAACATGAACATCAACAAATGCAAAACGAGGATAATGGAATCTAGTCGAATTAAGTCGGGTGATGCTGAGGGAATTAAATTAGGAAATGAGACACTTAATGTAGTAAAGGAGTTTTGCTATTTGGAGAGCAAAATAACTGATGATGGTCGAAGTACAGAGGATATAAAATGTAGACTGGCAATGGCAAGGAAAGCGTTTCTGAAGAAGTGAAATTTGTTAACATCGAGTATAGATTTAAGTTTCAGGAAGTCGTTTCTGAAAGTATTTGTATAGAGTGTAGCCATGTATGGAAGTGAAACATGGACGATATGCTACAGAAGAGTGCTGAAGATTAGATGGGTAGATCACATAACTAATGAGGAAGTACTGAATAGAATTGGGGAGAAGAGGAGTTTGTGGCACAACTTGACAAGAAGAAGGGATTGGTTGGTAGGACATGTTCTGAGGCATCAAGGGATCACAAATTTAGCATTGGAGGGCAGCGTGGAGGGTAAAAATCATAGAGGGAGACCAAGAGATGCATACACTAAGCAGATTCAGAAGGATGTAGGTTGCAGTAAGTACTGGGAGATGAAGAAGCTTGCACAGGATAGAGTAGCATGGAGAGCTGCATCAAATCAGTCTCAGAACTGAAGACAACAACAACAACAACAACAACAACAACAACAATCGGCACAGCTGATTCATGGTTTTATCGTAACTGAATAACAAACAGAAACGTTTATCAGTTCCATGTCGATCGCATAACAATACACAATCAGAATTTCAAACACATAGACATGGTATATCATAATTTTCAATTTTGGGTCCTCTGATATACATATATGATCTTCCACGTTAAGTTTCAAAAGAAAGGTGTGTGTGTGTGTGTGTGTGTGTGTGTGTGTGTGTGTGTGTGTGTGTGTGTGTGTTTCTGCAAACACAGGTTTTTAATTCTTTTGCACAGCGCTTCCCTGCTGCATTTGTGTCTGAAAAATGACAATGTGCATCTGTCAAAATATTGGCGGTTGTTGAAGATATCACCTGGCTGCATCCCTGTAAGATATCTGAGCATTTTATACCTCAGGAGAAACTCAGGTTTCACACAGTTATGTAATCATTTACTGAAGAAATTCAAGTTACAGGAATAATATTTTCAGGATACAGAAGAGTGTTACAAGAATTATAACTGGTGTTAAATCAAAAGTATCATGTAGAGACCTTTCTTAAGCAGTGGGTATCTTGTCAACCACTTCACAATGTATACATTAATTAAGGGGAAATGGAATGCCCTATCCAAATGAAGTAAAATTAGGTTCTGTATAAGGTACAGTACCTTAGAAACTATGCAAGCCAAAGTTTTGAAATTTTTAAGGCTCAGAGATACATTCATTGGTTAAGTAAAACTAGGTTCTGTACAAGGTACAGTACATCAAAAAATATACAAGCCAAAGTTTTGAAATTTTTAAGGATCAGAGATACATTTGTTGGGTAACAGCTGAAGTTACAGGAATTTAATATTACCTTTTTGATGGCAAGATACAATCTTTATTGTAAGCTGGATTTTTCTTTTAAAATAAAGTCCTATTTTCCTGATTAAATGTTATGAACATCTCTATTCATATTAAAAATAACATCAGGTGATGCAAAATATATTTCTGTACATCCTGAAAATTTCAGTGTTCTACATTCAATACAAACAAAGGAAATGCACTTTTATTATTGAAAAAATAAACTTATAGAGAAATATGTCCAAAGTTGAGACATCAAAAACATGCCTACTGCATAGCTTGGATCATCAGATTCCTCTTCATCTTTCGACTAATTTCTACTTGGCACCTTTTTTTAGTTTGTCTTTCATACCTATTGTTCATCTTTAGCTTGTTTTCTGCATTTTACAGGTTCCCACTATCCAAATTTCTCATCATCTCAACAGTGCAACAGCCTACACCTAATACGAGAGATTTACTAATGCAGCATTGATTGAACGTAGCCAGGGCATCATACAACCTGAAGTGTAAAGGGTATAAGCCAATGCACACATTTTTGGGTAAGCAAGTCCAAATGACATTGTTCACACACTTGTTTGTATTCTGTGTACTGCCATACAAACACTTTCTGAGTGATCAGTGCTTGCCAAGTCTTTAAATATTGGCTTTACTGTCTCCCTAACTGCAATAGGCAGACTGTGGTTTTTTTTTTTTTAAATACTAAACCTTCATTATATTTACGTCAGCTTTCCACATCTGCTGGACACAGTCCATGTTGAGGTTCACCATTCTTGGTCACTGTCGGAAAATACATGGCCCACACAGCTTTCTTCATTGCCTCTACACAAAGAGTATTTTGTCTAACTGCTAAACCATAATAATGCTCGAGTCTCTTTATAGCTGGTAATGTCAGTCTATCCTTGCCAACAAGTAGCTTCCCATCAATAAGACAAGTTTTCACTAATGATGACTTCAGTTTTGGAAGACAGATCCTCACTCTCTTCTGCACATGCCACACTGAGAAATTTAGGAGATTGCTCAAAGGAATTAATTGGATAGATGTTTACAGCATCCAAGACACAAGTGGAAAATACAAAACATTCATTAATAATGTTAGCACCTTATTTGAAAATTGTTTTCCCCTGAAGGTAACTCAAATTAAGCAGAAGTCTAATACGAAACCATGGAAATGGCTCTGAGCACTAAGAAACCATGGATCACACAAGGGATAAAGATATCATGTGAGACAAAAAAGAAACTATCTGATATGTAGGGACACCTTTGATACTAGCATTATAGCTCATTAAAAAAATTGCTGCAAAATATTGAAGACGGTTATCCAGAAATCTAAACACCTGAATTATGAGAAGAAGATAAATACATCCTGCAATAAAATAAAAACAATATCAGATATAGTTAAGCCAGAGACAGGTAGGACCAGAAATGAGGGGGAACAAATAGCTTTAAAAAATAAATGAAACCCTGGTAACAAATGCATGTTGCGTTGCAAACCATTTAAACACATATTTTGTCTCTGTTACTGATAGCATGGGGTTGTCAGGTTCAGTAAATAATGCAATGGAATATCTGAGACCAGTGCACACAAGCAATCTCAGTGAAATGGAACTGACACTTACTTCACCCAAAGAAATAAAATCCATCATAAAGTCCTTGAAATCAAAGCATTCCAGTGGTTATGACAACATGTCAACAAAGTTAATAAACGAGTGTTCATGTGAGCTTTGTCATATCTTAAGTTATTCGTGTAATCAATCATTTATCACAGGAATATTCCCGGACTGGCTTAAATATGCTGAAGTTATACCTCTCCACAAGAAAGGGGACAAAGAAATGCCGTCAAATTACCGACCAATCTCACTTTTGCCAGCTTTTTCAAAAACCTTTGAAAAGGTTATGTTCAAGTGTCTACTTAAGCACCTTAGCAAAAATAACGTACTGTCAAAGTCACAGTTTGGGTTTCTTAAGGGTTCTGATATTGAGAAGGCTATTTACACTTACAGTTAAAATGTCCTTAATTCATTAGACAACAAATTAGAGGTAACGCATATTCTGTGACCTGTCAAAGGCTTTTGCCTGTGTGAATCACAGCATTCTATTAAGTAAATTAAAATATTATGGCATCACTGGTAGTGCTGCAAAGTGGTTTCAGTTATATCTTACTAATAGAAAACAAACGTAACACTTCAGCAGTAAGCAATCAGACATCATCTGACAGGGAAGAAATTACATGTGGTGTTCCCCAAGGTTCCATACTAGGTCCACTACCTTTTCTTGTGTATATTAATGACCTGTCACCCTGTTACATTACCAGATGCCAAGTTTGTCTTATTTGCAGATGATACAAACATTGCAATAAATAGTAAATCGAATATAAATTTAGAAAGGGCATCTAATCAAATTTTTAGTGACATTAATAAGTGGTTCACAGCCAATTCCCTGTCATTAAACTTTCAAAACATCCACTATATGCAGTTCAGAACTTCCAAGAGATTTCCTTCTAGTGTGTGTATAAAATATGGCGACATGGAAATAGGAGAAGTTGAGAGTGTAAAATTCTTGGGATTACAACTCGATAATAAATTCAGTTGGGCACGACATGGTAATGAACTGCTAAAGTGCCTAAACAATTCTGTGTTTGCAATGTGAATGATGTCAGACATAGGAGATATAAATATAAAAGAAAGACATGTTTTGCTTATTTTCACTCCATTATTTCACATGGTATCATATTTTGGGGTAACTCCACAAACCGAGAAAAAATTTTTAGAGTACAGAAGCATATAATAAGAGTAATGAGTAGTGTAAATCCAAGAACATCTTGTCAAAACCTATTCAAAGAATTGGGCATAATAACCACAGCTTCTCAGTATATTTATTCCTTAATGAAGTTTGTTGTAAATAATGCACCTCTTTTTCCAACTAACTGCTTAGTACACAGTATCAATATTAGGAATAAGAACAATATACATAAAGATTTAAAATCACTTACTCTTGCCCAGAAAGGAGTCCAGTATTCAGCAACACGTATTTTCAATAGGTTACCAGCAACCATTAAGAGTTTAGTTTCAGACAAGGCACAATTTAAACATAATTTAAAAGAATTTTTGGTGGTCAACTCCTTCTATTCCATCCATGAATTTCTCAAGTGCAGTAGACCATTTTAATGAAAATTTATTATACTTTAATTTTTGACAATACTTGGTTGTAATAGCCAAGTAACTAGCTACCGTGTTAATGACGGATTTCATGAAAGCAGATGTAAGAATTAAACCTGTAAATATTAGAAGTTTAATTTTAATTCATGTACATAATTTTATTGTTTATTGACTGAGGATCATTAAAATTAATGAAACTCAAGTTTTTCAAATTACATTTTTGTAATGTGTTTATCTGACATGTTCCACACCCAGGAGGATCCCCTCTTTTGTGCATCTATGGAATGAATAATTAATCTAATCTAACCACACACTCAATTTTCTTTACTTCTACCCCATCTTCATTAAGGGCTTTGCAGTCTCCACTGTCTAATCTATGTACTATACATCATAACATAGCCGAGAGTGTTGAAAACGTTTCTTCACTCCTACCACTCCCCTGGCTCCTCTTGTACCACTAAAACTTGCTGAACAATTGTCTAAATGAAGTTGCTTTTGTCTTTCTGGACACATACAAAATTTGGACATAATGGCAACATCAATCATTTCGTCTGTCTCCACACTCAGGGCTGAGATGACACTGTTTTCTGAAGTGTAGTCTTGCTTTTGCCAAGTGCCATTAAATCCTGTCCTTAAACCACTTTCATTGTCACAGTTTACAATGTCTCATACTGCTTCCTGTACTGCAAATTTCATACATTCAATGGAAACATCTTTAGCTGCACACACTAATATATAATCATACTCACTAAATTTTGATGGGGAAGGACTGAGGAGACATGGTCATTACCTCAAACTGCATATCCTCTGCTATTTTTCACTTACCCGAGGGAACGTAGGCTGTACAATTCAATATTGGAACTGTACAATTTGCTGTTATTGTCAGTTGTTATAATAAAAAAACACACACACACACACTATATTTACAAATTAACTGTAGCTCTGAAGCTACCCCTATGTGTATATTTATTTCTAATTTCATACCTCTCCTTTTACATTGTTTGAGTAAGCTCTGGTTCTCCAAAACACTGGACAAAATATAAATATCAATTATTTCCAATTTTTCGCTGCCCGTATTCACAGTATTATATTTATTCTTTACAGTGTTCAGTTTCTTTTGGAAAGAACTTTCTTTGGGTGTAGATGTAGATGTATTGAGTTACTGGGCACTGGTGAAACAACAGTTCATAAATTTGTTTCTTTGCTGTTTTTACACTTTTTTCTATAATCAATGTGGTGTTTGAATACTCTTATTTTGCCTAGGCATTTTATAATGATAATTCTACTACTATTAGCAAAACTTACCACTTTCTTACAGTAATAACTCATTATAACCACAAATCATGTATATAAACACAAGTATACAGAAAGAGATAAGAGAATGTAGAATCCCATGAAGCCAAGCAATACCAGTAAAGATTTTGTACCAATAGCAGTAAATTTGAAAGGACTCACTAGCAGAAAATTTCTCAATTTGACAGCTCAAGCTACAAACATACCAACATCTAACAGACAAATCCTTGTGCAAGTGATTATTTAAAATATAAAATAAAATACTTCCAATGGTGCTATAAACAAGAGTTAAACACCATTTCACACACAAAATTCTAGAGATGCTGGAAAAAACAAACTGACTAAGTATGAAACTGATTGCTACTCACCATAAAGATCAATCTGAGTTGCCAACAGGCACAATGAAAAGAATGTTACACAAAACTATAATGTCTAACATTTTTTTCATCATGGCTGTCTGCAACACAATTGGGTCATCTTTATGGTGAGCAGTAATCCCCTTTTCCTAATACAGTTAAAATAATAGAATGAAGCGATGTAAGGTAGTTATACTAAACAGCCTCTACCTAAACGTGATGGTGGTCAACATGTTGGTAGTCGCAGGATTTAGTGTGCTGATTCTTTTAGTTTTTCATGCTATTAATAATATATTTGGGATTCATTTTGTTAATATATATAAAATCTGATCACTTATAATATAAAATCTCACTTATGGAGCACTGATGACCTGCATATATCACTGTCATTCAAACAATAACCTCACCACCAAAGGCATGTGACATAATTAAGAAACACATAACATAATTAACCACATATTCTATCATTTAAACTGCAATCTTTAAAAATAATTCACTGACATTAGGAATACAAAAACTAACTGAGGTTCATGCAATAACCTAATAACTTAAAAATAGAAGAGAACAATACATGAATCAGCTACCCAATGTAAACACAATAACCGCCTCCTTTTCATCTACACAAGAGATGGAACATTACACAGAATCTATTCACCTCATCAACACATAAAAAACAGGTGCAGTGGTCGTTGCCCTATTATGAGGGTATACGACACATTCCATTAAACATGTTACATGAAGTAAACATTACAAAAACAGCTAAATAATGCTTGACAGAGAAATGAAAGACAAAATGGGGACAAGGAGAGAAATGGTATTGCAGGAATACAGTAGTAAGTACTTGCAATATGGAATAAGTAGCAAACCAAGATGTGAAGGTCTAGTGAAAACAAGAACACCAGTGATAAAGAAGCATTGTCATAGAAAAATGAAAATGCTGTGTGGGCTCTTCAGTAAGCAGGTAATAAAACAAGTGAGGTATATCATCTGGAGTGTATACGGTGTTGAACATAAATCTGTTAAGATCAGTACTTAGAAATGTTTCAAATGTGGAAGACAGGAGTATTGAATTGGAAGACAAAAACAAGGCATAGTATAGAAAAAAAATTGTCTGGGTGCAGAACATGTTACAGTGAAGGCAAAATGAAAATCTATAGAACTCCAGCATTGAACACTGGTGGGTCCCCTCATCTGAAAGGGGGTGGGAATGCATAAAAGGGTGAAACCATGTTTGGAGTGGGAAAAGGATGAACACCAAGGCTAAGTTGATGGTTTCATCATCCATTTATTGTTTCTTAAACCGAACCACAACTACTCCCCTCTTCTTCAGTCCCATCCCCCCTTCATTTCTTCTTGTGGAGTCATGTCAATAGTTTTGTGTACAAGATTACTGTCAAGAATGCAGGGCAAAGTCGTGCCTGCAAAGAAGGTGGACAATGTCATTTCAAACAACTTCTGCAAATTTATCACCTTGAGCAAGTAGTACACACTGTACAAAATTTAATCATCCCCTCAAAAAAGCACTCTGGTCTTTTTAGTAAATGATGCAAAACTGTTATCCTGCTGTCATGTAAGCCTATAGAGACATGACAGAATGAGCTATTGTGTCTGAATTTGCCTATGACTACACTGCATGTGAAGTTATCTGATCTATTGGCGTATCAACACATACCTTCCAACGTGTATACAAGGAATGATGTACCATTTGAAGCCATGTAACATGGTGTCAGAACATTCCCTGTAAAGAGATCCTAGATGACAGGGACCAGAGATGAAAGTACACCTTCATTCTAACAATCGGTTTGAAACTCAACAGGAACTGTTACTATCAGTGAATGTCAGCCCATTTCAAACAGTTTCCAAGCAAACATTGCAAAGGGAAATGCATTTAATGGTCTTTTGGAGTTAGGTACCTCACTAAAGATCATCACTGAAGGCAACACTAAGCCATTCATTTTCAACTGTACAAACACACAAATTGGACAACAGCTGATTGGAACGGGTAGCGGGATCATACTAGTCATGATTTTGTCTCTTTTCAAATGACGCAATGTGTCACTCCTGAGACATAGTGGTGGTAAAACTGTCCACTGTGCATTATAACAACACTCCACTGCAATAATTTAATTAATTATAACAATGAAGGCCAGAAATAATCAAGTGTAATCATACCTAGATCTAGAAAGTCTTCTCAGAATAAGTTTGGTGAAGACAGCTGCACGATCACAACATATTTGAATTTTAATTCAGTTTACTGATCTGAATTCACATGAGCCAGAGGTCAGTGCAGCCTGTCATGGTCACATAGCAGGGCTGTGTTGGCTACAAAAATGCAAATCAATGGCAACATGGATTCAACCCACCCTGTTGGGAATGTTAGAAATCTGGGACAGAACTATTAACTGTCCTAAACAAATATACATGTAGTTTGCGAAAGCAGACATACCTTTGGTATGACCTGTTTGAGGTGTCCAGGGGAGTGCAGGACAGAGGAAAAGCTGTGCATGATAAAGTAATGCATTGTTATTGTCAGGAGATAAGAGAAATTCTGTCAAAGTGTATCTCCCATGGAGCAATCAATGTATGTTGTTACAATATTAAAAGCATTAACAAATCTTAAAGTATATAGTGTGGTGTCACTGAGGCCCAGGCTGGGCAGCAGTAGGGGTGACGTGCTATTGTTAGGTAGAACGCAATTGGCAGTTATGGCATTACAAGCTTTTTTTTTGTGCATATTAAGTCCACAATGTCACTGCAAGTAAAATCAGGTAAGAAACGAAATAGTTTGGTGTTGTCAAAGAATATTTTTATTTGTTACAACTTCTGCAGACTTGGACAATGTCAGACAATGCACAAAGCTTTTGCCAGGTATGATGTCATCACTACAATTCATGTAAGTTGGATGCTTTGGTTATTTAAGTATTTGTTCCCTCAGTGTCGCAATTTCATTGTCACAGATGACCAATTTGGTTGTGAAGGGGGGAGGGGGGGGGGGGGATCATTTCATAATTTTGGTCTTGAGAGAATATTGGATTAGTAAGTGCCAGCAACTTCTACACTATCCTGGTTTTATAGTAGGAAGGCAGCTGAGCTGTGTAAATATGTGCATGTGTAACTTTTTATTGAGTATCAGCGTCATCAGGTCAAGAATAAGAAGTTACAGCAAGTCATCAAATTCTGATCAAAGCATATGTAACTTCATGTAACTGCTGCAATGAATCTACACAAACACCGGGCCACAACAATTTTAACACATTTGTCTGTTATTTATGAGTGTACCAACTTCTCCCAAAGAGTAGTTGTAGCACATTTCACTATCAGAGTACATATAGTGGAGCACAGCGTACTGGTTGCTGCACTGCTGGTAAGATCTGGTGAGTTTAACATGTTGACAATATGCTGTTGAACTTTGATAATACAGAACATCTATTATTTTCCCTCGTTGTTAAATGATGTGTTGTTTTGTATGACATTAAAATGTCCAAGTCAAATTAATGTAAAATATGAGAGGAAATAGTGAAAAAGTTTCAAGTGCATTGACAATCTGACAAAATATTCAACCCACAATGTGCAGAGGGTGTAGTTCAGACAGGAGGTCAGTCTGTGAATGTTTGGCGGTGTTTTTCATACCCTGACTTGGCCCCGGTCCATTCAGGTTACCATGAACATGAACCACGTTATTTATTTCAACGTTTTTGGTGATTAAGTGTTTTCCTTTCTTCTACACCTTCATGACAAGAATACTGTGGACACTCCTACCTTCCAAGATGACAACAGCAATGTTCACTATTTGTTCTGATTTTTTTAACACTATCAGCCATTGCAGCTTGAATGGACCATTAAATAAACAGGTCTTAATTCCATTAAATGTCTGGGACTGTCTGGTGTCGGACACCAACTGGTGTCGGACACCAACTGGTGTCGGACACCAACCTATCAGAACTCCGGAGATGGGAACTTGCCCTTCAATATATTCTATCTTCCCATTACCCACCAGGCCTCAACCTCCGCTAATTTCAAGATGCTGCCCCTCATACCTCATCTGTCATTCAACAACATCTTTGCCTCTGTACTTCCGCCTCAACTGACATCTCTGCCCAACCTCTTTGCATTTACATGTGTCTGCCTATGTCTGTATATGTGCGGATGGATGGATGTGTGTGTATGTGTGTGTGGGCGCGCGCGCACTTGTATACCTGTCCTTTTTTCCCCCCCCCTAAGGTAAATCTTTCCGCTCCCGGGATTGGAATGACTCCTTACCCACTCCCTTAAAACCCACATCCTTCGTCTTTCCCTCTCCTTCCCTCTTTCCTGATGAAGCAACCTTGGGTTGCGAAAGCTTGAAATCTGTGTGTGTGTTTGTGTGTTTTTTATTGTGTCTATCAACATGCCAGCACTTTCTTGTTTGGTAAGTTACAGAATCTTTGTTTTTTATATATATTTTTCCCACATTCCATATATATTGTCAAACTGAGGCTATTATCAAAGTGGTTTTACACAATATTACTATGATGCCTCCTGGGGCGAGTGAACTTACATCACTTTATCTTTATTAAAATTGTGGGTCAGCCACAACTCTGATACAGCTACACTTCATCAAGCTGTTTCACTCGACAGATGTGAGCATCTTCAGAACTGTGTGAAATACCGTGGCCCTTGGCTACAGATGTAAGTTATCATGTTGTAAATTGAAACTGTGTTCAATTTACACCATGATTATATTGTAAATTGAAACCATGCTCAATTTATAACATGATAATTCACATTTAGCAGCCAAGGGCCACATGTTAAATACACGAATATCTAGATGTGTATAGAGCCACCATCATACATAAAATGGAGTAATATAACTTGGACACACAAGAAACCTGCTCACCAAGTGACAGCAGAAAAAGACACACAAATGCTAAGGAAATGCGCATGCTTTCAGAGCGAATGGCTCCTTCTGGCTGAAGGGTTGATGGGAAAGATAGTACTGAGCTTTTTTGGTATATATGATATGAATATAATAGAGGGAAACATTCCACGTGGGAAAAATATATCTGCTTTCACACGTGGCTCTGCCTTTGATCGTGTACACCTTCCAGGTTACAGGACTGGAGTAGGTGGTGGTGGGAGGGTGCATGGGACAGGTTTTACACCGGGGGCGGTTACAAGGGTAGGAGCCAGAGGGTAGGGAAGCCACTTCCTCATCCCCTCAAACCCAGAACCTCCCACAGAAGAACCACAAAAGTGTCCCACTTGTGACAGGATACTTTCCGGGACTGGATCAGACTCTGAATGTGGCTCTCCAGCAGGGATACGACTTCCTCAAATCCTGCCCTGAAATGAGATCCATCCTTCATGAAATCCTCCCCACTCCACCAAGAGTGTCTTTCCGCCGTCCACCTAACCTTCGTAACCTGTTAGTTCATCCCTACGAAATCCCCAAACCACCGTCCCTACCCTCTGGTTCCTACCCTTGTAACCGCCCCCAGTGTAAAACCTGTCCCATGCACCCTCCCACCACCACCTACTCCAGTCCTGTAACCTGGAAGGTGTACACGATCAAAGGCAGAGCCACGTGTGAACGCACCCACGTGATTTACCAACTGACCTGCCTACACTGTGATGCATTCTATGTGGGAATGACCAGCAACAAACTGTCCATTCGCATGAATGGACACAGGCAGACAGTGTTTGTTGGTAATGATCACCCTGTGGCTAAACATGCCTTGGTGCACAGCCAGCACATCTTGGCACAGTGTTACACCGTCCGAGTTATCTGGATACTTCCCACTAACACCAACCTATACGAACTCCGGAGGTGGGAACTTGCTCTTCAATCTATCCTCTCTTCCCGTTACCCACCAGGCCTCAATCTCCACTAATTTCAAGTTGCCGCCACTCATACCTCACCTGTCATTCAACAACATCTTTGCCTCTGCACTTCCGCTTCGACTGACATCTCTGCCCAAACTCTTTGTCTTTGAATATGTCTGCTTGTGTCTGTATATGTGTGGATGGATATGTGTGTGTGTGTGTGCGCGCGCGCGCGAGTGTATACCCGTCCTTTTTTCCCCCTATGTCTTTCCGCTCCCAGGATTGGAATGACTCCTTACCCTCTACCTTAAAACCCACATCCTTTCGTCTTTCCCTCGCCTTCCCTCTTTCCTGACGAAGCAACCGTTGGTTGCGAAAGCTAGAATTTTGTGTGTATGTTTGTGTGTCTATCGACCTGCCAGCACTTTCGTTTGGTAAGTCACATCATCTTTGTTTTTATGGGAAAAAATATATCTAAAAACAAAGATGATGTGACTTACCAAACGAAAGCACTGGCACGTCGATACACACACAAACAAACACAAACATACACACAAAATTCTAGGTCTGCTTGTGTCTGTATATGTGTGGACGGATATGTGTGTGTGTGCGCGCGCGAGCGCGAGTGTATACCCGTCCTTTTTTCCCCCTAAGTCTTTCCGCTCCCGGGATTGGAATGACTCCTTACCCTCTCCCTTAAAACCCAAATCCTTTCGTCTTTCCCTCTCCTTCCCTCTTTCCTGATGAGGCAACTGTTGGTTGCGAAAGCTAGAATTTTGTGTGTATGTTTGTGTGTGTATCGACGTGCCAGCGCTTTCATTTGGTAAGTCACATCATCTTTGTTTTTAGATTATATATATATATAAAAACAAAGATGATGTGACTTACCAAATGAAAGTGCTGGCAGGTCGACAGACACACAAACAAACACAAACATACACACAAAATTCAAGCTTTCGCAACAAACTGTTGCCTCATCAGGAAAGAGGGAAGGAGAGGGAAAGACGAAAGGATGTGGGTTTTAAGGGAGAGGGTAAGGAGTCATTCCAATCCCGGGAGCGGAAAGACTTACCTTAGGGGGAAAAAATGACAGGAATACACTTGCGCACGCAAAAACATACTTCTGTAAAAACAAGAGTTGCTGCGTATGATGTGTATGTTGTAAATACCTTCCTCTCTATATGAATCGTGAATTTGCAACATGACTTAAGCCCACATTTCCATGGTTTTGAGTTATGGGCACAGCAATGTTCCAATGCCCAACTCACGTCACTTAATACCTAAATGACTTTAGTCTGTATCTTCTGTACATTACTTCCAGTAACAGAACATTCATGTTTACTGGCTAAACAGCCTTAGTCCAGAACTTAAGTCGGTTTGCTGGTCACGTAACGACCAATAATAATGACCAAACCAATAATAATGACCAAACAAAGAGGAAAGGAATTAAAAGGGGTGCAGAATACAAGAGAGCTACGATAAAACGTGCCAACGTTAAATGTTTGGAGCATGTAATCATATGGGGCAGTTAGTTTAACTTACACAAAGAGGACCTGCTTGTGCATAAGTAATTTGGATTTAATTTTGTTTAACAATATTATTGTACTCAATATTGCTGTACACATCATTGTAGCCTGCCGAGACTGGTAATGGCATTAATAATGCCAGGCTCTTATTTATGTAGGAAACAATGTTTCAACTTTATTTCCAAAAATGCATTGATAGAGATTTGGTAGGCCCAGTGTAGACACGTGCATTGCGTGTGAAGAACTGAATGTTAAAGTTAAAAGCAGTGCAGTTAATGATTGTGCTGAACATGTAGCTGCAGCATAACTCCTAGTTCACAAATGTCACAGTAGAAAGTTCTACAAAGCACTGGAAGATGCAACCACTGAGACAAACAATTTTCTTGCTCTAACATTTGACTATATGCATTATGTATGCTAACTTAAGATACCAGTTCATGACATGTATTACTGTCATCAACTGACAGTTCCAGTTTTCTCTGTGCATAACATGAAAACTAATTCAGTATCCTTCTACATTACCATGAGGGGCAAGCTAAGAAAAGTCCAAATGAGGTATGCAGTTTTCTCCTCCATTATTTCAATATCTGTGTCTTATCTAATATTAAAGAACTATGGTTGTATTGTGACAACTGCCCAGGCATGAATAAGAACAAGACACTCATCACATTTTTAATGGCTGTAAGTGCTCAGAGGCCTTTTTTGTATGTCAGATATTTTTCCCCAATCAGAGGACACTCCTTTCCACAAAATGATTGGGTTCACAGTAGTGAAAAAGACTACCGAGGTGTGTGGGCAGACTCTACACAATGAAGGATGTGCATGAACACACATTCAGCTTTAATGCTAGAGGAAATTTTGCAGTTACTATCATTGAAATGAGGATGTTTATGATTACAACAATTGATGGCCACACTATTACAAAAGAAATGCCAATTCCATAGAGAGATCTGTTAAGGAAGTTCCTAGAGATAAAAAGGTATCTTTCACTGTTTCAATTTTTATGGAATTCCACTTTTCTGCAGAATGGATCAGAATAGTTGTGGCAAAACCATTTGTAGGAGGAATAATTCCACATTCTTTCATGCTTGGGCCAACATATCCACGTGTCCAAGAACTGCCATACAGACATGATTATCCACATGGTGTGTGTCCAATCAATGAAAACAAAGACACATACAAAATGCTCAAGTACATTCCCGACTGTAGCGAGTCCAAAGCATTTTATGAGAAAATTGCAGCTTGGAAAACAAAGACAAATGAGTAAAATTACAATTTCATTTTGGAAAGTTTGTCTGTATGTTTATTTACCCGGATGATTTGCTTTTCTGTGCGTTCTGAATGTGTTTTTCAATAAATAAAATACTTTTTCATTGTTTATATGTCAGAATTTTATTACATAAGAAGCACAACTGAAGTTAATTTGGAAAACAACTTCAGTCGTCCTTTTTTAAACCAAAATTTCAGCATAAAGGGAGTACAAGATCATGCTTTTGTAATGACAGTTTTATTCAATTTCAATGTATGTAACATATCATGCAATAATGTAATGCAATATTTGCTAGTTTTTTTGTTGTTTCTGAAAATATACCTCTAGGGACTCAAGTTTTTGCAAAATCATGATTCATATATAACACCCTAATAATCTGTACATGTAAGAGGAAAATGTACATGTCTGTACATGTAAGAGGAAAATGTACTGATGGGTACATTTAATCCACACTTATTTACTAGTATTAATAAATTGATGCAAACATGACACGTACATGTACATTAATGGCTATAAAAGCAATGCTTATAATTTCAATTTGTAATTTTAGTGCGACTTTTTAAATTTATTTTAATGAGGAGTTACAAATTTTAGATATGTGTTAATGCCCATAAAAGTGGTGGACATTTGCTGCAATTTAATGATTGATTTTTTTTTTTTTTTTTTTTTTTTTTTGGCATCACACTTAATGAGGTAGTTTTCCACCAAATCATATATTGATAGGGATCTGATTCACACCACAAAACCAGATGGGTCTTGCTGCTTAACATTAGAATGTACCTGGCCAGAGAGTATACGTTAACTGTACACAATCAATTTACTCCATTTTATGTATGATGGCAGTACTATACACAGTCAGATATGTTTAATGTGTGGCCCTTGGATACTAAACATAAGTTACCAAGTTGGAAGTTGAATCTGTGATTTTATCACTTTATGGTAGTGTAACATTGTATTTCCCACAATTCTGAAGGTGCTCACATCTGTCAAATGAAATATGTCACTAAAGGGAAATTGTATGTGGCCTGTGGATGCCCCATAGTTTTAATTAGTAATGATTGCTGCTGCCCCTGCAAGCAATGCCTACACTTGCTAGTGATTTTTTTTTTATCATCATTAGCAAACACTTTCCACTTACAACTTTGGACATTTCCAGATCACATTTCTCTATCATAAACCTTGCTGTATAATTACCTTCAGAATGGTCAGATCATCAACATTTAAGTCTTAATCTTCTGAAGCCATATGGAGGTCATTATAGTCCAATTAAAATTACTTGACAGTTGACACCTGTCACTTGCAGCTACAGTGTTGTCACAATGGCTGCCAGTTACTGCTCGGTTATAGGCCACACACAAATACGGTGGGTCACTTCACAAATGCTGTTATGTATAACACACAGTTCTGCTGGAAGTGGCTGCCACAAGGTATGACAGAAATGCAAGATTCTCAGTCAAGATACTATCCTCACCATTCCACTGCGATTAAAACTAGTCTCTACGAGCAAACTAAAGACAGAAAAATTTCAGTTTCAGTGCTAAAAGCAAACTGTAATTTCTCGCGATCATTGGTTACCTGAAACTATCCTCACACTGGCTACACGACTGATTAGCAGTCCTGGTTGGCACAAGCAACACAGGCAGATTCCAAAAGATAACAGGGAGACAGGAAGAAAATAAGAGGAAATAAAAAGGTCTACACAATGATGAAAATGATGTGGCAAAATATTAGAAATAAAAAAAAATTACATTTAAACCAATTAATTGAATAAAAATAACAGTCTTTTGATTTGATTTAGAAACAGAAAAGTTTCAGTGCATTTGACAAGATTTGAAACTATGAAAGATCTTCGAATTTATACACTAACCACTGTGCTATGTTGACGTTGTTGTATTTATGACTTCGATAATCGAGTTGCAATGATGAATTGCAGCCTTCTAAAATTCGCTTTTATGCAATGTCATGCAAAACTTTCTAATGGAAGCCGATCTCTGTGATTATAATAACTGTATATGTGACAATGAATCACTGCCTGTGTGGAAGAGTCCACTAAAAGAAAGCTGGACAAGGAATTGGAAGTGAACTGACCAACTGTCATTATAGTTTGGCAGCTGTGAATGGCTAGGGAATGATGTTTATTGCTCTGATTGGAGGAAATCAGCTACAACATGCTAAGTGTCAACTATCAAGTAATTTTAACTGGACTGTAATACCAAACACAAATCCACCAAAATACAGGTGATGTGGCAGTTGATAACCTTACGAATTTTTAATATACAACTTCTGAGGAGAATACTGATGTATCACCAGGCTTGTATGAGCCTTTCCTTATTTTAGGATGATAATCATAATTTCTTTCCTCCATGAAATCATACAGAGACCTTCTGTCATAACTGGAGGAGAGATGGAAGAAAGTGCTAAACCTCAATTTAGTAAAGATTAGTCTGGTCACTTTACGTGTTTTATGCTCAAATGCACAACATGCTGCTAACACAGTACTCCGTAAGTACCACTTTAAGACACTGTCTACCACATAAACTGACATAGTTACTGTTTTTATGTTCTTATCTTTAAATTTAATCAAACCTAAAACATGCAGTATCATCAAATATGCTCCTGTGGTTAGGCAATTTCTTCCAACAACCCTTTCAGTATTACTAAAAGTTCCAAGGATGACTTTTCTTGCATAAGGATATAGCTGCTGCAGCAAGCTGCAGTAGATATTCTCAGGTTTTGTTGCTTTGTTCTGGACTGCTACCAAGTTAATCTGATCACTCACATTGAGCACAAGTAGTGTGCTCTTTACTATTGTTGAAACTGAGGCCAACCTACCCCTCTCTCTGTCACAGCTGGACAGTGTTGATATGTATTAAAGTCTTATGTTGTTGGGTGGTGCACACAGAAAACAAGAAGGTGCCCAAGTAGCACACAACAATAGAAGTTTATTTTTACAAGAAAGAAAACAAGAAGACACGAAGAACAGAAAACAGATTAACCATAATTGGGATGTAAGAAACTGCCCTGATCTATGAGAGGAATTGTCACTATCAATATAGTCTCACAAAGGTTAGAGAGACAGCATACAGTCTGTCACCATAGGTCACACTGCCTTAGCGAGGTTGGAATCGGTTGACATCACAATCGGTGATTGCACTGGCATAGTCCTTGGCCTGGTGCGTAGTATTGGAGGCTTGTCACACCATGTCACTCGGATTCATTGTCTACTTCAGAGTCTGCTTCATACTGTCAGAGAGCTGCAGGTGGTGATCCTATTATGACCACTTGGCATATGGATGCCAGGAAATGGTCAGCATCACATGGCATAAGGATCAAAGACAGTGCTGGCTATGTCTGGTGATCATACCACCCTCGTTAACTACAGCAGATATCTCATTGCAGAGCAGCAACTCAGAGGGCAATAGTGTGTGGCATGTAAACTAACTCATCAGGCACCTGCAATATACTGTACTCCTCTTCCCTTTGGAAGAAGATAGCAAAGGCATTTCAATACATAAACAGTGGCTGTGGCAGAGGTGACAGTTAAGGACATGGCAAGTATTACCAATGTTAGCTTAATATTTGAATATAATAGAAAGAAACATTCCACATGGGAAAAATATATTAAAAAAGATGCTGTGACTTCCCAAACGGGAAAGCGCTGGTAAATAGACACAATAAAAAACACACAAACACAAATATCAAGCTTTCGCAACCCACGGTTGCTTCATCAGGAAAGAGGGAAGGAGAGGGAAAGACGAAAGAATGTGAGTTTTAAGGGGGAGGGTAGGGAGTCATTCCAATCCCGGGAGCGGAAAGACTTACCTGGGGGGAAAAAGGGACAGGTATACACTCGCGTGCGCGCACACACACACACACACACACACACACACACACACACACACACACACACATATATCCATCCG
Source organism: Schistocerca nitens (assembly GCF_023898315.1). Classification (NCBI taxonomy): domain Eukaryota; kingdom Metazoa; phylum Arthropoda; class Insecta; order Orthoptera; family Acrididae; genus Schistocerca; species Schistocerca nitens. The sequence continues at coordinate 621,222,486 of NC_064614.1, read as the reverse complement.
CACATATACAGACACAAGCAGACATATGTAAAGGCAAAGAGTTTGGGCAGAGATGTCAGTTGAGGCGGAAGTACAGAGGCAAAGATGTTGTTGAGTGACATGTGATGTATGAGGGGCGGCAACTTGAAATTAGCGGAGGTTGAGGCCAGGTGGGTAACGGGAAGAGATGATATATTGAAGGGCAAGTTCCCATCTCTGGAGTTCTGATAGGTTGCTGTCAGTGGGAAGTATCCAGGTAACCCGGACGGTGTAACACTGTGCCAAGATGTGCTGGCTGTGCACCAAGGCATGTTTAGCCACAGGGTGATCCTCATTACCAACAAACGCTGGGTGCCTGTGTCCATTCATGCCAATGGACAGTTTGTTGCTGGTCATTCCCACATAGAATGCGTCACAGTGTAGGCACGTCAGTTGGTAAATCACATGGGTGCTTTCACACGTGGCTCTGCCTTTGATCATGTACACCTTCCGGGTTACAGGACTGGAGTAGATGGTGGTGGGAGGGTGTATGGGAAAGATTTTACACCGGGGGGGGGGGGGGGGGGCGGTTACAAGGGTAGGAGCCAGAGGGTAGGGAAGGTGGTTTGGGGACTTCATAGCGATGAACCAAGAGGTTACAAAAGTTAGGTGGACAGCGGAAAGACACTCTTGGTGGAGTGGGGAGGATTTCATGATGGATGGATCTCATTTCACGGCAGGATTTGAGGAAGTCGTATCCCTACTGGAGAGCCACATTCAGAGTCTGATCCAGTCCCGGAAAGTATCCTGTCACAAGTGGGGCACTTTTGGGGTTCTTCTGTGGGAGGTTCTGGGTTTGAGGGGATGAGGAAGTGGCTCTGGTTATTTGCTTCTGTACCAGGTCGGGAGGGTAGTTGCGGGATGCGAAAGCTGTTTTCAGGTTGTTGGTGTAATGGTTCAGGGATTCGGGATTGGAGCAGATTCGTTTGCCACGAAGACCTAAGCTGTAGGGAAGGGACCGATTGATATGGAATGGGTGGCAGCTGTCATAATGGAGGTACTGTTGCTTGTTGGTGGGTTCGATGTGGGCGGATGTGTGAAGCTGGCCATTGGACTGATGGAGGTCAACGTCAAGGAAAGTGGCATGGGATTTGGAGTAGGACCAGGTGAATCTGATGGAACCAAAGGAGTTGAGGTTGGAGAGGAAATTCTGAAGTTCTTCTTCACTGTGAGTCCAGATCATGAAGATGTCATCAATAAATCTGTACCAAACTTTGGGTTGGCAGGCCTGGGTAACCAAGAAGGCTTCCTCTAAGCGACCCATGAATAGGTTGGCGTATGAGGGGGCCATCCTGGTACCCATGGCTGTTCCCTTTAACTGCTGGTATGTCTGATCTTCAAAAGTGAAGAAGTTGTGAGTTAGGATGAAGCTGGCTAAGGTAATGGGGAAAGAGGTTTTAGGTAGGGTGGCAGGTGATCGGTGTGAAAGGAAGTGCTCCATCGCAACGAGGCCCTGGACGTGCGGGATATTTGTGTATAGGGAAGTGGCATCAATGGTTACAAGGATGGTTTCCGGGGGTAACAGATTGGGTAAGGATTCCAGGCGTTCGAGAAAGTGGTTGGTGTCTTTGATGAAGGATGGGAGACTGCATGTAATGGGTTGAAGGTGTTGATCTACATAGGCAGAGATACGTTCTGTGGGGGCTTGGTAACCAGCTACAATGGGGCAGCCGGGATGTTTGGGTTTGTGAATTTTAGGAAGTAGGTAGAACGTAGGAGTGCGGGGTGTCGGTAGGGGTCAGGAGGTCGACGGAGTAAGGTGAAAGGTTTTGTAGGGGACCTAAGGTTCTGAGGATTCCTTGAAGTTCTGCCTGGACATCAGGAATAATATTAGCTTGGCAAACTTTGTATGTAGTGTTGTCTGAAAGCTGACACAGTCCCTCAGCCACATACTCCCGACGATCAAGTACCACAGTCGTGGAACCCTTGTCAGCCGGAAGAATAACGATGGATCGGTCAGCTTTCAGATCACGGATAGCCTGGGCTTCAGCTGTGGTGATGTTGGGAGTAGGATTAAGGTTTTTCAAGATAGACTGAGGGGCAAGGCTGGAAGTGAGAAATTCCTGGAAGGTTTGGAGAGGGTGATTTTGAGGAAGAGGAGGTGGGTCCTGCTGTGAGGAGGATGGAACTGTTCCAGATAGTGTCTTGGGGAATTGGAGCATTGGGAGTAGGATTAGGATTATTTTTCTTCGTGGCAAAACGATATTTCCAGCAGAGACTACAAGTGTAAGACAGTAAATCTTTGATGAGGGATGTCTGGTTGAATCTGGGAGTGGGGCTGAAGGTGAGGCCTTTGGATAGGACAGAGGGTTGGGATTGGGAGAGAGGTTGGTTGGTTGGTTTGGGGAAGGAGACCAGACAGCGTGGTCATCGGTCTCATCGGATTAGGGAAGGATGGGGAAGGAAGTCGGCCGTGCCCTTTCAGAGGAACCATCCCGGCATTTGCCTGGAGTGATTTAGGGAAATCACGGAAAACTTAAATCAGGATGGCCGGACGCGGGATTGAACCGTCGTCCTCCCGAATGCGAGTCCAGTGCCTAACCACTGCGCCACCTCGCTCGGTTTGGGAGAGAGGTTTGGAGGAAAGGTTAACTACTGAATTGGGGTGTTGTGGTTCCAGATTGTGTTGACTAGAATTTAGAGGTTTTGGGGGGAGTGGAGCTGGAAGTGGGAGATTGAGTAGATGGGAGAGACTGGGTCTGTGTGCAATGAGAGGAGGTTGAGGTTTGTTGGAAAGGTTGTGGAGGGTGAGCGAGTTGCCTTTCCGGAGGTGGGAAACCAGGAGATTGGATAGTTTTTTTGAGGTGGAGGGTGGCATGCTGTTCTAATTTGTGGTTGGCCTGTAAGAGGATGCTCTGAACAGCCAGTGTGGATGTGGGAGAGGAAAGATTGAGGACGTTTATTAGGGATAGGAGTTGACGGGTGTGTTCATTGGCTGAGTTGATGTGTATGTGAAGGATTAGGCGGGTGAGAGCTATGGATTCTTCAGTTTGGAACTGGTATAGGGACTGATGGAAAGAAGAGTTACAACCAGAGATGGGAACTTTAAGTGTGAGGCCTTTGGGGGTAATGCCGAATGTCAGACAAGCCTGAGTGAATAAAATACGGGAGCGTAATCTGGCTAGGGCGAAGGCATGTTTGCGGAGGGAATGTAAATAAAACTTAATGGGGTCATTGTGGGGATGTTGTGAGGGTGACATGGTATTAGAAGGTGGAAAGTGTAACATGAGGCTAAAGTGAAAATAAAAATATATGGGGAGAGATAAAGGTGAAGTAGAAAGCAACTGGAGTTGTGGTGTGAAAAAAGTCGAAAAAGTGTTAGTTTAAGCTGAGCTATGTTGATCCTGTGGTGAACTTAGGCTGGTAAACAACGATGTGTACAAAGGTTAGGTAGTTGTGTTGCCTCCAAAACACTTTAAAGGGTGGAGAAATACGGGAAAATTTTGACAAAACTGCGTGTAAATGTATTAAAAGGACTGGTTATGTGGTGGCAGATTATGAAAATGAGGCTAACAATTGTCTGACGAAGAAATAAGATATATATGAAAAAAGTCTTAAAATTTGTGATTACTTTTCTCAAAAAAAGAAATAGAATTCTATATGTATAGATAGTAAAGAACAATTTTCCTGTTATTTAACAAAAAGAAAAAAAAACACTGAAGATGCTCTAACTCCAGCAATACACGGCTCTGTAGAAAGAAAATAAATAAATAAATAAATAAATAAATACAAAAGTGATTTGTAAGCAAACATGAGTGAACTCCAACCTCAAGACAAATATTTATGTTTAAGGCAGGACAGAAGATTAAAATTTAATGTCCTGTCAATAGTGTGGTCATTACAGATTGAGCCGAAGTTTGGATTACGAAAGGAGCCATTCCAGCATTCAAAAAGAGCTATTTTGGGAAATGGTGGAAAACCTAAATCTAGATAGCCAGATGGGGATTTGAGCCATCATCTCCCTGAATACAAGTTGAATGTGCTACCTACTGCACCACCTCACTCAGTAATATTTAGTTTTAGTTTGGCCCATTATAAGTAGTCATTTTGAGTTTTGAATCTTCAGTGTTGATCCATTGTTGCTGGCAACACTAAGTTACCTTTCCAGTCTTGTGTCCCACATTCATCCAGCAGGAAAAATTTTTACAAAAATCCCAGCTCCAGAGTTTGACACCCTTTTTCTTAAAAATTAATGCATGTTAACCCTGCTACAGCTGTATATGGTACGATACAGCAGTTACTATGTAAGCACTCCTCTTCTGAAGCAAACTATACATTAAAAGTAAAGTAAAGTAGAAACAAGGCCCTGGCAAAAGCAAAGCTGTGGTGACAGGTTGTGAGACATCCCTGTGAAGTTTGGCTGGTGTGAAAGTTTCCCACACATGAAAGGTTCCAACTTCAAGCGCACATATATCACACACTTTTAAACTGCTGGCAAGTTGCAAATTCTATGTTAATATACATACAAAACTACAACCCTAAACTAATCCTGTCATCCCAATTATTGCTGGTAGGGCTCTGATGTCTAACTGCAGTGCCAATGTGAGTGTGTGATTGTCTTCAACATAGGACAGCAAAACATGTCTTGTCTAATTCCTTGTTACTATGTCATACCACAAACTCTTACCCAATCAAGACAGATGAAAATCCACTAAAATGAAGTGAAATTACTTTGTGCTCTGAGAGGAAGACACTATGTGCTAGCACCAGGTTTCACCCTCTCCTTGCTCTCAACATCTCATCATCACAAATGCTACACGACACGACACGACACGACGACACGACTCTACACTACGGCACACATGCGTACTCACACATGCACGCGTGCAGTTTTCATACTTCGCGAAAGAATGATGCTGCAGGTGTGAAGGCTATTGCTCGACTGTGTGTAACTCATACAAAACAGAACTACAAATTAGGGTATCATGAATGGTCACAATATTGTTTGACCCTTCGGGAGAGTGTCATGAAGATGGTGAAGAAACTGAACTGCCAGAGTCCTAAAGATAGACATAAACTATCCTGAGAAAGCCTACTTAGATAGTTTCAAGAACTATCTTTAAAAGTTGACTCTACGAGTTACTACAACCTGCTAAGTATAATTCCCTCAGGGATTTGTGAAGGTGAGATTAGATTAATTACAGTGCACTCACAGGAATTTAAATGTTATTCTTCATGTGCTCCACAGAGAAATGGAACAGGAAGCAGCTCTAATAACTGGTACAATGGGAGATACCCTCTGCTGTGCACTTGACGTTAGTTTGCAAAATGTGGATGTAAATGTAGACATGCCTGAATCATTCTACAATTTTTTACATTAACAGACAAACAACAAAATCAAAATCATACCTTAATTTCAAATATGGCTGCAGTTTCTGCAAATAGCTGGTATATGCTGACAAATGGGTGCTTAGCTTTCCTAGACACGGTAGTGTTTCAAGTGAGACTAGTGGTTCCATTTCCAAACTAGCTTGAAATTCTCTATAACCTTGTTCAATAGCACGCAAGTAGTGTGCATTGTTTCGCAAATGGGAAGACAACTGCAAAAGTAAAAATAATTGAAATGTTTCAGACACAATATTTCATTAAATGCAAATTAATATTGCTAAAAATACATATACCAAGAGTATTCAAACATTAGAAATATAATCTTAACCTTAATATTTCTGGCATCATTAACTTCAGTGTCAGACATGATCTTTGTAAATGCCATAAAAACGTGAGCAGAAAGGACGGTTAAGAGTTTAACATCCTTTCAACAAAGTCAATAGATATAGGGAAAATTCATAATGGGAAAGGACAGGAAAGGATATTGGCTGCTGTGTTTAGGAAACATCCTGTCACTCATGACAAGTGATTATGGTATCCATGAGAAACCTAAATCAAGGTGACTTGATGAGGATTACTACACAGATTAATTACAAGTTGGACAAACCAACGTTCAGAGGCATATACCTATGAGCTGTAGTCAAAAATTTGCTTAGAATAGGAGATACAGTGTGCTCTGTGTTCATGCTCTCCACTGTGAATCACTGTGCCATCCTCTGTGGGGACTGCTACATCTACATTTGCTTTCAAGTTATGCAAGCCATATGGGGCACCATATTTTACAACCACAGTCTAATGACTAAAGATATGACTGATCAAGCTAGCAAATAATTTACGTAATTTGGAAATTTATGCTGGAAACTCAACTGTCCAGGTAAAGAGGACAGCAGGTTAGAGTTCAGCATATCACTTGCCATGCTGCAATCATTAGTGACAGAGCTCTGGCTCATTTGGGAAAGGATGGGGCAAGAAACTTTCTGTGGCCTTGTAATTTCCTCAACCATGAATATCTTTAACTCAGGGGGTTATAAGAGGATTTGACACAAACACTCCTCCTCAAAAAACAATTCACTTTCCTTGGTAACTGCACTACGTGAATAATCATTTGAGATACCCACATCACACTGAAATAGGACTTAAGTTTCTGCTAATCAAGCAAAAACTACATTGGTAAATTTAATCATCAGATTAAGAAGCAACTTGGAAATACTATTTCGGAACACTAAAAGTAAACTACCAGCAAGATGGAGCACCATATCAATGAATAAAGAGAATATTGTTTGAAGGGCAGGGAGAAGTATTAATCCCACTTTTAAAACAGTTGAAGAAAATAATTCACTAGAAATAAAGACATAGTGGGAAAGGCATTTAGACTATCAAAGAGAATGTTGTGTATTAACCAGCTAGCACAACTTAATCAACAACTTTACAATTATAATTTTAAGATTGCCTCCTACCTTCAAAAACATGCCAACATGCCACATAAGTCTCAAGCACTGAATATATTTTTAAATTTAATATTAGCTGAGCTGCATAAAAATGCCTAAATGTTGCTTGCTGCTTATTAACTGCGACTGTAGATCAGTCTATACGGAGCACAAGTGCCATTAACAGAATATTTATGTGCTTAGATAAGGTTGTGTTAGAGCTGCCGAAGTTTGTCTACTTTGTATTGTCAGGTTTTAAAGTACTCATTCTAGTATTTTAAAAGCAACTGTGTGAACGGAAGTTTGATTGATTGAATAGTTCTAGCAAGCCATCCTCAAACAGAACACGTTAACTAATGTCAACGTGGAGTTATAGAAGGTTTGTGACATCACTTCCTGTAATTTCACGTCAAAGACCAATTGCCTTCCTTGAAACACGAAATAAGTTCTGCATAATTTTGGGACTGTGCTACAAAAAGTTGAAGCGACAAGTGGGAAAGGTGCACTCTATGTCACAAGCAGAGCTTGAGAGACCATATTGTTTCTTTTTTGTGTTCAGTTGAAGCTCATATTTGGTAGATTTTGTATTACAACTTAAATCCTACGAATATGTGTTGTTTCTAAGTAGCAGCACATTGATGCTTTATTGAAAATGCATTACTGGTAGGATTTGTTACAGTCAGTTTCTGTCTCTATTTACACCTTTACATTTTCTAAAAGGCTGTGGGACTTTCTTATTAAAATAGAAGAAATATTTTATTTTAATTTTATTTCAATATTATATTAATGTAAATACACATTACGTAAATATAAATGCGCTCTCTCTCCGGAGTGAGTTCATCCAATTTTGTGACGTTTTATCAGCTGGTTTCTTTAATCACTAGACAAGAAACTTCCCTTTTTGTCTTTAACATGTTTGTGGATACTGGAGTTTTTATTTATTTATTTTACAGACAGAACATCACACGTAGCATACAGCCAAGGGAGGAGTCTTGCACTTTATTAGAGCTACAGTAGGCATTTTATGCATATCCATTCTCTTAGATAAACTGTATAGTATGCAAGCCAGATACAACTATTATGTCTACAACTTTGCTTCCGCGTTTTGCAATAGACGGCAGTAGCGGCAAGTGGAGTTCAGGTGGTTGGTCATAGTTATAATACAGTAGGCTTAGGCATCTGTAAACATAATGCCATAAAAATATTAGTCGATTTGTGATTGCATCATAAAGTTATTCTCGATTAAGTACATCAACTTACGTGCCCATTTATCGCCATTTGCAGGAAGTTTTAATTTTCTGCTTTAACATGAAGAAATCTGTGGCTGTGGCTCTTAAAATGCTGGGGAAGACCAATGGTGAGGGAACTATTTGTGCAAGAACGTGCAGAGAATGTTTAAAACGTCTTAAGAATGGTGATTTTGATGTCTAAGACCAGCATGGCAGTGGAAGATAGACTGTTTCTGTAGCTACTGAAACAGACGAAGACAGTCACAGGACATCATTACCGAAAGCAATTGATGCATTCGAGCCCAGCACTGAAACACAGACGGCCACAATACAGCGACAGACACGTAAAGGTAATTTTGCAGGAGGCCAGTGCTCAACCCCATGTTGCAAAACCCATCAAAATATACATGGAAATGTTGAAATGAGAAGTCCTACCCCGCCCACTTACTGTTAATACACAGAAAAGATATAAGTTCATAACTGGTTTCAAAGGACAAAGGATGGTGCAATAGACTCTTAGTTCACATTAGATTTACCACTTTCTAAAATAACTTTATTATATACGAAATTACATGACTATAATAATTATATGTGAACAAACATGGAATACAAAGAAAGTAATTCCAATTTTTTAAAGCAAACCTTTGAATTAACTGGACTTAATTTCTCATGTGATGCTTGAAGCCGCTGCTCGGTGTATGTGTGAAAGTCTGACAGTGCTGAACACAATTCACGAACATGAAGCCCAGCTTGTGATATCACATGCTGAATGTAGATATGCCGCTTACGGTCATGGGTTGGCACATTTAGCTCATTCAATTCACTATTGGCTGGAACATTAAAACATGTGATGGTCCTAAAAAACAGAAGTATACTCACTTAGCAGTAACAGTCTCAGATAATAATTAATATTTAAGGTTTAAAAGCAAACACACTGCATTTTTTTCGCTCATATTATATTGTCGCAAAAGAAGCTGAGTAACACTGTGGTGTAGTGGTTATGATACTAAAGTGTTGTATGGAGGGTCGTGAGTTCAAACCTCACCGGGACTGTACAATTTTAATTTCTATATTCAGTTCGAGTACATTATAGAAGTATCCACAACTGTCAACAATCATTGTACTGGAATGTTCTGAAGCTGTATGTATACAGTACGTGTTCTGGCCGGAGGCAATTGGCTCCATGCTCTTGTATGTGCAAGCGCTGAATAAACCTTCGTTAAGTGAAGTTAGTGTTCATCATTCATCTAATTACATCTTCTTCTATGTGACAATATTGTTCTACCAAGGACAGAAGAATCCATTAACATAACTGGCATGATTGGAAAGTGTTGCTGCATGAATACCTTGGCTGAACACAGCCAAACATACTGAAAACCTGTGAAATATGTTTACTAAAATTTCACCCATAAGCGAGCAGATTTTCAGTACCGGGTCGGGGGGGGGGGGGGGGGGGGGGTAGGGGGGGGGAGAAGGTCGGCGGGTTGGGGAGAGGAGGAGGGGGGAGAAGGTCGGCGGGTCGGGGAGAGGAGGAGGGGGGGAGAAGGTCGGCGGGTCAGGGAGAGGAGGAGGAGGGGGGGAGAAGGTCGGCGGGTCGGAGAGAGGAGGAGGGGGGTAGAAGGTCGGCGGGTCGGGGAGAGGAGGAGGGGGGAGAAAGGCGGCGGGTCAGGTGGGAGGGGGGAGGGGGAGGGGGAGGGGGAGGGGGAGGGGGGAGGGGGAAGGGGGGAGGCGGAGGAGACCACGACATGGGGAGGAGGAGGAGAGCGCGAGATCGGGGGGGGGGGGAGAAGGAAAAGAGCGCGAGATCGGGGGGGGAGGAAGAAAGCGCGAGATCGGGGGGGGGAGAAAAGAGCACGAGATCGGGGGGAGGAGGAGGAGGAGAGCGCGAGATCGGGGGGGAGGAGGAGGAGAGCGCGAGATCGGGAGGGGAGGAGGAGGAGAGCGCGAGATCGGGGGGGAGGAGGAGGAGAGCGCGAGATCGGGGGGGAGGAGCAGAGTGCGAGATCGGGGGGGGGAGGAGCAGATAGCGAGATCGGGGGGGGAGGAGGAGGAGAGCGCGAGATCGGGAGGGAGGAGGAGGAGAGCGCGAGATCGGGGGGGGGGGGGAGGAGGAGGAGAGCGCGAGATCGGGGGGGGGGAGGAGGAGGAGAGCGCTAGATCGGGGGGGAGGAGGAGGAGAGCGCTAGATCGGGGGGGAGGAGGAGGAGAGCGCTAGATCGGGGGGGAGGAGGAGGAGAGCGCGAGATCGGGGGGGGGGAGGAGGAGGATAGCGCGAGATCGGGGGGGGGGAGGAGGAGGATAGCGCGAGATCGGGGGGGGGAGGAGGAGGATAGCGCGAGATCGGGGGGAGGAGGAGGAGGATAGCGCGAGATCGGGGGGGGAGGAGGAGGATAGCGCGAGATCGGGGGGGGGAGGAGGAGGATAGCGCGAGATCGGGGGGGAGCAGGAGGATAGCGCGAGATCGGGGGGGGGGAGGAAGATTATAGCGCGAGATCGGGGGGAGGAGCAGGATAGCGCGATCGGGGGAGAGGAGGAGGATAGTGCGAGATCGGGGGGGAGGAGGAGGAGAGCGCGAGATCGGGGGGGGGAGGAGGAGAGCGCGAGATCGGGGGGGGAGGAGGAGAGCGCGAGATCGGGGGGGGGGAGGAGGAGAGCGCGAGATCGGGGGGGGAGGAGGAGAGCGCGAGATCGGGTGGGGGAAGGAGAGCGCGAGATCGGGGGGGGGAGGAGGAGAGCGCGAGATCGGGGGGGGGGAGGAGGAGAGCGCGAGATCGGGTGGGGGAAGGAGAGCGCGAGATCGGGTGGGGGGAGGAGAGCGCGAGATCGGGTGGGGGGGAGGAGAGCGCGAGATCGGGTGGGGGGGAGGAGAGCGCGAGATCGGGTGGGGGGGAGGAGAGCGCGAGATCGGGTGGGGGGGAGGAGAGCGCGAGATCGGGTGGGGGGGAGGAGAGCGCGTGATCGGGTGGGGGGGAGGAGAGCGCGAGATCGGGTGGGGGGAGGAGAGCGCGAGACCGTGGGGGAGAAGAGCGGGAGATCGTTGCGGAGAAGAGCGGGAGATTTGGGGGAGGAGACGAGTGGAGGATTATGGGGTGTTCGAGGGGGAAGGGTACTAGATTGGACTGGAACGGTGCTAGATGTGGGGGGAAGGGTGCTAGATTTGGGGGGGACGTAGCTAGATTGGGGGGGAGGGTTCTAGATTGGGGGAGGTGAGGGGATATTGGGAGGGAGAAAGGGGGGAAAAGGGCTAGGCATTGGGGGAGAAGGGCGGGAGATATCGGTGCATAAGGGCGGGAGATATCGGGGCATAAGGGCGGAAGATTGCGGGGGAGAAGGGCGGGAGATATCGGGGCATAAGGGCGGGAGATATCGGGGCATAAGGGCGGAAGATTGCGGGGGAGAAGGGCGGAAGATTGCGGGGGAGAAGGGCGGAAGATTGCGGGGGAGAAGGGCGGAAGATTGCGGGGGAGAAGGGCGGAAGATTGCGGGGGAGAAGGGCGGAAGATTGCGGGGGAGAAGGGCGGAAGATTGCGGGGGAGAAGGGCGGAAGATTGCGGGGGAGAAGGGCGGAAGATTGCGGGGGAGAAGGGCGGAAGATTGCGGGGGAGAAGGGCGGAAGATTGCGGGGGAGAAGGGAAGAAGGGCGGAAGATTGCGGGGGAGAAGGGAAGAAGGGCGGAAGATTGCGGGGGAGAAGGGCGGAAGATTGCGGGGGAGAAGGGCGGAAGATTGCGGGGGAGAAGGGCGGAAGATTGCGGGGGAGAAGGGCGGAAGATTGCGGGGGAGAAGGGCGGAAGATTGCGGGGGAGAAGGGCGGAAGATTGCGGGGGAGAAGGGCGGAAGATTGCGGGGGAGAAGGGCGGAAGATTGCGGGGGAGAAGGGCGGAAGATTGCGGGGGAGAAGGGCGGAAGATTGCGGGGGAGAAGGGGAGAAGGGCGGCAGAAGAGCTGGAGATTGGGGGGCGCCAAGGGCGGGCGGGAGATTGGGGGGGGCACCAAGGGCGGGCGGGAGATTGGGGGGGCACCAAGGGCGGGCGGGAGATTGGGGGGGCACCAAGGGCGGGCGGGAGATTGGGGGGGCACCAAGGGCGGGCGGGAGATTGGGGGGGCACCAAGGGCGGGCGGGAGATTGGGGGGGGCACCAAGGGCGGGCGGGAGATTGGGGGGGCACCAAGGGCGGGCGGGAGATTGGGGGGGCACCAAGGGCGGGCGGTAGATTGGGGGGACAGAAGGGCGGGTGATTGGGGGGGTGAGAAGGGCGGGTGATTTGGGGGGTGAGAAGGGCGGGTGATTTGGGGGGTGAGAAGGGCGGGTGATTGGGGGGGGAGAAGGGCGGGTGATTGGGGGGGGAGAAGGGCGGGTGATTGGGGGGGGAGAAGGGCGGGTGATTGGGGGGGAGAAGGGCGGGTGATTGGGGGGGAGAAGGGCGGCTGATTGGGGGGGAGAAGGGCGGCTGATTGGGGGGGGGGAGAAGGGCGGGTGATTGGGGGGGAGAAGGGCGGGTGATTGGGGGGGGAGAAGGGCGGGTGATTGGGGGGGAGAAGGGCGGGTGATTGGGGGGGGAGAAGGGCGGGTGATTGGGGGGACACAAGGGCGGGAGATTGGGGGGACACAAGGGCGGGAGATTGGGGGGACACAAGGGCGGGAGATTGGGGGGACAGAAGGGCGGGAGATTGGGGGGACAGAAGGGCGGGAGATTGGGGGGACAGAAGGGCGGGAGATTGGGGGGACAGAAGGGCGGGAGATTGGGGGGACAGAAGGGCGGGAGATTGGGGGGACAGAAGGGCGGGAGATTGGGGGGACAGAAGGGCGGGAGATTGGGGGGACAGAAGGGCGGGAGATTGGGGGGACAGAAGGGCGGGAGATTGGGGGGACAGAAGGGCGGGAGATTGGGGGGACAGAAGGGCGGGAGATTGGGGGGACAGAAGGGCGGGAGATTGGGGGGACAGAAGGGCGGGAGATTGGGGGGACAGAAGGGCGGGAGATTGGGGGGACAGAAGGGCGGGAGATTGGGGGGACAGAAGGGCGGGAGATTGGGGGGACAGAAGGGCGGGAGATTGGGGGGACAGAAGGGCGGGAGATTGGGGGGACAGAAGGGCGGGAGATTGGGGGGACAGAAGGGTGGGAGATTGGGGGGACAGAAAGGCGGGAGATTGGGGTGGGGAGATTGGGAGGGGGAGAGAAGAGCGGGAGGTACTATCACCCAAAATCATGTTTTGCTGACCACCTTCTGATTAAAGATCACCTGCTTAAAGCTGTTCACGATGTCAACATTTTGCATACTGTGAATAAAGTTCGTAGATTAGATGTTCTCAAAGAATTAGAAATTTTTAAACATCTTTCTCAAAAAGATGGCCTCATTTTCAATGAGCAGCTAGAATTACGTAATACAAGCTTCAACAGTATATAGCCATTACTTGATATTTGTTTTCTTGTTCCCTCATGCAGTTACCGAAATATTTCTTCTATCTAAGTCGATTCATAACTGTTTGTTCATTAAACGGTTTAATTTAACTACATTTGATGTTATACCATTTTTCTATGCGCCGAGTTATTCAGCTCAATTTTTAATTCTGTAATGGCGTTTTTCAGCTTTTAAACTATACTTCGAAGCTCTTATGTAGACAAATTATTACCATGTCTGCTGCTGTCAGATAAAATATTGCCTGTTACTTCATGTTCACACATTTCGCCCTCTATGTTTGGAATATTTAATAGCCGGCACTTTTGGTAGAACGTTCACATGACCGCAATTGCCTCAGTCTGATGCTACCACAGCTCGACATATGGTGCAGCCCTTAGTGGCCTGCCTCTATGTTCTCTATTTTAATACTTTGTGACTAAAGCGTTATTGTTTCATATTTATTTTATATGTGACTTGCCAGTTTTTAATGTTTTATTTCTGTGGAAGGCACTCTTAGAAGTGGCTGAAACCTAGGTCAATAAGACTTCATTTTCATTACTGATGGCTGCAATTGTTTAATTTTATCTAAATAGTTTTTTACTCAACTCTCAGCCTTCTTGTCAAGACACGAAATTCTCACCAAATGATACCACTGATATAGAATGACCTAATAACGGCTGCTGCTGTATTCAGTTTATTCTATGAACATACAGTAACACAGAACTGAAATATTACTAGGTTGTCTTCGTAAATCACAGGCTTGTCTCAAAATACTTCAGGCATACAATGTCAACAATACATCAATGAAACCTCTAGCCACATACAAGATGAACTGGAAACAGTATACCAAACTTACGTATCAAACTGAAAATATGATTGATATGTAAAATACGGGGAAGACAACCAGTCACTTATAGTGACTAGATGGGTCGAGCACAGAAACTGATAACAGATAACAGTATTCCCACTAGCTTCTGAACACTAGCTCTGTTTTTAGCAATACTATATACATTCACACATGGAACCACACAGACAGCAAAATGCACACTCCTGTGGCCTCGGCAGGCTTCCATCCTCCAACCACAGGTACTTTTCTGATTTTTCTGTATAACATTATACAATAATTCAAGTTGCATACAGGCACAATTAAAAGACACTCACAAAAAGCTTTTGGCCACAGCCTTCGTCAGTAACAGACACAAGCACAAACAACCACCAACTACAGTAACCTCTGCCCAGAATTAATTGACATTTAACGTACATAATTCAGAAAACACGAAAATCATGTTCAACATCATACACACAGGAGAAACTTGCTGATAATTTTTGTGAGTGTTTGGAGCACCATGAACTGTTAGAACAGCAACCACTGTTGTGGCTTCCTTTGATGTAGCAGCAGAGAGAGAGGCGCACCGACAGTAGTGCACTCAGTAACAACAATGGACTTTGAAGTCTCAACACATCATCATTTCAGTCGAGTCCCACAAGTTCCCAAAAATGGTTTCAAAATTGCTGGTGCAAGAAAGTGTACGTGTAATGGAGTGAGTGAGACTTCAGAAAGTACACAATGTGACTCCTGATGTTCCACAGCAACAGAAAAAGGTTCAGCGAATGAACGCAACTTTCAACATACAGGTAGCCAAAAAATTATATCCAATGAAATAACAACATGCTGCACAGAATCTTATGGAAAGAGCTGAATGTGCCCTTGAGTGTCACCCGTGGCCAGAGGATTAAATTCACGAAGCGAAACAGTGACACAAGGAGCCCTTGAGGCTCAATTCTTGGCCCTTTCATTTTTCTAGCATATATTAACGTCATTGTACATCACTTTAACTCACACAATGAACATTATGCTGATGACTCCTCAGTTTTATTCTATGACAAAGTCTATTAGGAAATGGAATTTTCAGCAGCTAATGGCATATTAAAATTAAGCACTTAAGGGCTAAATGTCAGTGTAAGTAAATACTAGATTCTAATGCTTGCCACTGGCAGCTCACACCAGACCAAGTATGTGGGATAATGGCAGCAGAAACAATCAGCTGCAAATTCCAAGCTGCCTAGCTGGACTCTAAACTTCATTGAATTAGCGATATTAATGTTATATGTAGTAAAACGTAGTAATGGCCTGTATCACCCTCACCAGCTGTTCAAAATGCTCACCCATATTCTGAGTACTGTGTATCATGGGGCAATTTCTCTCTATCTTAACTACTGCATCAAAACATGAGGTTGTGCTGCAGATGTACGCCTTAACAGAGCACTGCTGCTATGAAAATAAAGGTGGAGGTTTATACATGGACTGGGCTATAACAATTCTTACCATGAAGTTCTTATACCACCCAAATACTTCAACCATCTATCCTTTGCACCTATAATCATTTTTTTGTCTCACGGAAAATCTGGGTAATTAAATGTAATGATATACATGAATGCAGCACTAGGTCCTAAGGTAACTACTTCAGACAAAGATTTTTGTAATTACTATCTGTAATATTAAAATCTGTATTATATCATATCATCTGATGACTCCACGCAAAATAACTATTCCTACGTACACTCCATCTTTAGCTATGAAATCATTTATAAGCCTCCCATACACATACATGGACATATTCTTCAAATAACAGAAAAAGGCTGTAAGAATAAAAACTGAAAGTAGTAACTGAGCTCCCTGTAACGATTTGCTTAAACAATTGGTGACTGTAACTGTACCATGTCAGTTCATTTACCAACCTGATGAGCACATCACAAAGAACATCAGCAATTATTTCACAAACAGTACCATCAATAATCATGGAACAAGAGCCACACCAAATTTTCATTTAGCAGGAGTAAATGAACAAAACACACAAAAGAGTTTTATCTACAAGGGAATAAAATGGCACAAAAAATTGCCCAAGCACATTAAGGAGACAACTAAAACCCAAAGTTATTTAAAACATGCCTCTTAAATAATTCATACTACAAAGACAAGGATTATGTAGAGAAGACAGTATGAGGAATGGCAAAAATATTATTTAATAATAAACAACTGTCATTCTACAATAAATTGTCACAACTAAGCGATTCGTCTGCAGACTGTGAAGCAGTCATTAAAGATAAGTATATTGTGTGGGGGCAGCATGTTCAGCAACTGGGAGATCCAGCTGTCTCTTGGTCAGTCTTGCGGTGGCCATTCATGCGGACAGTCAGTTTGTTAGCTGTCATGTCCTTATAGAAAGCAGCATAGTGGCTGCAGCTAGCCCCGCCTTTGATGGGGTGGGAGATGCCTGTGGCAGGACTAGATCAAGTGGTAGTATGAGGATGTATGAGAAAAGTCTTGCATCTATGTCTGTTTCAGGAATGAGCCGTGAGGCAAGAGGTTGGGAGCAAGTGTGGAGGAAGTATGGACAAGAATACTGCATATGTTCAGTGGGTTGCAGAACAATACTGTAGAAGGGGTGAGGAGGCTAATGGGGGAAGATATTCCTCATTTCAAGACATGGCAAGAGGTAGTCAAAAATGAATGGAGGAGAAGGTGTTTAGATTGTGGCGGAATGTCAATAGCATGTCCTAACACTCGGATCAGATCGTGAAGATGTCATCAATGAATCTAGACCACGTGAGCTGTTTGGAACTCTGGGTGATTAGAGAGCATTCCTCTAGATGGCACTTGTTTAGGCCGGCATATGAAGGTGCCATCTAGGTACCACAGATTTGTTTATAGGTGGTGCCTTCAAAGGAGAAGTAACTGTGAACATGTTGTGCTTAACTTTAATGACTGCTTCACAGACTAGATTCATCCTACCAACACCAGCTTCAGTGAACTGTGCAGCTGGAAATGGAAACTCTCTCTACAACACATCCTTCATTCCCATGAACCCCCCCCCCCCTCAACCTTCACTAGTCCCTGACCTCCACCTACTTGCTCCCTTACCCCCTTCCCACTCCAGTTCTACAAATACCTTCTACCCCACCAACATATCTGCCTATTTCCCATTATCTACTTCTCTCCCCTCTACTTCCCACCCCAATTCTTCCAGCACAGCCTCACAACACTACATATATCTGCCCTATCTTGATCCCTCACATTCTTGGACACTACCACATGCAGCACATCACCTTTCTCCAGCTCTATCCTGCTACCCGCTCTATCCTGCTACCCCTCCAATCCCCATGCAGTTTCCTACCTCCACCTCCCACCCCAGCGGATTGCTGCTCACATCAGATGCAATAACAGTTAGGCCCTAGCACCGTGCTTGTGTGAATGTGAGTGTGAGCGTGTGCTGGGGCACACGCACAGTGCAGTGTGCATTTTTTGTGGGCAGTAATGAGTAGTAAAGTACATTTTAGTAAGATAATATTACTATTCACATAAATAATAATTGTTTTAAGTGTTTTGTTTTTCATTTAAGATGATAAGTTTGATATCATTTTGTAAATGATCTACAGACAAATAATAAACTAACCAAGGACCCGTTGTTAATTTATTTGGAATACAAAATGTAAACTTTCCTGTCAGATGAATGCCACACCAAACTAGTGGAGTAGCTCTGCCCTGCAATTCTGCAGTTATATGTTTAGCAACTGGCAAAAATTATTTAACAAGTGAATAACCTAAAATCAGCATGCAGTTTGCATTTTCTGCGATTCTTCACTTCCCTCTTGAAAAATAGAGGAAGAAGAAAACCAGTGGTGGGGAGCGAGAGGTGAAGAATGTGATACCAAATCTGAAATGACTATTTTTTCCACTACAAATATTTAAAAGTAGGTGACAACCGATCATGTTACTTTTTATTTTAACAATTTATGTTGTCTGATGAAACTAACTTGAGTCTATAAATGGCAGGCGGTTGCTGATGATGTCCTGTGAATGTTGCAGCCGTCTCTCTAGAGATTGGCTATGTTGCCTCAGTTCACACAGCTCTGCAGTGGTTTGTTCAAGCGCTTTTCCCTGAGCCTCCACCCCACGATTCAATGCTGCCTTTTCACCTTCCAGCAATTCAATAACAGCCTGTACGGGAGGAAAAATATTTTATTTCATGATGCCTTCTGTATATTTTTCTTAAAGTAAAAAATAAATTTAACACACGACGAATACATTCCTATTAACATTTATGGAATATTCTGTTGATGCTTGGAGGAACAGAGACATATTTAAGATTTAAACACACATTATTTATGTTCCACAATACTGTGGAACATCAATGATATGTACTTACATGTTTAATACATTCTTATTAACCACATGCTAGGCCATTCTTTAGTAAGTACTCAGTTCAAACCTTGTAGATAACATTCACATGCTGTCTATGGATAATAAATTAGCACCTCTTAAAGAAACTTATTTCCAGAAAGCGTAGTGTACATGGCTAATTAAAAATACTACTTCAAGAAGAGCTAGAAAAATAATGCCATAAATACAAACTTCATTATCCAATATTTTAACTTTATTATTCTTTGCTCTTGTACAGTAAACCGAATCACTCTCCTGAATCCATTTGCACTCCATTATATATCATTGATATTTTAAATTTCTTTTTAAATGGAAACTCTCTTCCACACACCAGAAATTCATCATGTTGCTTGTAACCGTCCACCCCGTACCATACCAACACCAATAGGCATTTGAGGCCATATGTTTTCATCTATTTCCACTTTTTCAGTGTAAACTTTCAACGTCACAAGAAGTTAAACTAAGGCCCAGGCAGTCCAGCAGCTGGACATACTCTATGTGAACATATGCTTCAGTGAAAGCAGGCATAACACAATAAGGCATGGGTGAGGTGAAGTAGTGTCACTTTTAGTACCCCTCCTACAAAGGGTATTGATAAGTCAGACATGCAGCACCAAGCTACAACAACTGCCATCTGTGTAACCAGTGTATCACTTGTACCACGTTTCTTGCACAGACCCCCATAAACTACTGTTCCATGCTGAAGTACACAGTCTATAATGTACTGCTGAGATTACAATGACCCTGCTTCGTTTCTGGACTGTCTTGGTTTCATTGTTGGTATACATTCAGTGCATGGCTTACAGCAACTATTGCTCTGTTAATGGTTTACATTTTGCATCAGTCGTGGACAGGAAAGTGGCAACAAGGACTTGCCCTATTGTGCAATCTGCAACACTGAGATTTGGCAATTACAGTTGTTACTGCAGAGGCAGCAGCACTACTGGGAAAAACAAAACCTGCAACAAGAACAAAATTCTGCTATCCTGCAGCTTATCTCAACAGTAACAATGAAAATCAACCAGTGGTAACACCTATGTTCCCATCGCCGTTCACCTGTTCCGGCGACACTTCAGAGAGCTGTAGTGTATAGGCTTTTTGAACTGCACTGTCTAGCCTATAGCATTTCCAATAGGCAACAAACTGCCTTACTCTTGTCTTGTAGCAGTCATTTACACAATGTGATGCAAAAGTTACGAACACTCTCAATCCTTAAATGTCTTTCAGTGAACTATGTGCTCTGTTAACTGAATAATATGGTCGGCAGATGCACCTTTTTGCAACTAGGCTACAATTCAGTTAGTGACATATACAATACGAACTGTCTTAAGCAGCATGGGCTGTCAACTTGTAGGGTCTCGCATGCCAGTGCAATTTTTCGGCCTTATCAGGACAAGTGCAGAGGGTGAGCACACTAGTCATTGGGAGCTCCAATGTTAGGCAGATAATGAAACCCCTCATGGAAATAGCATTCTGGGCAGGAAAGAATGCTAGTGTGCACTCAGTATAAGGGAGGGGGGGGGGGGGGGGTCTTGTCCATGGCACGGAGATGCCCCTGCAGTTGGCCATCAGGTGCACTAGGTGCAACTGGCTTCAAACAGTGTCACATGTAATCACAAATGATGCCTGTGGTTTAGGTTCTGGCGCCATCCTCGGCTCCTTTTGCTGGAGAGGTGATTTGGTAACGTCAGCTAGCATCGCACATGGGGTGCAGGCTAGGCTCACTATTTGTAGCATAATATCCTAGGCTGATAACAGTCCTCTGGTTTGGAGCAGAGTGGAAGGTCTAAACCAGAGACTCTGCAACAGTATCATATACAAATTTCTTGACCTCCATTACTGGGTGCAGAAACGTAGGGTTACCTTTAATAGATCAGGTGTGCACCCCACGCAGGAAGCGGCTATGAGGTAAGCAGAGTACATGTGGTGTGCACATAGTTTTTCGTAGATCAGAGAAAGCCCTCTCCCATTAGAACTGGAGATGAATTGCCTGGCAAAATTGAAGTTACAACAACCATAATATTCTCAGAGAAGGCTCATCCTTGCAGTTCTGATATAGAAAAGGTTAGTACATTGAGGTGAGAAAAGTCATAGGATACCAATATCATGGTGGACCTCTTTTTGCCCGGCACAGTGCAGCAACTCAGCATGGTATGGACTCAACAATTCATTGGAAGTCCCCTGCAGAAATATTGAGTCATGCTGCCTCCATAGTGTCCATAGTTGAGGAAGTGTTGCTGGTGCTACATTTTGTGCACAAACTGACCTCTTGATTATCTTCCATAAATGTTCAATGCGATTCACTTTAGGCAATCTGGATGTTCAAATCATTCGCTCAAATTGTCCAGAATGTTCTTCAATCTGGTGGCATAGCATACTGTCATCCATAAAAATTCCATTGTCATTGGAAATATGAAGTCCATGAATTGCTGCAATCAGCCTCCAAGCAGCCAAACATAACCAATTCCAGTCAATGATTGGTTCCGTTGGCCCAGAACACCCAGTCCATTGCTTGTAAATGGAGCCCACTGGCCCAGAAAACCCAGTCCATTGCATGTAAATGGAGCCCACACCATTATGGAGCCACCACCAGCTTGCACAGCACCTTGATGAAAACTTTGGTCAATGGCTTTGTGGGGTCTGCACCACATCCAATCCTACCATCAGCTATTACCAACCGAAATCGGGATTCATCTGACTGGGCCACACTTTTCCAGTTGTCCAGAGTCCAACAAAAATGGTCACAAACCAAGGAGAGGCACTGCAAGCGATATCATGCCATTAACAAAGGCACTCGCATCGGTCGTTTGCTGTCGTAGTCCATTAACGCTAAATTTCACCATACTGTCCAAACGGATACCAAGCAGTGTTGCTTGTCCGTTAGTACTGAGGACTCTACACAAGCACCACTGCTCTCAGTCGTTAAGTGAAGACCGTCAGCCACTGCGTCGTCTGTGGTGAGATGTAAGATTCTATAAAGATTATGCGAAAGAACTGGCTCCCATTTTAGCAGCCATTTATGATAAATTACTGTAGCAAAGAAGCGTACTTGTCAACTGGAAAGAAGTGCTCGTCATTCCCATTTTCAACAAGGACTGCATGACAGATGCACGTAACTATAGGCCTATACTGTCGATATCAATCTGTTGTAGAATTATGGAACCTGTTTTATGCTCGAGAATTATGGTGTTTTTGGAGTACAGAAATCTCTTCCATAAAAAATCAACATGGATTCCACAAACAGACAAACAACACAGATTCCACAAACAGAGATATTGCAAAGCTCAGTTCACTCCATTCCTCCATGAGATCCACAGCACTGTAGACAATGGTGCTCAGGTTGCTGCCGCGTTGCTTGACTTCAGGAAGGCATTTGACACCATCCCACACTGTCAGTTAGTGAAATAAATATGATCTTACTGAGTATTGGACCAGATATGTGACTGTATTCAAGACTTCATTGCAGACAGAACTCAACACATTGCTCGTAACAGAACAAAATCGACTGGTGTAAAGGTAATTTCCAAAGCATCCCAAGGAAGTGAGATAGAACCATTGCTCTTTACAGTGTATATACATGATCTAGTAGGAACCATTACAAGATGCTTAAGAACATTTTCAGATGATGCCTATGTCTATAAGAAAGTAACAATGTCAGAAGACAATATCTGTTAACAGAATGACATGCTGAGGATTGTTGCATGGTGCAGGCTCTGGCAGTTGGCCCTGAAGGTAAACAAATGTAACCTATTGCACATATATAGGAAAAGGAATCTGCTACTGTAGAACTACACTATTGATGACAAACTGCTAGAAAAAGTATCTACTGTAAAATATTTAGGAGGAGCAACTTTAAGTGGAATGACTACATAAAACAAATAGCAAGAAAGACGGATGCCAGACAGATTCATAGGAAGAATCTTACACAAATGTAACTCATCCACTATTAAACTGGCTTCTAATGCCCTTGTTTCACTGGCTGTTGAGTACTGTTCATCAATGCGGGTTCCTTACCAGGTAGGACTGATGGAAGGAATGCAGAAGATCAAACGAAGAGCAATGTGAGAGCATTACAGAGACACTCAACAAACTCCGGTGGCAGACATTACAAGAGGATCATTGTGCATCACAGAAAGGTTTTGGTATTGAAATTTTGAGAGAGCACTTTCTGGGAAGAGTCAGACAAGAGATAACTTCCTCCCACTTACATCTCACAAAGTGACCACGACGAGAGAATTCGAGAACTCAGGGCTCGTACAGAGGCTTACCCACAACCATTCTTCCCATGCGCCATTCGCAAGTCAAACAGGGTAGGGGGGATCAGTTAGTGGTACCAGGGTACTCTCCACGATACACTGTTAGGTGGCTTGGGGGTATGACATAGATGTAGATATCACCATGTCAGAACTGCAAAGTTTCCTGTGCAGACAAATCCGTGATGTGATTTTGTACTTACCACTTGGCAGAAAAGTCAAGGCTAAAGGATAAGGCACAACAATTTCTAGTCTTTGTGAAGTTCTTAAGATTATTAAATCTTTTGAGGCTGCTTCTAACATTCAGCATACTTCCACTAACAAAAATCACTTGACAAAAGTAGCTAGTTGCCATCACAAGCAACAGCCAGCTGATGATTTTTATTCATTATCTTCTTTTTACACCCCTAACAGAACTTCCCAACTAAATCCACAGTCGTCTGGAGTGCCTGCTTCCCGTGAGAAACTTAAGTATTAGATCTACAACTTTGCTTCCACTGTTTTGCAACAGACGGCAGTAGCGGCAAGTGGGGTTCAGGTAGTTGGTCATAGGTGTAATACAATAAGCTTAGGCATCTGTAAACACAATGCCATAAAAATATTAGTCGACTTGTGATTGCATCGTAAGGTCATTCTCAATTAAGTACGTCAACTTACGTACCCATTTCTCACCATTTGCAGGAAGTTTTAATTTTCTGCTTTAACATGAAGAAATATGTGGCTGTGGCTCTTAAAATGCTGGGTAAGACCAATGGTCAGGGAACTATTGGCGGAAGAACATCCAGAGAATGTTTTCAACGCCTTAAGAACAGTGATTTTGATGTGTAAGACCGGTATGGCGATGGAAGACAGAACGTTTTCGTAGCTACTGAAACAGACGAAGACAGTCACAGCACATCATTACCGAAAGCAATTGATGCGTTCGAGCCCAGCACTGAAACACAAATGGCCACAATACAGTGAGACATGTAAAGGTAATTTTGCAGTAGGTCAGTGTTCGACCCCATGTCACAAAACCCATCAAAATATACATGGGAACATTGAAATGAGAAGTTCAATCCCTCCCGCCGTATTCTCCATACGTTGCTCTCTCTGTCTACCACCTTTTTCGATCAGTGGCATACCTTTTTCGATCAGTGGCATACCTTTTTCGATCAGTGGCATACAGTCTGGCTGACCAGCACTTCCGATCATATGAACAAGTGCAAAATTGAATCGATTCATAGATCCCCACAAAAGACACCCAGTTCTTCTGCCACGGGATTCATATGCTATCCGAAAGAGGGGAGAATGTAGTGGCCAGCGATGGGCAATACTATGAATCATAATTTTTTTCACAACAAAGACCCAAACTTTGAGAAAAAATGGTGGAAGTAAAGTTGTTGGCCTAGTACATCAATCTTGATGATCATCCATTCCTCACCATTGAGTAACCCTTTTCTTTAGTACTGAACAGGCAGGTCAGAAATTTCCCAAGCAAGGCAACGGAGTGCCAGTCATGCCCCAGCTGCAGCACCCTTCAGTCACAAAGCTGTTGCCTGCAAACTGTTCACCGTGTGGCAAACTTGATTCCTGGCAGCTGTGTGTAAACAAGCTGCTTGCCATCATCCTGTACCAACACAGACCGATGACAGCACGTGCTCCACACAGTCACAGCAGCTGAATTCACAGTTTCACCAGCACTGCAGAAGCTTATATTGGTTTTTATTATTTTCAAACAGACAGTGGGGTTCAAGCTGGACACTGGAGCTGCCTTGACAATCAGATGACAACATATATCAGCAATTCAACTCACTTTTGCCCCAAATGGCTCAGCAATAAGTAATATCAGACTGCCAAAGGGCAGCTCATTTCCCCAGAGAACTGTCACTTACAGCTAAGTACAAAAACATTGGGCACATACTAAAATTCTTAGCAGTGAAACCATCGAATGCTCTTAACATTTACAGCTTAGATGCGTTTACAGCATTTGGTTTCAAAACAGTGGATCACATAAATTTAGTACCAGAAACAGTACTATTTTCTGATCAGATTTTCTTTGCAATACATATTTTACAAAGAGATTTTCAAACCATCACTAGGACGTGCAAAAAAATGGTACTGCTCATTTCTCTATGAAATCATCAGCAGAGCCAAAAGTTTGTTGAGCTCATCTGTGACCAATTGCTGTGAAAAGATAATGTTCATGGCAAGCTTGTATGAATTCAGGAACTAGGCATTTCTTTTCACCAGTCTAAACCAGTCAATTGGTGAGGCCTATGACTCATTAAAAAACCTAATGGGTCTTTATGCATTTGTGGCACTTTAATGGCAACTATCAGTGCTCACTCCAACATTTATTTCTATACAATGCATTGCCCAGAGGAACTGTTAAAGAAACTAGCCAGGTTTCTTGCAAAACTACCAACGTTCTCAACTAGGCAGCACAGCTTTTTCACCCCCAGTATTAAAAACCTGGAGCACATCCTTAGTATTATGCCCTCATGCGACCATATTGTGCAATAATAAATATGCCAGTTTCTGTTAAGCTTAAACAATTACAGTCTCTTCATAGCAAGATCACCTATTATACAAAGTCTATTTCTCCAGCAGCACAAATCACACACCTGCTCAAACATCTGCATAAAGAGTACATTGAATTTGTGTGGTCTATTTCCTCACAACAGGTTTTTCAATACCTTAACGATTGTCTCAAAACAGCAGAATGCCTGATGCCATAAATACTGGGCATGCCATCTATGCTTGTGATGGATGCATCCCAGTAAGAGAGTGTGGCAATTTTGTCCCATAGTTTGTAAGGCAGCTCTGGAAAATAAATTGCCTATGTGACACAACTGTGGCACACTATACTATACTCAAGTTGAGGAAGAGGCTTAAATCAATAATTTATGGTGTCAAGAAGTTTCATGTATACTTGTATGACAGCAAACTCCACCTGTTAACTAACCACAAACATTTAATATACATTTTTAAGCACTGGTCTAAGCTCCCGGAAAAGACAGTACAGCATCTGCAATGGTGGGCATGGTTTATAAACCAATATAACTACATTAAATTCACTTCTGCCACAACACGTTCATGCAGTTGGCATGTTGCCTTCCCACTGGCCCCAAAACAGAGTTCAACCACTGCAAAACAGTTTGTTTTGTGCTTGATCAGCACCTGCAGCAATGCTGGACGAATTCCAATTGACAGCTTGCGAGGTAACCACAGCGTCAGCCCATGACCCAGTTCTGCATCAAGTTTTATCAACTGTGCTGTCAGGATGGCTGAACCTGTATTTCGCAACTATTTTGCAATGCAACACAGGCTTAATGCCACAAACAGTGTCCCAACGTTGACCACAGCTGACTCTGAATGCACACCACCTCTCCAGCGAGCATCCTCCAACTAACTCATGTCTTGTACTGTGGGATGATGCACATGAAGGCGTTAACCTGGTGGCACATGTAATGGCCCAGTATTGACGCTGACACTGATTGTGCAAGCCACTCCTGTCATGCCTGCACACTGAATCGGGCAACCCGGCAGAATATTTCTTTTCATGGGCATACCCATATCACCCATTAGGCAGGGTCACATTGATTTTGCTATTTCAATTCAGGGATCTATGTGGTTGCTGATGGTGGATACATACCAAATTCCCATTTGTGGTATGATGTAATCAATGACCACTCACACCATCATTTGTGCCCTCTCTACAATATTTTCATTTAAGGGTGCCTTCCTTCAAATTGCAAAACACAGGTAAGTAAGGGAATGTCTCACACGCAACTATTTCACAAATTAAAAGGGTTGGTAAAGTGGTAGACAGCCATCAGTCATAGTATATATTCCAACTAGCTCAAATAAAAAAACAATGTTGTATCATGTGGGCACAGATACAGAGGGGTAAGAGAGGGTCATGGGGATGGAGGAAAAGGGGGTTAGTTCTACTTTCCTAAGTTAAACAGGTAAAAAGATTAGCAAGTCATATTTCTTCTTGTTCCATGACTGTTTCTTAGCCTTAGGAATGAAAGTGATCGTATAACTAATTTAAACAAAAAGTTTACACAAATTAAAACTTGTTTGTTTATTAAACACATCATGCATTAAATATCATTCAGAGCTTGAAAACTGAAAGCAATGGATAGAAGGGACATCTGATGACCTTTGCAAGGTGGGAAAACAGACAGGATGAGAACAGGTGATACAGCAATACATCTGATGGATGATTATAAATGAGAAATGTAGTCTGCAGCAACTCTATTACAAGAGTAAATTTACAATTATGTGAATTTGTCCATACCTGACTGCGCACAGTACCAATATGTTCAAAAAAGCTGGGTGAAAAATGGGACCTTTTTTCAGGGGGTTATATCTCCGGTTCTACTGATCACAGAGAGAAGGTGGTCAAGTGTTTTGGATAGCCTTTAGCCTAGCAGCCATCTGTACACATCAGAAGACTGGGGATACTGTAGCTACACTACAGTACAGGGTCAAAATTTAAACACTACACACTTCCTCCAGCCCAGGCAAATTGGGCAAATCAGTTTGTTCTTTTGCATTAGGTGTGGTCTAGGGTGGACCTAAGGCAGCTCATAAATGCACCACTTGCTCATGAGCAGTTCCTGAGAAAACTCCAAAAAACCATAATGTTTGGATACAGTAAGTACCAATTGTGAGGATGGCCATCTCTATAATTTCTATTCATGTAGATCGCCAAAACATTTAAAATATTTTCTGAAGATGATATTCTCGGGGAACTTGGAAACTTTTTCAATATCATTATCCATTACCGAGATCCAGAGGTTCAAAGTTACCGTACTTATGCATGTAATATCTGGTCTGAAGTGTAAATGTAGTTTTAACTTACTTACTGAACCCATGGCAATGGTTCTAGGGACATCACAAGGGTTCTGAAGCCACCAAACTGTTAAGTCAGCATCTTTTCCACCAATAAAACTTAATGAAATGCTGTCTGTATATAATGGGAACTCGATGCATATACAAATATGCTGAAAGTGGTACTGCAGTGGGAAAAAAGGACTAAGAAGGATCTTACCATTTCTGAAAAGAACTTAAAATTACTGCCAAAAAAAATGTAATATTGAAATTCCAGTAAAATACTTACAATAATCATTTACTCTTTTAAGACACAAGTCACAAGTACGGATTTTCAATGAACTGCAAATGATGAGCATAGTGGCTAGAGAAAATGTAAAGCAAACAGTTTCATTTTAACCTTCTATTATGCATACTTATTTGTTGTTTATATTGGTTGAAGTACATAAACGTATCTACGTATATAAATAAAATACCAAAAACTTTACTAACCTGTAGAATTAGTTTGGATTAAACAGCAAATCCTGCAATAGCAGAGAATGAAGATAACTGCAGACAAATGCTCCTGTCAGAGCACAAAAAGTGCAAATATGTTCCTCTTTAAAAGACTAACAGGAAAATGGGGAATCAGCTGCCTCATTTCTCATTCCACATTCCTCACCAAAAATTTTAGCATGTGAACATATCTGTCCTTTTTTGCACTGATAAAGGTAGCAGAGATGGTGACGGTGGAAGAGAGAGGAGACACTGCCACTACGAGAGAAACAGACATTAGGCAGTGATGATGTGGGAGAGAGAGGGGGGGAGAGAGGGGGGGAGAGAGAGGGGGGGAGAGAGGGGGGAGAGAGGGGGGAGGAGAGAGGGGGGAGGAGAGAGGGGGGAGGAGAGAGGGGGGAGGAGAGAGGGGGGAGGAGAGAGGGGGGAGGAGAGAGGGGGGAGGAGAGAGAGAGGGGAGAGAGAGAGAGAGAGGGGGGAGGGGGGGAGAGAGAGGGGCGGGAGGGGGGGGAGAGAGAGGGGCGGGAGGGGGGGAGAGAGAGGGGCGGGAGGGGGGGAGAGAGAGGGGCGGGAGGGGGGGAGAGAGAGGGGCGGGAGGGGGGGAGAGAGAGGGGCGGGAGGGGGGGAGAGAGAGGGGCGGGAGGGGGGAGAGTGAGGGGCGGGAGGGGGGAGAGTGAGAGTGAGAGTGAGAGTGAGAGTGAGAGTGAGAGTGAGAGTGAGAGTGAGAGTGAGAGTGAGAGTGAGAGTGAGAGTGAGAGTGAGAGTGAGAGTGAGAGTGAGAGTGAGAGTGAGAGTGAGAGTGAGAGTGAGAGTGAGAGTGAGAGTGAGAGTGAGAGTGAGAGTGAGAGTGAGAGTGAGAGTGAGAGTGAGAGTGAGAGTGAGAGTGAGAGGGAGAGGGAGAGGGAGAGGGAGAGGGAGAGGGAGAGGGAGAGGGAGAGGGAGAGGGAGAGGGAGAGGGAGAGGGAGAGGGAGAGGGAGAGGGAGAGGGAGAGGGAGAGGGAGAGGGAGAGGGAGAGGGAGAGGGAGAGGGAGAGGGAGAGGGAGAGGGAGAGGGAGAGGGAGAGGGAGAGGGAGAGGGAGAGGGAGAGGGAGAGGGAGAGGGAGAGGGAGAGGGAGAGGGAGAGGGAGAGGGAGAGGGAGAGGGAGAGGGAGAGGGAGAGGGAGAGGGAGAGGGAGAGGGAGAGGGAGAGTGAGAGTGAGAGTGAGAGTGAGAGGGAGAGGGAGAGGGAGAGGGAGAGGGAGAGGGAGAGGGAGAGGGAGAGGGAGAGGGAGAGGGAGAGGGAGAGGGAGAGGGAGAGGGAGAGGGAGAGGGAGAGGGAGAGGGAGAGGGAGAGGGAGAGGGAGAGGGAGAGGGAGAGGGAGAGGGAGAGGGAGAGGGAGAGGGAGAGGGAGAGGGAGAGGGAGAGGGAGAGGGAGAGGGAGAGGGAGAGGGAGAGTGAGAGTGAGAGTGAGAGTGAGAGTGAGAGTGAGAGTGAGAGTGAGAGTGAGAGTGAGAGTGAGAGTGAGAGTGAGAGTGAGAGTGAGAGTGAGAGTGAGAGTGAGAGTGAGAGTGAGAGGGAGAGGGAGAGGGAGAGGGAGAGGGAGAGGGAGAGGGAGAGGGAGAGGGAGAGGGAGAGGGAGAGGGAGAGGGAGAGGGAGAGGGAGAGGGAGAGGGAGAGGGAGAGGGAGAGGGAGAGGGAGAGGGAGAGGGAGAGGGAGAGGGAGAGGGAGAGGGAGAGGGAGAGGGAGAGGGAGAGGGAGAGGGAGAGGGAGAGGGAGAGGGAGAGGGAGAGGGAGAGGGAGAGGGAGAGGGAGAGGGAGAGGGAGAGGGAGAGGGAGAGGGAGAGGGAGAGGGAGAGGGAGAGGGAGAGGGAGAGGGAGAGAAGCAGTGGGATCAAAAGATAGAGGAGACAGTGAAAATGAAAAATACAGATGAGTGGAGGCCATAGAGGAGGGTGCATTTTGGACCAAAATTTTAAACAAGTGGGTATAGAGGAAAAAATAAGTTGGTAGCCCCAGAATTTTTGATTTGTTGAGGCATGGTAGAGACAGTGGCAGTGGGAAAGAAAGACAGAAAGAGATATACTGTAAATCAATGGAAGTAAAAGAAGACAGTGGAAGAGAGACATATCTAGGCAGTGGCACTGAGATGGAGATTCCGAGTAAGAAGGCTTAGGTACAATATGCTCTTCATAATCTTCTACACATACTACCATAACTTTCATCTTCAGCCCTAATCCAAATGCACTCATTTTGAGACTTAACTTTCTACCTAGCTCAACGTGTTACTATTAATTAATATTGCTTCAGCCTTGTCATTTCATGATCCTATCATTCAAAGAAATCTACACCATCAGTTAAACACTATTTCTGAACCTTTGGACTACATTACACTACACTATACATCTGCATTTCAGTGGTTTATATTTTGTGGTTCAGAAATAGTTACATCATAATCTTTTCTCAAAACTGAAAATAAACTTCAGTTTATTTCAGCATATAATTTACACAACATAAGAGGGCAATAAAAAAATCTCTTTTTCCGTTTACTGGTGATCTACTGACTCGCAAATATTTGTAGAGACTAAACACCAGCTCCAGCTGCACAATATTTGACCATAGGTTTTCATAAACTGTTGTACATTCAACAAGTTTCTGAAGAATAAGTGGCACTTTAATTTCAGAAGCATATAATAATATACAAACATACGAGTCTGCAACACAAACTGTAAATTCCTGGTGCCTAAAAGTTGCCGTTTAGTAATTTTACACTTCCATAGTTGTGCAACACCCTGCTGTCTTACAATAATCAGGAACAGAACAATTAGCAGTTATTTACCTATCAGCAACACCAGTTTAACTCCTGACAATAATTTGGGTTGCAGAATAAGAAAGATACACGGGAGAATGGGCTCAACAGGAAGTAGAAGGGCCCTGGTCAGTGATTCCCAATCTGGGGTCGATTACCCTTGTGAGACAAAATGACATCTCCTGAGGGCTAACAACAACAACAACAAAAACAAGAGTAGTAGTAGTAGTAGTAGTAGTAGTAGTAACAACAAAAACAAGAGTAGTAGTAGTAGTAGTAACAACAACAACAACAACAACAATGGCCACCTCTGGACATTTCCATGACTTGCAATCTTCAATTATATGTATTCATCCCACTTGCAAACATTTTCTAACACAAATTATCCACTATTAATTTGATCAGTGTGTTGTATTTTCTCATTTCTCAGAATTTCATTTGGCCACCCAGCAGCCGCTCGCCTCCACTTCATTTCCATTACAATCATAAATAAATGTAGATTTTCCCAGCATGTACTAGTGATGAAAAGCTTTTGGCTTTCCAGTTGGATGGCAGTACTGAGACATTGTAATGTTTCAACAAGTCTCATACTGTAGAGCTCATTGAAATTTGTGGTATTGTGGGTAAGCAAGTGCCTTAGCTGCTTAGCAACAGTTTGCTAGTTTGATGGAGAGAGAGGGACTACCCCTACTCTTCTTCCATTCAACCCCAAGGCCGAGCCAAGCGCACTCTTTGTGTTCTTGTTGCTGACATGGATTACATAACTGTATAACATAAAATTTTGATAGTGATTTAATTATAAATTTTGTTAGTAGTATGCTGTAGAAGTATGTAAAAGTGAGGAATACAGAGTTTGAACATCAGGTAAGCAGTTGCCCCAGAAACCACTATTTTCTGAAATTTTACATTTGGCAGAGTTAAGAGATACTGGGTTGAAATTTTTATAATATGTGTAATTTAATGTAAAACATGATGTTGAAATTTTCAAGTTTTTAATGGCAATGTAAATTTTGGACTAAAAAGTTAGAAAAATAGATTATTCACTACTTATACATAAGCTAGGATAAAGAGATTACAGCACCATTTTAGGTATAGAAAATTATTGCAACACTCCAAATGTCAGAAAATTTGAATTGATTTAACAATCATACAGTAATGACAGAATGGACAGTTCTGACGGTAAAGACCACCTAAAGTACCATTTTTAAAAAAATCTTACCGGCTATATTAAGACATAAAAATAAACTTAAAATGAAATCTTCCTTACACATTGATCTACAATAGCAAAAATTAGTGCTGATATAATCCCAACTGGCCAAGTTATTAGTAATTTAGTATTCCAAGAGAGCACTTTTAGAGCACTGAGGCACGTGCGTAGGCATTTTAGAGATGGTAGTTCCATTTTGTGGTCTTCTCCTGATTGCATAGAGAATACATAAGCAACTCTGGAGCTGCCTTGTGGGTTTCATTGCTCAAAAACTTGTCAATAATGTATGTCTTTATCAGATACCAAGCCACTGCCGAGTTTCATGATGGAGTGCATTGTGCTGTTTATGGAACTGTTAGAAATTCAGCTTTTTCATGAACTGCAAATAATTAAATGTGTCTATCATTTCAGTCTAGCATAGTTTGTGCATCAGGCTTGTCCTAAATTCATGTGATGAGCAGAGTATTGAAACCTACCACTTGTAAGCAAGCTAAACTGTACATTGAATTATTTGAACA
Source organism: Schistocerca nitens (assembly GCF_023898315.1). Taxonomy (NCBI): domain Eukaryota; kingdom Metazoa; phylum Arthropoda; class Insecta; order Orthoptera; family Acrididae; genus Schistocerca; species Schistocerca nitens. Next base: position 621,189,778 of record NC_064614.1, on the reverse strand, counting down.
ATTTGTTGCTGAAAATGAATTTATAGAAAATGGAACTTTGAGGAGCAATTTTCTGTCATAACTTCCTCACTCCCTTCAAAATAGGGTGTAGGAATTTGTTTTCCAGGCACAGCTAGCTAAAAAGTGGACAAGGAGACTGCAAGTAACATATTTAGGATTATTTTATGGTTGCTCATTTTAGTAATTTACAGGCCCTGTGGGGTGCTTAAGCATCCATTATGAGAAACGATGCACAAAGTAAAATTAAAAATCCACTGCCCAACATCACCTCAAAACTTTCACCAAGTTGGAAACCCTGAGAGCCTTCCATAAAAAATAATTGCATCTTAACTGCAGCCTGTTCTCTGAGCTACTGCAGTTCTCTCACTATTAATGTGCTACAGGTAGATTACATAAATCTCCATTCAGGAAGTGGTGGTGGTCGTTAGTGTTTAACGTCCCGTCGACAACGAGGTCATTAGAGACGGAGCGCAAGCTCGGGTTAGGGAAGGATTGGGAAGGAAATCGGCCGTGCCCTTTCAAAGGAACCATCCCGGCATTTGCCTGAAATGATTTAGGGAAATCACGGAAAACCTAAATCAGGATGGCTGGAGACGGGATTGAACCGTCGTCCTCCCGAATGCGAGTCCAGTGTGCTAACCACTGCGCCACCTCGCTCGGTCATTCAGGAAGTGCTGGCACTTGTAGAGTGGGCTAGACTGAGTTGGACCACTTACCACACATCCACAATGTATCCTCAGAGGTGAGTGCAAATATGTCCGGTGCAATGGGACTAAGCAAGTTCAGTTCTAGAACAGTAATTTGCTGTAATGTACTGCTTGACTGGGGCTGTTCCATAACAACTTGGTGACCTACTTCTGTAGCTGTGAGAGCCAATTTAAGCCTCTGGGCCTCTTTATATGTTGGGAGAGCTAAGAATGAATTTCTCCTCTAGCAGTGTAGGACAGTGTGCAGAGATTTACATACATTCTATCCACGAGTTTCTTGCATTAGTGTTGTTAGTAACTCATATCTGTATTCCATGTAGTGTTAATGCACACACCCAGGCATGTCTGCCCACATCTTGCAGGGATTCGTAAAGTACATTGCAGAGGACCGTGTAACTTTGTGAAGTGCCCAGTAGTTGTTCCTTGTGATGTAGTGGGGTTAACGGAGTGGGAAGTCACCTACTTTCTATTCAGTTGCAGGCTTACTAAGGAGGGAACTGTATAACCACGATATGGTGACCTACCTTCCCTAGCACTTCTACACTCCGTCACTGCCCCCTTCACCCTGTTACATCCCTAAAAGACAATTTATCCATTAATACAGCTCTACTGCACTTAGACAAGGTACACACATTTAATATTTGTTCTCAACCCACTTCATTCAACAGTAAACAGTAATATTACACCATTGAAAGACTGTTTTTAATAATCTGCGATTTTCCGTCACCTGCAATGCAGAAAATAATACTTCTAGAGAAAAAAAAATAAGTAGGACCTTTTCTGTGGGAAATTTAATGTAGTTTAATTTTGCACAGTGAAATATTTTTACTAGACACAGTGGTTTTTCAGTTATTCACGAAAACTTAAAAAGTTACTTAATAAGTGTTCTCACACTCACACCTTCTGGTGGGCATTTTTAGCATGCTGTTCATGATGCTCCCTCCTAACAGTGTACAAAGATTTGCAACAACCCTCTTTTTGTCTGTTCAATCTTTTTTGATCTTCGTTGACTGAGCTAAAGGGGCCAAACAAATTTTGAATGTGTCTTACTGCGCGCTTCGGCAAACACTACACAAAATATAAATACACATTGTTAGATCTATGAGAAAAAAAATGTCTAATTGTCTCTTTTTGTTGGTTTAGTAAAGAAACTTTAGAAAAAAGTGGTGAGGTTTATTTCCTTGTATGTTAACAAAGTATTATTTATCATTCATCACTTTAAAAATGATTTTTTTATTTAAAATTTTGATGGATGCCAAATTTTGTTGGTATTTTGGTCAATTTCTGATCACATCCACAGGTAATTGTTTCAGAAAGATTGGCAACCACAGGCCTACATGAATGTGTATTGCAAGTACAAGTAAATTCAATCCTTTGTGAACTAACATAACGATGACAGCATATTCTCCTCTATAGACATTATGGGTTTATGGTATATTACACTTTCCTAAAGGGGTTTGCACAGTTATAAAATCATGGCCTAGAACCTAAGAATTAAAAACTGTTTGTCCGGAGAATAATCTACAGTTACAGATAAAATGAATACAAGAGTTTTACATTATGAATCTGACTTCAGAGCATATTTACGATCCAGCAAGTACAAAGTGAGTTAATGCAGCACGAAATGATCTATCAATAATTCACACCAATGTGGAAGAAATGAACACATCTGCTGTAACAGGTAATGATCCTGCTGACAACTGACCATGAGAAATTTCTTGATCATGTTATTTTTTGGGGTGGGGGGGGGTGGGGGGGAGGGGGGTGGATGGTTGAGTACTAGACAAAATAACCCCAGCAACCAGTAAACCAAAAGATCTACAAACTTCAACTTTTACATCTGTTAAAATATGTTTCTTTAAGTACATGACAGAGCAATAGAGCCACAACAATCTACCATAAATTGACAAATGCATTAAACTATTTTGTATGTTTTCAAATAATATAAATTCACAAGAAGAAGAATCAAGTCGAAACTGTAAGAAACAGAGCGAGCGATTAAGATAGTTTGCACATGACCAATAAACACCCATAAAACAAGCACAATAATCACCTTATATTTGTGTTCCGCATCTGTATTCACTTCATGGTGTTGTTTCAATTCAGCTTCTAAAGCATCCAATTTAGATCTCAGCTCAGATACATCTCGCTGGTGAGCTTCATCCTTATCATGAAGCTGCAAAAATTAAAAAACTAGGAATGAAAAAATATTTCTACATTTCCGTATAAAATTTTAGATAGCATCTTACTATAAAATAGGATTTAAAACAACAACAAAGTACAAAGATTATAGTAAATATGCTAATTCCTTAGAAACACAATACAAAAATTGGGAATGTCGAACCAACGGTACACGCATTAACATCATGGACTGAATAGGACAAGTAGCACTCTGTACATGTATATTGTGAAGTATCAAGGCAGTGGGTGATAGGGGGTGTGCAAGTGCAAGCGGGGTAGAGCGGAGGGAGAGTGTATACGCGGAGAAGAATCAAAAATTCCCGGATTTTTTCCTAGATTACAAGGTTAAAAATACACTTTCTCCTGGATGAAAATATACTTTTCCCATGTTAAGTGACAGTATACTTTTCCTCGGAACTGTAAAACTTATCAATCCTCTGAATGGTCATGGTTTCATACACCGGCATAGAATTTCCCGGTCCTAAAAATATGGAACTCAATAAAAACAATAAAACATGTTATGGAAAGATCTTTGATGTGCAGCAACATGTACACTGCATATTTTCATGATGTAGTCAGACAATAGCAATATCGCTGTTAAGTAGCACATATACACAAATAGGGAAAGTTAATCATTTAAATTAATATACGTAGTTTTGCTACAAGAAAAATAAATGTTTCACTTATAATATTGGTCTCATACAGATTAATAAGCTGCAAGAGAAGCTAAGCTTTCCACATACAATGTTGATCTTTTTTTGATACTAAAATGTAGACTTTCACGGTTGGAAATAATATGTCCGTTATGTCCGTGGTAGATTGATGAATTCTATGTCAATTCCCAACGTTTCATATCCGACTGCAGGAGACGTCTTCAAGGGGCTCCGTAGCTCGATGGAATGGGGCTGGCGAGAGGGGGGAAAGGGCGGACGGGGGGGAAAGAGGGGGTGGGGGGAAAGAGGGGGCGGGGGAAAAAGGGGGTGGGGGAAAGAGGGGGGCGGGGGAAAGAGGGGGTGGGGGAAAGAGGGGGGCGGGGGAAAGAGGGGGTGGGGGAAAGAGGGGGCGGGGGGAGAAGGGGGCGGGGGAAAGAGGGGGGAAGACGGGGCTGGGGGGAAGAGGGGGCGGGGGGAAGAGGGGGAAGAGGGCGGAAGAGGGCGGAAGAGGGGGGAAGAGGGGGGAAGAGGGGGGAAGAGGGGGGAAGAGGGGGCGGAGGGAAAAGGGGGTAGAGGGGGAAGAGGGCGGAAGAGAGGGCGGAGGGAAGAGGGGGAAGAGGGCGGAAGAGAGGGCGGAGGGAAGAGGGGGAAGAGGGCGGAAGAGGGGGCGGAGGGAAGAGGGGGAAGAGGGCGGAAGAGGGGGCGGAGGGAAGAGGGAGGAAGAGGGAGGAAGAGGGGGTGGGGGAAGAGGGGGTGGGGGAAGAGGGGGCGGGGGGAAAAGAGGGGGAAGAGAGGGGGCGGGGGGAAGAGAGGGGGGCGGGGGGAAGAGAGGGGGGCGGGGGGAAGAGAGGGGGGCGGGGGGAAGAGAGGGGGCCGGGGGGAAGAGAGGGGGCGGGGGGAAGAGAGGGGGCCGGGGGGAAGAGAGGGGGCCGGGGGGAAGAGAGGGGGCCGGGGGGAAGAGAGGGGGCCGATGGGGAAGAGAGGGGGCCGATGGGGAAGAGAGGGGGCCGATGGGGAAGAGAGGGGGCCGATGGGGAAGAGAGGGGGCCGATGGGGAAGAGAGGGGGCCGATGGGGAAGAGAGGGGGCCGGGGGGAAGAGAGGGGGCCGGGGGGAAGAGAGGGGGCCGGGGGGAAGAGAGGGGGCCGGGGGGAAGAGAGGGGGCCGGGGGGAAGAGAGGGGGCCGGGGGGAAGAGAGGGGGCCGGGGGGAAGAGAGGGGGCCGGGGGGAAGAGAGGGGGGCGGGGGGAAGAGAGGGGGCGGGGGGAAGAGAGGGGGGCGGGGGGAAGAGAGGGGGGCGGGGGGAAGAGAGGGGACGGGGGAGAGGAGGTAAGGGGGAGAGGAGGTAAGGGGGAGAGGGGCTAAGGGGGAGAGGAGGTAAGGGGGAGAGGGGCTAAGGGGGAGAGGAGGTAAGGGGGAGAGGGGCTAAGGGGGAGAGGAGGTAAGGGGGAGAGGAGGTAAGGGGGAGAGGGGCTAAGGGGGAGAGGAGGTAAGGGGGAGAGGGGCTAAGGGGGAGAGGGGCTAAGGGGGAGAGGGGCTAAGGGGGAGAGGGGCTAAGGGGGAGAGGGGCTAAGGGGGAGAGGGGATAAAGGGAGAGGGGCTAAAGGGAGAGAGGGGCTAAGGGGGAGAGGGGCTAAGGGGGAGAGGGGCTAAGGGGGAGAGGGGCTAAGGGGGAGAGGGGCTAAGGGAGAGAGTGGCTAAGGGAGAGAGTGGCTAAGGGAGAGAGGGGCTAAGGGAAAGAGGGGAGAGGGGACAAGGTGGAGAGGGGATAAGGTGGAGATGGTGTAAGGGGGAGAGGGGGTTAGGTGGGGAGGGTGTAAGGGGGAGAGAGGGTTAGGTGGGGAGGGTGTAAGGGGGAGAGGGGGTTAGGTTTGGAGGGTGTAAGGGGGAGGAGGTAAGGTGGTAAGGGGGAGGGGTAGGGGGGTGTGCTAAGGGGGCTGCGCTAAGGGGGATGGGGTAAGGGGCGAGGGGTAAGGGACGGAGGGGTAGGGGGCGAGGGGTAAGGGACGGAGGGGTAGGGGGCGAGGGGTAGGGGGGCGATGGGTAGGGGGCGAGGGGTAGGGGGGCGAGGGGTAGGGGGGGCGAGGGGTAGGGGGCGAGGGGTAAGGGGGGCGAGGGGTAGGGGGGCGAGGGGTAGGGGGGGCGAGGGGTAGGAGGGCGAGGGGTAGGGGGGCGAGGGGTAGGGGGGCGAGGGGTAGGGGGGCGAGGGGTAGGGGGCGAGGGGTAGGGGGCGAGGGGTAGGGGGCGAGGGGTAGGGGGCGAGGGGTAGGGGGGCGAGGGGTAGGGGGGCGAGGGGTAGGGAGCGAGGGGTAGGGGGGCGAGGGGTAGGGGGGCGAGGGGTAGGGGGGCGAGGGGTAGGGGGGCGAGGGGTAGGGGGGCGAGGGGTAGGGGGGCGAGGGGTAGGGGGGCGAGGGGTAGGGGGGCGAGGGGTAGGGGGGCGAGGGGTAGGGGGGCGAGGGGTAGGGGGGCGAGGGGTAGGGGGGCGAGGGGTAGGGGGGCGGAGGGGTAGGGGGGCGAGGGGTAGGGGGGCGAGGGGTAGGGGGGCGAGGGGTAGGGGGGCGAGGGGTAGGGGGGCGAGGGGTAGGGGGGAGGGGTAGGGGGCGAGGGGTAGGGGGCGAGGGGTAGGGAGGCGAGGGGTAGGGAGGCGAGGGGTAGGGGGGAGGCGTAATGGGGGGAGGGGAAAGGGGGAGAAGGTAAGTGTAGAGAGAGGGGGGATGTGGGGGGGTTGGGGTAAGTGGGAATGGCGTAAGTGGGAATGGCGTAAGTGGGAATGGCGTAAGGGGGGAGGGCGTAAGGGGGGAGGGCGTAAGGGGGGAGGGCGTAAGGGGGGAGGGCGTAAGGGGGGAGGGCGTAAGGGGGGAGGGCGTAAGGGGGGAGGGCGTAAGGGGTGAGGGCGTAAGGGGTGAGGGCGTAAGGGGTGAGGGCGTAAGGGGTGAGGGCGTAAGGGGGGAGGGCGTAAGGGGGTAGGGCGTAAGGGGGGAGGGCGTAAGGGGGGAGGGCGTAAGGGGGGAGGGCGTAAGGGGGGAGGGCGTAAGGGGGGAGGGCGTAAGGGGGGAGGGCGTAAGGGGGGAGGGCGTAAGGGGGGAGGGCGTAAGGGGGGAGGGCGTAAGGGGGGAGGGCGTAAGGGGGGAGGGCGTAAGGGGGGAGGGGGTAAGGGGGAGGGGATAATGGGGAGGGGAAAGGGGGTGGGTGCAAGAGGATAGGGTGGAAAGAGGTGTCGGGGGGGCCAGAGAGGGGTCGGGGGGGGCCAGAGAGGGGTCGGGGGGCCAGAGAGGGTCCGGGGGGGCCAGAGAGGGGTCGGGGGGCCAGAGAGGGGTCGGGGGGGCCAGAGAGGGGTCGGGGGGGCCAGAGAGGGGTCGGGGGGGCCAGAGAGGGGTGGGGGGGGCCAGAGAGGGGTCGGGGGGGCCAGAGAGGGGTCGGGGGGGCCAGAGAGGGGTCGGGGGGGCCAGAGAGGGGTCGGGGGGGCCAGAGAGGGGTCGGGGGGGCCAGAGAGGGGTCGGGGGGGCCAGAGAGGGGTCGGGGGGGCCAGAGAGGGGTCGGGGGGGCCAGAGAGGGGTCGGGGGGGCCAGAGAGGGGTCGGGGGGGCCAGAGAGGGGTCGGGGGGGCCAGAGAGGGGTCGGGGGGGCCAGAGAGGGGTCGGGGGGGCCAGAGAGGGGTCGGGGGGGCCAGAGAGGGGTCGGGGGGGCCAGAGAGGGGTCGGGGGGGCCAGAGAGGGGTCGGGGGGGCCAGAGAGGGGTCGGGGGGGCCAGAGAGGGGTCGGGGGGCCAGAGAGGGGTCGGGGGGGCCAGAGAGGGGTCGGGGGGGCCAGAGAGGGGTCGGGGGGGCCAGAGAGGGGTCGGGGGGGCCAGAGAGGGGTCGGGGGGGCCAGAGAGGGGTCGGGGGGGCCAGAGAGGGGTCGGGGGGGCCAGAGAGGGGTCGGGGGGGCCAGAGAGGGGTCGGGGGGGCCAGAGAGGGGTCGGGGGGGCCAGAGAGGGGTCGGGGGGGCCAGAGAGGGGTCGGGGGGGCCAGAGAGGGGTCGGGGGGGCCAGAGAGGGGTCGGGGGGGCCAGAGAGGGGTCGGGGGGGCCAGAGAGGGGTCGGGGGGGCCAGAGAGGGGTCGGGGGGGCCAGAGAGGGGTCGGGGGGGCCAGAGAGGGGTCGGGGGGGCCAGAGAGGGGTCGGGGGGGCCAGAGAGGGGTCGGGGGGGCCAGAGAGGGGTCGGGGGGGCCAGAGAGGGGTCGGGGGGGCCAGAGAGGGGTCGGGGGGGCCAGAGAGGGGTCGGGGGGGCCAGAGAGGGGTCGGGGGGGCCAGAGAGGGGTCGGGGGGGCCAGAGAGGGGTCGGGGGGGCCAGAGAGGGGTCGGGGGGGCCAGAGAGGGGTCGGGGGGGCCAGAGAGGGGTCGGGGGGGCCAGAGAGGGGTCGGGGGGGGAAAGAGGGGTCGGGGGGGGAAAGAGGGGTCGGGGGGGAAAGAGGGGTCGGGGGGGAAAGAGGGGTCGGTGGGGAAAGAGGGGTCGGGGGGGAAAGAGGGGTCGGGGGGGAAAGAGGGGTCGGGGGGAAAGAGGGGTCGGGGGGAAAGAGGGGTCGGGGGGAAAGAGGGGTCGGGGGGGGAAAGAGGGGTCGGGGGGGGAAAGAGGGGTCGGGGGGGAAAGAGGGGTCGGGGGGGAAAGAGGGGTCGGGGGGGAAAGAGGGGTCGGGGGGAAAGAGGGGTCGGGGGGGAAAGAGGGGTCGGGGCGGAAAGAGGGGTCGGCGCGGAAAGAGGGGTCGGGGCGGAAAGAGGGGTCGGCGCGGAAAGAGGGGTCGGGGCGGAAAGAGGGGTCGGGGCGGAAAGAGGGGTCGGGGCGGAAAGAGGGGTCGGGGCGGAAAGAGGGGTCGGGGCGGAAAGAGGGGTCGGGGCGGAAAGAGGGGTCGGGGCGGAAAGAGGGGTCGGGGCGGAAAGAGGGGTCGGGGCGGAAAGAGGGGTCGGGGCGGAAAGAGGGGTCGGGGCGGAAAGAGGGGTCGGGGCGGAAAGAGGGGTCGGGGCGGAAAGAGGGGTCGGGGCGGAAAGAGGGGTCGGGGCGGAAAGAGGGGTCGGGGCGGAAAGAGGGGTCGGGGCGGAAAGAGGGGTCGGGGGGGAAAGAGGGGTCGGGGGGAAAGAGGGGTCGGGGGGGAAAGAGGGGTCGGGGGGGAAAGAGGGGTCGGGGGGGAAAGAGGGCTCGGGGGGGGAAAGAGGGCCCGGGGGGGAAAGAGGGGTCGGGGGGGAAAGAGGGGTCGGGGGGGGAAAGAGGTACGGATGTAATTGTTGCTCATGCAGGACGTCCAAGACAATACTGTGACTAACAGCCATTGCATGCGCAATTGTTCACAAACTCATTGAAGGGCTATCTTCAAAACGACGCAGTACACAACCTTCAAATATGGGAGTGCAGCGTCACCGTGGAGCACCACAGTCCTGCCTCCTCATGGTGAAGGTACCCGTTTCTCGTAGATGTGTAACTTGGGCAAACAGTTTGTGCGATGGAGTGTGATGGTGTGGAAAATGTTCGTGACACAGCCGACTAGCAGCTCTTCCGTTACCTCCAGCTTCACCATACAAAAGGAGAATGTCTGCGTATTCCGCAAAACGTGTACTGCACCATGTTTCCTCTATTGGTTATGCACAGGTATTGACTCTGTCTCACAGCAAAGCAGACAATAAATGACATCTGGGGATCATTTGACATAGTACACGTCATCGTGTCTATCCTGTTGCATACCAGGACAGGGAACTCTGAGACGTTTCTCTTGCCCTAAGCAGACATTGAAGAGGTACACATCTTAATTGAAACTGTTGTAGAATGGAAACGATATGATTCCGGACATGGGTTCCTATTCAAAATGATCTGTTCTCGCTATCCTCCATAATGGGAATTTCTGACCAGCCTGTAGAAATAAATACCCACTTCCTCACATTATTTGATTTCGAAAGCTCATAAAATAAAGAACGAGGATGGTATTTGGGCTTATCCAGAATTGTACTGTGGGCATCTGTTACAAGATGATGTGCTTACTGTTGATCTGTAATATTATCTGAGTGATGACAAAGACTGCAGCAGGCAAAGTCCTAACCAGGCTGACCTTACGTGGCAAAAAAAAATTGAAAGAGTAAAAAAACGTATGACAAGATCAGCAAGAGGAGCATATCTCCTAATGAAAAAGGAGAACCTGAATTTAAAATCTGGTATCACAAAATCCTACTCCTTATGACAAAAATGGGTAAAATGCCAGCCAGTGAAGGGAGTATGCACATGTATTTACTGCACTAATTTGAAACTTGTTTGTTTTGCCATAAGCAGAGTCACAGTAAAGAAGTACACAAATATGGACCTGATGCTTTTGTGTATATCTCAAGAGATGCAAGATAAATGTTGGTTGCAGGAGTGTGCAATGTGTTCTGGTGCTGAAGTGATGGCTGCTGAAGCATTACACCTTCAGGACATTGACAATGACATAACATATGCATTACAGGAGGGAGGAGAGTTGGTGAAGAAGACAGAAGAGCCAGAGAAGTTTGTTACAGAGGTTACGCATTGGTCACGAAAGGAATAGCTCATCATCATATCCAAAGGAGTCAGAGATAGGCCACAGAAGAAGTAAAATAAGCCACATCCCAGAAAACTGATACATTAGTTCTTCATTTTGACTTTGCTGAGAACAGATCTGTTGCTTTGCAGAACAAAATTCAAAGTTAGCATTGGCACACATCATAGGTATCAATATTCACTTCCTTGGAACATCAAACTGTTTTGGTATTGGCAGAGATGATCTCATTCATGACGGTGCACATGCATGCTACGCTTTCAGCATGATAATTGATGACATAGCATCTAGAGCCCATGCCTTTCCTAAACATGTTTATGAGACTGATGGTGCAGCATCTCATTTTAAAAACTACTTTCAGCTTTATGAGGTTGGTCAACATTATAGTACAGGAATTAAGTCAAAAAATTGATATTTTCAGCAACAGGTCAAGGAAAAAATGCATGTGATGGGGTATGAGGTCTCTCTAAACATCTTGCAACAAGATTTAATCTCCAGCACAAAACTGTTGACACTATTAGAGATATCAACATAAGTAACAAACATGAAACAATTAATTCTAAATAAAAGTACATTAAGGGAATTTCATTTAAAAAAGAGAGAAGAGTGGTCTGCTACGAAACCTGTAGCAGGAATTCAATTACATCACTACTGGGTTTCATCCCAGAGTGACAAATACAATGCAAGAACGGTTCTCCACGAAATGCAGCCTGTTACTGTGTGTGAAATGCAGACACCACAGTACACATTAGAAGACTTTGTAGTGAGCCACTTCATTTCTTGTGTGTATGACAATCAGTGGTGAGTGGGGCAGATAATAATTGTATCTCATGAGCTGCAAGATATAACCGCCTCCTTTACAACACTTCATGGTCCTACTAATGCTTTCAAATGGCCATCATTAAAAGATCAGTGTGCAGTTCCCATTTCCCATGTACTGCTCTTGTTGAATCATCCTTGTCTGTGTGCAAATTCAGCTCAGCTATACAAATTAAATTAGGAGCAGATGAAAAACAAATTAATTCTTTTCAACAGTGCTGTGTTGATTGTTACATTATAGACAATTTTAATTCCTGGAAAGCGATGAAGAAGTAAAATCATGACAGAACGCAATAATAATTTGCGAATATCATCATAAAAAGAAAAATGGGTATAAATATTCTAAATCTCATTTTTGTTATAAAATGCTTTTGAGCAAAATTATAAATTGCTTTCCCACTCACTTATAATATTGTAATTATTTTGATCCAGAAATATCAGTTTTGAATGGCATTTAGTTAAAAATCAGCAATCAATTTAAATACCTGTATTTAAGTGTCCATGATTTTTTGACCTTGAGAGTAAAGTTAAGTTTACCTAAAAAATTTCACACATTTTGTACAGACAAGTACTGCCCACTCTGATTGTACATTCCTTAAGTACAATGACCAACTAATGTACCATGAAATTTTTGGAACATTTACAATGGGGTATTGGAGAAAATAATTTCTAAATAACCAAAAAATTTCAGATTCTTTCATCTCTATGAGCAAATATTTTGACAGTTTAAGAATTTCATGCATTAAAGTCATAGCTGACAGCAGTCTTTCCACTATCATGTTTCAAGACAATTAACATACTGTGACAATTCATATTTTCAAAACAATTTAGAAATTCACAAAAAGTTACAAATTTACACAGTTTATTTAAAAAATGATAAAGCTCCTCAGAAGTGTGTATGTATCAGTCATGTCTCAATGGGGACAAAGTATTTATTGGAAATAAATTCAAATCTCTATCATTTTTGGTTTCTTTATTACAATTTTTCAGTTTTCCCTTTCGTTACAACATTTTCACAAATACTCTAATTTAGAGAGGTCTGTAGCATTTTAATATATCATCAGAAAATCAAAATATTGTAGTTTTGCTGAGAAATCACGTGGAACTTCAACATATTTTTTCGGCGAACTTTGAAATAGTGATGTGACACATTCACTCTTGACCTGTATGATTTGAGATGAGATCACCCTAAGGCACTTATTTAAATCACATGAAAGAAAGAACATATATTAATGAATGACTGTATTTCAACTGCAATAAATGCAATACAAAATAAATATGTCTGCCCTGAGTATACTATTACTGTACATTATCATGTTATGAAGTATATTTAAATGATAACCAAATAACTTAACTGTTTCTCAATGCTCCTAAACATAAACCACTTAATATGTTTAATATTAACTTTATACCTCCCAAGTGTTCAGAAAACTTCCCCAAGCTTGTATACATATGAATACATAGTATGTTACAAAAGATGGTTGTCTCCTGCTGCTTTTCAGTCAACTTCATCAATTTCTGTGGTAGGCCACATTTCCAGTGGATTAGAGAAGACTTGACATTGTGGATCTGTAATATACTTTAGTAGTTCTCAATATTATTTTTCTTTTTGTTGTTTATGATAACTTTCCCATCATCTGCTTCTGCTTAAGGAAGCCCAGTATGACTTGGCTTTCACTAGTTTAAACTTATAGACTTCAAGTCCTCCGATATAAGGCTCAGCAACTTGCCCTTTATTTTCTGAACTGTACTCACAGTACAGGAACTGTTGGGGAGCAAATGATACTTGGTTCTGTTTTCTAGTACCTTCTCCCAGTACTTCAGCTCATATGACAGACTTCTTGTATAAAGGAATCCACCATGTTTTAAAAATCCACTATTTTGCTTGCTTTTGTTGCATAAACTTTAAAGTGACAAAGGTGGCTGGATCTGACAATAAGTGGCATACACTGATACAGATCAGACAGTCTCACACAACTTTTTCACAAACCAAAGTCACAGTCATACGATAGATAAGAGTGCCTTCTAATGGGAAAATAGTGGTAGCTTTTTCAGATCTGCCACTGTGTGCTGAAAAGAATAAGTAACTATGAATGTTATTTTGGTCTTCACATGCACCACTGAACAAGTGAAGTTCTCTCTCTTTTCTTTTTACGAAGCTCTCAATGTAATGGAATGGAAAGGTGCACATTTCATTAGAACCATCCATATTTTGGCCCTCATGATGACAATAAGACTTAACTTCATCTGTTTGTTGCTGTGTATCTCAAAATTAAAACCCACTGCTGCCTGAGAAAAAATGACCTTGCACTGGCAAATGTGGAAGTGGGAGGTTCTGCATATAATCAAATGGCAAAGTCAATCAGTCATCACACTCTCTGCAAATTTTAACCACTTTTTTCATTGCACTGTAAAACTTAGAAGTTCTTTTTATATGGACAATCATTCATTATTATAGATCAATGAAAGCCCTTCTGATATACAAAATATAGGAAAATACAACAGTACAGCATACTAAAAGGAAATCAAGTTTAGTTTCTTTGTTTTCTTGACTTTTGAACATTATTTGAAACTTAAAACTCTGGGCTGTTCATTTTAATATTATCTGTGGAATAGTAAGTCAAAGTTAAAAACAAAACTACCAACTGGTTCAGCATGATTCCAGGCCTGCCCCATTCTTATTTCTCAAACATGAAAACTACTGGAGTTGTCCCTTATTAGAAGCAAATCGATTGCAGGAAATGAAAATCTCTTAACTGCATCTGTCTGCGAAAACCCGTCACTCCATTAATTTATAACTACATTACCAAAAAGAGATTTGGAAGTGCATGGATTTCTCCAATTTGTCAATAAGTAGGCTTCTACTAATGGTTACACTCGTAGCAACTTTATCTGTATCACTTTATACATTTTTTAAGAAATTTTTTTGCTTCTCCTGTAAAATTTAGCAAAATGAAGTTATGAGGTTTTCGTTGCCTACCATCAAAATGCACATTCCAATCTGCTCTTTACAAATGGCAAAGAAATGATGGTATCCCATTTTATTTCCAATTGATGCACCTCTAACTCAATAAACTGAAACTGACAAAACTCAATGTTCAGTTTTTAAGTAATTATCTCCTTTTAGTAATAAGCGATTTATTTGTAGATTTACACAAATCTTTTGACAGTGTTTACTGGATTAAACTCTTTGATATTTCTGTGCCAGCTTCCTGTTTAGCATCTGTATTGGTGCTGGCTGAGTATCTATGACACTTTCACGCTTACTAAATGAATCCATAACTAAACACTCTGTTTTCTTCTTTGGATCTTCTCTACTTCCTCTGTTGATACTATCTGCTAAGGATCCCAAATTAATATGAAATACTTCAGTAATGATTGAACAAAGATTTTGTCAGCTAGTTCCTTCATGGGATAAAAAGTTCTCAGAAAATTTGCAGTTTCATTTTTGGATAAAATCTCAAGCTTTTGATGGCTACCTCCTCCGCCATCCCCCCCCCCCACTTCCCCACCCCCTGGGGGATATGTGGGATTGTCGTGAAACTTGCAAGCCTCCCATTTTTATGCCCAACGGACAACATCTGATTGGCTGGTTTATGTAGTGGTGAAATCAAGAAAATGGCACGTACTGAGGAGGCACCTTCTACGTCCATAGATTATACTTGTGCACCCTATATATGTTAATTTCATTATTTAAACAAATAATTCAGCCTAAACCTTGTAGTAGAAGAAACTGTTAAAAAGACAGAATTTTTCGATATTGTAATTCCTGTAAATTAACCTTCAGTCGCGCGCAGTGTTTGTCGCAGCGAGATCGGGCGCGGTGTATCAAATTGATCACACCATTTATTCACGTGATCATTTATTAAATTCTGTTCACAAAACATATTATAAGTGCCAAATATATTTAAAGAAACACAAAGATGACATATGAGCACAACTGCAGTAGAAATATTCATCATTCAGATTTCTTATCGTCAATGTTGGGCTTTAGTAACAAATGATAAAAATGTCACTTTTTCATTTGCTTCTTTATTATATTTCACTAATAAAACACTTTACAAATGACAATTATCTTTACAGAAAGGCTATTATGACACTGGAGCAGAACAACAATGATATTACAACTCATTCATTTGTTTCATCATCACTTTTTGACTGTGGTAACAAATGCGAAAACTTTCCGCATTCAGAGCAAAAAGGTTCAATGTGTATCAAACAGATAGTGTTTTTTTTTTTTTTTTTGGTGCAGGTATTACACCTTTTCCTCTTGATCCCAGTCCCTTGTTCTTCGTTTCTGCTTGTGTCTTCTGCTTCTTCTTCACACACTGGCCTAAACTGTTGTAGCCGCAGTTGAAGATCTCTGTGAATTCCTGAGGTGTCCAAGCATCCTACGATCTACGAACCAAGTGAGGTAGAACTAACGCATGTGAGAGTTACTTCAGGAATCCTTTTCTTCGGATAAAATTCTCGTTGTTGCCATAGTAAATTACTTGTGAATTGATTCCACTCATATTGATCATTGCAAAAAATATGACCACGGCACACATTTCTTGCTACATTGTATGAAGCGGTCAACTTATCTGTAGTGTCGACTCCACCTTTGGTGCTATTGTAAAATGTTACAATGGATGGCTTCTGTTTATCTCCAGTGTCAGCATCTACTGAATTATCTTCATGCAAACTTGATGCCAAGATAACACACTTCCCCTTTTTAGGAACGTAGGAAACTATAGTACAGCCTTTCTTGAAGCCAAAAAGTGAACCATGGACAGCGCTGCCTTTACTGGTAACAAACTCCAGAGGAATCTCAAGCTTGTTTTTCTTCATCATCCCAACAAAAGAAAGATTTTTTCTTCTTAGCTCTTCTATCAAACCAATACTAGTAAACCAATTGTCTGCTGTCACATTTCGACCTGACTGATAAGTTGGTTCACATAGTTGCAGAACAACATCTGAAGGTTTATTGCTAACTTGGTACAATCCTTCTGGCTGCAGCCCAGCATATATTTCCAGATTAGAGAGATAAAATACTTGGTAATCCACAAGAGCATATATCTTAAATCCATATTTGTTTGGTTTGCTAGGTACGTATTGGCGAAAACTGCACCTTCCACAGAATCCTTCAAGTTTCTCATCTACTGTAACGTTTTCACCGAGGGTGTTGGATTTCTGGCAATTCTGTACAAACAGTTATCTTGTCTAATTTTCTCCTTTCATCGCGAGTCACACGGTTGTCAAATCTAAGGCACTGCATGATGAATTTGAAACGTTTTATGTTCATAACAAGACAAAATTTTTCAATTCCATCCCCATCACTTCCCCACAGATCTTCTAAGCTTTGTCTGTTACTTTTGTTAACACCAGCCAAAACAGAAGACCAATGAAAGCTTTTAATTCAATAATATCTATAGGTTTTACGTCTCTCTCTCACTGAAAAGAAGCTTTGGTGCTCTAAATATACTGATTGGTATACAGAACTATAATCGACAAAATGTCGTCATCTATGAGGCAATTCCAACATTCCAAAAGCGTTCTCAATGCTTTCACCGCACCTATAGGACCAGGTAACTTTCGAATAATATTGTGGGCCCTGAAATGTACTCTCTGCGATGGTGGAACTTTATTCCATTTTGTCTCTTTTTCCCTTCCAGTATAATAATACTGGCTTTCTTCAAGTACTTCCTCGTTATTTTCATTGTCGTTTTCCTCTGTTTCTGAATCTTCTTGCCGAACTTCAACTGCGTCATCACAATCTGTGTCTACTTCATCTTCAAAATCCTCTTGAACTTCATCATTATCCTCATCGAACAACATTTTTTGTATTTCTGCAACATGATTTGGGTCAAGGAGGTTGTAAATCTTACTGTAGCCTGCCATGATCAAGTGTCTCACACCTAAAATGATAAAATTCCTATAAAATAACGCAGTCAGGCGCAGTGTGTCAATTTTATACCTGATACTCAAACATTATTAACTGACGATTAAACGGTCCAAAAAGAAAATAAGTGCATTACACATTGTATATTAACATTGTACTACTTACTAAGTTATGTTGATAAACAAAGAAATGAATTGTTGAAATGCAACACGAACGGGCGCAATGTATCAAACTGATCAATCAGCACATATATCGACAACAGAGCAGTCGTATCAACACTGAAGCACACAACAATGACAAGCGTTCGGAAAAGGCTAGCTACTAGCCAGTAGGCGTCAGTGCTGCCACTCATTGACAAATAATTTACAGTAAACTTCGAGTTGTGTCAGTTTGAACAGCCACGCCCAACAGAAGGTTAAACTTCAAACAATTTGTAGTTTCAGCACCTATTATTGCGATGATTTATAAGGGCTCCGAATTTTGGTCACGAGACAGTCAGTCCACGGCCGAGTTTCAGACAAGGAACCTGTGTTTATTAGAATCACAACAATTCTTCAAATTAACTGTGGAATAAGTGTTACACAATTAGGCCATGTGTTAAAACACTGACAGTGTCTGCTCCATACGCACATGATTATTCTTCAAGAACTGAGAACTTTGCGGTTAGGTTTTAACTGCTCATAGATGTTCAACAGTAAACTATTGTAGCAGTATGTGGAGGTTCACCCGCTAACTACTGATGAGACTTATTGAAAGTTATAACAATAGCGCACTGGCGATATAACTGTGTATTATTAGGGGGTTGTGAAAACTGAAATTAAAGTATTGTGAAATGCAACTGTGCATCTGTCGGCTACGTTATTTACCGTAGTCAGTGTCCAAATTACAAACCCCAATTTTCAGCCAACATAGAAACGCAGTACATTGACACCCAGGACAACAAACAAAGAAATAAAAAGCAGGTGGAACCGCCACAATTTCCTTAATTTTCCTGGGTGGATGAAACACTGGTCTGACTCCTCCACTGTTCACAATTACACCTATCTTACAAGTTGTTGCAGCACAGAATGGTCTTCCAGTCTTTGTTGAATAGCATCGCATCTAGGGTTTTCTAGAAACATTGACTTAATATTGCAGACTGCATACCTGTTTCTTTTGAGTTCCATTGTGACATGACCCATCACTAAGCCAAGGTGTTCCTTGTCCAGAATAGTCCTGGCTCTATGAAATACAGAGTTCAGCATAGCTCTCTTCTGACCTGAACAATGAAAGCTATGCCCATTGAGAAACAGGCCTGTGTATGTTAGTTTTCAATACACAGAATGGCCAAGTCATCCATCTGCTTGCCATTCCGTCAACACATCTAAGAAAGACAGATTTCTATCCTCCTCCATCCCTGTCACAAATCTTATGTTTGAGTGCACGATGTTCATATGGTCAATTATTGGAAATCTGATTACAGTAGCAACGAAAATTTGACTCTGTGATTAAAACTTCAATAGAGACAACGGTTATGCACATGGCAATGCGTGGAACTGTGCACTTGACAAAGAAAGAGCACAGAAGAAAGTTTCTCATAATTTACTACCCGATGTGAGAGACGGCACTGCAAGTGACACTGGATAGAGTGCACAAACAGTCTATGAATGTACAGGATGCCAAACGAGAACACGCCATTTCTGTGATGTTGCCATGACATAATCTAGCCAACCAGATGCTGTCATTTGAGCATAAAAGTGAGAACCTCGCCAGTCTCTCAACAGTCAGACATAGCGCCTGGTGTCAGTGATGAAGGTAGTCACTGAAAGCTTGGGACTTGAACCGAATCTGATGCACTGAGTTCACTGTAAACTTTTTATCCAAGAACTCTGACACAAAAGTCTTCTTAGCCATACATCTTTCATGGATGGAATACACTTATTGAGTGATCTTTCAATCTCATCCTTGAGATCAGTCTTTCCCAACAAAAGTGGCTTTTCCACTTTAAACATCCCTGTACACATACTCCAAGAGATTTAATGAATGTGAAATACTTTGTAGGTCTTTCTGCATTTCACTACACTTTTCTAGCATTGCAATTCCCCCACATACCAGCACCATCTGCAAACAGTCTCATGGTACTTCTGACATTATCTGTTACATCATTTAAGTATACTATGAACTGTAATGGTTCTGTAACAGCCCCTTGAGGTATCCCGTGAAGTTACTTTTACATCCGAATATTTCTCTTAATTAGGAATGAGATTCTGTGTACTATCTGCTATGAACCCTCCAATACGTTCAGAAAACTAGTCTGATATTCCATACACTTTTATTTTGTTCATTAAGAGGCAGTGTGAAACTTATCAAATGCCTTCCAGAAGTCAGGGAACATGCTATTAACTTGTATGCCAGTATCTATTGCCTTCTGGGTCTCGTGGGGAAACAAAGCAAGCCAAGTTTCACATGATTGTTAGTTTGCAGAGTATTTGTTGAGACTTCAAGACAAAAAAAGTCTTTCTATAATTCTGTGGATCTGTTCAACAACCTTTCTACAAAATGGGAATAGCCTGTGAATTTTTCCAATCACTTTGGATGCTTCGTTCTTTCAGCGACCTAAGATAAACTGTGAAGAGGAGAAAATGCTTTGGCATACTTTATGCAGAATCTTACAGATATTTCATCAGGTCCCTTTTCTTTCCTCTGTCAGGCAATTTTAACTAATTTTCAATCCTATATTTACTTATTTAGTTGTCTGGCATTTTAGTGTTCATATGATGACTGAAAGCAGGAACTTCAGTACATTTCTAAGGAAAACAGTTTTGGGAAAACAAATTTAGTCTTTCTGTTTTTCCACTGTCATCCTCTGCTTTGATGCCACTATGGTCTAAGAGTGTCTGGATGAATGGCTTTGATCCATTTACTATTTTAAGGTAAGACCAAATATTTTTAGGACTTTCTGACAGATCAGTACACACAAGTTTACTTTCTAATTCACTGACTGCTTCATGCCTGTCTCTTCTTACACTAATTTCACCTTCCTTCAACTTTTCTTTGTCTGTCAGGCTTTGTTCCATTTAAATCTGCTGTGACACTATCTCTGCTTTCTAACATGGCTGTCACACTATAGCTTCTGAGTCTCGTTATTTCTCAAAGATTCACTCAGCACATGCCCATTCAGGGTGTACAGAACAATACCTCAACTTTCTTCCCCACATCTTGTGCCCCACATATAAATCTCTGATGTTGACTCCTCAGGTAATCTGAAATCAGTTTCCTGTTATACCTATTAAGGAGAAACAGCTTCCTACCTTCCTTTTTAGTCTTGTCGACATCTGTAGTCAGTGATTTCCCAAATTGTTGTTGTATTCACGTGTAAAGGACCCTACTCATTGTTTTATAGATACTGTACTCTGCAACTCACACGAAACTCAAGAACATTTTTCTGACTAAAAGTTGACTTTGGTTATGCAACTGATTTCAGCTTATCCTAACAGAAAACAAAGTTCCTCAGAGTGATTTATTATTATATCCTCCTCCGTTGCCAGAATACCTTACAAAAATATCTAACAATGGTAACCCCAGATGGTAATACCAACAATGTACGAAAATACAGATTGATACTTACCATAAAGATGACACATTAAGTTGCAGACAGGCACAATTAAAAGACAATTACACATAAGCTTTCAGCCACAGCCTTCATCAGAAAAAGAGAAACACACCATTCATTTATACAAGCATGCACACCTCACAGATATGAGCGTCAACTCCGGCAGCTCAGGCCAAAATACAACTATCATGTGGAATGAAAGCAGCAATTGGAGGGGGGGGAGGGGGGGTAGCAGTGTACGAGTGGGGGAAGTGAGTAGTGCTGTCAGGTAGAGTGTGCAGGGACTAGAATACCAACAGGCCCAGTGTTGGAAGGGGGGGGGGGGTGCATGGAAGTGTGGAAAACAGAGCAAAAAAGGAGAGGAGTGGAGAAAGATGGGTGGGTGAGTTGGCAGAGGGTGGCAAACAAATATGATAGGAGATGATAATGGAGAGGATGTGACAGGACAGAGGCAGTGGAAACTGTTGAGTGGAGAGTGTGAGGCCATTTTGTCACTGTAGGTTCATGTCATTATAATTAGAGGAGCAGAGAATGTGTTGTACGGATAACTCCCATCTGTGCAGTTCAGAAATGCTGATGGTGGACGGGAGGATCCAGATAGCTTTGAGAGTGAAGCACCCACTGAAATCAAACATGTTATGCTCAGCTCCATGTTGTGCCTCAAGTGGTCTACTTTGCTCTGGGCCACAGTTTGGTAGTGGCCATTCATCCTGGTGGACAGCTAGTTGGTTGTCACACCAATATAAAAAGCTGTGCAATGATTGCAACAGAGCTGGTAAATGACATGGCTGCCTTTTTACAGGTGGCCCGACCCCTGATGGGGTAGGATAAACTTGTGACAGGACTGGAATAAGAAGCAGCAAGGGGTTGGGAGTGGGAGTGGCACAGGGATGGACTAGGATGTTGAGGAGAATGGATGGGTGACAGAACACCACTTTAGGAAGGGTGGGAAAGATCTTTGGTAGGATGCTGCTCATTTCAGGACATAATAATAGCTAATCAAAGTCCTGCCGAAGTATGTGATTGAGTTGTTGCAGTCCAGGACGGTACTGGGTGTGAACAAAGCAATCCTTTGTGTCTGGTTCTTGAGGTGGTGAGAGGATTGGGCATGTGAGGAGTTGAGAAGGACCACGTAAGGAGGACAGGAGGGAAGGTGTTGAGGTTGTGAAGAAATGAAGATAGGGTGTCTTGGCCCCAAATCCAGATCGTGAAGATACCGTCAATGAACCTGAATCAGGCTAGGGATTTGGGAAGCTAGGAAGGTCTCCTCTAGATGGCCCACAAACAGATTGCCATAGGAGGATGCCACATGGGTGCCCATGGCTGTGCCGCAGATTTGTCTGTACACCTTCCCTTCAAAGGAGAAGTAGTAGTGAGTTAGGACAAAGTTAGTAACGTGAATGAGGTAGTGAGTTTGGAGTCTGAAGGATGTTGGTACAGGTAGTGTTCAATAGCAGTAAGGCATGGGCATGAGGGATGTTGTTGTATACAGAGGTGGCATCAACAGTGATGAGTGGGGATCCAGAAGGTACAGGTGTGTGGTTGGTGGAGAGTTTGTGAAAGAAGTGGTTGGTGTCTTTGACATGGGAGGCTAGATTACAGGCAATTGTTTGGAGGTTTTGGTCAATGAGGGCCGAAATTCTTTCTGTGGGGCACAATAACCAGCAACAATTTTTGGCTTTGTGGATTTTGGGAAGCATGTAGAAGGTAGGTGTGCAGGGTGTCCTAGGGGTGAGAAGGGAAATGGAGACAAGTGAGAAGTTCTAGGAATGGCCTAAGGGTTTAAGCATGGATTGCAGATTGTGTTGGACTTTTGGGTGGGATCAATCTGACAGAGTTTATGGGAGTCAGATAATTGGTGGAGCCCTTCCAACGTGTAGTCACTATGATTTATAACAACAGTGGCAGAACATTTGTCTATAGATAGGATGATTATGGCATGATTAGTTTTGAGGTTGCGTATGGCTACTCTTTCTTATGCTGAAAGGTTGGTGTTCTGAGGAAGGAATAGAGGGATGGATGGTGAGGCTGTTGGAGGTAAGGAATTTGTGGAAGGTGATCAGTTGGTAGTTAAGTGGGAGGGGGGAGTTCAAGGTTGAATGGTTTTATAAACTGGAAGAGGCAGGGTTCAATGTTGGAATTAGGTTGGCTATAGTTGGAGGGATTGGCAGCAAAGAAGTGTTTTCATTGCAGGGATTGTGAAGGAGAGCAGATTCCCAGCTGCCCGCCAGAATGAATGGCCACCACCAAACTGTGGCCAAGAGCAATGTAAATACCCTGTGGCACAACATGCAAATGAACATATCATGCTCGATTTCAATGGCTGCTTCACTTCCCTACCTATCTGGATCCTGCCCTTCACCACAAGCTTTTCTGAACTGCGCAGATGGGAGTTATCCTTTCAACACGTTTTCGACTCCCATAATTATCCCAGCCTCAACCTGTGGTAACATACTGTCCCAACACCCTCTACCCAACAGCTTACACCCCCTCTGACCTATCACCACCTCTCCATTCTCATCTCCCATCCTCTTTGTTTGCCATCCTCTGCCAATGCACCTGTCATCTTTCATCTTTCCCTGCTCTTCTCCTTTATCATTCCATTTTCCCCACCTCCTGCCCCACAGCCATCTGATGCTCCACCCGTTGGCATTCTAGTCCCTGCACATGCCACCAGACACCGCTGTTCTCTTCCCCCACCTGTACACTGCTGCTTCCATCCCACATGATAGTTGCATTCTGGCCTGAGCTGTGGGCATTGGTGGTCTTGCATGTGTGAGGCATGCTTGTGTGTTTCTCTTTTTCTGACAAAGGCTGTGGCCAAAAGCTTATGTGTAAGTGTCTTAATTGTACCTGCCTGCAACTTAGTATGTCATCTTTATGGTAAGTAGCAATCTATCTTTTACTGCATTGTTGTTACAAAAATACCTACAATCTGTATTACAAATTATAAGTACCTTACAAAATTATACACTTTCTAATACATACTTCATACGCAACTATGGTGATCACATAATAAAAAAATAAAAAGCAAAAAATTCATCTAGATAAGATTTTTGCACCCTCTTAGTATGCTAATTAAATGAAAACTATCAGCAATACTACCAGACTATATTACCACTACTTTTAAAACAACATTATCACAGTACAAGTGTTAGAAACAGTAAACTCACCATTGATACAAGTCTAGCATTTTCTTCTATTTTTAGCTGAAATTCTTCATCAATAATGTGATTATCATGGTCCAACGATTTCTCTGTTTCTGAACTTTTCAATTTGCCTTTCTTCACACGAGACTAAAAAACATAAAAAGTCTTTTAAAATCAAAGTCTTTAGGAAGGAAAAACAAAAACAAGCACACACAAAGTGGCATTCTCTTATACAAGTACCTCAAAACTCAGTATGGGGAGGGCAAGATATATCTGACACTAGTGCCATGTTTTGGTCTCACTACCTAAGAGTTCTTGTTTATTAATAAACATGTCAGAAATTTATAAAAATAATGGAAGTGATGCTGAAAACTTTAGAAGATAGTGTCAGGAAAATAGTGCAAGAAATCAACGGATGAATGGATCACATGTGAGATGATCGTAGAAATGGATGTCATGAAGAAATTTAACTATGTAAATACAGTTTTTCAGAAAGCAGTATAATAAACTGAACATTGCGCTATGAAGGATAAGGCATGCAAAGACTTGACATTAACAAAGAGTGAACGGAACTATACCCATATCGGAATTGAAGTGATTGACAAATAGTTTTTTACAAAGCAGCAAGCATAGCCAACAAACATTCAGAGAATGAGCTTAGTTCCATCTCCTGTTTTGTACACTGTTGCCATATCACTATGTGGATGACAATTACAGCTGGTAACATAACTGTTGTTATTTGTTTTCATAATGTGCTTACTTTTATTATAATATGCAAAAGAATTGTTGCAGTGAATAGCGAAAATGAGCAGCAAAGTTTTACATTATTCAATCCTCTACTGTGCCGTGGCCATAGGACATGCGAATAACAGTGAACTGCCAACCTCAACCCTTTCCATGTATAGCTGTCAGTCACCCTGCTTTTTTGATCTTGGTACAGAAAATCAGGAAAAGATTAGGTAAAACAAATGAAGAAGCCAGAAATTGAACAAAGAGAAAAACCCTCATAAATCGATAAACAAGCACAAAAATACCTATGAAAATGTAGCTTCAGAGTCTGAAATCGTGAAAAAAGAATGGATTCATTATGTATAATCCTTTACTATTTAAGGTCATAGCATTACCACAAGTCAAAATGGAGAAGACTTGCAATCTGTGTGTGCTGTCAGCCACATTGTAAACTTTGTTTCAAATAAACAAGAGGTTGAAAATGGTCTAGTTAGCTGTTCGTAAACTAAATGGGGCAACTATCCACTGGGCTACCATTATAATAACCGATTTTCAGGTGTACTTTCACACTTGCTCTATTAAGGTCTACCATAGTGTGTGGAAATAAATCTGCACTTTAGTCAATTAGTACAATATCTGAAAAACAAAAGTGCCTCAAACATATTCCATTTACACATATTCCACCATCTTTATTCCACTTGAAGGATCTGAAGCCTTCCTCTACGACTGCTGAGTATAGTTTTGGTGATGTATAATGTCACCATTATATTTATTTTTCACTTGTGAATTTCCCACATCTAAGTGGAGTTCTAAGGTTGTTTTATATACTCCCTCGAAGTCTATGATAACCCAATAAAGCAGTAACTCATCCATGTTGTTCATGTTTTGAGTGTTCACTCCAAGTGTTTACATACTCACCATATCATTCTATGACAAATATTGTTAAAATTAGTAAATCAACAAATATTCACAAATGGATAAAAGTTAAAACATTAATTAAGGTTTGGTTTCAAAACATTATGCTAAGATACAAATACAGGAACAGAATAAATCAAAAACAAAGGAACACTGACGTGAGGCTGGCTAACAATTTTTTATTAAAAAAAATTTCCAGAAGACATTTTTTAACTCTTTTGAAGCGAATCTGAAGTTTCAGCAATATCACAGATCTCAAATGATGCTACTGGCATCAAAGATGTCACAGGTTTCCCCTCAAGGTCATCTCAATAAAACCGCAGCCCAGGGCAGCAGCCTGAAGCCATCTATCATGGCCAACACAGCTTCCTACTGTTACTGGACAGTGGCCAATAACCCCATGTCAGCACAAAACACATGCTGTCCCTATTCCTCACGAAACTATGTCTGTCCGGGTACAACATGGAATATAACACTAACCTCACAGTTGTTAGATGCAATCTGAGTGCCGCTGCTGCATTTCTTCTTGCTATCAACTTGATAAAAAGTCTGCTCACATTAATTATTGCTCAAAAAATACATGAACACTTGAAAAAAGTTAGTAAATCCCAACCAACACACTATATGGATGTCTCAGAAAGGGTCACACACTGCATGTTGTACCTAATTATGGAAACCAGGCAGGGTTCAGATGGTAGCCCCTATCTTTGTATCTGTTTATGAGATCACCATAGACTATAATTTTGATGGCTTCCTTGCTGCCCCAAAATTGACTGGCCCAATTTAGTAGTCTAATCCATTCAAAAGTGAACATTTTCCTTCTGTCCCAGCTGCATTCACTGACTGGCAATTTATCTTTCTGCCAATACAGATACAATTCAAGGTGAGTCAAGCTGAAGTGCACTGGGCAGAAACAGAGTTGCATTATGTAGTGCTGAATGGAACACATCTAGAATGTTCACCTTGGACAGAAGGAATATGGCTACCAGGCTTATCCTTGAATTCTGCTGCTTTGCTGTCTTAAAAATTACTTAGAAATCAAACCACGGGTTCAGTTTAAATGGTGACTGCATCATTTAACTCTAAATTTTCCACTGCATAATTTCAAGCCTAGTAAATTGTAAATAGAAAAAGTAAATACCAATTTGGAGTTGGTTTTGCAGTAGCCAACAGGAAAGCTGTTTAAGTCTTGGCTTCTATCGAACACACTAAGATTTGGATCTATAGGATAGTAATATATCCTGTCATCCTATATGGAGCAGAGACCTGGACCATGACACAAAAGACAGATAAACTCCTGACATTTGAGTATGCTGTTCTGAAATAGGTTTTTAGACCAATGAAGGATGGAGACGAGTGGAAAAAAAAAAGAAAAAACCATGAATTGCAGAAATTGTGCAAGTCACAGGACATAGAAGCTGTGATAAGAGAGAGGAGACTGAGGTGACATGGGCACGTAACTTGGCGAGAAGAGACTACCACCAGGCAGCTGGTGGAAGAAGACACCAGACGCAACAGACCGAGGGAACACGACAGCTGAGATGGTTGGTTGGTTGGGGTTTAAGGGACCAAACAGCAAGGTCATCAGTCCCTTGTTTCAAATGTGGTCCATTCCTATAGTGTGACATCTCAGAAATATCAGAACAATAAAAGGGAAAAGGCTAAATAATGTAAAAGGGCAGTCATGTTGTCAATGGTAAAAACAAAATGAGGTAAGCCAGCAAGAGAGTGAACCCAACGCTATGCTGAAGTAGCAGAGGCAAGACCACCTGCGACTTAAAAGGTGCAACCGCTAGAATGTAGAAGTACGCATGGGAAAAGGAGACTAACCAATCCTAAAAAAAAGAGTAAAAGGGGAAGAAAAGAGGATCTCAGTCAGGGAGGGGAGTCGGGAATCTCCAAATATGGCTTACAGTGGGAGATACCCCAACACTCACCGCTCTGCCCCCCAACACCAGAGAGAGATTAAAAACCTTAAAACTGAGAATAAAAACCACTTTCCCAAAGGAAACCTAAAACCAGGGAGACCATCCGGGAATCATCAGCCAACAACAAAGGTAAAGTGCGGGGGAGTCTGTACTTAGCATGCAGAGCCAAAAGAAGGGGACATTCAACCAAAATGTGGGCAACTGACTGGAACGCTCCACAACCGCAAAGCAGAGGTGGCTCATCACGCAAAAGAAAACCATGGGTCAGTCTGGTATGGCCAATGCGGAGACGACACAGTGTGGTTGAGTCCTTTCGGGAGAAGCGAAAGGAAGAACGCCACGGGCCTGGTATCACCTTAATCGCACAAAGTTTATTAGACAGGGAAGTAGCCTCTCAAGAGTTGGCCCATGATTGTGCGAAGTGGGATTTGATGTGAAGCCATAAATCCGCTGCCGGAGAGGTTACAGAAAACAGGGGGTAAGTGACTGCTCCCCCAGCCAAACGATCAGCGAGCTTGTTACCCGGGATACCCACATGGCCAGGGACCCAAAGGAAGTCAACGGAACAAGCAGCACGGTGAATATCAGCGAGATGGTCATGGATGGCAGAGACCAAGGGATGGCACAAAAAACACCGGTCAATAGCCAGAAGGCCACTCATTGAGTCCGTACATAACAAAACGCGGTTGTGTTGGGACTGTTTAATAAAGGTAAGGGCCTGGAAAATTGCCATCAATTCCGCAGTAAACACCCCACATGTAGGTGGCAGCAGATGATTTTCTGTGCCAACAGATGTCCATGGTCTTGTAACAGGATAGAATATGAAGGATGAATGGGAGAGGAACGGACAGCGAGTGCATAAGACACCAGAAGCTAGGACCGCCGAACAGAAAGAGGGGGATCCCAGCTTCAACCAGGAAACTATCAACAGGGGAAGTAGGGAAGGCACCAGTGGCTAAACGGATACAACGATGGTGGACTGGATCCAGTATGTGCAGTGTGGAAGGAGCAGCCAAACCATAAACTTGACAACCATAGTCCAAGCGAGACAGAACTAGAGCACGATAAAGACGGAGGAGGAGGGAGTGGTCCGCACCCCAAGAGGAGTGGGCAAGGAAGCAAAGGACATTGAGTTTACGGAAACATCCTACCTTCAGAAGTCTGATATGGGGCAACCAAGTGAGCTTGTTGTCGAAAAGAAGACCCAGGAAATGAAACTGTGGGACCACAGGCAATCGTTGTGCATCGAGATAGAGCTCTGGATCAGGGTGGATCGTAGTACAGCGACAGAAGTGGACCACCCGCAATTTTAAAGGAGAGAATTGAAACCCGTGTGAGAGGGTCCATGCAGAGGCACGCCGTATAGCACCCTGGAGCTGCCGCTCTGCAGAGGCCTTCCAAGAGGAACTAACCCAAGTGCAGAAATCATCCACATACAGAGCAGGGGTGACCAAAGGACTGACGGAGGCCACAACTCCATCTATAGCAAAGAGGGAAAGAAGTACACTCAAGACAGAACCCTGTGGGATGCCCGTCTCCTGGGTCCGTGGAGAACTATAAACAGTACCAACCTGAACCCTGAATGACCGATGGAACAGGAACTGGCAGATAAAAATCGGGAGTGAGCCCCGAAGACCCCACTGACGAAGGGTAAGTAAGATGTGATGGCACCAGGCCGTGTCATAGACCTTGCGTAGGTCAAAAAATATTGCAACCAAATGGCGGTGCTGGGAAAAAGTCTGCTGAACTGCAGATTCCAAGCGAAGTAAATGATCGATTGGAGACCGTCCCTCTCGGAAGCCACACTGGTAAGGGGACAATAGATCCCGAGATTTGAGGACCCAATTGAGCCAACGGGCTACCATCCATTCAAGTAACTTACAAACAACATTGGTCAGACTAATTGGCCGATAGCTTTTGACAAATAGGGGGTTCTTACCACGCTTAAGGACAGGAACCGCGATGCTATCCCTCCACTGAGAAGGGAAGTCACCCTGGAGCCAGATACGGTTAAAAACCCGGAGAAGATGTTGCCGTTGCAGAGCACTGAGATCTTGAAGCTGTTGATTATGAATGGAGTCTGGGCCAGGGGCCGTATCATGAGAAGAAGAAAGTGCGGAAAGAAATTCCCATTCAGTAAAAGGTTCGTTGTAAGATTCTGACTGACAAGGGGTAAAACGTAAGGTGGAAGCTTTGGTCCGCTGTTTCCGGTGAAGGAAACCAGCCGGATAGGAGGCTGATGCTGATGCCATTGCAAAATGGGTCGTAAGATGTTCCGCGAGAATCAACGGGTCCATGCAAAGGCCATCTGGGAGGTGAAGGCCTGGGAGGGTGGACTGCCCATGGCAACTTTGGAGAGAGCGAAATGTAGCCCACACCCGTGACATAGGGACAGTAGAACCGAGGGAAGAAACAAATCGTTCCCAACATATCCGCTTGCTCTGTTTGATTAAATAACGGGCCTTAGCGCGAAGGCACTTAAAGGTAATAAGGCTGGCAACGGATGGGTGCCTCTTAAGGTGTTGCAAAGCTCGACGGCGATCATGGATGGCAATGGCAATGGCAATGGCCGTACTCCACCACGGGACTTGCCGGCCACGAAATGGTCCAGATGAGCGCAGTACAGCAAGGCTAGCAGCGCGAACAATCGCGTCAGACACGTCACGTAGGACGTCATCAATACAACCCGACAAAGAGGGAGAAAACAAGACCTGTGCAGTGTATAGAGGCCAATCGGCGCGTTGGAAAGACCAACAAGGTAACCTGTCCATCGGGGAGCGGGAAGGGAGAGAGAGAGAGAATCAACGGGAAATGGTCACTATCACAAAGGTGGTCGTGTGGCGACCAGTGTAATGAAAGGAGGAGGTAGGGAGAAGAAAGAGAAAGATCAATGGCAGAAAAGGCACCATGACCGCCACTGAAATGAGTAGGGGAGCCATCATTAAGAAGGCACAAGTCGTGGTCTGTAAAAAAACTGATCTAAGAGAAGACCTCGTCTAGATGGAAATGCACTGTCCCACAAGGGATGATGAGCATGAGAAGGAGGAAGGGAGGAGAAAGTTGGTGAAGACGGGCAGTTAAGGCAGCAGATGTAAGAGTCCTGTCAGGGGAGGAGAAAGATTGCAAACCGTGACCTCAGAGTCCAGGTGGACCCTAACAGCAACCGCTTCCAATGTAGTTTGAAGGGGAATCCACGTGCTAGCAATGTCTGTACGGACCAACGTACAAATGCCACCAGAAACCCGCAGGGGCCGACCCGATTTCGACAGAAAACACGGAACCCACAGAGGGTTGGTGAGTGATCATCAGTAAAATGAGATTCCTGTAGAACCACACAAGCTGAGGAGTAAGACGAAATAAGGGATTTCAGTTCCGGAAGGTGATGGTAGTATCCATTACAATTCCATTGGATAACCACAGAACAATGATTTAAATGGGGGTTGAACATGCTAAAGCCAGTCATACCACCGGGTCACCACCCGTCACCGACAAGGAGGGGGCGACATCCATGAACAACAGGTCAGAATCTGGTAGTGAGGCTGGGGATGGGACCTCTAGTGACACCAGAGGCTCTTTGTCCCGGGACTTATGTTTCTTCTTCTTTTCTGGTTGAGATCGAGGAGGGCTGTGTGGCATAAAGCAGCCAGCTGCAGCAAGATCGGGAACAGAAACAGATCGGGTGACCGGGGGGCCGACAGAATGCGTTTCTCGCGGTTGTTGTGTGGCAGCAGACCTTTGGCCTGGAAGGTGCTGGGAAGGGGCATCCCGGGAGGGGCGCCCTTGACCGGCAGACGCCGAAGGAGTGGAACACTTCTCCAGCTAAGGAGGGGGAGCAGCGCCCAGAGGAGTAGGTGTGGGAGCCGCAGGGGAGAGGGAGAGGAGAGGGGTCCGGGATTGGGGTAAGGAAGGGGGAGGAAGGGGTGAAGATGTAACTAAAGCATAACTAGATGTCATGGACACAGGGTGAAGACGTGCATACTTCTTACGAGCCTCTGTGTAGGTTAAACGTTCAAGGGACTTATACTCCTGTATTTTCTTTTCCTTCTTATATACTGGGCAATCTGGTGAATGTGGAGAATGATTGCCATGACAATTAACACACACAGGAGGGGAAACACAGGGACTCCCCTCATGGAGTGGACGTCCACAGTCACCACAGAGAGGGGCCTGCGAATAGCGGGAAGACGTGTACAAAATGCAAGCACTTAAAACACCTCATACGAGGTGGGATGTACGGCTTCACATCACATCGATAAACCATAATCTTTACTTTCTCAGGGACGGTATCCCTTTGAAAGGCCAGGATAAAGGCACCAGTATCAATGCGATTGTCCTTAGGACCCTTCTGAACACGCCGAACAAAGTGAACACCCCGCCGTCCGGGATTGTCCCGAAGATTCCTCATCAGTTTGAAGGATGAGGTCCCTGTGAAAAATCACACCTTGAACCATATTGAGAGACTGGTGGGGAGGGGGGGGGGGGGGGTAATGGACACAGGAATTGTGCCAAGATGGGTACAGGCACAAAGGGCCACAGACTGGACAGTTGAGGCAGTTTTGATCAGCAACGAACCCGACCGCATCTTGCTCAGGGAGTACACTTCACCAAACTTGTCTTCAATGTGTTCCACAAAGAATAAAGGTTTGGTATTGGTGAAAATATCCCCATCAGTCCTGGTGCAAACCAGGTAGTGGGGGAAAGGTTTCGCCCCTAGCCGACGGGCCTGACCCACTTCTCAGGAGGTAACCATGGAAGGGAAGGCCGAAGGGGCAAGAGAAGCAACACGAGAAGAATCAGTTACAGGCAGAGAGACGGCCGCAGAAGAACGGCCAGAGTCCCGGACCCATATGCGTTTCATTTGCATAGCGTCCGCCCTGATACCACCCACTCCGATCAGGGGCTCTCCTCACGGGCGCCACCCAACCACAGCAAGGGCCGTCTGGCACAGCAGCCACTGCCGGGAGTTCTGATGCTCCAGAATGATGAGCAACCACTCCAAGTCTTGCATGAGGAGGTCACAGCTCAGGTATCAGGTATCCCTGTGTGTTCAGGGGGCTCAAACAAAAGGGTACATAGCGACCCCACCACACGGGCTGGCTACCGTGCTGGTTATGCACCCTCGCATCACACAACGACGTGAAAGAAAAGGTGGAATATACTAGGAGGACACACGTCGGAGACACTAGGTAAGGCGCTCTTCCCCAAATGGCTCACACTACGAAAGAGAAATTTAGTAATGGAGGTCAAACGCCAGAGGGGGGATCAGGGAGTGCCAAAAGGAGGAGGTGAGTATGCAACAAAGCTAAATTGCAAAACCAACAGAACCAGGAGGATAGTAGGGGCCAACATAAGCAAGGACACCAAGAGAGGGAGAGGAGAGGGCGAGGGGGAAGGGGAAGGGGGAAGGAGCAAGGAGGGGAAAGGAGGGGAAGGGGAAGGAAATGCATCCCTGGAAAGAAGGAAGGCTGCGATAGCTCGGGGCCCCGTGCTCGCCACACACGTATCCACAAAAGAGTTGTGGACCCCCTGGGGGGAGTTGAGATGGACTGATGAGATCAGAGAGGATATGTGTAAGATGGGATTAGCTAAGGAAGACTACAGGGATCAAGGAAGATGGAGGAGGGTGATTCGTGAGGCCAAAAACTGACTATGGTTTGTGTGGCCAACCTAGTACATAGGGAATAATAATTTATTCTTTAACTGAGCTTATGTTGTTATATAATATTACAGTCAGTAATTAGTGTGAGCAGGGATATGAAATATCACTTCCACGTCTCAAGTGTCACTTTCTTTCCATCCCCACTCACAATTCCCAGGATGAAATATCATTAGGAAGGTCACCAATCAACTTTGAAATAACAAAAACTTGATTCAACACTAATATTACTGTTTTTTTTTTTTTTTTTTTTTTTTTTTTTTTTTTTTTTTTTTTTTTTACTTGCACTTTCTTCCCAGCTCCACCCGTTGGGGTACTAGGGCTGTCTTAACTCTCTCGCCCTCCCAAGATCTTTTTTCATAGATAGTGATCCATGTGTTTCTAGATTTTGTTGGCTTTTTTCCCTGTCGTGATTTTAGGTTACCACTTTCCAAAGAACCTCTTATTCTCACACTATTTGTTTTCTTAAACTAACCTCCCCCCCAACATCTCTAGAAGTGCTAGTGGTGTCTTACACTAAGAATATATATTTTTAGGTGCTAAGTTAGATGAACTAAGTTATTTCGATAATCCTCCAGGTGTTCCAGAATTGTGCTTACATGTTACCACTTTCCCCAACCCCAACATCACAAATAGGTATGCTAGCAGTGTCTGAACCCTTTTGTCTTTTGGTAAATATAATAAACCAAGCGAGGTGGTGCAGTGGTTAGCACACTGGACTCTCATCCATGGGGACAACAGTTCAAACCTGCATCTGGTCATCCTGATTAGGTTTTCCGTGATTTCCCTAAATCGCTTCAGGAAAATGCCGGGACCAACACAGTGACTCCACCCCTTCACTACTGATTTTTTCTTGCTACAGAGCTTGTAGTTTCTTAGCACAGGTGACTCACAAGGAACCCCTCGAGTGTGAAGTCTCAAAAGCCGAATGATATTAATAGAATTCGATGCCCCACATATTGTCTACTATGCTACCACAATAATGGTAATGACACGTAACTCACAACAGCGTTACAGTGCTAGCAGTATTGATAAAAAGCAACACAGTGACAATGATGAACAAAGCAAGCATTGCATTATATCAACAACAATAAATACCGTCAAACGGGGTGATTTCGGATGGTTTTGTCGTTATTTTGATTGCAACTTTCGTATATATTATTAGATTAAATTGATTGTTATGGAAGTGGTAGAGTATATGTGCAACGAATAAAATATCTCAGAAATAGAAAGTGTATGTGTAGGTATATTTATCGGAGGCAGTTAAATTAAGTGTCCAAAGTCACCCCATGGATTGGGGTGATTTCAGACACATGTATTTTTTAAATCTCTGTCCGAAGTTACAGTATATAGAGGGTGAATTCGGACAGTTACTGCCTTGTTTTCAAATTCTACATGCTTTTCATTTGGTTTTGGTGACATTTTAAGGGAGCCCTTTGTAACGAATAAGTGATATGGAATGATATAATGAATTTTATATTTTACAGATAAGTTTTTATTTTGCAAGAATTTAAATAAACAGTCTCTTTGTTCACTTCTGCATGAGCTCATTTAATATTTTCGCTTAAGCGAATGGAAAGATCTTCTGACTGTCATTTGAGGAATAAATGCACCCATTCTTCTCCTGGCAAGATATTACGAAATTTCATCGCTTTTTGGCTAGATTTATGAAGGAAGCCTTTAACTAAATATCTAATATCCAATTTAGTGAAGGGATATCCCCAATGTGCAGCCCTCAAAGACACCCTGCTTCAACATTTCTTCTTCTTCTTCTTCTTCTTCTTCTTCATTTAGCACTGGCTGTCCTCCCATTTTTTTCGGATGTGCTTCCTGCACTTTATTTTGTAGGGATGTGCTTCCTGCACTTTATTTTGTAGGGTTGATGTATACCATACAAATCACATGATTTTTTGTACGATAATTTACCATTCTGAATATCATGAACAGCTTTATCTAAAAGTTCCAGGTCATAATTACACCGTTTTGTAGCACCTCTCCTGCTCTTATACATTCTTGGCATTGTCCGAAATAACCCCACACAGTACACAGTTTTACAAACACCATCGTTATTTTATAACCTTGCATGAGAAACTCGACAAACTTGTACAGAAATTGTCTCAATGCTGTTAGCTACTGAGCGCGTCAACAATTACGGTTACAATAACTTCCCGCTCGGTGCAACAATAGAAAGTTTCCACTTTACGATAATGCATGGATTTTTAACACTGAGACTGTTCATCACTTATTCACCTAGGGAAATAATTGACGCAAAGTAAAAGTTGTGGAAAGCGATAAATGCAATCCTGCACTTAAAATAACTGGCGCACGGATGTTAAAATAAGTAACTCTTTGTTTCTATGCATTAGCAAAGAGCAAATAAGCCATACTGTCCGAATTCACCCCGGTGTCCAAAATCACCCTGTTTGACGGTCCCTAAGTTGACAATTCTTTAGAAAGCAACTCAAGAAATTTCATACTGTGAGAAAGAAATGGCAGATCAAATATTACCGTTTCTGCAAAACGAGTTGGTGCAACATGTGGTGTTGTACACGTTCGACTGTGTGGACAATGTACACGAAGAGTACAATAATGATTATGTGTTTAACAAGTGAAAGACATTAAAAAAGGTGTCAAGCCATGCAGTTCATCGTTCTTGTTGGACAGGGAGCCACAAATCCCATCTCCAGTAAAACATCATAAAGTACAACTTTGTTCAAGGAGTGGTACTAAACTTAATTACCTGCATGGAAAGTCATGCACAGCATAGTAAAAAAAAAAACAATTACGAACAGGTTTTGAATAAGCCCACAGCAATATGACCATGTAGTGCATATAAAAAACTATGGAGAACAAGATGCACTTGTGACAAAAACTTGTGCTTGCACGTTTCAAGGATGCTCAATACAATTTACAGGATGTGCACGATAGTGACGTAAAACATTATGCACATCAAATTGTACGCAACATAGATTACAGCGATTTCAAGGGCAGCATTGAACTGTTGCATAACTTCCAACAGTGCTGCAGAACTGGAAGACTTAAGATAACAAAATTTCAACATGTGTCAACTTGATGATGCACTGAAAATTACTGAATCAGCCAGAAAATTTGTAGACGAGATAAACAAACTCATCCCATCGTTCAGTACAGAATTTGCTTTCCACTCCGACCAATTGGGATTTTAAGAGTAAATGCATATGAAAGGAACCCTGGAAACTAGAGGTATCAAGAGAGCTGTATTAAGATCAACCACATCGATACCTTAACACATTCATATACAATTATGCAGACTATTAATCCCAATGATAAACTGGCTGTAAAGTTATTTATTGTGCTGTGTGTATGGAACAGGGGCAGCTGCCAAAGTGGAGGTATTGCTGGTGTTTGGTAAGTCTGATATGGCAGAGGTACTGATGTAGTCATATTTGAGGTGGCAGTCAGCATGAGGAAGGTGGCTTGCTGGGTCGAGTACGACCAGGTGAATCTAAATGGATAAGATGATGATGATTAGGTTCTGGAAGAATGTGGATAGCATGTCCTGACCCTCGATCCAGATAACGAAAATGTTATCAGTGAATCTGAAGCAGGTGAGGGTTTTTTTTTTTTTTTTTTGTGGTTTTAGGGCACACAACTTCAATGGTCATTAGCGCCCAGACTACGTTAGGAATGCACCGCGAGGCACAAGTTTAAAACAGCAACTAAAAGGGAAAACACGATAAAAGACAGACTGACAGGCATAGGATTAAAAAAAAAACAGCATAATCAAACGTCCTTAGAGAGGTTTGTCAAGTTGATAAAACGAAGAACGCGAGCAGCTGCTCGTGGGTCATCCGCTAAAATGGCATCTAGAGTACATGTCAGGCCAAGATCAAGACACAGTGTGTTAAAATACGGACAGGACATTAAAATGTGGTGGACCGTCAGCAATTGCCCACATGGGCAGAACGGCGCCGGCGCAGCCGTCAGCAGATGGCGATGGCTGAACCGGCAGTGTCCAATTCGTAACCGGGCCAAAACGACCTCCTCCCGTCGAGAAGGGCGGGAGGAGGACATCCAAGCCGCGGGAAGAGGTTTCAAGGCCCGAAGCTTGTTGTCCGTAAGTGCAGCCCAATCGGCATGCCACAGCGATAAAATGCGCCGACAAATGACCCTGCTACAATCTGACGAAGGGACACAACAAGAAGCTGTCTGAGGCTGGAGGACCGCAGCCTTGGCCGCGGCATCTGCAGCTTCGTTCCCAGGGATACCAACATGGCCAGGAACCCACATAAACCTAACCGGAGAACCGACGTCCACTAGCTGCTGAAGAGAGTGTTGGATCCGGTGCACGAAAGGGTGAACCGGATACGGATCACTGAGGCTCTGGATGGCGCTCAGGGAATCAGAGAAGATGACATAAGCAGAATGTCGGTGGCGGCAGATGTAAAGAACAGCCTGGTAGATGCCAAAGAGCTCAGCTGTGAAGACCGAACAATGGCCATGGAGCCGGTATTTGAAACTTTGTGCCCCGACAATAAAAGAACACCTGACCCCGTCATTGGTCTTAGAGCCATCTGTATAAATGAAGGTCATATTAATGAACTTCGAACGAAGTTCGACAAAACGGGAGTGGTAGACCGAACCGGGGGTAACCTCCTTTTGGAGCGAGCTGAGGTCAAGGTGAACGCGAACCTGAGCCTGGAGCCAAGGTGGCGCGTGGCTCTTGCCCACTCGAAAGGTTGCAGGGAGTGAAAAATTAAAGTGTTGAAGGAGGCGACAAAAGCGAATTCCAGGGGGTAGCAGGGCAGAGACATACAACCCGTATTGACGGTCGAGAGAGTCGTCAAAAAAGGAATGATAAGACGGGTGGTCGGGCATTGACAGTAGCCGACAGGCATACCGACTAAGCAGTATATCGCGCCGGTAGGTGAGTGGCAATTCACCAGCGTCAGCATGAAGACTCTCGACGGGACTAGTATAAAACGCTCCGATCGCAAGTCGTAAACCCCGATGTTGTATGGAGCTGAGGCGGCGTAAGATGGATGGCCGTGCAGAGGAGTATACGAAGCTCCCATAATCCAGCTTGGAGCGGACGATCGACCGATATAGACGAAGTAGGACGGTTCGATCCGCTCCCCACGACATACCACTGAGAACACGGAGGACATTTAGAGAACGGGTACAACGGGCAGCCAAATATGACACATGTGGAGACCAGCTAAGTTTCCTGTCAAATGTAAGACCTAAAAATTTTGTTGTCTCCACAAATGGGGGAGCAACGGGACCGAGTCGTAAGGACGGTGGGAGAAACTCTTTGTAGCGCCAGAAGTTAATACAGACCGTCTTCTCGGCAGAAAAACGGAAGCCATTGGCGTCACTCCAGGAGTAAAGACGGTCAAGAGAATGCTGAAGACAGCGCTCCAGGAAACATGTACGCTGCGCGCTGCAATAGATGGTAAAATTGTCCACGAAAAGGGAGCCTGATACATCAGCTGGGAGGCAATCCATTATTGGATTGATCGCTATGGCGAAGAGAGCGACGCTCAAAACTGAGCCCATTCTCCTGGCGAAAGGTGTCTGACAGGACAGAACCCACACGTACCCTGAACTGTTGATCCATTAAAAAGGAACGAATAAAAAGAGTGAGGTGACCGCAAAGGCCCCATGTATGCATGGTGCGGAGAATGCCCGCCCTCCAACAGGTGTCTTAAGCCTTCTCCAAATCAAAGAGCACAGCCACGGTCGGGCGCTTCCGCAAGAAGTTATTCATAATGAAGGTCGACAAGGTAACCAGATGGTCAACAGCAGAGCGGCGCCTACGAAATCCACATTGTACATTGGTAAGTAGGCGTCAAGACTCGAGCAGCCAAACCAAACGAGAGTTAACCATTTGCTCCATCACTTTACAGACACAGCTGGTAAGCGAGATGGGTCGATAACTGGAAGGCAAGTGCTTGTCCTTCCCCGGCTTAGGAATCGGGACAACAATAGACTCGCGCCAGCATGCGGGAACATGTCCCTCAATCCAGATGCGATTGTAAGTACGAAGAAGAAAACCTTTACCCGCAGGAGAAAGGTTCTTCAGCATCTGAATATGAATAGAATCAGGGCCTGGAGCGGAGGACCGTGACCGGGCAAGTGCGTTTTCGAGTTCCCGCATGGTGAATGGGGCATTATAACTTTCACGATTCGAGGAGCGGAAGTTAGGTGGCCTAGCCTCCTCTGCCTGTTTGCGGGGGAGGAAGGCAGGGTGGTAATGAGCGGAGCTCGAAACCTCTGCGAAAAAGCGGCCGAAGGCATTGGAGACATCTTCAGGGGCCACAAGGACGTCATTCGCTACCGTCAAGCCAGAAACTGGTGAGTGGACCTTAGTGCCAGATAGCCGGCGCAGGCTACCCCAGACAACAGAAGAAGGAGTAAAACTGTTGAAGGTGCTTGTGAAAGCAGCCCAGCTGGCTTTCTTGCTTTCTTTAATAATACGACGACACTGTGCACGTAATCGTTTATAATTGATACAATTCGCCACTGTAGGGTGGCGTTTAAAGGTGCGTAAAGCACGTCGACTAGCATGTAAAGCGTCTCTACATGCTGCGGTCCACCAGGGGACCGGTACACGACGTGGAGAAGAAGTAGGGTGAGGGATGGAATATTCAGCAGCAGTGAGAATGACTTCCGTGAGGTGTGCGACCTGACGATCGCAGCTTGTGAAGGTTTGATCCTGAAAGGTCGCCCTGGAAGAGAAGAGCCCCCAGTCTGCTTTGGAGATGGTCCAACTAGATGAGCATGGAGAGGGGGTATGCTGCAGGAGATGGATAACACACGGGAAGTGGTCGCTCGAATATGTATCAGAAAGTGCATACCACTCAAACCGGCGTGCAAGTTGGGTAGTACATATAGAGAGGTCTAAATGGGAATAGGTGTGAGATGTGTCCGAAAGAAAAGTAGGGGCGCCAGTATTGAGGCAGACAAGATTGAGCTGGTTGAAAAGGTCTGCTAACAGGGAGCCCCTCGGGCAGGATGCTGGAGAGCCCCAAAGGGGATGGTGGGCATTGAAGTCTCCAGTTAACAAAAATGGTGCAGGTAGCTGAGCAATAATTTGCATCATGTCTGCCCTGGTAACGGCAGACGACGATGGAGTGTAAACGGTACAAATGGAAAATGTAAAAGTGGGGAGAGTAATTCGGATGGCAACTGCCTGCAGGCTGGTGTGCAACGTGATGGGATCTTAGTAAATATCATCCCGGACCAGCAACATAACCCCTCCATGAGATGGAATACCTACCACAGGGGGGTAGGTCAAAACGCACAGAGGTGTAGTGTGCCAAGGCAATTTGATCGCATGGGCGTAGCTTCGTTCCCTGGAGGGCTACGACGAGCGGATGGTGCAAGCGGAGCAGCAACTTCAAGTCCTCTCGGTTGGAGCGAATGCTGCGAATATTCCAGTGAATAAGTGCCATCATAAGAAGAAAAGGAAGAGGAAAGAAGGGGTCACCTCGAAGGCCGCTAAAGGCCTGGCTTCGAGCGAGCACTGCCGCCGCTATCAGTAGGCGGACAGTCATCGTTCATTGGTTCTATAGGTTCATCGGCCATCTTGGTAAGATGGCCGGGAGGGGGAGCTTCCTCCGCTGGTGAACGGCCAGATGTTCGGCTACCAGCGGTGCGGCCAGGCGAAACGGATGACGGCCTGGGGCGGCAACCGCTGGGTGGCGCAGGAAAAGAAATGCGCCGTGGCGGAGAAGGAGAACTGTGCTTCCTATGAGCCTTCTTGGAAGGTCGTTTAGCGGAAGTACTGGTCGACGGCTGGGCGTTCGAGGTACGTAGGAAGTCTGCACGGGACGGTTCCTTCTTGAAGGCCCGTGCATCTGACTTCTGGGTCTTCGTCTTAGCAGAAGCTGATGAAGGGGCTTGTGTCTGTGGGGTGATGGGAGGAGAAGGAGACGTCGACCGCGCGATCTTAGCACTGGCCGAATGGACGACCGTGGTGCTGAAGGTCAGATCGCATGTCTGCGTTGCCACCTCCCTGGTAGTCCGAGGAGAGGCGAGGACAGTACTGTATTTCCCCGCTGGGAGCAGCGTGGGCTTCCTACTAGCTAATAGCTTGCGAGCAGCCGAGGTGGACACTTTCTCTTTGACCCGAATTTCTTGGATACAGCGTTCTTCCTTATAGATGGGACAGTCACGGGAGGACGCTGCATGCTCACCCTGACAGTTCACACAACGAGGAGACGGAGGTGGACAGTCACCCTCATGGGCATCCCTGCCACAAGTGACACATTTAGCCGCATTGGAACAAGACTGGCGAGTGTGATTAAAATGCTGACACTGGTAGCAGCGCGTAGGTGTCGGGACATAGGGGCGAACAGAAATAACCTCGTAGCCCGCTTTGATGCGCGATGGCAGCTGAACACTATCAAAGGTCAAGAAAAGTGTCCGGGTCGGTACAAGGTCATTGTTGACCTTTTTCATGACCCTATGGACAGCCGTCACGCCCTGCTCAGCGAGGAAAGACTGAATCTCCTTGTCAGTCAATCCGTCGAGGGATCTAGTATAGACCACACCACGAGACAAATTCAAAGTTCGGTGAGCCTCCACCCGGACAGGGAACGTGTACAGGAGTGTGGCTCAAAGCAGTTTCTGTGCCTGAAAGGCGCTCTCAGTTTCTAGTAACAAGGTACCATTATGCAACCTTGTAAAAGACTTAACAGTACCGGCTATGGCATCTACACCCTTCTGGATAACGAAAGGGTTGACAGAGGAAAAATCCTTTCCGTCCTCAGATCGAGAAACGACGAGGAACTGTGGGGCAGGCGGTAGTACTTTCGTCACTGGTAGCTGGTCATGTTTCCATTTATGGGCAGAAGTCGAGAGAGAAGAAGAAGAGAAATCCATTGCGGAGGAATCCCCCATGATTGCCAGCGTCTCCGATGGCGTGCTCCTTCCTTATGGGGACCCTCTCAGAGGGCACTCCCGCCTTAGGTGAATGTTTACACCTCAGGTCACACCTCCCGAGAAACAGACGGAGGGACCAATCGGCATGGTCAGAAGGTATCAGCTCAGGCAATCACCCCTCCCTGGGCCTGGCCTTTACCAGGGGGTACGTGCGTGCCTTACTTGTCTACCCAGGGCGGGGAATTACGCGTTACCCCGTCACCGGCTACGCGTGCGAATGCATGGGTCGGCCTTCAGGCGCGCACAGGGAGGAAGGAAGAAGAGAAAAAGGAAGAGAGAGAGGACAGACTGTCTCAAACGCCGAGGTGGAGAGCAGAGAAGGCAAGGAGAAGAAGGCAAGGGAAAGAGTAAGGAAGACAGTGAGATGGAGAAGAACAAAGAAAGGAACCAACCAAAGGAAGGAAGAAACGAGAAGTGAAAAACCAAAAATACCACAAATATAGGTCTTGGAACCATCCGTTTCCGGACACAGGCGCTAACTACCCCCTTGAGGGGGATGGACTCCTTTTAGTCGCCTCTTACGACAGGCAGGAATACCTCGGGCCTATTCTAACCCCCGGACCCGCAGGGGGGCAGGTGAGGGGTTTGGGATAGGCTGGTGCCATGCAAGTGCCTATCACTCGAACCCCAGATTTGTTTCTACGTAATGCCTAGAAGTAAGTGTGGTTGGTTGGTTGGTTTAAGGGCGGGAGAAGGGAACAAACTACAAGGTCATCGGTCCCTTGTTCCTGATAAAACAATGCCACAATTGTGAGAATAAAATGGACAAAACAAATAACACAAAACAGAAAGAAAGGAAAAGCCACAAAGGAAGGCAACGAACACTAAAAGGAACAAAAGAGGATAAGAAAACAACAGAGAGATGCTAGAAACAGAAGAAGGTAAAACATGAAAGCAGATTACAGTGGCTGGCCAACCACGAGAATAAAAAGGGAAAGCCAGCCACTCTGCAATACATTAAAACCTCAACCCTAAAAGCGCTAGGGTGGAGGACACAAAGGAAAAAGGACATGCACTAAAACCTACATAAAAATATAAAACCCACTCTCACAGATAAAACGTAAAACTAAAGCTGCTGTGGAGGCACTGTTGCCCAACACCAAAGACAGGGTGCTGGGAAAGTTAAAAGTCTGCTGCAGGGCGGCTAAAAGTGGGTAGTCCAGCAAGAGGTGGACGACTGTCATTTGGGAGCCACAGCAACACTGAGGTGGATCCCCACGATGGAGTAGGTGACCATGTGTTAGCCACGTATGGCCAATGCGGAGCCGGCAGAGGACAACTGATTCCCTGCTAGAGGCTTGCATGGAAGACTTCCACGCATTCATAGTCTCCTTAATGACACACAGTTTGTTGTGCATGCTGTTATGCCATTCCGTCTCCCAAAGCCGGAAAACCTTGCGATGTAAAACAGAATGCAGATCAGCTTCAGAGATGTCTATCTCCAGAAGCAGTTTCCGCGTCGCCTGTCGGAAAGTTCGTTGCCGGGAATTCCGAAGTGTCCTGGGGTCTACACAAACACCATGGAACAGTGGGAATGTTCCAGGGCATAGGTGG
Source organism: Schistocerca nitens (assembly GCF_023898315.1). Classification (NCBI taxonomy): domain Eukaryota; kingdom Metazoa; phylum Arthropoda; class Insecta; order Orthoptera; family Acrididae; genus Schistocerca; species Schistocerca nitens. The sequence goes on along the minus strand of NC_064614.1, from coordinate 621,146,557 downwards.
ACTCCTGAATGGACACTACCAGAGGGTGGCGAGGGTAGCAGTGGTCAACAGCTTGTAGGCTGCTCAATGAGTCAGTACCCAGGAGAAATGACTCGCCAGAGCATGAGCGGATGTACTCAAGAGCACGATATATGGCCGCCAGCTCTGCAGTGAAAACACTGCAGCCAACTGGCAAGGGGTGCTGCTAAATATGTCCTCCATGAACATATGCGAAGCCTACATGAACACGAGTCACCGAGCCATCAGTGTAAACAGCTTCAGAGCTCCAGAACACGTCAAGAATCGAGAGGAAGTGACAGCGGGGAGCGGCGGTGTTAACGGAGTCCTTAGGGCCATGCAAAAGGTCCAAACGAAGCTGTAGTTGAGGTGTACACCATGGAGACGTACGTGAATGGACCGCAAGTAGAGGTGATAACTGGAAGGACTCTAGTTCAGAGAGAAGGGACTGCATGCGAACCGCAATAGTTAGCCCCGATATGGGCCGTTGATGCAGGAGATGGACTGCCGTGGGCGGGAAAAGGAGGTGGTAATTCGGGTGCTCAGGGGAACTATGAATGTGTGCTGTGTAACTGGCAAGCAGTTGCGCACGTCTGATCTGCAGTGGTCGGACAACAGCCTCCACCAGTAAGCAGGCCATCGGACTCGTCCTAAAAGCTCCTGTCGCTAATCGAACCCCACACTGGTGCACAGGGTCGAGTAAATGCAATGCTGAAGGTGCTGCCGAACCATAAACCACAATCCCGTAGCCAATTCGCGATTGGACTAGCGCTCTGTAGAGCTGCTGCAGCGTACAGTGATCTGCACCCCAATTGGTGTTGCTCTGGCAACAGAGAGCATTGATGTGCTGCCAGCACTTCTGCTTAAGCTGACGAAGATGAGGGAGCCAAGTCAATCGAGCATTGAAAACCAGTCCTAGGAACTGATATGTCTCCACTACAGTGAGTGGATAGTCATTAAGGTAAAGTGCGGGTTCCGGATGAATGGTACGATGCCAACAGAAGTGCATGACACACGACTTTGCGGTTGAAAACTGGAAGCTGTGGGCTAGAGGAGCCCATGACTGCACCTTGTGGATGGCTCCCTGGAGGTGCTGCTCAGCAACAACAGTACTGGAGCAGCAGTACGAAATGGCGAAGTCGTCTGCATACAGAGAAGGTGAGACGGAGGACCCAACAGCTGCTGCTAGACCATTAATGGCCACTAAAAATAGAGACACTCAATACAGAGCCCTGCAGGACTCCATTCTCCTGGATATGACTGGAACTATGGGAGGCACCAACTTGGACTCGTAAAGTACGGAGCAACAAGAAGTTTTGGATAAAAATCGGGTGGGCCCCAGAGACCCCACTCATACAATGTGGCAAGGATGTGTGGGTGATGACACAGTTGGTGACTAGGAAGGAGATTATTGATCTGGAATCCATCAGGCATTGGGTAAGGTAGTGTTCAATGGTGGTGAGGCCATGGGCATTATGTGGGATGTTAATGTAAAGGGAGGTAGCATCATTAGTGACAAGCAGGACACTATGTGGTAAAGGAACAGGAACTGTGGAGAGTTGGTGGAGGAAATGCTTAGTATCTTTTATATCAGAGGTAAGCTGCAGGTAACAGGCTGAAGGTATTGGTCTACAAGAACAGAGATTCTCTCAATGGATGCACAGTAACCAGCCAAAATAGGGCATACAGAATGGTTGTGTTTATGGACTTTAGGAAGCATGTAGAGCGTAGGAACATGGGGAGCTTTAGTGGTGAGGAGAGGGGTGGGCTCTGGGGAAAGGTTCTGGGCTGGATATAAGGGTTTGAGGAGAGACTGGAGATCCTGCTGGATTTCTGGAATGGGGTCACTGGCAGGGTTTGTAGGCAGATGAATCTGACAGCTGGCCAGCGTCCTTCTGGCAAGTAGTCCTTGCAATTCAAAACAACAGTGGTGGAGTCTTTGTCAGCAGGTAGGATTATAAGGTTGGGATCAGTTTTTAGATGGTGGTTTGCGGTTCTTTCTGTGGGTGTAAGGTTAGTTTGCATGTTGAGGGATTTGGGGAATGATGGTGAGGCATGGTCTGAGGTTAAGAAATTCTGGAAAGTTGACAGGGGGTGATCTGGGGGCAGTGGAGGTGGATCACGGTTGGATGGAGGAGTGAACAGAGTCAGGCAGGATTCAACATTGGTCTCCAAGTCTGATATTGCTTTGTTTTGTTTTTAAAGTGGAAATACAATTGGAGTCATATGTGCCCAAATCTAAACTATACAATACGAAGACAGAGAGGAGTTAAAAAACAACTATACGTCAACACCAACTGACATAAGAGAAAACAGCTAAAACCAGGGGCATGGAGAAAGAGCTAAAAAAGACACCGTACAGAAATGGAGGTCCAAAACTAAAAATTAAATGGCCTTCACCATACTGCTTTGACAGATAAAAAGTAAAATGCGGCCAACAGCCCACGTGTCATTTGCTAAAATGGCCAATAACTCAGACAGCAAACCCAAGCAGGAATGTAAACAGTTAAAAAATAGGCATTTCGTCAGGAAGTGGCGTACAGTTAAAACTTGGGCGACTTGGGTGCAACGTGTACAAAGTGGCTGGGGAGCGCCACTTATAAAATGACAAGGGCTAAAAAGGCAGTGCCCAGAGGACTGAGAGGATGTCGTCCAAGCCACTGGGAGAGGCTTAATAATCTGGAACTTATTCCCATGAAGAGAGGACAAATGGTAATGCCAAAGTGACACCACCGCCTGACAGATGGCGACACAGAGATCACTGGAGGGAACATAGGAACTAGTGGGCTGAGGTACGAGAACTGCTGCCTTGGCAGCAGCGTCAGCAGCCTTGTTTCCTAGCAGACCGACATGACCAGGAATCCACATAAACATCACAGTGGCTCCACCAAGAATGAGCAAGTGACAGTTTTCATGGGCCCATTGCACTACGGGATGGGCAGTGTACAGCACACATAAACCCTGAAGGGCACAGAGAGTCTAAGCAGAGGACACAATTAAAAAGTCTGTGTCAGCAGATGTACTCCATGGCTCGATACAGGGCGAAGAGCTCGGCTGTAAATACTGAGCCGTGTGCCAGAAGCTGACATCGAAAGACTTTGGCACCAATGACAAAGGCACACCCGAGACCACAGTCAGTCCAAGAGCCATCAGTGTACACAAAGGAAATATCACGAAATTCCATGTGAAGGTAATGAAACTGAAGGTGATAGAGCGAGGCTGGAGTAGTGTCCTTAGGAAGCGAATGAAGGCCGAGGTCAACATGAGCCACTTCATGAAGCCAAGGTGGTGACGGGTTCCCACCCATCAGCAAAGTTGCAGGTAGTGTGAAGTTAAGCTGCCAGAGCAAGTGCCGGAAGCGGACTACAGGAGGCAATGGAGAAGGAGGCGCCCTATACTGGCAATCAAAGGAATCATTGAAGGAGGCATAGGATGGGTGGCCATGCATGGCAGACAAACGGCATGCATACCTGATGAGGAGACAGTCACAGTGGCAGGAGGCAGTGGTAGTTCAGCAGCTTCAGCGTGCAGCAGAACGGCACCCTCGAAATCCACACTGTGCAATGGTTAGTAAATTGCAAGACTCGAGCCACCATACCAGCAAGGCGTAAATCATGCATTTCATCACCTTGCAAACACAGTTGGTGAGAGAGATGGGATATTAGTTGGAAGGAAGGTTTTTGTCCTTACTGAGCTTAGGTATGGGTATGATGGTGGCTTCACACCAATGTCCAGGAAATGTGCCCTCTGCCCAGATGCAGGTGTACGTATTAAGCAGAAAGTGCTTGCCCACAAGAGAAAAGTGCTGCTACATCTGAATGTTGACAGTGTCTGGCCCTGGGGCAGACTACGGGGATGAACTGAGAGCATGATCTAGCTTCCTCATAGTAAAAGCAGCATTGTAGGACTCACGATTCTGAGAAGAGAAGGGTATCGCCCCAGCCGCCTCCGCTCGTTTCCGATGGAGGAAGGCAGGGTGGTAATGGAAGAGCTCGAAATTTCGACAAAATGGTGGCCCAAGGTGTTGGAGACAGCAACAGGGGCCATGATGACATCGTCTGCCACTGTCAAGCCGAAAATTGGCGAGTGGATCTCAGTTCTAGAGAGCCGTCGGAGGTTGGCCCACATGACAGAGGAAGGGGTGGAACTGTTAAGAGAACTAGTGAATGAAATCCAGCTAGCTGTTTTACTATCCCAAAGATGGCGGCGACACTTTGCACACCTGTTTATAATGAATGCAGTTTGCCATCGTAGGATAATGGTTAAAAATGTGGAGAGCACGTTTCTGCACAAGACTGTGTCGCGACATGCCTCTGTCCACCAAGGGACTGGGACACGGAGTGGTAAAGAGGAAGTGTGAGGAATGGAATGTTCTGCAGCAGCAAGGATGTTTGTGAGATATTCCACCCGGTCATCACAACTAGGGAAATCTTTTTCTTTGAAGGTTGCCAGGGAGGGGAAAAGCTGCCAGTAAGCCTTAGTAAGCTGCCATTTGTGTGGGCACCCAGGTGGGGCAGGAGTCAGAAAATGGATAGCACACGGGAAATGGTCACTCAAGTAGGTGTCACGAAGAAGGGACGACTCAAGACAATGGGTTGGTTGGTTTGGGGAAGGAGACCAGACAGCGTGGTCATCGGTCTCATCGGATTAGGGAAGGATGGGGAAGGAAGTCGGCCGTGCCCTTTCAGAGGAACCATCCCGGCATTTGCCTGGAGTGATTTAGGGAAATCACGGAAAACCTAAATCAGGATGGCCGGACGCGGGATTGAACCGTCGTCCTCCCGAATGCGAGTCCAGTGTCTAACCACTGCGCCACCTCGCTCGGTCAAGACAATGGGCAAGCTGGTCAGTGCAGAAGGATTGGTCCAAATGGAAATAGGTGTGCAAGGAGTCTGAAAGGAATGTGGATGCTCCAGTGTTAAAGCAGAAGGGGTTGAGTTGATTAAGATCAGCAAAAAGGACACCTCTCTGACAGGTTCTGGGGGAACCGCAAAGGGGATGATGTGCACTAGTCATCGAGTAACAGAAATGAGGAGGTTGCTGCCCAATAAGTGGAAGGAAGTCTGCCCTGGTGACATCAAATGATGGAGGGACATAAATGGTACAGAGGGAAAAATACAGGTGAGATAGGAAAAAGCGAACTGTAACAGCTTGAAGACAGGTAGTCAGGGAGATGGGTTGACTATAAACATCATCTAGTATGAGCACCAAGACACCCTCATGAGATGGAATGCCAACCTCAGGGCGAAGGTCAAAACGAACCAGGAAGAAATGTTAAGGCTCAGAGCAGTCATGAGGACGCAATTTCATTTCCTGAAGGCAGAGTACAAAGGGACACTGTGATGCTAAAAGCAGCTGTAAATACTCTTTGTGGGACCGAAGGCCACAAACATTCATTTGGAGGAGAGTCGTCATGAGGAAGAAATGAAGAGATGTCATCTCAGCAGCTGCCGAGTGGCAGGCTGCGAAGACTCTCTGCTGCAGGACACTGAAGCAGAAGGATCCTGTTCCATGAGGTCCACAGAAGCATCACTTTGCTTGTGCTGTTGGTCTGTGGAGTCCAATGCAGAAAAACAGTTGATGGTGCACACCAGCGACACAGAGGCTGCCCTGGCTAAGCTGTCATGTGGTGACACCATCGAAGAGGATGTTCGAATCAGTGAAAGAGAAGACCGTTTGCCTTTGGTGGACTTCTTGGAGCCTTTCCGGTCAGCACAGGAAGACTAGGGTGTTGTTTGGCTGGAGGGATGCAGGAAGTCTTCATGGGCGTACGCCTTCTGTTGTTTCCAGCCTACCAATTGTGTAGCTGGTGGCTTCGCCCATTGAGGCAAGAGTTTGATGGCTTGTTGCACGGCTGGAAGGGGGTGATGGCGATGCTACCTTGACAATGGGCGATTTCACAACCTCAGAGCTGAATTTGAGGTTGCATGTCTGTGTGGCCATGTCCTTCATGGAGCAAGGGGGTGATGAGAACAGAACTATAGGTGCCAGACGGGAGAACGCAAGGATTGCGGCTAGCCAATAATTTGTGAGCAACTGGGTACGGCACTTTTTCCTTTACCCAGATCTCCTGGACAGCCGACTCATCAAGATACATGGACCAATCCCAAGAGGCAGCAGCATGGCCACCATTGCAATTGATACAGCGGAGAGAAGGAGGTGGACTATCACCTTCAAGCGCATCCCTACCACAGGTTACACATCTGGCTGTGTGTTGACAAGATGTTCGAATGTGGTTGAAATGATGACACTGGTAGCAGTGCTTCAGGTTCATTATGTACAGTCGGGCTATGATAATTTCATAGCCTGCTTTGATCCTGGATAGAAGCACCACTATCAAAGGTGAGAAAAAGAGTGCAGGTGGGCACTAAGGAGGAATCTACCTCTTTCATCACCCAGTGGACAGCAATGACACCCTGATCAGAGAGGTAAGACTGGATTTCGGCCTCGGTCAGACCACCAAGCAGCGTAGTGTAAATAAGACCACAGAAAGAATTCAGAGTTCAATGGGCCCGACACGAACAGGATAGCTGTGGAGAAGCGAGGTGGAAAGCACTTGTTGTGCTTCAGAATCAAAAGTACTCTCCAAAAGCAAAGTGCCATTCCGTAAACAAGAGCAGGATTTCCCAGGGCCAGCAATGTCATCAACACCTTTCTGAATAATAAATGGATTTACCATTGGGACTGACTGTCTTCAGTGTGCGAAACCATGAGGAACCGTGGTGCAGCTGGAAGGGTCTTTGAATCATTAGCTCTATTCCATTTACGTTTTGTAGATGTTGATTGTAAAGATGACTGGCTCATTGGGAGAAAATCCCCCATGATTGCCAACATCTCTGATGGCACACTCCTTCTAACTGGGGGACCCCTTCACAAGGGGGCGCACCCGCCTTAGGTGATTGTTCACACCTCCCGAACACCTGACAGAGGGACCAATTGGCAATTTGGGAAAGTAGCAGCTCAGGCAATCACCCCTCCCTGGGCCTGGCCTGTACCAGGAGGTAAGTGCAAACCCTACCTGTCAACCCAGGGCTGGGAATTATGCGTGATCCAGTCGCCCACTGCGTGTAAGATGGTCAGGGAATTGGTGAATGGCGACTGCGTGAGAAACAAGGAGTTGGCTCCGTCGGATGTGCAGAGGGGGAATCCCTGCTTCTGTGAGTAGACTATTAAATTAACAGGCCTAGTGCGAAAGGCAGCACCAATAGCCACACGCACCCCTGATGATAAACTGGGTCAAGGAGTTTCAAAGTGGAAGGAGCTGCTGAGCCATAAATCTGACCACCATAATCAAGTCTAGACAAAACTAGAACATGGTAAAGACGGAGAAGAGTCTAACGGTCTGCACCCCAAGATGTGTGGGCCAGAAGGCAGAAAGCATTAAGCTACCGCATTCATGTATTCTTTAGGTGACAAATGTGGGGCAGCCATGCCAGCTTGTTATCAAAAATAAGGCCCAAGAAATGGGACTGTGTTACAGCAACAAGGAGCTGGTTGCCTAAATAAAGTTCTGAATCAGGGTGTACTGTGGGTCGACGACAAAAATGCATAACCTGCGTTTTGGAGGAGGGAAACTCTAAGCCATGGGCTGTGGCCCATGTAGAGGCCCATCGGATGGTGCCTTGGAGTGGGAGCTGCTTTTGGTGACAAAAGCTCTTACAAGCTCTTCCGGGTTCTAGTTGGCACTTCACTCAGCACCCCTCAGATTCAGGAGAATGGTATCCCACAGGGTTCTGTGCTAAGTTCACACTCTTCTTCATTGTTGTAAATGGGCTTGTGGCCTCTGCTGGGCCTCTGGTTACGCCGGCGTTGTATGTTGACAGTTTTTGCATCTGGTGCAGCTCCCACTCAATGGCGCCAGAGAAGATGCCATGAGCGGTACTGAAGTGGGTATGGGAACCATCGTTGAGGATATACAAATCAAAGTCCGTGATAAGTTGGTCAATTAGGATACCCCGAGCCGTTGGTGTAACACTCCCCCACAGTGGATGGTGGGCATTGAAATCCCCAAGGAGGAGAAAGGGGGGGGGGCCGGGAGTTGCTGAAGTAAGGTAGATAGTGCAACATAAGCAGGTGGCCTACCTGGAGGGAGGTAGACATTGCAAATGGTGATTGCCGGAGTCATTTGCACTCTAACCGCTATCACTTCCAAGGTGGTACGTAGGGGGATCCAGTCACTAAGGACATCGGAGTGAAGCAAAGTGCAGACCCACCAGATGCTATCCCAGGGCCAGCACGGTTCCGACAGAACGCCCGATAACGGAAATGCGTTTCTTGGAGAACAAGACAGAAAGCAGAATAAGAGGAGACAAGAACATTGCATTTCTGGTAGGTGACAATAGCAGCCGTTGCAGTTCCACTGGATGATCATGTGGCGTGAGTTCAAGGTAGGCATGAAGGAGCCGAGGAGGAGGTCAGGTCACTTGGTCAGTAGTTGGCACCAACAAGGATGGGGTGGCATCCATAAATAAGATGTCAGACTCAGGTTCCAAAAGGGGAGTTGGGATCTCTGGGGGCACTGGAGACACCTTTGCTTGGAATTTATGTTTCTTCTTCTTCTCTTTCTGAGGTGGAGGAGGACAGGACACGGGGAGTACAGGTGTCTGCAAGATTGGGAACCGAAAGAGAGCGGGGGCCTTGGGGCCCACAGATGGTGCGCCTCATGGCCAAGTGGTGATAACAGTCTTCTGGCCTGAGAGACACTGGGGAGAGGGTTCCCAGAAGGGAGTTCAATCAGCAGCAGATGCCAGAGAAGGGGGGCACTTCTCCACTTCTTCGGCTGAGGGGGGGGGGGAGGGGGGCGCTCTGACGGGAGGTCATGGGAACAGCAGGGGAGGTGGAGGGGAGAGTGGGGCGGGAGTGGGGTAAGGACGAGGGGGGGGGGAGGAGGAGGAGGAGGAGGAGGAGGAGGAAAGGAAGTAACAGAGACAAAAGTTGAAGATGGCAACACCAGATGGAGTCTCTCATACTTTTGGTGAGCCTCAGTGGAAGACAGGTGATCCAGGGACTTATATTCTTGTGTCTTCTTTTCTCTCTTGTAAGCCAGGCAATCCGGTGAGCGAGGGAGTGGCGGTCACCACAATTAACACACACAGGCGGCAGTACACAAGGGAGTTCCCTCATGGACGTTGTGGCAAAAGTCACCACACAAAGGGTCCGCCGTACATTGGGAAGACATATGCCCAAAATGCAAGCACCAAAAGCACTGCAAAGGTGAAGGGATGTACGGCTTCACGTCACATCCGTAGCACATAACCTTGACCCCCTCTGGTAGGGTATCCCCCTCGAAAGCCAGGATGAAGGCGCCGGTATCGGTGCGGTTGTCTTTGTGACTCTTCTGCACATGTTGAACAAAATGAACACCACACCGCACCAGATTCATCTACATCTACATGGATACTCTGCAAATCACATTTAAAAGCCTGGCATAGAGTTCAATGAACCACCTTCACAATTCTCTATTATTCCAATCTCGAATAGCTCACAGAAAGAATGAACACCTATATCTTTCCGTACAAGCTCTGATTTCCCTTATTTTATCATGGTGATCTTTCCACCCTACGTAGGTTGGTGTCAATAAAATATTTTCGCATTCAGAGGAGAAAGTTGGTGATTGGAATTTCGTGAAGATTCTGTTGCAACGAAAAATGCCTTTCTTTTAATGATTTCCAGCCCAAATCCCGTATCATTTCTGCGACACTCGCTCCCATATTTCGCGATAATACAAAACGTGCTGCCCTTCTTCAATGTACTCCATCAGTCCTACCTGGTAAGGATCCCACAACGTGCATCAGTATTCTAAAAGAGGATGGACAAGTGTAGTGTAGGCAGTCTCCTTAGTAGGTCTGTTACATTTTCTAAGTGTCCTGCCAATAAAACGCAGCCTTTGGTTAGCCTTCCCCACAACATTTTCTATGTGTTCTTTCCAGTTTAAGTTGTCTGTAATTGTAATACCTAGGTATTTAATTGAATTTACGGCATTTAGATTACACTGATTTATCATGTAACTGAAGTTTAACGAGTTCCTTTTAGCACTGATGTGGATGACCTCTCACTTTTCATTATTTAGGGTCAACTGTCACTTTTAACACCATTCAGATATTTTTTCTAAATCGTTTTGCACTTTGTTTTGATCTTCTGATGACTTTATTAGTCGATAAATGACAGTATCATCTGCAAACAACTGAAGACGGCTGCTCAGATTGTCTCCCAAATCGTTTATATAGATAAGGAACAGCAAAGGGCCTATAACACTACGTTGAAGGTCCTCACCAGTTTGGAGGGTGAGGTCCCTATGAAAAATGTCTCCCTGGCCCATATTCAGAGATTGGTGAGAAGTGATAGACACTGGGACGTTGCCAAGACAATCACAGGCATGAAGAGCTGCGGATTGGGTGGCAAAAGAAGCTTTGATCAACAGGGAGCCTGACCGCATCTTACTTACCGACTCCACTTCACCAAACTTGTCCTAGATATTTTCCACGAAAAACAATGGCTTTGTGGCGGTGAATGTGTCCCCATCCGTCCTAGTACAGACGAGATAATAGGGAAAAGGTTTCATCCCAAGACAGCAAGCCTGGCCCTCCTCCCATGAAGCATCCAGGAAAGGGAAGGCTGCCGGGTTATATGAAACAGCATTTAAGGATCCTTCACCACTCGAAGGGACGGCTGTGTGAGAACGGCCAGATTTTTGCAGCTTGATACACTTCATGCACCAAGCATACGCCCTGATATCACCCCCTCTGACAAGGGGCTCTCTCCATGGGCGCCACGCAGCCACAGCAACGGCCATCTGGCACGGCGGCCGTTGCCAGGAGTTCCAATGCTCCAAGAAGACAAGCAACCACTCCTTGGCATACGTGGGGAGGGAACAGCTCAGGTGTCTGTAGTGTGATCCCTGTGTTGTCAGGGGACTCAGCCATATGGGTACATAACAGCCCCACCACATGGACTGGCTACACGTGCTGGTGACCTAGCAGGGTGGAAGGGGGCTACAGTGGGGAAGGGAGAGGAATCTACACTGTAGATGCTAGAGAGGGAGTTCTTCCCCATATGGCTCACACTAAAAACAGGAAATTTTGAAGTGGAGGTCAAACCTCAAGTGGGGTCCGAAACACGAAAGAACCGGCAAAAGGAACAAAATTGCAACTAATACAGGAAACCAGGGGAATAGCCAGGTCGACATAAAGCAGAACACCGAGAGAGGGGAAGGAGGTGGCAATGGGGAAGTAGTGGGGATAGGGAGGGAGGGGGCAGGAAGAAGGGAAAGCAGCTAGGGAATGAAGAATGAGCTGCAATAGCTCGGGGCCCCGTGTGCACCACGCACGAACTCACGAAAGAACCGGTGAGCCCCTTGGGGGTGAGGAAGAGTGTAATATTCACATAGAGCTCTGCGGAATGACTTTCTTTTGGACCAATAGGGAGCTAAGTGATGCACCAAATCTAGCCCAGAACAATCAGTGGGATAAAAACCAACAGACAATAACCAGTATGGAGTTTCGAAAGACCTGAATCATGGAGGCTAAGTAAAATATGAATGCACCAAGAGGTGTAGGTTGCCTTTTGTAGTTTCAAACGATTGTAACAAGTTTCTGAATTCAGAAAATGTCTTTCGGAATATTGATTCCAATGTAACCAAATTGTAACTGAGGACCATCCCTCCCAGCAATTGCACTGATGAGGAGAGAAATTCAAGAACCCAGCACAATCACCAGGCTACCATCCTTAAAGGCAGTTTACGGAGCATGTTGGTGAGGCAGTTTGGTCAACAGCTGTTGATGGACATGGGGTTTCTGCCTGTGTTAAGAACTGGATGATAACACTATCTCTCCACTGTGAAGGGGAAACACCTTTGAGTCAAACACAATTTAAGATCTTCAGGAGAAGGAGTCTGAATAATAGTTAGATGTCAGCTCATCAGATCATGAATCGAAACAAGTCCTGGGGCTGTTATCGTGTGATGAGACAAGAGCCTGAAACAGTTCACAAGCACTGAAACACAGTGTGCGATGGGGTAAAGGTTAGGGAATTGTCTTTTGCTTGTCATATGTGCATTTGAAAGATAACTGGGTACGAAGAGGATGCCAACACTGACACAAGAGGGGTCACAAGGCATTCAGCAAGAACTGACTCTTCCAAACAAATACTGCCATACAGGAAGAGATCCTGAACAGTTGTTGATCTCTGACGGCATAGAAGATTACAGAGTTTGACCCACACATGGGATGGAGAGTTATACATTCCCAAGGAGAAGACAGCACTCCCAACATTTGTTCTTACTCCATTTACTTAGAGTGCTATAGAATAAAGCTGCTTAAAAGTGAGGAGAGATACAATGCAGGGTCTCTGATGATTCCAAATAGCTCTTGCAATGGCTTTCTTTCACCATGGCACCAGTCAGCAGCAGAAGTGATTTTTCTAAAACAGAAATAGCAGTTCCAGCAGCATTAAATATCATGTTGAGAACAGCTTCCATAATCTCAATGCAATCTGACAGATGGGCTGAAGGTAACAGCAGAGGTATACAGCTGCTAGCTGGTTCTTCCAAGAGCCTGAGACCCACAGTTCATGGCTCCTTCAGCCACTGACTGGAGTCGGGTCTCTGATACGCTGATTTATGGGTAGAGGGTTCTTGAGAAGGAGCCCTGTGACAGGTAGATGCAAGAGGAAGATGCTGCTTCACTGGCCAGGTGTGGAGAGTAGTTCCTAAAGATGATGCGACTACCACGAGAGGTGGACCTGCAACCCCCACATGCAAGTTTATTAGTGCAGCTACCGGATGTCAACATCTAGGGAGTAAACACACCAGCTACTGCTGATGATCTGGTTAATGTAGCGCCAAAAGGGTGATATCACAGACTGGATAAAAGGATCATATTTTTTCCCATATTCAAAATATAAGAGATGATCTGTAACCTTCATTTCCTGAATTTGCATTCCTCAATTAGGTCTGCACACATCAGGGATTGGCAAGGGTGGTTGTAATTGACACACACAGGTGGTAGCACTCAGGGTGTATTTTTGTGAAGTAACTGGTCACAGTCTCCACAAATTGGACCTATGTACTCCAGGGGACATATGTCTGAAGTGGTGGCACTTAAAGCAGGGCATAGGAGTGGGAAATAAAGTTTCACATTGCAGTTGGAAAACATGATTGTGCCACTCTCAGGAAGCGAATACCCCTCAAAAGTGTGGATTAATGTACTATTGTCTACCTTGTCTGGCAGGCCTTGATTTACACGACGTATAAAGTGCATCCCTGGTCTCTCAAATTGTTCATATAGTTCTTTGTCCATCGGCAGCATTAGGTCACAGTGAAAAATTAAGCCTTGTACCAATACTGAGGTTCTTATGGGGTATGGTGATAACAGGTACATCACCAAGATGTTTAAACAAGAGTAACACCCAGGATTTGGTAAGATTTGCCACCTTAAGATGGAACCACTTAATAATTTGCAAAGGGACAAAGGTTCACCAAATATATTTTTCAATATTCTCCATAAAGAACAATGGTTTAGTAGAGTGAAAGGACCTTCCACCTGTTCAGGTGCAAACCGGGAACTGAGGGGAATAACTGCCTACAAGCCACTAGGTTTTGTTTTCCTCCCATGGTGTGGCCAAGGAAGGAAAGATCCTAGAGGCGTAATGATTGGCACTGAATTGTGATCTGTCTGAAGAGACTGCTGAGGCCTTGCAGCCACTGGCCGATACCTGGTCGTTTCATGAGGGCAAATATCTGTCATGATGATGCTCACCCCGAACAAGAACTCTCTCCCTCCATAGGTGCTAAGCAAAGACGATCTGGCATGATGGCCAGTGCCCGGAATCCCAGTGCCCCCAAACAAACAAGCACCTATTCCTCAGGATGCGTGGGGAAGTGAGAGCTTGGGCATCAACTGTGCAATCCCTGTGTCACCATGGGCTACCCCCACTGAATGAGTGCCTGATGTGTCTCCTACATCAACTGGTCACCATGCTGACAATTAGGTGATCTTGCAAGGCCTGCAAAAAAATTTGAATACATGAATCACGGAAGCATTAAAACTGTCACTAGTGAGTTGCCCATCACATAGTGATGCTAAGAACAAGTTAAGAGTTATAGTATATGGCATCCCTTACCACTAGTAATCATCACACTTTACGTACAGTCTGCATACATAATACACATCAAAGTACACCAAAATTTCCCCAACACAAATGACTGAAAACAAGTTCTACACAACCTGCATACCCGCAAACACATACGGGTTTAGACTCAGCGGATGCAGGGTATGAACTAACAGCCTTTAGGAAACTAAAAAAAACTGGAAGTAAACAAAACAATAATCATAATAAAGGCAGTCTCTCCAAAATTACACCTCTGTCAATTACCAATCTGCTGCTGGGTAGCATTCAACACTGTTGCTCCACCCACTGCACTGACACATTCTTGTATCCTCATTGGCGAGTCATCATCAACGAAACAGTCAAGACACTGCCGTTCAAGCCTATCCCACACCTTGATGAATTTCCGTGCAGGAGGAGAGATTCGACGACTATGTCCTGCAAGTTTCAACTTGTCTAAAGAATGTTCAATTGGGTCCATGTCAGAAGATGCTGAAGGAAACTCCATGCAGTTTATTTCTGCCTCCTGGAGGAAAGTGTTCACAACATGGGAATGATTAATGTCCTGAAAGATAACCCATCACCAATATATTGACTGCAGGGCTGGGCAACAGGTTACAAGATCCTGTCTATATACTCCCCTGACTAGCAGTTAGTGCCATCCCACATCTGTAGATGATACAGATCCAAAACATAACTCATCTTCCTGCTGAACTGATGGGACTGCATACTGGAGATGTAAATTGGTACTAGGGGTCAACTGAAAGTTGTGATTGCAGCTTTGAGCTGCAACATAATTGTGATGCATTTGTGTGATGACATGTTAGCACGGCATATTTGAGTTGGATTGTGTTGTAGATGGCGCATTGTAGAATTTAATTGTGCTCTCTTGTGTTGGATGTTTATGTTTTGAAGCTGTCTGTTAGGTATGTTAGTAAGTCATTTAAGACTGAGTGTTCCATGTGTCAGGTTGTTATTGGAAGTGTTTGTGCCAGTTTGCTAGTAAATTACTTTAGTTTTGCATAGTGTGACTGATGGATTTGTGTTTGTTTTTGGAATTATTAGTACTGTATATTTCTTATAGTGATAGATGTAATATTATTTTCCTTTTTTAAGAGTCATGGATGTGATACAGAAATTTATGGTAGGTCACTGGTTGTTACAATGGGTAAAGATATCTTGTCTACAACCAAGTTCCTAAGGTTACTTGGACCGATTGTGGATAGTTTTGTTTAGTTACTCAGGTGTGCAGTTACCTATAATGAAGTACAATCTGGGAGAAGCTGCATAAACATTCAATAAGATCTTGATGAGATTTAAACGTGATGCAGGGATTGGAATATGGAAATGAAGTCCCATGCTTCTTGACAGAGCGTAGGGGAATGATATGGGAACTTGCTCTAAATGTTCAGAAATGTAAAATTTTGCATTTTACAAAACAAAAAAAACACAGTGTCCCATGACTATAATATTAATGAGTTCCTGCTGGAATTAGACCAAATCATACAAATACCTGGGCATTACATTTTGTAGGGATATGAAATAGGATCAGTCATGGGTAAAGCAGGTGGTAGATTTCAGGTTACTGGTAGAATACTGGGGAAGTACAATCAGTCTGCAAAAGAAATTGCTTACAAATCACTGATGTAATCGGTTCTAAAATATTGCACAAGCGTGAGGAACCCATACCAGATTGTAATAACAGGGGATATTAAACATATTGATAGTGAACATATTTAGAGAAGGGTAGTACGAATAGTCACAAGTTTGTTTATTCTGTGGGAGTGTGTTACGGAGATACTGAAGGAACTGAACTGAAAGGCTCCTGAAGATAGACATAAGCTATCCCGAGAAAGTCAAGTTTCAAGAACTGGCTTTTAGGTTACTCTTGGAATATAGAACCACCCACTACATATCGCTCACATAGGGATCATGAAGATACTGTTAGAATACTTACTGCACACACAGAGGGATTCAAACAATCATTTTCTCACACTCGATATGTGAATGGAACACTGGAACACGAAAAAATTCTAATAACTGGTACAAAAGGATGCACCCTCTGCCACGCACTTCACAATGGCTTGTAGAGTATAGGTGTGTGTGTGTGTGTGTGTGTGTGTGTGTGTGTGTGTGTGTGTGTGTGTGTGTGTGTGTGTGTTTTAGGGTAATTGAAGGTTTGGACAATAGATCTGACATTTTGAGTGTGTTCGTTTTTTGTACTGCAGGCTTTGTTTTAGCTGCCTCATAGGTCTAGTAAGACTGGTGGTATCGGGTGTTGGAAATGTATGTGGGTTCATGGTATCAGAGACTTTGCATGAGCCATGTAGGTCAAGTGAAATTTGAAGACCTGGGTTTGATTTGTATGTGGTTTACTGGTATTGTGGTCTTTGCTTGAGCTGTATATGTGATGCGAATTTTATGGAATCTATTATTTCCATTTGGTCACTTTGTGGTTGTGATGAATGTTGAGAATTTTGTGCACTTGATTTTGGATTAATATTTGTTTTGGGATGGTATCCTTATTCTTATTGTCACATACTTGGGCTGTCCAACCCCAAACCCCTCACTTTCCATGATTGTTCCAATACTTTTATGATAAATATTACACATGACAACTATGTTTGGGATTGTAATGAGTGCTGTCATGGCCACCATACTGTATATGATTGAAATGGATGCATCTGCAATCACGATAACGTCACGGGTCAACGCAGATGTGTGGAATCACAACTTGCGGTTTACCAGTACCAGTATGTGTCCACATTATTCTACATCTATCAAAGACATAAGTCCCACACTAGTTGGTGTACAGAACTTAATGCCATTGATACCAGTTCCACTCGACGAGTTCCCTTGTTCACCATACTTGCAAACCACAGGGCTCAAAATGGCCATCCCAGATGCCATGAAAAAGGTAACAAGCAGTTCTGTTGTATTCTTCTCAGGGCACCTATGACCCATAATTTTAGGTACGGGTCATCAGCTGATTATGTTCACTGCAAAGCAGACCTGCGATATTCTGTGCCTCATGATAGATAGAGGTATACAATTTGGTGGGCAACTTTCAACTGCAAAGTGAGGATAAGTCACACAGGTGGTTGCACACAGTACTTTCCTGTGGTCAAAAGAGTAGGCCTCACCACAGGAAAGATTTCTGATAGAAATTAAACTATGGAAGTCATGAAGATGGTGCAAAACTTTTTGTTAGAAGTTACATATTGCGCCCCTCACCCCCGCCTTGCATTTTTCAATATGGTGTGGACATAAACATTACGCTTTGCTACCTGTCAATTTGTTACCACAATCTGTACCTGGTTTTCACATTCATTGGCTTCGCCAACTCAACCAAATTATCTGTTTTCAGCCTAACATATCCCCTTGGGCTGTGCTATGGATCAGTCCATCACCCCACACAAGATTTCATGGGAGCATCCAGTACCACAATTTAAGCAAGTTCTGAACATTTTACCATCGTTCATAATTTACATTGTGATTTCATTTAATTACGAAGGAAATTGAGTTAAATGCAGAGCAAATGGCAACAAAAGATTACATACAAAATCAGAAATAGCAGGATCAGTCACAAAGCAGCATGCCACCGTAATGACTTGCTTTCAATATGGAATGAATATCGCCACTGACAAACAAACTTTGAGCTATGCTGCAGATCAGTCTGACAAAAAGATTGGGGGAGCAGGGGCAGCAATATCACACTCATTGCATTCTGTGACTGGATGCCAACAATAGGCTTCAAGATCGTCACAGTTCCATTCTCAATCCAGACAATATCATATACTTATGTTAACTCTTTTCCCATTTATCGACAACAAACAAATCCAGGCAGTAAAATCTTAATGGCACCCCAAGGTATTGACATAATACGAGAGGAGTAACACACATGCTCCTGTTCTGTCACAGGATATGCAAGACATCATCAGGTATGAGTTCCACACATTACATGGCAGTCTCTCTCCGAAGTTTTCTTGTTCAACCCCATACAAGTACTTTCAACTATGGCAGTATACATTTCATGCTCATCTCCTATACATGCCATTAAGTGCCCAGATAACCCGTCATGAATGGCAAATGGTAATAGTTTATTTCTGGCACTTAAGATTCTGTTTGTTACACAAAACAAGTTGTTTTCACTCGAAAGGATAAACTTCAAATGTACAATATGAACTTCATAACAGGTTTCCCCACCAAACTTTTATGAGCATTATCAGCATCTTGTACTGATACTTTTCTAATTAAGAAATCAGTCTCATTTAGCCAAGACATGAAAGTAATGCGCCTTATCCACCAACATTTACTAAAGTAACAATACATACAAACCTGCAGTGAATCTAATTCATCCTGAAGAACAGTGACCCTCTTCGTTAGCTGCTGGTTGCGAAAAGTTAAACTGTCCATTTCTTGGTCAACTTTACGGAGACTCTGTTCCTTTTCCTTTATAATATCGCGCAGTTCCGCATTTCGTGTCTGTTCTTCCAAAACTGCTTTCTTCAGAACGGCAGCTTGTGCACGAAGCTAGTAAAAAGAACCAACCATTTATTCAGTGTCCGATGCCCACTAAAATTACTGACTGTACGCAAGTAACTTCTAACTTCCGTACCGTCTACACACCTTAGAATATTCGGCAGCCACTTTGGTATATTTAGTCTGCAAATCTCCTGCTACACCTTCCATTGTTTACAAAAGTGTACAGAACACTGTCATATGAAAATACAATATCAAACTCAAGTAGCGGACTCCTGGGGTTAGTTTCAACTGTCATACGCTCTACGTAAAGTGCCTTATTGTATAAATGCACCATCCGTTAACTCAGACGCTATATTTATATAACAGGAAAGTTATACTAGTTTCACTCTAACTTTCATTTCACTCATGACGCGAACAATTACCTACTAAATTAACTTAAACCTGTATCGCTTACATGCCGACACCTCCCCCTGTCTGTGATTAATTGCATCTTTGACAATTGCGACTGAAGGACAGTGTACCATACCGTTTTCCAAACAAAATAATTGACAAATCAGCGCATAATGTGAGTACTGTCCCGGAGACTTCAAAAAGTTCACACTGGCATTTGTATTACGAAATTATCCGACAGTGAGCTACTGCCCACGCACTGTGCATAGTAAAAGCTTTATATTTCGGACTGAGAGTTGCTGGGAATTGATTATTGTTTCTGTAGTGAAGACTTTTATTGTTTTTGTCTTCCCGTCATTACAAAGTGTCCACATTTGTATTTACACCAATTAAACGTCTATTATCGTGTAGCTAAAGGATTCATAGCTGAAATAAATTTGATTTCCAGATGTATTTCAAGGTGAGATGTGATACCGTAATACGACAAACGTGACTCATCTGGAAATGACCATTTTAACGAAAAATCATGCCCAGTATTTGGAAGAAAGCGCAGAACTCGCCCGTCTACAACAAGGGTAGCAGAAGTGATCCACAAAACTACCGAACACTATCTTATTCTTCGCTCAAACGTAATGAACGGAATGGCCTCTTCTATACCAGACACGCTGGATTCCGTAAACATGTCATGTTAAAACCAACTAGCGCTTTTCGCACATAACATCTCGAAACATAAGGATTTAGGCAGTAAGGTAGATGGGGTATTTCTTGACTTCCGAGAAGCATTTGGATCATTACCATACCTACACTTATTATCCAGACAACTATCATATGGTGTATCAAGTGAAATTTGAAGCTGGATTGAGGATTTCTTGGGAGAGAGGACGCAACAAGTTATCTTGGTTGGACAGTTACTGGCAGATGTAGATGTACTTCAGCTATGCCCCAGGAAAGAGTGTTTGGACCCTTCCTATTCATATTGTATATTAATGACCAGGCAGACAATATTAACAGTAGCTTCTGACTTTTCGTAGATCATGCACCCATAACGAAACACTGCCTAAAACATTCTACACAGATAATGAGTCAGATTTTGACAAGATTTCAAAATGACACGAAAACATAACTCACATAGCGTGTGTGTGGGTGTGTGCATGTGTGTGTGTGTGTGTGTGTGTCTATTTTCGACAAAAGGCAACAGTCTTTTTCTCGTGGCTATCTGTCACTCAGCATCTCCACTGTATGGCGAGTAGCAACTATTCTTTTTACAAGATTGTTACATTCCAGCCTAGATTTTTCATTGCTTCATGAACTAACTTTAAGTGATGTATCTAGAAATATACTACAACCTCTAGATATTGTTCCCATAGGGATCACCAAGTCAAGATTAATCTTATTAAAGTAAGCACAGTGGTGTTTAAGCAATCATTCTTCCTATGATCCCATGGATGATGGAATGGAAAGAAGCGCAAATATATAGTACAGAAGCACCATCAGCCACGGATTTCATAGTTGTTTGCAAAGTATGGATGTAGATGTGGATTCATGACTGGTGCGAGGAAATTGCCATATATTACTATTCACCAACTGACATATATCTGTGTTAATAAGTCAAGTATTTCAGAAAAACTAGTTGGAAACAGGTAACCGAAGGAATATGATTGAGTATATAATCAACAATCAAATCACTTTCTACAAAGTACATGACTATGTGAGGATTTTTTTCGAATATGAGTGGAAAATTCTACATTCAGTATTATTTCCCTCTACATAAAATAAATAGATACTGAGAATAACATACATCCATTAGTTTAATAATGTGTCATTGTATTTGCAACACACATTTTGTATGGGCAAGGTCAGTGGTGTTCAGACTATTCATATTGTCTATTTGTTGCTGCAGTTTTATGGTATACCTATACTATCTGATTACCTGGTGCTACGAGAGCTTCATGGCATTCAACAGTTGTTAAAACGACATTGTAGAAAATTAGACTGTGACTTTCACTGAATCTCGCCACTGAAGCTCAAAATGAATTTAAATGTTCTGTTTTAATGATAAACTGATGATGCATTCTGGAGAGATGGAGCTGTTGCTGCAGGTATTTACGACTAACTGAACCATTTCTTCCTCATTGTTCTTCAAATGGTTCAAATGGCTCTGAGCACCATGCAACTTAACTTCTGAGGTCATGAGTCACCTAGAACTAATTAAACCTAACTAACCTAAGGACACCACACACGTCCATGCCCTAGGCAGGATTCGGACCTGCGACCGTAGCGGTCGCTCGGCTCCAGACTGTAGCGCCTAGAACCGCACGGCCACACCGGCCGGCTCATTGTTCTCTCAGGGTGCATCAGTTGTGTGGTACAACTTGCGATCGACTCATATACAACTGCGTGTTCTGTGTGTGACATAGAGCGCTATCTACTTGCAATCGTTAACAGCAAACGTCTCCACACCACAGTCAGCAGAGGACTTCCAAAGCATGTGTGATCAATCATGTTCCTCGTTGGGAAACCATTTTCAACACTCTCCTCTAGACGAACGAAGATGTATGTGAAGTACTCCATTTCTCTGCCACATCTTGGACATAAAGCAACTTTTCAGTTTCATAACTGAAGTGATTTTAAGTTAGTGACAGGCGTTTGTGTGGTTCTATAAATCCTATGTACATATTTGCTTGATATTTGTCTTGTTTACTGAGTTAGTGCAGCATGGCAAGCAATTTTACATGTCAAGCAACACTGCTATGCGTTTGTCTGTTTCTTGTAAGAGGCATTTTCTGTTGCTGACGATAATTTTATAGGACTGATGCGAGCATAGTACAATTTATGAACCACAATTGGATGCAAAGAGTGAGCGCTATATGCCTCCACAAAGCTATATTGGGCATGTATCACAAAGAATCGATGTCTTCTTTGGTGTGCCAGGTAGTTGTTTTATCATCTTACAGTTTGTCACCAGAGTTCATTGGAGACAAACTTGCAGGGAGAATGCGTGTCATATGTTGCAAGATAATTTTCTGCATTAGACTATTAAGAGCTTTGCATTCCACACAACTAATAGGTCGGAACCATACAGCTCTATCATTATAGTGTTTTTAAATACAGAACCGTCGAATGAGTTTATGTTCCACGATCATTTCTCTCTTTCTGATACATTATTGATATGGACACCAGACACTGGAAAATACTTCAGAATTGTTAGTGCAAGTGATTTACATAAAATGCTTCAACCTCCATCCATATTGAGCCCCATCATGCATAAACCACACAGTTCTTTTTAACCATCTGTTATGCCATCATAACACTATCATATCTACTACACACCAACAAGGGGTGCTAACCTCCTCGCCAGGCATGCATCTGGAGAGATCTTGTACAGTTTGATGGGTGCTGTGAGTAAGATGGGTATGAACAGTCTTCGCTGAACAGCAGTTACAGACTCAGCTCACTTTGTTCCTTCACAAGACATGGAATGTAGTGGGTGTAGTATCCTTCTACTTCTGGTCAGCTGCAAATTAAATCAGCTACAGGGTCACAGGGAGGGTTGTTCAAAGACAATGCGGGGAGATCTTTCAATCTCCAACTTTATCCTACTAATGCGAGACTACTCCATGACTCACATCCACATAGGGAAAGATGACCAATCATAATCTTAGATTCCACAGTATAATGGAAGTGCTAGAAATATGTAGATAACCTAGTTGTATTGGAGTAGGACGCTGTATGGTATACTTTGGTGTATATGTCCAACAATTAACTATGAAAGGATGTACTTCATTTAGTCTACATTCGCAATCTAATGTATGGTACTCGCAAAGTAGTGGAGGGGTGATTTAGCGATGATATAGAAATTGGGAAGCATGCTGCTGTGTGGTTGGTTGATCTTGAAATTACAGAGAAACTGGTGAAATTGCTAAAATTGATCACACTATCAACTGTGGTGCTTATTACATTACATTGTCTCATATTGACGATGTCTTTTCCACCCCATCCATCCACAGGTATGCTGTTGATTGCCACATAATGATTGACTGACACCTTTTTTTTTTTTTTTTTTTTGAGATGAACATTGTCCTGGAAGAACCAACACCTTTTGAGGATGGCTAGTACTGAAACAGTGATTGTGTGCAAGGCTGCAATATGAAGGACCAATGCTCAGGGTCTCTTCAAAAACAGAACACTGACGCATCTGCCACCATGTCACTGTGGAACATGAGTTTAAATGTAGAGGTCATCAGTCACCTTTGGATAGCTGTTTGGACATGCTCCAGAATGCCACAAACTCTTCCAGTTTCCATATGTTGTGATGTCCTCCACATTTTTGTCTTTTATTTCAAACATCATGAGTGTTGTGAGAGCAGCGTAATTTACAGCATGTTATGTCCAGCTTTCTGTGAGAACCAATGGATATAAATATGTTAATGTCAATTTAGCACATGATACAGACTTCGAAGTACTGGTGAAAAAACAAAATATATGGCGGAGTACAAAGCTATAGTCATATACGGCTTGGATATGATACAGTGGAAAAACAATGCATCAAACTGCTTATGAAAGAGCTACACAGGAATCCTGTCTTGTGATAGACCGTCTGTGACATATGATCCTCCTATAGTACAGGAGACAAAACTTTACACTGATCTCCGCAAGCGACTTTGATCACTGACCACCTGCTCCAATGGACCAGTATCTGTATACTTAATAGGTTGCCACATATGCTCGATGTCAGCACACAGACGATATTTGTTTTTAGTGTATCGGAAGAGGGGAACACGGTAATAGTTTGTAGATTGTAGTTTTTCTCTGTTGGATGGTATGGAATAACGAGGTGGGAGAGAATGTTTGTGTGACAGACATGAATGCACCTTGAGAGACACAGATCTCCTTCAGACTGCAGTACCTATAATCTGTTTGGAAACGCTCCATATTGCAGTAGCAAAATCCTCGTCCCTCTTCCAGTTCCCTTATGACATGAAGTCTTCCTAAGTTTACCAATGAGAAAACTACCACAACTGCTCATTCTGTCTTTTCTACTACCTTGTGTTGCAGGAGAAAGTTTTGTTGGCGCTGGCCTTAAACAATGTACACGGTTAGCAGAGATATGACAATATGTTTCCATTTCCACCGAGTGGTCAAAACACAGTCGTGTGGCATTAATTCATCTCACCCTGTTTCTCCACAGGATGTAGAAATTGATAGATATAGCGCTCTCTGACTTTTCTCAGTTCCGATTTGAATTGGAACGATCACATGGACGAAACTGCAGGAGACTGAGAAACAGTTTGCAAAATGCAGAGAGACTGTCTAAAACCACGCTGGAATCTTTTTCTATGGGGTCTTTAGCAGATAGATTCGAAGAAGATGACTCATTTCAAGTTATAAGAGCACCACAAATATGAAACACCAATGGCTGTAATCTTTAAAAGGCATCCCCATAGGATACAACGCAAATGAGTGGTAGAATGGAGAGACTTGTTTCCAAATTGTTGACAGAATTTCTACCAGAAAGCATGAAAAGTTCCAGCCGGCCAGTTAGTCAGTTTTTGCCTGCAGCTTTAGGGGCAAGTCCTGGCGGCGGCAACCTCTGGGTAGCTGAATAGCAAACTAATACTCAATACACATAGGGCTGTCTCCACGATAGCATGTGTTGCATGTATTCTACTTGGGAAATAGATCAATTCACTATCGATCAGTGTCAAGTGTTGCCACTGGACATATTGTTAACATCCGAATTCTTACCACTTCAGATATCCCTGGATGCCTTTCATGGCCAGATAATCAATTGAGGGATTATATAATGCTTTAAAAACCCAATCGCAAGTCAAAGTCCCGATTGACAGAGATTTCTGACATCTAACCATGAGAACTAGTTCTATTATGGATTGCATATTGGTTTAAGTGTGTCGTGTTTTGTGCTTCTCAATATATCACATGGGACTCTGTCTTGCAGTGGTATTTGTTGTTGTCTCTATCCTATCACACAGGAGGCCCTTCCTCCTCCTAGATGTAGCTGAGAGAAGCCATTTAGGAATTATATAGTGCTTTAAAAACCCAGTCACAACATCCAATTCCCGACAGATCAATTTATTATTTCAGATTGTGGTATTGCGAGTACACTCACCAGTCCAGCCAGTCACTCAAATTGTTTAAGGACATGCCATGCAGTTGACGTGAAATTCGAAATTTTCAGCTATCTCCAGTGTAATGGACTTCCTACCAAATGACCTAACTGTGCTGGTGTCTACCAACAGGAGGCAAGGAAAAAAAATTCAGTAGGATTTGGAAACCAGGCAGTTTCAGGGCCAAATTCCACCCAATATACCGATCATAGTATCCACCACCGAGCGAGGTGGCGCAGTGGTTAGACACTGGACTCGCATTCGGAAGGACGACGGTTCAATCCCGCGTCCGGCCATCCTGATTTAGGTTTTCCGTGATTTCCCTAAATCACTCCAGGCAAATGCCGGAATGGTTCCTCTGAAAGGGCACGGCCGACTTCCTTCTCCATCCTTCCCTATTCCGATGAGACCGATGACCACGCTGTCTGGTCTCCTTCCCCAAACCAACCAACCATAGTATCCACCAATAGGATACAAGGAAGAACTGCCTGCATAAAGGGTATCTATTTAATTAATTACTCAATCAATCTGATAGAGTGAGGGAATGTTTCCAAGAGATCCACAGCGTACAGTTTACCATGTGTCCACTACTTTGTTCAGGGCAAAAGCGGGGTTAGCGTGCAGACAACAGACTCTGTCCACTTCTTCTCAAATGTCTTTGGTCCATCGGCTACAGGTTCCCATAGCAGTGGAAGAGTGAGAACAAAGGGATGTACCCACTACCAACATCATGTGTGCATGAGCAGTGAGGGGGGTGGGGTGGGGGATGGGAGGGAGGAGGGCTGGGGTAAATATTTTGGTCTGTGTGTGTTTGCATACGTTGCTTCACACAGACAGGAAGCATCCCCTTAAGTGAGAGAGAGAGAGAGCATGTATTTCGATAGGAATTTTTAGTAACAAATATCAAAGGGTTGCTGCAACCTGAAGTTTTTCTTCAAGGGATTAGCCCGGAAGCTGACAGTAGTCACAGGCCCTCTGCATGTGGGAATACATGAGGCAGGAGGCACGTGGTGCGACCTGGCGGACGGTGCATACTTTGTTATCAAAAGATTTTTAACAGTGTGCAGTGAGTTATGTGCAGTGAGTTGGGTTGACGGTATTCCTTGTGCAATAGGAATAGAGAAGCACAGCAGTTTCGTAATTATTCCACATTGCCTTTTCACCCTCAAAACGTTTAAATAACCAGTTTAAATGAACAGTATCCACACATTGCCTTACCTACCAGAAACCGTTTAAACAATATTCCATACACTGCAATCGATTTCCTACTAAATATCCAATGAACTGTGTTTTTTCCCTCCCATTTCCAGATGGGTGAGGAGCAGGAGAATAAGGGATGTGAGGGGAGGAGTTAATTAATTGATCAGGTTAATTAATTAGTCATCAAATTGATATAGTGGTAGTTGGCTATTCGAATAACTCAGGCCTGAAAGTGTGCTTGTATTGGCGAGGGTGAGGGGAAGGGGTGGGGGAAGAAGAAAGTTAAGGGGAAGGGTCTGGTGGTTTCTCAGAAGGATGGATCATCTGCAAGGGTTCACAAACCACTTAGTAGAACAATACGTTCAGGGGAGGTGGATGGGGTCATAAATCAATCAGCTGTCACAATTTAATTAATTTAATATTAATTTGATATCAAAAGTGCTGAAAGACAATAGATAATGGACATGTCAATCGAAAGAGAACAACAGGTTAAAGGCTGACATGGATCAGAGCAATAGGTTTGACCATAAATGTATGTTTGCCCCTGATGTAGGCAACCCTCACTAACTAAATGACCTCACACTGCCA
This sequence comes from Schistocerca nitens, assembly GCF_023898315.1. Lineage (NCBI taxonomy): Eukaryota > Metazoa > Arthropoda > Insecta > Orthoptera > Acrididae > Schistocerca > Schistocerca nitens. Next base: position 621,119,669 of record NC_064614.1, on the reverse strand, counting down.
TAGCCCTGCTACTAGAACTGTGTCAAAAGGTTTTCAGGACTCTAGAAATACAGAATCTGTCTGTTACCCTTCATCCATAGTTCACACAGTATATCATGAGAAAAGTGCAAGCTGAGTTTCACATGAGCTGTGCTTTCTGAAACCACGATCATTCACTGGTACAAACATTTTGGTATCAACTAAATTTATTAAATTATGTTTAATTTCATATCACTTTGTAAAGTTATGTCTAGATTTTTAATCGATATGCAAAGCAGCATAATATTAATGGCATATATGAACACTATGGGTTTGTTTTCCCTACTCATCTGCATTAATTTACATTTTTCTACATTTAGAGAAAACTACCATTCATCACACCAACTAGAGATTTCTCTCACAGTCACTCAACAATTACGCTTTCCCATACAACACAGCATCATTAGCAAAGAGCCACAGATTGCTGTTAATCCTGTGCATGAGATCATTTATGAGTATAGAGATAATGACACAGGATTATATTTTTCATATAAGTGTAAGAATCTTTTCATTCTACTGTAGGTTTTTATGCCAGTTGAAACCAAGCTTTTACCACCAGATTGTTTTGATTTACATTTCTTTACTGGAAAGGCTTTGTCAAAATAATTCTTATATGTACCATGAAAGTTACTGAACATTTCATTTGTATCTGTCTCATTGTTCCTCAGGTTAGGAAATAGCAGAAGTGTGCAATGTTACATTCACTAAAGTCTCTACATTCACACATTTTGACACGTGGCTTTTCTGCTGAAAATAACTCCAGTGTTAACAATACTTCGGTATTATATGGGTAGTAGGTTTCTTGGATAAATATTTGTTATAAGGTAGCTTCATTGCTTAAAGACACTCTTCATGGTATATTTGCAGTGGGAATTAGGCTGAAACTATTTGTCATGTAACGTTCTCTGTGGTTTCACTGTTTCAAAAAATGAGTCTTGAAGTCGCCACGTGCGATCTTACTTTTTTTTGGTTCTAGAGTATTTAAGAACATTTTCAGATGGAATGGTAAAGTGTGTTAGCCAGATGGTAGAGTATAGTGCTGTACCTGTACACAATTTTGAATGGGATGATCCAGCAAAAGAGTTTGTGGATTGCTGCAGTACAGCTAAATGAGTATCCTACAGCTAGTTGGGAACCTATTGCAATCTGAAGTTTCCATCAGACCTACTGTTTGAATATACTGAATCTACTACGACTGTTACTATTACAACCATTAGTATGTTACTATGCCAACTGAGCTAAAGTGACCCACATGTCTGTAGGAACATGTCTAGCATATTTTCCTGTACAAGCACTCTTACAGTTCACCAGAAATGAGAGATGTGATATGTGGTTTCTGGTGTGTGTGGTGTTAAATATGAAATTTCCATCACACCAACATGTGCCTACAGCGAAAACTGGCCTTAGTTAAAACGTTATACTGATACCCATCAAAAAAGTTTGTGAGTCATTATGGTAAACTTGGTTGAAAATTGCGCAGTTAGATGGGAACCTATTGCACTCTGAATTTTCATGGGATTTACTGTTCGAATTCATTGAATCTATTACTATTACTACTACAACTTAACTGTTAGTATGGTAGTATACCAACAGAGCCAAACTGACCCTCACGTCGGTATGAACTATTGTAGTACATTTTCCTGTATAAGCACCCTAACATTTCATCAGAAACGAGAGGTGTGATGTATAGTGTCCAGTGCATGTAGAGTTAGAGACTTGAGTGCTGCTCCTGTGAAGCCTCAAACCTTAGAAAACCAATAAGTATACTCTGAAAACCCGTATACAACACATTATGAAGAATGTCTTACATCGCTGCTAGTCAATCTTTATTGCTGATCCAATTGTATATGGAGCAATAGGGGAACTAATAGGTGCCTCCATCAAGTAACTTTCTGTGATCAAGTTTGGTGAACCTGTGCGACCTGTACTTTGCAATATGGATCACTATGGGGAGACACAATCTGTGGTGAACATACCTTAGCTGCTCTCAGATTATGTTGTCAAGTATGAGTTGAAACATAAAGTTCCCGACTTCTGCTTGGTTGAATACCGGGTGCACTGTGGTCTGGTGTCTGTCAATGGCGGCTGTTTTTTTTTGTGATGAAAAGTGATATGAACTATTACTCTCGAATGATATTGCTGTTTCTTTACATGCACTTAGCGTCACTGATGATCATATTATAGGAAAGATTTGAATATACCATAATTTCCAAATCGTAATCGGAGGTGAATTTCGTAAGAAGGTGACGTTACATATTTCTGGAAACCTACACTCCTGGAAATGGAAAAAAGAACACATTGACACCAGTGTGTCAGACCCACCATACTTGCTCCGGACACTGCGAGAGGGCTGTACAAGCAATGATCACACGCACGGCACAGCGGACACACCAGGAACCGCGGTGTTGGCCGTCGAATGGCGCTAGCTGCGCAGCATTTGTGCACCGCCGCCGTCAGTGTCAGCCAGTTTGCCGTGGCACACGGAGATCCATCGCAGTCTTTAACACTGGTAGCATGCCGCGACAGCATGGACGTGAACCCTATGTGCAGTTGACGGACTTTGAGCGAGGGCGTATAGTGGGCATGCGGGAGGCCGGGTGGACGTACCGCCGAATTGCTCAACACGTGGGGCGTGAGGTCTCCACAGTACATCGATGTTGTCGCCAGTGGTCGGCGGAAGGTGCACGTGCCCGTCGACCTGGGACCGGACCGCAGCGACGCACGGATGCACGCCAAGACCGTAGGATCCTACGCAGTGCCGTAGGGGACCGCACCGCCACTTCCCAGCAAATTAGGGACACTGTTGCTCCTGGGGTATCGGCGAGGACTATTCGCAACCGTCTCCATGAAGCTGGGCTACGGTCCCGCACACCGTTAGGCCGTCTTCCGCTCACGCCCCAACATCGTGCAGCCCGCCTCCAGTGGTGTCGCGACAGGCGTGAATGGAGGGACGAATGGAGACGTGTCGTCTTCAGCGATGAGAGTCGCTTCTGCCTTGGTGCCAATGATGGTCGTATGCGTGTTTGGCGCCGTGCAGGTGAGCGCCACAATCAGGACTGCATACGACCGAGGCACACAGGGCCAACACCCGGCATCATGGTGTGGGGAGCGATCTCCTACACTGGCCGTACACCACTGGTGATCGTCGAGGGGACACTGAATAGTGCACGGTACATCCAAACCGTCATCGAACCCATCGTTCTACCATTCCTAGACCGGCAAGGGAACTTGCTGTTCCAACAGGACAATGCACGTCCGCATGTATCCCGTGCCACCCAACGTGCTCTAGAAGGTGTAAGTCAACTACCCTGGCCAGCAAGATCTCCGGATCTGTCCGCCATTGAGCATGTTTGGGACTGGATGAAGCGTCGTCTCACGCGGTCTGCACGTCCAGCACGAACGCTGGTCCAACTGAGGCGCCAGGTGGAAATGGCATGGCAAGCCGTTCCACAGGACTACATCCAGCATCTCTACGATCGTCTCCATGGGAGAATAGCAGCCTGCATTGCTGCGAAAGGTGGATATACACTTTACTAGTGCCGACATTGTGCATGCTCTGTTGCCTGTGTCTATGTGCCTGCGGTTCTGTCAGTGTGATCATGTGATTTATCTGACCCCAGGAATGTGTCAATAAAGTTTCCCCTTCCTGGGACAATGAATTCACGGTGTTCTTATTTCAATTTCCAGGAGTGTATAAATGCCTTGTGTCAAACAGAATCAATGTTGTATTTGCTGTCCAAGATTGTAATTTTATCCTCTTAAAGTTTGTGTCCATAATGTGTGAGACCTGCTAGCTGGATGAGTGTTTAAGGACTGTTGGATGGCGTTAAACCAACATCAGCTCGTTTGCATTGTCTGTGCTCGCGCTCCTACATTGTGTGCGTATGTCTGATTCTCAAGAGAGAGAGGAAAAAAATTGCCTACCAGTTCAAAAATGCACTGCTCGTTAGAAATGTGCGTGAAACGTCCAGCTGCCAAATTGTGTTGGTTTCAGGTCTGTGGTAGAAATGCGAACACTTTAACGACTTTAACGTGATAATTCAATGGATATTATTACCAGACGTCAGAATTACACCTGTTTGGCAGAATAAAAGAGAGCGAAATGTCATTGAATTAATGCGCACAACCAAAGATCTGTATGGCTAGTCTGCCGCCCAGTTTCGGAATTTTGTAAAACGGTCTATGCCCTTTCTGGATACACAATAACAACGGCATGTATTCTATCTCTTTCAACATATCAAGAACTTGTCTAATTCATGTAACACAGAATCGTGACACTGTACTGGGCGGGAAAAGAGGTGGACCAACACAGGAAAATTGAGTGTTGTCGGTATAATATTAATTATAAAAGCACAAGACTACATTTGAAAAGAGGGTTACAATATATTGAAGTGGAAATTTCGTTGATTTTGGTACGTTATTCGTTAGTTTCACTGCAAAGCTGACGTTAAAATTCAATGACTTTCCGTATGTATCACCTGTCACCTTTTAGAAATCCTGAAAATGCTTCCAATGTTAAGCATTTCAAGTGGAAAATCTCCGATTTGCGTGGAAAACTGATAATTTTGTAAGATATTCATCGATCTCAACCCAAGATTCGTTGATTTCGGCACAATAATCGATGCTTCCAAATTTGTTTTGATGTCTTCCTAACTGACATTAAGTGGGGCGCTGTTCTGTACATCGATGTCAAGTGGAGTGGGGGGGATGTTCTGTACTGTAATCACTGCCCACTGTGGCTGGTGTGTGGCGTGAGTAGAGAGCTGTACACGTCCCAGACAGGGCCTCCTCGCTCGGCGGAGAGTTCTGTGATTAATTCAACTGTAGTCTTTTTGCGAAGGCTCTCCATTTTCTCCCTTGATTTCGCGCTAGACTACTGGATCTCGAGGTATAGCGCTTACACTCCGTTCGCGAGATGGAGGTAACATTCTGTGATGTGTCGTTGGCAATGCTACAGTCATCTGCCGTCAGTTGGCGCTGCACTCTGTTGTGAAGGTGATACAGCTTTCCTATTGATATGTCGTGTACAAATATTAGTATTGACAACTATTCTGATAGAAAATATCATACTCTCCCATCATATTGATTTCCTGTTTTTGGTAGGTACGATTCGACTTGTAAATAAGAATATGCCCGTTTCATTCTAGAGCATATAAGTTCGAGTTTGACAGCTCTATGGTAGCTGGTTATGTTACCGTCAGTAAATAGCAGCTATCCATTCCCCACACATTTTTGTGGTAATTTTACAAGCATGGTGTCTCAACCTATACTTCTTTGCCTTCAGACGCACTGGACAAGCGTCCACTGCCAGGAGGGCGAATGTGCATCTCTAGATTGTCCAATTTCCATGCAGAATGTGTGTGTGGGTTATCGGTTATTTTCAGCTTGGGTGAATGTCAACTCCCTGTCATTTGGGCTAAAGTACAAGAGTGGTTCCTGCATTTTCCATGTTTCCTGTCATTTTAACTCGAGTCATGCAGGCTGTGGCTACAGTACAATCACAACAGCACACTGGCGTTAGGAATCGGAACTTGTATACTCCATTCCGCATTACGTTATAGAACAGGTGTTATGAACGTGATTTCGCACTAAATGGAGTTGTCATCAGTGCATGTTGGCGAGATTTCAGGGCGAGTTGGTTTTAGTGCAGGTACCGCAGGCTGGTTGGTGGCGAAATTCTCAACTAGTCTGGTGATCATGAACATTGTGGCCAAAGAATAGGGACTTCTTGTTGAGAAGGTATTTGTTTAAATAAAGACGCAAGTGTTCCTACAATACAGCATTCAGTTTGGACTTTAAGTTAGAGGGACAAGTCAGGGGTTTGGCATAGGGGTCTTTTCCCTCCCCCGATGTTTGTTTAAATAAAGACGCAAGTGGGGAGATTCAAACTCAGAGATAAGAGAAGCAATGAACATACACCTCTGAGTGAATAGTACCTTGGGAAAATATGACACGTAGGAAAGCAGACAGGCCAGGACCAGCGCAAACATTCTTTGTCTCTAACGTCATAGAGCCAGTGCCAGTATTGCAGAACTCGCATTCTGATGACATAGAGCCTGTCAGTATCGAAGTGTTGTGTCTTCCCTGCTATAAATACTGAAAGTAAAACTCATAATACAACGAATTGTGAAATATTCATGTAGACTGGTTAACTGATAATAAAAGAGCATTTAAGTAACTCAAAATAAGTTAGTATTTGTAAAATTACTACAGTTACAGTCCACATTGTTACATTTCGGAATCTCAGAACAGAAAGACAGATACTAATAGTCAGGCTTTTCCTAGTCACTCTCTAAAGCATTCGAAAGCTGTGACTGCTTTTATTGCAGAGATAACGCAAATATAAACATAGGCTCTTTACACAATTTTTTTTTCTTTTTGCATGTGTCTATTAGAAAGAGATACCACAATCCCCCGTGGATGACTACAGTACGATTCACTGCTTTGTTGTGAGAAGTGATTCATCCTTTCCACATCGGGAAGAAAAGTTAATATGTCTTTTTCCTAGTTCAATAAAAATAGAGTTTCACTAAGCGAATTTTTTCGATCATTGTGTAGTCCTTGGCACGAATTCGTCTTTTACAAGTATCACATGACATATAAATGACACGAAGTTCTGGGGGTGAGCGTCGATTGCAAACACTTCTCGGTTGCTCATGCGATGCAAAGTGGACTGTGAGTCCATTGGAGTAGTTACATCAGACGCAAATTGTTATGTCAGAAGCCGGTTGTTGCGTTAGACATGTTTGTGTGATGTCAGCAGGCGGATCTAGGCTGGTTGATTTGATCATGTGGGAACATTCACAATGTACAGACACAGTGTTGTCTACCTGGTTCTCACCCCAGTGTCTGCTCATATACATGTAGCAGTGCCAAGGCTCTGTGATCCGTGAAACATTTGTACACTGGTTTAAGTCTTTTAAAGGGAAGCAGTTCTAGGTGCATAGAGAATTAATATACATAGAAAAATACATACACATTAAATAAACATTTTACATTCTGTTCTCTACAATAGGTTACGACATAAGGTTATAATATACAATTATTCATCTTTTTGTCGTATTCTGTCAACGGGAAGGACATTTATATTTTTCATACCATAGGAACCACATGACTTTATGCAAATTCAGACAAAACTGAAAGTTCAGTCTCAGTTTGGTTCACACATTTCTTATCTACAAATGTTAAAAGTTGTTGAGTTAACAAGGATATTACATGTCCATAAGTTTTGTTTTCTTGTAAGTATCTTAAAGTGTAGATTTAAATGGTCAATAATGTGCACTGCATACAAGTCCGGCGAAATTACATTTTGCTGCTGGCATGCAGTGGCTTAGTTCAGACATGACATTCAGATGCATCACACTGTGTTTACATGATGTGGAGTGTTCTCTGCAAGGATTGGTGTTGGAGATGCATTTTGAGTTCCTATTCATTAGGAATCCACTGACATACTTACATCCTCTTGAAGGGAGCGGCTTCATTTCGTTCCTGAGGTAAGTGTACATCTTATATGTGGCAGGAATGTCGTTTACTGGTCCTTATATTCATTTAACGCCCCGCCAGCGATCAGCTTTAGACATGATACACTCATTCCTTACTCCAACACATGACTGGTCACTGTTTATCACAGTCCCACCACTAGATTATTTTTCACTGTAAAAAAAGCTCTAAGTACCTCCATATATAATCTGTTACCTACTGTAGGCTTTTAAAATTACAGATTTTCTGTCCAACCCATTTTATCTGCTAATATTATTCTGATAACCAGTCACATGTGGTTACGAAGTTCTCCTAAAATATTTTTAGATTTTTTTAAAATATGCTTTAGAATCTGGGTTTAGCATTCACATATCTTGCAATTAGTAGTTCAGGTAGTTACACATACACAATAGCTAGGTTGTCACTAAAACACCACTACCTAAAATACAAGAGTACAAAAAGCAAAATACCTACAGTTTAAAATGCTTCAATTACAGAATTACAGAATTAAAATGGCAGAGAAAAAGAACTGTAATTACAAGTTTCTTATCAGCAGTACACTACCGTACATGTTCTTCGCTCAGTTTTGTGTAAGTGTCCTACTGATTTTTACTTTGTGTATCATACAGTACTTCAGGTACATGCATGTGATTGTGTTATTTTTAGTTGATGTATGACACACAATGCGACATATCTGTATAAATGCTTCCATTTCTTGGAAGGACATCATTCTCTGGTATCTTACTATTTGCTCTGCTTTTTATCAGTTCATCACCATCCCTTGCCTTCTTCAAAGTACGTTCATAGTATTAAAAGGCGATAAGCATATGAAGCACTCAGCAATGTGTAAGTCTGTGATACACCTTCGCACACAGAGAAAACAGCCTTATACTAATAAAAGTGAAAAAACTTGACTTTGCAACAAATTAGTGTCCACTTGCTGTTTTTTTCCATTTGAGCTGTGAAGATTTCCGATGAGTTCTGAATAAAACACAATTCCCTACTTCATAATTTTGTGTGTTTCTTGTCAAACTGCAATTTTATAAGATGTGTCTGACAAGTGAATGCGATTAACACAGATCTTACCTTTTCTTTGTATTCTTCTTGTCCCAGAAATTTTGAAAGAGGGTCTACCCACTCAATGCTTTCCCTGAGATTCAAAATCAGGTTTGCAGGGGTGTATTGTGTGTCATAAATACGAAGATGGACTAATATCTGCTCAAAAAATTAAGATACTGCATCTAGCATGTGTGTTTGTTATAGGTATAAGTGCATATGAAGCGTTTCAGTTCATGAGATACAGATTTGCAGGTATTTGGTTGCGGGCTAAAGCATGATATTAAATCACTTGTGTACCATTATCTTGCAGAAATTGTCTTCATATACTGCCAGTGTGTGCGAGCAGTGACTTGGGTTTTTCTACTGGGGGAATATAACCACATGACATTCTTTTGATTATTAGTGCAGCTCTAGTGTACTTTCCAGCACAAAGCTTTACAGAATTGGAAGAAATGCCATAACACAGGAATAACGTATTTCATACCTCAACAGGTGGTCGAATATTGACCAACAATATCAATGGCTTTATTTCAATGTTTTACTAGGCAAACTAGAGTGCAGTTCAGTCTTACTAGTTTTGTTGATGGAGTCTGCTTTCTGAAAGATGTCACAATTGCTTAATAATCGATATATTTTTCGTTGTGTATTGGAAAAGTAGCAAAATAGATAAAGTTTCCTTACACACTTTGTGGAACCGTAACATCCCCACACCAGATGGGTATACCAAATAAGTGTATCTACACTTTCAAATGGAATGCATACACATGAAGCATCTGTATCTACATAACAAAACGTCACTGTGTAATGTGTAATATTGTTTCAAACTATCTTTGTGTTTCTGTTTTAACTGTGTTCTAATCTTGTGCCAATGTGAATCTACTTCCTGTAGTTCTTTCATGTTTCTGCTCATGTCAATTTAATATTGTCTGTAATGTTTATCTTTCATGAGTAACATGGGAAAGTCTGTTACTTGTCCTAGTATATCTGCATTTTTGGTTAGACCTATTGGCAGTCTAGATATTGCTCATTTACAGTGTTTTGTTTTCCTGTTGTATGAATTACTTCAGATTAATATTCTTATAAATCCGATGCCCAACACGTCAACTGTAATCGACACAAAAAAATTCAAAGCTTAGTGGTCAATACATACCTCTATTTTTTTCCATACATGTAGTAATTGGGGTTTTTGAATGTCGACACAAATGCTATTGTGCCATGAAACGTTATCAACATACAGCATTGTACCTTCTAACAGTCATGGACCTAGCACTGTGTCTAAAGCAGTGATGAACATTCCACACCTAATATTAAGTCCGAAAGATAGCATCCAAAACTGATCATTTCTACTGCCAAATATAAAGGAGTATACTTTCTAGATTCTGGTGTCTAGCCTGCCAATATGAACTTTTTAAATCAATACTTGTAAGGTATATAACCCTATGGAATTTTTATAACCTCTCATCACCATTCTCAGGTCTTATGCTTCCAGGTAAAATTATTTTGTTTATGGCTCATGTATCTAACACAAGACGAATATTTCCATTGGGCTTGGTTACCGTTAATACTGGATTACAGTATGGTGATATAGAGGGTTTAACTATCTTCCATTCTAGCATTCGCTTGATCTTATCTCTCACGGTTGCTAGCTTTGACCAGGAGGTCATATATTCAAATGTGTTGTGGCAAAATACATCATGGGAGAAAAATTCCGTATGGTAAGCATAGATTTTAATAACACCTGGTTTTCGTTTCAATAGCTACGAATATTGTAGTAGTAAATGATATAACTTATCTTTCACTCTATCGACTGAAAAGGTTATTTAAAATAAGATATTTCATCTTTTGCTTCAATATGGATAACATTATGACTGTCATCATTGCCTAAGAATTGTGTAAGATAGCTTGGGCAGTATTTGCCTTGTCTAGAATTACTTCAATCTTGAAGTCACTGAGCGTCAAGAAACATTTGCTGGAGGAAAAATCAATTATTGTGCCTTACTCTCCCTGAAAAGCTATGCCTATCAGGCAATCAGTAACTAAATGACCAGATATTAGGAACATGCATTCTGTCGCTCCATTATCCAGGAAAACTGTCACAAAAATCTGCAGCTTAACCTCATGTGACTTAACGTCAGCTGCAGTATTTGCAGTTCTGGACAGAGAAATATGGAACAGGGCCTAGTTCCCTCATCCTTTTACACAAATTGTATGATACAGCACATATTCCTGTACCTGCATCTATAACAACTGTGGTTAGTACTCTACTCACTATAGCTTTTGTTGTGGCCTGTATCACTTCATTCTTTGCGCCACAAGATTTCGTATTTCCTTCTGTTAACTCATCTTGAAGATGCGTGTTTTCATCGTTATACCTTAGCTCTGCAGTAGTCAGGAGCACACTGACCAGTCCACATAGACGAATTTGTTTCTTTCCTTGTAATCTCGTTGAACCTAGGCGTCACATGACCTGTGTACCTTCCTACAATCAGCAGTACTGCATTACTCCTTTGTTTCGTTTGGTTGGAGCATGGGTGGTGGAATGGTCAACAACTGGGGACTTACAAAGTCATTTGCAGTGTTGGCTTTAGGGGTAATAGTAAAAGCTAAGCCACTATAGGCATTCTCTTTTATTTCGGTGTTACTTTCTATTAGTTACATTATTCTGTTGGATTTATGTTCGTTATTTACTTTATTTATATATTTTTTTGCAGAATGAATGCCTATGAAAGAGAGTCTGCAAAAATTACAAAGTTGCTTGCTGAGGACTTGATGGAGAGTGATCATGAAGGTGACTGATAATAAATGTGAAGAAAGTGTAGATGACGTAGAAGAGCAAGCTGATACAGTACAGAAAGTATCTGATGTAGAAGACGATTTTGACAATATCACAAACGGTCTGTTGTATGTTGGAAAAAATCACATAACGAAATGGAATAAAATGGAATAAACGTGTACTTCCAAAAAATATTAGAACGAGTTCTGAAAATATAATAACACCTCTTCCTGGTCTAATGCCTACTGTAAAACATCTGAAAACTTCAACTGAACTTTAGAAGCACTTTTTTACTGACTGTATTATCAACACAATAGTATAAAACATGAAACTCTTTATTGAGATCCAGAGAAGTAAATTTTCCAGAGACAGGGACTGCAACGCCACGACTGCAAGCGAAAGTCAAGCTTCAATAGGTTTATTGTATGTAGCAGGAATGATAAAGGCTAAGCATTTAAATACAGCTTGTCTATGGAAGAGTGATGGCGCAGAAAAAGGAATATTCAGGCTCACCATGTCACTGTCTAGATTCCACTCCCTTCTCAGGTATCTGTTGTTGGACAACAAGTAAACAAGAGAGGACCGACTGAAATTTGACAACTCTAACAAGAAAAATTTTTGACGTATTTGTCTGGAATTGCAAAACACCGTATACTCCTTTCGAATACCTCACAGTCGCTGAAAAGGCACTGGGAGGCGGTTGTTGGTTTATATAACATACAGGTACCCAGTAATCTGAACAAATACAGAATAAAAATATTTGTGATGCTGTAATGTACATTACTATGGCTATGGAAGTGTATGTTGAAACACAACCAGAGGGGCCATATAGTGTAAGTAGTACTACAGCTGCTGTAGTTCAGAGGCCATGTACCTCTATCAAAGGAACTAGCAGGATAACTGGTTTAGCAGCCTTCAGTTTGTTGAAACACTGTAAAACGATTTTCGGCAAATTTTATTAGTAATCATACAAAAAACAAAAACGAATTCCCATCTCAGCCCACGAAGCCAAGAAAGTGTCAAGTGAGTTCAAATGTTTTCCTTCAGAAAATCTTGTACTCTTATATTATACATTCCTAAGAAAGGCAAAAATGTTGTATCTGTATCCAGTCCCCACTGTGATGATAATGTTCATGAAAAGACAGGCAAAGCAGAAATGATAGGTACGTACAACAAGATGAAAGGCGGTGCAGACATGTGTGACAATTTGTGTACTGTCTACAACTACATATACGCAAATGGTCTATGGTCACATTTTATACCATGTTTAACGTTGGAAGTACCAGTCCTTTAGTGATTCATGCTCCTAACAACCCAGAAAGCTGCACTCAATAAAGAGGTTTTCCCGGTTTTTCCGTGCCTGTTGTATCACAAGATTGTTTCAGAACATGTGTGGGTCTGAGCTGCCATGACTAAATACTGTCTAAAATTCCATCAAGGATTTGTGAAATTTTCCAGATTGAACCGAAGTGATGGCTCACTGAACATTGTAAGAAACAGGGAGGGCATTGTGCATACTGTAAAAGCTCTAACAGGAGAAAGAACAAACCTCCCAGGTACAGCTGCTACAAATATAATAGATATCTATGTTTGGAACAAGTATGTGTTACAGCTGAAGAGCTGTAGTAACCAATGTGTGGAAGTCATCCGGTTGACAATATTATTATACATCTTTTTCGTATCCACAAATAAGTATTTTAACATATTCAGAAACTTATAATTTCAATGGAACTGGACAGAATTCATAGCTTTATAAAAGGTACGAGGGTTTTATGGAAAGTAATGCCTCCACCTTTGTTAATTGGATTTGGATGGGAATATTTTAATAAATCAAACGCAGAAATAATCCTTAGAATGTGATCTTTATTTACCAATATTCACATTCCACATAATCACCAGACAATTGGATACATTTCTGCTAGCCATGAACAAGTTTTCTGAAGCCGTCACATAAGAAGTCGACACTGTTTCCGCAAACACAGTCTCACAGTTCTCTCAACGTCTGCTTCATCAGAAGCATAATGATGTCCCCTCAGAACGTCTTTCATTATCGGGAACAGATGGTGCTAAATCTGGACTGTATGGAGGATTCCATATGGTGGTGAGATTCAGTCTCTTAAGTTCTCCTGTGGTGGAACGTGATATGTGTGCTTTGGCATTGTCATGCTGCAGGAAAGCATTTCCCTTTTCCTTTTGGACTCTTGTTAGCCATTGTTTCAGAGTTCGCAGCATTGTGATGTAATGCTCTGAATTTACTGTTGTTCCACTATCAAGGAAATCAACATGGATAACACCATCTGCATTCCAGCACACTGTGTCCATGATTTTTTCCGCTGAGGACTCCATCTTGAATTTTTTTCTGGGGCGAGTCTTTGTGTCGATGTTCCATAGACTGACGCTTCGTTTCCGGGTCATAATGGTGTACCCACGTTTTGTCTCCAGTCACACTTATTGCACTATGAAGAAAATGTGCTCCGATGTAATTAAAATAAAAACCGTAATATTGCAGACTGGTACTCACTAGATCAAGCAGCAAAGTGCAATAATGTAAGAGTTTTTCTTCATATTTTCGTTTCATTTCATCTTTATCTCCGTCTAGTTGTATAAAGTTGAGGTTTTCGTTTATTTTACGTTCAAGCAGTAGTAATTTGAGCAATTGCACAACCACAAAAAAGGCAAACCATTAGTCCAATGAAAACAACGAAAATTACATATAGTATGTTTTATTTAATAATTATCGAGTCATGGTTGCCAATGTGCATTGGCATTGGCATTCCCCAGCGCAAATATTTTTAAAATGTTGTAAACTGAATGAAGATTGTTATCGTAGATTGGTGATGGAAGCAGAACAACAGAGGATGTGGACTGACTCAATTTTAGGATATGGAATTTGTATATCACCATTTGGTAGTCACTCTATGCTGAATGATTGATCTGTAAAAACTTGGACTACTTTTCTGAATGGTTCTGTACATAGGAGTACAGTATGTGCACATGAACGTTGCATATTAGTAATCTCAATGGCAGATAGGTACCACCTCAAAGTGTTGTATCTTCTCTGCTAGAAATATTGAAAAATAAAACTCATAATACAATGAACTGCGAAATAAACATGTGAGCTGGTTAACTGATAATAAAACAACATTTAAGTAACTCAAAATAAGTTAATATATTGTGAAATTACAACAGATACAATGCACGATACATACATTTCGGTAATTGAAAGCAGAAATACAAGATTGAACAGCCAGGATTGTTTTAGCCAATATAAAAAAAATTGAAGGCTGTGCCTTCTTTAATTACACAGATATTGCAAGTACGAACATTGACCTTTTGGTCAAAATTTCTACACAAATATTTTACACAAAATATAGCTTTTTGGAGAGCGGTATTACAAGATATCCGACCTCTGTTGTGGATGAATACTCAATGGAAAAAGTACCCAGGTCCTCATGGCACATTTGCAATTTTGCACAGAAACATAGCACAATAATGATATAAAGACTAAAAAGACAGAAATGCACTAAATCCACTACTATACAATAAGTGAGCACAGCGAAAATACATAAACTCTCGATCTTAACAGACAACGATTACATCAAAACCTTTTTTGAAAAACCTTGACAGGACGTGACGGGATATGGTGTGACGGTCTATTGACAGCCTGTATGAATAACGCCATTTGAAATGCATTGTCGAATGTTTTGAAATGAGGTGATGTGCTGTGATTATCTACATCTACATCTACATACATACTCTGCAACCCACGACACATTGCGTGGCGTGGGGTATGCTGTACTACTGATCAGTGTGAATGGGCGTTTAAAGGCTAAAGACTAATTCACACTGGCTGTTGTGTCGTGTTACATCACATCAGGGTGTAGTCGCACTGTCCATGGCCTCACAGCTTTCCAATTTGCTTCACCCAGTATCCAATGGTGAAAGTGAGGTACGAAGGTTTTTAATGACAAGTCATTTTTTCTTAACTTTTGGGTGAGGTTTACATCAATTTATGCACAATTACAGGTATTTACTGGAGAAACCTATTTTTATTGTGCATGTAAAGTCATATTTACACCTTTTTTAATAATAGGTCATATTTTGGCCAACTTTTGCCATAATAGGTCTTTTTCGACCTATGTTTTGCAAAAATTCATATATTTATCGCATTTTTAAGGACAAAGTAATAAAAACCTGATAGTGTTGTTCACACAACAATATTTCAGGTGATATTGTCACAAATAAACACAGCAATTACTGCAAAGCTTTATTTATCAGCACTGTAGGTGATGAGCAGCATAATACTCTAGCCATTTCGCTGATGTATGACATTAACAGGGTCGACAAACACTCTCCACGCCAATAAAGGCAGCTTCCGATACAATAAACATCACACATACTACCACACATGGATTCAAACTCAGTATTGTTCAACATGCCAAAACTAAAAGTCTTCAACAGCATGAAACTGCGAAGTATTGTTTGTGATTTTGGAGAGAAGTACTGGGGCGTTATATATTATTTTGTAAACTATGTGAAGGTAAAGTTAGTGAAGAAATCGATCGAATGTGCAACATTATACTAGCGCTAAACGCTGCAGCTGTCTGAAGAGAAGAGCTGAAAATGACAGCAAACTATCGCTGTTATTGCAATATGCCAGGCGTTCTTCAACTGTGCTATCATTCTTCAAGGACCTGTGTCGGGTGATCCTATTGGACCTGAAAATTCCATGCTCCAGACAGTCTTTCGAAAAGTGCCAAACACATCTAGTTCCACGTGAATCTACATTGAGAAAGAAGTGTTTATCCATATGCTACGAGGCAGTGCTCAACAAAATATGAATTAGAGTTTCTGAACAATATGTCCAGGGATTCATAGTTGGCGTGGGCGTTATGTTGCAGTTGCTGTTGTTGGTGTTCTAGAACCTGACAAGACCAGAGAAATATTGACCATAGCTTGTGAAGCTCTTGAGAGAGTAAACAGCTCGATAGCTGCTGTTTTGTTTGGCAACTCTGTGAAGCCCCTCTCTCTGGATGGTGTGAACAGTGTCAATGTTTTGCTACTACTAACAGATGACACTTCATGCATGGCAAAAGCAGCCAAGTGGCGTCAGATTCTTAACCCAGTGTGGTGTATATCACTTGCCTTGCAGATACATTACGTAAGGTTGCAGAAGAGGTGCTATCAAATTACTCTCATGTGGGTAAGTTAATTTCCTGAGGCAATACAAATCATGAGAAACCTCTACTGCGGGTGCTGAAATTCAAGGAACAAGCACCTCCATTGCCACTCTCCCCTCAGTCAGTTCTTAAACGATCGGGTTCTTGGCTTATTGCTGCTTAGTATTACCGGACCGACTACCCAAAATAAACAAACGTTTTTGTGAGTTTGATAGCAATGAATCAAGTGTTAACAAAACTGTGAAAGAGGTCTTTACTGATACCATGTCTGGAAACTTGGCAAACGTCAACACCAACTTTTCAGTGCTACTACATCACTGGCAACTGCTGTTACCGAGATGGGTCGAGTTAGTAGTTATGTGTCATCTGTTCTCCAGTGGAATCCTGCAAATTCTACAATGTCCAAAATTAGTGACAGCCTTTCTGGCAATGTCAGAACATTCCAAGACAATGAATCAAGTCTAGTCTAAAGTGACCTTATCGCCTTCAAATCGGCTCCCGTGACATCCTGTGATGTGGAGAGAAGTTCTTCCAGGTAAAAAACCTGTCCTCAGT
Source organism: Schistocerca nitens (assembly GCF_023898315.1). Lineage (NCBI taxonomy): Eukaryota > Metazoa > Arthropoda > Insecta > Orthoptera > Acrididae > Schistocerca > Schistocerca nitens. The sequence continues at coordinate 621,102,605 of NC_064614.1, read as the reverse complement.
GACCACTATAGACCTTTGAAAATGGAAATCTTGAAAATGAAGCTTGTGATCCAGTGCATTCCTGTAGAAACTGAATATTGACAGGCCACGCTAACTCATTTGGAAAACGTTAAGGAAGTTATGTGTAAAAGTAAAAAAAGGGTTTTATTGTTTGTATAGGTGTTATTGTTTTCACTGTACTTTGTGTTTTTTTCACACACATGAAAACATTGGAAAAAATAAGTATTTTACTCACAGTTTGTTGAAAAGTGAAATTTGTATTACATCATAAATATAAAAGTCACCAGGAATTTTTGTAAATAAATGTATATAATGCAATTCCTCATATTCTGAAGTCATATCTATTGAGTTTTAGATCATAAATGAAAGCATATTTTGCTTTTTGTTAGGTCATTAAATCTGGGGCCTAGTTATGGATTACAATCCATGATGCAAAAAGTCAGACAACAATATCAGAATTGAGGAAGCAAAGTTGATAAAGTATATTAGTAGTGTATTAATGGCCAAAGCAAATTTCATAACGTATGTTCTCGAGCAGTTTTGTGTGACAGAGTGCTGAGAGGTGAAAAAAGATTTTAAAACTACGACTTTTATGCTAGCAGGGATGTAGACACACAAACAAATTCAAACAATATTTATATGGAAATAAATAAAGCCTCTTTACCTTACCCATTATGAAGAGCTTCTTCCAGAACTAATAATGTCATAAACAACTGTATTTTTCTCGTTCATTAGAGCTGAGTTTTACCTTTAAAATTTTATATAAGGAAAATTTCTTCGTCAACTAGCCTCTTATTTAGAGGATGTCCCAAAAAATACACTGACAAATTTTAGGGACAGTTTTCTTATACAGAAATAAATAAAAAAGCCTGGTAAAATTGGGCTGCAAAGGGCATACCTTAGGACGTATGAGCACTTGCAAGGCTTTGGTCTCCATATTTTTGGACAAAACAAGAAAAGCAGTCTGGTAGACACTGGGTGTAAAATGTATAGTTTAAGAGATGTGGGCACTTCTTGATCTTCACTAGTGTGAAACACTTCTCTTCAAGTTTTCATAGCTCTTAAGGTAGGCATTTTACAGCCCTCACTTACCAGCCTTTTTCTTAGTTTGGTCCATATTATCTCCTCCCAAAATAAGAAAAGCAAAGAGCTTGCAGTAGAAGAAATGTGTTCCACAGTATCAAAGATGAACAAGTGCTCGTTTATGTTAAGGTATGTGCTTTAGAGCGCTTGTTTACTTGATATTTTTCCCTTGATTTGGTGCAAGAAACCTGTCTCTAAAATTTGTTAAACTTTTTTGGACCTCCCTCTATATACAGTACGAGAGTCAGCTCTGTTCTGCTAATGTAAAACCTAAACAAATTTTCGTTTTCCGATATCAGACTTCGCTTGTGGAAGAACACTGAATGGAAAAGATATCCAAGTCGTCATGGAACATTTGTAATGTGCCACAAAAACAATACACAACGATAAAAGTAACGATTTAGAAGATAGAGAAGCACAAAATCCACTACTACAAAATAAGTGTATAAGTGAGCGCCGCAAAAATAGGTTATCTTCCTATGTCAGCAGACGGTGACACAGTCAAAACTTTCTTCAAGGGAAACGTTGACGTAACATACGGTGACTTGATGATCTGTTGGTGAGCTGAGTGAATGCCGCCATTTGAAACACATTACGAAATATTTTGATATGTGATGATGGGAAGGTCATTGTGAATTGATCTTTAAAGACCTACACCAGTTCACACTGGCAGTCACGCCACGTCGAATCAGTATGCTTAGCCGAGTAGCGAACGGTGAAAGTGAGGTTATGAGTTATCATCCGTCACACAAGTAGTTTCGGAACTGAGCAACTAAAGGCCAGATCACACTGGCCTTCATGTCACTTCACATCATGTCTTGTCAACACATGCTGCAATGAATTTCAAATGGCAGAATCAACACCGGACGTCACAACACGTCACGTCCCGTCATAGCAACATCAACGTTCCTTGGGCAGAAAGTTATGATGGCTGTCTCATCGTCTGTTCTTGATACTTGAATCCGAATCTCATTTCTTCCCTATACACAGCCATACACTCATCGTTGGCTCATCTTCGTACCTCGTTTCGTTGTGGTTTTCGTAGATGATATGAGTTGTCTTTCAAAGCCTTTGTTGTATGTTATTTTTGTTATTTGTTATAAATTGTTTTATTTTTTTCTTTTGTGAAAAATTGCATTTTTGTAATGAATGACGAAAGATTAATTGAAGCAGTGAGGCAGCAGTCTGAATTGTACGCCATGAGTGTACTAAATTACTTGCCCTCAACTGCATTTAAAAAGTGTTTTTAATACAAAGTGGTACTGTATTTATTACTTTACAAAGGAATGAATCGCAATATGGCTGCATCTTGAAGTGAAAAAAGTAGTAAATGGCTCTCTGGACTTTCTGTGAAATAGTTTTACAAGCATCAGTGGTCAATATTTATGTGATTTTACTAGCTAACCCAAGTACAAATAAGGCACTTGAACTATTGAAAGCCATATACGAGATGAAAAGGAAAACCTATAAATCTTGAAGGGAAAGATCTTGATGGAGATATGACAATTGTACAAAAATTTGCACTGATTTGACAACCAAATGTAAGAAAATCAATTTTTCAACAGCATATACCGTTTCCTCAACCTCTGTTTAGAATGTGTGAAATTCTCCTTCTGTACTACCTAACGACTTTTTTCTGACATTATTTTCTTGCGTTTTCTCACACTTAAGTGTTCTTCTTCTAATATACAAGCTATCCCTGCAAGCTAGAAAACCATTTGAGTCCTTTATGTATCAGTTTCGTACAAATATAGATTCCACCATTCACATATATATAAGCTGCTGTGTTGTTTTGTAAGTAGGCTGTTTAGGTTTTTACATTGGTAACGCCATGTCGCGCTCTGTATGAAAATCACTGGCTGTGCTGTGTTCAGTCTGTGGCTGGTTTGCATTGTTGTTTGCTATTCTAGTGTTGGGCAGCTGGATGTTAACAGCGCGTAGCGTTGAGCAGTTGGAGGTGAGCCGCCAGCAGTGGTGGATGTCGGGAGAGAGATGGGGGAGTTTTGAGAGCGGATGATCTGGACATGTGTCCATCAGAGAGAGTAAATTTGTAAGACCGGATGTCATGAACTGATATATATATTACGGTTTTTGAACACTATTAAGGTAAATACATTGTTTGTTCTCTATCAAAATCTTTCATTTGCTAACTATGACTATCAGTAGTTAGTGCCTTCAGTAGTTAGAATCTTTTATTTAGCTGGCAGTTGTGGCGCTCGCTGTATTGCAGTAGTTCGACTAACGAAGATTTTTGTGAGGTAAGTGATTTGTGAAAGGTATAGGTTATTGTTAGTCAGGGCCATTCTTTTGTAGCGATTATTGAAAGTCAGATTGTGTTGCGCTAAAAATATTGTGTGTCAGTTTAGTGATGATCAGAATAAGTAAAGAGAGAAATGTCTGAGTACGTTCAATAACGTAAGGGGTTTACCAGCACAATCATTCTTAAATTTTTCTAAGGGGACGTTTCATATGTCGACCCTTAGGGGAGGATACCTCACTGGAATCTTCTGATTTTTTTCTTGTAGTATGTGTAATTAGTGCAGCTATTGTTTATTGCTAGCACGTAATTGTAGAGAGGATCTTCTTTGTAGTTGTAGTTTTTCATTGTTGTGCAGTAAAACTGTTGTGGCATGCATGTAGATTTGCACCAAGTATTTCTCAGCTGTGCTTGCAATTAAATAGATATTATTTTCAGTGCTATGTTAATGTGTTTTTTATTTTGCTCTTCAAATTGTGCTTTTCTGTGTTATCGTGTGAAATATTGTGACAATAATGGCGTGTGAACAACATAACACTAGGCTCCAAAGTAAACTGAGAAATAATAGTGACGACGAGCGTAGCTTATCAGCAGCACAGTGTAATGAATTAACAGACATTCAAAGTAGTAATTTGGTAATTGTGCATAGGGAAATGGAGTGGGCTGCAAATAATGGTGTGGACAGTAAAACAATTAGTGAACAGGGAAGCATTATCGATCGATCTGTCGGCAACAGCTCTCCTCAGGATTCCGAAATGACAGGACACAATCTTGCGAATACTGTAGATTCAGGTTTTGCGTCCTCACCGTTTTCTCAAATAAGTCAAGACACATTTTCTGCTTTTCAAAATGCGAATATAGCCGGTGAAAATTCACTGCCATAAAGCATAAAGAAACAGATTCCAGACACTAATACATTATTATTGCTATTAATGCAACAAATGGAACAAAATCAGAGACAAACACAGCAAAAGCTTCAAACGTTAGACACAACAGAACAAAATCTTCAAACGTTAGACACTACACTTGAACAAACACGTGAAGATTTAACTGCAGAGTTACTTAAAATCGAATATAAATGTCGAAAAGTCTGTAATGACGTAAAAACACAAATTTGTGAGCATTTTCAACCTATTTTTTCGCGGTATGAAAATGCATTACAGAATTACAAAGAGCCATAAAAGAACTGTAAACTATTGTTCATGAAAATCACGACACTTTGCAAGTTAAAATTGACTCAGTTGCATCTACCGATCCGGTTACGAAACTTGCAAAAACTCAGGAAAACCTAAAGGACACAGTAGATAAGATTTCAACACAAATGGGCACTGAAACTTGGTTCAGAAAAACGCACTGAGGAAATCAGTTCATTATCAGAGAAAGGAGCCGAACTTTCTGATCAGTTCACTAACTTATCTACAAAGGGAGATGATGATCTCAATGACACAAGACCTGTAGCCTTCACTGACACAGAAGAGTATGAACACATTAGAAAATTCAAACAAAATCAAAATCAAATCAATACGCAACACCAAAGAGAAATCCGGGAAGTACAAGACTCGTTGATGGTGATTGTGAATCTGGACAGTCGCAACAGATGGCTGCTGGCCATCTCTACATCTACATCTACATCTATACTCCGCGAGCCACCTTACGGTGTGTGGCGGAGGGTACTTATTGTACCACTATCTGATCCCCCCTTCCCTGTTCCATTCACGAATTGTGCGTGGGAAGAACGACTGCTTGTAAGTCTCCGTATTTGCTCTAATTTCTCGGATCTTTTCGTTGTGATCATTACGCGAGATATATGTGGGCGGTAGTAATATGTTGCCCATCTCTTCCCGGAATGTGCTCTCTCGTAATTTCGATAATAAACCTCTCCGTATTGCGTAACGCCTTTCTTGAAGTGTCCGCCACTGGAGCTTGTTCAGCATCTCCGTAACGCTCTCGCGCTGACTAAATGTCCCCATGACGAATCGCGCTGCTTTTCGCTGGATCATGTCTACCTCTTCTATTAATCCAACCTGGTAAGGGTCCCATACTGATGAGCAATACTCAAGAATCGGACGAACAAGCGTTTTGTAAGCTACTTCTTTCGTCGATGAGTCACATTTTCTTAGAATTCTTCCTAAGAATCTCAACCTGGCGCCTGCTTTTCCCACTATTAGTTTTATGTGATCATTCCACTTCAGATCGCTCCGGATAGTAACTCCTAAGTATTTTACGGTCGTTACCGCTTCCAATGATTTACCACCTATGGCATAATCGTACTGGAATGGATTTCTGCCCCTATGTATGCGCATTATATTACATTTATCTACGTTTAGGGAAAGCTGCCAGCTGTCGCACCATTCATTAATCCTCTGCAGGTCTTCCTGGAGTACGTACGAGTCTTCTGATGTTGCTACTTTCTTGTAGACAACCGTGTCATCTGCAAATAGCCTCACGGAGCTACCGATGTTGTCAACTAAGTCATTTATGTATATTGTAAACAATAAAGGTCCTATCACGCTTCCTTGCGGTACTCCCGAAATTACCTCTACATCTGCAGATTTTGAGCCGTTAAGAATGACATGTTGTGTTCTTTCTTCTAGGAAATCCTGAATCCAATCACAAACCTGGTCCGATATTCCGTAACCTCGTATTTTTTTCACTAAACGTAAGTGCGGAACCGTATCAAATGCCTTCCTGAAGTCCAGGAATACGGCATCAATCTGCTCGCCAGTGTCTACGGCACTGTGAATTTCTTGGACAAATAGGGCGAGCTGAGTTTCACATGATCTCTGTTTGCGGAATCCATGTTGGTTATGATGAAGGAGATTTGTATTATCTAAGAACGTCATAATACGAGAACATAAAACATGTTCCATTATTCTACAACAGATTGACGTAAGCGAAATAGGCCTATAATTATTCGCATCTGATTTATGACCCTTCTTGAAAATGGGAACGACCTGCGCTTTCTTCCAGTCGCTAGGTACTTTACGTTCTTCCAGAGATCTACGATAAATTGCTGATAGAAAGGGGGCAAGTTCTTTAGCATAATCACTGTAGAATCTTACGGGTATCTCGTCTGGTCCGGATGCTTTTCCGCTACTAAGTGATAGCAGTTGTTTTTCAATTTCGATATCGTTTATTTCAATATTTTCCATTTTGGCGTCCGTGCGACGGCTGAAGTCAGGGACCGTGTTACGATTTTCCGCAGTGAAACAGTTTCGGAACACTGAATTCAGTATTTCTGCCTTTCTTCGGTCGTCCTCTGTTTCGGTGCCATCGTGGTCAACGAGTGACTGAATAGGGGATTTAGATCCGCTTACCGATTTTACATATGACCAAAACTTTTTAGGGTTCTTGTTTAGATTGTTTGCCAATGTTTTATGTTCGAATTCGTTGAATGCTTCTCTCATTGCTCTCTTTACGCTCTTTTTCGCTTCGTTCAGCTTTTCCTTATCAGCTATGATTCGACTACTCTTAAACCTATGATGAAGCTTTCTTTGTTTCCGTAGTACCTTTCGTACATGATTGTTATACCACGGTGGATCTTTCCCCTCGCTTTGGACCTTAGTCGGTACGAACTTATCTAAGGCGTACTGGACGATGTTTCTGAATTTTTTCCATTTTTGTTCCACATCCTCTTCCTCAGAAATGAACGTTTGATGGTGGTCACTCAGATATTCTGCGATTTGTGCCCTATCACTCTTGTTAAGCAAATATATTTTCCTTCCTTTCTTGGCATTTCTTATTACACTTGTAGTCATTGATGCAACCACTGACTTATGATCACTGATACCCTCTTCTACATTCACGGAGTCGAAAAGTTCCGGTCTATTTGTTGCTATGAGGTCTAAAACGTTAGCTTCACGAGTTGGTTCTCTAACTATCTGCTCGAAGTAATTCTCGGACAAGGCAGTCAGGATAATGTCACAAGAGTCTCTGTCCCTGGCTCCAGTTCTGATTGTGTGACTATCCCATTCTATACCTGGTAGATTGAAGTCTCCCCCTATTACAATAGTATGATCACGAAACTTCTTCACGACGTTCTGCAGGTTCTCTCTGAGGCGCTCAACTACTACGGTTGCTGATGCAGGTGGTCTATAGAAGCATCCGACTATCATATCTGACCCACCTTTGATACTTAACTTAACCCAGATTATTTCACATTCGCATTCGCTAATAACTTCACTGGATATTATTGAATTCTTTACTGCTATAAATACTCCTCCACCATTGGCGTTTATCCTATCCTTGCGGTATATATTCCATTCTGTGTCTAGGATTTCGTTACTGTTCACTTCCGGTTTTAACCAACTTTCCGTTCCTAATACTATATGCACACTATTTCCTTCAATAAGAGATACTAATTCAGGAACCTTGCCCTGGATACTCCTGCAGTTTACCAATATTACGTTAACTTTTCCTGTTTTTGGTCTCTGAGGACGGACGTTCTTTATCAACGATGATAATGTTCTCTCTGGTAAGCCGTCAGGTATTTTATCGTTTCGCCCAAGGGGGGGTCCCTCTAACCTAAAAAACCCCCGTGTGCACGCCACACGTACTCTGCTACCCTAGTAGCTGCTTCCGGTGTGTAGTGCACGCCTGACCTGTCTAGGGGGGCCCTACAGTTCTCCACCCAATAACGGAGGTCGATGAATTTGCAACCATTACAGTCGCAGAGTCGTGTGAGCCTCTGGTTTAGACCCTCCACACGGCTCCAAACCAGAGGACCGCGATCGACTCTGGGCACTATGCTGCAGATATTAAGCTCAGCTTGCACTCCGCGTGCGATGCTGGTTGTCTTCACCAAATCAGCCAGCCGCCGGAAGGAACCAAGGATGGCCTCAGAACCCAAGCGGCAGGCGTCATTCGTTCCGACATGTGCTACTATCCGCAGCCGGTCACACCCAGTGCGTTCAATAGCTGCCGGAAGGGCCTCCTCCACATTACGGACGAGACCCCCCGGCAAGCACACCGAGTGCACACTGGCATTCTTCCCCGACCTACCCGCTATTTTCCTGAGGGGCTCCATAACCCGCCTAACGTTGGAGCTCCCTATAACTAATAGGCCCGCCCTCTGTGACTGTCGGGACCTTGCCGGAGAATCGGCCACTGGCCCAACAGTCGAGGCATCCTGTGGTGGCTCGGAAACGATGTCATCACCACTAGGAAGCACCCCGTACCTGTTGGAAAGGGGTAAGGCAGCTGCCACGCGGCCAGATCCCACCTTCGCCTTTCGGCCAGGCACGCGCGAGCCCACCACTGTCCGCCATTCACCCTGGAGTGATGGCTGACCGGTAAGATGCTCACTGCCGGAAGACGCAGCGACATCAGGGGTTCCATGTGATTCCAAGGCCACCGAAGTAGGCATAGGTCTCACCACAGTTGCCCCAACGCCACTACGAGCCGACGCCTGCGCCTCAAGCTCGATGAGCCTAACAGACAAAGCCTCCACCTGCCCCCGAAGAGTGGCCAATTCTCCTTGCGTCCGCTCACAACAACCACAGTCCCTACACATGACTATGTTTACCCTACTCTATACGGTGACAAATTCCCAAGATAATCTTCTGATGAGCTACTCTGATAATCAAGAAACACTCACTGAAATACGAGACGCGAAAAATACGCTAGGTTTTCCCTGAAAAACTATTTAAAAGCTAAGCGCAGCAAATAAGTACAAAATAAATTTCTCTCCTAACGATCAATAACTGTTAGTTTCTATGCAGAGCAGATAAACACAAATAGAATCCCTTCCTTAGTGGAAGGTCGTAAACAAAATGCAAAATAAACGCTTTATACAAACAGTACTCGCTGCTGCTGGTGCTCTCGCTCTGGCTGTCACAAGACTACAAGGAGTGAAGTGGGTCTGCACCTTTGATGGCCCACCAATACCATAATTTCTACAAGGACTGCAGTGGGTCTGCACCTCTGATGGCCCACCACACCATAATCTCTACCAGGACTACAGTGGGTCTGCTCTGTGATGACCTAGTGACTAATATCCTTCAAAAATTCGACTGACTCTGCTGTGGGTTTGCTCTGTTGTGGTCCATTACCTGTCTGCATGTCAAGAGTCAACATTATCTTTCTCTTGCAAGGAAAACACTACTTCTAGACTGCATGAAAATCCACTACTTCCATGGGCATTTTCTTTAACTGCTCAGACTTTGAAAAAAAAACACTGCAATTTTACTGTGATGAATGGTCAGGACTGTCTTTATGGACTGTGAGAAACTTTTAGCTTTTGACCAACATTGTATCAATAAGTGTGTGCATTTGATTTCTTTGTTATTGTAATTATGAAAAATTCTTCAAATCTGTATTGGCCACTGCCCAAAACAATTTGTAAAATTTTTTGTGGGGAGCATGGGGGCTATGTAAGTAGGCTGTTTAGGTTTTTATATTGGTAACGCCATGTAGCGCTCTGTATGAAAATCACTGGCTGTGCTGTGTTCAGTCTGTGGCTGGTTTGCATTGTTGTTTGCTATTCTAGTGTTGGGCAGCTGGATGTTAACAGCGCGTAGCATTGCGCAGTTGGAGGTGAGCCGCCCGCAGTGGTGGATGTGGGGAGAGAGATGGGGGAGTTTTGAGAGCGGATGATCTGGACATGTGTCCATCAGAGGCAGTAAATTTGTAAGACTGGATGTCTGAACTGATATATATATTACGGTTTTTGAACACTATTAAGGTAAATACATTGTTTGTTCTCTATCAAAATCTTTCATTTGCTAACTATGACTATCAGTAGTTAGTGCCTTCAGTAGTCAGAATCTTTTATTTAGCTGGCAGTTGTGGCGCTCGCTGTATTGCAGTAGTTCGACTAACGAAGATTTTTGTGAGGTAAGTGATTTGTGAAAGGTATAGGTTATTGTTAGTCAGGGCCATTCTTTTGTAGCGATTATTGAAAGTCAGATTGTGTTGCGCTAAAAATATTGTGTGTCAGTTTAGTGATGATCAGAATAAGTAAAGAGAGAAATGTCTGAGTACGTTCAAAAACGTAAGGGGTTTACCAGCACAATCATTCTTAAATTTTTCTAAGGGGACGTTTCATATGTCGACCCTTAGGGGAGGATACCTCACTGGAATCTTCTGATTTTTTCTTGTAGTATGTGTAATTAGTGCAGCTATTGTTTATTGCTAGCGCGTAGTTGTAGAGAGGATCTTCTTTGTAGTTGTAGTTTTTCATTGTTGTGCAGTAAAACTGTTGTGGCATGCATGTAGATTTGCACCAAGTATTTCTCAGCTGTGCTTGCAATTAAATAGATATTATTTTCAGTGCTATGTTAATGTGTTTTTTATTTTGCTCTTCAAATTGTGCTTTTCTGTGTTATCGTGTGAAATATTGTGACAATAATGGCGTGTGAACAACATAACACTAGGCTCCAAAGTAAACTGAGAAATAATAGTGACGACGAGCGTAGCTTATCAGCAGCACAGTGTAATGAATTAACAGACATTCAAAGTAGTAATTTGGTAATTGTGCATAGGGAAATGGAGTGGGCTGCAAATAATGGTGTGGACAGTAAAACAATTAGTGAACAGGGAAGCATTATCGATCGATCTGTCGGCAACAGCTCTCCTCAGGATTCCGAAATGACAGGACACAATCTTGCGAATACTGTAGATTCAGGTTTTGCGTCCTCACCGTTTTCTCAAATAAGTCAAGACACATTTTCTGCTTTTCAAAATGCGAATATAGCCGGTGAAAATTCACTGCCATAAAGCATAAAGAAACAGATTCCAGACACTAATACATTATTATTGCTATTAATGCAACAAATGGAACAAAATCAGAGACAAACACAGCAAAAGCTTCAAACGTTAGACACAATGGAACAAAATCTTCGAAAGTTAGACACAACAGAACAAAATCTTCAAACGTTAGACACTACACTTGAACAAACACGTGAAGATTTAACTGCAGAGTTACTTAAAATCGAATATAAATGTCGAAAAGTCTGTAATGACGTAAAAACACAAATTTGTGAGCATTTTCAACCTATTTTTTCGCGGTATGAAAATGCATTACAGAATTACAAAGAGCCATAAAAGAACTGTAAACTATTGTTCATGAAAATCACGACACTTTGCAAGTTAAAATTGACTCAGTTGCATCTACCGATCCGGTTACGAAACTTGCAAAAACTCAGGAAAACCTAAAGGACACAGTAGATAAGATTTCAACACAAATGGGCACTGAAACTTGGTTCAGAAAAACGCACTGAGGAAATCAGTTCATTATCAGAGAAAGGAGCCGAACTTTCTGATCAGTTCACTAACTTATCTACAAAGGGAGATGATGATCTCAATGACACAAGACCTGTAGCCTTCACTGACACAGAAGAGTATGAACACATTAGAAAATTCAAACAAAATCAAAATCAAATCAATACGCAACACCAAAGAGAAATCCGGGAAGTACAAGACTCGTTGATGGTGATTGTGAATCTGCACAGTCGCAACAGATGGCTGCTGGCCATCTCTACAAGGAGTGAAGTGGGTCTGCACCTTTGATGGCCCACCAATACCATAATTTCTACAAGGACTGCAGTGGGTCTGCACCTCTGATGGCCCACCACACCATAATCTCTACCAGGACTACAGTGGGTCTGCTCTGTGATGACCTAGTGACTAATATCCTTCAAAAATTCGACTGACTCTGCTGTGGGTTTGCTCTGTTGTGGTCCATTACCTGTCTGCATGTCAAGAGTCAACATTATCTTTCTCTTGCAAGGAAAACACTACTTCTAGACTGCATGGAAATCTACTACTTCCATGGGCATTTTCTTTAACTGCTCAGACTTTGAAAAAAAAAACACTGCAATTTTACTGTGATGAATGGTCAGGACTGTCTTTATGGACTGTGAGAAACTTTTAGCTTTTGACCAACATTGTATCAATAAGTGTGTGCATTTGATTTCTTTGTTATTGTAATTATGAAAAATTCTTCAAATCTGTATTGGCCACTGCCCAAAACAATTTGTAAAATTTTTTGTGGGGAGCATGGGGGCTATGTAAGTAGGCTGTTTAGGTTTTTATATTGGTAACGCCATGTAGCGCTCTGTATGAAAATCACTGGCTGTGCTGTGTTCAGTCTGTGGCTGGTTTGCATTGTTGTTTGCTATTCTAGTGTTGGGCAGCTGGATGTTAACAGCGCGTAGCATTGCGCAGTTGGAGGTGAGCCGCCCGCAGTGGTGGATGTGGGGAGAGAGATGGGGGAGTTTTGAGAGCGGATGATCTGGACATGTGTCCATCAGAGGCAGTAAATTTGTAAGACTGGATGTCTGAACTGATATATATATTACGATTTTTGAACACTATTAAGGTAAATACATTGTTTGTTCTCTATCAAAATCTTTCATTTGCTAACTATGCCTATCAGTAGTTAGTGCCTTCAGTAGTTAGAATCTTTTATTTAGCAGGCATGTATAATTTTTCTAAGGGGACGTTGTAAGGTTAAGTGGACTTTGTATGTAAAAACCGTTGAGAATCATTTTGTGAAGACCACACACCAGTGGAAAAACAGTTGAGTACAGATATGCAAGTTGAGATCACGTGAGTCGAATTGACTTGACGTGGTGTGATGTGGTGGACAATGTAAATGAACCCAGACATGAAGGTGCCATGAACTGGCAGCGCCATGATGGCCAGTGTGAATTGGCCCTAACAACGATAAAATTTATTAGTGACCAAAACAAACTTCATAACGTATATGCATGATCAATTTTGTATGGTAAAGTGCTGAGAAGCGAAACAACGTTCCAAAAACCGACATTTATTTGCTACCGAAAAAATAAACACATCATACAATATTTAGAAGGGAATAAATAGACCCTGTTCACTTCACCCATTATTTGTTTTACATAACTGGTAACGCCATCTCAACTCTGTTTTGCCCTTCATTAGAGCTGACTTTTTCACTGACAATGTTATTTAATGCAAATTGCCTCATCAACTTACATTGTTATTTGTATACAGTGTGGGAGTCATTGTAGAACCTAGACAATTTTTAGTTTTCCGATATCTGTCCTCGCTTGTGGAAGAACACCCAATGAAAATATAAACAACTCGTCTTGTAATATTTGCAGCTTGTCGCAAAAACAAAGCACAATAATAAAATAAACACTAAGAAGGCACAAATTCACAAAATCAACTAATACAAAAAAAGTGACTGTGCCGAAAATAAGTTCACTTCCGTTGTTAACAGACGAAGACACAGTCAAAACTTTCTTCTCAAGAAACCTCTGATGTAATGTGACATGACTTGATGGTCTTTTGAAAGACTGTGTGAATGCAGCCATTTGAAATGCATTGCAGAATGTTTAGGTGTGGTGTGGCATGACGTGGTTGCTAGTGTGCACTTGCCTTGAACCAGCCTCCAGTGTCTGTGGTTGGGGGTTAACGTGCAGATTTTCGTTACCTATAGACTCCAGCTTTACACCCTACCAAACACATGTGATCTTTGAAATAACGTATGTTTAAGAAAAAATGGTGCCTATCCAGTTTTGAATGTATCAAGACAATTGCAACACAGTCAGGTAACATTTGTAATATTGAACTGATGTAAAAAAATTTATTATGTATAGTGAAACAATACAAATGCAATTATGTCACAAAAGGTTATAGCGCTGTGCATATAAAATGTTTAAAAATATTGCATTTCATGTTCTGTTAATAACATTGTATATTCTAATACAGGTAATGGTTTGAGAATGAACGGGAAAGTTCGAAAAGTGTCGCTAGTACAAATATTATTTGTAACTCTGACAGAAGCCTTCATTAATAAATTGTAAATATACTGAGCTGTGGATCCCAATACCAACACAGTGATGGAGTTATGTAAAAACCATGTTCTATACATCTATTTACCGGTGCTTATACAGGCTCGAATTTCTTACATGGGCATTGCCACACCGCTGCCCTTATGTGCAAGTTCATTTATTTTCCGATGATTCCGCGTCCTCAAAACAAAAGCCATGTTGCTAGTAAAATAAGAAGTTCCAATGTCTCTATTGAACACCTCACAAACTTGAAATGTACGAAAAGCAATAACATCTCTGTTATTGAAAGCCTCCAATCCAGAAACACCTTTAACGGTACTACCATCTTACCATACAACAGCAACTGTTATCCAGCCATTACCATGTTGTGCAGCTGTACTTTTGGTAACAGTAAAGTTCAAAACACCTCCACAAAATGTAGACGGGCCCTGAAGAATCACTTGACCTCCAAGCCCTGACGTTGTAGTAATTTCAACATCATCTATTGCCTTATAAACTGGAAGGCGCGAACGCCTAAATCTCCTCCTATAGCGGGGCATGCTACCTGTGTAGTCTTCGATGCTGCTGCATGCGCGGCTGCACGACGACTGACTCCGTCTTACTGATAACACCACTTATATAGCAGCGCAACAGGAAGTCCTTATCACTCCCACTCAACTTGAATTTAGTGCTCGCGGTGACTTGTTAAAACTAGAGTCGCTCTTGCCCCACCACCCGCCTCCCAGCGTACATTTCAAGTTTGTGAGGTGTTCAATAGGGACATTGGAACTTCTTATTTTACTAGTAACATGGCTTTTGTTTTGAGGACTCGGAATCATCGGAAAATAAATGAACAAGAGGGTGTTTGTCTTTGGGTCAAAGGATCCGGAACTCGTTATGAAATAAAACTTGTTGGTGTTATTGTTTATTATTATGAGCATTGAATAAAGTGTGTGTCCTTCAACCCTTTTCTTTTTAAAAAAAATACACACTGGTCTTGCCAAAAGCCGAGAAGCGATTCTTCTTGGTGTTGTAGCACTCAGAGGCACTCTGGGATGCTCTCTGTGTGAGGCACCTCTGGGTAACTCTGTGGGCTGCCGCTAGATGGCAGTCACTGAAGCTGGAAAGGCAACGTAGGCGACTTTCAAGATTATGACAAGTGAAATTATTTCTATGGGAGTTGCGCATCTTTTAGCCAGTTTACTTAAGAGAACGTATAGAAGAAAAACAGACCAACAAACATTGTTAAGTGAAATGGGCATGTCAGAGGGATTGTCTGGGGACATGCAATATGTCAATGAGGGAGCTATCAGTTGATGACGACTTTACATTCGAAAATTATTTTTGAATGGGTCAAAACAATTCTGAAATATTTTTGAGCTAAAGTTCTGGCTGTATACTAATTTTAATAGATGTGTGCTAGATGCTGTGTCAGTCTGCAGCAGCTTAAAAATCAAAACGTAATATCTTTTCATTGGAGACACTGCAATCAACACATTGCATTCCAAAGAACATTATTTTTAATTTTTTATGTGGAATACTGCAACCTATCTACAATAAACTGAATGTACATCAGAAAGTAAAGTGTTTTTCTCAACAATACTGTTTTGTTTTTATTTTTGGTTAGTCAAGATTGATAGGTTACAGGTGCTGTACATATAACTCTACTTAAACTTGTAACCGAACTTTGTACTACTTTACAGAAAAGTCATTACTCAATGATAGCGCCAATATGAACACTGTTGTATTTTCATAGAATTTTAATTAAGGTCAAATGTAGGTATAAATCTCTAAAGCTGCATTCCACTATAACATTTATAGTCACTGATTAAAGCAACAAACTGTTATCTTTATGCAGTAAAAAAAAATCTTTACAGTGCTGACTGTACTGAAGTATAGTAATATGAACCTCAGGTACTTCACGTTCTCAGTCACAATATGTTTAAGCCTGACTCACTGTCGTCAACACTGGCGCCAACAGTGTTGGTCCAATGTGTGTATTGATGAAATACCAATGGAACCAACATTGGTCCCAGTATTAGAACAGCTCTGTTGCTTGTGAATATTTCGACCAAACATCAAAGGCTGTTTGGATCTATATCGAACACTGGCCAAACATTGGAGCTAGTGTTGTTTGTTTTGGTTGTTGTTTGGAAACCTGTGTTTGTTGCTGATACATCCAGGCTGGATATCTGAAGACATGGTGTCTCAATAACAGTGAAATAACATGCAAATTTTTGAGTTGGCGCTTTACCAGCAGGAAATAGATTTGTGGGATCAAGGACAAACCCAAGATTTTGTCAAAGAGGAGGTAAAAATGCTCATGTTTTTATTCATTCTGAAAACCAATTTATTTCTCTTTTAATTTTAGGTACATAATGCCCTTTTGGGTTATCTTTATGTAAATATTATTTGCTCTCTAACCTTGAGCAACAAAAAAATTTCTTATATGTACAATCTTAATGTTGGGCTGAATAACATGTAATATTAATGGGCTCACACCTCTTTTGATAATAGCTATCTTTTTCCTACTCCAGTCTTGCATTTAAATTTCCGAAATATCTGAAACCAAGTATCAATTCCTTCCGCACTTCAAAGCATCCCAAGTTCCCCAATTCAGCTTCAAATTACACATCTTTCCTTTCATTAAAATTCTTCCTTATGTGGTCAAGAACTTCTTTTTAAATTATTATTTCAACAGTGAACTTTATATTATGATAACAAAATTTATTTATAAACTAGAACAGAATACACAAATACTATGAGCTACAGTTTTGGGACTCTAATATTGATTCACTCATTGATTTCAACTAGGCTTGTAATGTATGTGATATCACAAATGAGTTTGTGTCTATCCATAATAATATAGTTATGCACTCTTTAATGCTGATAAACTCCTCTGCAATATAAAAATAGGTTATCGTTTATATAATGTTTATTTACAAAAACGTTATAGCTGTGAAAGTTAGACTCATATTTTTTGTATGAGTATTATAAGTAAGTGATTTGTTTTTTGAAAAGTTGCAATAGATGATACTCCAATAATTGTTTTTTTGGTGTCTGAAAATTTGAATAAAGTGTGTTTTCAGACTAGAAAATATGGATGACAGACAGAAAGATATGTAATTTTCTAAGAGCAATTGGTTACTTGTTTCAAGTTATAAATTCAAATTATAATAGGAGGCTTTTGTACGCAAAGTAAAAAATTGCAAATTACTCTATAAAGCATGATCTTGGTATTCTTTTTATACAGATAATCATTTTGGAAAGTTTGGATCCATATAATGAATAGATGACAACTAATCTAGGAGAAAACCAGTTTATCTAGATAGTGTCTTAAGTACAAATTTCATGAACTTACAATCACCTGACAACTGCATTGTATATTCAACTGGCTAGATGTGTTAGTTGTAGTGTATCTGATCTATGAGTTAGATTTCCCATGTTTGAACCACATAACACACAGTTTATACCAAATTCAGACACAAATCTAAGCTTTTGCCATATATTGTTTATACAAATCTTCTTTAGAACGTTTTTATCTTAACTCTGGTTAACTGAATTCATAATTTTTCTACTTTGCATATATATTTTGTACAGTAAAGAGTGTATTAAACCGTACAAAGAGAGAAATTAAACTGAATTTTCCAAACTATGTTTTCATTATCGAATAGATCGTCTGTGACAGGAGTATTTGTATGCATGTTTTACAGTTATTGTCCACAATCTCCTTTTATGTGTTTTATTTTTTTTTTTGCAATGACTAAATCAAATTACTCACATTCAAAACATCAAATGCAAAGGCTGCAGTCTGTTCATCAGACATACTTTTATTGACTTTGTACAGATGTTGGCTCCAATGTGTGGGAGCTGTCCCATAACTGCTGGTTAATGTTGGCACCAATGTGAGCACCAGTGTATGGATGGAGGGCTAAGATCTGTTTTGTCACTTCAAACAATGGTGTCTCACTTTATTAAAAAATAAGTGACGATAAGGAATTACTGAATGTTAGAAAGAAAGTCCTAGAGCATGGTAAAAGAACATTTTCCACATAGCACTGTAGTTATTTACTTAGTTGAATACGAAGTCCATTATTTTGGTATGAAGCTTTTCACTTACATAAGCAAGTGAAACAAACGATCCAGAGCAGAATGAGAATGATCTCCCTAGTGGCAGTTGCTGGAGCTCATAGGTGATGATGAGGGAAGTGACAGAATGCAAGATCCTTAAACACCTGTTAACTTTCGTAACTTGTGGTTAAGTTGGCATGATAGTGTGTAAGTTGGGTGTTTCCACATGTGAGATGAAATACACATGTGGTTGTAGGGAAATGACTTTTAAGTAATTCAAGACTCTGAAAACCAAGTTTATGTTCTGGTGAGTTCAGGGGCCCTCACACATTCACTAATATTGTCAAACCGTCAATATATTACCCATTTGAGGGTGCGCATTGACACATTGTCAATACTAGAAATATTGATGAGCAGTATTGATGGCCCTCAAAACATTCTCAGTATTGTCAATCTGTAGTGAATGTGTGAAGTCAAGTATTGACAGTCTGGCAATATTCTCCATTCAGATGTTGACAGAGCTTCATGAACCAGCCACAAACTTAGTGTGCACTGTTTATGTTTCCAATTCGCCTTTGTGTGTATCAAACCTCAGATTCAACTTTTCAAGGAGTCTTTTAACACAAAATAATTTTAATAGGCCTATGCAAGGTTAATCATTCCATATTCGGATGGTTAGCTGAGGATTCTTATTTTATTAATCTTAAAACATAGCATATAGCACAGGTTACAAATATGGTTCTCAGGTGAGACATGCGATGTCGTGAAAATGCCATAATATTTCGTTGGCGCAACTGACCGACATTTTAGGTGTGCAAACACACTGCTCAGGCTGAGAGCAAATTTTTCTATTTATAACATGCGGTCATGAACGTGCCAAATTTCGGTGACCAACAGCGCAGATATGCAGACTGGTAACGAGAGAGACAGTTACGTCATAATGAATGCGTGCGCAGAAGCTGTCAGTCATACTATGCACTGCCATCGGCCACCCCAGCGCCCTCCGCCGTGAGGTGCCTGCCGAAATACATGTCTGCACTGGCGTGTACCTGTCCTCTCCTCTAGCACCCGAATATCTATGTCGCCACCTCAGTGTCGTTCCTTGTATAACCAAATATTCTTCTTAGTGTTCGTTGTGATTTTAACACAGCCATAGCTGGATCCGATACCATGCTGAGTTCTTATAAGCAAATATGTCGAGTTGCGAATTTCCAGTGCTTCTTTAATAATGCTGTCGCCGTAGAAAGAGGTAGACGACAGAATATTGGTATTTCAATATTCCATACAATGTCCTGTACTCAGACAATGCTCAGCCATGGCAGCTTTCTCTAGATGATCCAGACGTGTGTATCGACGATGTTTGACACGTTTGTCCTCTATGGTGTGAGAAGTTTATCCAATGTATGATATCCCACAGCTACAGGAAGCCTTCCTATTTTCGAAGAAACACCGCCAACGTATGGCAAGAC
This sequence comes from Schistocerca nitens, assembly GCF_023898315.1. NCBI lineage: Eukaryota > Metazoa > Arthropoda > Insecta > Orthoptera > Acrididae > Schistocerca > Schistocerca nitens. The sequence goes on along the minus strand of NC_064614.1, from coordinate 621,082,971 downwards.
ACCCATTTCTCTTTGTTCTTCACATTCTTCCTGCTCCTCACTTTGTCTAGCACACACCAGATGTAAGGCATGGCGAATCTCCTGTTCAGAATATTCAGTCTCTAAAAATGTTGTAATGGGTAGCTTAGCTTACCAGGTAAGCTGTCAGAATCTGATATGGCTCGTGCTCTGTGAACCAACGTACTAAGCACGCCACTTCATTGAGCAGGATGGTGACAGCTGGTGGCCTTAAGCATAAGTCCATGTGTGTAGGTTTACAATACACAATTTAGACAAGGTGCCATCCTCTTTGCTCTGCACCAATTTGTCCAGGAATGGTGGTTCGCTGTTTTTCTCCATATCCGTCGTAAATTTGATGCCCAAATGAAGAGAATTTAGGAGTTGCAAAAATGAATCCAGCGGCGCAATGACATAGAGCCAGATGACAAAGGTGCAATCCAAAAGCCAATGTATTTTTCAGCTCTCGCCTAGAAATCTAGCATAAACACAGATTCATACATACAGGCCACCCCAGCTGTCACCATCTTGAACAATAAAATGTATTGCTTAGGACATTGGTCCACAGAGCACAAGCTGTATCGAACTTTGACGGATTATCTGATAAGCTAGGCCACGTCCTAATGGTATTTTTAGAGAATACATATTTTGAACGGGACATTCGCCATGCCTTATGCCCTGCACGTGCTAGGCAAAGTGAGGAGCTGGAAGAAAGAGAAGAACAAAGAGGAATGCTCTTCTTGCCATATATTCGCGATATTTCATCGAAAATAGGAAGATTATTGGAGAAATACAGAAGTTAGATGTGTGTTTCGTCCACCACCGAAGCTCAGAGCGCTTTTAGGCTCCGAGAAAGATGATCTTGGTTTATAAAGCCCTGTTGTCTATAAGATTTCTTTCTAGCTGCAGAAAATCATACATTGGATAAACTTGTTACACTGTGGAGAACACACTTTTGGACTTTGCCAGAGAAATCTACAGTGGCTGAGTATCGTCTCAGTACATTACTTTGTATGGCATACAGGAACACCAAACATATGTCGTTGACCTCTTTGTACTGGGACAGCATTATTAAAGAAGCAGTATAAATTTGCAGTTCGACTTATTTGCTTAACAGGGACACAGGATAGGAACTCAGTATGGCATGGGACCCTGCGCTGACCGTGTTAAGATCACAGCGAACATGAAGAAGAACTGTTCGTCGAACAAGGGATGAGACTGTGGTGGCGACATAGATATTCGATTGACAACAGGAGGATGGGCATATGCCAGTGCGGACATGTGTTTCGACATGCACCTTCCGACAGAGGGCGCTGGGGCGTCCGACGGCAGTGTACAGTATGACTGACAGCCTCCTTGCGTGCATTCATCGTCCAACAAGTGGCTCTCACTACTGATCTGTGTATCTGCGCTATTGATCACCGATATTTGGCGCATTCACGCCTGCACAGTTTCTTCTCTGTCATAAATGGGAAACTTCAGTTACAACTCGAGCAATGTGTTCACAGTACCCAAACATATGAGTCAATTGCGCCGACGAAATCTTGTGGAATTTTCACATCTGATGTCTCACCTGAGGACCATACTTACAACCAGTCCCTTGGGAAAGCCTCAAACAACATAGCACAGTATGAAATTTTCACTCTGCAGTGGAGTGTGCGCTGACGTGAAACCTCCTGGCAGATTAAAACTGTATGTTGGACCGAGACTCGAACTCGGGACCTTTACTACTCGTGCACAAGTTCTCTACCAACCGAACTACCCAACCATAGCTCACGACACGTCCTCACAGTGGTAGAGCACTTGCCCACGAAAGGGAGAGGTCCCGAGTTCGAGTGTTTATCCATCTCACAGTTTCAATCTGCCACGAAGTTTCATATCAGTACAAACTCCGCTGCAGAGTGAAAATTTCTTTCTGAAAACATCCCCCATGCTGTGGTGAAACCATGTCTCCACAATATCCTTTCTTCCGGGAGTGCAAGCTCTGCAAGTTTCGCAGGAGAGCTTCTGTGAAGTTGAGTAGGTGGGAGATGAGGTACTGACGGAAGTAAACATAGCACCGATTAGTGAATCACATAGGTGATGGAAAAATGCTTCCACCTGGAAAAACACGTTTTTATCTGCAGTGACTAATAAAAGGTCATGCAAAATGTATATCAGTTTCACTAAATCATTACAAAATGTAAAAAAAAAAGTTTTACATTAATTGCCTGAACATATTCTTGCCAGCCAGATATATTTCTTCACAGGTTTCCATATAATTTCACTAATTGTGTATGTTGATATTACGGAACTAAAATTCAAGCAGCAAATGACCTATTAATTTCTCGCCAACAGCTATTGATCCATAATAACGTACTTCCTTCTCTATTTTATTATATATCGACGTTAATAATTTGTCCTTACATGCAGGACTGATTCGAAAATAGTTTTGAAGACTTTTTGAAACATAATTCCAATTTCAGTCACTAAACCAACATGCGGGAAGTCGCTCCTATTTTTCGCCATTTTCTAACCAATGTCCTCTTTTTCTGTGTTTTCTGTTGTTACAGCTAATATATAATTGCGTACACGCTTTCTTTAGTGTTCGACATTTTTACCCTGCAAAATCGCGCTGCCAACTGAAAATATTGCGTTACGAAATGAAAATATTACGTGGGAAGATATTACAAACTATATTGTCAATAAAGCCGGGTTCACATACGCAATTTATGTGAGACCACAGCTTTCTGTAGTGCACTGTGAGCTACCGTTCGCATTGGACGCAACTAATTATACTTTTCACAACTTTCAACATGGCGACAACTGAAATTATATGGTGGGGTATTAATATTATAGTGTAGCTCGTGGCATTAGAGCTGTGACAAGGTTAGAGCTGTGACAAGGATAGATTTGGAGACAGATTTGGCGCAGGGATAAATCAGGGGCGACAAACTCATATACAACAGAAATAACACTCAAAGACAAAAATGCTGTCTGCAGTGTTTGCCAAACCATCCAAAAACTGGCAGTGAATGTCATCTGCAGACTCGCCACTCTTCCAAGATATTAGAATGTTATTGTATTCGTTGATATACGCATTTCGAATAAGTAATTCCTAGTTTAGCAGCTGTCACATCACATTCGGGGGCTATTTTCCACTTATGATCCATAATTTATACAGTGCTTCATCTCACAAATCAGGAATTTTATACAAATGGCTTTTTTGATTACATTTTAAGTGTATTTATTTAGTGATCGAAAAATCTTTCACGATTGTGGGATAGCCCTACAACACTGGTTTGCTAGTACTGCGTGCATGCATGTCCACACACACAGAGACACACACACACTGATACAGAAAATTAAACATAGGTTGTTGGTATTGTAAAGTCAGGTTCATACAGGGATCTAATGTGGCGCCACAGCTTGTGCTTTTTTGTAGTGGCATCATGAGCAACTGTTCACACAGGACGCCATAAATTCTATGCAGTTGCACAGATTTCAGTACAGTTTCAATTGAAATCGTATGGGTGGGTATGAACGTTATAAGGACCAGTTGTACAATCTCAGATTAAATCCAGGAATAGCTAACTCAGGAATAGGCTAATCATGGCTTAAATTGGAACACGCATTGTATGACAATATTTTATTCCCTGGTTTGTTATTCCTGGAATAACATTCCCATCCAGCTAAGTCGGTAACAACTTAAGAGCACAATGTGTATTTTCGTGAACGTCATTTCATATTTACTTTAGTCGTTGTCTACAAATATAGCATGTCTAACATGAGCGATGAGCGTTCCAGATTGCAAAATTACTCGTTTGATGATATGTTGCCACTGGTAGATAATGTAGGTGAGTTCAAGGGAGTAGTAGAAAAAACGGTAACCTCTGCAGTTTCATTGAGTCAAAACATAAGTGCAAGAGATTTAACTAAGTTTTTAACGTACTTGCATGTATAACAGTATAAAGATCTATCGCACAGTAAGTTAAAGGATCAGGTATTTCTTGTTTCACCAGTAGGGGATCTTTCTAGATTTTCGAATAAAGTATGTGAAAAAAAATGCAACAGTTTCCATTCATAAACTTCATGCATATCAAAAGGCCAGCTACTACAGACATACGATTTTTTTCTCCAAGAAAGAAACACATCAATATTATGCCTAGAAAAGATAGCAGAGGCTACAGATCAGTGGCGCCCCATACCTGGAATGTAAGTTCCAAGTTGTGCACAACGAAATTTACGATTTTATAAAGTTGTCAAGGGAAGGACGCCACAGTCCAAGCAGGGATGTAATACAAAAGCAATTGTGAAATGCTGTCTGCTTTGTGAAATAGTTGGTCTTTTGAGGTCTCCAACTGGGACAATACATACATACTGAGACTTATTTGACTGACAATCCTGAGAGGTTGAAAGGTGGATACACTGAGCCACAGCGCCAGAGATCGCGCTATATTGTTCTGCCGCCTCCACTGGCACAGTGATTATTGAGAACTCGTAGTGGGAGTGCTTGTCCAGGACTGGTAGTAGTCAGTTGGTGTTCAGATGTGCTAGTAGGGAGTGCTTGCTGAGATGTGATACTGAAAGGTTCTTGTTCAGATGTGGTAATAGCGAGGCGGTGTGGAGATATATTGTAATTATGAGAGTGATTTTGGTCAATATATGAAGGTAACGAAACTTGATTTATTTTTCATTATTTCCATGTTTTAAATAATGTGTCATTACAGGTTCAGTCAACAAAGCATCTGGCTTGTGTTCTTGGATTAGAGTGTAATTGTGGTTCTCTTGAGTAATTATGGTATTTGTATTTTCTTTAATTAATTCAGTATAATGTTATTTAAAAATTGTTGTGTTGTTGAAGAAGAACCGTGCCAGATGCGTACGTTGAGTCATACTTCCACACACAGAACAGTTACACTTGTGCTTTGGTTTCGTAGGTTTTATAGTTGCTGGGGACTTAATTAATTAACTGTGTTAATGAAAATTTCCATTTCATTCTTTGTTATTGTTCTAAGCAGTCAGATTGCGTAATAATAACAGTCAGGGCCAACCGTTTACGAGACTTCGTAAACGGACAGACAGCTACTAAAGCAAAAATTTAAAATTATTTTCATTTCATTTAATTAAGCCCCCATGCACGTGGCGACCACTGCTTCGGATCGTCCCTTGGAATTCTTCTGATTGTAAAAATATTAGGCAGTAGTATTGTTGTAGTAATTTGTAGTTTAGTAATTGTAGTCTATATTGCATGTGTAGATTTGGTAATTGGCATTCTTCTAATGGTATTTTTCAAAATTTTTGTTGTTGTCTTGTCTATGGGTTTGACAATTTAGTGCAATTATTTCAATTGTTCGATTAATCGTGTTTGAGGGAAACATTTCGTGTGAATGGTATTGTTGGAGATAAAGTGTCATTGTGTGTAATTTCATATAGTGACGAGTTTTGTATGTTTTGTAAATGATTACGCGGTCGATGAAAAAGGCAAAAATGATGGACAGTGAGAATGACGAAATTGTTGACATGGCGAACTCGCCAACACAGGACAACAGTATGATGAATAATCGAGTTGAAAACAATGTAATAAGTCGGGAAAATAGTCCGGAACCATTTCAAAATTTTTCTCAATCAGAAAATTCTCAGAATACGAGATTAACGATAGAAAATTCGGGAATAGTATTGAACACAGATAGCTTTACAGCTATGACGAACGAAACTGGTTTTGCGGAAAATGTTAGGGGCGAAAGGAATTTCGAACAAGTTAATACGGAGCAGTTGATGGGTGTAATATTAAATTTGGGATCTGAATTAAAAACAGTGGTAACACGGTTAGACTCACTGGGGTCACAGTTGGGATCACAAATAGGAACAATTAAAACAGAGATGGAAACAATGGAAACACGGTTTGACTCACTGGGATCACAGTTAGGATCTGAATTAAAAACTGAGATAGGAACAATGGAAACACGATTAGACTCACGAATAGGGACATGTTTCAAAAATATGAAAGATGAATTAAAGAAAGAAATCAGAGAAGAAGTACAACCGATTTTGAATGCTCACAATAATAGATTAATTGCAGTAGAGATTAGACAAAGGGAACAGGATAGAGAACAGGAAGAGAGAGATCGCGTGATAGTACAGAAATTTTCAGAGTTAAATTTACAGTGTGCACACGATAAGGAAGAGATATTTGAGAGAATCGAGGAATCCGTACCAAATGACAGAATAAATAATCTAACACAACAATATGAACAGTTAACTACCAAGTGTATCAACACTGAAACCCGAGTCGCAACACTTACGGAAGACGTAAGTAAACAGAAAGAAAAAATAGGTGACTTAACGGAAAGAGTTGAGGAGATTTCAGATAAATTGACAAGTCTTAGTTTAAATAGGGATAGAGATTCAGATGATACAGCTCCATTACCATTTGCAGAAACCGAAGAGTACCAGAACATAAATAAGCATGTTGAAAATCAGGAAAAAATTAATGAACGCGTTAAAAGGGAAGTTGAGGCATTACGAAAGCAAGTCAAACAAATCGAAGGCGAAATTATAGGAAAAGACAGCAGAGGAAATTTAGAATCACAGATAGCAGAGGGCTTTGAAGAAAATAATTTGTTTCATTTACGGGACGCAACAAGAGAGCGCCAGGCGCGCGAACTTGACAAAAATCGACATTCAAACTGGGACAGATGCGGTAGGTCTTTGTCGCCACGAGGCGAAAACTTTGACTATAAACACTTCTTGACTGTTCGGAAGATTAAGATATTTCGCAATTCTAAGAATGACATACATCCATGTACATGGCTTGATCAATTTACGTACGCACTTCCGCCAAATTTGCCACTAAGTCACAAACTGAAATTTATGTGCAGCTATTAAGTCCTCAGGGGATTCACTACTCTAAGTGAATATGTGCCGTAGCGAGCATAGGGCCCCGAGCTGTAGTGGTGTTATTTCCCTTTTAGTTTTCTGCACCGCTGCCTACTCTTTCACTATTCTTTGTATCTATAAAAACAACTCTTCTACTATCCATCTATCTAGACAGTAGGTAAAGAATAACCGGATTTGACTGTTTTACCCGAAAGTGACTTTGGAAATTACCGTTTGGACTTACTATATTTTCTGCAGCATTCATTCGTAGTATAAAAGAAATTTTACCTGTTTATCTTCGTGACAATATTACTTCATATGTTGACGACATTCTTATTGCTAAACGTTCTTGGAGTGAGCACAACAAAATTTCGGATTCATTATTACGTATTTTTGCAAGAGTTGGCATTACAGTGAACTTAGAAAAATCTGAATTTGGTCGTTCTCAGGTGAAATTTCTCGGTCACATTATTTCTACAGAAGGTATTCTTCCTGATTCAGAAAAACTAGACGCTATTCGTAATTATGCTGTTCCTTCCACAAAACATGATGTTCGTAGTTTCCTTGGTATCTGTAATTTTCTTAGACGCTTTGTTAGATTGGATGATTTGGCCACACCTCGTTTACACATTTCAGTTATGCACACTTTGGTCCCAGAAAATGCTTTAGTAAATTACGAGAAAATTGTTACTTCAGTAATATGGAAAAACGTATTCGATCTGTTCTTGCCAAATGCAAATTATGTCAAATGGCTAAGCCTCCAACGATTTCTCACAGAGCACCGTTGTTTCCTATCATTCCAGCGAAATTAAAGGACATGGCTGCAGTCGATTTGTTCGGTCCAGTGGTTCGTTCTACTAATGGTTTTGCGTACATTTTCGTAGCAGTGGAACTGACATCAAAATATGTGTGTTTTACACCGTTACGCAAAGCAACAGCTCGTTCAGTATCTAACGCTTTCATCAAACATTTTCTTAAAGAAGTTGGTCATGTTGATAAGGTTATATCAGATAATGGATCACAGTTTCGCTCTAAAATTTGGCTTCGTACTCTACGGCGTCGGAAGATTAAACCAATTTTCATTTCACTTTTTCACCCTCAATCTAATGCTTCAGAGAGATGGATGAAGGAAATCAATAAATTGTGCCGTCTTTATTGTCATCAGAATCACAGAACTTGGGATCAGTATCTTCATATTTTTCAAAACATTCTGAATGAACTTCCTAATGACTCAACTTCTTTACCGCCTCTATTGATATTAAAAAATAAAGTACCAACAAATCGCATTTCTGAAATCGTTCCTTTTCCGCCTTCACGGAAACTGCGGCATTCTGAAGTTGTCAACCTGGCTCTACAAAATATTGCATCGGCGGCTGCTAGAAGAGAGAAATCAGCTAAGCGTCCTGGTCGTTTAAAAATCTTGTCAGTTGGCCAGAAGGTGTTAATTAAGTCCCACCGTTTATCTCATAAAGGAAAAGGCTTATGTCGCAAATTTTTTCTGCTTTATAACGGTCCGTATAGAGTTCGCAAAATTATTCATGATAACACTGTTGAAGTAGAAACTCTTAAATCTCGGCGCTCTAAGGGAATACATCATATATCGAACGTAAAAATTTTTGTAGAATGACATACTTTAGAGAAACTAACAGCTACGTAAACATGCGGAGAATGCAAGAGTACCGCGCTGTGTTTTGGCGGCGGCACATACTCAAAGCAACAGTCAGTTTGCGCGCCGCACAAGGCAGTCGTTGACCGCAAACAATCACATCCTACGTCACGCGCCTACAGCTGATCGAGCGCTCAGTGCGAATGCACTGACAGACGTAAATAAATACACAGTTTAATTTCTCCGAATAAATTCTGTATAAAGCTATAAGGACTTCATAAATTATGTTATTAACGTTCAGTATTTTTCAGGATACGGTTGTATAAAGTATTTAAGACCTTCAGGTAAATTCTGTGCGTGTCCGACGTTAAGACGACTTGCTTTGGAGAAAATTTTCAGGAAGAAGGTCATTTCGAAGAAGAAAGTAATAAACAAAAAAAGGTAACGGTTAATTGAGTTTATTTTTCAGGTAACATAATTCCACTTAGGTACGTACTTCAGACGTAATTTGCTGCTTGAGATTACGTGATTCATACTTTGTGCTAATTTCATGTTCTATGAATTTACTAGTGAAGCGACGTGCTTACGTATATTAACTGATTTTGACAATGATTAATTAATGAACAGGGTTGTTATTTGTATATATTATGCATCGCTTGGCTGCTATGCTTTTTCACTGATGTCATATTTTTCTATTATGTGCCTGCTGTGCTTATTTATTTAAATTATAATTGTCACCTGATTAATTGTGCTGATGTGGTTAGATATGTAAGTTATACTTTGTGATTTATCTGCTTGCGCCTTCATGTTTACTTATTAAGATTACATATAAACATTTATTTGCTTATGCTGATATGATGCTAATGACCTGTTTATTATGATAGATAACATATTTGCTGCCTTGCTTATGGATTGCATATTTACACATTTCTGTTTTGTTGTCATAACTACTCTTCAATTTAGTATATAGAAATGCTGATATACTGTGTACAAACATAGAGACTAGGTTACACTATGGTATTAATTGTAGATTGTTCGCTTGGCAGAGCCTTGTTATAGGGATTGTGCTGCATCCACTTGTTGACATTCTGTTCTCTACTGGTATATTTACTCGCTATTGCATGTTTTGCTTACGCTCAGTGCCTTATATTTTTAAGATAAGAAAATGAACTGCTATAATTCGACGAACGACATTAGTAAAAGAAAGTCATAGAAGTCACATGAGCTGAGGTTTTATGGAAGCTGTATAAATTTATGCTAATAGGAAGGAAGCTAACGACATGACAGACCAAAACTAGGTTTAGACCATTGACAGTATTACACTGCATTTTCGTGAGCAATTGAAATAGGAAGTGACAATTGACACAAAAAATACTCCACATGTTTGCTTCTGCTATGATTCTTGAAGTGGTGTACACACTGTGAAATGTTATGATCATTCACACTCCGTAATCGTACTTAATTACTGAGAGTTATTCGAACTAAGGTCTGTTAGAGGTCATGTATGCATTTCTTTTATTTAATGATGGACAAGGAACCAAAATGTATCTTATAATTTATAATGAGTAGAAGATTTGGGTCAGATGGATTATACAGAGGTTGTGTGTGGACACTGTGTCTTCGGATTGTATGGGATGATGAACTGAAGTTTGCACTAGGATTTTATCTGTACTTGTTCGAGGAGACTGACTAGAGGAAAGAGTTGTTATGGAAGTGAAATGATATTGGTGCTGAGGTTTATATGTATCGACGTATTATTGAGGTATTGAGATTATCTGAAGTTGATGATTATTGGAGTTTCGTGGACAAGAGGTAAGGTAAATGAGGTATTAGTGAAGTATTGAGATTAGTGATGATTATTGGAGTTTTGGTGGATAAGAGGTAAAGTAAATGAGGAGCATATTGTTTTTGTTGGTTTATATGGAACAAGGAGGATGAAGATGGCAGACTAGAACACTAAAGTGGAAGGAAGATTGTCTATACACACACTTTGTTAAATCACTAAGCAGTATACACTTTTTTTTTGAAGAGAGGAAGTATTTGCATATCTTGGCTTCCTGACAGTTGTTCAGCAACAGTACAATTTGATCTGGCTTGGCAAACATTGGTCTTGACATGATGACTATGACGTTGACTAACTATTATTGACTGTTATACATTGCTGCCACTACTACTTGATACACATGATGAACATAAAATTTTGACAGAATTGCATTTACACAGTTAACACTATTCAATTACACAGTAGTACTTAATGTGGATGAAAGATGAGTGGATGTGTTTTGTGTGTTTTCCTTTTCTAATCCTACCCACCTATCTCCTAAATATTATTTTATTTGTTGGTAGTGGCTTGCACTGACACCCATAAATGTTATAGGTTTACTGGTATTTGTGTATTGTAATAGTTAATAGGACAATTATCTGATATCATTTGTGTGTTTGTTATAATTTGTATGTTTAGTGTAAGAGCATTGATAATAATTTTGTAAAAGCAATTGTGTGTGCATTCAAACTATTGTTCATGCCTGAACTGTGTGATTAGTGATGGTGCTGCACTTTTCAACATGATGTGTGACATTTAGTCATGTTTAATTTCTGCTGATGAACTGTGTGATCAGTGATTGTAAAAATTATGGACTGTTACTTGTACCTTTTCTACATGATTGGTGCCACTAGGACATGTTTAATTTCTGCTTATAAACTCTGATGAACAGTGTGATCAGTGATACTGAATTTTATGGAACTCCTTCTGCTGAGAAATGTGACTTGTTTCTGTGTGTACCTGCTCAACATTGCTGGGTACCACTGATGGACTGCTTCTACTGAAATGGTGTTACTTGTTGATGTCTGCACCTGTTCAACATTGCTGGTGCCACTGATGGACTGCTTCTACTGAAAAGATGTCACCTGTTGATGTCTGCACCTGCTCAACATTGCTGGTGCCACTAATGGACTGCTTCTACTGAAATGGTGTTACTTGTTGGTGTCTGCACCTACTCAACATTGCTGGGTGCCACTGATGGACTGCTTCTACTGAAAAGATGTCACCTGTTGGTGTCTGCACCTACTCAACATTGCTGGGTGCCACTGATGGATTGCTTCTACTGAAATGGAGTCACCTGTTGCTGTGTGCACCTGATCAACATTGCGGGTGCCACTGATGGACTGCTTCTATTGAAAAAATGTTACTTATTGGTTTTTGCACCTGTTGACCATTGCTGGGTGCTACTGCTGGAACTGTCAACTGCTTATTCTTGAGCTATGGAAAGCGTTTATGTGAATATTTGTATAAACTGATTTTTGTGTATTACTGTTTGTGGAAAGTTATGAGACTCTTACCTGCACATATTCGTCATTGCTGACGCTATTGATTGAATTGTTTAACCACATAATACTTGTGTAAACTGTTATGTAAAGTCACATGTATGAAAGAATTTGTATTGCTTACTGTATTTTATATATTAGGTTATTGAAAGGTCAGTGCAAAGCCAAAATTTTATCTACTTATATGATATTTACGTATTAATATTATCTTTTATTTTTGTCTGTATTTTTTTGACGAATTTGGTGGTATTTTCACCACCAATGCTGGCAAAAATACCATCAAATTCTAGCCTGTGGAGGAAGGGCATATGAAAGGTGGCTACACTGAGCCACAGCGCCAGAGATCGCGCTATATTGTTCTGCCGCCTCCACTGGCACAGTGATTATTGAGAACTCGTAGTGGGAGTGCTTGTCCAGGACTGGTAGTAGTCAGTTGGTGTTCAGATGTGCTAGTAGGGAGTGCTTGCTGAGATGTGATACTGAAAGGTTCTTGTTCAGATGTGGTAATAGCGAGGCGGTGTGGAGATATATTGTAATTATGAGAGTGATTTTGGTCAATATATGAAGGTAACGAAACTTGATTTATTTTTCATTATTTCCATGTTTTAAATAATGTGTCATTACAGGTTCAGTCAACAAAGCATCTGGCTTGTGTTCTTGGATTAGAGTGTAATTGTGGTTCTCTTGAGTAATTATGGTATTTGTATTTTCTTTAATTAATTCAGTATAATGTTATTTAAAAATTGTTGTGTTGTTGAAGAAGAACCGTGCCAGATGCGTACGTTGAGTCATACTTCCACACACAGAACAGTTACACTTGTGCTTTGGTTTCGTAGGTTTTATAGTTGCTGGGGACTTAATTAATTAACTGTGTTAATGAAAATTTCCATTTCATTCTTTGTTATTGTTCTAAGCAGTCAGATTGCGTAATAATAATAGTCAGGGCCAACCGTTACGAGACTTCGTAATCGGACAGACTAATACTAAAGCAGAAATTAAAATTGTTTTCATTTCATTTAATTAAGCCCCCATGCAAGGTGTTGCTGGGTAGCTTGCTGTTTTATTTGTGTCTTAGAATGTTTTTGATTCATTACAGTAGCCAGTGGTGCCTACACTAAGTACCTTTTCTGAATTATTGAACAATGTGTATCCAATTTTGCAGTTATTGGGCATATATAAACGTTGTTTCTGTGATTTCATTATTAATAATTATGTTGAGCATGTATATGAAGAATAAGATGACAACATTCATAAATCTACTATAATCTTTTTTATAATCCTGGGGTAGAAATGTACCTATGGTGTATATCCAAACTGGTGGCTGTTGTTTTTGTATGTCATCCTATATGATAATGAAGCAGTAACTACTTCATACATAATTTCAGCTTGTGCAATCATCTATAGCAGCCACATGTAATCTGGAAGGGGAGGGGAACTAACTGGATTTGTGACACCTTCACTGTGTTCTCCCTACTTTGCTACAATCATCTCTTCTTAGAACTGCCAGTTTTGTTTTCAGAATAAAAATACCTACAGATGGTGCTGCTTCAGGAGTAGCATGATGAGAACCATAGAAGGGAGGAAGAATTGTATTGGTTAAAAAAAAAGAGCATAATGTTCAAAATTAGGATCAGAAAATACAAATTAAACAAATGATTTCAGAATAAAAGTACATTATTCCATATATATGTGTTTATTTTATTTTCACTAATTATATCAGAGAACTGAAATAATTAACAAAACTGTCTCTTATCCATCTTGTCCAGTGTCATACATATCTTCTTAATAATCCTGCTGGCTGTACCCTTGCCAATAGCAATGAAGTCTCCAATGGGCAGAAAAAAATCACCAGAGGTAAAATATTTGAGAGTCCGTAGTAGCTGTGTCATTGGTGGAAAAGAGTCATTTCTAAAAGAAAGAAAAATAATGACATGTGACAATTTGACAAATCAAGAGAAATTTGAAAATTCAATAGATTTGCTGTTAGCTGAATGACAAGTACCTATGTTCTTATGAACACAGACAACAATTACTTTATGATAAATATGAATGTGGTTGTGTGGATAATACTAATAACTGAGAAGCACAGCAGCTATATCTTATAGCTTTAGTTTTTCAAAATGGCTTTCCTATTAATTTTTCTGTGTTAAACTGAGCTTGAGTAAGCACAAATAATTTATTTATTTAAGAGAATAATTCCATTAAAATATGGAAAGTTATTGTCCCAGTGGGAGATAAGAATGAAAAACATCTTCTGCTATAGATGTGGCTGAGTGAACACTGGACATTAGTATACTATCAAACTTTTCTTTACATTAAACAGTCATAATAAGCCATCAGTTTCAGAAAAAATGATACTTCATAGAGGTGCAATATAAGAATTTCAGTTTAAGTTACCTTCAGCTAGCTACAGTCTGAAATAGAGGAGGACACTGAAAATAATTTGATATTCAAGGAAAGATAAAACCATAACATTCCAGGCACTCCTTCCACATACTACAACTATGTAGATTTATTAAGTAGTTCCTGTTCTGCTCCTATAACATACATATATAGCTATTATTTTATGATAAATATGGAGGCTTTTATGTGGATAATACTGATAACTGTGAAACACAACTACTATGTTCTGTAGCTGAGAAGACATCGCTATTTTTTTAAACACTAACTTCCCTGTACATCTTACTGTGTTAAACTTAGCTTGAATAAGCACAGATAGTTCACAGGCTTCAGTCAATAATGGTAGGTGTTAAACAATGTTGTTGCTCTGACGGATTAATGAGCCTGTACATTTTCACTAAAAGGCGAAAGTTATTCTGACACTGGTGTGGTGTTTACAAAAGGACCATTCCTAATACCGTGGAACATTTTGTGATATTGAAGTAATGTGGCTGAATGAAATTGGAACATTACCATTTTATCAAAAACTTTTGCTATATGAAAAATCAATGTTTTCGTCTAAAACTGAAACAACTGTTAATACAGATAGTACCCACAACTAAGGAAGTGCTTTCCACCACTGCAGGAAGTGTAACACATGCTAGACAAATAAGACTATTTTGGTACGAGTCGTTGTGTGAATGATTTACATAAATAACACAAAGGAATCAATGAAGTACTGAAATCAGATGCTTATTATAACAAAGAAACAGCATTATTTTAGAAATCAGAAACTAGTCTCTCCTGTCCGTAATATGCTCCAGTTTCTTGCGTAGAAGACTGAAAAGACAAAGTACAACATCCTTTAACAAACGAAATTATAAACTCGGAATTGGGATCTTATCACTGTTTTCTCCTTCCTTATTCTCATGACCGGGTCAGACAAAAATCTGTCACTATTCCTGCCATATTGGAAACTTATTTCCCGTTAAGCTCGCTAATCGGCGAAAAATATCCCGCGTTAAATTCTCTGGTTAGGTGTTATTCCGGGTTCGCACAACGCGTGACTCGCGCTATTCCGGGAATAGAGCTTAACCGGCTGCTAACCGATTGTACAGTCTGTACAGTTGTTTATGAGTGGAAACTATTGCACATTTTTTCACATACTTCATGAGCACATAATTATAAAGAAAGGACTAATATTAATGAATAAATGCAATAATTTTAGTAGCTGTGTGACCGGTTACGAAGTGACCGGCTAGTATTAGCATGCGATCTGACTGCATAAAATAAAAATAAAGAATGACAAGGAATTTCCATTAACACAATTGATTAATTAAGTCCCCTGCAACTATAAAAGCTATGAAACAATAAAGCACAAGTATAACTGTTCTGTGTGTGGTAGTGTGACTCAACATACATGTATCTGGCTCCGTTCTTTCTCAATACGACAAAATATTTTAAACACCATTTACAATGAACTAATTGAAAACCCAGAAATACTATAATTGCACACAGAAACCAGAATTACTAGTCTAATAAATGAACACAAGCCAGATGCTTTGTTGACTGTACCTGAGAGCAAGAGGGATTGTCATTAAAGAAAACTGTAAAACCTTTTTACCTCATTATATACTAACAAAAATATTCCATTACACCAGCATCATAAATAAAAAGCCCATCTCCTTTCTCAAATATATTCTGACAATTGTAACTTCTTCCATAAATACATTACACCAACCGAACAGCGTCTACTCTCTCGCCCAGCAGAACAACAACTGCCCTCGACATCCTCGGAGGCGGCGGAATAATAATTTTTGGCGCAATCTCTGGCGCTGTGACTCAGTGTAGCCACCTTTCAGTACTTTACTCAGAAACCGAGAAAGATCTCTAACTGGTCAAACAACAAATACCTGATCCGCCAACTAAGTTTATGATGGATCATTATATAGTACCGTTATTCATGCAAGTACCCTATAAACTTAGTTAAATGTTTTACAGTAATGTTGTCATTGAATGAGAGTGCCGAATTTTTCATGTTTTCAGCTACACTCTTGAAATCGTCTTCATTACCTACCAGCCGCAATAATCCTCAAACAAATTTATTTTGCGATCTGGAACACTTATTGCTCATATTAGAGATGCTATTTCTGCAGACGACTAAAGTAAGTATAAAATGACGTACGCGAAAATACCCAGTGTGCTCTTAACTTGTTGCCTGCTTAACTGGGCGGAAACACAGTTCCGGGAATAGCTAACCAGGGAATAAAATAGTGTCGTTCAACGCGTGCTCCAAGTTTGCCAATACCGAGTCGAGCTTACGAAGCGAGCGGACGCGTTTCTTACTGGTTCCGCCCCCTTTGTTTTGTCTCTCTGGTTGGTTGGTTGATTCAGGGAAGGGGACCAAACAGAGAGGTTATCGGTCCTATCGGATTAGGAAAGGATGAGGAAGGAAGCCGGCCATGCCCTTTCAAAGGAACCGTCCCGGAATTTACCTGAAGCTATTTAGGGAAATCACGGAAAACCTACATCAGGATGGCCGGACGCGGGTTTGAACCGTCGCCCTTCGTAATGCGAGTCCATTGTGATTACCACTGCGTCACCTCACTCGGTATCTCTTCTGGGAAATCCCGACTGTCACTTCCGCTGCTTGCAGATCGTGTGCTTTGTCGCCGACCTCAGGCCGCAAGGCGTTCGACCGCTTGTCGCTCTTTACGAGCGCACAGGCGCGCAAAATTGTCTGTGTCGCGACACTGTTCAGGTTGCTCATCGACGATATTTAGGCGGCGATTCTGGGCTAGCCAGACTCTGATGATAGTTAAGGATTACGAGGGCCAGGGCCCCTTTCACGTGGGACCAGCCTGCGTACTCAAAAACCAGACAGTATAAAACCTTTCCAACTCATAAGCACAGTTCCGACCCATCCCATTCCGCTGTGGAATCCGCCGGGATTTCCGGCGGAAAATTCCGATCCTACAAACCAGCCCATTCGCTTTCACCATAGTGCACGCACACATCAGTTATACACCACAATCACACACGGAAGAATGACAGGGAAAGCACGGCCTGAAACAAAAAGGAAGGCTTCCCAAGACAAGACTCAAGTCACTGGGGCCCCAGCATTTCCGACGACTCTACTGCAGGAAAACGCAAAGTAGCTGAAGTCCCACTAAATTCTGATCATGACGACGAAGACAGCAGCACCCATCAGGACACCGGCGTGGAAGACTTATCTGTTCCCAACATCCTGATGTCCAACAGGTATGAGGCACTACCCCAAGAAGCGACGGATGACGCTCCAGCACCACAGCACAAACAAACACCACCCAAACCATACGTTCCTCCGATCATAGTGTATAATACGGAAGTCTACATAAAGATCCTCCAAATAATTAGACCTCAGATTAAAGGAAATTTAAAAAACAAAATCAGCGAAAGATAACATTACTTACTATGTTAGTGAACCAGATGACTTTAGAAACATGTGTAATCTACTCAAGGAGAAACAAATCCTACACTACACACATGAGCTCAATCCAAAAAAGTTACTAAAAGTAGTTATGTACAGGTTACTTATCAACATGGAGCCCTAACTCATTCACGATTGCCTCATAGCACTGAACGTACCAGTGTCAAAAGTTGCCCAAATGTCTGAACGTGCCAGAGATGGTTCAGGCAGACGCCTCAAACCAGAATTTATGGTAGAACTAGAAAACTCAGAAGCAGGGAAGTGTATCTATGACTTGCACTCCCTACTCATCTAAAAGTTGCCTTGAAATTCTATAGAGCACCGAAAGGTCCGTCCCAGTACCACAAGTGCCAGCAGTTTTATCATGACTCTAGATACTGTAACCTACCGCCCTGCTGTGTCAAGTGTGGCGTAGACCACAAGACCGTGGAATGTAAGAAACCGTCGAAAACCACACCTCCGTAGGTATCCCAAGTATTTAGAAATCAGGAACAAATGGGATGCAAGACGAGCAAGCAGGGCAACCATTACTCAACAGACACCAGAATCCGGATTGGACCCTTCACAGTTTCCTGGGCTACGAAACAGATCAAGACCAGTTCCAAATCCCGCCTCCTCTATTACACAGAGGCAAGAACAACACCATCCAACGCCATCTCATCCACGGGACTAGGGACGACATCAAAGCACTACAGCATCTAATTTCACATATCAACATCCGCAAAATAGTTATCACCACACAAAGGCCAGTGGTAGAACTCCGACAGCCGCAAAAAGCCTCTCCAGATTCAGTATTATCTGCCCCACTGCCCTAAGTCTATTTGATGGGTCAGATTAATCACGAAATAGCGTTCACGATCACGAACTGGAACGCCGACGGCGTTCTACAACAACGTAACACACTGGAAGAATTTTTAGATGCCCATAGAGTCGACGTCACTCTAATCACAGGGACTAAACTAGCGGTGCACCAATCCTCCAAAATCCATAATTATTTAACATATAGAACTGATAGACCAGGCCGCCCTGGAGGAGGTGCAGCGATTCTAATAAAAAACCATCTAGGTCGCAGCGAAATCACCACTCCTGCCCTGACAAGAGCAGAGGTCACAGCAGTCGACGTACAAATTCTTGGTAAAACAGTGACTTTAATAGCAACATATAAACCGCCTGCAGGACGATTGATACAAAGATCAGACATACAAACGTTAGTCAATCTTGGTCAAAACTTCATAGTAGTTGGAGACTTAAATTCCAAGCAAGCCTCATGGCACTGCTTGGCCACGAACAGGAATGGCAAAATCCTGCTTGATTTCATGCAAATAGAAACTTAACAGTTGCAGCCCCAGAATCCCCCACACACTTCAACTGTAATTACCATTACAGCACCGATATTTTATGCATTTCCCTCCTGAAAAACATCAGGTGGAACCCACATTTAACAGCGATAAATGATCCTGATTCCGAACACAACCCAGCAATCCTCACCCTGGGAGGAGACACCCACCACTACAATGCTTGAGGGTCTATTAAAATGACACACAAGGGAACATTTCAACACATTCGTAGAGAACTAAAACCCCGAAAATCCGCTGCTGAATTCCAAAAAAGACATTGACACAGCTATCAAACCGTTTACAGACACCTTCACTGAAGGTTGCAAGAAATCGACCACAACCATTAGCCGACACAGCTAAATCAGCGCTCCCACAATACCTTCAAGACCTCCTCGCCGACAAAAAATACTTATGGTGACGTTGGCAGCAATATAGGGACCAAGCTGATCATCGGAGGACAGAACGGCTTGGCAGACACATCAGAAACCAACTGAGAGAATATCGAAACTAACGCTGGAGCGAAACCTTCTAAGACGCGAAGACAATCCCAGAAAAGTTCGGGCGAATTACTAAGGCCAGAAAGAGACAGACGACCTCAGTAAAGCCACTCAATGGACCAAACTGTCTTGTGTACGACCCCCAGGGTAAAGCAGAGGTAATGACAGATACACTAGAATTCCAATTCACTACACCGACGATCCAGAAGCAGATGACCACAAGAAAATGGTGCTATGCTGTGTGAACCGAAGCCTATGTGCTCCTGCAGCAACCTAGTTTTCTCCAATCACCTCAGAGACTGTATATGCCTACATAAGAGGCCTCCAAAATAAAGAAAATCCTTGGGACTGGACAGAATCTCTCCACTCCAGCTGAAACACTTGCCTTCAAACTCAACAGATTTCCCCACAAAAATTTGTAATGCATGCCTAAGGCATCTATACTTTCCTAAAACATTGAAGGTGGCTAGAGTAATCACCAGGAAAAGATCAACTCTTCCAACAAAACTTCCCTGCTCAACGGTCCATGAAAAATTCTCGAACGAATAATTCTATCCGACCCTAAGTAGTTCCTGTTCACTGACAACATTATCATACCACAACAGTTTGGCTTCAGAGAGCAACACAACACCGTCCAACAAACGATGGGGTTTGTGGAGTATATCTGTTCAGTTGGGCAGATAAAACACAATTCAGGAGTTATCTTCTTAGGTATACAGAAAATATTTGATAAGTATGGCACAATGCCTTATCTACAAACTGTTTAACTATAACTGACCACCCCACATCATTAAAATCATTCACTCCTTCCTATGTAACAGAGAATTCTTTGTTGCCATGTACAACAGCACCAGCCAACAAAGACAAATTGCTGCAGGGATACCACAAGCCTTCATCAAGGGACCCACAATCTACTCACTATATACAAACGACATTCCGCAGCAAATGGGAGGACAACCAGCCCTCTTCACAGATGACACTGCTATCTTCAGGAGCAGCTCCAACCTTGGGTACACAGCAAAATAACTTTAGGAGCATTTGGAAGCTATTAACCACTGGGCGCTGCTGCGGAAGATAATGATCAACACAGCAAAAACATAGACCACTATATTTATTTGCAAAACCATAACACTGAACGTTACACTGCTGCTAAATGACATTAGCAGTTAAAAATGGCGCCTAGCGTAGATCGGGAGTATGTTAGTTCCGTACAAAAGTCAAAAAATAACGAGGAAAAGTGTTCGATATGCAACAAATTCTGTGTATATTATGACAGTACATGTATGCCATGTTACTTTATCGCAAAAGTAGACGCCAAAAAAACCTGGTAACAGGAAAATGTTATAATCAGGCATCTCATCCAGCAAGTACTTCGACTCATTCGTGGGAAATGGTGAACTCTGATACAACATGCCATTGCAAGAAACATGTTGTAAAAGGTATAATGTGCTTAAATTGTAAAACGGTTTTTCATTATTCGTGTGTTAATGTCAGTCCTAAAAGGAAACTATGGTTCTGCAATAGCTGTTTCAAAGGCGACTTAGGCCAAAAACCTAATATGAGAAACACCAAAGACGAAGTTATCAGTGCTCTACTGGAAGAGTTTTCAGTTATAAAACATCACGAACACGAACAGTATGAAAAAGAAGCAAAGAGGCTTAGCGTTTTACCTCAAGATACTGTAACTTTTGTTAATAACAGTTCTGTTGTTTATGTTTGTAGAAAGTGCGGGAAAACACAAATAGTGGTGTAACCTGTTGCGAGTGCGAAAGAAAACATCAGTCTAAAACTCCCGACCATGTTCCAAAACTTTACATTTTAGGCGATAGCTACAGCCGCGATATTGTCTCACGCATAAATAAAGCTTCAAATGTGAAATCGATGAGCTTTGTAAAGCCTGGGGCGCCCCTCTCAGAAATAAGAAAACTAGTTTTTTCTGAAGAAATAAAAAAGCTGTCTTCGAAAGATTTTTGTTGTCCTCTTTGGTGGATCTAATGACATTTATCAAAATGATACATCTAAAGCCTGCTGCGAATTAAACAAGTGTTTATCTGAACTAAGCCATACAAACGTTATCCTCGTAAATATACCACAAAGGTACGACTTGATGTCCTGGTCGTGTGTAAACAAGGAAATTAGTGCCACCAATGAACTTTTTTCCAGTATATGCAAACAATATAGAAATGTTTCTGTTGTTAATATTAATACCATTGGACACAGATTCCACACTACTCACGGACTGTACTTCAATGGCATTGGAAAGCAACTTGTTACATTAAAGCTAATGGAAATTATTCAGAGACTTACCAACAACATCATCAGTGGTACCTGTATCATCATCACAGAAAGCATCTCTAGGAGTGACTAATGCAGAATCAGATACAGTAACCGAAAATGCAGCAGAAGTACCTAAAGAAGCAATACTAACAGAAGTAGAATCAACAGCAGCGTCAGAAGAACCACGTTTAGTAACAGCAGAAGTAACTCCTCCAGCATTAGAACCAGCTCCTACAGCAGTAACACCATCTCCCTCACCAGCAGTAGTAGCACAAACTACTTCACCAGCAATAGCAGAAGAAACACCATCAGCAACAGCAGAAGCAACTCCTCCAGCAGTAGAACCAGTTCCTATAGCAGCAGCACCATCTTCCACACCAGCAGTAGCAGAACCAACTCCTTTACCAGTAATAGCAGAAACAACTCCTCCACCAGCAGCAACTAAACCAACTTCACCATCAGCAGAAACAGTACCAGCTCCTCCTCCATCACCTTCAAGAGTAGCAGAAAAGAATAGACCAGTCACAGTAAGTAAAGTATCATCTTTGTCTCATGATGAAGTGATACCAAATGATTTGGGAAAACATGTTCCTATAAAACTTGTGGACAGTAAAGTGAAACAAACTTCCAACCGTGTTTCAAACAGACCCAAAAAATTACCAAAGAGAAATGAAGATTTTTTATGGTTTATCCCAAGGAAGTCCAACCGCCACCTAACATAGATTCCAGGGCTGAAAAAACAATTAAATGTTCTCCATTGCCCCATAATACTGTACTCCTCCCCTCCTGTGACAGTAACTGTATCTTATTTCTGCACTTAAATGTCAGGTCTCTGAAAAATAAAGCTGATGAGCTTGGTATACTATTAAAAAGTAACAAAAGAATGACTTTATGTATAAAAGAACATTGGTTAAAGGAAGAGGATATAAAACTGTATGTACCATCAGGTTTCAGATTAGCTACATACTTCTGCAGACCCAGTGAATCCTATGGGGGTTCATCCATATATATTAGCAATGATCTAGACTTAAAGTTTTCTGTTCTTGAAGTTAGTGACCTATGCATTAAAGGTGTTTTTGAAGCAGCTGCTTTTATTATACCTAGTATACAGCTCATAACTGTGTCTTTATATCACACTCCTGAAAGTAATGTAGAACAATTTATAGAACGTTTAGAAAAACTTGTGATCAGTATACAAAAATATACTAAATACAAAATTTTAATCTTTGGGGATCTAAACATAGACATTAGGAAAATGACAGCCAGAAATGTTAATTTAGTAAACATGTTAAGAGCCTATAATCTCTTTTGCGCTAATGAAAGTCCTACAAGGCACTCCTCCTGTCTTGACAATCTAATAACAAATGTATACAAATGTGATTTTGAGCTAGGCTTATTTAATGTCGATTACCTGTCAGACCATAGAGGTATATGGGTGAAACTAATTACTAAAAAACCAAAAGAAGACGAGGAACAAACTCAGTGTGTCAGACTATCTACAAATACAAATATTAGCAAATATAGAGAAGAACTTAAGTCTATAGATTGGAATACTGTTATACATTCCTCCAGAAATGTTGATGAAGCCTTCAGCACTTTCCTCAAAATCATTTCTGAAATCTTCCACAAATGCTGTCCACTGGTTAAAAAACAAAAAAACAAAAAAGTTAGGAAACCTAGCCACTCAACTTTCAGAAGTGGTTTTCACCTCAATTACAAAAACTGATGCTATTGGTAATTACCTATCACGATAAGGTCAAGAAACTTACAAAAACCTGAAAAGAAAATATAGATCTGAAATTAAAATAGTCAAGTGTAAGGCAAATGGTGATTTCATTAAAAAATCACACAATAAATGTAAGGCTGCATGGAAAGTAATAAAAGCAGAGCTAGGTATGGACATAAACTACAAAGACAACACAAATGTTGCTAACGTCACTGCTGATGATTTCAATCACTTTTTTGTCAACTCTGCCAATCTTAGCCTTCAAACCCACAGCAACCAGAATTCCAATTCAACACATATACCTATTTCTCACCCCATATCTGGCAGAAATTTTCAACAAAACATTACAAACATAGTGTCAGCTTGTAAATGGAGAGAAGTACAAGTAACTGATATAATTAAAGCAACCTCTAAATTAGGATACTCTAGATCTGAAGATGTGTATGGCCTGTCAAACTATGTAATTAAAAAAGTTGTAGATCTCATAACATATCCTCTTTGCATACCGATAAACTGGATGATCTCGAGTGGACACTTTCCAGAATGTCTCCAAAAAACAGTTGTCATACCATTATACAAAAAGGGTGACAAGTCCTGTATCAATAACTATAGACCAATTTCACTTGTGCCAATTCTCTCAAAAATAATAGAACATTGCATACTGCAGCAAATATGCATACACCTATCAGACAATAATATATTAAATGATTCTCAGTATGGATTCAGGTCAAACTTATCAACAGTCAAAGCAGTTGAAAACCTTATCTGTTTTGTACTAAGCGCATTTGAGTCAGAATTATCTGCTGAAGCCATTCTAATTGACTTGAATAAGGCTTTCGACTCAGTTAACCACAAATTATTATTAGATAAACTGTGTTGCTATGGCATCAAACACTTGGAACTCTCACTAATTGTATCATACCTCAGCAAGAGAAAACAAATAGTAAAGCATAATGACCAACAGTCACAGACTTTAAGTATAAAACGAGGTGTTCCTCAGGGCTCAGTGCTTGGCCCTCTACTATTTATATTGTTTGTAAATGACTTTCCGAATAACTTACTCTGTAAATCTATCCTCTATGCTGATGACACAACATTAGCTAATTCTGGAAAGGATATAAACATATTGAAGGAGGAAAGTGAAGAGTGTCTCAAAATATCTAATATCTGGTTTAAAGCTAAGGACTTATCTATGAACCATGAAAAGACTGTCAAGATAATCTTCAGTTTATCAAGCAGTAACATGGAGTTATCGTCTGTTAAACTACTAGGAATACACATTGACTCAAAATTAACTTGGGACACACATACAGATTATGTATGTCGAAAGCTATCACGAGTTATCTACCTACTAGCCAAACTACACACATGTGTTACACTAGATTTATTGCTTCAGTCATACTATGCCTTCTTTCATTGCCATCTACAATATGGCATTCTTTTATGGGGTAACTCTCCAGGAGCCAAAAAAATTTTCACTTGGCAGAAGAAAGCAATTAGACATTTTTACGCAATCACTGACAACAAGACCTCATGTAGACCTTATTTTAGAGACTTAAAAATTCTCACAGTCCCATCTCTTTACATATATTGTTGCCTATTAAACATAGAAAACTTAAACCACTACACTATAAGGAAATCAATTCATCAACACAATACTCGACAAACAAATTTGATTGATATACCCACAACCAGGCTTAAGAAAACCCAATCTAGCTATGAATACATAGGCATAAAATTATTCAACACTTTACCCGTACAGGCTCAATTGGTTTCAATGGATATTTTCAAAACTAAAACCAAAGTGTGGATGAAGAAAAATACTTTCTACAGTGTAGAAGAATTTCAGAATAGTTGTAAAGATGATCTAATTTATTGATAAACTAAGGCCTACTGTAATGTATAGTTATGGACGTAGAGGCAGCTAGCTATAAGCTAATACGGTACAAGACTGTCTTTTTTTTCATGTAATATTTTGTTATATGAAACATAATGTACAAATAGCTATAATACTTCTGACAACGTTGATTGCATGTTAATGCTGATAAATTATGGCTTACTGTTATGTATGGATCTAGGTGCAGAGGCTGTTGTAAGCTAATCGTTTACAACATTGCTATATTTTTACTATGTAATATTTTGGTATGTAAAACATAATGTACAAATACCTGTAACTCTTCTGACGACATCAATTGCATGTTAGTGCTGAAAGATGGATAAAATAAGTAAAAAATAAATAAAATAAATCATCATCCCATGGCAAACAGGCATCAGATACTTAGGCATAATCCTAGACAACACACTGACATTCAGCAAACATGTGGAACACATATGCAACAAGGGACAAGGCCCTGTACATCAATTATACCCCCTCATCAAAGGCTATGGTCTATCAGTGAAAACCAAAATAAAACTATTCAACATATTCATACTGTCAGTAATCACATATGGATCCGAAATCTGGACACAGACAGTGGATACCCACATGAAGAAACTCCAGACACTCCAGAATTGATGCATCAGAATAACAATCAGCGCACCCTGTTACCTTCCAAACACTCATGTTTACGAACACCTTAACATCTGGAAAATCCCTGAAGTTATCCTGCAAATCTTAGACAACCAGGCACCACTTTCTACGAGTTCATCACAACCAAGAAACCAAACTTCAACACAAGGAAAGGGACTATACTGTCGTGGGCTTTGGAAATATTGGGGTCAAGAATCCATCAGACAGCTCAATCAGTGCTCAGTTAAATCATGGTTAGCCGATTACTCAGTTAGCTATCCCTGGATTGAACCCGAAATTATATAATTGGCTCATAGTGTAGAGATGTAACAAGAGTTAAATACGAGGAAGATGAAACCCAAATGCTGGATCTGATAAAAGATTTTGCACAGGGATAAATCAGGGGAAAGAAACGTATTTATAAAAGAAATAACACTCATAGACGAAGATTCTGTCTGCAATGCCAAACTAACCAACACCTGACATGTAAATATCATCTGCAGACTCGCCACTCTTCCAAGATTTTAGAATTTCATTGTACTGATTGATATAGGCATGTCGAATAACTAATTTTTAGTTTAACAGCTGCCACGTCATACTCTGGAGCTGTTTTATGCAATTAATCAACAATTTATACAATGCTTGGTCTCACAAATTACAAAATTTATACGACACTCTTTTTTTTATTTAGTCCTTTGTGGGATATGTCATTGGTTTGCGTGCACACACAGACACACACATACACACACACACAAAACGTAGGTTGTTGTCTCGTAGTTCTAGAAACTGCGAAAGTGTACCTGCTGACCATTGTTTTCACTTTTTCAGAAATAAAATAAAAAACACATGAAAATCGAATGGAGTACAGCAGCAATTACTGCACAATAACTTCGATAGAATGCTTGTGCTTTGAAATACTGACGCCGAGGAGCAGTGGTGGCAGGAAAGCGGCATAACGAAGTGCACTGAGCTGAAATTTTTGTTACGTGACGAAAGTTCCGTGTCTTAAGTTGCGCCACTACAATCTGGGGCTTAACACACGCAACTGCTGTACGTCGATAGCTGTAGCGACACTTAAGTTGCGTGTGAAACCCGGCTTGTGTAATTCTACTGTGTGGACATTTCCTTCTTTGATTAGCAGTGATATCTTTACTATTTACTAAATGTACTTTGATTTGACACTTGCCAGCGTATACAGTGCCCACGTTATTTACGTGTGTTGAAGTTTATGTAATTTTAATTTTTTGGTGGCACGGAAACATATTCAGCCCAATGGCAAATGATGTTACGAATACTCTCAACAACTTGAACTTGGACAAATGTGACAGTGCCGGTAAAGGAGATGACGAAGATATTGTGAATCCTTGGAACGTAGTTAGCAAATCTGAAACTGGCGTCGATTATGACAAACTAATTAGTAAGTTGATATTACTGAGAATTAATTTAGCCATGTGTTCTGTGATCTCGTAATAGCGGTTGTTTTCATGTTTGCTGTAGTTTTTCATATGATTGAAGTTTTAAGAAAGATGTTTTTGCTTTGAAGGAAGATTTGGAAGTTCAAAAATAGATGATGAACTGATAGCACGCTTCGAAAAGATTACCGGCAGACCAGCTCATCATTTTTTACGGCGAGGAATCTTTTTCTCACACCGCGACATGCATCAATTACTCAATCTCTATGAGGCTGGTAAGCCGTTTTATTTGTACACCGGCAGGGGTCCATCCTCCAAGGCAATGCATCTAGGTCACCTAGTACCGTTCATCTTCACCAAGTAAGAGAACAATACTTATCATATACAAACAGCTTCAGCTGGAGCATGCAACTCCAACATCCCTTGATGCCCTATGTCCTAGTCCCCACTACCTGCAATAACATCATGCTTTTAAACCTAAGTAGTTTGATAAAATATTAAGCAGAGCATTGAGTTCAATATTCGGGCATGATGCCATTATTTATCGAAGACTGCAGTTTTAAAATTGTCTACTTTCATCGTACATTGCTTTTCACAAATAAAGTGAACTTTAAGGAAAATGGTGCTATATTATTGTTTATAGATTGGAAGCTGTTGTCAGGTGTTGAATGAAATGAGAACGCCTTTCGTTGTAGCAGACGATATATAAAAAATTTAAATTTAGTAATGTCCTCATGAGTGGTTAGTGTAATGGATGTGCATTCTCACATCATCTTTAATAATGCTTATTCAATTTAGGTGGCTGCAAGATGTCTTTAATGTGCCACTTGTCATTCAACTTACTGATGACGAAAAATTTCTGTGGAAGGACTTGAAATTGGAAGAAGCAATAAGTTTGGCCTTTGAAAATGCTAAGGATATAATTGCATGTGGATTTGATGAAAAGAACACATTCATATTTTCTGACTTGAATTTTGTTGGGTGAGTAAAACTTTTAAATTAATACTGTTAGCTTTGAACATTAGTTTATTTTTTAATGAGTTAAACTTATTTTGTTTCTTTGTTCCTCGTTACAATGTTTCCATGTGTTAGAGAGGAAGCTTGTGAATCACTGCTATGTCCCCCCTCCCTTTTGAATCCTAATTGATGTTGACATTTTATTTGCAGACAATGCCCAGAGTTCTACCAGAATGTTGTTCGTATTGAGAAATCTGTAACGTTCAATCAGGTGAAGGGAATTTTTGGTTTTGGGGACAGTGATGTTATCGGCAAAATAAGTTTTCCAGCTTTTCAAGCTGCTCCAGCATTTTCAACATCTTTCCCATTTATATTTGGGAAATCTAAGCTACCATGTCTCATACCCTGTGCAATAGATCAGGTATGTTCCACAAGTAAGGTATCATCACAGTCACACACAATGTTAATTTTACATATCGCTGTTGAAGAAATGATACTATGTGACTGATATGGCCAGTTTTCCGGATTGTAATTTGGTATACTTGACTTAATACCTGTTGCTGCACAAGAACAAGGAATTTAAATTTTTTTACAATATAAAGACTGTCAGAAGTCAATCAAGGTCAAACTGTTGGTAGATGGTGGTGTTGTCTGTTGGAAGTTTGCATAGCCAGAATAATGTAGCTAAATGCAGTATGATGATCAGTCAACAACAATTAGTACATTGCTGGCAGCTGTCAGTCACCCACAAAAATAACTCTCCACTTTCATAAGCTACTTTCAAATGAGCTAAGGTTATTTCTCTGTAAAAAGAATCATCTTGTGAGACATTGTTGATTTCCATCGACTGAAGCCTTGATGCAAGAACTGCTTTCCATCGTGGAATGGTACGTAACAAGCAGTAGCACTTTGCTGTGGCTGAATACTCTTTTTGCATTTACGGGGCAAGGCAATAGACATACATGGTATTGTTTCTTCAATAATGATATGCTGATGTTAAATAAAATCAAAATTTACAGTTATATTCATTATTAATAACTTCATTTTAATCTGTGTAATAATTTTGACCTTTTGTAACGGAGATTTTGTATTTCAACTTCATTGAATGAAGTGTGACAATAAAATTAGATAACAGCATCTGATATTGTGCCCAGCTGTGTTCATGAGGTATGTACATGGGCAATGAATAGTCTCTGCACTAACACTGCAACATTAAGATGTTCCGGCATATGTCAAGATCAGCTGATGAACGTCTCTGTAGAGTTCCTTTATTCCTACTAGATCCTACATGAGTTTCTGGAGCTTTTGTTAGCAGTTCTGCATTAAGAAACATGGTTATGATATCCGAGATGGAAACAAAAGAAGTAGAAATTACGTAATGGAACTGATAATTATTTGGTGATGTACGAGGTGTGTGAGAAAAGTAATGAGAGTGACAACATGGCAAGTAATCTGGCAAAACTGTTTTTTACATGCGTAGACCTATGTGTTCATCCCTTCCAGGTACTCAATCCAAGTTTCAGCTCCGTACAGCTATCACACAGTTTTTGAGAACGCCATCAGCGAAGTTGTGGTTTTGTCATGTGTTACGAAAATGGAATAGCAGAATTAAGAGCAACCTTATGCCATCAAGTTTTGTGTTTACCTAGGGGAATCACTGAGTTTGACACTTGGAAAGTTGAAAAAGGCCCATGGGGAACATTTTTTGTCAAGAGCACAAGTTTTTGATGGCAGAAATAATTTTTGGAAGGCCGAGAGCACATTGAATATGAGCTTCAAAAACTGACAAAAATGTCAAATGTGTGATGCTCTTGTGAGAGCAGACTCTATTTGTTTCACCAGGACAAACTCTCAACCAAGTGTTTTACCAAGATGTATCTGAAAGACTCAGGAAAAGGGTGAATTGAGTGAGACTGGACATTGTAGGCAAGTGGATGTGGTAGCATGCAATGCCCCACGTCACATGGCCACTTCCATCAGGGATTTTTTTGTCCGCAGCTCATAGTGTAGTGGCTAGCATTGTTACCTCTGGATCATGGGGTCCCAGGTTCAATTCCTGGCCAGGTTGAGAATTTTCTCTGCCAGGGGACTGGGTGTTTGTGTTGTCCTCCTCCTCCTCCTCCTCCTCATCATCATCATCATCATCATCATCATCATCATCATTTGTGACAGTTGCTAGATTGGATTGAGTTAAACATGGGACTGTGTAAAAATTGAGACCCTGTACGGGTGCTATGACCGTGCAGTTGAGCATCCCACAAACCAATCATCATCATCAGGGATCTTTGACCTCAAAAGGCATTCCTGTTGTTCCACAGCCCTCCTTTCCATTTGATCTGAGACCTTGTAACTTTTTCCTTTTCCTGAAATTGAAAAATGTGTTAAAATGACATCACTTCGGGACTCTGTGGAACATTCAAAAGAATGTGACCAACATGTTATGGGCCGTGCCTGTTGAAGCCTTTCAGCACCGTTACCATGACTGGGAATGACGACTCCGGCAGTATACAGCTGCCGGGGAGAATTAATTTTGAGGGGACAATATTGTTGTTAAAAAAAATGGAAACTTTTATAGACAAAAAATTAGGCTCACTACTTTTCTCATACGCATTTTATTGAGAAAAAATACAACCCAGGAGCTGTAGTAGGACATACAGCAATCTATGAACTTGGTGTTTGATGATTTTTGATATTGTTAGAGAATGTCATAGGGAAGTATCCAACAGGTTATAACTTCATAACTGGAAGTATATAAGGACAGCTAATATTTTGACATTCTTTCTACCCATAGAAAATTATCCATTAATTCACTTAATAATAGATTCTGTTCAGTTGCAAATGAAGAATTAAATTTCAGCCCACTTTTCTCCAGTGAAATTTTATTAGTCCTAAATGATTTTTTTGCTAAATGGAAAAACCAAAATATTTCTGGAGCTTATCAGCACTGTAATTCACATCATTGTCAAAAGAATTGGTCATAGTGAAATTGTTTGTCATATATTCACTTTAGAGAAACCACACTTGCTCACCTACCAGGTGCTTCCTGTGCATACCCCACCCTTTGTATAGGAAGTGCTCACTGCCTAGGTATTACATGGTACTACTCAATGCTGTTTTCAGGTGGACAAATTTATCTATCTTTGGAAACTAGAACTACTGTGCCCTTCCATAGCTATATTTTGGAATACTGGATACAGATTGCAGTAATTTATTAAACTGAACATTTATAAGTGTTTGTAATGAAAACTCTGTGACTCATGACACTTTCTCCATTCTTATAAAAACCAAATATATATAGGTAATAAAAAAGTTGCCGTTTTAAAAATTGAAATGCTTGGATGAATATCTTGTACATGCCAAACTCAAGTGGTAACTGAATTTTTTGAAATTAAAACTAAAAAAGTTGGTGATTTTCTTCCCTGTGCCACAGAGGCTAAAAAGTGATCGCTTGTCTTTACCTTGCAAGCTTGTGATATGTGAAATCATTCTCAGAGACATGTCAGCCTTTGAAAATTTCAGTGTACTTGGCCTTGATGTTAATCAGTTGCAAACTTGGATTCAGGACTGGTCAAGGAACACTTAGATCAAGTAGATACATCTTGAATCCTTGGTTTGAGTTACTTTCAGAGAAAACACGCATAGTTTTTTTTAAATTTGAATTTTAAAAATAGCTGTATTCTTTCTTGTTGAAGAGCCGAGTATATGTTTGTGTTCCATGTGCTTTTCATCAAGCAAGGCGGATGGCAAAACTGTTAGCTGAAAATGTTTGTTCCACAATGAAATTGAATTATGACTACAGGAAGAGAATGCAATTTGTTATACTTACATTTTCCTTACCATTATGTATGAAAATATGTCACTGTGTCTGTTCTGAAGCCAAAGCACTGTATTTGTTTTTCAGAATTCTTTCAAAACTTTATATTAGTTTGTCAACTGAAACATCTTCCTTGTGGCATTGCAAAAATTGACAGTAATTTGTAGTACGTGTTCCGTTTTGTGTTATTTTGACCACATATGATCTTCTGAATCGAAAATGTAAATAGTCATTACATTGAATCATGAAGCACAGAACAGATGAGAATATTTGAAAGATACAAACATGTATCGGTTAGAGCCCAAAAGTTATGAACAATGTGACTGAACAGTTCATGTATAATAGAATCATGTTGTTGAGCTTTTAACAGATTTGATTTGATTGACAAGTTTCTGACGATAGATTCTTCCAAGAGACATGAAAATGAAGAGGTCTTCAGTGCTCTGGAGCTAGTTATTAAACTGACATATGTAAATAATCTGGCTGAGAGAGGCGTCAAGCTCAGAGTACAATAAACAATTTACAAAAAATAAAAAGAAGCGGCCCTATGCTCTTCCTGTGGTTTCTGAGTATTGCCATAAAGTTCCAAGGCATAAAAAGAGAATATTTCAATGAATAAGAATTTTTAAAAGGAAAATATGATTTTTCTTGTTATATTTACCTCATAAGCTGTGCACATAATAGGTTTATAGATGGTATTATTAAAGTTATTGTATCATTACTAATAATTAAGTTGAAAGTGATAAACAGATTTTTAGATAAAAGTAAAGGGTCAGTGAAATGTACAATTTCAGTTGTGCGCTTCTTTTGGTATCTTCTTTTTTTTTAGGGGGTGGGGGGTTATTCTTGAGGTTTTTGTTTGTGTTATTTTTCGGTTTTGTGTGTTTTGAAGTGGTAACGTCATTCTTATTGTTGTATATTGAGCTTGTCCTCACCCTATACCCCCTAGTTGCCATGATTGTCCCATTTGTTTGCGGGAGTGAAATGTTTTGTGTCATTGATATCTTTGTTCATGGGTCCTTGTAGTGACGTTATGGTTGTCATATTATTTGTGCTAGAAATAGGCATGTCCACCATCTAGATAACTTCATGGGTCAAAGCAGACAGGTGGAATCAGACACTTCCATATTGCCAAAGTAAATTTGGTTTGATGTGATTTTGCATTTTTTTCCAAATTTAGGTGGTGAGGGGCACCTTTGCCTACTGAGCAATGGATTCAAATTTGAAAATTAAGAACCCCCTTATGTATCATGTTTAATTTTTCTAAAAAAAATCATAAAAATCACTTCACTTTTTAAATAGTACAATTTTGTAAAAAATAGTTATTTTAATAAATACTACATTTTTTAAAAAAATATTTATCTTAATAGTCATCTTAAAACCAGTAGGTAAATCAAGCAGTAATCCAGAATGAAATTTTCACTTCGCTGCAGAGTGAAAATTTTGTTCTGGAAACATCCCCCAGGCTGTGGCTAAGCCATGTCTCCGCATATCCTTTCTTCCAGTAGTGCTAGTTCTGCAATTTTTGCAGGAGAACTTCTGTCAAGTTTGGAAGGTAGGAGATGAGGTACTGGCGTAAGTAAAATTGTGAGGACGGGTCGTGAGTCGTGCTTGGGTAGCTCAGTTGGTAGAGCACTTACCCGCGCAAGGCAAAGGTCCAGAGTTTGAGTCTCAATCTGACATACAGTTTTAATCTGCCAGGAAGTTCTAAAACTCTACGAATTTTAAAAAATTAATAAAAGACCTTGTCTTGTGTTAAGTATCAGTTTTACAGTGCATCAAAACAATGAAGACCTAAGCAGATTCATCTTTTTATTGTCTAAAGAAATGTATATAATATATATAATCTACACTGACAGAAAAAAATTGCGACATCAAAAAATAATTAATGTTGAGGAATGTAATTTCGGGAATACGTTTGTCTGTGTAACATATTGATGTCATTAACAGTGCAAGATCACAGGTTAGTATAAGCGTGAGGTAATCCATTGTAAACCTGAACTGCTGGTACATTAATAAACTGGTGTAACCACCAGAATGTTGAACTCAAGCTTGTAAACATGCATGCATTGTGTCGTACAGGTGCTGGATGTCAGTTTCTGGAAAGGAGTTCTGTGCCTGTTTCACATGATCTGTCAATAAAGGGATGGTTAATGCTGATTGCGGATGAAATTGGAGTTGTTATCCGATGACGTCCAATATGTGCTCGATTGGAGACAGATCTCATTATCGAGCAGGCCAAGACAACAGATCGGCACACTGTACAGCATGTTAGACTACAGCAGCAGTATGTGAGTGAGCATTATCCTGTTGGAAAACACCCACTGGAATAATGCTGTTCATGAATGGCAGCACAGTAGGTTGAATCAACAGACTGACACACAGATTTGCATTCAGGCTGCATGGGATCAACAAGAGAGTGCTCCCGCTGGCATACAAATTGCACCCGACACCATAACTCCAGGTGTAGGTCTAGTGTGCCTAGAATGCAGACAGTTTGGTTGCAGGCCCTCAACTGCCCTCCTCCTAAACAACACACGACCATCACTGGCAGCGAGGCAGAACCAGCTTTCATCAGAAAACCTTGTCCTCCAGTGAGCTCTCGCTTGACATCACTGAAGTCACAAATTGCAGTGAGTTGGGGTTAGTGGAATGCTCTTTGTTTATGTCGCACGCCTCAGTGTTTTTGCGATTTTTTTTCTGTCAGTTCAATTTTTATATACGATATGTAATTATAAAAAGACCATGAATTTCTGTGTGTGGGTGCTGAATGATGCACGAAAAGAATCAAAGTTGAGATTCTGAGAACGGATTGAAACTGAAGAACAGAGGGTAAACAAAATTTGTGAAAAAAAGCAACTATTCAGTACTGAACGAGGAGTGATGGAATGAGACTGACCAAAGTGAATAGTGAAAGTTCGCCTTTTAGTAGTCATTCCTAATTCCTTTCCTGTTCGTTTAGATCCATTCCTTCAAGAGCGAACAACCTCCACAGTTGTGCAGTTTCTGTACACTGAAGCAGTGTTCAAACACTGCATAGTCTGTGCTGTGTGAGGCTTTGTTTCCTGTGGTTTTCTGTAATGAGTTAAGGTAATGTTGGGATGTGCTTTGACAAATGCCAGTTTTGGTTTTCATCCCCATCCTTTCTCTCTCAGGATTTGTGCTATGTCTGTGACAACCACGGCACTTCTCATTCGTGGCTACAGCATAACTGTTAATTGTCATTTAGAATCTCTCACAGAAAGTCTCTCGAAAGAAAAGTCAAAAAATATGTGTAAAATAATAGATATAACACAGTGGATAATAACCAACAGTAATGAACACAGTAGAACCAACATTTTATTGGCAGTCACTTACAGTGTTGGTTTACACAAGTCTTCCTGGCCTAATACACTTCTTTCGAGAGGCCTACTTTTTTATGAGGCTACTTCTGAAATCAGTGAAGGTTTTTTTAAATGTCTTGTGACTCCAAGCAAGTGTGTATTTTTGTCAGAAAAACAGTTCATTACAAAAGATGTTGATGTTAGTACTTCAGATTTTTGATCACATCAGGAAACACTTGTACCAGGGCTGCAAAGACAGATCGCCAATTTACACCACAACTTACCCTTGAGATCTCAAAATTTGTCAGGAAAGAATACTAAAATTTATCTGGAAATCATGGAAATATCAGGGAATTTCACTTGGAGAAACTTGGGGCAACTCTGTTAAAAATGTAGGTTGGAAAATTCCAATACCATAATGTGTGGGCAATTGACTGTATAAAAATCACTATTACATTATTTAAATATGTGTTATTAAAGTTGTGTGTAATCATATCAAAATTGGAAGTGACATTTACAAATCTGCATTTCAGTGATACAGATTGAAATGATTACAGGATCCATACTTCCGAATGACTCGTGATGTTGCTCCTCGCTTGGGATATAACAAACCTGCTCTTTTGCACTCAGTATTCTTCCCAGCTTTGCAAGGTGCTCAGACAAAAATGTCTGCAAGTGATAGTAATACATCAATTTTCCTCACAGATACCCCAAAAATGATCAAGAATAAGGTGAGTTCTGCATTATGTTCTTTGCCAATGGCAAAATTATTACATAAAATTAAAACGCATGTTAGGCTTTCCTGATTGATTGTGATTTAACTGATGGGAGATTAATAACTAAAATGTGTATTTGTACTTTGTTATTCTGTTACAAAAAAGCTAAATCTTTTTGAATTTGCTACTATTATGAATTAAATTTAAACAGAGAATTCAAGTAATAGAAAAATGTCGTGTACATTAGGACATGGCTCCAGATAGAAAACACTGGAACAATATTCTCACACTTGTGAAATTAAGACTGATCTTGCCCTTGGAAGGCCATGTGAATATTTTTAACTGTTGTGACATCCATCATAGATTCAACTTGATGAAAAACCCCACAGTTAATTACCATCAAAGCGTATTTTTAAAGGCAACCATTCCTTCAACACCTCACATTTCATGTGTATCACATTCTGGGCTATGATCTACTTCATCCCAGAACATATCTGGTCTAGGTGCATTTCGGACAATGTAAAAGTGTTTGTCCACCATGATAAGTACTGGTGCTTTTAATCAATCCTTTATTTACTTCGGATGAGTGTGGCGAGGAACTGTATGCCACCCAGTGGTTATTCCTCATTAACCTTCTGTAACTCTCTGCAATGTATTGTCAGACCCACAATATACAGTATTTCATTTCATTGCTTACTAATGAAAGTGATGGTGCCATTGGGAGGGACCAGCACAAAGCAGAACTAAATCACAATTTGAGTCAATCAAATCAGTCTTAACCAATCAGATTGGTTTTTAACCATGGGTATATTCATTCTCCACTCATTGCCACAGTTTCTGAATATTTCCTTGTAGTTTACTTAAAGCAACAAAAAATTCACTGTCTTTTTCTTCTCTCTCATCTTACATTTGATATTGAAGTTGCTGAAGCAGACATCACATTTGTGCTATGAAGTTTGTATGTTCTCTATCCCCAAGTAGCTGTCCAGTACCTGTACACTGCAGACCAGCAACTCCATAGTATAAAGACACTCTCCTCCAGAAACAAAGGCAGAAGAAGGGGTTTATTGCACTGGTCTCTAAGAAATGCTGCAGCATCATAGACATGAGCTGACATAAGATGTAGTTAAGGGTGGTTTTGTGAACCAGTTGGTGGAGGAGTGATGGAGAAAAAGCTATACATGGTGAAATACACCATTTGATCATGGCATAACTCGTATCACCGATTCTTATGAGGAGTTCGTACTGTTTTCAAGGTTGTTGCCTCATCCACACATGCAGCTAACAAATAGATGTTGAGAGGAAATTTGTAACTTTGTTTTTGTCATATCTCTTCTATTTAGCAATGGTTGTTTGTCGTGGTGTAAACGATACAAGTATTGCACATAGATATGTCTAAAAAGAACTGAACAAATAATTTGTAACTTTTCTTATTTACACTAGCCAGAAATATTAATTACTTTTGTTATGGATATGGCAGTCCACATGTAATAGACATAAAATTCATTTTGTTTCTACAGGTGAACAAACATGCCTTTTCTGGAGGTCAGGCCACTGTTGAAGAACATCGTGAGAAAGGTGGAAACTGCGATATAGATATATCTTACCAGTATTTACGTTTCTTCCTTGATGATGATGAAAAATTAAAAAAAATAAGAGGGGTGAGTATCACTATTCTAGGGATGGAAGTGAAAAATTTAAGCAATTAATAAAAAGTTGTTTACAGGAAAATATTATGAAGCCAGTATTAAGTAAGAGATAACTAAACAAAAGAAAATAGAATCTCACCATACTCATATCTGAGTTATGAATTAAGATTGATAGTTGCTTGTCCATCTGTCATTGCAAGCATTGGAGATCTACATATTCTGCAAGCCACCAATGGTGTATTGTGGAACGTGCTTTGTACTACTACTACAACTACAACTACACATTCAGTTTGCTGTTCCACTCATAAACAGAATGAGGGAACAACAACCAATGTGTGTTTTTACCAGGTAGGACTGATAGAGGAGAGAGAGAAGATCCAGTGAAGAGCGGTACTTTTTGTCACGAGGTCATTTAATTCACGTGTGTTACACAGATGATCAACAGACTGCAGTGGCAGACACTACAAGAGAGACATTTTGCATGATGGAGAGGTTTACTACTGAAATTTTGAGAGAGCTCTTTCTGGGAAGAATTGGGCGACATATTGCTTAGTTCCATATACATCTTTGGAAATGAACACTATGAGAGAATTTGAGAAATTAGAGCTAGTACAAAGGCTTACCAACAATCGTTCTTGCCATATGCCATTCTTGAGTGGGACAGGGAAAGGGGGATCAGATAGTGGTACCAGAAGTACCCTCCACCACACACTGTTAGATGAATTGTGGAGTATGATGTAGATGTATGTTTCCATATGGATCCTAATTTCTCTTATCTTATTTTCACGATCCTTATGCAAAATGTTTGTTGACAACAGTAGAATCATTCTGCAGTCAGCTGCAAATACTGGTTCTCTAAATTTTCTGAATACTGTTTCTGAAAAAGATCACCCCCCCCCCCCCCCCCTCTGTCCAGGAATTCCCATTGAGTTGTCAGGGCATTTCCATGATACTCTTGCTTAGATTGAACCTACTTGTAATGAATCTAGTAACATGCCTCTGAATTGTTGATGTCTCTTCCTTTCATCCAACCTGGTGAGGATCCCAAACACTCCAGCAGTTCTCAAGAATGGGCTGCACTAGTGTTTTATACATGGTTTCCTTTATGCATGAGTTACACTTTCCTAGATTTCTCTCAGTAAAAATGAAGTTGATCATTCACCTTCTCTACTACCTACCTTACATGTTCATTCCATTTTATATTGCTTTGCAATATTATGCCCAAACGTTTAATCAATGTGACTGTGCCACACAGCAAATGTCGTTGTTGTAGTCTTCAGCCCAAAGATTGGTTTGACGCATCTCTCCATGCTACTCTTCATGTGCAACCCTCATCATTTCCAAATAACTACTGCAACCCACATCCATTTGAACCTACTTACTTTTTCAACCTTTGGTCTCCTTGTACGATTTTTACCACCCACACTTCCGTTGATGTCTCAGAATGTGTCAGGTTATGCCAAAGTTTTCTTTTCACCCCAATTCTATTCGTTACTTCCTAATTAGTTACCTGATCTACCCACCTATTCTTCTGCGTTAATGTGTATTGAAGTTCTGGTAGAATGTAAATAATTTAGGAGTAAAGGTGACCTCTCTCAGAGTGTGTCTGGCTGGCACGTTATAGGCACGCAGGTGTGTGCACCTGTGTGTGTGTGTGTGTGTGTGTGTGTGTGTGTGTGTGTGTGTGTGTGTGTGTGTCCTTCCTCACATTTGACAAAGAATTTAATCTGAAAGCTAGGAAGTTTTCTTTCTCATTTGTGTGTGCCTGTTGACAACTCAATGCTTCTGCTGTTCATTGAGTGATCTCCTTTACTTTTAAATTGTGTATGAACTCCAACATTCTTCTGTAGCAACATATTTTAGAAGCTTCTACCTGTATTCTCTTCCTTTCTGGTCTTCTAATCATCCATGTTTCACTTCTGTGCAAGGCTGAACTCCAGGCAAATACCTCCAGAAAACATTTCCTAACATTTAAATTTGTATTCTGTGGTAACAGATTCCTCTTTTTCAGAAATGCTTTTCTTGTTATTATCAGTCTGCATTTTGTATCCTGTCTACTGTAGCCATAATCAGTTAATTTATTACCCAAATAGCAATACTTACTGACTGCTTTTAGTGTCTAATTTCATAATATAATTCCCCCAGCATCATTTGATTTAATTTGACGACATTCCATTACTCTTGTTTTGCGTTTGGTGGTGTTCATCTTATATTCCCATTCATTTAATTCAACTACATTCCATTACTCGTTTTTGGTGCCATTCATCTTATATTCCCATTCAAGTCTCCATCCATTCCATTCAACTGTTCCTCCAAGTCCTTTCCAGTCCCTGATAAAATTGCAGTGTTGTTGGCAAATCTCAAAGCTTTTCTTTAATCTCACTGAACTAATTCCTTCTCCAAATATTTATTTGACCTCCTTTACTGCTTTCAAAGTGTTCCGGTTGAATAACATGGAAATGTTTACAACTGTGTCTCATTCCCTTCTCAACCACTGCTTCCCTTTCATGCCCTCAACTCTTATAACTGTCATCTGGTTTCTGTATAATTTGTAAATAACCTTTCACACCCTGTATCTTACCCCCTGCTACCTTCTGAATTTCAAATAGTGTATTCCAGGCAGTGGTATTCAAAGCTTTCTTTCAGTCTACGAATGCTGTTAATGTAGGTGTACATTTCCTTAACCTATCTTCAGCCATACAATTAAATAAATAAACCTATTTTCTAAGAGAAGTTGTAATGTTAGTGTTGCCTCGCGTGTTTCTATGTTCCTCAAGAATCCAAACTGATCTTCCTGGAGGTTGGCTTTTACCAGGTTTTCCATTCTTCTGTAAAGGATTTGTTGCAGTATTTTGCGGCCATGACTTATTAAACTGATTGTACAATAATATTCACACCTGCCAGCACTGGCTTTTTTTGGAATTGAAATTATTATATTCTTTTTGAAATCTGAGTGTATTCCTCATGTCTTATACATCCTGCATACCAGGTGGAAGAGTTTTGTCATGACTGGCACTTCCAAGGATCTCAATAGTTCTGAGGAAATACTGTCTACTCTGGGGATCTTGTTCCCACTTAGATCTTTCAGTGCTCTCTCAAATTCTTCTTGCAATATCATATCCCCCATCTCAGTTTCATCTGCATCCTCTTGCTTTCCTATAGTATTGCCTTCAAGTTCATTTTCCCGTCTATATATCCCTTTCAGCTTTACCTTCTTTTTTTAATACTGGTTTTTCATCTTAGCTTTTGATATTCATACCACTGTTTCTCTTTTCTCGTAAGGCCTCTTAATTTTTCTAAGGGAGGTATTCATTCTTCTACTAGTTGTACATGCATTTGTATGCTTGAGTTTGTCGTCTAGCCATTCCTGCTTAACCATTTTGCACTTTCGGTCTATCTTATTTTTTAGATATCTGTGTTCCCTGTTTCCTGCTGCATTTATAATTCTCTCCTTTCATCAGTTAAATTCATACCTCCTATCCAAGTTTGATCCCCTTTGCCTTCACTATTTCATCTCTAATCCTACCTTTGAAACTCTCAGCAACCTCAGAATCTCTGCCTCACCATCTGAATCCTTCCATTGTCTCCAGGTCCCTTCCAACATATGCAGTGTGTTTTGAAACTATTCGTTCACTTTAATATAGGAGGTAGATAACAGCAAACAAATATATTTAGTTATGGTACATATGGTCCCTGATGGCAGTTTCTGGCACTAGGGACGATTTACACAGAAGATAGCTTAGCAAGCTAATTGCAGCAGTGGTATTCACAGGAACTGCTCGAATGTGTGACCGTTGGCCTGTATGCACCTAGTACATTATCAGACCATTGATTGTCATGTCCGTTCGAAGATTCATGGTATGTTCACAATAGTACCAGCAATGATGGTAATTCTAGCAACGAGAACTACTTTTGTTTCCACAGCGATTTCATGCAGCACCTACTTCATATGGTCCCGGAGGAAGAAATCCAGACAAGTGAGATCAAATGAACTGGGTTGCCAGGCTACAGGGCCAGATCAGCCGATCCATCGATTCCCAAAGGTCTCTCTTAGATGATTCTTCACAACAAAGCTACAAAGCTGAAATGGGCTGGTGCCCCATCATGCAGGAAGTGCATCCTGTGTTTGTGTCTTTCCAAGGAGACTTCAGAGCCAACCATCCATACGCAGAACAGTTTTGAGTGTCAGCGACACCAAAACAACAGCTTATGTCAGCAGCACTAACAAAATGTCCCCTAACATTACAAGTTGACTTCAAAGACAATAAGTTCCTCATTGAAGTATATTTATTTTCATGTTCTGTACCTCTTGCATTAATTTGAATGAATGGTTTTGGAACACTATGTATAGCCTTCCTTCATGATTCTTAAACCAAGTGTTAGTGATGATTAAACTATCCTCTGTGCAGAATTCTAACAGGCAGCTTCTGCTTTTAATCTCCCCCCCCAGCCCATTTTTCCATTTCTTCCTTTCCTACTGTTGAATTCCAGTTTCTCACCACATTTGAATTTTCCTCTACCTCAGCTATTAGAATAATGTCTATTATCTCATCATACATCAGCGGCACTAAGTTATGACCAATCTGCCATCTATCACACCAAATAGATATTCTATGTAAGTTGTCCTTTATCCTCCTCCAGTCACTCAATGACAACATGTTTCCATACACTAAAGTATCATTAGCAAACAGTTGCAGATTGCTTCTCACTTTATCCACCAGATCCTGTATGTTTTTAGAGAGCAAGACCAGTCCATCCACACTTCCCTGGGGCATTCCTGATTATATCCTTGTGTCTGATGGTCACCCACTACCCAGGACAAAATACTGGGTTATATTACTTAAGAAGTCTTCGAGCCATGTACATATCTGATAAATTATTCTGTATGCTTTGATCTTCATTAACAGTCTGCAGTGGGGTGCCGTGTCAAATGCTTTCCAGAAATAAAGGAATATGGAATCTGCCTATAGCCCTTCATTCATGGTTCGCAGGATATCATTCTGAAAATGGGAAATCTTTCTAAATCTGTACTGATTTGTTGACAGAAGCTTTTCTTTCTTAAGGAAAAGTATTATGTTCAAACTTAGAATATGCTAAAAAAATTCCTGCAGTCGGGGGGGAGGGGGTGGCATGAGGGAGGCTGTGAAAATCTCCCAAGATTTCTGGCTGCTAAATGTTT
The DNA here is from genome assembly GCF_023898315.1 of Schistocerca nitens. Lineage (NCBI taxonomy): Eukaryota > Metazoa > Arthropoda > Insecta > Orthoptera > Acrididae > Schistocerca > Schistocerca nitens. Next base: position 621,039,942 of record NC_064614.1, on the reverse strand, counting down.
TCATGTGACTGCTACTCGAATTTGGTGGTCCCTATATACTGGAAAAGATTTCAGATACTGTGTTCAACAAATAGTCACATGTACTGGGATGTGTGTGTGTGCGCACTGAAGTCTGTGGGATGTCTGACCAGAGTTCTGTTCTGATCACAAGAGGGTGGTATGGTGCTAAGTCACTGGACTTGTTTTTGGGAGAACAATGGTTCAAATCTCTACATTTGTGAGGGTTTCCTCTGATTTCTCTAAATTGATTGTGGCAAATACTGGGATTGTTCCTATGAAAAGAACCTGATTGATTTTCTTCCCCATCCTTCCACAAAATGGGCTTGCGCTCTGTGTCTAATGACCTCCTCATAGATCGTGTATTAGAACCTAATCTTCCTCTCCTTTGGGTAGAGAACTAAAGAATATTATGCAATTGTATGAGCAGTGTACTACGGAGAAGTGAAGCTGGTGTTTGGAGGGGCAAATACACTAGTACACCAACCCCCTTTTACCTGCTTGTGTTCTTGCCATACACTTCAGTGTTAATTGACCATAGCTCTGATATTGAGTGTTTCCATATTAATGTTTTGCTGTGTGAATTATAAGGTATATTGTAGTAAAATGCACATTATTCTCATTTGTTAAATTACAAAGCTATTTCAGTTTTTATTGTGTAAATATTTTTGTATTATTAGCTGTACATGTTTTAACCTGGAAACAAAGGAGAAAATATGGGTTTGCACTCCCACAACTGCCACTGACAAACATGCCAGTACAGGCAGTGTACATGCAGAAGCTGTTCTGCCTTGTAGTGCTACATTTTGGACATGTTAGAGGAAGGGGAAAGATGGCAGGAAAGGAATCAGAAAGAGGGAACTTCGGGGAAATGAAAGAATAAAAACATAAAGTTAATGTAATTTATTTTTGCTTAATTGTCCTAAAGAACTAAGTGCTAGCAGAAACTCATTAGTAACGTGTCATTTGAAACAATGACAAGGCTTTCAATAAAAATTTTCTCAGCTGTCTTCATTCAGAAAGTAATTTTCTTGCAAATTTTCGCCATGGCTTACACACATAATTCAGTCTTCGACAGTAACATCATTAATAGCTTCCTAAAGTAAATTCTGCAAATCTTTAATTTCGAATGGACTAGTTCTGAACATGTTTTTTTTATTTCACTAGCACCCATATATTTTCTGTTGGGTTGTATTGCCAGTGGTAAGGGGGAAGCCACAAAATTTCTTGGCCTATTTCTACTGCTATGTTATCAATTTTAAAGTGATTGTAAAGGTGCTTGTAGCATCTGATATCATCCATATCTCTCTTTTTTTTCATGTAGTCGTTTATGTTCTAGCCAGTGCTCAGTGTTTTCTTTATTTGAGTGCGAATTAGGAATTTTATTTTGTGATGCAACAGGTATTATCTTCATTTCTTAATCACAGCACAGTTGTGTGTTATTCTGCACATATACTCTGTACAGTTTGGTGCACAGTCCCCAGATACATTGACTATTGCAGTCTGCGGTATCAGTAAGATTTTCTCTCTTCTGTCTTTAAGATTACAAATTAATTTGTACATCACGTATATGACTCCCTCAGTGTGACTTTTAACTGTGTCACCTTAACTCGTAAACAAGGAAAGCCATAATATACTATGAAAATCACAGCTCTTGTCATAAAAGAGTGTTTCCTTATGGAAAATGTGTAAATGAGTAATTGGTAGCAACAAAGTTACATAATCATGCCAGCGGCTGTGTGAATGAATCACAGTATTGCCACATGACCCCTGTCAGTAATGGGTGTTTCTCTAGAGGTCTTGCTTCTTACTATACTACCTACCTGGCATGCCTGGCACTGTAGCAGCAGTGTACTCTTAGACTCATGGATAAAGCTGGACAGTGCCAAAGGCTTCCAATTGGAGGATAAACATGGAGGGAATCCCAGGGTTGGGAGAAGTAACGTACGTATATTATTGTTATATGACTCTTCTACTGAGCTGTGATCTGGATGTTGTCAATATTTTTGTTGGATCAGAGGCTGCCCAAAAAAAGAAAATCCTCTTCAATGCAAGATTCACTTTCAGAAAGAGAAAATTTAAAAATGGCATAGTTTGTAAAACACACAATGGCTCTGTATTGGAATAGTAATTAGTTACTTTAAACCCAGCTGTTCAAGGTGTGTTTATTATTGATTGTTACATTATTCTTGGAGTGTGAATAATGTGTGGCAAATTCAAGATTTTTCACATTTCACTGGCAGAGACTTCCGTGTACTGGATGTTGGAACTGACCAAGCAAGTTCCTCAATCTCAACTGCAGGCTGAAAACATTTAATATTGTCCCAGTTAAGTAAAGCTGTTTTTTTGGTCACTCCCTATTGTAGATGAGTACACTTCAACTGAAAAGTGAGATAAATATCTGTTGAGAACATGCTGTCAAAAAACAATCATTAGGCGTGAAGTTCTCAATTGAACATCAGGATGCCATCACACTGTACTGGGGATGCAAATTAAGCTTGGAAATTTAAATTGTGAGCAGGTTTTCAGTATATTATGTTCCACAGGTTCACCAATGTTTGATTTTATTAGGACATGTGTGGGAAAAGTAATGAAACCGATCTGTAAAATTTTTATTTGTTTCAGACAACACTTTTGTTCCCAAGTAATTTCCTTTAGCAGCTATACACTAGTGGAGTCATCGTTCCCTGCCTTGGTAGCAGTGCTGAAAAGCTTCAATTGGTAGATTGTTTAACATGTTGGTCACATTCTTTTGAATATTCTCCTGAGTCCCAAAATGACGTCCTTTTATGGCATTTTTCAATTTTGGGAACAGGAAAAAGTCACGAGGACTCAGGGGGTCTTTGGAACAGCAGGAAAGCTTTTTGAAGTCAAAAATTCTGTGATGGAGGTATTGGTGTGACAAGGGGCGTTGGCAAGATGCAGCATCCACTTGTTTGGAATGTCCTGTCCCACTCAGTTCACCCTTTTCCTGAGCCCTTCAAGGACATCTTTGTAAAACATTTGGTTGACAGTTTGTCGTGGAAGAACAATTCCTTATGCATGCACGTGTTTGCCGTTTTTGTCAGTGTTTGAAGTTGAAGGTCGCCCTGAGTGAGGATCATTTACAATATGTTCTCAGCCTTCCAAAAATAATTTGTGCCAGCAAAAAAACTTGTGCTCTTCATAAGGAATGCTCCCCATAGGCCTGTTTCAACTTTAAAAGATCAAACTCTTAGATTCCCCAACTTGGCACAATGTTGCTCTAAATTCTGCTGTTCCATTTTACTAACAAACAACAATGATTTCGCTGATCGTGCTATCAAAAATCACGTGTTGGCTCTATGGAGCTGAAACTCGGACTGAGTATCTGGAAGGGATGAACACACCTGCCTACACAAGTAGAACAACACAGCATTACTAGATTGGTCACAATGTTTCAGTCTCATTACTTTTCTTACACACCTTATATATTGGTCATTAAGGAAACTGTGTAGTATCTCTGCAGTGTGAGACCACAGATCAAAAGTGTCACGAGCCAAACTTCAAAGTACTACCAGTAAGAGAACAGCCTTCACCAGACCCCATTGCTTTACCCAAATATCCATTTGTAGTCTATGCTAGGGCCAGCATTGTTCAGGGAAGTCTAGTGGTGCCAACAAAACAACTAGTGCCCTCGAGCAATGGATTTTCAGTTTTAGATTTCACTAATACAACCATCTTGGGGAAATCCTTCACTGCAGCCCACTGTGGCACCCATTCCTTAGGAAGCTGTGGTCTAAATAAGTCAAGCATACAAAAAGCAGAATCAGTCTTCGATTGGCATACATCCCGGAATGACATTCTCAATGTCCGGTGAGATGCACCAATTCTGCTAACTGTTCGTAAGGCTCGATCCAGGCAATATATTCAAAGCATTCAAGGCAACTGGGGCAAAAGTTTAAGCCTTATGTTGTGACAAATTGTCCAAAATAATGATGCTGCTGGCTCTCCCTCCAAACTTTGAGCCACCTCCCCCCCCCCCATCCACTAACCTCATCCTCCCCCCTCCCCTCCCCTCGCCTACTCTCCTCACTCTGGTCCAGCTGCACTGCTGGAGAGTATTGTGTATGCTCTACAGCTCTGACCGTTTTCTCCTAAAACTAACAAAGCTCTCCATCTCATTTATCTCATTTATGTGCCTTTTGATGACTCAGTGCCTCTACTATGTGGTGTCTTGTTACCTTTATTCCCTTAAACATGTTAAATACCACATTCCAGTGAACTGTATAAGATAAAGTTAACAGTGCAATTTCATATAGGAAATTGTGAAATGTGGTTCAGGTTATTGATAGACATACATGAAGCAGGTATGAATTTGTACAGATATTTCTAATTCATAATTATTTTTGCTGGTTTAGGTTGATTAAGTTATTGTGGAACTGGTCACATTGAGTGATGGAAAGAACTAAGTGACTGAAAAGTTAGCCATCAGATATGGCTCAGAAGGATAATGTGGCTATCCACACAATCTATCTGAGTAAGCGTAGCTTCATAAGTGTTACTCAGAATTGATACATTCATTATTTCCTTGAAGTTAAATATACATGTTCGAACTAAGAGCTGTGTGTTACATGTTAATTTAACAATAATTGCGTAATAAAATACCAAAATAATTCATGCATAATCTGTGTTAAATGTGTTGCATTTTCATGTTTGTTAGCAGTTCTTTGTATTGATTTTAGGATTATACAAGTGGAGCCATGTTGACTGGCGAACTGAAGAAGGAACTGATAGATGTGCTTCAGACTCTTGTAGCAGAACATCAGGCACGCAGAGCACAGATTACAGATGAAGTTGTTCATCGGTTCATGGCATTACATCCTCTTGTTACTAAAAGTGCAACGTGATACTTGCCTGATTTATGTTGACAGTTATATTTATTTTATATTTATGTTGGTCATTGCATTAGTACTACTTTTAAATTTACCTGTGATATTTACTTTACAAGTTTTAGACAGAATGTGGGTACATGTGATGTATGATATATGTTATTTTGTGTGCAATTTTTTTTCTCATTTACAAATGTCTGTAAGATATAAACTTAACCAAAAAGTTGTGCTTGTTTTGTGCAGATTCAGTACAGTTGTTACCTACCTGCATTTACAATGCTGATGTCTTTCAGTTGTTGCAGTTCTGAAGCTTGGAAGTGTGAGAGCCATACTAAGTATAATGTAGTGTGAGATGAATGCTGTAACTCATTTTGCGCTGTTGACCAGCTTTACTATATCCAGTAATGGAATGCTGTTTCACATTTATGATAAAGCTATACAAACACATTACTGATGATCTTAGCACTGCATACCTTTGTAATAATTGTGATAAATAGGTGAAAAAGGTTATGTTAAACTTTCTCTTTCTTTTCTCCTTTGGAGAAATAGCAAAGAAAAGATAATTATGCAGTCAATTTTTGCTCTTTATTGTCCTTACTTCTTGGAGATTCATCCTTACATCTTGGAAATTAATGTTTGTTTATGGTTTCTTCAGGTTCATTGTCAATTTTTTTTCCTTTTGGGGCCTCCAACACCACAACCTGAGTTTTCTAGAAGCAAGAACAGAAAAATAGTAGCAGTAACCACTATTCACCTACTAAAGGACATACTGAGCAGAGACAAATGCGTTGTGTGTTAGTTCGAAACGAGAACTTTGCAAAAAAGTTAAGCATTACTTGCTGCTGCTCAACTCCATTTTTTGAGAAGTGTGATCTATCCTCATGTATGTATTAAAACTTATATTTTGTTGAATAGTCATGTAATCTGCAAATAGTATATACCCATAACAATACTTGAAAGCAATAAGGATTATTTGACTGCAAGTTGAAAGGATGTTATGGTAGACCACTGGGCAGTACAAAAATTTCACTTTCCACATCATTTGCTTTGTTTTCCAAAATGATTTGATATGTGTACAGATGATGATGCTGCAGTTTAAATCATGTTATAGCAAGTACTTCAGATTAATTATCTTTGTTGATTATGCACAGAAAGATCAGTTCTGAAGCATTACTGATGCTAGACATTGCTACCATAAAACATTAAATAAGAGAGTTTAACATTCAGATTCATGACTATTTACCAACATTATGACTATTCCAGGATCTCTTAAACTCTCCTTGTTTTTATTTATTTTGTTGTAAGTGATTAAGGAGATTGGAGGCTTAAGAACGTTCTTGCTATTTCAGTTTGGTGATGCTCCATAGCAGCCTGTATCAGGCTTATGAAAAGTATTTGTTGAAACAAGTGTTATTGAGATAAAATAAGTGACAAAATTGCAGTCTGTGGAATACATGATTCCTGGTTAATGTAAACTTTTGTCAATACTGCCCACATCTCTAATTTGCAAGTTGCAGAAGCTTTTGAATTTTATACAAAAACACATTTTAAAATTAAATGTAATTTGAAAGTAAATGTGTATTATTTCTTTACTCTAATTAAATGTACTTTCCCTCTCTGGACTTACGGACGCCTATTCTGCTCTCAATCTACATCGCTAGAAGTAAAATAAGTTGGAGAACTGGTGAAGTTATTATCATTGTTCATATTTTTATATATTCTCTGCTGTCATATGTACCTTGTTCTAAAAGTCTCTTGCATTGTGATAAGTTTCACTTGTCACTTGGTAATTTACAGGTTGACACAGACCAAATGTTAACAGATTAGACCTCAGAGTTACAACACAAACTTGTTAAAACTTTTAAGTATAGCAAGAACATTACACAAAAACATTCAAGAGCCCATCACTTCATGTTTCACTGAAATAGTGCAAACATGTAAAATTTTCATTGCAGCCATTCACAGACTAACTTGGTTGCTGCCTCACACACACACACACACCAGTGATTCACGTTGTGTCCTTTCAATACTATCATGAACTGTTGTGGCTAATGAAAAAGCATCCCAATTTAGGCATGCGCACTGGCATGGAATAATATTTCCTATGGAGTCAATCACCCACCAGTGAAACTGGATAAACTGTAGCAGCCTCTCTTGAAACTTCAGTAGAATAATTTAGGAAATAGATGAAATAGTCTAGAAGTAGTTAAAATGTCTGTGCCTTATTTTTTTACTTGACGAATCAAAAAGTAGGCACATTGTGATCATTTAAGTCCCTCTATTGTATAAAGTGCTTTAAATTTGGATCACTGTCTTTGGATGGTAATTAATCTATAATACCTGTGGAAAATATCTGAAAAATGCAAAACTAATGCCAATTTGACTTTAGAGTATGATAGTTTTTCTGTTATTTTCTCGTAGCATTGAAGGTAATTTCAGAATTACACCACTCGTAGCAGAAAAACTCAGCAACTTCAAAATTAAAGTGGGGGGGAAAACATGAACAGATTTGTCAACATTATTGACAGAATCCAACAAAATGTAAAACACACAACTTTAAAAGGTTGCTCTATTGATTTGTATACTTAACCTAGTTAGTTATAAGAAAATGTATTTCAGACATAGCCTAATGGATCAGGCTCGAATTTGTCAGGAAAGACCAGTGTAGCCTGACCTAGTGGGCCGAGGTGATGGATTTGTTAATTGGCAGCAGCACAGAAATGCCTGGTTAGTATGTAGTGGTATCAGGAGGCAACGGTTCGTCTAACCACATCATGTGTAAAAAGCCTCATGGAGCTTCCTGTGTTTTCCACTAGATCATTTTATATTTATTGTTAACAGTAACTGTCCTATCACACTTCCTTGTGGTACTCCTGAAATTACCTTCAGACCTGTCAGTTTTGTCGCCTTAAGTGTAACATGCTGAGTTTTGTCTGTAAGGAAGTCTAGAATCCAGTCATGAATCTGGTCCAATTCTTGGTAAATGTGTATTTTTTTTCACTGAACAGCAGTGCAGGACTGTATCAGATTGCTTCATGAAGTCAAGGAACACAGCGTGATTTAAGTAGCAATGCCTACAGAAGCTGTGGACTTCACAGAGCAACAGAATGAGCTGAGTTTCACAATCTCTCACTTTGTAGAATCCGTATTGATTTTTATAGAGGAGATTTTCATTCTCCAAATACATTGTAATACTTGAGTGTAAAACATGTTCCATAATTCTATAACATTGACGTCAGCACTATAGGCCTATAATTATTTACATTTGTCGTAAGATCCTTCTTGGAAATGGGAATGACCTACGCGTTTTTCCAGAGCTAAGTACCCTTTGTTGCTCGAGTCATCTACAATAAACTGCTGGTAGAAGGGAAGCAAGTTCTCTCGCGTAATCTGTGTAGGATCTTATGGGCATCTCATCTGATCCAGATGCCTTCCACTACTAAGCAATTGTAGTTGCTTGTATATTTTGCGATCACTCATTTCAGTATCTGTCATTTTGAGTCATTGAGAGCAGGGCTTATATTATATTATGTGGTGAAACAGTTTTGGGAGACCAAATTCAGTATTTTGGCCTCGTCTCTTGTCATCTTCCATTTTGGTGCCCGTATGGTCACTGAGTGACTGAATAGATGATTTTGATCCACTTACTGATTTTACATAAGACCAAAACTTCTTAGGGTTTTTGTCAGACCAATTGGCAAATTTTTACTTTCAAAGTTGACAGTCCTCATTGCTCTCTTTACACTTATTTATACTTTGTTCAGCTTTCTTCTACATTTTGACTTCTCTTGATTCTGTGATGAAATTGTCTTTGCTTACATAGCAGACATGATCGTTAAACCATGGTGAGTCTTTCCATCCATTAAAATCTTTCTCAGCAAATACTTGTGTCAAAGAAATATTGAACTGTGTTTTTGATTTCATCCATTTATGCTCCACATCTTTGTCCTCAGCATTGAATATTTGATATTGACTTGGACACTTGGAAATTTGTATCTTGTCACTCTTGCTAAGCAAAAATATTTTCCAACATTTCTTAACAGTCATAACACCATAATCATTAATGCTGTCACAACCTTATGATCTCTGATGTCCCCTCTATATTAACTGATTCAAAGTTTCAGGTCTGTCTGCTGCTAGGAGGTCTAAGATGTTACTGTTATGAGTTGACTATTTACCAGCTAAAAGTAATTTTCAGACAAAACCTTCAGAATAACATCACATTAATCCCTGTCTTGGGCACCATTTGTGATTGCATGACTCTTCGATTCTATAGCTGGCAGATTGAAGTCTCCCCTATTATAGTAGCATGAACAGGAAACTTAGTTCTTAAATTCTGCAATAAAGTGCTCTACCACTACAGCTCTTGACACCGGATGTCTGTAAAAGCACCTGATTACCATTTCTGACCCATCTTTGATGCTTATATTCACCCAGAGTAATTCACATACAGAATCCAAGATAACGTCAATAGACATTATTGATTTTTTTACTGAAATAAATATGCTATTACAATTGGCATCTAACTATCATTATGGAATGTATTTCATTGTGTATTTAGGATTTTGTTGCTATTTACTTCCAGTTTCAACCAAGTTCCTGTTCCTAACACTATCTCGGCATTATTACCTTTAATAAATGACACTAATTCTGGGATGTTATCACAGATGCTCCTGCATTTTTGTACATGCGGGGGTGGAGGAAAGGGGGGAGAGGATGTTCCTGTACCCTAAGAAAACCTCATGTACGTTCCACACATAGTTTGCTACTCCAGTAACCCCTTCCTGTGGGTAGTGCACATCAGGCCATTTGTAGGGGGTCCCTACAGTTTTCTCCCTGATAGCAGAGGACAAGAAATTCGCATCTGACATGGCTGCAAAATTGTCAGAGCCTTTGATTTAGACCTACTACTCTGCTCCAAACCAGAGGACCACCGAGTGTAGTGCTACAAATGGCCTAGCCTGCACACCATGTTCGATCCTAGCTACTTTCACTAAGTTAGCAACAACCGAAGGAATCCAGGATGGCATCAGAAACCAAATGGTGGGCATCACTCATGCCAATATCAGTTACAATTTGTAGCTGGTTGCACCCAGTGCATTTGCTATCCACCAGAAGAGCCACCTCAGTGTCACACAGGTCCTCCTAGCAAATTGGCATTCTTTCCCAACCTTTTTGCTGTTTCCCTGAGGTGCTCCCAGTGACTAGCATACCTGCCCTTTGTACTTGTCCAGACTTGGTAGGAAAGTCATCCACTGGCCCAACAGGAGAGGTATCCTGTACTAGCTCAGATGTGTTATCAGTATTGGGTAGCACTTATACCTGTTAAAGTGAAAGGATCCAGCCTTGTGGCCAGTTCCCACTTTACAAGTTGCCCAGAGAGATGCGGACCCACCACTGCCCACCATCCACTCTTGAGTGGAGACAGGTAAGTCAGATGTTGCTTATTGAACACAATGTGATAATAAGGCTACCATGGTATTTCAATGGCACCAAAAGTGCCTCAGGTTTCATCACTGGTGCCCCAGTGTCACTGCAGCTTTGAGCAGCAACCCAAAGCCTGACGAATGTGGCCAACGCAGCTTGCAGCTATTTCCAGATAGTGACTAACTCTCCTTCTGTCCATCATTACAAGCACATTCTCTTCCCATATCAGTCGGTAAAATACTGTATAAACGTAAAAAAAAAAAAAATACAATTAAAGCAGTCAGGGCATACTGAGATAGAACAGACTGTCTTAAGCAAGACAGAAAATTACCTGACTGGCAATACTGAAGAAGGGATGCCCACAAAACATAAATGAGGCGAATAACCAAACACTAAAATCTGCTCTCCAATGCTCTAAATTTACACTAAGGTCTCAAAATTTGCAAGCTCTTAAAACAAAAATAAATTACACTACTGAAAACAGACTGATCAACCGTTGCTTCTCACTGAAAAGTTATCTCACATACATTCCAATGCATGAGAAAAAATTTGCAAGCTCTTAGGAAATGTAAATAAACACTAATGAATCCAGACAAACACACAGATAATTTTCACTTTTTTACTGATGCTCGTGGGAAAAACACTAAAGTAACTAAACATTTTAAACAAAACAAAATGCTGCTGATACTGGTCTTTGCTACCTCGTGAGTGGCTGGACTTAGATGCTCATGCAACAAATGATAGTGTAATGTATGTACTTTGAGGAAATATTAAGGTGTAGGAGTTGGTGTGTGGAAGAGGTTAGCATTGTAGATGTATTGAACACCAAGGAATATGCACATACAGCTTGGGTTGTTCTCCAAAAGAAATAGTAGTTTGGCAGACTCAGAAAGTGTAGATAAGAAGCATGCTGGTGTTTGCTGAATGTGTTAGATTTGAACTATTTAATGGATAGTCAATTATACTGAGAATCTGTAACTTTTTTAATGAAGTTTGTGGAAATTAAATGGATTTTTATGAGATGCAAATTAATTATTAACAAGTGACAGTTAAACTATGGACAGATTCACCAACCAGACATTGTTACTAAGAAAATATATTGATGAATCACATTATCTTTAGAGTGACCATTAAATTTCATCTAACTGCAAAAATTAAAAGTGCGTACTGTATATAAATGGTGTTAATGTGATGATTTATAATCTTGTAATAACTGTTATGAGAGATTGAAATTCACAGAGGAACTATTGTTATTGTTTTGACCTAAAAAACAAGAAATATTGAAGGAAACTTTTTTTATCAAACTTATTTCAGTACGCAAGTCTTGATAATGATATCGAAGGTAAGCAACAGTATGAACAATTGAGAACAGCATCACATTTAATTAGTGCTGAAAATGAACTGTGGTAGATCTCCCTACTCCAAATTTAGTCCAAGCTGTCTTTGGTGGAAACACTTGGTCAAAAACTGAAGTAAAACATACATAATAAATTTTACATCAAGCAGGAGGGAGCACAAGCTACCTGACTGACAGGTGTCACCAATTCCCACAAGAGCACTGCCTCCCTCTGAAAATCTTAATCACCACTTTAAATATCTTTCATCCATCACAATTTAGATTTGTACCCTGAAAAACACAACTGTATGATATACTAAGGGCACTCTATGCTGTAAGTCGTAGTCCCAAATGTATCAGTCAGAAATTTTCCCCTGGTTTGAAAAGGTATTCTGTCCTCGGGTTGCCAAATTCTTAAATTCAACAAGGTGACAACAGAATTGTTAATGTAGAAATAGAATTGCAAATTCCGCAACCGAGTATGGATGCACAACAATGTACCACATTGATAATATGGGGGCTATCTTGGTTTCATTCATGTTACGTAGTTGGTTGTACCAAACAATTTGTGAGTAGTTTTATGTGGTTACCACATACACCTAGATAAAGTTTGAGTTTGGATTATTCTTTACACCAACCACCCAAAACGTGTATCTTTCAACACACTGATACTTTAGTTTGATTACATTAGTCGATGTTAAGAAATAGAAAACATGGAAATATTACATAAAATCTGTTAAAATCAAGGGTGTGAGAGTAACACACAAATCCATGAACATCCTCCACCAAAAGCAGAAAACAATTTTACAAAAGTATATTTCTGAATATCCTGAATTTTTAAATTATTAACATAAAATAGTATTCTTCAAAATTATGAAGTGAGAATCTGGTAAAAGATGTACAGTGTATGCTACGATTGCCTCTACACATATGTGGCACACTTTCAGGCACTCCAGGTGGGTGTAAAAAGGTTTTTCACATTTCCTTGACACTTCGATGATGCATTTGGTGGACAAACCAAGTGACTTAGATGGCCCCACAGATAACGCTACAGAGAAAGAGACCAGGGGAATGTGCATGTCTTGAAAGTAGTACTTCCCTTACGTATCCATCTGTTGTCAAAGATACAATCCAATGCATCTCGAACAATGTAACTGAAATGTGTGGGAGCTCCATCATTTAAAAAACCATTTGCTTCCTCTGATTTTCACGGTGCCACCCTGTACCAAGTAAAGAAGGCTGTTATGAAAAGTCTTTACAGCCATAACCTGTAACATGTGCTGGGAAAAGACAGTAACCTATCGTTTCAGTACACATATTAATCTTAAATAGTGCTTGTGTCTAGCCTAAAACATCCAAATGACACAAACAGTGGGCTGGCAGTATGAGCAAACAAAAGGTGAACTGCACACTTTGAAAATGAGGTACATACCTGTATGACCTGTCCATGAAGTACAGAATACACCATGTGATACTGTAAGATGTATCACACACATGCTGTGGTGATGTTTCTTGCGCTTATAACTGGATCTTCCAACAAAATATAAACTCTGTTTTTCTCATCAGGCATACGAACAAACCTTGGGCTACCTTGATTCCACTCTATATAGCCAGGGAATCTGTATTAACAATGTGGTAAGAAAGAGCAGTAAAGATTACATAAGTCGTATAGTTTCTGTCTGGAAATGGATACAGATTATAGATACAACTGTGCAGCCTTGCAGTCCTTACCATTCATGTGGCACTCCATCCAAAGTAGTTATGTGACTTTCATATTTTTGCTCTGTTTTTATTATGGTGCGTCACATTGTCTTCTTCTTCTTTTTCACCTGGGAATTATGGGTAGTACTAGTAGTGCAAATAAAATATTTCAATTGTGTAATGATGTCATTTTTCATATCTAAAAAGAAATTGATTTTAAGTATTGGTTATAAACTTCAGCTGGTGCATTTCACCTTGAATGCATTGATTGTAAACTTTCATTATAACTCAAAAATAAATGAAATTTTTGTATTTATATCAAAATTCTTGCTTTTTGAGTCTGGATGTTCCCTCCTAAGTATTTCTGAAACACCCTGTAAATGGCGTCTTGAGTTGGGAAAACTATTTTTTTGGTGTATATTTCTTGCTTCTCCTCATTTCAGGAATGTTACTCAATGGCACTTTATGAGTTGTTATTTTCAGTGATGTTTATCAGAATTATCACAGTCATTCTGACATTTTTGTAATTTTTTATTTTTAGCATCAATCTAAGAATCAGAATAAGCAAGAAAGGATAGAAAGCTGCTCAGCACATAGAGGAGGAGTTGAGAGGCAGGCACAATGAAAAAGACTGCCAAAATATTAAGCTTTTGGATAATTCCCTTCTTCTGAAATAGAAAAGAAGTAATTTGTCCTCACGTTTAATATTTTAGCAGTCTTTTTTCATTGTGATTATCTGAAATTCTGCACCATCTCTATGTGGTGAGTAGCAATCTATTCTTTCCATATTGCTGTTGTTCCATTCAGGACTTTCCATTGGTTGATCTAAAAATAATGACACAAATATTCTCTGTGAATGGTATATAGTTTTGCTTTTGTGGATAATTTAGTTGGATACTTGCTATATTTAACAATGCTAGTATGTATTTTTTGATCATATAATTAAAAAAGTGAACATAATAATTGTCAGTATCATAAAATTTTATTTTAGTGTACCTGTTTGCTAATGGCGTGTATACCTTTTAGGTATCGTAGTAATCTACCTGCAAAAACTGGATGACTATCAAATCTCTCAGATATGTGCATCTCATGTAAAATTAAGAATAGAATAGAAGTTTATTGTCTTGTAACATATAATTTCCATCCATTGACTTGTACAGGAGACTTGGCAAAACACATAAACTGGTCTACAATTTTCCTTATAATACCAGTAATATAATACATGGTACTGAATAATTACTTAATTAAGCAATTCATAATTTTTCTTGAGAAATAACAAATGTTTAAAAATTAATAGTCCTAAGTACTTTCTCTCTCCTGCTCAAATTTTCAAGTTGTCATTTATGAATTATTCTAATGAATAATAACATTTCTGCACTAGTTTCTCATATAAGGATTTTTTCAGTGTTTCTAAATTTATGCTGAGCAATTCCCTTCCTTTCACTTTGTTATAAATTTTCATACCCATATAATGTGGATTCTGATCGTAAAGTTTTAAACGGTGGGTGGGCAGCATAAAATTATTTTGGTTTCTGGTGTTGTAATCATGTTGAAATGATTTAAGGTATAACAGATCAAACACACTGACTCAATTACATAAAAAAATGATAATTTTAGAATTCTCCTACCCCATGCCTCTCACATTTGGATGAATTTATGTTGATACCCATGCTTTGATGCAAACTGTTGACTTTCCGGCTCTGAGCGCTTCACTTTTTTCCATTCATGCAGCTTATTTACGTTCTTCTTGCCCTTGACCACATACCTAGTGGCTTTATCTACCTTCAAGGGTGAATGTTTTTCCAGGCTGGTGAACTGGATCATGATCAGACTTACTGAAATCTAGAGCCAACCTGGGGGGGGGGGGGGTTGTAGTATATCCCTAGAGTAATCATTTAAAGCCGGTTCTTGAAACTTCGTTAATAGACATTTTTTAATGATTCTCATCTTATACCAACAACTAATGTTGATTTAATGTTTTAATCAGATCTCCAGAATACAGCCGAAGTGGAGTGTTTGGATGATTGGCATCATCATGGGAATTTTCTACAGTACACTATTCTCACTGTCCTGTTGATAATTGTTTAACTGAACTTCCTTCTTAAGACACCGATAACTTTCGTATAAAACTAGCCCTCCCAGTCACTTCTGACTATCTGCAAATGAAAACTATACCTAAAAAGCGCACCAATGTTTATCTTTATGGCCACACTCAAAAAGACTTCCCATCTTCTCCTAGTTCATGGAAAACGGCCTAGCCGGCTGTTGTGACCGAGCGGTTCTAGGCGCTTCAGTCGCAGGTTGGAATCCTGCCTTGGGCATGGATGTGTATGATGTCCCTAGATTAGTTAGGTTTAAGTAGTTCTAAGTCTAGGGGACTGATGACCTCAGCTGTTAAGTCCCATAGTGCTCAGAGCCATTTGAACCTCAGATGTTAAGTCCCATAGTGCTCAGAGCCATTTGAACCATTTGATTTGAAAATGGCCTCTAAGAACTTGTGTAAACAGTCATGTGAAAATGATGAGAGCTAAACCCTACGCCTTGTAATAGGAAAGGTCCATTCTTCTGTTTATGGGAGGTACACCCTCTGGGGATCGAACCCCGAGAACGGGCCGTACCTATCCGTCACGGCACGGCACAGCGCAGTCACTCGCGCGCAGCTGTGGAAGCGTTATCTCATGCAAAGATAAGAAACGGCAGCGCGCAAGGACACCGCCCACGTTTATGTCGCCCCATCAGCCGGCGACAGACACAGAAACCTTGTCAAAAGTCACTTACGTAGTGAACATAACACGTTTTTATGAGCTGTCTAAACCCACATGCGGCTCCGCAGAATTTCCTTGCAGATAAAAGTGAATCTACTGTACCTCTGTAACAAAAGTGTCGGCTTCGTCAAAAATTTAGATGTAGATGTCGATGTCGATAGATGTAAATATAGAAGCTAACCTAGCGTCTTCCTTATCCCGGGAAAATGTAATTCTTATCGATTATTTGCTGACGGCGGTACTGCATACATACTAATCGTTAACAAAACATCTGTTCCTCCTCCAGTCAGTCACGCAGCTGTAATCCGTCGCGCATTAAATCCATACAGTGCGTGAAATATTTCCAGAGGAATTTCACCTCTTTCGCCATACTATAGACCTCTAAAATCTATTGCAGATATTCGATATTGTCCAAAGCGGGTGATTAGGTTTGGCAGAGTAGGCGTTCGTGAAGTCACTCCAGATCACAACCTGATGTGAGTCACTGGCCGAGAATGTCCAACAGCAACAGTTAGGATGTGATGATGGAGGTGACGACTGTCACAACGCGATTGATTGAAGGACTTATGAGAAGATGAAGTCCATCGATAAAACTGCTTCCACAAATACTGTCAATTTTAGGATATTTTGCCTCTGACTTAGTTGCTTGTCAACAGGACGTTTTTTGGGAGAGAGAGAGAGAGAGAGAGAGAGAGAGAGAGTTTTCGGGGAAGAGTTGTGCAATTTGTCACGGTATTTTCGTTCAGCTGGACAGCATGACAGAAATAGCAGGAGATAAGTAAGTCATCAAGCGTAACATACGCGCATAGTTCCATTTAGAGATCTTGAGAGAGCTCCTTCAGGACATGTTAAAACCTTTTAATAAACTGAACGAGCGTAAAAACAGAGAAACGAGGACGCTTGGAGGTAGACTTTTTTTTTTGTCTTCTAAACAGAATAGGAAGAGCTCTTTGAAATGTTATGCCACGACGTGACTTCCTGAAGTTTAGTGTAACGCTGAAAAACGGCTCTTGTTATCATACAAATTGTCTGTCAGTCATAGATGCCTATTTTGAATATCGTTTTCATTTTAGAAATTTGTGCGCTTATCCAGTTTTGATGTTTGCTGTGCACGTTAAATTAAGTTCTCACAATCGGTCTTTTTTCAGGTAAAGTCGAGGTATTGTTCAGCACAGAAACCAGAACGTCGAGCGTAGGTAATAGAGTGCTCAACGTTTAAGCATACTTAACACAAGCATGGTGTGAGCTTGTGTGAAGCTACTCTCGCTCGATAAAACACAGTTGTAGAAAACGACCTTGCGTCTATGAGATTTTTGGCAAGTCTCAGATGGCATGTGCAGCATAGATTGAATGTATAGTCTTGGTAGTTATAAATTCCATATTTCAATCCAGGAAGTCAAAACTTTGATAATGAGGAGCAGTGAAATTCTTTAAACTCACTTCGTCTAGTTTCGTTATACCATAGCTACATACTTTCGGTGAGTGTCTGAAAGCATTCGAGTCATTCGTCGGGGAAATAGAAGTATTTGGACTTTCTGAACGAGCTACACCGCAGGAAGCAATGAACACTAAAGAAAACTAACCCTTGCCTCCAATTTACAATGATGAAAAGTACCCTACTCGCGTAACCTGAAAAAAAAAGAACATAGAGGAGGTTCGAAACATACTACCTGCGCTGAGAGGTCTGTAGTAGGAAGCGAGGCGGTGCCCTGGTTGAGGCATTGGACCCGGTTTCGAGAGAAGTTGGGTTCATATCCCCATCCGGTCATCCATATGTAGATATTTGGTTTTTCCTCCAAATCGATTTACACGAATTTCATTAAGTTTCCTTTGAAATGGACTTAATAACCTTTTTCCCCAGTACCAGCTGTTGATTCATCTATAATTACTTCGTCGTGAACGGGACGTTAAATTCTTATTTCATTCCTTCTTCGTAGTCCTACGGGCCGGCAGAATAATTGTGCGTTGTTCCCAGTATGAAGTTCAATACAGGAGGCGTTATGGTAACGGCCTACTTCTTATTATTTGGACTAGATACAATAGTTTGAATCCCTCCAAAAAAACAACGATTGCTTCTCGCAAAATTAAAAAATAACCGAATAGATAACGTATTCTCTGTTATTTTGAGTGTGAAATCAGAATAAGACCTGCCATTTCTACGACTGGGTCTACCTTGTTCGTCAGTTCAAAAATGGTTCAAATGGCTCTGAGCACTATGGCACTCAACTGCTGTGGTCATCAGTCCCCTAGAACTTAGAACTACTTAAACCTAACTAACCTAAGGACATCACACACATCCATGCCCGAGGCAGGATTCGAACCTGCGACCGTAGCGGTCTCGCGGTTCCAGACTGTAGCGCCTAGAACCGCACGGCCACACCGGCCGGCTGTTCGTCAGTGGCAAGTAATATTAAACGTTGGAAAAGCACTGGACTCGTCTTTTATGTGGAGTGGTTAATCTATGACTGACCCAATTTTGTTCGCAGTGACACTATGAAGGAAATGTACGTACGGTGTAGCGATAAATATAGCGTAACTATGTCTGCGCAGCTGAAGGTTACGTCGCCACCCCTAAGCATGGCTAAGAAGTGAATAACAGCTAAAAATATAAACACGTAGCCTTTGATCTTGGTGTAAGCAACCTTTAAGTAACGTTCGACTCGGTGTGTCAGTTAAAACAGAAACACTAGCTGTAAATCTGTAATCTATTTGCATATATTGTACAAGCAATTGTACTGAAACTGTAAATATTTGGGTTAAATAAGTGGGAAAGAATATTTTTTCCCTGTACTCGAGATTTAGGACCAATCAGCACCTCAATGTTTCTTGTATCAGCAGTAAGTACTCTGCATTTTTTATTGTAGTTCCATGCACCTGGGTGCGCTGGATACATTTCAAGAACTAAAAACTATTTCCGTATTGTGTTACCAAATAAGTTACAAAGTGAAATTGCACAATGATTGCGGATACGTCCTCGGAAGGAGTAGAACTCACATCTCCGTCCACCCGGCAAGATACGGACAACTGCATGTTTTCATTGCTTTCCAGAACCACGCAAGGCGACACTTGCAACGTCGGTACTGTCGACGACTTCTTCTTTCCTCTTATATATCTGGTAACATTTCGTCGTTAATGACTAGAGCGGTAACATAAAAGTTCATCTTTCCTTCCTACATTTTCCGGCAAGACAGCTTCAGTCTACCCCGATTCACATTGTCCTCGGTTTCTCTGAAACGCAGCGAACGAATGAATGCCTATGAAACTCAGTTAAAACCACCGTGGCGCTGAAGAAAGGTGGCAGCGTTTGAGGTAAATCATCACTCCTGGGCTCCAGTCGACTGCAAATGAGTTGTGCAGCCGTCGAGTGCTGGTGTTCAGAGGTTCCGCGGTGGCGTGCCGCGGCCGGTGTGGGTGGGTGGGTGCGTCCATCCTATTAGGGTCGGCTCGGCAGCCCCTCAGCGGCGGCTGCGCTAATCGCGTTACTGCCCGCCCAACACCTTACGCGCCGGCCCCATAGTCTTGTTCGTCTTCTTCGTGCTTATCTCCGCAACAAAAGTTCTCAACCAAACCGCCAACAGCAAAGAAGAGTCCTCATGTTTATTTGGTGGAAATCCCTGCATCGAGAAGTAGACGTCGGTATCCACCATCGAAATAAAAGCTCCGCAGGAACGGATGCCGCCAAGAAACGCGCCTTTAATTGCTCTGGAAACTATGACGAGGAGCAGGAGGAAAGTAACTGACTAAATTGTGATCAACCAAGTTGGACAAGATAAAAGGTTTGGTGTATGAAAAGTCAGATTTGGTTTGGCGTAAACTGGGTTTTTGCAGAAAGCACGAGGGTATGCAAAAGTTTTAGAACTCGAGTATTACATGTCTGTGGCCATAAACAAAGAATTAGTAGTTTACGCCGGGACCATGCCCTTAATGTAAAACTGTCCTCAACGTGAAAGTTGCTTTGAACACGGCAATGCTTTAACAGGCATAGTCATGTCAGCGGTGGTATGACCTTACCTTTCCTCTACCCTTGGACTGACATACCTATTGAGCTATAGAGCGACCTACACTCTAGCGTCGTCTCCAAAAAAATGTGAAACGTGTCATTTTCCCATGTACAAATCATTGCTAGACCTGAAATTAGTGATAAGTGCCAATTAACACTCGGACCAAGAAGCCACCATGAGAACCATATATGGAGTAACTAAATGGGTCAAGATTCAGAAAGAAGCACGGCAAGGCTGATTATTGTCGCCTTGTTTATTCAATCTGTACGAAGAGCACATTATGAGGAAAGCCAGGTTAGATAAAGAGGAAACCAGAATTAAAATAGCTGGAATAAATGTAACCTTAGATATGCAGATGATACCATACTGATAGCAGAAAGTGAAGAAGAGTTGAAGATCCTCTTAATAAAGGTGAAAGAAGAAGCAACAGAATTACGGCAGCTACATCTATCGCTTCTTGGCATACAGGAGGAGAAACAATTGAGGTAGTTTCTGAGTTCATTTATCTCGTCTCCCAGATTTCTGCTGATGGTGACTGCAGTAATGAAATCAAGGGATGCTTGTTACTTTTAGAGACATAACTTTATCGACAAAGATCTATATACTAAGATCAGTGGTCTTTTCATTTGTGATGGACAGGTGTGAGAGCTGGATGATAAGAATGGCTGAACGCCGTAGAATAGACAGCTTTGAATTTTGGTGTGGGAGGAAAAGTGGTGTTCCATGAAACGTTAAGAGAACGAGTAGGTCAGTACTAATGCAAATAAAACGAAATTGCTCCCTGGAGGATCTGATACTGAAACAAGAACTGACCTACTTTGGGCACAGAATGCCTGGTCAGATACTTGGTAACAGATAAAGCAGTATGGGTTCTTGTGTTGTCATGCAGTCCTGAGAACACCACAAATCAGGGCGGCGACATCGAACTGCTTGTAAAGAGTTTGGTTCACTGTTTCACCTGGAGGAACATACTCATCGTGAACTAATCCTTTACTGTCAAAGAATGCGATCAAAGTTGTTTTTGTTAGCGAAGGTTGCCGTTCGAGTTTTTTTCGAGACTGGTGATCCAGGATTCCGACATTCAGCACTTTGACGCTTCGTGTGGGGGTCATACTAGTAGCACCAACTTTCATCCGCATCAATTATCTTTGACAGAAATATGGGGTCACGAGTGGCTCTATGCAGTAATTCAGCACAAATTCTTTGTCTTTCCACTTTCTGTTCAGCTGCTAGTGTGTGAGGGATGAGTTTTGCATTAAGTTTACTTTTCCCTAAATCTTCGCATAAAATCTTATGACACACCACCATCCAAATTAAGTTCTTCTCATATCACACACACAGCTACATGACGGTCTTCTTGCAATAACTGCCTTACACGCTCCATGTTTGCATCGGTATATGCTGTAGATGGGCGACCAGCTCTGGGATCGTCTTGCACTGAATCTCTGCCTTCACGAAACCCTTTGTGCCACTCGAAAACAAGACTTCTTTAGAGCGCCTCACCTGCATATACTTGCTTAATCATTCTCCACATTTCACTAATGGTTTCCCCTAGCTTAACGTAGAACTTAATGTTCATTCTTCGCTCACAGTCGCCGGGCGGTTCTAGGCGCTACAGTCTGGAACCGCGCGACTGCTACGGTCGCAGGTTCGAATCCTGCCTCGGGCATGGATGTGTGTGATGTCCTTAGGTTAGTTAGGTTTAAGTAGTTCTAAGTTATAGGGGACTGATGACCACAGCAGTTAAGTCCCATAGTGTTCAGAGCCATTTGAACCAATTTTGCTCACAGTCAACATCCATTGTTAATGCGCCAAGAACCTAAATAGTGTGTTGCTGTGCACAGCCCTGCCAAGTAGTGAGTTTGCGCGGAAAAATGGCCAAGGTCATAACGAGGACGCGCACGTAGCAGGTAATATAAAAAATCATTTTTCCTTTTCAGTATTGCAAACTCTCTCAAATGCAACATATGTCATACAATATCTAACAAGTACACAACGTGATTAAAAGTATCCGGACCCCCCCCCCCCCAAAAAAAAAACATACGTTTTTCACATCAGGCTCATTGTGCTGTCACCTACTGCCAGGTACTCCACATCAGCGACCTCAGTAGTCGTTAGACATCGTGAGAGAGCAGAATGGGGCGCTCTGCGGAACTCAACGGACTTCGAACGTGGTCAGGTGATTGGGTGTCACTTGTGTCATACGTCTGTATGCGAGATTTCCACACTACTAAACATCCCTAGGTCCACTGCTTCCTATATAATAGTGAAGTGGAAACGTGAAGGGACACGTACAGCACAAAAGTGCACAGACCGACCTCGTCTGTTGACTGACAGAAACCGCCGACAGTTGAAGAGGTTCGTAATGTGTAACAGGCAGACATCTATCCAGACCATCCAGGAATTCCAAACTGCATCAGGATCCACTGCAAGTACTATGACAGTTAGGCGCGAGGTGAGAAAACTTGTATTTCATGGTCGAGCGGCTGCTCATAAGCCACACATCACGCCGGTAAATGCCAAACGACGTCTCCCTTGGTGTAAGGAGCATAAACATTGGACGATTGAACAGTGGAACAACGTTGTGTCGTGTGACGAATCACCGTACACAATTTGGTGATCCGATGGCACGGTGTGGGTATGGCGAATGCCCGGTGAAACTCATCTGCCAGCGTGTGTAGTGCCAACAATAAAATTAGGATGGTGTGGTCGTGTTTTTCGTGGAGGGTGCTTGCACCCCTTGTTGCTTTGCGTGGCACTATCACAGCACAGGCCTACATTGATGTTTTATGCACCTTCTTGCTTTCCACTGTTGAAGAGCAATTCGGGGATGGCGATTGCATCTTTCAACACGATCGAACACTTCATAATGCACGCCCTGTGGCGGAGTGGTTACACGACAGTAACATCCCTGTAATGGACTGGCCTGCACAGAGTCCTGACCTGAATCCTATAGAACACCTTTGGGATGTTTTGGAACGCCTATTTCGCGCCAGGCCTCATCGACCGACATCGATATCTCTTCTCCGTGCAGCACTCCGTGAAGAATGGGCTGCCATTCCCCAAGAAACCTTCCAGCACCTGACTGAACGTATGCCTGCGAGAATGGAAGCTGTCATCAAGGCTAAGGGTGGGCCAACACCATACTGAATTTCAGCATTACCGGATGGAGGGCACCACTAACTTGTAAGTCATTTTCAGCCAGGTGTCTGCATGCTTTTGATTGCATAGTGTATAACGGTAAGGGAGAAATTTAGATACCTTAGTTTAAACTGCAAGACATTTCCATAGGTGAAAGTGGGCTCTGGCCATAATTTACTGGTTATTAACTGTAGATTAAGACTGAAGAAATAACGGGAAGGTAAGAAATTAAGGAGACGGGTCATGGATAAAATGAAAGAATCATTGGTTGTTGAAAGTTTCAAAGCAATGATTGACTGATACAGGACGAAGGAAGACGACAGAAGACGAATGAGTAATTTGAGACATGAAATAATATAGGCAGCAGAGCATCAAAAAGGCGAAAAAGACAAGGCTCAGTAGAAATCCTTGGATTACACATGAGATATTGAATTTTAATGAGGGAAGGAGACATAAGAAAATGCACCCAATGATGCAGAGAAAAAGCAATACAGAATTCTAAGAAATTACACTGACAGGAAGTGCATTACGACGAGGTGGAATTGTCTAGAGCAGAAATGCAAAGCTATAGAAGCACGGATGACTGTGAGAATGATAGATGCTGTTTATAGGAAAATTGAAATAAAAAATGTTTTGGAGAAAAGAGAAGCATCTGTATGAATATTAAGAGCTCAAGTGATAAGCCAGTACGAAGCAGAGAAGAGAATACCGGAAAGAGGAAGGAACATATAAGAGGGGCTGCACAAAGGAAACAGCCTGAAGGACAGTGTTATGAAAGAGAAGAGGAAGCAGATGAAGATCAGATGAGAAATACGATATTTCGAGAAGTAAACCTACCCAAAAAATACACTTGTATTTTGATCGGCTTTGAATTTAATAACGTATTTCTGGATGAATACCGTTGAAATGGTAATATGGTAACAGACATTTTAAAAAATTCAAATAAAAGTTCTATGGTTTTTAATGTGCGTGACAGTTGTGCACCAAGATTTACCGGAAAGTCGTTTTTTTCGAAATCTCCTCCCCTCACTACTTTGTTATTCATTTCGACTTTTGACTAATAACAAAACGTATAGTATTGGTAATACCTAACTTATTCATATATGATGATGTGGTACTGCAAAGATGCTTTTATCAGAAATAAGCTAGAAATATCTATATCACAGTACGCGCGCCCGATGTGTGTCCGCCTCAGTGCCAGTTGTCATGCTGGATTGTTTAATAAGTCTTTCCCAGATAAATATATCCTAATATATATTCTACATATATTGTTCTAATACATATTTTCTTTTAATTTTATGGAACATAAAATATCTTGTGTTGTATACTTGTTTTCTTTTTACATTTCGTGTATTTACTTCACGTTGTCCTATCATAAAATTGCAACTGACCGATGTGCTTAGTGCGCAAAATCAAAATATCGCACGAGAACCAAACTTGGTAGCATTAATGTCCAGAGTATGGGGTGCATGATTTCCATGCGTCACAGCGCCACCGGCCAGTTCTAACCATGGCCACCGGGTGCTGTGACCAGTCATCGCGATTGGCAAAAAGTCTTTTTTTTCGCAATCCTTTCCCCCACTACTTTGTTATTCACTTCGACATCCCACACCTCACCGTTCGTACTGCACTTGTTGACGTGCCAACATGAGCTCGGGCACAAGGATCATGGCATTATTGGTGAAGCTCTATTATCAAAACAACAGTAATGCTGCAGATGCACTTCGAGAATATCGCCAGCTGAAAGGATTACGGAAGGGTCCTCTTTCTCCACCTGCTGTGTGGAGCATGATGAAGAAGTTCGAACCGTCTGGAGAACTGGGCATCGCTCCTGGAAGAGGCCGACGACCGGTTGCACCCCATGTGGTTGATGAAATCGCTGCTGCTATGTCAGACAACCTCCCCCCATGAACCATGGACCTTGCCGTTGGCGGGGAGACTTGCATGCCTCAGCGATACAGATAGCCGTACCGTAGGTGCAACCACAACGGAGGGGTATCTGTTGAGAGGCCAGACGAACGTGTGGTTCCTGAAGAGGGGCAGCAGCCTTTTCAGTAGTTGCAAGGGCAACAGTCTGGATGATTGACTGATCTGGCCTTGTAGCACTAACCAAAACGGCCTTGCTATGCTGGTACTGCGAACGGCTGAAAGCAAGGGGAAACTACGGCCGTAATTTTTCCCGAGGGCATGCAGCTATATGATTATACTGGAACACGTGAGGCAATACTGACCTTACGACTTATCTTAGAAGAAAGATTAAGGAAAGGCAAACCTACGTTTCTAGCATTTGTAGACTTAGAGAAAGCTTTTGACAATGTTGACTGGAATACTCTCTTTCAAATTCTAAAGGTGGCAGGGGTAAAATACAGGGAGCGAAAGGCTATTTACAATTTGTACAGCAACCAGACGGCAGTTATAATAGTCGAGGGACATGAAAGGGAAGCAGTGGTTGGGAAGGGAGGGAGACAGGGTTGTAGCCTATCCCCGATGTTATTCAATCTGTATATTGAGCAAGCAATACAGGAAACAAAAGAAAAGTTCGGAGTAGGTATTAAAATCCATGGAGAAGAAATAAAAACTTTGAGGTTCGCCGATGACATTGTAATTCTGTCAGAGACAGCAAAGGACTTGGAAGAGCAGTTGAACTGAATGGACAGTGTCTTGAAAGGAGGATATAAGATGAACATCAACAAAAGAAAAACGGGGATAATGGAATGTAGTCGAATTAAGTCGGGTGATGCTGAGGGAATTAGATTAGGAAATGAGACACTTAAAGTAGTAAAGGTGTTTTGCTATTTGGGGAGCAAAGTAACTGATGATGGTCGAAGTAGAGAGGATATAAAATGTAGACTGGCAATGGTAAGGAAAGCGTCTCTGAAGAAGAGAAATTTGTTAACATCGAGTATAGATTTAAGTGTCAGGAAGTCATTTCTGAAAGTATTTGCATGGAGTGTAGCCATGTATGGAAGTGAAACATGGACGATAAATAGTTTGGACAAGAAGAGAATAGAAGCTTTCGAAATGTGGTGCTACAGAAGAATGCTGAAGATTAGATGGATAGATCACGTAACTAATGAGGAAGTATTGAATAGGGTTGGGGAGAAGAGAAGTTTGTGGCACAACTTGACCAGAAGAAGGGATCGGTTTGTAGGACATGTTCTGAGGCATCAAGGGATCACCAATTTAGTACTGGAGGGCAGCGTGGAGGGTAAAAATCGTAGAGGGAGACCAAGAGATGAATACACTAAGCAGATTCAGAAGGATGCAGGTTGCAGTAGGTACTGGGAGATGAAGAAGCTTGCACAGGATAGAGTAGCATGGAGAGCTGCATCAAACCAGTCTCAGGACTGAAGACCACAACAACAACAACAACAACAACAACAATGTCAGACAATGCTGCACGCAATTCCCGATCGTCAGACAGAGCGCGTGTTCTCACGACAGTTGAACGTCCCGTGGTCCACTGTACGGAAGATTCTTCGAACCATTCTCAGATGGTAACCGTACAAGATCCATATCGTACAGCAGCTTGCTCCACAGGACGCACTACGACGTGTTGTCTTCGTTCTCCACTTCATAGCTAGGATTGAAGTTGACGAGGGCTGGCCCAGGACCATCCTATCGACAGACGAAGCTATTTTTTCTCTGGCGGGTTAAGTGGGGGCATCTTCACCTCCAGTCACAGTGCATGAAGTTCCTCTGTGCGGTGAACGTGTGACCGTCTGGTGTGGCTTCACGGCTACGTTCATCACTGGCCCATTCGTTTTTGAACAGGTCGGCGCTCAAGGACCAAAGACGTGCAGTGTGACTGGACAGCGATACTGCGATATGCTTCGCCAGCATGTCATACCCGTCCTACGGGAGAGAGAGGCGCATTGAACTCAACAGTTTTCATGCAAGATTGGGCCCCACCACGCATCGCTCGTGAAGTTCACCTGCTTCTGCGAAACACATTTGGAAACAATCTAATTATGAGCCGATCGTTTCCAAATGCTTGGTCAGCACGATCACCTGATCTCACTCCCTGTGATTTCTGGTTGTGTGGCTTTATGAAGGACAGGGCTTACGAGGGGAACATTCACACATGTGCTGGTTTACCTAGTGCAAATGCTATCATTCTCGTGAGACATTGGATTATCAACGAAATTTCCCCCCACTGAGTTTTCCTACACCACATCTTGTTAATTATATATAAATAACTGGATTCCCAATATTGTTCAGGTATATATTTATTCCAACCTTCTAATAATCCGTCTCCGCCTTCACCCCCTCTCTGTCCACCTCCTCCACCCCTATCTTGGTCTATCTCATCCTCCCCCTCTCTCTGTCAATTTTCTCTGCTCTCTCCCTGTCCATGTCCTCCTCTCCCACCTCTATGTCCAGCCCCTTCTCTTCCCTGTCCCTGCCCATCGCCTTCTCTTCCCTTTCTCTGCCTGTCTCCTCTTTCCCATCTCTCGCAAAGGTTTGAAGTTATGTGTAAAGTTTGTTGGAAGGCTCTGAGTGCCATCTTTCTAAAATACTGGCTTTTTCACCCCCACTCTCATCCCTTTGACATGTAGGTTGTTCTTACACTCACAGCTTTGATTTCCAGGTTTGGTTGCCGTAGGCTCAGTCGTTTAGGAGGAGATGCGGACCATATGTACATCCATTTTTATAATATGTATGGATTCAGAAGTATGAAAAGAAGGTAGCCAAGTGTGGCGAAAAAACTCGGAGAAAAGATGCAGAGTTGCCGAAAAGCTTTTTCTCGTTTTCAAATTGGCTGAATAAAGCAACAGATCAGGATCAATATCATTATATCCACAGGTACGGCTTATATTCAACATAGTTTAACGAAAAATGTACACTTTTAACCCGACACAATGATGAAAACAAAACAGCGTAGATGCAGATGTAGAAATGTAAATGTACTGCATTTAACAGAGAGTGGCCGCACGTGTGTGTGTGCGAGCACGCACGTACCTCTGTGTGTGTGTGTGTGTGTGTGTGTGTGTGTGTGTGTGTGTGTGTGTGTCTGTTCTTTTCCCGTATTCCTCCTTTTCATCGTTTCTTGCTGTCTTATGTATATAGCTTTTTTAATCGTTTAGACTAGTGTGATTTCACAAAGTGTTGTCTGTTCACTTGAACGCTGCTTTCCTTCTGCTGTTGCCCTCCGTATGTGCAAATTTTCTTCAATGCTGAGTTTTGTTGTTAAGCTGTGGATGGATTTAAGTATCACTAAGACACAGTTTGTAGGGTAATGATTGAGGGCAGCATATGTGGACTCTGAGTAGTTGCTTTTTAGTTGTCTAGGCTATCTTCTTCAGAAAAGCAAACTTTCGTCTCCATCTTTAGACGACATTTTCAGGAGCTGTTCTAGCTTCGGCATATTTGTGATTCACTCAGTTCCTCACCACTGACGGAAGTTTCATGTCACACAACTCGGCACAGAGACGCATAGTCACATTTTTTTAAATTTCTAGCGCAATTGTCAGTTGCTGTCAACAGTGCTCTTATTGCCTAACATTTGAGTATTGGCCACTATTACACTTCATAATAAACGATCAGATACTTCTAGGCTTCACGCCTATTCCATACTGAATAAAATTAGTGGTGGGTGTAGTGACACCTGTCGTCTCTCTGTATTTCTTGCAGTAGTATTCGCTCGAGGATTCCATGACCTAGATGTTATCACGAGAAACTTGTGTTTTTCATAGCTGCAAAACTTATTACGCTACAGCTGATTTACCCATTTTCTCTTTTCGACAATTGCCTTTATGCTCCTCTATTCGTTTTCCTACAGTTTTTTTGTAGTAACCACTTACATTTGCTTGCAATGTGAACTACATTGTCCTTTCGATTACTGCCACGGTCCAACGGAAGCCCAGGTGAACGTCCTCCACAGCACAGTACTGCTCCTAGTGGGCCGCGGCAGTGGCGGGGTGCCCGTTTACGCTGATGAGCCGGATCATTCTGACCACCTGTTTAATAGAATATTGGTACACCACTGGAATGTAATACAATAGTTTTCTGCGTCGCACGGGTTCGAAAAGTCCTTACTAAGGCTGCAGAGGCCCGTGGCATCGGATTTCTGATGACGGATCACGCAGTTCCCTTAAATTGTGGGCCAGTTGTTTTTAGCGCCAGGAATCAAAGATATGTTGATCGGTTTAATACGAGGCGAATTCGATGGCCAAGACATAAACGTGAGTTCACTCTCGTACTCCTCAAACCGCTGCAGCACGATTCTGGCTATGTGAAACGGACAGTGAGCCTTCTGGAAGCCGTGAGCCGTCGGCGAAGACTTTAAGCGAGAAGAGGTGCAAGTGGTTCACAATAATGCTCATGTAGTCTACAGCTGTCATTGTCCTTTCGATTGCTGCCACGGTCCAACCGAAGCCCAGGTGAACGTCCTCCACAGCACAGTACTGCTCCTACCGGGCTGCAGCAGTGGCCGGGGTGCCCGTTTCGAGCAGTCGTTCGCCTGGTTGACGGCGTATCCGGATACGACCAGCTACCTGGTGCGACAAGAAATGCTGCTCTTGTGGCCAGGCAACACGTCTCCACTGATCCGTGGTCCAGTATCGATGATTTCATGTCCACTGCGATCGTAATTGGCTACGTCGTTGGGTCAGCGTTGGAACTCTTGGGGGTCGTCTGCTGCGGAGCGCCACGTTCGACAATGTACTCTGAACGGTGTGCTGCGACACACCTGAGCCTGCACCAATGTTGTATAGATCTGCCACATATCGCCGCCTATCCTGATTTACAGAGCAGGCAATCCAGCGCCCTCTGCGTTCTGTGATGACACGTAGACGTCCGACAACTTGTCGCCTAGTCGTGGTTTCCCCGTTCCTCAGCCACTTTCCATAGACGATCACGATAGTGGCATGCCAACAGCCGACTAGTTTCGCTGCTTCCGAGACGCTCCCTCCAGGTGCTGGGCCACAACAGTCTCCCTTCTGTCAACGTCGCTTATGTAGTGGATGTTCCCATTTGCAGCCCGTATTGTCAGAACTATTTCCTGTTCGTATTTGCTCTCGTTATACACTTTCGTAACTGGGCCATCCAGGCTCCAGGTTTGCGGTGTTCGTGTTTTGGCTCAGCGGTGTATCTGTGTTTTGGAAGCAATGACCCGTACGAGATTTGCAGCCTACTAGTTCCAGTCTGACACGTTTCAAAGTGTCTCTAGCTCAGTTGCTCACTAGCGCTCAAAAAGTTTAGAGTGTAGCCATTTGGATAATGCCACGTATGCAGGTGGCACTTAATTGTGATGGAGGATCTGGATCATGTAGAAAGTTAGCTCCGACCTACAAGAAAATGTTGACAAGTTTTTAGAATTATGTTACGAGATCTTGCACGGTGATAACGTCAGCTATTTCGTCATCATCATCTACATCAACAACAACAACAACATTTTCAGATTGGATTTA
The DNA here is from genome assembly GCF_023898315.1 of Schistocerca nitens. Lineage (NCBI taxonomy): Eukaryota > Metazoa > Arthropoda > Insecta > Orthoptera > Acrididae > Schistocerca > Schistocerca nitens. Next base: position 621,009,312 of record NC_064614.1, on the reverse strand, counting down.
CCTTGTTGTATAGTTGACATTTAACATGGTTTCTCTATACTATCACTCCTGCTTCACAGCTGCCAGCTGTCTTGGAATTTACATCTACTCCCTTGTATTGTAATGTATTGTATGTTAACTGGGGGCCTAGAAACGACGAAGAGGCTCCGTTTCCGTCGCAGCCGCAGTGGTCCGCAACCCCACGACGCCTACCGCAGTCCACTTCAACCCTCCGCCACCCCACACCGAACCCAGGGTTATTGTGCGGTTCGGCCCCCGGTGCCCCTCCTCCCAGGGAACGTCTCACACCAGACGATGTAACCCCGCGTGGTAGAGTAATGGTGATGTACGTGTACGTTGAGAACTTGTTTGCGCAGCATTCGTCGAGGCAGATGGAAAACCGCCTAAAAACCATCCACAGACTGGCCGGCTCACCGGACCTCGACACAAGTCCGTCGGGCGGATTCGTGCCGGGGACCAGGCGCTCCTTCCCAATCCGGATACTCTCTTAGATTTGTACAAAATGCTCTACCAGACAATACTTGAATGATGGAGAACAGCAACTGCTGTTGTACGGAAGTTCTTCTACTCTGTTGACTCAGGCTTCTTATGATTATGTCATCCAAGTTCCTGCGCACAGCTGGTAAAAGCAAGCAACAGTTACCTGTGGTTATGTGGACAATCCTTCTAGCTAGCATTAATATAGCTCTGTGTTTCTCCTTCGGTATTCACTCCGGTTCTGTTGTTCTTTCTCTGGTAACAAATTAGAAACATTATCGACTCTAACAAACTGTAATCCACACAAGTTGAAGAATTAAGAATTTTGCGTGCTGTATAGTTACAATCTCTTTTACCCGAGTAAGCAACAGTTACTTGTGGTTATGTGGACAATCCTTCTAGCTAGCATTAATATAGCTCTGTGTTTCTCCTTCGGTATTCACTCCGGTTTTGTTGTTCTTTCTCTGGTAACAAATTAGAAACATTATCGACTCTAACAAGCTGTAATCCACACAAGTTGAAGAATTAAGAATTTTGCGTGCTGTATAGTTACAATCTCTTTTACCCGAGTAGGAAGATAATATATCATTATTTTTGTTTTGTGTTTAAAATTATCACTTGATTGTCTCACAAAAGTTATTAATTGTATGGCGGTTGATAGGTAGATATTTGGGTAAGAATTTAAATAGATGACAGTGTTATCCATGGTGAGATGACGGACTATGTAAATAGTGGAGTCCATTTTGACACGACTTCATGATGTGTGTTGCGTTGAGGGATTCTTGCTGTCCGGTGGCATTTCGAAATGTTTCATCATTCGTAGATCATACGAGCAGCATCAGAAACTCCATTGAAAGCTGAGTACATCTCACGTGGTTCTATAATGGAAACACATGATTTCAAAGTCATCAAAGCCTTGACCCTTAGTGTGAATTTCTGCACTGGTTCAATTTGTGGTAGGTTCATATCGATAACACTAAGTCTCGTCCCCAGTGATGATTTTTTTCCAGAAAAGAACTGCCCGCGTTTTGCATTTCAATCAAATCGCGGAAGGCGTTCGCGTGTCATTGTTTCTATTCAAGAGTTAAGGTGTGAGGGACAGACTTTACACACACTTTTCTCTTCCTCGAAACAGTCTGGAGAATGTCTGCAACAGTTGATTTAGAGATGTTACGCCATTGCGATTTGTGACACAACAACGTCGACACAGTACGGCCGCACATCCAGTGCTTAACACCGCCTGCTCACAACTGACTCGTCGAATGCACATCTATTGTTTACATTTGGTAGTTCAAGTTGCCACCGTAGTTACTGCGCTAACATCCCACATATGCCAGGTAAAGTATCAGTCTCGGAGCGTTTTGGACAAGCGGTGTACATACACTCCTGGAAATTGAAATAAGAACACCGTGAATTCGTTGTCCCAGGAAGGGGAAACTTTATTGACACATTCCTGGGGTCAGATACATCACATGATCACACTGACAGAGCCACAGGCACATAGACACAGGCAACAGAGCATGCACAATGTCGGCACTAGTACAGTGTATATCCACCTTTCGCAGCAATGCAGGCTGCTATTCTCCCATGGAGACGATCGTAGAGATGCTGGATGTAGTCCTGTGGAACGGCTTGCCATGCCATTTCCACCTGGCGCCTCAGTTGGACCAGCGTTCGTGCTGGACGTGCAGACCGCGTGAGACGACGCTTCATCCAGTCCCAAACATGCTCAATGGGGGACAGATCCGGAGATCTTGCTAGCCAGGGTAGTTGACTTTCACCTTCTAGAGCACGTTGGGTGGCACGGGATACATGCGGACGTGCATTGTCCTGTTGCAACAGCAAGTTCCCTTGCCGGTCTAGGAATGGTAGAACGATGGGTTCGATGACGGTTTGGATGTACCGTGCACTATTCAGTGTCCCCTCGACGATCACCAGTGGTGTACGGCCAGTGTAGGAGATCGCTCCCCACACCATGATGCCGGGTGTTGGCCCTGTGTGCCTCGGCCGTATGCAGTCGTGATTGTGGCGCTCACCTGCACGGCGCCAAACACGCATACGACCATCATTGGCACCAAGGCAGAAGCGACTCTCATCGCTGAAGACGACACGTCTCCATTCGTCCCTCCATTCACGCCTGTCGCGACACCACTGGAGGCGGGCTGCACGATGTTGGGGCGTGAGCGGAAGACGGCCTAACGGTGTGCGGGACCGTAGCCCAGCTTCATGGACACGGTTGCGAATGGTCCTCGCCGATACCCCAGGAGCAACAGTGTCCCTAATTTGCTGGGAAGTGGCGGTGCGGTCCCCTACGGCACTGCGTAGGATCCTACGGTCTTGGCGTGCATCCTTGCGTCGCTGCGGTCCGGTCCCAGGTCGACGGGCACGTGCACCTTCCGCCGACCACTGGCGACAACATCGATGTACTGTGGAGACCTCACGCCCCACGTGTTGAGCAATTCGGCGGTACGTCCACCCGGCCTCCCGCATGCCCACTATACGCCCTCGCTCAAAGTCCGTCAACTGCACATACGGTTCACGTCCACGCTGTCGCGGCATACTACCAGTGTTAAAGACTGCGATGGAGCTCCGTATGCCACGGCAAACTGGCTGACACTGACGGCGGCGGTGCACAAATGCTGCGCAGCTAGCGCCATTCGACGGCCAACACCGCGGTTCCTGGTGTGTCCGCTGTGCCGTGCGTGTGATCATTGCTTGTACAGCCCTCTCGCAGTGTCCGGAGCAAGTATGGTGGGTCTGACACACCGGTGTCAATGTGTTCTTTTTTCCATTTCCAGGAGTGTATTAGTGTCGGTGGCGTTAAAAACAGCTTGAATCGCTAAATTTGAACAAATTTCTAGGGCCCGATGGAATCGCTATCAATTTCTGTACAGAATTTGGATCTTAGTTAGGCTCTCTTTTAACCACAATTTACCGCAGATCATTCGAACAAGTAACTTTGATCAGTGATTGAAAGACAGCACAGGTCACACCAGAATACAACAGGAGTAGCAGGAGTGATCGACAAGACTAACTTGTAATATTTTTGACTCCGACTATTGTATAACTCTACAACGTATTCTAACCTCAAGCGTAATTAGGTATCTCGAACAGAACGACGTCCTCCATATGCCAGCCAGCATGGATCCAGAAAATATCGGTCATCTGAAACCCAACTTGTGCTTATCTCACACGACCTCGTGAAAGTTGTGAATCAAGGTAGTCAAGTAGATGCTGTATTTCTCGACTTTCGGAAAACATTTGACTCAGTATCACACATACGCTTGTTTTCGAAAGTACGATCATATGGGGTATTAAGTGACATTTATGACTGAGCTGAGGTTTTCTTAGTAGCGAAGATACAGCATCTTATCTTTGATGGAGAGTCACCGACAGATGTAGAAGTAACTTCAGGCCTGAGTCAGCGAAGAGTGTCGGGATACTTACACATCATGCTGGGTATTAATGACCTGGCTGACAATAATACTGTTAACCTCAGACTTTTCGTAGATGATGCACTTATCTGTAATGAAGTACCGTACAATCTGAAAGAATCTGCACAAACATTGTCTGATTTTGATAACGAACCAAAATTATGCAAATATTGGCAATTTGCTTTGACTGTTCAAGAACGTAAAATTTGGCACTTCACACACACACACACACGTAATACCTTGTGACTACAATACCGAAGAGTCACAACTGGAACAACGATTTCATAATAGGCAGAGTTGTAGAAAAGCGGGTGTCAGACTTCGGTTCATTTGTTGGATATTAGGGCACGTCCTCAGTCGACAAAGGAGATTGCTTACAAAACGCTCTGGGATATGTATCAAAAAGACTAACAATGAGTATTTAACGAGTACGAAGAAGGGCGGCACGAATAGTTACGATTTGTTCGACCCATGTCAGAGAGACATGGAAATGTTGTAAAACCTTAAATAGCAGGCGCTTAGAAATAGATCCAAACTACCTTGTGAAGAGCGTACTTACAGAGTCTCAAGAACCAGCTTTAAGTGAGAAATACGCAACAACCTACAACATACCGCTCCTGTTAGAGTTCGCGAAGACAAGAATAGACTAATTACAGTGCGCATAAAAGCGTTTGGGCATTCTTCTCGCGCTCGATACGTGAATGGAACGGAAAGAACCCCTAAGAAGTGGTCCAACGGGAAGTACCCTCTGCCACACACTTCATAGCGGTTTGCAGAGTGTAGATGTAAATGTGGAAGCGTGCGATTCTGTAATGAGTATTGTACGCCCCTGTAACTCCCCGGCCCTCCAGCTGCTGCTGTCGTGAACTAGAACTGCCTCTCTAATGACGTCTGTGCCGATGGCGCGTTGAACTCTGACCTTCCTTCCTTTCTCCGTTGTTCAACTGTGAAGCGAAGCGACCAATTAGAGAACCCTCCTTTGGGAACAACTTTTCACAGTTTGAGAAGCGGGAACTCATCACCATAATTTTATGCGAACTCGGAAATATCAGATTGAATATCAGTTTCTCTGTCGGATTATTAATAATTTATGTTTTCATTTGCACGACGGGATGGACTGTTGGTTTCCCTTACTCAGGAATTTCGTAGGAACTGAATTTGAAGACAGCACGCTCACCTAAAACCCGCACCTGTTTCAGTCACTTGAAACTAATCCTATTTGAATATTAGTGAGACTCTTGATGGAGTGGGTGCCCTGAATTTTTAATACACAGCTCCCTTTATTGTACCTTCTAGTAATATGAAAGTAAGAAATTAGTATATGTGTGCTCCTGAGGTGTACCAAGGCTGGGCAACCTGGGCAAAGTCCCGGAGCCCCCGACGGTAAGGGGGAGACAGAAGACATTGGAAGAAAGATCAAAAATAAAGTAAAAATAAAATGTGACATGTATCGCCTTCGATGATTTAGGAAATGACGAAAAACCTAAGTATGGATGGGAGTTGTTTTTGTGTGGAGAGAAGGAAAAGAAGAAGAGATGAAGTAGTGAACCGACTAGAAACTTATTAATTTTCTTTATGTAATTGACGGAAAGTAAATCTTTTTCTACAAGAGAAGGAAAGAGGTATATGAATGCTAAAACATATTTTGAATTAGCAAAATCCCCTGTAGAGGCTAATTTATAGCTTCCTATATAAACTTTAGTTTTAGTGACACAATGCCTCTCTTGCACAATCAATGGCTGGTGGCAATGTGATGATGATGAAGTCCCATACTCCTTGGCGGAGCGTAGCGGTCGATGCGGGAGAACCGCATCGCCGTACTAGGCAAGGTCCTAGCGGAGGTGGTTTGCCATTGCCTTCCTCCGACCGTAATGGGGATGAGTGATGATGATGAAGACGACACAACAACACCCAGTCATCTCGAGGCAGGAAAAAATCCCTGACCCCGCCGGGAATCGAACCCGGGACCGCGTGCTCGGGAAGCGAGAAAGCTACCGCGAGACCACGAGCTGCGGACGGTGGCAATGTATATACGCTAATTTTATGGAGAGGATTAAGAATGTATCTTTTCTCATTACGAAATTTTCTAACCATTCGAAATAGCTAAAACATTGTAGTTTAATAATGTTCGACTAACTTTTTTCACAACGTGCATGCTAGGAGGCTGTAAGAAAACAAGTTCACTCGCTTTAATTGGCATGAATAACATTTTTAAACATCTTTTCCTAAAGATCTATTAAGACATTTCCTTGAACTATTTCCTCTCCCTCACCCTCTTGCCTCCTTGTCTTCCTTACTTCCTTAAGACTTCAGTGCTGTCTGTTAGGAAATTATGTTCCATCTCTACTTAAACATTACGAAGGTGATAACAACACTTCATCGTGCTGACAAAATCTAAACCGCTGACGCCTGGAAAACAGATAGGTTTCGTCCCCCTCAAGTTGTGCTGCATGTAAACGTGGTGAGTCTCATTAAATGAAACTGTACATCTAAAAATCATGTTGAACAGATGTAGTACACTCAACAACTGAGTGTCATAGCAAAAGCATACCAACTACTAACACAGAAATAAGTACCCATACGACGATGTGGTCCCAGTAATGAACGAATGGAATTCAGCATTTTAAAAAAAAATCATGTAAGACCTCGTACCAATCATTGTTGTCAGTGACTGGTGGCATGGGGCAAGGCCAGATTGAAATATCTATCATAATAAAATATCACATTTTAGAAACAAAAATATCGAATTATTACCAAGAGCGTAAGAACTACCGTAATAAAAGTCTGTATTACTGTATTCTTGAAAGGTAGGTGGAACCAATAGACAGAATGACTAGCTGAAGGTATCGTACCTAAAGTAAACGAGAACTATATGTTGAATAGACAGAAATACGCCTCATTGCTATTTGTTTTTAAGGCAAGCAATGAGCAAAAGATTTGGTTTCATGCTTAATTAAACAGAAACAGTTTTGCTTCGTTTTGTACTAATTTCGTTCATGTGGTTAATCAATTTCTGCAGATAATTGTTGTTGATCAATGTTTCGTATTAGGTTTTGCGAACCTGATGAGCTCACATGGTCCTGGGTGCTCAGAAACATAAAGGTGACAAATGAGCTAATGAGATGTCTTCCCCTTGTGGTTTCTACAATTTATGAGCTACATAAGCTCCTACTTCTACCAGCATTTAACTTTATGACCAATTGTGGATTAATCTTTTGTGCTAAATGTGCCTGTGGTCCTGAACTAAATCAACGTAATAGTTGTAATGATGACGATGAAGCAAAGACGTGGCTTCCTTAGATGCACGCATAGTTTGAAAGCCGCTATTGCCTGTTGTTATTTGACCTGAGTGCGTAGCGAGTTATGACTATGAAAATATTCCCGTTTGTATGAAATTTACCCATGAAATAACAGAAAGTGATATGTGTACAATTAATAAAGTATGAGGTAGAAGCAAATTTTATAGCCCAACGGAACATGTGAAGGAGCCTTTGACATTAATTAAAGGAAGACAAATGGCTCTGAGCACTATGCGACTTAACTTCTGAGGTCATCAGTCGCCTAGAACTTAGAACTAATTAAACTTAACTAACCTAAGGACATCACACACATCCATGCGTGAGGCAGGATTCGAACCTGCGACCGTAGCGATCGCTCGGCTCCAGACTGTAGCGCCTAGAACCGCACGGCCACTACGGCCGGCTAATTAAAGGAAGACAAATTGCAACCGAGATCTTTACCCATCCTAATATAACCATCAGCGCTAATGCCTCTCTAGTTGTAGAAGGGACGTGTGGTGTGCAAACGTGACTGCATACGGTACACCGGTATATCCTGAAACTAACGACAAGAAAATTACTCATAGCAATGTACTGTGTCCAAGCATTCGTTGCTGGAGAAATGTAAGTTCTGTCCAACCCACACCAATCTTGTTTGCTTGAAAACTGCATGTAAAAGAAGAAAATGCTGTCTACTAAAGACAATTTACAGCATTATTTATTCTTTTTAAACGTGTTGTACATGGAAATGGCACTAACATGAAAAAAGATAAGTGAGCACATGTGCATATGAGCATATTGATCGTAGGATTGTAAAATAACTCAGAGAGGAAAATAACGCGTGGAAGATTTTAAATCAATTTCCGTTATTATTCAGGAAATAGGCACTAGAACGCGTAAACAAGATATACAAGTCTCTCCAAACAGATGGCTCTGAGTACTATGGGACTTAACTGCAGTGGTCATCAGTCCCCTAGAACTTAGAACTACTTAAAACCTAACTAACCTAAGGACGTCACATACATCCATACCCGAGGCAGGATTCGAACCTGCGACCGTAGCGGTCGCGCGGTCCTCTCCAAACAGACCTCATGGTTGCACGGTACTACACATTAACAAAAAGTAATAAATTACCCCATATCCCTTCCAATCCCTGTACTACTATTTACAGATTGAGAAAGTAATGTGAAAGACTACCTATATCATCGTATGACTCAATTTAAAATAGATATAGATTCTCACAATTTCAAACAAAGATGCGATGCCAACGAAGACTTAACCTTTCTCATATGAATACACCATGTCAAAAGAACGTCACTCAGAAACACTCGATACGTCATGTAATATTGAATTCTGTAAATGCTAAGGAAGCAAGCAACGCTCTCACCAATAATCATGGACGTTGCAGCTTACAAATTCCCTCTTCAATAATGAAGCAGACAAAAGTCTGAACTTTACAAATTGTTAGCAGGCAGCGTGATGTTAACCGACTTCGGCTCAGACCAAGTGAAGCGGAAGAGTGCTTTGTCTGGACACATTTTTCCCTACGAAATTGAAACCTGACGCACAGTAGCCTGAACTGTTGCAAGAACACCTGCTTCTCCCTATTCGACCGAATACAAGAAAACATAAGACTATAACAGCGTCTTTCAGCCACACGAGTAGTTCACAGTTCTAGGTTCCCTATAGCTCAGCCTTCCACCGTAACGTTTCGCGCGTTTAATTCAATACACTATTTGAACACGGGCAGCGCCTCTCGCCCCAATACGAAAGACGTTTCTAATGGACAGCTTCCAAGGTGATAAAGTAAGGTGCGCCTGACATCAACTGACCACCGATGACAGGCAGGTACATGTCTGAATCTTGCTTATCGTGGAACAGGTTGAAAGGTCTCTGTTGGATTCCTTTCATGTTAATTTCTTAAATCTGTTGTCATTTACCGCATAAATTCCTCTTCTAAATTTACTGTGGCGTTTCTGACCATGTGGGAGGAGACTGAGTAGTGGAATGTGTTACTTTTACACATAAACAAGAACGATCTGTCACACTACTACACTTTAAAACACAGTTTATATGTAATTCATGTCACACAGTCTCATACGGAACCTACATCCGCTTTCTTTTATATACTGTATATGATAAGATACTGTCATCCCCCTTCCCTTCTGTGTGAGAGGATGAATGAGCAAATGTATTTCTAGTTGCATGCTGGATGGTAGCAGACAAGCCTGCCTGCTAGAGAATAATAGTACCAACGTCAGAAAAGGTAGCTACGCTTTCTAAAAGCAGAAAGGTTTCTATTCTTAGTATGGTCCTGTCCGTCCCTTGTCATGTTGGTATAGGAAGCTGCCTCTCTGGTCACTTCCGTTTGTATTTGTGAGGCACCCCTCAGGTAGGAGCCCAGGTCAGTCGGTCCGCGGCGAGCGTCTGAAGTGGTAAGATCTCCGGCTAAGCGCGTGTCTGCTAAGTCCGTAGGACAATGGATTTCTTAAGTTCAGCCTAACTGAAAATTTAATCACCTTTATTTCAGGTTTAGCTATAAAATATCTAATGTTATCTTAAATTGCAACGCAGTGTGATTCGAGTGTACAGTTCAGAATATTCCAGTAGTTGCTTTGTCACTACTTTGTGAGTAAAGTGGAACCACGTGTGGATCAGTAACTCTAATTAAGATCATCGATCTTAAATGCGAATGTGCGTGAGATTATAACGTTTCGTCTTGACAATATTTTTCAATATAGCAACTTTTCTTTACGTTCAACCCACGTGGGGTGTACATTGTGAGTCCAGTGCCACGAGCTTATACAATGGTTTGACCCATCAGGTTAATAGTAAGACGATAGTAACCAGTTCGAGGTTTTTCTTTTGTAAATTGCTTTTCGATCTAATTTATTTTAATTATCAAAATTATTGTGGAGTTACACTCGTTGTGTAAACCAAGTTGACCACGTGAAGCATGTGGTGTAATCATCAAAGTAGCCCTCAGCTACTCTTTTCGGGAAGATTTCACAGAGAGTTAGTATGAATTTAGTATACCAGTGTGTGGTAATTACATGACGGACAGGATTTTGCTACGAACGTAACTTCTTTGGTGAAAATTGAATCGTTTGGTTGTGGTTAATTTCCTCTTGCATATGTTTCAACGTTCTTCGTGTGTTATTTTATGAATGCAGTGTTGTATGCAGTCTCCAAATCTTGGCTCCATATTTGATGTGTTCCGTAAGATTACAATCTCACATTTTCACAATCCTTCTTTTTATTTAAATTCTCTTATATATATATATATATATATATATATATATATATATATATATCCCCGGTTGTCGTATGACTATTAAAAGATTATAATTAATGTTAGTCTGGTTAGGAATTTGGTAAGCTAGACTGGATACCTGGTGAAACAGTTGCGCAGTAATGCAAGGTTAACTTCCCCAGACAGCTCACAGCTTTTAACCCGCTTTTATTGTCTATCAGCACCGCTTTCAGAAGAAAATAAAGCAACAACATTACAAGGTTCAGGATATTTTGCAAATAAAACTGTTGTTGTTGTTGTGGTCTTCAGCCCTGAGAATGGTTTGATGCAGCTCTCCATGCTACTCTAACCTGTGCAAGCTTCTTCATCCCCCAGTACCTACTGCAGCCTACGTCCTTCTGAATCTGCTTAGTGTATTCATCTCTTGGTCTGCCTCTACGATTTTTACCCTCCACGCTGCCCTCCAGTACTAAATTGGTGATCCCTTGATGCCTCAGAACATGTCCTACCAACCGATCCCAACTAATAAAAGAATATCTGTTAGTTAGAAAATATCTTAGTCCATCTTTAAAATCACAAAAGTGAGGATAATTAAACTGTAGTGCAAATATTACACTGACGTGACATACGTCATGGAACAGCGATATGCACATGTACAGATGGCGGTGGTATCGCGTACACAAGGTATAACAGGGCAGTGCATTGGTAGAGCTGTCATTTGTACCCAGGTGATTCATGTGGAAAGGTTTCTGTTGTGATTATGGCCTTACGATAGGAATTAACAGTCTTTGAACGAGGAATGCTAGTTTGAGCTAGACGAATGGGACATTCCACTTTAAAAATCGTTAGGGAATTCAATATTCTAAGATCCACAGCGTCAAGAACGTGCCGAGAATACCAAATTTAAGGCATTACTTCTCACCACGGACAACGGAGTGGCCGGCGGCCTTCTCTTAACGATCGAGAGCAGCGGCGTTTGCGAAAGAATTCTCTGCGTTAATAGACAAGCAGCAGTTCGTAAAATAAGGGCAGAAATCAACGTGGGACGTACGACGAACGCATCCTTTAGGACAGTGCGGCGAACTCTGATGTTAATGGACTATGGCAGCAGACGAACGAGGCGAGTGGCTTTGCTGACAGCAAGACATCTCCTGCTGCGCCTCTCCTGGGCAGGTGACCGTATCGGTTGGACTCTCGAAGATTGGAAAACAGTGGCCTGGTCAGATGAGCCCCAATTTCAGTTGGTGAGAGCTGACGCTGGGGTTAGAGAGCGGCGCAGACACCACGAAGCCATAGACCCAAATTGTCAACAAGGCACTGCGCAAGTTGGCTGAGCCATGCTGGCTCGTGTCGATGTCTGCTTCGCGGCCTACTAGCGTGACTTCACCGCTCCGGCGCCCCGCGAGGTGGACTGCGCGACGTTGCGAGTTTTGCGGTGATCTCTGAAACGAGGGCAAAACTGGTCTCTCTGGGGAGAGGGAGAGAGGAAGAGGCTGCCGTGCGCGCACGAGGCGGTGCCCATGTTCAAATAGTGTGTTGCCTTGTAGGCACAAACCGTTATGGTGGAAGGTTGATCTACGGGGAACCTAGAAAGCTCGGGGTTTGGAAAGGTGGTTTTCTGGTGCAATTCATGGGCTAAATAGATCAGCCTACCGAATTCCTGGCGGCATGTGTTACATTAACTTAGACGCCGTGCGCCTCCTGGAAGAGTCTACAGTTTCTTCATGCATTCGGCGAGACACTCAATCGCATGGTTGCTGATGCCACGAGTTGTTTTGGCGTGGGCTGTTTCTGCTTTCCTCTTGCGTTACATTGCTCTCCGGCATTTTATTAATGTTACTGTGAATGGATCTGTTTCGTTATAGCCTTAAGGTTTTCCGTTTGTGGTTGTTCCTAATTAAGGTCTTTGTCACTCTAATCAAATAATTCGTAAACATTCCTCTACAAGTCGTGATCAGCGCTCTTCATAGTGACCTCATAGAGTGTATAAGGTTATTTCACTGGGCTAAAGGTTTCGGGGCACGTCACAGTTGTTTCATATTGTAGCCGAGCGGTCTTAGGCACTGCAGTCATGGACTGTGCGGCTGATACCGGCGGAGGTTCGAGTCCTCCCTCGGGCATTGGTGTGTGGAAGCTTAGGGACTGATGACCTTAGCAGTTAAGTCCCATAAGATTTCACACACATTTGAACATTTTTTTTGTTTCATATTCTCCCCTCCCGGGGTGCGAATATCATATCAGTTTCTGCTCATTTGTGCTTCATCCTGGTTATGCACCTCATGTACATTCATGTTTTAATATGTATTGCTTTTAGTTATATTTTAGATGCGCGGCCTGGACAGTCCCCCAAGGTGTTTATTGAGGCCGTTAATAAAGTGAAATTGGTTAGTTGCTCGCCATTGCCCTGTCTGATGCTGAGGTAAGGTCCTCTTTGGCTTTGTGATGTGAAAATATCACACGATTCTCATAACAGTACACTGAAAAATAATGTTAGTATGTCAAAAGATTCACATAAAACCACAGTAAAAAATAATATTAATATATTTCATCATAATATCAAGGGATTAAAAAGCAAAGCAGATGAGCTCCTTGTTTGTATAGAAGATTTAGAAACTGAGGGTGGAATAGATGTACTATGCCTGTCTGAACATCATATAGTCACAGGTATGGAAATGGTAAATGTAGGTGGATATAAGCTTTCAGCACGTGTAAAGAGAGACACTATGGAGAGAGGAGGAGTTGCCATATATGTTACGAGGGTCGGTCAAAAAGTAATGCCTCCCATTTTTTTTCTACTTAAAGAAATTAAGTTAAGTGAAAAATTTGAATTTGGCGCCATTCCTCAAACCTTCTTCTGCAATACACTGCAGTAGTAACTTTCTGTGTCAACAGGTGGCAGCACAGCAGAAGTTTGTAAGATGGCCGACATCGATGTTCGTTTGAGACAGCGTTGTGTGATTGAATTCTTGAATGCAGAAGGTGAAACGCCCATACGCATTCATGAAAGACTGAAGAAGGTGTATGGTGTTGTGACAGTGGATGTCAGCACTGTTAGACGATGGGTTCGTCGTTGTAAGGAAGCTGAAGGGCAAACACCGTTGACTGACGAAAAGCGGAGCGGCAGGCCGGTGAGTGCAGTGACTCCACACAACATTCAGCAAGTTGATGACATCATTCGTGGTGACCGTCGGGTGACTGCAGATGAAGTGTGTCGCATTATTTCTCTTAGTAAAGGCAGTGTGATCACGATTATTAAACAATTGGGGTACTCAAAAGTTTGTGCACGGTGGGTTCCAAGAATGTTAACCGATCAGAATAAAGAGGCAAGGAAAACAATAGCCTCCCAACACTTGCAGCGCTTCCGTTTGGAGGGAGATGAGTTTCTGAAAAAAATTGTGACCGGGGACGAAACATGGGTGCATTTTTTTGAACCCGAATCAAAGAGGCAGTCAATGGAGTGGCGTCACACAAGCTCGCCGAGGAAGAAAAAATTCAAAACTGTGCGATCGGCAGGGAAAGTTATGGCAACAGTTTTCTGGGATACAGAGGGTGTGATTCTGGTTGATTTTTTGGAGCAGGGATGCACAATAAATTCTGTTCAATACGTCACAACCCTCAAAAAACTTAAAGCACGTCTTCAGCGAGTTCGCCCAACAAAATCAATGGCAGATGTTCTTCTTTTGCATGACAATGCAAGACCACACACCAGTCGTCACACCTCTGACGAGATTGTCAAAATTGGATGGGAAGTTTTGCCTCATCCCCCATACAGCCCTGACCTGGCACCATCAGACTTCCATCTGTTCGGGCCACTAAAAGAAGCTCATCGTGGGATTCATTTTGAAGATGAGGAGGCCGTCAAAACATCCGTGCGTCAATGGCTTAGGAAGCAGAGCTGTGATTTTTACCGTGCTGGGATACATGCCCTTGTTCAAAGATGGACCAAAACTGTAGAGATGGGCGGAGATTACATTGAAAAATGACAAAATGATCCTCAATGTTGTGGTTTTCAACCTATGTAATTGCATTTAAATTTCCTGACAATTAAACGTAGAAAAAAAAATAGGAGGCATTACTTTTTGACTGACCCTCGTAAAACCAGTCATAGTGTGAAAAATTTGGAAACTAAAAGAATTTTGCGTAGAGCAACACATAGAAGCATGTGCATGTGAGCTTAAATTAAATAAAGGCACTTTTATAATTGTACCCATGTATAGGTCCCCATTACGAAATTTTCAACTATTTTTGAAAAACTTGGATTCTTTGTTGTACTACCTGTCAGACAAAGGAAAGCAAATTATTGTTTGTGGGGATTTCAACGTAGATTTTCTGAAAGAATCAGATAGAAAGCTTGACCTTGAAGTATTACTTGGTACTTTCAGTTTGGCATCCTGCTTGGGTGGTACAGGAAGCAGCACACTGATAGACAACGTTTTCATAGACCAAGATAAATTCAATCAAATAAAAACGTTTCCTGTTAAGAATGGTCTGTCTGATCACGATGCACAGCTAGTTACAGTATATGATATAGCTCCATACAGTAATGCAAAACAGTCCTCCAAAAAAGTGCGTTCCATTAACGATTTAACACTTCAAAATTTTAGGGAAAGCTTGCAACAGTTAGACTGGGAAGAGGTGTACAGGGAACATGATGCTAATTTAAAATTTATCCTATTTCATGATACCTTTATGAGTACATTTGAAAACAGTTTCCCTAAGAAAACAGTGAAATATAATTGTAAGAAACCATGTAAAAAGCCATGGTTATCAAAGGGATAAAAATATCTTGTAAACAGAAAAGGGAAATGTATCTTATATTTAGGAGGAGTAAGGATCTCAAAACAATGAAACATTATAAAAACTACTGCACTGTATTAAGAAAAGTTATTAAAAAGTCCAGAAGTATCTGCATTATATCTGAGATTAGCATATCTGTTAATAAAATTAAAACAATTTGGAATATTGTGAAAAGGGAAACTGGGCAACCGAGAGCACAGGAAGACTGTATTTCTACCAAACCAAATGAAACGTTTGTTAACAAGAAGTCAGAAGTAGAAAACATTTTTAATAATCATTTTTTAAGTGTTGTAGAGAAAATAGGTTCCAGCTATTCATTAGAAAATGCAAGGCAGTATACGGAAGAGGCAATACCTACGCCAGTTTATAAAATTGAAATTCAACCCACCTCTCCTATTGAAATTAGGAAAATAATAAATTCACTCAATTGATGGCATTTCCAACAGAATACTAAAAGCTTGTTCCCAACAAAGAAGTAGGATTCTCAGCCACATATGTAGTAGCTCACTGAAACAGGGAATTTTTCCAGATAGACTGAAATATGCTATTGTTTAACCATTGCATAAAAAATGGGATAGATCTGATGCTAACAACTACCGCCCAATCTCACTTCTGACAGCTTTATCCAAAATTCTTGAAAAAGTAATGTATTCAAGAGTAGCATCACATATTTGTAAAAACGAAGTACTAACAAAATGACAATTTGGTTTTTAGAAAAACCAAAAAAAAATTGCTATATATGCTTTCACTGATCAAATATTAAATGCAATAAATAACCGAACATCACTCATTGGGATATTTTGTGATCTCTCAAAGGCTTTTGATTGTGTGAATCATGAAATTCTTCTAGATAAGCTGAAGTATAGTGGTATGAGTGGGACAGTACACAAATGGTTTAATTCATACTTAACTGGAAGAATGCACAAGGTTGAAATTAACAGCACAGATAGTCTACAAAAACCAGCAGAGTCCTCTAACTGGGGAGGTATCAAGAATGGTGTCCCACAGGGTTCAGTCTTGGGTCCCTTATTGTTCTTAATGTATATTAATGACTTGCCACTCTATATTCATGAAGATGCAAAGTTAGTTCTACAAGTATAATAATTACACCCAAGAAGCAAGAATCAGCTGAGGAAATTGCAAATAATGTCTTTCAGAAAATTATCAAGTGGTTCTCTGCAAATGGATTCTCACTAAATTTTGAGAAAACACAGTTTATACAATTCTGTACAGTAAATGGTAAAACACCATTGATAAATATAGACTGTGAACGGAAGTCTGTTGCTAAGGTAGAATAATCAAAATTTCTGGGTGTGTGCATTGATGAGAAATTGAATTGGAAGAAACACATCGATGATCTGCTGAAACGGTGAGGTTCAGCTACTTATGCTATTAGGGTTATTGCAAATTTTGGTGATAAACATATCAGTAAATTAGCCTACTATGCCTATTTTCATTCACTGCTTTCATATGGCATCATATTTTGGAGCAATTCGTCATTAAGAGAGAAAGTATTCATTGCACAAAAGCGTGTAATCAGAATGGTAGCTGGAGCCCACCTAAGATCACCTTGCAGACATTTATTTAAGGAACTCGGGATAGTCACAGTACCTTCTTAATACATACATTCACTTATGAAATTTGTCATTAATAACCCATCCCAATTCAAAAGTAACAGCGTAGTGGGTTGCTACAACACTAGAAGAAAGGATGATATTCACTATTCTGGATTAAATCTCACTTTGACGCAGAAAGGGGTGAATTATGCTGCCACAAAAATCTTTGGTCATTTTCCAAATAGTATTAAAAGTCTGACAGATAGCCAACCAACATTTAAAAGCAAATTAAAAGAATTTATGAATGACAACTCCTTCTACTCAGTAGATGAATTCTTAAATATGAAATAGTAACTGTAAAAAAACATTAAAAATTAATTATTTTGTGGAAAGAAAACTTATGTTAAAGTGATACGTTCCACATCATTACGAAATGTCGTATTCATGATCTATGGAACAAGGATTAATCTATGAATGTATGTTCGTATGTGAGTGCATCGGTCCTGGTCCTTAGATTCATGCCTCAACTATTCCTCAGGGCAAGTAACTATTTTCAGTTTAATTAATTGGTGTTCAAATTATATTGAAAATGGTTTGGCTCTTTTAGAGCTTTCACTGTACGAATTTGTTTAGCACATAATTTAATGGATACTCAAATTATAATTTAGTGGGCAGTTTGTTTCTAAAAATTGTCATTTAATTGCATCTAAGAGAAGAGGCTTAGGTGTCTATTTATACTGAACCTCTTTTAGTGAAGGGCTATCATGCCTGTATCACTGTCTGATTCGCACCCGTCTTGCTCAGGCGATTTCTTCGCTACGCTGTTTCCCACCTAGCAGCACTTCCCGCCTAGGCTGCTGGGCTTGTATAGGGGGGTGGGGGGGGAGGGGGACTCGGTGCTGGAGTGGCTGTGTACTGCCGCGTGCGTCTCCTCGGCGCGGCGCGAGTCCGGCATGCTGTTCGTCGGGCAGCGCGAAGCCTGACACCGTCACTTAGCTCTGCTGGCACCTCTCATGCAGCTTCGTCAGCTTCCTAAGCTGAGTTTGCCTTTCCTTCTGTGACCTTTCGCCGTTTGTTCCTCAGTGCCTGACGTTCTGTTATTCTGTCTAGCGCCATGATTGATAGTGGTTCAAAATGGTTCAAATGGTTCTGAGCACTATGGGACTTAACGATTGATAGCGCCAGTGCAATTCTGTGACATTAAGGACTTACTGCCCTTGACTCAAACGTTTGTTATTCAGTTGTATTTATTCTTTTACAAGAGACATTTCTTAAAGATTGTTGTCCTGAAATTGTTTCGCGGCTCACTGCTAATTTAATATTACTTTAAATACAATTGTAAGTTTTTTTACCTGTTTAGTTTTGTTAAATTCACAAGTTATTCAATACTGAATATTTGTCCAGCGCCTTATATGCCCATTCTGTAGCTGTACTAATTGTTATTCAATACTGCCTCATCTAAGGATTCAAATATTTAGTGTTTTCTTAAAAAAAAAAAAAAGAAAGTTTAGCACAGTATTTCAACTTGTGATGTCGTTAACTATTTTATAATTGTTCGAATTCTTCGGGCAAATTACCCCTTCTTCAACTGTGATTATCACTTTAAAAAAATTAATTCAAATTGTGAGAAATGATGAATAATGTCACAACCGGCGCTTAACCTTCCACGAATATTCCCAGTGGAAAAAAATAAATCAATTCCTGGGGAATCCATTGGTAGTGCCTCCTTAGTGGTGTGGGCTGTCTTTACATGGAACAAACTCGGTTCTCTGGTCCAACTAAACCGACCGTTCGCTGGAAAAGGTTATGTTCGGCTACTTGCAGACTATTTGCAGCCAGTCAACGATGGAATTTGTATCAATGACAATGCGCCATGTCACTGCGCCACGATTGTTCGCGATTGGCTTGAAGAACATTCTGGACAATCCGAGTAATGACCTGGCCACGTAAATCGACCAACGTGAATCCCACCGCACGTTTATGGGACATAATCAAGAGGTCAGTTCGAGCGCAAAATCTTGCACTGGCAACATCCGCAATTATGGACGGCTACAGAGGCAGTATATTTCTGCAGGGGACTTCCAACGACTTGTTGAGCCTATGCCACGTCGAGTTGTTGCATTACGCAGGGCAGAAAGAGATCCGGCACGATAATGGGACGTATCCCATTACTTTTTTCACCTCAGTGTATAGTGATTATTAAAGTGTAATTAAAAAGTCGCCATTTCAGACACTCAGATAACGAAATTGCTTAATATCTTGAATCTAGTAGCATATGAACGGATTTTCGCCATTTTGTGGAGCACAAAAATGCATATTAGCTTTGTATCCATTGTTTAAATAGGCTAATACAGAGTTAACAGTTAAACTGACGTCTCTTCATGTAAACGGAGAATTAAAAGCGAGGCTGAATGAGTCAGTTAGCTCCCAGTTTACTTAAATGGATATCAGTGTTGCGCCTACGGCATACAGAATAAGAATATGATGTTAAAATGTATTGATATTACGTTTACGGCCTACTATCCTTCGTTCTGAAAATGTTGCATATGAAATAACGGTGCCATGACAGGGATATGACATGAAGTACCATTCAAAATACACTACTGGCCATTAAAATTGCTACACCACGCAGATGACGTGCTACAGACGCGAAATTTAACCGACAGGAAGAAGATGCTATGATATGCAAATGATAAGCTTTTCAGAGCATTCACACAAGGCTGGCGCCGGTGGCGACACCTACAACGTGCTGACATCAGGAAAGTTTCCAACCGATTTCTCATACACAAACAGCAGTTGACCGGCGTTGCCTGGTGAAACGTCGTTGTGATGCCTCGTGTAAGGAGGAGACATGCGTACCATCACGTTTCCGACTTTGATAAAGGTCAGATTGTAGACTATCCCGATTGCGGTTTATCGTATCGCGACATTGCTGCTCGCATTGGTCGAGATCCAATGAATATTAGCAGAATATGGAAACGGTGGGTTCAGGAGGGTAATACGGAACGCCGTGCTGGATCCCAACGGCCTCGTATCACTATCAATCGAGATGACAGGCATCTTATCCGCATGGCTGTAACGGATCGTGCAGCCACGTCTCGATCCCTGAGTCAACAGATGCGGACGTTTGCAAGACAACAACCATCTGCACGAACAGTTCGACGACGTTTGCAGCAGCATGGACTATCAGCTCGGAGAACATGGCTGCGGTTACCCCTGATGCTGCATCACAGACAGGAGCGCCTGTGATGGTCTACTCAACGACGAACCTGGGTACACGAGTGGTAAAACGTCATTTTTTCGGATGGATCCAGGTTCTGTTTACAGCATCATGATGGTCACATCCGTGTTTGGCGACATCGCGGTGAACGCACATTGGAAGCGTGTATTTGACGTCGCCATACTGGCGTATCACCCGGCGTGATGGTATGGGGTGCCATTGGTTACACGTCTCGGTCACCTCTTGTTCGCATTGACGGCACTTTGAACAGTGAACGTTACATTTCAGATGTGTTACAACCCGTGGCTTTACCCTTCATTCGATCCCTGTGAAACTCTACATTTCAGGTCCTGTACGGGCCTTTCTGGATACAGAAAATGTTCGACTGCTGCCGTGGTCAGCACATTCTCCAGATCTCTCACCAACTGAAAACGTCTGTTCAATGGTGGCCGAGCAACTGGCTCGTCACAATACGCCATTCACTACTGTTGATGAACTGTGTTATCGTGTTGAAGCTGCATGGGCAGCTGTACCTGTACACACCATCCAAGCTGTGTTTGACTCAATGCCCAGGCGTATCAAGGCCGTTATTACGGCCAGAGGTGGTTGTTCTGGGTACTGATTTCTTAGGACCTATGCACCCAGACTGCGTGAAAATGTAATCAAATGTCAGTTCTAGTATAATATATTTGTCCAATGAATACCCGTTTATCATCTGCATTTCTTCTTGGTGTAGTAATTTTAATGGCCAGTAGTGTAAATAGGTCAAGCAATGATGGGCTCTAAAATGCTTACCTTCGGAGCTATGAGCACTTCTTCGGCTTCGATAATGTGAAAAAATCTCTTCTGCTGCAAGCTATTTGCTTTCCATGTTTTGGTAGATCGTAGTGCAGACCACAATAAGAAAAAATTGTCTAATGAAGTTGAGCTTTAAAGTGCATACCTTCAGTAGAAGGAATGCGTTTCACAGTAGCCGAGGTGAACAAGTGCCCATAGTTCTTAAGTATGCCCCCGAGTTTACTAGAACTTTTTTGGTTTAGTCTATAGTACCACCTCTCGAAATATGGAAAGCGAAGAGCTTGAAGCAGAAGAGGTTTCACAGTATGAAGAAGCGCTAATATCCACTGAAATAAGCATTTTAGAGCCCATGTTTACTAGACTCTTTGCTTCGAATGATCGTTCTGGTCATATGACTGAATATTCACCATTCCTTCTGGGACATCCTGAATAGTCACAGCCTGTTCGTATACATACGGGGTGTAACGGGTGCAAGAGCAAATACTTTTATATGAGGTACCTTGAAATGTACACACATCAGTGTGTTGGTTGTTTTACCCTGTGCCAAAAAGTCTTGCTACAAACACGTTACAAAGCCTACGACCTGATGTTCTATGCACGATCGTAACTTCACCGTTAAGTGGACTACGATTGTCGGTATATGTAGTAGACTAACCTTCTGAGGTTCACACGTCCTCACTTCAACACCTGGCCTGCGCCCCCCCCCCCCCTCCCCCCCACCCCCCACTCCGAGGGGAAAGTAAGCATTAATGGTTTGCTCTTGCCATCTTGCCATATGTACTTATGTAATTGGAGGTACTTACCAACCCAAAAAACTGCTACTTCTAAAAGTTACAATTAATAGCCTGCAAATGACACAAATACTGTCAGTTTTAAAATATATGGCTTTCCAAAAATTTTTAAGGAAAGTGCTCCATTACGTCCAATAGCAGCACCGAAGCATAACTCCATGTGGTACAGTGCGGGAGTTGGCTATGTTCCCCAGTGAGTTTGGTTCTACGTTTGAGATCAGCTGGCGTATGAAAAGCTCGTGCACCTCACACTACACCTCCTCTGCAGCCAGGCTTGCTGTCCGCCTCAACTTGCAATGATGCATTTCAGAACCTCACTACTGCGACAGCTTGCAATGTGATCGCTGAGCCCGGCAGACGGCTCATCGAATCACCTTCACAATTCTCTACTAGTCCAATCTCGCATAGCGCGCGGAAAAAACGAACACCTACAGGGTGTTACAAAAAGGTACGGCCAAACTTTCAGGAAACATTCCTCACACACAAAGAAAGAAAATATGTTATGTGGACATGTGTCCGGAAACACTTACTTTCCATGTTAGAGCTCATTTTATTACTTCTCTTCAAATCACATTAATCATGGAATGGAAACACACAGCAAAATAACGTAACAGCGTGACTTCAAACACTTTGTTACAGGAAATGTTCAAAATGTCTTCCGTTAGCGAGGATACATACATCCACCCTCCGTCGCATGGAATCCCTGATGCGCTGATGCAGTCCTGGAGAATGGCGTATTGTATCACAGCCGTCCACAATACGAGCACGAAGAGTCTCTACATTTGGTACCGGTGTTGCGTAGACAAGAGCTTTCAAATGCCCCCATAAATGAAAGTCAAGAGGGTTGAGGTCAGGAGAGCGTGGAGGCCACGGAATTGGTCCGCCTCTTCCAATCCATGGGTCACTGAATCTGTTGTTGAGAAGCGTACGAACACTTCGACTGAAATGTGCAGGAGCTCCATCGTGCATGAACCACATGTTGTGTCGTACTTGTAAAGGCACATGTTCTAGCAGCACAGGTAGAGTATCCCGTATGAAATCATGATAACGTGCTCCATTGAGTGTAGGTGGGAGAACATGGGGCCCAATCAAGACATCACCAACAATGCCTGCCCAAACGTTCACAGAAAATCTGTGTTGATGACGTGATTGCACAATTGCGTGCGGATTCTCGTCAGCCCACACATGTTGATTGTGAAAATTTACAACTTGATCACGTTGGAATGAAGCCTCATCCGTCAAGAGAACAATTGCACTGAAATGAGGATTGACACATTGTTGGATGAACCATTCGCAGAAGTGTATCCGTGGAGGCCAATCAGCTGCTGATAGTGCCTGCACACGCTGTACATGGTACGGAAACAACTGGTTCTCCTGTAGCACTCTCCATACAGTGACGTGGTCAACGTTACCTTGTACAGCAGCAACTTCTCTGACGCTGACATTATGGTTATCGTCAACTGCACGAAGAATTGCCTCGTCCATTGCAGGTGTCCTCGTCGTTCTAGGTCTTCCCCAGTCGCGAGCCATAGGCTGGAATGTTCCGTGCTCCCTAAGACGCCGATCAATTGCTTCGAACGTCTTCCTGTCGGGACACCTTCGTTCTGGAAATCTGTCTCGATACAAACGTACCGCGCTTGTTTATTTACTACTTCATCTCGCCTTTCTATCGAGTTCACTTCAGGTTTGTTAGCTTTCAAGTTAACTGTAACTTGTTCAACTTATGACTGCTCACGGCACGGCTTTGGTGTGACTTCACGTGCTCTTGACTGTTGTTGAAACTGCTTGTCAATGTTTTATAAAATTTTAGTCTTCGGTTACTTATTTTAAAGTTTGTTTGTGTTAATATTTGCTGTGTTACTGACTCGAGTGGTCTATTATTCGTGAGTGTGCTTACGTCGTTCATCTGAGTCTGTCGCCTCAGCAATGTGTTTACATTTCGCGGCGTGCGGTTCCAGCTGTAGCGGTTATAAAGCCACTGTAAAATTGTTTGTGCACTGTACTCGAATATTAAATTTAGTAGTTTTCAGTCGTTCATCCAAATATTAGCAGTGCAGTTGCAGATGTAGCGGTTCTTAAGTTCTGACAAAGTTGTTTGTGCACTGTTATACAGTTATTAAATTTAGTAGTTTTCAACGGTGTCTCGCGCTGTTTGTAACGAAATAGCGGCTTAATAAAATTTTGGAAACGTTCGCTCACTGAGTTTTTTTAGAGTTTTCTGTGCGTTGAAGTCGTTTAGTAAATTTCGTGCGGTAGTTTTCAGGTGACGTTTATTATTGTTCCTAGTGAAATACTTCAGTAATATTTTCATTCACCGCTTTAACTTCATTGCGTGTTCCAGTGGCCGCTTGAACTTTTGGTTTTAGCTAACAAATTTTGTGAAGTTTTGTTGGTATTGGCATTAGTTGTGGTTGAGTAGTATTAATAAAAACTGTTGCTTTCTTAGTAGAGAGAGAATTTAGAGACTACTATTGTTAGTTCTATAAATAGTTCTACTGGCATAATCAAACTTAGGTAACGAAGACGTTTAGGTTTTTTTTTTTCTTAGAAACTGTAAAATTTTACCATGAGTGGGAAGTGTGGGCTTTCTCATAGGTTTGTGAGTAGTGGGTTACAGTGTGGGATTTGTTCAAAGTATTTTTTTTTCATTGGAGCGGGGGGGGGGGGAATTTAGTGGGGAAGCCAGTGGGCATTCTAGCGAAATCCTCTCCTGGGAATGCAGAATTTGTAGTAGAAGTAAGTTGATAGAGGAGCAGGAGCGTAAGATCTGTTTCCTTCAGATTCAGTTACAGTACGCAAAAGAAGAACTAGATAGGTTGCGGAGGGTGAAGGGTGCCGAGGAATGGCTGCTGGCAGTTGGTGGGAGGAGGAGGTATTCAGACAGTTTTACTTTGCGTATATGCAATAGATTTGACCAACTGTCAGAGTTGAGTGGAGAGGAGCCTCTTGTAGCTGTATACGTAGGGAACATGTAGCAGTACTCAGCAGTTAGGACTCCTAGGTCAGTTGTAAAGTCTAAAAGAAGGAAGAAGGTTCTGTTGCTAGGTAGTTCACTCGGTAGATGTGTGGGCCAGCAGTTGTAGGAAGTGTTGGGGAGTGAGTACCAGGTCACCAGCATTGTGAAGCCTAGTGCAGGGTTGGCTCAGGTGACTGACAACATAGCAGAGTCATATAGGAATTTTACGAAAGAGGATCAGGTAGTGATTGTGGCTGGAGCAGGGAGTAGTCTTGATAGGGACGGGGAACATGATGCAGATGGTGACCTGGTAAAGATAGCTAAACAAACTTGTGGGACTAACGTGCATTTTGTGCAACTGTTTCAGCGTCGTGATCGGCCCAATCTTAATGCGGTTTTCAAGTGTGTTAACATGGGGCTGGAGAAGGCACTCATGGCTGAGGGTATGGGCCACATTGCAGTGGTGCCAGTTGAGTCTATCAGTAGATCAGGTTTCATTAAGCATGGCCTGCACCTCAGTAGGTATGGGAAGTGGAGGCTGGCAATGCTTATAGGTTACAGTGCAGTGGGTGGTGGTGGGGTCACTCGTGGAAAAATCCCTGTAGTAGTTCGTGTTAGAGCTGCACCTCTTTTAAATCGAAATAACAAATGCAAAATGAAAGCAGCTGTCAAAAGATCAATGAGAGATTCTTTTAACGAATTTGAAAGCAATATTTTATCTGCAGATTCAAAAAGTACCCCAAAAAATTTTGGCCGTACGTAAAATCTATGAACGCTACAAATAATTCAATACCTTCTCTTGCTGACAGTACGGGTAATGTAACGGATGATGATAAACAGAAGGCCGACATTCTAAACCTAGCTTTCAAAAACTCGTTTACGGTAGAGAACTGCAGCACCATTCCCCTTTCAATTATCGAGCAAACGCAACGATGGCTGACATAGTGTTTAGTGTATCTGGGATTGTAAAACAGTTAAGATCCTTATACGCCAGGAAGGCATCTGGCCCAGACGATATACCCGTAAGATTTTATGTTGACTATGCTACAAATATAGCACCATTCGTATCCATCATCTAACAGAGATCATTGGAACAGCGGAAAGTTCCACGGGAGTGGAAGAAGGCCCAGGTCATAGCAATCCTTAAAAAGGGTAGAAAATCGGATGCACATAATTACCGGCCAATTTCACTGACCTCGATTTGTTGTAGAATCATGGAACATATTTTGTGTTCAGACATAATGACCTTTCTAGGCTCTGAGAAGCTCATCTGCAGAAACCAGCACGGTTTTAGGAAACAGCGGTCATGCGAGACACAGTTTGCTCTCTTTGTGCATGATATACAACAGGCTCTAGATACCGGCTCCCAGGTAGATGCCACATTCCTCGACTTTCGAAAGGCGTTCGACTCAGTTCCGCACTGTCGCTTGCTCCAAAAAGTGCGCGCTTACGGTCTATCTGATGACATATGCGGTTGGATAGAAACTTTTCTAACAGACAGAGAGCAGTATGTCGTCCTGAATGGGGAGACAGATACAAGCGTAACATCAGATGTGCCCCAGGGCAGCGTAATAGGTCCGCTGCTTTTTACGATTTACATAAACGATCTGGTTGATGGTATTGACAGCGGCATTAGACTGTTTGCCGATGATGCTGTAGTCTACAGGAAAGTAGTAACACACGAAAGTTGTGAACAAATCAATAAGGATTTGCAGAAAATAAATGCGTGGTATAATTACTGGCACTTATCTCTCAATATCAGTAAGTGTAACCTACTGCGTAACAAAGCGAAAATCTCCATCAATGTACGAGTACAAAATAAATGCCCAGTCTTTGGAAGCGGTAACATACGTCAAGTATCTGGGTGTGACTGTTCGAAATGATCTCAAATGGAACGATCAGATTACACAAGTAATGGATAAGGCGAACTCTAGATTGCGGTTTATTGGTAGAATCCTGAAGCGATGCAGTTCTTCAACAAAGGAAATTGCTTACAATACTTTAGTCGTCCAGTCTTAGAGCGTTGTTCGTCTGTATGGGACTCTTACTAGTTGCCTCTGATTCAAGAGATTGAGAAGGTCCAAAGAAGAGCGGCAAGATTTGTGACTGGTACTTTGGCCATCGCAAGAGCGTTACAAATCTCATTGTGGGACACACTTGCAGACAGGCGACGCGCTAAACGGATGGGGCTGCTCACTAAATTCCAAAATCCGATCTTCGCCGATGATGTAGAGCATATATTATTACCACCAACTTTCATATCGCGCAATGATCACCATTCCAAGGTAAGGGAAATTAGAGCTCGTACTGAGGCGTTCAGACAGTCGTTTTTCCCTCGCGCGATCCGCGGGTGGAACAGAAGGGGGGGGGGGGGAAGTATGATTTTAGCGCGAATAGTGTCCTCCGCCACACACCGCTTGGTGGCTAGCGGAGTATATATGTAGATATAGATGTAGATATAGAACTCAGCTGATAGGTATACCTGCTTAAAGGAAGTCCCTCTAACCAAGAAATCACCTTCAAGAGAGGTCAGATATCCAAGTAGAGAAGGAATTAACATATTTCATCAAAATATAAGAGATATTAGAGATAAATTTAGTGAACTGATTATAGATGTTGACTCTGACATTATTGGTATATCTGAGCACCACTTAAATAATTTGACAATTCAGAGGCTTCCTTTACCAGGATACAGATTAGTTGGCTGTTTTTCAATGAGTTCCTTGCGGAGTACGGGAGTGGCCATGTACGTAAAAAACAGTACCCTGTCTGAGTCCATAGACGTATCATGGCACTCTACAGATATTGGAATGTTGTGCATGGGCACTTGAATTTAGTGAAACTAAACTTCTTATTGTTGTTGTTTACAGGTCCACTAACTCTGAATTCAGAACATTTCTGCCCAAGCTGGAGAGCGTTTTGGGTCACTTTACAGGAAATACCAGAAATTAGTTGTATGTGGTGACTCCAATATTAATTTTGTATATGATTGTGCAAGATAAAACATATTGGTAGATCTCCTAAACTCATATGATCGGGTGCAGACTGTCTTTTTTTTTTTCAAGTAGGGTGCAAGGTAGCAGTAACACAGCCATAACCAATATTTTTATTCATTCATCATTACTAGATAGGCATTCTGTTAGTAAAAAGATGAATGGCCTTTCAGATCATGATGCACAAATTTTAACACTAAAAGGCTGTTTTTCTCAAACAAAGTCACATATAATTACAAACTATGTAACGCAATAGAGAGATTTTTAAACCTCGTTAAGGAACAAGAGTGGCTGGATATTTATAGTGCCGATAACATAGATAACAAATATAATGCATTCCTTAACACATTTCTCATGCTCTTTGAGAGTATTTTGTAAACCCCTGTGTAGTGTGATTGCTGAACCGAAGTCTATTATCTGCTTTTCATTCTGTAATTTATCGTGTGCTTCCCGTATCGAAATGTATTTCAAATTACGTACAAGTGCGCAAGTGGCGCGGCAGCGGTATTTTTGTTGTGAGAGTCTGTCGTCCAAAGAAATTATATCAACTGTCAATGTAAAATTCGTTGCTGCTAACGACATCCACTCGCTGGTTCTTTGCGTATCATACTGTATAATAAAGTATAAAATTGTTTGAGAGGGCAGTTCTTCATACCACCTATTAGTACCGCTTCTTCAGTTCGCATTTTCTAAATGCTTCTTAATCCTGACTTCTTATGATTGTTCAGGTATGATATTTTGAGGAAATGATAAAAAGTTTTACCTTACGTACGAGTTCTTATTGTATAATGTACAGTGAACCACGATCCCTATTCTAAGTTTCAAGAACACCTTCTGTGATTTGTGGAATTCAGCAATTAGCCTTCAGTTACTGAAATATAATCCTATTAATGAGCCTTCAGTTCTGTTTGCATTTTTATTTATGGCATGCTCTGCTTCATACTTTCATTCGGTGCGCGTAATTGATAACGAAATTTAGTTACCTGGGTGTTTTTCATAGAGCAGATTAGAACCTGCCTTCTTTTACCAAGACCGATAGCGAAAGTTTATTGACAATATTACCTGATTTAAGATTATTAGCACCAGATGCGACGGGCGAGGTTGAGCGACACAATAAATTTAGCGCCCGTTCGAGGACATTTTGAAAACTGATTGTGTCAATTATTTACATTCTAACTCCAGTTCGTTGTCTGTTACAAAAAATTGATGTAAACATTTCTGCAATGGAAAACGAACGAATTAGCAAAATCCACAAGGAACCTCGGAGGTCCAGTAGCGAGGGAGCAGACGACTTCACGCAGACACAATTACAGTTTTCAGTAGTTTTGCGTATCAAGCAATAGAGTGCTCAACGTTCAGTGCAATGTAATTTTTCAAAGCTGTGCATGGACAGTTTCAACAGTTTGAATTTTAGCGCGTACCATATGACAACAATCAACCACGCGCTACGAGACTTAACACTATCATTAATACTGTCTATTTTATTAATTTCTTATTTACTTTATCAACGAAAACTGAATGATGTTAGAAACGCGATCACTTACAGTGAAAATGTACTTAATTCATTAGACAAAATAATTGCAGGCAACTGGTATATTTTGTGATCTGTCAAAGGCATTTGACTCTGTAAATCACAATATCCTTTTTAGTAAATTAGAATATTATGTTGTAACAGGAAATGCTGCAAAATGGTTCAAATCTTATATCTCTGGCAGGAGACAAAGGGTGTTATAAGGAAAGAGACATATATTAAGTTACCAGGCATCATCCAACTGGGAACTAATTACATGTGTGCTCCCACAAGGTTCCATCTTAGGGCCCTTACTTTTTCTTGTGTATATCAATGACCTTTCATTAGTAACATTACCAGATGCCAAGTTTGTTTTGTTTGCCGATGGTACAAACATCGCAATAAATAGCAAATCAAGAGTAGTCTTAGAAACATTGGCTAATAAAATATTTGTGGACATTAATCACTGGTTCCTAGCCATTTCTTTGTCACTAAACTTTGAAAAAACACACTACATGCAGTTCAGAACTTGTAAGGGGTGCCCCACGAGTATATGCCTAATATATGATGACAAGCAGATAGAAGAAGTGGACAGTGTTAAATTCTTGGGATTACAGCTTGATAATAAATTCAGCTAGGAGGAGCACACCACAGAACTGCTGAAGCATCTAAGCAAATCTCTATTTGCAATGCAAATTCTGTCAGAGATAGGGTATATAAAAATGAAAAAGCTCGAATACTGTGCTTACTTTCACACCATAATGTAATATAGGATTATTTTTTGGGGCAATTCATCAAGCCAAGCCAAAGTTTTCTGGGCACAAAAACGTGCAATAAGAGTTATTTGTGGTGTGAACTCAAGAACATCCTGCAGAGGCCTGTTTAGGGAACTAGGGATACTAACTACTGCTTCCCAATTTCCTTAATGAAATTTTTCATTAAAAAATACATCACTTTTTCATATCAACAGCTCAGTTCATGGAATCAATACTATAAACAAGAATAATCTTCACAAGGATTTAAAGTCACTTACACTTGTATAAAAAGGTGTGCATTATTCAGGAACACACATTTTCAGTAACTTGTCAGCAGCCATAAAAATCTAACAACCAATGAAATTCAGTTTAAGAGAAGTCTAAAGGATTTATTGGTGAAAACTCCTTCTACTCCATTGATGAATTTCTCTGTAGAACCAACTGATTTGTGTGTGTGTGTGTGTGTGTGTGTGTGTGTGTGTAAAGTACAATCTAATTTCTGCACCATTTCATTGCAGTAATGTGTTCATTGTAAATAAGTGTTGTAGTAGTTATATGTTTAGTACCTTACAAACAATTTTTTTAAATTTTAAATTCAGAGTATTAATGGGATCTTAGTAAATGAGTGTTGTAAAACGATCCTTTCATATAGTGTTCATTAAAAAAACAGCTTATTTGTTTTAGTTGTAATATTTGTCATGTATTATTGTTTTTCTGACATGTTCTACACCCTGGAGGACCACCTCACTACGGATCAATTGGAATGAAAGTAAATCTAATCTAATCTAAAAGATACTTCAAAACTTCCCAATAATAATAATAACTGAAGTTTCTCATAATGAGAAATGAGAAGGAATGAACCGTATGTACTTTAAATAAATTTTTCGTATCCAAAATGCGTTGAAACTTGTTTTTTATTGACCGGTTTCAATAGGTAATGCTCCATTGTGCTATCATTACTCATGCCATGTCAACATTTTAGTGGAGAGAGTATTGTACATTCCACTCAAGAATAAAATTACAAATAGATTTATCACAAGTAAAAATACACACAACTAAAATGAACCTTGTGGAACTTGGTATTTCTACACATGTACTACTCTTCTGATGCTTGTCAGTTATTAAAACCCACAGTATATAATAAAAGCACACATTTATGTCAATGTTTGTATTCCCGTGACGAGTGAAGCACATCTTAGAACCTTCTCACTCGAAATACATAGTGCAACTCAACCACAAAAAAGGCGTACTTGCCGTTGCCGTCGGTCATACCTGTGGGCTACTGCCATCACAGTACCCGTAGCAAATACAGGCGCAGTTGCGTATTCGCTTCTAACAAGATCCCGTCCCAGATTAGAACACTGTCGCCGCTATGTCGCGTCCTTTGCACGACATTTGTGGGATTACAATCTATCCCAGTCGTGCGCCAGACGAACAGGCGGCTGTAAAGACTCTTGAGAGCAAGCCCTGAGTTTATGCAGAATTGATTGTCTTGCTGGTTCTGGGTCCACTCAGAGTGGGCAAGGCATCACTTTCGCTGAGTGAGGCGATGGCCTTGTTTGGGGCGAATATATCGGGTTGGTGGTGAGCAGAGCAACCTTTCGGAAGCTGACAGTACGTAGTCGATGTGCGACCCTGTGCGGATATCTTCGGCCACCTAGTCAGTACAACGATCCTGACACTGGGTTGCAGCACACAGCCGACCTCCCGCGACTAACGTTAATGTTTACTTCTTCCTGTAATGTTCTCCACCGCCGTAAAATGAAGCTACGGCGACATTTAACGCTTGCGCCGACGCGCGCAGTGGCCGTTCTGTAGTCGACCAGGGATCTCGCTGCGCTAAATCAGTTATTCCTTTGTGTTTACTGTAGCCTCCTGCTTCTCTGCGGCTCGAATACAGTGTGCCAAATGTACACACCGCACAGCCAGAATCACTAATCCAAGGTCTCTGCTCACAAGGACAATATTATTCAGTGTAAAAGGTTTCATGCTTCGTGAGACGTAAGTTGCGTTTCACCATGTTATCCTGCTACTATTGAGACCTCACTATATCACCCTGATGAAACGTTTTTGCTGTGGATGCTTCAGATACTTTACTAATAAAACACCAAAAGTGATAACTGAACTAAAATCACAGTAATATAGTCAAGAATAAAATAATGAGGCACTTAGATTACGTCGGGAATGACACATAACTATAGAACGATGAGAAAAAAAAAGCCGGCCGAGCGGTTCTAGGCGCTACAGTCTGGAACCGCGCGACCGCTATGGTCGCAGGTTCGAATCCTGCCTCGGGCATGGATGTGTGTGATGTCCTTAGGTTAGTTAGGTTTAAGTAGTTATAAGTTCTAGGGGACTGATGACCTCAAAAGTTAAGTCCCATAGTGCTCAGAGCCATTAAACCATTTGATGAAAAAATGCGTACAAGTTTAAGTAATATGTGGAACAGCTAGAGAGTATTTAACGAAGAAGACACACTCTCGATACTCGTACTTGCGAGTGAGTGTCGCAGGCTTTAAATAAGAAACAGCACAATTTTCAAATACAGAGTTTAATATTTCACTCTTTTATGTACCCACACAAGATGTTGGCTCCCAAATCGTCTCTCACTAAACGTTCTCGATGTCTACACTTACACTTGATTCAATTGTGTACATCTGAGATATTACAAGGTGTACAATTTTTCTTCCGCCGTTTGCCGATGGGTAGCGCCAACGCAAGTAGCGGTCGAAAGAAACAGATCGCAACGTCAAGCAGTTAGCTTGCACCTCATTCAAACATTAGTCGATTTGTGTCCGCATCATAAAGTTGTTCTTGATTGAAAATGTCAGTTTACTAGCCTAATTGTTGTCATTTGCGGGAGGTGTTACTGTTTTGTTTCAATATGAAGAAAACAGCGGCTGAGTCTCATCGAATTCTCTCAAGTACGTATGGTAAAGACGCTATTAGTGAAAGAACGTGTCGTGAGTAGTTTCAACGCTTCAAGAACGGTGAGGTTAACGTCGTAGACCGGCATAGTGGTGGAAGAGAGAATGTTTTCGAAGATGCAGAATTGAAGACATCGCTGGGTGAAGACTCGCATCGAACTCAAGAAGAATTGGCAGGATCGGTGGGAGTGACACAGCAAGCCATTTCAAAACGTCTCAAGGCTGTGGGCATGATTCAGAAAGAAGTCACGTGTGAGCTGAAACCAAGAATCGTTGAACAGCGTTTGTGTGTTTGTGAACAGTTGCTTCAGAGGCAAAAACGGAAGGGATATCTGCATCGCATTGTGACAGAGGACGTAAAACGGCTTCATTACGTTAACCCTAAACGCAAAAACTCATGGGGATATCCCGGCTACGCTTCCAAGTCGACGGCCAAACCGAATATTCACGTCTCCAAGATCATGCTCTGCATTTGGTGGGACGAGCTCGGCGTCGTGTACTATGAGGTGCTCAAACCAAGTGAAACAGTCACAGGTGCTCGTTATCGAACGCAATTAATGCGTTTGAGCAGAGCATTAAAAGACAAACGGCTGCAATACAGCGAGAGGCACGATGAAGTGATTTTGCAGCACGACCCCACGTAGCAAAAGAGGGCAAAACGTACTTGGAAACGTTAAAATGGGAAGTCCTACCCCACAAGCCGTGTTCTCCAGACATTGCTCCCTCTGACTATCACCTGTTTAGATCAATGGCGCATGGCCTGGCTGACCAACACTTCCGATCTCATGAAGAAATTGGATCGATTCGTGGATCGCTTCAAAACATGAGCAATTTTTGCGACGCGGGATTCTTCCATTGCCCGAAAGATGGGAAAAAGCAGTGGCCAGCGTTGGAAAATACTTTGAATGATACATGTGTAACCAAATTGTTTCATTAAAGCCTCAGATGTTGGGGAAAAACGGCGGAAGCAAAGTTGTACACCTTGTATAATGAGGCTAATTATAATGATCAACACAAATAATAAGAGCGAATAACACTAAGGATAACAATGGTATCAATTAGTTAAGCACTTTTGAATCTGTGTTAAACGTCATCAGAAATAGAAGGAAAAATGACGTAGGAGAAGACTGAAGTTGCAGTGACAGCAGTTGTTGCAAAATAGGTGACTTGTAACCCAGAGACTTTTCGAATACGTTTAGATCTCAGCAGCTTTCCAGTCCGGTCCCATTGTAAAGAGAAAAAGCAAAATGAAATTATAACTGCATTTCGAATCACAGATTCGGACTGCTTGTGCAGTTACGAGTTAAATGGTAGGAGACACGGGGTTGTACGCTAATTAATTAATAAGTTGACGAATTTAATTTGCTTATTTATACATTAAAAGTAATTTTCTCAAACCAACTGAAATCACCGATAGTTTCGGTAAGAAGAGGACTATCGAATGGTGGGAGCAGAGTAACTTACGTGGTCAGCAATCATTTAATTCATAAAACGCTCAAGATATTCTAAATCTGCAGAAGTTGTTGTGGCCTGGCCGTAAATTACAAAATTCAAGCTAAGGTGACGGTTACGCGGAGGGCATTAAGCCTTGGCA
The DNA here is from genome assembly GCF_023898315.1 of Schistocerca nitens. Taxonomy (NCBI): domain Eukaryota; kingdom Metazoa; phylum Arthropoda; class Insecta; order Orthoptera; family Acrididae; genus Schistocerca; species Schistocerca nitens. The sequence goes on along the minus strand of NC_064614.1, from coordinate 620,974,973 downwards.
TAGTCAATGGAGCTGGCGCCATCCCCTGGACCAACAGCCTGCGCATGGGCAGGCCGAACTGCCCAAAGGCAAGCAAACAGTTGTGCGGCGTTCTAGGTAACAGAACTACTGACGTGAGAGACGCACTCTCGGTCACAATCCGTCTCTGTTCTTGGTAAGTATTAAATGGCGAGTAAGTGCGCGAGTGTTCGTGGCCTCCGGGCCGGGGATGAGCAGGAGACAGCTGCGCAGCTTGCCATCAGCTCTGTGTTTCCCCGTTCTGTACTGTGTAAACTTCCGTCGTATTTGAGCATTCTGTCGTGTTTTACGCGCGCGAAACTACGGCTTACTGATCTTGTGGTATTCTGCAAGTTTTCTCATAGCAGCTGAAACACCTAGAAGGCGCCAAGTGTTTCACAAGCAGACAAGGAACCTCATTTTTAATGTGTACTCGTTCTTCAAACGTGAGGCAGATTTAGGCGAGCCGGTTTGCGACGTTGCGAAGGTGCAGGAACATAACGTAACTGCTGTCTACAATGTACGAAAAGATAGATTGTTACTTGCCCTAAAGAAGATATGTCAAGTTGCAGACAGGCACAGTTACAAGACACTTACATAAAGCTTTTGGGCACAACCTTCATCAGCAAAACAGAAACACCATTCATGTACACAAACAAGCACATCTCATGCACACATGACCGCCAACTCGCAGCTCGGGCTGGAATGCTGACTTCGGTGTATAAATGGTGTGTGTTTCTCTTTTGCTGATGAAGGCTATGGCCGAAAGCTTGATGTAAGTGTCTTTTAATTGTGCCTGTCTGCAACTTAACGTATCTTCTTTACGATAAATAGCAATCTGTCTTTTCCTACATTGTTGATATTCCTACCTGCAGTTTCCACTGTTTGTAGTTGCTGTCTATGCATTGTGAGCCGAGTTGACAGTGCAACATTCCTTATTAGCTGCGCGGCCAGAGGCGATTAACGCTGTCGCCGATTGGAACTAGTGCTGTAGTTGCTGCCTTTTTCGTAATTCCATGCGCTGATTTCCATCACTTTGGTAGAAACCATGCAAATTGTCGTTTGCTTTAGATAAGACGTTCGCAACAGAATTCTTGTAGCACACTCGTCCATTATTAACCTGCAATTTTGCACCACGAGGAATTACCTCCACGGTATTTACAAATCAAGAGCGGTAATGTTTGTCGCGTTGCTCCTGTCTGCGTGCTCGCAAATTCGTAATTACTCGTAGTATTCTTGGTTCAAAATTCTCAAGGTTCTTCTCTGATTTTCTGCCCAGTGCTCTCTCTAGGGACAGGAGATTATTTGTAATGTGGACTGTGTTTTTTTTTCATGTATTTTTGTCTTGATTCTGTGCAAGACTGCTGATCACCGTATAGTCCATAATGGTGCACTGACAAATTCCTACTTTACGTAACGAGATTGCTTCGAATTTCTGTGTTTCGTTTGTAGTACATCAGATTTAATTACCACTGTCTGTTACTGGTCTGTAGTCTCCACGTGTTCCCTTATTTAATCAATTTATTTAATTATTTCGGCAGCTGAATTTCCTGTAGTACGAGGAGAGAGCCAATGCCTCCACGGTCCAGGGGAAGCAGCGACAAACAGAACTTCTTTGTTTCTTGTAATTTAATTCCGCGGAGCTCTCAAAACATCTACAGACTGTTTCAATAAAAGGACTGTAGACATGGGGCAGGAATATAAGATGGAGCGTTAATTGTCTTTTGAAGCTGAAAACAAGCTGTCGTTTTGAGGAAAATCGTCCCAAAGTTGGGTTCCCGAAAGGGAAATTTATTTTGAGAAGATGACTGAGTTATGTTGTGGTACAGTAAGGGATTTTAGTTTCTGAGAACGAGTGCTTTCGCTATGATGTTCAGGTAGTAGTATTAGAGTTGAAGATAAATAAGACGGACTGCACTGCTTGAGCAGACAGCATAGGTATGACGTGGGTACGAAGTCTCCCGTGAAGCAGTCCTTGGATAAAAGGTTCTCGGTTAACTTGCCGCGTGAGATTCTGATAAAATACGAGGCTTTCGGTGGCTGCCTACATCATCATCATCATCATCGTTTTACTGTCGTGAAACTAGTGGGATTCCCACCTTTATGCCCAGAGGACGTCATCTGATTGTCTGGATTACGTCACGATGACATGATGATGATGCATTCTGAGGTGGCGGCCTCTGCGCCAACAGATTACGTCTGTGCTCGTTGTCCAGCATCACCGCTCATAACTGGTTATCAGCCATATAAAGTCTTCCCTTGTGATTTTTCTTTACCAAGTGCGCGTGTTCTAAGTGCATAGCGGATATCTGTTTTGTAGTTGTCATCATATAGCCTAATTTCTACAGTTTCCCTAATCACAGAGACCCAATAGTTCGAAGTCTGAGTTAGAGTTCTGGTATCTGCGGGGACTGAACACAGTCTATAGTCGATAAACACAAGAGTATGTTTGAATATACTCTTGTGTTTATAGCCGGCCGCTGGGGCCGAGCAGTTCTAGGCGCTTCGGTCCGGAACCGCGCTGCTGCTACGGTCGCAGGTTCGAATCCTGCCTCGGGCATGGATGTGTGCGATGTCCTTAGGTTAGTTAGGTTTAAGTAGTTCTAAGTCTAGGGTATTGATGACCTCATATGTTAAGTCCCATAGTGCTCAGAGCCATTTGAATCATTTTTTTGTTGACTATAGACTGTGTTCAGTCCCCGCAGATTTTTCAGAATCTCTATACTTCTCGTGAACTTAATGTTCAACATGTCGATACAGCACAGTGAGTCAGTCAGATGCCGTCCTCTCGGCATAAAATTGGGAACCTCGCCAATTTCACGACAGCACTGACAGCCCCTGGCAACGATGATAGAAGCAGCCATCGGAAGATTCAGATTTTATCGGAATTCGATATGGAAAGTTAACTGAAAACTTTTTGTCGAGCAGCTGTAATAATCTCTATGCTTATTTACACATAGTCATGATAACTGTTCGTACACAGGACTGATACAGTCGAGAAAACGGCCGTCACAAACGCACGTAAACGTTGATTATCAATTCCGGTCGGTGTGAGTTCTTATATGAGCGGACAAAGGATGAAAGAGGGCAGATACAATCCGGAACGGTGTTAGAAATGATAATTTTGGAGGCAGTGAGTGAATTCGCCACTGCGAAGAGCGGTTAAAGATGGGTGGGGACTGACGCTACGCGGTACGACCTAGATACTAACTGTGATAACCCCAGCGAGTCAGCGCAACGTAGTGTCTCGACTGAAACATGATGAGGTCTTGACAGTCTTTCCTGTTACCTAGCGCGCATGACCGTCACCCACAAGGAAGCATGTGTTAATAGCACTTGGCGATACTCGTCGCTTAGCAAGTCAACACAATCCTCGCCACCTTACGTGACACGTCTACTTGCGGCCTCACTAGTAATCCAATGAAAAACTAAGTTCTCCTGGGAGACATTCCATAAAATGACCCGGGGCTGTAACATCAAGTTGTCAATATAGCAACACGGAAGCTGGATATTACAGTTCGTTCACTGCAAACACATAAGCCACTGAAAAGATAATTTTAATATAATAGACCTTTATAATAAGGTTGCAGTTTTCTTCGTACATCTGACCACAAAGGTGTAATGTGATAGAAGTCGTGAAATATACTTTACAGCTAAAACTTTATTGAGTCAAATTGATCTGACAAAAATCTTAGATTCTCTGTCTGCTTTGCGTAATAAGTACTTAAGTGGCTTGCACCACTGTATTAAAACAAAGATTAATGAGTCTATACACCTTAGTTAAAAATTAGAAAGACAGGGCAGTACGTTATTTACATTTATGTAATGAAAAAAGCCTAAGATTGACAAACTATCTTTCAGATTAACATTAATCACACTAACACAAAAAATTCGTTCATACTTTAAAATTACCGCTACAATTTTTTCGTCCATACGTATAATTCTTTTTAAATATCCATCAGAAAGCAAAGACAAAAAAACAGTCGTCAAGACACACGTAATTACACAATATTTTTATTATTATGGTAAAAAATCGGTAAAAACGGAACCCTTACCTGATCACGTTGTTGTCTGTCCGTCTCTCTGTCTGTCTCTCCTACTATTGAAAAACTTTCTCCTCAGGAACGGGTATACCTATCAAGTTGAAATTTATGTCAATACTAAGGTCCATGGTTCCTCGGTGGCCTAGAATCACGAAATTTGGCAAGAAGCAAGGTTTCACAGTACAACTAAATAAACAAAATCCGAAAATTGTTAATTTATAATTATATCACGTAAACGTAAACTGCGTCCACAGGCCCTGGAGGACCCAGCGGTACCGACCGGCCGCCGTGTCAACCTCACCCACAGACGTCACCGGATGTGGATACGGAGGGCATGTGGTCAGCATACCGCTCACCCGGCCGTAGGTCAGTTTCCGAGATCGTTGCCGCTACTTATCAATCAAGTAGCTCGTCAGTTTGCGTCGCAAGGGCTGAGTGTACCCCGCTTGCCAACAGCGCTCGGCAGACCGGATTGTCACCCATCCATGTGCTAGCCAGCTCGGTGATTTGACGGGAACCGGTGTTACCATTGCGGCAAGGCGTTGGCTATAATTATATCACACGAAAAAAATATTTCTTTTGTCATTTGTAATCCGGCATAAAACTCGTAATTCAAACAAGCAGTAGTTCTGCGTTCAGAATGACTGGCTCGCAATGCTAAAAGTCAAACATTAGGCAAGGAATGACGCTACTGCCGATATGACACGTTTCGGAATTTATCCGTCATCAGATAGGCCCTATCCAGGAGCGATTACTGTACGTATATACGGCATTTCAAGTTGTATGTTAAACACGCATTCGCAGACTAATCCAGATATCTGATGATCGGTAAATTCCGAAACGTGCCGTATGAGCAGTAAAGTCATTACTTGTCTGATATTCGACGTTTACCATTGCCACCCAGTCAGCCTGAATGGAGAACTACAGGTTATATAGTAATGGTCACCTGCCTGCTGCGTGACTTTATGTCACATTTATGTTATTGAAATTGAAACTTTCTCGAAAATGTTGGAATCCCTGTGACCGATATCTTGCCACTATCAATGTCGATAGAAAGCGATAATAGACGAGATTCTCGACTCCCGGAAATTCCCGTTACAAACTTCTGTGACTTGTTGAGAGGAGCGAGTACATAATATTTTGTATGGGAACCCATGTCCTATAACGTACTGTTTCCGTTCTACGACGGTTTCAGTTCACGTCTACTGATGGAAAGATGACTAGGCAGAGGTGATCCAACCGCGTGGCTGCCACGATCAAAAATGTTCAAATGTGTATGAAATCTTATGGGACTTAACTGCTAAGGTCATCAGTCCCTACGCTTACACACTACTTAACCTAAATTATCCAAAGGACAAACACACACACCCATGCCCGAGGGAGGACTCGAACCTCAGCCGGGACCAACCGCCACGATCGATGGGTTTAACTCCTATGGATTACTTCTCGTGGGGTCGTATGCAAAGTTTAATTTACTAGGCTCCTGTAGAGAATGGATTTGCTGGCACGAGTTCTGGCCGCTGCACTAACAACTGAACAGACAATAGGTGTGATGGACAGTGTGTACCATAAGATGCTTCGTAGGTACAGTGTCCGTAACATCGTTGTAGGTTGCCACATGGAGACGTTCCTGTAAAGCGTCGATATTGTTCTTTACGTGCAGTACTGGCTTCCTTTTTGTTTTGGAATAATGTAAACACGTAATTTTTAAGTTTTTATACAAACAAATGTCCTTAAGTGATAAATGGATGTTTCGTTATGTTTCCTTTCGAACTGTCACCTAAGTGTACTGCGTCACGCATAATTCACTTCCTCAAGCAGAAGTGGATGAGTGAAACATCTGAATGGAAACCGTCGTAGAGCGGAAAACGTAAGTATCTGGACATGGGTTCTTATTCGTGGTATTATGTACTCACTCACAGTCTTAGAAGTTTGTAACGGGAATTCCCAAACACCCTGTATACATAATTAAGTTTGTATGGAATCCTCATTGTGAGAGTTCTACTCGCACTTGGCTAGGTTTTTTCCCAATCATTTCCTTTTAACTTCCATGAGTAGTCGGTTGCTCTGTGTCGAATTTCAAATCTTCATTTACAGATCATAATGTACGCTGTGTCCTGTGCTGCTGCCGGTTGTTGCAGTCCATGGCTTGTATTTCATGTTATTACTCATACAACGCACTTCCATCGTTCGGTAAAAGTTTCTCTCGACACTCCGCGCGAAAGTGTAGTTACAAACATATAAACAGAAAAGGAAAATCTGAATTGACTTCTCACCCGTCGCTTAATCTTAATTAAGCTAACTTTATTTTGTTTCCAGTTTACTGTCTTATTTATAATGTTTCAAGACACCCATTCGGAACTCGTTCCCATTCGTGTCGAAATGCACAGAAGTAAAGAACGAAAAAAAAGTACGCTCCGTCTGCTTACAAATGTACCGACTCAGGACAAAAAATGCCGCGACAGCCACACATTCAGCGCGCCGTCCGGCCAGTCGATAATGTATCCGCCCCGAGACGGCTCTGTGTCATAGGGGCCGCGATAGAAGGTCTCTGCACTTCACTCCTCGAGTGGTACGACCACTACTCTCAACGCAACGCTCACGTTACGTGTTTCGTCTTCCAGTCGAGATATCCCACTGAAAGGCCCTGGACCTGTGGTTGAAGAAGCTGAAGAATGATTTGAACTTCAGGAACGTTCCGAAGATGTTCTCGAGTGTTCAGGCTCTTAAATAGGAAAGTGATAGAACCCTTAAACGTGCTTAGTATGTACTCAGGGCATTTCATTGTTTGCTTAACACACTTTTCATGAAATCTGGGAATTTTTACTAGAAATATCATGATTCTCCTTGAGCAGTAAATCATTGTGAAAAGCATAATGGTGAACAGACAAAAAATTGAAGGCGCATTTGCATTACAAATTGCTGCTAAAAACTCTTTGTAGTAAAGAAAATCGATTTATCTGGAAGTTAAAGTATCTTCATTGTAGGAGAAAGTATTTCTTTATAGTGCGTTTAAAATTAGTTGAGACTTTCGACATTTGGCTCACCGCTGGGGACAAGACACCGTCGCCCAGGTAACACCAATGGCGAGCCGGCTTTCCGTACCACGCCGCCAGCAGTTCGGATGGTACAGCGTCCCTGTTGCCACCCCGTGGACAAACAGAACCACCTGCTGTCGCGCATTAGATGCACCTATACGTTCATTAGCTCTCGTTGAAAAGTGATATTTGAGGTTCGCATTAAAAATTGTCGTTCAAGAACATGTTCGGCAGCTGTGGAGATAATTTTCTCCTACAAAACATTATTCCGAATTCGACCACAATAATGGACCAGTCTGTTGTGATAGATCAAGCTCCAATAATGCAGTGGAGGAAAGCAGATATTTTACTACGGGTAGACGGAAATGATCTGGATGAAGTTGAATGTAGTTTGTACAAGGTCGAGTTGATGGAACTTGTAGTGCTGTACATGCCAAGTACACTACGCTTCCAGGTCGACGAACTGGCTAACGCTAAAGGGCATAGTTTAATCAGGCTTTCTCCGTATCATGCCCATTGAAAACAGAATAAGAATATACGCGTCTAGATTAACTGTAATGTGGGAAAATACAACAAGAAATTTACGCTCTGTGAGGCTGAAATGCTGACAAAAGATCCATTTCAAATGTTACACCACAAGACTGGTCTCGAGTTTCAGCCATACCAAGAAGATAGTTGAGGAGACATGGATAATAAAGAACTGTGACTAGCGTTGCCATACGTCGCGGATTTAGAGGACAGTTCGCGATTTAATGTTCGAAGAGGGGTGTCCTGGACGAAGAGGAAAATGTCCGCGAAAAAAGTGGCTAGTAAGTAAAAAAAAAATTTTTACGCAAGTTTTGCCACTGGCCACCGATCAAGTGTTGCACAACTCCTGCAAACTTGACAATAGTCGTTGAAACCTGTGCTGATATTACGTGTCACTTCAGAATCGCTCGGCTATTTTCGGAACGGACTGTGGAAGCAGTGCAATAATCGATTCTTTCAGTTTTCCTCTGTTGGTTTACGTCTCTGCTGTTGGTATCTGATATTCTTTGGTCGTGTCAAGGGTCGTGTAAAGTTAACATTCAGCAGTGCGAAGTGTGCTTCTGGTGTTGTTATTGCACAGAATTTGAAATTTAAAATGTCGAAACGAAAAGTACATTTTGGAGAAGAATATATTGATGCGTTTCCAAGTATTAAACGTGGAAGAAACGAACAAGAAGTTATTTGCAAAGTGTGTGGGTAAGTACAATGCGTTGTAGGTACGTAACAGTAAACAATGCCTATCATTTGTAGAAAGCATACAAATGAGTATTATAATTGATCAGATTACTCAATAGTACGTATTTAAAAACCAAGTCTCCCTCACTTTTATTTTCTGGTGATAGTTTTCAGTTATTGAAAAAAATATTTTCACCGTGCCATCAAATTTAGTTTTCAGGGTGTCCAAAGAATGAAAGAGCTATCAGAAACGTGTGTTTTGAGGCGTAAAAATGTAGTAGTTGTGACACTTCAAAACATAGCGCAATAGATTGTGGACGTTTACGCAATACCGTACACAAACTAAAATCTTAATCAGAAAGATGAAAGAACATTGTGTGATTCTAGGTTTCAACCACATCTTCATAATTACCTCTGTATAGTAATGATGAAGATTCAACCGAAATGCAAACCAATGGTCGCCTACGCAACATATCGGTCCGTGTTTCAACCACATCTTTACAATCAACGAATTTTGTCCTTGATTTTCGTCCTTGGATTATGCAACCCTGTGACGAGTTTCGAGTAATACCTAATTTCTCCTGTGCCATGTTAAAATCTGCTTCTTTTTCATCAACACAGCAGAGTTCACAAATATCCAACTGTTTAACATTCTAATGCAGTTGAAATTGTGACAGAATCCTAAGACAGTGTCTTATTAAACTAGCAACTGAGGCAAATCACGTCAATTGTTACGAGGAAGGCCATTCTCGGTATAAAAATAAACGTTCAACTTCTTCATTTATACTATTGCAAAACCCACAGCAATTTTCTTTTCACCATCTATTTATGGTCCATGAAAGTTACATTATCTCATCTAAACAACTGTAGCGCTGAATATGGAAGTTTCGCATATCACTAATATAGCAAAATACTCTCCTCTCTGCATCATTTGCCAAAATCTCCTTTTGATATCTGAGATTGTTTATGAGACACGAGGGATTTATGAATATTTCATTCTGGTTTGTTCACTAGCGCGTGCGTTCGTGACGAAGCCCTTTACATAGATTCCATTTCCTCGACGTTGGAGACAAATAGCGATATCCTTCAAAGTTTAAAGAATAAATCAATGCGTGATCTCAATTTCATACGTCACAATACATGACCTAACACGCACCAAACGCAAATTCATAGCGACTTATGTTTTTTACTGCATACTTTCAGAATTTCGTGCAGTAGTTTACCTAAAACCAAAGTACCACAATAGCTATGAGCATTAACGAAATGATAGGAGTTCATCATGAAGCTGGCGAATGAAGCTATAAAATATGCAAGAATCAGAATTCATTACCGAGTAGTTTGTTTAAAATTGCTTGAGAAAGATTCCATATCGGCCGGGTGCGCGGTCTGCTGTTCATCCAGTCAAGCGAGCTTAACGGGTTGCGCATTCAGCTCGCGGCTGGCATCTACGCTACCGACCACTCGCTCCGTACTGAAATGTCAAAAGCTGCAACTTATTTTAAGGTCGGGACACACATGTCCGGACCGAGTCAGTGCCGAGACACGTCCGAGTATCGGCCGTCACCCGGACAACGAAATACACCATTAAAACAAATGTAGCGGGCCCCACTTGACCGGGCCGTGCACGGGGAACTTCAACGGGCCGGGCCGGGCGGGATTCGCCATGTTTAATTTTTCACGTGACGGACACGGCCTGACGGTAGAGTTGTCTTGTGAGCTGTGCAACTGCGCAACACTGTTCTGTGTACAAAACATGGATGTGGAACGACTAATAGAAGAAGTTCGTAAGTTTCCTGATCTTTACGATCAGGGAAGTGACAACTACAGGAAAATCGAGCACAAAGACAGAGTTTGGAAGACAATTGCAACAGATCTACAAGCCAAAGGTATGATAAAAAACTACACAAGTTTTAATACCCGAAAGATATTTATTTACTTTTTATTTTACAAACAGATGTTTGGTTTATGTCATCGTTATATCGCCAAGGCGACATGTTCTTGCCATTCCACAGTCCCTTGTGGAGAGTGCAGGAATTTTTTGAGTTGTTCTCGTACAGCAAATGCAGCATCTGTTGATCTCCCACGAATTCGAGGTAGGTTTCGAATATTTGATGATCTTCCGGATCCCTCAGCAGTTTCCTTTTGATCCATCCTCTGTTCGGGCAACCTATAACCTTCCATTTTTCGAATAAAGTTGTACAGTACACACGCAGCCGTCACAATCATTGTAAGGTTATTGGAATCTCCCTGAAGGATTCTTCTAAATATTCGAAATTTCTGTTGCAATATACCGAATGCATTTTCGGATATTCTTCTTGCCCGACTCAAACGATAGTTAAATATAGCCTTGTTATTTGTTAAGATCCTGCCAGGATATGGTCGCATCAAGTATGTTTTGAGAGGAAAAGCTTCATCGCCTACAATTACCATTGGAAGTTCAACATCAGTTCCGGGTAAAGTTTTACTCTTTGGGACGCTAAGCGTATTGTTATCCAATGACTTTTCTTTAACCTACCTTAAAAAAACAGCCAGTCGTTCTTTGGGTGAAACTGATACTCTCCAGAAAGTGTCGTTTTTTCTCAGTCTTGGTTCTAGTTTCTTTAAAAGTTCACAGAAGGTGTACTGCGTCATCCTAAAATATTCATAAAACTTAGTCTCATCAGTTATGAGATGAGAAAATAATGTTCGAAACTCTCCCTGTACTGGTCTTGTTTTCCAGGCATTGTGGATCCATAATTTTCTTCTTCTTGCTTGCCTTCGTTCTTGTTCCTCTTCGTCTAAAGCAAGTGCTATAAGTCCTAATTAACTATTACGAAAATTAGTGAACATGTTCTACAGCTTTCACAAACAGAAACACAGATCACCGCGTCCAAGTCACTACAAGGAACAACGAAGACACGGACGTGCCCCGGTCGTGTGTGGCCCCTGCAGGAACGGACCGGAGCACGGCCGTCACTCGTCCGACGCTCGGCCCTGACACGGCCCTGACGTGTGTGTCCCGACCTTTAAACGCACTACAGTTTTACACTGCGGTGGCAGAAGTCACGGTATGCCTCCTAATAATGTGCGGACCTCTTATTTCCCGGCGTAGTGCAGCATGGACTCAGCATGTCGTTGGTAGTCCCCTGCAGAAATATTGAGCCATGCTGGAGGAGGAAGACATTAGTATTTAACCACCCGTCGACAACGAGGTCATTAGGGACAGAGCACAGGCTCGGATTAGGGAACGGTGGAGAAGGAAATCAGCCGCGTCCTTTCAAAGGAACCATCCTGGCATTTGCCTGAAGCGATTTAGGGAAATCAAGAAAGTGTTGCCAGTGCAGGATTTTGTGCACGAACTGACCTCTCGATTACGTCCCATAAAAGTTAGATGGGACTCATGACAGGCGATCTTGATGGCAAATCATTCGTTCGAAAATTCCAAAATGTTCTTCAGACCAATCGCGAACCATTGTGGGCTGGTCAAATGACATCGTTGTTTGGGAACATGAAGTCCATGAATGGCTGCAAATAGTCTCCAAGTAGCCGAACATAATTATTTCCAGTCAACTACCGATTCAGTTGGACCAGGTGAACCAGTCCGTTCAATGTAAACGTTATGGAGCCACCACCACCTTACACAGTGCCCTGGTGACAACCTGGGTCCATGGCTTCGTGGGGTCGGCGCCACACTCGAACCCTACCATCAGCTCTTACCGAGAGAAATCGGGACTTACCTGACCAGGCAATAGTTTTCCAGTTTTTAGGGTCCAAGCGATATGGTCACGAGTCCAGGAGAGGCGCTGCAGGTGATGTCGTGCTGGTACCAAAGGCGCTCGCGTCGGTCGTCTGCTGCCATAGCCCATTAACGCCAAATATCGCCGCACTGCCCTAACGGATACGTTCGTCGTACGTCCCACACTAATTTTTACGTTATTTCATACAGTGATGCTCGTCGGTCAGCACTGACAACTCTACACAAATGCCGCTGCACTCGGTCGTTATGTGGAGGCCGTCGGCCACTGCGTTGTCCATGTGAGAGGTAATGCCTGAAATTTGGCGTTCTCGTCGCGCTCTCGACACTGTGGGTCTCGCGATACTGAATTCGCTAAAGATTTCTGAAATGGAATGTCCCGTGCGTCTAGCTTCAACTACCATTGCGCGTTCAAAATCTGTTGACTCCCGTCGTGCGGCCATAATCATATTGGAAATCTTTTCACATGAATAACTAGAGTACAAATTGCAGCTCCGCCAAAACAGTGCCCTTTTATACCTTGCGTAGGCGATGCTACTACCGCCGTGCATATCGCTATCCCATGACTTTTGTCACCCCACTGTGCTTAGTGTATAAATAATTAAAATGTGTGGTAACAGTGAATTATGATCAGACTGCACCACGAGTATGCATTGTTTATTAAATGCAAAATTCATTAAGTGCCTGACGATTTTATAAATGAAAAGCACAAAAACGTGGATGTTTGTAAATATGAAGAACCAGTCAACACGTGTATCATTTAACTGTGAAACGTTGTGATGCAACGTTGAAACGTATGTGGCTTTCACCCACCTATTTGTGTGACAAACACATATCTACGTCATGCAAGTGACTGTAATTAGTGCTTTTGACTTCACGTATCATATTTGTGTTTTTCTGAGAGAAACTTGCAATGGGAAGGAAGAAAAACACAGAAACATGATGTATTTCTCGAATAAAATCAAGGCAGCTTTCGATTATATCCTCACCAGCGAAGGATGTATCATTGTTTACAATACTGTGAGCCCTCGTCCACAGGATACAACAGAAAACTTTTAAATGTTAGGCACGGTGGAAATTTCCCTGCCTAGCAGTGACTGTGACGCTGTAACACAATGTGCAGAGACGCACAATCAATAATCTTGCCTCCTGCTAGGCGCCACCGTGGTTTGAAAGTTAGCGGACTGTCTTCGCAACATTAATTACAACTCGTTAGCACAATCAGTTTGTCTCGAGAAACTCTGCATAGAATGTTGATAATGGAAGTTTAGAAAGACCAGTTAATCTTATGTTTATCACTATTTCATAGTGTAATAAAAAATCAACTGGCAAGACACCGCTTCTTATGATGACTCTGGTAAGTACAACGATGATTATTCAGTGCATAACAGGCAGCTGTAATGAGTTGGCACATTCACTTTCTCTCACACGTGTCAACATAAACATTCAACCATTTATAGAGCTACGCAGCAGAGACACTCATTAAGTTATCAAACCAACTTTGTGCATTGTGGGTCACATGTCAAGTACACGATGCGAGGTAGCAGCTTTTAGTTAACAGATGACAGTCCGCCTCCTTATCTGAGAGCTCAGCGCGTCTCATTGCCACGTAGCAAACTCAGATTCGATTCCCGGCCGGGTCGGAGATTTTCTCCGCTCTGGGACTGGCTGTTCTGTTGTTCTCATCGTCATTTCATCATCATCGTCACGCAAGTAGCCCAATGTGGCGTCCATTGAAGAGACTTGCAACTCGGCGGCCGAACTTCCCCAGGTGGGGACTCTTGACCACCAACGCCATGCAGACACACACAATACATTAAAATATTTAGATTATGCTACTTCACAAATGACAACATTTTTAGAACAATTTTGGCATGAGGTTGATTTATTGCGGACGATTTGGATTTAAGTAAATGTTACTTCCATTAAAAATTGAAATATGTCATCAATTACAGAAAGGGATAACCGTATTGGGACGACAGAGCGTGGAAAATCATGCTTTGAATGTAAGTTATTTTTCAAACAATACAACATTATCAGTGGTCAGAATACTACAGTTGTAACTTGGCCAGGCTAGAGAATAGGATAACAACGCGGCAGTTTACGTTGGCAACGTCTCCTCCAAGCCACTCTGAAACACATCTCTTTTACAGCAAGCTCTTTGGTTTCCATATTTTTAGAGGTGGTAGCATGCATCAAAACAAGAAAAAATGTCCAGCAAATAAGGGCTCCAAAATGCACACCTGAAGAGCTACGTGCACTTGTTTAGTAGAACATATTTGTTTTACAGCAACGAAGATGAACAAGTGCTCAGAGCTCTTTACGTGTACATCTTAGACCCCATGTTTACTGGATTTTGTTCTTGTTTGCTTCCATACAACCTCCTCCAAAAATATGGAAACCAAAGAGCTTGCTGTAAGAGAGATGTATTTCACAATAGCGAAGATAAACCAATTTATACATGGTTGATCGAGAGGAAAGGTACAAGCTTTGACGAGTGATACTGCTGGTGATTCTGTACAAAAAACTTCTAATAAACATATGCCCTTTCCTTAACCGACTACGAGTAAACCAATGAAAACAGCTAGGAACGGGAAAGGTGGAGGTGGCGGTAAATTAAGATACTGTTATGTTATGGTTTGTTTAACTGTGTACGTTCCCTCACAGAAGATGTTGAAACAGTCCACCGCCAATTTCAATGCATGTTGCTGTTCTTGTAGACAGGTGTTGTGTCGCCGATCGGAGCTCAGTTTTGCATTCCTTTACCTGGGCACAAGCATGTAAAATACGAGCGAGAAGTTCCTCTCTTGTGTCCACTCTGCGCTTGTAGACGTAGCTCTTCAGCCACACCCACAAACAGTAATCCAATTGGGTAAGATCGGGTGACCTCGGTGGCCAAGCAATGACTCCACGGCGACCGATCCAACGACCAGGAAACGTTGTGTTGAGAGACTGTCATTGGCCGTACGGAATGAGGAGGAGCTCCGTCATGCTGAAAGTACATACCAGCCCGTGTTGCCCAAGGGATATCCTCCATTTATTCTGGTAACACATTTTGAAGAAACTGAAGATACGGTGTCCCAGTAAGAGGGTTATCTAAAACAATTGGACCGATGAGTTGGTCATCACTAATACCGCACCACACGTTGACTGAGAAACATTGAAAATTCATTTCCACAGTAGTGTGCACATTTTCATTTGCCCATATATGAGAGTTGCACGTGTTGTTGATTCCGTTGATGGTAAATGTTGACTTATCAGTGAACAGAATACGTGGAATTAATCGCTCATTGGCAATGATTCATTGACAGAATTCTTGCCGGGTGGCAGCATCTCCTTCATGCAGATGTTGTACATTCTGCCGATGAAAGGGATACAGACCGTGCTACTGTACTGTGCTAATACTCGTGTTTGTGGAATACCAAGTTGGGCAGCAATTCCTCTAGAGTTAGTAGTAGGGTTGCGTTCCACTACTTGAAGAATGTTCTCAGCTTCATTAAGAGTTTATTGTACGGGACTTTCAGATACAACATTTACGCTGGGAAGCGTACCACGCTCACGCAATCCGTGAAACACCCAGTTAAACACCCTGCTATCTGACACACTGCGATTTGGAAATCGTTGTTGGTATTCTCGCACAGCAACTCTGGAATTCCCATTGGACAAACCATAGACAAACACCATGTCAGCATATTCTGCATGTGTGAAGATCCGTGGCATTTTCACTGCACAAAACTGTATCCGCTGATCACATAAAAACAACTGTAGTACCGTGCAGTACGACAAGCACTGTCGGAGTGAGACGTGAGATAAACAACTGCACCACGCGCAAGTGAACTGCATACTGACACAGTTAGTAAAGAGGACGCTACACGTTTCCCGTTCCTAATAGTTTTCATTGGTTTACCCGGAAACGGTTAAAAAAAGGGCATATGTTTATTATGAGGTTTTTTGTTCAGAATCACCGCTAGTATCACCCCTCAAAGCGTGTACCTTTCCTCCTGACTCACCCTGTATATTATAGCCCATGTTAATTAGACATTTTCTAACATTCGTGGATGTAATGAGTTTCCTTCTCGAAAGTGTTGAAATTTTCTGACTGTGAGGAAATGATCGTCGTACTTCGTCATGGTTCCATATGAAATTCGCGATTCTTCTCCACTTTTATTTCTGATAATTTCTCCCGTCGTTCTTTCCGGTTGTGGTAGATCCATTGGATATTGTCCACTGTAACTTTCGCCTACCCTTGCGTAATATCGTTGAAGTGGTACGCAATAATTTTCTTCCATCGGTTGTGAACGTGTAGCTGAATGCATTGCACTGTACTCTTCGCTACCTGGCTTTCCATTGTCACGTATTGATTCGGTATCTTGTCTGGCTAAGCTTGCCTCTTCACTGCACGATCCAGACTGTCTTGAAACATACATTTGTGGTTCTGCATGTGTTTTTGGTGCCGTTTGCTCATCAAGAATTTCGAAACGTGTTTGTTGCTGTGCAGGCTGTCTGATTTCCTTGGAATCGCAAATGCATGATATCTTCGTTAATTGCTTGTTTTTCCGGTGCTGTTACAGATACGGATGTGGTTGCAGACTCAGTGCTTGTTCGATCTTGTTCACTACGCTCTTCAATGGTTTGCAACAACTCTGCTCGCAATTTCTGAAATTGTTGCTTCGTTTGCGCTTCTATTTTGACTATGCGGTTATCATATCTTTTCAGCGCTGCTTTTGTGATGCGTTTGTGTAACACACTGTTTTCAACAATTTTCGCGCTGTACCTACTGCTTGCCTAGTAATTACGTTTATCTGTTTCTGTAGTTTCTTGACTTCTCCCTGGGTGTTGTTACGTAATGTTTTGATCTCGTCCTGAGTGTCATTACGCAATGTTTGTATGTCCGCTTGTACCTTGTCAATGTCTGTTCTCAATTGATTGTGACCTGTTATTAAGTTTCCTATCACTTCTCGAGATTCTTTTGCCTCGTCTTCAATATGACTTAGGTGTAACTGAATTTTTTTTGTTTTGTTCTTTAATCTCACGCATTTGTCCCGTGGTTTCTGCATTCTGAATTAGAATTTGGTTCGCTATTTCTTTATTTTGCCTTGTTATGGTTTCCGTAATTTGTTGTAATAATTCTGCCAGATTGGTGGGTCCTATTGCGTTTTCTTCCGACGTCCTACACTCTGTGTTTTCGCCCAAGTGTTGGTTTGCAACCGATTGCATTGAACTGTGCGGTGACACGTTTCTGCTCGCATTCCTTGTACTCTGTGGTGAGGGAGTTCTGATTCAAATCCTCATCGACTGTCTCTCTACTTTCCTGCTCCTCTGTCGTATGCTGACCTATGTTTTCTATGCCTTGGCGTACATTATCCTCGTTATGGTGCGTTATCTGTCCTATTTCTCGCGATACTGCATCGACTGTTGTACTGTCCTCTATTCTCTGTTCCTCTTCATGCTGGGTCTCTACCTCAAATCGGTCAAGGTCTCGATCTGCCATTGCTAATCTTTCCGAATCCCTTATTTTCTGTTTTAAAAGCAATTCACGCGCCCTACTTCGCGTCAACATGCTCTCATACGATCTCACGCGTTTCATAAACTTTTTGTTCACACGACTTGATACTTATTATACCCAAGACTGACAATCCATTCACTTACTTGTTGTGTCAGAACCAACTTGTCAACGATGTATCCGCCACCTGTGTGCTTGCATTGGAGACAAAAATTAATTCTAACAATATTAAAATTCATAACTTAATTATGCTATTGTCTCTGCTAGAATGTCTCACTTTCTATTGAATACTTTCTTACCATCTATCGCTGCAGCTAATGTTTTCAACTATTTATGCCATTAAAAAAATTATTACGATTTTTTTTAACAGGATATTTTTCTGATCTAGTTGGGCATGTGGTCGACCTTCAATCATGGTATTTTACCATCCTGGCAGGGTCGTCATTCTCTAACATTCTGCGTGGTGTCTGTTTGTTCTAAGTCGTGTCTCCCTACCACTTTCGCGCAGCGACACTCTGAGCGTGTTTTTCAGGGAATTGACTAGTTTGAACCTGGGACCTGTTGCTGGTAAGGAGACGCCAGACCACACATGACATGTAGAGTTCAGAAGAGTTCAGTGAGACTAGCGATGATATAATCAAATACTTAATGATTTCAGCGTCAGCTCCACTGCACTCCCTGTAAAAGAATCTTAATACTAACTAAATTTAGTGGAAGGGGTTCAAGGCTTTCCTATTTTTAGTTAACTGGTAAAATAACGTCGAAAAAGCAGTTAAGTTTACAATTGGAATTTTTATTCTACTCACAAAACATTGTTTATAAATTGCGCTGTTGATGAAAGGAAATATTTTAATACAGGATGATAAAAACCAACTGCGTTCAACAAAAATGTGAACGAATATTCCCTGAATGGGTTTCCAAGTTCTACAATGGATCGAAGGCTGACCTATGCCATATCACATTTATAATCTAGGTTTAAATTAAGTTTCATAAAAGAGAAAACTACCAAATGGTCTACAGTGACCCTCAATTGCCTTTAATTACTTATTTAACTTGTTGTAAATTACAGTGGCTGATGTGGCTTCTCAATAATTATATAACAGAAAAATCATTGCGTTTCAGATTTTAACTTCAATTAGCAAATGTGAATACCATGAGCTTTAATTGATGATCGACACTAGTATTACGCAAAAAGGGGATGTAACAGATGAGACTTCTGCAGTTCTGAGTGAAGCCTTATGCGCTCAACAATGCGGCATCGTGTGCGTTCATTACCTTGTCAGTGTTTAGGCAGCGTCAGGGGGTGGCGGGCGGCACAGCTCCACACAACTCGCCGTCTTGGAAGCAACTCTCCTCTAACTTCTCCATACTACAATTTACCGAAGTTGGTTTAAAAAAAAAACTATCTGGCTGTGTTTTCAACTGACCAATCAGGGTCTCAATGTTAACCTTAAGCTCCGCCTACAAAATTCTGTCTATCCAATGAGAAACGTTATACTTTTCGTGGTGGGGCAATGTTTTTAACGTTTGCAACGTAACAGAGACGCAAAATAGTCTCACGCTAAAACTTGCAGCTGGCGTGGTCCTTTTAGTGTTGTTATAAGCTCTATACTGTTCTTCTGGAGGGCTCTATCTTTTAACATGGGCTGGGGGGTGGTTTTGGCGGTCGGCTGACGACGTGGGAGTCCGTCCCTTATCGTAGGGCCTCCTAGCCTATACGATTCTGCTCTCGGCTTCTGTTCTCGTTTCTCCCCTCGGAACTGCGTCTGTTTTACGGTGGGAAGGTATGACATGCATTTAGGCGTTCTTGTGTTTTAGTCTGTGGTATTCCATTTGCTCACTCGTTGATCGTATTACTTTGGTTAATTTAATGTCAGGATTTATTCGGAGCTATGTGACATACTGCCAGATTTGCTTATCATGTCAGGGTTTTCATGGAAAGTGTTGGATTTGCCTGACGCCTTACAATTTTTGTTCATGTTTTGGTCCATACTACTACCTCCGGAAGTTGCCTACCCTACAGTCTTAGCAACATCAGTACTGGGTCATCTATTTGAGTGGCAGAAATATCAGAACGATTTTCGGTTATATCTTTCATCTTGGTCGTTTCGGAACAGGGTCCCTTACCTCAGACTGATGCTTTTACCCTTCTCCATTACCCCTGGAAATTTCTAATTTAATCACGAAATCAAGCTACATATATGCATATTAGAACCACTGGCATCCATTCTTATTTCCAATAAACAAAGCTAAAAATAGTTGTGTATTTTTTAAAGCAGTGAAAACATTGCTGAGAAATTCATTTTCGCACATGCTTTTAGTCAGCATCCAACAAATACGGCAGCCATCTTGCACAGATTACAAACTATACTACAGTGCGTACCCGCCCGGTTAGCCGTGCGGTCTAACGCACGGCTTTCCAGACTGAGAAGGAGCGCCTGGTCCCCGGCACGAATCCGCCCGGCGGACCTTGTGTCGAGGTCCGGTGAGCCGGCCAGACTGTGGATGGTTTTTAGGCGGTTTTCCATCTGCCTCGGCGAATGCGGGCTGGTTCCCCATATTCCGCCTCACCTACACTATGTCGGCGATTGCTGCGCAAACAAGTTCTCCACGTACGCGTACACCCCCACTCTACCACGCAAACATAAGGGTTACACTCGTCTGGTGTGAGACGTTCCATGGGGGGTCCACCGGGGGCCGAACCGCACAATAGCCCTGAAAGAGTAGTTCGGTGTGGGTTGGCGGAGGGGTGAAGTGGACTGCGGTAGTCGTCGTGGGGTTGTGGATCACTGCGGCTGCGGCGGGGACTGTGCCTCTCCGTCGTTTCTAGGCCCCCGGTTAACATACAATAAAATACTACAGTTCAATATCGCCAAATACCACATTGTGGACTGGCTCGATGTTTTCATCTGCAATTGCGTTTCTGTGACAGCATTCATGAGAATCATGGTCATTATACAGCACCTAACGTGACAGATCGTTTCGCGGATGAGATTTGAGTTGGTAAACGATTGGTGTGTTCTGTCAGGCACCTCGGTTCGGCCGAGTACTTGCTGAGGATGGTGAACATCAGAGTGCTGAAGGGTGTACCCAGGCCCCATCTTGGTTGCAAGTGGCCGCATCCGTTCTGAAGTCCGTTGAAAACAGTACTGAGCTTCGCTGCGAGTAAAGAGGCACACCGCCTGCAGCTCGCAAGGAAGAGAACGCTTGTCAAGCGAGTGCAGAGAAGCATGCTACTTTAAGCACTGTGTGTGGTACCAGTAATATACGCAGTCGATATTACGATCAGATATTGTGCAGTTTCATATTGATTGAAAATGGGGGATCTGACAGGACTGAAGAAATCACTGGCGCTCCAATTAACAACAGGCAGCCAGAGGCCTGGCAACAAGAATGGGAGGTTAGTGAAAAGGGGCGCCGTGTATACATTATATTACCTGACATAAGGAGCGACTGAAAAGGAGCTACGCCATTTACACCACGTGACACTGAGCAACCACTCAGACTGTACATGCGGGGCAACTGGAATCCTGGAACACACCGACCTGACCTGTAGGCTGTTCAGTAATCTAGGGTAAACAGGACAACACAGAAACACATTAACACAAGAATTCATATACAACATAGCGCGTAACGAAGCCGCGTGGAACACACTTAACGCATTAGCCAACACAATATTTGCAGCACTACGCACTGAGTACCTAAATAGATGACTACGTTGCACACTACAAAATATGCAGAGCTAAGACAAAATTCCACGCGGTAAACAATGATGATAGACGAATGCACAAGAGTCAAGACACATTTGAAACGTAATCCGCACAAGAAAATATAGACTACAAACGTACGCAGTCTAGACACACTTCACGACTATAAAATAACCTAAGAATAGCCTGAAACACACAAATAGACGTATATAGCAGATTTATACAGCGACATGTGATCATACTGCAAGACGTCAGTTTAAACCCGCTCTTAGATATTTAGATTTATAATATTTACAAAACCAAACACACTCAACACAAGTGGCGCATAATACACTCCTGGAAATTGAAATAAGAACACCGTGAATTCATTGTCCCAGGAAGGGGAAACTTTATTGACACATTCCTGGTGTCAGATACATCACATGATCACACTGACAGAACCACAGGCACATAGACACAGGCAACAGAACATGCACAATGTCGGCACTAGTACAGTGTATATCCACCTTTCGCAGCAATGCAGGCTGCTATTCTCCCATGGAGACGATCGTAGAGATGCTGGATGTAGTCCTGTGGAATGGCTTGCCATGCCATTTCCACCTGGCGCCTCAGTTGGACCAGCGTTCGTGCCGGACGTGCAGACCGCGTGAGACGACGCTTCATCCAGTCCCAAACATGCTCAATGGGGGGCAGATCCGGAGATCTTGCTGTCCAGGGTAGTTGACTTACACCTTCTAGAGCACGTTGGGTGGCACGGGATACATGCGGACGTGCATTGTCCTGTTGGAACAGCAAGTTCCCTTGCCGGTCTAGGAATGGTAGAACGATGGGTTCGATGACGGTTTGGATGTACCGTGCACTATTCAGTGTCCCCTCGACGATCACCAGTGGTGTACGGCCAGTGTAGGAGATCGCTCCTCACACCATGATGCCGGGTGTTGGCCCTGTGTGCCTCGGTCGTATGCAGTCCTGATTGTGGCGCTCACCTGCACGGCGCCAAACACGCATACGACCATCATTGGCACCAAGGCAGAAGCGACTCTCATCGCTGAAGACGACACGTCTCCATTCGTCCCTCCATTCACGCCTGTCGCGACACCACTGGAGGCGGGCTGCACGATGTTGGGGCGTGAGCGGAAGACGGCCTAACGGTGTGTGGGACCGTAGCCCAGCTTCATGGAGACGGTTGCGAATGGTCCTCGCCGATACCCCAGGAGCAACAGTGTCCCTAATTTGCTGGGAAGTGGCGGTGCGGTCCCCTACGGCACTGCGTAGGATCCTACGGTCTTGGCGTGCATCCGTGCGTCGCTGCGGTCCGGTCCCAGGTCGACGGGCACGTGCACCTTCCGCCGACCACTGGCGACAACATCGATGTACTGTGGAGACCTCACGCCCCACGTGTTGAGCAATTCGGCGGTACGTCCACCCGGCCTCCCGCATGCCCACTATACGCCCTCGCTCAAAGTCCGTCAACTGCACATACGGTTCACGTCCACGCTGTCGCGGCATGCTACCAGTGTTAAAAACTGCGATGGAGCTCCGTATGCCACGGCAAACTGGCTGACACTGACGGCGGCGGTGCACAAATGCTGCGCAGCTAGCGCCATTTGACGGCCAACACCGCGGTTCCTGGTGTGTCCGCTGTGCCGTGCGTGTGATCATTGCTTGTACAGCCCTCTCGCAGTGTCCGGAGCAAGTATGGTGGGTCTGACACACCGGTGTCAATGTGTTCTTTTTTCCATTTCCAGGAGTGTAATTAAGAACATTAAAGGTGTCCGGACGTCAATGGATCGATGAACATACCGAGATTTTCACTCGTGGACGCCTAAGGTGGTGGGACTAACCTCTCCTCTCTGCTCTGTCCTGTCACATTTTATTTTCCTCTTAAAATACATATATTATGTGCGTCTTGTGTTCATTTTTGTATAAAAGTACAATACGCAAACAAAAAAGGAAATGAAAAGGTCTGTCTCCTAGTGGCAGAGATGGTCAATGGCGCGTATGCTGGTTTGGTATCAGTGTAGCTTTTCGATAATCCCTATCCACACTACCACACGCAGCAGCAATAAGAAATCAGGCAGCTGGACACAAAATATACAGCAATAATGGGGAAAAATATTCCCAACACAACAGCAGTGACGTAGTGGAAAATCCGACAGCATTAGCAATCGAAGATGGATAACACTGGTTAACAATGAATTTTTTTTTAAGTGTTCAACCATATGCAGTTTTAACACAAACTGAGAATTTCTGTGCGCTATGCAATATGTAGTTATATGTTCACTATAATAACGCCAGTACTGTATTACGATGTTTTTCAGTGCTACAAAACTTTGTTTCTTTTCGACATGGAGTTCTGAGGGGTGGAGGGGGGGGAGGTGGGGAAGGAGATATACTAAGATTTATGTGTTTTTATTGACACTGAAGAACGTAATACTTCACTATATTGTTACGGTTGCTTTGTTTAGTATGTTTTTGAGTAAAGTTTCTTCAGTATACAATTTTAGTGTGAATTTTCTAAATCTTCATTATTACTTTGTGAAAATCAACTTATGTGATTGAGAGATTCCCCTGGCATTTCTTAAGTTAGCATGCTGAACATTATGATCACC
The DNA here is from genome assembly GCF_023898315.1 of Schistocerca nitens. Lineage (NCBI taxonomy): Eukaryota > Metazoa > Arthropoda > Insecta > Orthoptera > Acrididae > Schistocerca > Schistocerca nitens. Next base: position 620,951,137 of record NC_064614.1, on the reverse strand, counting down.
TGAAACTATTTTTTAAAAAACTGCAAAGTATAATTTTTTGTACCTGTGTAATGGCTTCCGCCCTGAACATGGGCAGATGGCGGAATGCGGCAAGTAATATTACAGAGGGGTATTGTAATAGGATACCGACGTGCTACGTAACAAGTAAGTACACCAGATTATAGAGAATGAAGAAAATGTATCGCTGGTGATAACGCTTCTCGATACAATTCTATTAAAAGATACACTCCTGGAAATTGAAATAAGAACACCGTGAATTCATTGTCCCAGGAAAGGGAAACTTTATTGACACATTCCTGGGGTCAGATACATCACATGATCACACTGACAGAACCACAGGCACATAGACACAGGCAACAGAGCATGCACAATGTCGGCACTAGTACAGTGTATATCCACCTTTCGCAGCAATGCAGGCTGCTATTCTCCCATGGAGACGATCGTAGAGATGCTGGATGTAGTCCTGTGGAACGGCTTGCCATGCCATTTCCACCTGGCGCCTCAGATGGACCAGCGTTCGTGCTGGACGTGTAGACCGCGTGAGACGACGCTTCATCCGGTCCCAAACATGCTCAATGGGGGGCAGATCCGGAGATCTTGCTGGCCAGGGTAGTTGACTTACACCTTCTAGAGCACGTTGGGTGGCACGGGATACATGCGGACGTGCATTGTCCTGTTGGAACAGCAAGTTCCCTTGCCGGTCTAGGAATGGTAGAACGATGGGTTCGATGACGGTTTGGATGTACCGTGCACTATTCAGTGTCCCCTCGACGATCACCAGTGGTGTACGGCCAGTGTAGGAGATCGCTCCCCACACCATGATGCCGGGTGTTGGCCCTGTGTGCCTCGGTCGTATGCAGTCCTGATTGTGGCGCTCACCTGCACGGCGCCAAACACGCATACGACCATCATTGGCACCAAGGCAGAAGCGACTCTCATCGCTGAAGACGACACGTCTCCATTCGTCCCTCCATTCACGCCTGTCGCGACACCACTGGAGGCGGGCTGCACGATGTTGGCGCGTGAGCGGAAGACGGCCTAACGGTGTGTGGGACCGTAGCCCAGCTTCATGGAGACAGTTGCGAATGGTCCTCGCCGATACCCCAGGAGCAACAGTGTCCCTAATTTGGTGGGAAGTGGCGGTGCGGTCCCCTACGGCACTGCGTAGGATCCTACGGTCTTGGCGTGCATCCGTGCGTCGCTGCGGTCCGGTCCCAGGTCGACGGGCACGTGCACCTTCCGCCGACCACTGGCGACAACATCGATGTACTGTGGAGACCTCACGCCCCACGTGTTGAGCAATTCGGCGGTACGTCCACCCGGCCTCCCGCATGCCCACTATACGCCCTCGCTCAAAGTCCGTCAACTGCACATACGGTTCACGTCCACGCTGTCGCGGCATGCTACCAGTGTTAAAGACTGCGATGGAGCTCCGTATGCCACGGCAAACTGGCTGACACTGACGGCGGCGGTGCACAAATGCTGCGCAGCTAGCGCCATTTGACGGCCAACACCGCGGTTCCTGGTGTGTCCGCTGTGCCGTGCGTGTGATCATTGCTTGTACAGCCCTCTCGCAGTGTCCGGAGCAAGTATGGTGGGTCTGACACACCGGTGTCAATGTGTTCTTTTTTCCATTTCCAGGAGTGTATTTGCAGTGAAATGTGGGAACGTGTGCTATCAATTCAGCTACTCAGAATTGCAATACGTATGCAAACTGGCACAAAACCGCCAAATATTGTAATTACGCAATTAATTAGTTTGTAAACAAGTAGCAGTAGGAAATATATTGACACCCAACAGCCTGCCAAGCTAGAAGCACTATTCTATCACAATATACTTTAGAAAGACTAATATATTCACTTTAATATGGAAAAGTCGAATTAAGTCGGGTGATGCTGAGGGAATTAGATTAGGAAATGAGCCACTTAAAGTAGTAAAGGAGTTTTGCTATTTGGGAGGCAAAATAACTGATGATGGTCGAAGTAGAGAGGATATCAAATGTAGGCTGGCAATGGCAAGGAAAGAATTTCTGAAGAAGAGAAATTTGTTAACATCGAGTATAGATTTAAGTGTCAGGAAGTCGTTTCTGAAAGTATTTGTATGGAGTGTAGCCATGTATGGAAGTGAAACATGGACAATAAATAGTTTGGACAAGAAGAGAATAGAGTCTTTAGAAATGTGGTGCTAAAGAAGAATGCTGAAGATTAGATTGGTAGATCACATAACTAATGAGGAGGTATTGAATAGAATTGGGGAGAAGAGGAGTTTGTGGCACAACTTGACAAGAAGAAGGGACCGGTTGGTAGGACATGTTCTGAGGCATCAAGGGATCGCCAATTTAGTATTGGAGGGCAGCGTGGAGGGTAAAAATCATAGAGGGAGACCAAGATATGAATACACTAAGCAGATTCAGAAGGATGTAGGTTGCAGTAACTACTGGGAGATGAAGAAGCTTGCACAAGATAGAGTAGCATGGAGAGCTGCATCAAACCAGTCTCAGGACTGAAGACAACAACAACAACAACATGGAAAAGTGATAAGTAATAAGACTGATTAAGAGAGATCGGTAAGAGATAGCTTCAAAGTGAATGCTCGAGTAGAAAGAGGAGACAATTTGCTATAAGAAAGAAGTATACGTACATAGTTTTCGCCCAAGAAACTCAGGGAAGGTTGAAATGGTTGAAATGCCTCTAAGCATTATAGGACTTAACATCTGAGGTCATCAGTCCTCTAGACTTAGAACTATTTATACCTAACTAACCTAAGGACATGACACACATCCATACCCGAGGCAGGATTCGAACCTGCGACCGTAGCAGTCGCGCGGTTCTGGACTAAAGAGCCTAGAACCGCTCTTCCACAGCGGTCGGCTCAGGGAAGGAATAGACAGAAATGAAAATAAGAACAGCAATCAGACAGTAGAACAGAATGCATTCGTACATCGGTATCATTTCACAGAAAATAGTTAATGTACTGAGACCACGTAATATAAGAGTCGTTTTCCTCACCAGCAATGAATTACGTTACAGACTCTCACACAACATAAAATCCAACAGATACAAATTTTCCAGCACAGGCGTCACCAGCAATGAATTACGTAATAGACTGCCACACAACATAAAATCCAACAAAGACAAATTTTCTAGCACAGGCGTCTACAAGATAAAGTGCAATGGATGACCAATATAGTATGTGGATCGCACCTGGAGCAGCCTCCAAACTACGTTTAAGAAACACATAAATGCATTTAGGTACAACATCTCCAATAAATCTGCCATAGCTTCTCATATTAACGACACAGGACATACTTTCGACAAGACAGGTAATAATCTAATAATACTTATTGATGTAAACAGAGACCACGCGCTGAACCTCTATGCAGAACTTGAAATTTTTATGACGACAGAGAACTTGGGACGAACATACTCAGTGACAAAGCTAAGACACTGGCAATGAAGTATTTCAGAATCTTCTCAAGCACAGTAGACGACGCACAGTAACTTTTGCTGCCATCTATTTTTCAGTGACCTAAATCATGAAAACAACTACCAAATCACCAAACCGATACACTAACAAATAAATATGCTGAAATATAGGTTTATGGGCTATTTATTTATTTATTTCTGTAGTTTTTCAATTGTGGTATTAAAAAGGGGAAAAGTTGTGGAGATATAAACGCCTATATACATGTTATCTGTTTATTTAATTCGCAATGAAAGCTGGTAATGAATGCTCTTTGACTTACGAGGCACTGAATTTATACATCTGTACATTCTTTATATTGTTTATGTTGTGGTTTTGTGTCTGTGTGACATCTAAAGATGAAAATGTTTATTTACGATGGTCACCAGGGTTTTTTCTGTTTCTTTATTATTGTTTAAATTTTGTAATTCTAATGCCATATTACTTTAACAAATGCTAATTATACCTTATTTGATGCGAAATGAAATTCAAACCAGGCAACTGCATACATCCAGCAAACCAATGGGAGTTTCGTGGAGATCATACATCGCCATGACCGGTCCAAGGTTAATACTGCTGTAAGCTGTGAAACTGTGAGTTAAGCAGGCTGCTGCTGACTGAAATGATATCTCATACTAGTGTAATGCCTGTTGCTACAATTGAGAGATGAGAATACACTAGACACCTTAATAGGAGAGGGGAAAATAGGTTGCAAAGTTTCTTTCAGAAATTATATGGGGGCCACCATCATACAAGGCAATATCTCTGCGGTAAATGGACTCAGACATGTATCTTTTTCAAGTTAGAATCAGGATTCAGGCAGCCTATTGTGAATGAAGTCAAAATAACAGAAGAGCCCCCAAAGTACTTAAGAAAGCAGAGAAATGTAAAGTTGGCTTATTTCATCAAAATATTAGAGACTTAAGCAATGAGTTAGAAGAGCTTCATAACTGCATGGAAAATTCAGAGAGCTCTGAAACGATAAATATCCTGTGTTTATTTAAGCCCCACGTAAACTCAGGGTTAGATAGGTTACATATTGAACTCTGCAGTCTAGCAGCTTACTCATGCAGAACTAATATGGTAAAGGGAGGAGTTGTTAGATATATAAGACAGAACAAAAGTTAAAAAACGTTGAGACAAATGCATTATATAGTTATCAGCACATAGATGTCTGTGCATCTGAATTAATACTGAAAAATAGTTCACTTTTAATTGGAACTGTATATAGATCCCAATGGGAAATTTTGAACTGTTTCTGAGAAATCTGAATTCCTTACTATGCTATCTACCACATAGTAGCAAGTAGATGTTAGTCTGCGGTGACTTCAGTGCAGGTTTTCTAAACGAAGAGGTGACCGAGACGTGTAACCAATGGCACCCCATACCATCACGCCGAGTGATACGCCAGTATGGCGATGACGAACACACGTTTCCAATGTGCGTTCACCGCGATGTCGCCAAACACGGATGCGACCATCATGATGCTGTAAACAGAACCTGGATTCATCCGAAAAAATGACGTTTTACCATTCGTGTACCCAGGTTCGTCGTTGAGTACACCACCACAGGCGCTCCTGTCTGTGATGCAGCATCAGGGGTAACCGCAGCCATGTTCTCCGAGCTGATAGTCCATGCTGCTGCAAACGTCGGCCGTGCGGTTAAAGGCGCTGCAGTCTGGAACCGCAAGACCGCTACGGTCGCAGGTTCGAATCCTGCCTCGGGCATGGATGTTTGTGATGTCCTTAGGTTAGTTAGGTTTAACTAGTTCTAAGTTCTAGGGGACTAATGACCTCAGCAGTTGAGTCCCATAGCGCTCAGAGCCATTTGAACCATTTTTTTTTGCAAACGTCGTCGAACTGTTCGTGCAGATGGTTGTTGTCTTGCAAACGTTGACTCAGGGGTCGAGACGTGGCTGCACGATCCGTTACAGCCACCCGGATAAGATGCTTGTCATCTCGACTGCTAGTGATACGAGGCCGTTAGGATCCAGCACGGCGTTCCGTATTACCCTCCTGAACCCACCGTTTCCATATTCTGCTAACAGTCATTGGATCTCGACCAATGCGACCAGCAATGTCGCGATACGATAAACCGCAATCGGGATAGTCTACAATCCGACCTTTATCAAAGTCGGAAACGTGATGGTACGCATTTCTCCTCCTTACACGAGGAATCACAACGACGTTTCACCAGGCAACGCCGGTCAACTGCTGTTTGTGTATGAGAAATCGGTTGGAAACTTTCCTGATGTCAGCACGTTGTAGGTGTGGATCTCGACCAATGCGACCAGCAATGTCGCGATACGATAAACCGCAATCGGGATAGTCTACAATCCGACCTTTATCAAAGTCGGAAACGTGATGGTACGCATTTCTCCTCCTTACACGAGGAATCACAACGACGTTTCACCAGGCAACGCCGGTCAACTGCTGTTTGTGTATGAGAAATCGGTTGGAAACTTTCCTGATGTCAGCACGTTGTAGGTGTCGCCACCGGCGCCAACCTTGTGTGAATGCTCTGAAAAGCTTATCATAGTATCTTCTTCCTGTCGGTTAAATTTCGCGTTTGTAGCACGTCATCTTCGTGGTGTAGCAATTTTAATGGCCAGTAGTGTATAAGACAACGCAGAATCATTCATGCACACACTCATCCATTCCGCCGGACTATGCTCAAGTGGCAACTTAGGGAGCAGCAGTTATTCAGTATTTACGACTCTCGTCTTCCAGTCTGATTTCTAAAGTCGTACGTACGGCTACGTTTGACCTCAGAGCCCATTTGTTAACAGTTAACGTTTGCTAAATATATATATATATATATATATATATATATATATATATATATATATATATATATATATATATACTTAAAACAAGATTTCATTCATGTGAGCGCCATCTCAGTGCCGCGCCCAGACCTTTCCACTTGGACATCAGCCTGACAATTAGGAAACTGAAGGAACTGGGATTAATCATTGCACTCTCCCCAAGTTATGGGAATGCTGTGTTAGAGTGATGGTGGTGGCCTCAGATGAGAGAAACAGTCGATTGATAGTAGGTAACGTAGTCAAATGAGCTGCGATAGTAGCAGTCCAAAGGGGGAGATACTTTGGAAGTTAGTCTTTCGTTCGGCGGTGTTCTGCGAAGTGTGGAAGAAGCCCTAGTTAAAGGAAAGCTGGTGATGAAGCTGTTGCGGAAGCGTACATGTAACACCGACAATGCTTGCACTGAACAGTCACGAGAGAAAATGGAGGAACGTGCACAACACGTTAGTTCAATTACCGGGGCATTCTCGGTAAGTACTGCGCGTACATGTAACATCGACCATGCTTGCACTGAACAGTCACGAGAGTAATTGGAGGAACGTGCACAACATGTCAGTTCAATTACCAGGGCGTTCTCGTTAAGTACTGCTTGCAGGCTTTTTGTTTTCCAGATATGGAAAATACGCCATTTGCATAATATCATAGGAGAGAGCTTTGCAAAGGACTAGGCCACATGTGAAATGGACAGCATTTTTCGCTCCATCATGTTAAAGAAAGTTATCTTTAAATTGGAATTCTCGATGCGCATCTAACAGGATGAAAGCACTGAGGGAGATGAGTTTAAGACAGTGGATGAACAGAGATCCAAATCTCGCCCGACAATCTTCATTTGAAGAAGATACATGTTGTGTGGCCATTTAATATCGCTAAAAGGTTGATATGTCAAGGTACATTTGGCCTGACTTGGTCGGTATTTATCTGGGAGAATTCAGAATTCTGTGTCACACAATAAGGATCCATATCTGCTCAAAACAGTTTGAATGACATCTCGTTGCTTCAGTTTGACTTTTCGTGGAAGAACGAGAAAGAAAACTCTCCCTCTGACATGGCACCATGTGACCATAAAGAACTAGTCCAGAAAGCGAGACGTGCAGCAACACGACATGGCATGGACTCGACTAACGTCTGAAGTAGTGCTCGAGGGAACTGTCACCATGAATCCGCAGGACTATCCATAAATCCGTAAGAGTACGAGGGGTTGGAGATCTCTTCTGAACAGCACATTGCAAGGCATCTCAGATATGCTCAAGAATGTTCATGTCTGGGGAGTTTGGTGGCCAGCGGAAGTGTTTAAACTCAGAAGAGTGTTCCTGGAGCCGCTCTGTAGCAATTGTGGACGTTTGGGGTGTCACAATGGCCTGCTGGAATTTCCCAAGTCCGTCGGAATGCAAACTGGACATGAATGGATGCAGGTGATCAGACAGGATGCTTACGCACGTGTCACCTGTCAGAATCATATCTAGACGTATCATGGGTCCCATATCACATCAACTGAGCATGTCCCACCCATTACAGAGCCTCCACCAGCTTGGACAGTCCCCTGCTGACATGCAGGGTCCATGTAGTCATGAGGTTATCTCCATACCCGTACACGTCCATCCGCTCGATACAATTTGAAGCGAGACTCGTCCGACCAGGCAACATGTTTCCACTTATCAACAGTCCAGTGTCGGTGTTGACGGGCCCAGGTGAGGCGAAAAGTTTTGTGTCGTGCAGTCATCAAGGGTACACGAGTGGGCCTCCGACTCCGAAAACCCATATCGATGATGCGTCCAATGGTTCGCACAATGACATTTGTTGATGGTCCAGCTTTGAAATCAGCAGCAATTTGCGGAAGGGTTGCATTTCTGTCACGTTGAATGGCTCTCTTCAGTTGTCATTGGTCCTGTTCTTGCAGCGTCTTTTTCCGGCCTCATTGATGTCGGAGTTTGATGTTTTACCGGATTCCTGATACTCACGGTATACTCGTGAAGTTGTCGTACGGGAAAATCCCCATTTCATCGCTACCTAGGAGATGCTGTGTTCCATCGCCCGTGCGCCGACCATAACACCACGTTCAAACTCACTTAAATCTTGATAACCTGCCATTGTAGCAGCAGTAATCGATCTAACAACTGCGCCAGACACTTCTTGTCTTATATAGGCGTTGCCGACCGCAGCGCCGTATTCTGCCTGTTTACATATCTCTGTATTTGAATACAGATGCCTGTACCAGTTTCTTTTGCGCGTCTCCCAGTGCGAAGCACAAGTTTCAAATTTGGCTCTAAGGCGCTTCAATTTTCCTCTGTAATGGTGGAAAGGAGTAGCGTCCTGTGATGTCACCCTCGGGCGACTTTCCAAAAAATGTTCAAATGTATGTGAAATCTTATGGGACTTAACTGCTAAGGTCATCAGCTTACACACTACCTAACCTAAATTATCCTAAGGACAAACACACACACCCATGCCCGAGGGTGGTCTCGAACCTCCGCCGGGACCAGCCGCACAGTCCATGACTGCAGCGCCTGAGACCGCTCGGCTAATCCCACGCGGCCGACTTTTTAGACAGCAAGCTGTCGTCACATGCGAAAGAAACGCCACAGCTCAGAAGTTCATGTGGCGTGTGAAGTGTGTTAATGATGTCACATTGGCACCAAAGTTCACCACATTTCTACCCAACGCCACCGTGAAGGTCGTCACAACCTCTCTTAACTACATTTCACCCCTTCTTTTGACGCCACTGCAGTGGAATTGAAATCGCGACACCCAGCGTTGAACTCACGCGGTGTTCCAATAGGTGACCGTGGAAAACATTTCAGACTCACCACCGTTCAGAATCGACACGAAAAGTCGTCAAGAGATGGCATATAGGGCGTCAACGAAAACACCCCTTCCCTTGGGGCGCTGATTCCCACACACTTCGCTGTCGAATACGACAGTTGGCAGTACAGTGAGCAATAGTGCGATGTACCTGAGAATGTTCGACACCGCTGACACCCGCCGGACGATTCAGCCGTACTCTAAGGACATCGCGGGGCTGCAACACCGCTGAGCATCATCTGACCCCTTTGGAGTGTCAGCAATATGTTGCTCTGGTATACAGGGTGGACCCACAATGGACCATTCGAAAACATTCGCCGGAATTTGAGCGTGATCTGAACCAGCGATGAGTGTTCCTGCCTTCTTATCCCTGCTGTTTCGCGCCCCCCTAAGGGGTGTCGAAGGAGGTGCCCGCCCTCAGGTGCTACAGAGCCGTGAGGCACCATTCAGCTGAGTGAATTCGAAGTCTCTGACAATACATTTTTAGCGTGATCAAAAAAGTTGCATAGATGGCACCGAGGATGTTGCCGAACTGGAGGAGTGTTAAGGGGACCCTTTGCCGTTTTATTCACCTACAATCACTGTTGCACCCCGCCTTCATCACGCCACAGGAGTACGAGAAACAGGTAGGCTGATACAGCATAATTACCCTTCACTGCTTCGGGTCACGTTCAAATTCTGTCGAATGGTTTCCATGGTCGGTTGTGGTTCCAACCCATATGCAGCGCAAAAAACTGCGGTAAGACTACACTCCAAAGCGGTCAGATCACGGTCTGTGGTGTTGCAGCCCCACGATGTCCTTAGAGTAGGGTTAAATCGTCCGGGGGCTGTCAGCAGTGTCGAACATTGTCAAGTACATCGTACTATTGTTCACTGCACTGCGAATTGTTGTTTTCGACCGTGAAAAGTGTTTTGATTCAACGCCACAAAGGAAAAGATGGTTTCAATGATATCCTCCTATTTCCATCTATTGTAATATAAATTTTTTTCTTATTTTGTTACCTGAAGATATGACGTTTCTGTGTCTTTATATACCGTAATTGTTTTATTATTTGTATATATATATATATATATATATATATATATATATATATATATATATTTATTAATGCATTTATGTCGATGTATAATTGGTTTGTTTTGTAAATATTACTTGTATTTTTACGCTGGGTCTTGCCTAGGGAAAACTATGCTATCGAACGATTACATCGACATGTCGTGTGGAGAACCAAAGTGTTTAGGATCTTTGGTAGTGTTAACTCTGCCGCGTGGAGCGCGGGCAGAGAGGGTCTGGCTGGAGTAGAGCGGTGGAGCAGGTGTGTTGTGACGCTCCCGCGAGTTGCCGCGCTTTCGGGGTTTGGCAGCATGTAATTGTGCTCGACTAGCTATGATAGTTTCTGACACGGTGTCGCCGACGGGAAGCATTAGCTGGCGCACATCAAGAGCCCGATTCGTCTGGTGACAGTGTCGAGAAGGCGCGCCAACATCCAGCTTCTGCAACAGCGACGGCCGACAATGAGTGACTGTCACCACCTCCTCGACCGACGACTTCAAACCTTCAATCAACCAACAAGGAAGACTGGAAGCACGTAAAGTTTTAGACTGTATGGCAGACCTCAGCTTCTAAAATTGTTCCATTTGCCTCACAAAATTACAGCAACTTAGCACGAACCTTTGTTGCTCATTGTCCCAACTGCATTACCAAGCAGGGTCCCTTCCCTTCCCTTTCCGGAATGAACCCGAGTGTCGTTGAGCCCGATTCGTCTGGTGACGGTGTCGAGAAGGCGCGCCAACATCCAGCTTCTGCAACAGCGACAGCCGACAATGAGTGACTGTCACCACCTCCTCGACCGACGACTTCAAACCTTCAATCAACCAACAAGGAAGACTGGAAGCACGTAAAGTTTTAGACTGTATGGCAGACCTCAGCTTCTAAAATTGTTCCATTTGCCTCACAAAATTACAGCAACTTAGCACGAACCTTTGTTGCTCATTGTCCCAACTGCATTACCAAGCAGGGTCCCTTCCCTTCCCTTTCCGGAATGAACCCGGGTGTCGTTAAAATTCAAACGCCAGCATTAAAGTAATATCATTCGAGTTCACTGCTTTAATTTCAAAGTTCAGTTAAGGTATTCATAGCTGGCTACAATAATTAGATTACACAAGCACAAACTAAGAGTGCGAGTTTTGTTACCATATTGTAGCTTACCTGTGACTGCAGCTCAGCTTGGTACGTACTAAATTTTACTATTGTTAATTGTTCAGAATCATTTAATTCAAGTTCAAAGTTCAATCTCTTATTTCTAAATTGCATAGATTCAAGTAGCTTTTGAAATGATTGGTGAGGTAGCCCAACACTAACCTTATTTTACTGAATTCCGTAGTGCTTCAGAAACAAAGCTCACTATTAATTTCAGTCACTAAATTAACTTTCAATTTTCCGGTTTTATTAATTCTTTTGCTAAATTAAGTCAGAGTGTAGCGAAATTTATTACTTCTGACAAACATTCAGTTTTCACACAACACGTGTCAATCTTCAGTTGCCACGCTTTTAGTGCTAATTATATGTGCAATAACCTTTCTTTTTCAGTTATTATAATAGTTGTCCATAGGACTGGCGACCGTAATTTTCCCCAAATCTCAAATATCTAATTAACGCCAGTTAATTGTTAACGTAACGACCGCACATTTACTTTCTTTATTAACTTTACCCCTTTTCAAAATTAATTTCCACCAATTTCATTTGCATTTTTCCTTTCATTTAGATGTAACCATTTCCACCCTCTTTACCGACAGATTAACTTCGGTGACGATTGCTTTTCCCAAATTTCCATTAGGTACACGCGGTTTAATTTTTCACTGTCATTGAGGTCGATAAGTGAGGGGGAGGTTACATCTTGAGGACTTTTCCTGTCGTTTCTCAGTGGCGGTATGTCTGAAATGTTTTCCTCGGCCACCAACTAGAAAATCGCGTGATTTCAACAATGGACGTCACCATTCGTGTTCCGTCGCAAAGGTGTCAAAAGAAGGGACGAAATGTGGGTAGTACGGGCCGTGACGACGTTCCCACCGTGTGACAGGCTCACAATGGCGCTGGGCGGAATTCTGGTGGAATTTGGTGCCAATGTTACTTCATTAACCCACCTTACACCTCACAAGAACGTCTGAGCTGCGGCTTTTTCCTCGCGTGTGTTGACACTTGCCACGTGAAGCGTCGCCGAGCCAGAGGGTGACGTCGCAGGGCGCCACGTCTTTGCAGCATTACAGAGGAAGGTTATAGGCACCTGTGAGCCAAATGTCAAACTTTTACTTCACAGTGGGAAGGAGTTACAGAGTTTCTAAAACGTCACAACTTTCCTTTTTTAGTAGCATTATCGAGCACAGAAGGAATTCGGTCGATACATCACGCCTGCCTGGTCTTGTCTTCACTCTGAGAATTTTACGACTGTAGACAAGTACTTTTTGAAGACAATGGGTACAGATATCATTTGTGGTGTTTCGCGTCGCTATTAACGAATGCCATCTTTGTTGTGGACATTGTATTACTAATCCCGAGTGGCATATTTCTTATTAGAACCGAGCGGTCTAAGGCGCTGCAGTCATGGACTGTGCGGCTGGTCCCGGCGGAGGTTCGAGGCCTCCTTCGGGCATGGGTGTGTGTGTTTGTCCTTAGGATAATTTAGGTTAAGTAGTGTCTAAGCTTAGGAACTGCTGACCTTAGCAGTTAAGTCCCATAAGATTTCACTCACATTTGAACATTTTTTCTTGTTAGAAATCTTATTAGAGATCATAACAATTACAGGTGAAGACCTGTAATTGTAATGATCTTATGAATTGTTCAACAGGGACTGACAGCAGACGGCTTGTCCCTTCTGAATGGGCTACCATCCGTCAAGGACTCTTTCTACGAACTAGGCCAAGTTATTTCTCAAACTGTGTGAAAATCTACTATGTCACACCGTCTTGAAATAAGTAAACTTCACAAGCTCAGTGGTAACTGGTTTTATTGACAGTACCACTTGTAAACGAAACGGGCCATGGTGCCTACGGCTCGGGATGAGATTCTCTTTTTCTTTACCAGACACTGCCTCCCGCCTATATTTCTTTGGATTGTAGGACGACAATGAGTTCTCATCTCAATATTGCCCACGAACCAAGCTCGCTGGACCAGCAAGGAGGAGACCGGCTAGAAGCTGTCCTTTTTAAGAAGTCTCCAAGTAATCAGCTATCAGATGATGTCGTACGAAGTGGATTCACTGTCCTCCTTTAGTTGTAAATGACATGAGATGTTAAAATACTCAAAAATAGTTTTAAAAACTGTTCTAACATGAGTATGTCTTTATCAGATTCAAATCGGTATTCAAATTCGAAACATTCGCGTCAAAGTCGTCAGTGTTGAAGCGTAACTTGATGAGCAAAGACTTCTGCCCACTTTCGAGCCACAAGGGGCAAGTCCCACTGAAACTTCTGGGTGTAACTGCTGGTCTTTTTACTTATTTTTATCATTTCAACACTGACCTACAGAATTTTTCCTGACAAAGACAACTCAGACTTAACCTATTCATTTATTACCCACAATATACAAGCCCAACACAGTCTGACTGCTATACAATGACAACATGGCTTCATATAATTAACACAAAAGAATGACCCTGAATTGCAAGAAATCCTAAAAATAGCCCATACTTTTTCATAAGTCACTTACCTCTTCATAACACGAACCATAGCAATTACAGCAAGCAGCAGCTACAGCCAGCTACTCTAACTACTATAGACTCTAACTACTAGGAGGCATATGCTTAGCAAAAGAAAGATTTCGCTGAAGAGCAAAAATGTATTTAGAAGATTTTACCTTATTCATGTGACATCCAGTTCCAAAAATTATATAGTTGCCAATAAACCCACTACCCAAACATTACCAACTACATCCATCCTCATTTTACAATGCATGTCCTACCAACACTGAGTCTCCACTAAGACATCATGTCCAAACCCTTCACTGTCTACTCGCTAACTGCTAGTCCGTCCAACCACAGAATCTCTTGCCGAGGGCGCAGAGCGCTGTCAGCCATATTAATACGGTCTATAGGGCTGCCAACATACAAACAGGCTAATTACATCACCAAGAGCTCATCGCGAAATTACAGTAGTATGCCTCTGCAAGACGTAAATGAGAATATTTATTCAATTCAAAAACGGATACCTTGTTTAGTTTGAAAACTTTAGACACGATACATTTCCGAAGAAACTACTTACAAAATATTGGACCGAGTAATTTAGTTTTCACTGCTAAGGCATAATTTCTTCAATACTGGAATGTGTTGACATGAGGAATTCTCAATGCCGTTGGCGGCTATATTATTAACTCCGTGTTTCCTCTGAAAAACACAATTTGATCCCATTGCACTCATCAGCTTACTGCTTGCGTAGATTAAGGTCAATACAAATAAAAGTAAACCATACGCATTAGGTCATGTTTTTTCTAATATTCTCGGAGTGACATTTCTTCATCCGTAACAGTCAGCGTAATTCGTTATAGACTTTATTTGTATCATTCGTGAATGGAATCACGTTCAGAATCCGCATGAGAAGTAAACTTACATTTTGTCTGTAAGGAATGAGGAACTCTGGCATAAGCTGAAATCGCTTACAGCTATGATATCGACTTATAAATTGCAAGCCTACGTGGCTAACAGATAACCAGGAAGAGACCTTACATCATGATTACGAGACGCGCCACGTCAGAACACCCATCTATAACAGCATTCTGGAAGCAGTGAGGAGAGGAGCCTCGGGGAGGTCCTGGAAGGACTTCCTGAGACCCTGACAGCCATCTGCCATTCTGTACACCTCGGGTGGCACAGCAGCGCAGTCCCTGTGAATCCTGAGTTGCATCTCAGCGCGTCGGGGGTTAACCGTCCAGACAAATGAGAGATTCAGCTTGATTCTAATACCAAGTACATTAGTGTTGTGTAGCATTGTGTTGTTCTAGGGTAATCCCAAAAGTAATGTCATCTGTATTTTTATAAGTACAGAACTGTTTGTGTGGCAGTTGGTAACACTGTTATGAAGAATGCTTCGTGTGCTGTATGTAAACATGCGCACGCCACGCTGAGGTGCTCAGTCTTGGCTTCGCAGCCATTGAGAATGGAGCTCCCGTTGGATGCTACCGCCAAGTGCGAATTGCGCACAGTTATACGGTTTTTGAACGCAAAGGGCACTGCGCTGATTGAAATCCATCGCCAATTGACGGAAGTGTATGGTGAGTCGTGTATGGATGTCAAAAATGTTCGTAAGTGGTATAGAGAGTTTGCAGCTGGTCGGACCAAACTTGACGATGAACAAGAGAGCGGGAGACCGTCAATATCTGAGGAGACAGTGTTGAAGGTTGAGCAAAGCATGCGTGAAGATCGGCGGATCACCCTGGATGATCTCTGCACGTTGGTTCCTGAGGTTTCCCGAAGTACCGCTAACAGAATTTTAACGGAAACATTGAGCTACTGGAAGGTGTGCGCAAGATGGGTGCCACGCATGTTGACTGAGGACCACATGCGGCAACGAGTTGATGCTTCCTGCGCATTTCTTCACCGCCTTGCAGCCGAAAAGGACAACTTTCTGGACTCAATTGTCACGGGTGACGAAACCTGGGCATGCCACTTCACACCTGAGACCAAGCAGAAGAGGTTCATAACTTTCCGAAAAGTATGGCGGCGAGCTGGTATGACACGGGCATACAAAAACTGCCACAGCGTCTACAAAAATGCATCGACAGAAATGGTGATTATGTCGAAAAGTGGCTAAATGTTCAAGCTGTAAACTGATGTAAACCATTGTACAAATAAACAGGACTATGTACTTATAAAAAACAGGAGAATTTACTTTTGGCTCGGCTGTGAGCACTATGCGACTTAACTTCTGAGGTCAACAGTCGCCTAGAACTTGTTGTTGTTGTTGTTGTGGTCTTCAGTCCTGAGACTGGTTTGATGCAGCTCTCCATGCTACTCTATCCTGTGCAAGCCTCTTCATCTCCCAGTACCTACTGCAACCTACATCCTTCTGAATCTGCTTAGTGTATTGATCTCTTGGTCTCCCTCTACGATTTTTACCCTCCACGCTGCCCTCCAATGCTAAATTTGTGATCCCTTGATGCCTCAAAACATGTCCTACCAACCGATCCCTTCTTTTAGTCAAGTTGTGCCACAAACTTCTCTTCTCCCCAATCCTATTCAATACCTCCTCATTAGTTACGTGATCTACCCACCTTATCTTCAGCATTCTTCTGTAGCACCACATTTCGAAAGCTTCTATTCTCTTCTTGTCCAAACTAGTTATCGTCCATGTCTCACTTCCATACATGGCTACACTCCATACAAATACTTTCAGAAACGACTTCCTGACACCTAAGTCTATACTCGATGTTAACAAATTTCTCTTCTTGAGAAACGTTTTCCTTGCCATTGCCAGTCTACATTTTATATCCTCTCTACTTCGACCATCATCGGTTATTTTACTCCCTAAATAGCAAAACTTCTTTACTACTTTAAGTGTCTCATTTCCTAATCTAATTCCCTCAGCATCACCCGACTTAATTTGACTACATTCCATTATCCTCGTTTTGCTTTTGTTGATGTTCATCTTATATCCTCCTTTCAAGACATTGTCCATTCCGTTCAACTGCTCTTCCAAGTCCTTTGCTGTCTCTGACAGAATTACAATGTCATCGGCGAACCTCAAAGTTTTTACGTCTTCTCCATGAATTTTAATACCTACTCCGAACTTTTCTTTTGTTTCCTTTACTGCTTGCTCAATATACAGATTGAATAACATCGGGGAGAGGCTACAACCCTGTCTCACTCCTTTCCCAACCACTGCTTCCCTTTCATGCCCCTCGACTCTTATAACTGCCATCTGGTTTCTGTACAAATTGTAAATAGCCTTTCGCTCCCTGTATTTTACCCCTGCCACCTTCAGAATTTGAAAGAGAGTATTCCAGTCAACATTGTCAAAAGCTTTCTCTAAGTCTACAAATGCTAGAAACGTAGGTCTGCCTTTTCTTAATCTTTCTTCCAAGATAAGTCGTAAGGTCAGTATTGCCTCACGTGTTCCAACATTTCTACGGAATCCAAACTGATCTTCCCCGAGGTCGGCTTCTACCAGTTTTTCCATTCGTCTGTAAAGAATTCGCGTAAGTATTTTGCAGCTGTGACTTATTAAACTGATTGTTCGGTAATTTTCACATCTGTCAACACCTGCTTTCTTTGGGATTGGAATTATTATATTCTTCGTGAAGTCTGAGGGTATTTCACCTGTCTCATACATCGTGCTCACTAGATGGTAGAGTTTTGTCATGACTGGCTCTCCCAAGGCTGTCAGTAGTTCTAGTGGAATGTTGTCTACTCCCGGGGCCTTGTTTCGACTCAGGTCTTTCAGTGCTCTGTCAAACTCTTCACGCAGTATCTTATCTCCCATTTCGTCTTCATCTACATCCTCTTCCATTTCCATAATATTGTCCTCGAGTACATCTCCCTTGTATAAACCCTCTATATACTCCTTCCACCTTTCTGCCTTCCCTTCTTTGCTTAGAAGTGGGTTTCCATCTGAGCTCTTGATATTCATACAAGTGGTTCTCTTCTCTCCAAAGGTCTCTTTAATTTTCCTGTAGGCAGTATCTATCTTACCCCTAGTGAGACAAGCCTCTACATCCTTACATTTGTCCTCTAGCCATCCCTGCTTAGCCATTTTGCACTTCCTGTCGATTTCATTTTTGAGACGTTTGTATTCCTTTTTGCCTGCTTCATTTACTGCATTTTTATATTTTCTCCTTTCATCAATTAAATTCAGTATTTCTTCTGTTACCCAAGGATTTCTATTAGCCCTCATCTTTTTACCTACTTGATCCTCTGCTGCCTTCACTACTTCATCCCTCAGAGCTACCCATTCTTCTTCTACTGTATTTCTTTCCCCCATTCCTGTCAAATGTTCCCTTATGCTCTTCCTGAAACTCTCTACAACCTCTGGTTCTTTCAGTTTATCCAGGTCCCATCTCCTTAAATTCCCACCTTTTTGCAGTTTCTTCAGTTTCAATCTGCAGTTCATAACCAATAGATTGTGGTCAGAATCCACATCTGCCCCTGGAAATGTCTTACAATTTAAAACCTGGTTCCTAAATCTCTGTCTTACCATCATATAATCTATCTGAAACCTGTCAGTATCTCCTGGCTTCTTCCATGTATACAGCCTTCTTTCATGATTCTTGAACCAAGTGTTAGCTATGATTAAGTTATGCTCTGAGCAAAATTCTACAAGGCGGCTTCCTCTTTCATTCCTTCCCCCCAATCCATATTCACCTACTATGTTTCCTTCTCTCCCTTTTCCTACTGACGAATTCCAGTCACCCATGACTATTAAATTTTCGTCTCCCTTCACTACCTGAATAATTTCTTTTATCTCGTCATACATTTCATCTATTTCTTCATCATCTGCAGAGCTAGTTGGCATATAAACTTGTACTACTGTAGTAGGCATGGGCTTTGTGTCTATCTTGGCCACAATAATGCGTTCACTATGCTGTTTGTAGTAGCTAACCCGCACTCCTATTTTTTTATTCATTATTAAACCTACTCCTGCATTACCCCTATTTGATTTTGTATTTATAACCCTGTAATCACCTGACCAAAAGTCTTGTTCCTCCTGCCACCGAACTTCACTAATTCCCACTATATCTAACTTTAACCTATCCATTTCCCTTTTCAAATTTTCTAACCTACCTGCCCGATTAAGTGATCTGACATTCCACGCTCCGATCCGTAGAACGCCAGTTTTCTTTCTCCTGATAACGACGTCCTCTTGAGTAGTCCCCGCCCGGAGATCCGAATGGGGGACTATTTTACCTCCGGAATATTTTACCCAAGAGGACGCCATCATCATTTAATCATACAGTAGAGCTGCATGTCCTCGGGAAAAATTACGGCTGTAGTTTCCCCTTGCTTTCAGCCGTTCGCAGTACCAGCACAGCAAGGCCGTTTTGGTTAATGTTACAAGGCCAGATCAGTCAATCATCCAGACTGTTGCCCCTGCAACTACTGAAAAGGCTGCTGCCCCTCTTCAGGAACCACATGTTTGTCTGGCCTTAGAACTTAGAACT
This sequence comes from Schistocerca nitens, assembly GCF_023898315.1. Lineage (NCBI taxonomy): Eukaryota > Metazoa > Arthropoda > Insecta > Orthoptera > Acrididae > Schistocerca > Schistocerca nitens. The sequence goes on along the minus strand of NC_064614.1, from coordinate 620,931,908 downwards.
AATTAAACCTAACTAACCTAAGGACATCACACACATCCATGCCCGAGGCAGGATTCGAACCTGCGACCGTAGCGGTCGCTCGGCTCCAGACTATAGCGCCTAGAACCGCACGGCCACTCCGGCCGGCTTTACTTTTGGGATTACCCTCTTAGTAGTGTAGTCCAGAACTATAAATTACAAAATTTGCGACCTACCAATGTCGCATAATGTAACAAGCCAGTAGCGTATTCCTTCTGGGTTCCGGATGAACAGATATCTGCGTCGGATGCTCAAACGGTAGTGTGCAGACTTCTTTTTAGTTATTATTAAGTCATTATTATTGTTATTATTATTCTGTGTAGATTTTCTCCTCTTAAATAGCTTAATGCTTAGTTGTTACTAACGTATTGACATTATTCATTCATGCCAATTCATGTGCATCATTCGGTCCTTTCTGTTATATAGATAACAGACTAAAAGAAAATTGCAAATAAATAAATAATGTCCGTACGTTTCTCAGCATGTCGACAATTGCAAGAGCTCCTTGTGCGCAAATAATTTTTACAATTGGCTGCTGCCTGGCATCGTCTCTGGCAGACTTCATTTCTCCGCCAGCAGCGTCTTGTTTTCGCTGCCCGTTTTACAGTGCTGCGTTACCAGGAAACCTGTTGGCGCCGCGCCACGCTGAAGGGCCGCACTTAATTCTCGTCACCGGAGTGTTTAACGAGCGAGGGAGCTACAAAGTGTCCGAGCAAACAGAGGAACAACTCACAACTTCAGCTAGCCTTCTAATGCTTCATATTTTAGTTTACACTTCCTGTTCTCATTCGACAATATTTCAATTGAGTGATTTTCATGTAATGACCTGAGGGTACGTTTGGGTCCCAGACAATTCTGCGACGATATCGGTTGTGGATTACTAGAGCACGGGATTCCTCCTTGGGATCAATGATGAATTGCCTCGCAGAGTTGTATTTTCAGTTCCTGTGTGTCAATACAACTCTGTTTTCAAATGTATTGTTAATTTTTTCAAAGACTTTCACCACCCTCATAGCTCTTTATTTTAAGCAAGAACGCTGATGATCTCGCTGTTTAACGCACCAGACCACAAATCATGATCGTAATTTATCATCATGCGTGAGAAAATTTTTGTTCGTTGTAAGATAGGGATTAATAGACTGGTGTGCAAAGCAAAAGTAACTTTCGCATGATGTGTCGCTGCCAATTAACCAAGCTCGATGAAAACTGGACAATATATACCTCACGCGATATGAGGGTACGCCCAGCATTGTCACTCGCGATCGTTTCGATCGTCCAGGTGTTATGGTGTGGAGAGGGCATAATGTTACATGGGCGTAACCTCAAAACCCTTGAACACGGTACACTCGCCGGTCAATGCTATTGTGGCACTGTGCTCACTCTCCAGGAGCGTTTTTTTCAGGTATGCATTCGGCCCTGACTTTATTTTTATGGATCACAAGCGCGATCGCATCGGACAGCGCAGGTGGAGGAGACGATATTCGGCGAATGGGGGAAGGAGAGTGGGGGGAGGTAGGGAGATGTTGCAGCACATCCACATGCGTCAGCAGCTCGTGGTCTAGAGGCTAGCGTTGCTGCCTTTGGATCACGGGGTCCCGGGTCCGATTCACGGCCGGGTTGGGGGTTGTTTGGGGGAAGAGACCAAACAGCGAGGTCATCGGTCTCGTCGGATTAGGGAAGGATGAGGAACGAAGTCGGCCGTGCCCTTTCAAAGGAACCATCCCAGCATTTGCCTGGAGCGATTTAGGGAAATCACGGAAAACCTAAATCAGGATGGCCGGACGCGGAATCGGGTTGGGGGTTTTCTCAGCCCGGGGACTGGGTGTTTGTGTTGTCCTCATCATTTCATCATCATCATTCGTGACAGTGTCTAGTTTGTACAGTGTAAAAAATTGGATTATGAAAAAAAATTGGGACTTTGTATGGGCGCTGATGAACGCGCAGTTGAGCGCCCCAACCAAACATCATCATCAGATCCACATGCATCGACGACAATCCAACAGTTGTCAACCGCGTTGGTACAGGAATGGAACGCCCTACCACAAGAACTCCTTGCCAACTTTGTGGCCAGCATGAGAGCACGTTGCAGAGTGTGCATTGCCATCCTTGCTGATCACACACCCTATTAAGAATCGTTTCCCACCTTTTATAATGTCCAGGGAAGCATCATGAGTCGCCGTGACGTCAGTGTAATTACTGTCTTTGAATAAAAGTGTCATTTCTGTTCGTCTCATTCCGTATTCCTATCAGTTACTCTCTGTAGTTCATTGCAGCAGATCCTTCTGTATGTGGTGGAAATTTCGTCGAGGTATGTTACTTGCCAGTAACACGTCATGACTAAGTTACAGCCGTCCATAAGTTTTCCACTCCATTCTCTTGGAAAACGTAAGTAACAAAGCCTTTGGACACTGGAACCTGGAACGTATGACATAAATTCGTGAGAAAGAGTCTCCTACTGTTGGATGTCAGGAAACCCTTGCGATCTGTTCTTTTGTCCACGTGCAGCGTCAACAAAGATCTGGAGAAAGCGGGAGCGATTTATCATAACCGACATAGTATTCCAGTGAAACTCTACTGGGTGATAGTTAAATTATGAGTCCCTTGTCAGCCCTTAGATTTAGCTGCCGTTGTCCTGCGATGTCGGTGGTGAATCTCGTATCTAAATCAGAGGTTCATATGATTCTGCGACGACATTCGTTCTGGATTTCTAGATTAGGTGTGGCGTGCGAAGGATTTTCTTTTTAGGTTAGAAGAACCCCTCCTTGGGATCAACGACGAACTGCCTGACCAAATTGGAGTAAAATCAGCGACATTACTCTCAGACAACATTCGTCCTCGTACATCGAATGTAGGAAAGGTTAATATGATATTAGTAAGCTGCAGGATCATCCATGGTAAAGTCCAGAATGAGTACTGCTTACAGTGCCCAGAAAGTATAAGGGACAGAAGGATGGTTGCAACCAGAAGTGAATAGCAACGAAATCCTGGTGGCTGCCTACGATAATGTCTAGTGAGGTTACTACGGATTCCAAATGTGGAATAATCTGAGTGAAGTTAAGCATCAGAGATGGGTCAGAAATGATAATCGGTTGCCTTTACGGATCACTTGCGTCAGGAGCTGTAGTGGCAAAGTGGTTCAGAGCGAAATTTCACAGTAATGCAAATAAGTTTCCTGGTCACACTCTTGTAACACGCACATACTTCAATTTGTCAGCTAGAGAGTTGGAGAGATCAAAACTGGTGCCAGAAAGAGGTATTCAAGGTACATTATTCTGAATGTCTTTTTCGAAAACTACTTCCAGTACGTATTTAGAGAACCAACCATTCAGGGTAACGTTTTAGACCTAGTGACAAATACACCCCAACTTTTCGAGTCAGGTAACGCAGAGGAGGGCATCGGTGATCATTAGGCTGTGGCAGCATCAATGACTACGGATGTTACGAGGGATGGTAAAAAAGGTAGGAATGTATTTGTCACTGTCAAGAATAACGTGACACAAACTGCAAAGCATCTGAGCAGTCAGCATCACATATTCAGGACGAAGATGTGGGGCACAAATGGACAAACCTCAAAAACATTGTTCAACACTCCGTAGACAAATGTGTTCCGAGCAAGATCTTAAGGGATGTAAAAGACCCACCATGCTACAAAACCCGCGTTATAAAACTGGTACGTAAACAAAGAGCGCTTTATAACAGATTTAAGCGAAGCCAAAGCTAAGATGAAAAATAAAAGCTGAATGAAGCGATATGACTGGAACTAAAATATTTTCCACCGATATGACTTAAAACATGAAGAAGTTTTGGTCATATGCAAATCCATTAAGCCTATCGATGTCATATACTCAGTAACTCAGTGACCATATTGGCGTCGAAGTGCGAGATTGCAGAGACAATACCAAAATACTTCATTCGGTCTTCTGAAACCGTTTCACAATGGGAGATCATAACGAGGCTCCTTCTTTCAGTGTTTGCAGGAACGCTGAAGTGACAGATATTGAACAACCCCTTGCCTAATAGTGGGAAAGCAATTCAAATTAAGCAACTCTATCCCAGGAGAAACCTATCACGAAAATTAACGGGTTATTTGCGGGGAGGGGCTTAAAAGTGAAAAATTAAACACTAGTCATAAAATGAAGCATGTTTTGCGGAACGATCACCAATGAAACCAACCAAGTAATTAGCTATGATTAAGTGCAAACGGAAACTAAATGGAAAGTATGCAAATGTTCTGTTCCGGATCGCATGACTCGATTAACATGAATGACGGCACAATAACAGACCTGGAATAGGTAGAAATGAAGCTCAATAGCTTGCGCACAAATTAATCCTGCTATGAAACACGTGAACCCTATTCACCTGTTATCACTTCCGAATTTCTCATATACCTGAATCTAATGCATGGCCTCTGCATACAACCGAAACTCATCACGCTGAAGTAACATTCTAAAAATGCAACTGGTTTTTAATACACTCCTGGAAATGGAAAAAAGAACACATTGACACCGGTGTGTCAGACCCACCATACTTGCTCCGGACACTGCGAGAGGGCTGTACAAGCAATGATCACACGCACGGCACAGCGGACACACCAGTAACCGCGGTGTTGGCCGTCGAATGGCGCTAGCTGCGCAGCATTTGTGCACCGCCGCCGTCAGTGTCAGCCAGTTTGCCGTGGCATACGGAGCTCCATCGCAGTCTTTAACACTGGTAGCATGCCGCGACAGCGTGGACGTGAACCGTATGTGCAGTTGACGGACTTTGAGCGAGGGCGTATAGTGGGCATGCGGGAGGCCGGGTGGACGTACCGCCGAATTGCTCAACACGTGGGGCGTGAGGTCTCCACAGTACATCGATGTTGTCGCCAGTGGTCGGCGGAAGGTGCACGTGCCCGTCGACCTGGGACCGGACCGCAGCGACGCACGGATGCACGCCAAGACCGTAGGATCCTACGCAGTGCCGTAGGGGACCGCACCGCCACTTCCCACCAAATTAGGGACACTGTTGCTCCTGGGGTATCGGCGAGGACCATTCGCAACCGTCTCCATGAAGCTGGGCTACGGTCCCGCACACCGTTAGGCCGTCTTCCGCTCACGCCCCAACATCGTGCAGCCCGCCTCCAGTGGTGTCGCGACAGGCGTGAATGGAGGGACGAATGGAGACGTGTCGTCTTCAGCGATGAGAGTCGCTTCTGCCTTGGTGCCAATGATGGTCGTATGCGTGTTTGGCGCCGTGCAGGTGAGCGCCACAATCAGGACTGCATACGACCGAGGCACACAGGGCCAACACCCGGCATCATGGTGTGGGGTGCGATCTCCTACACTGGCCGTACACCACTGGTGATCGTCGAGGGGACACTGAATAGTGCACGGTACATCCAAACCGTCATCGAACCCATCGTTCTACCATTCCTAGACCGGCAAGGGAACTTGCTGTTCCAACAGGACAATGCACGTCCGCATGTATCCCGTGCCACCCAACGTGCTCTAGAAGGTGTAAGTCAACTACCCTGGCCAGCAAGATCTCCGGATCTGTCCCCCATTGAGCATGTTTGGGACTGGATGAAGCGTCGTCTCACGCGGTCTACACGTCCAGCACGAACGCCGGTCCAACTGAGGCGCCAGGTGGAAATGGCATGGCAAGCCGTTTCACAGGACTACATCCAGCATCTCTACGATCGTCTCCATGGGAGAATAGCAGCCTGCATTGCTGCGAAAGGTGGATATACACTGTACTAGTGCCGACATTGTGCATGCTCTGTTGCCTGTGTCTATGTGCCTGTGGTTCTGTCAGTGTGATCATGTGATGTATCTGACCCCAGGAATGTGTCAATAAAGTTTCCCCTTCCTGGGACAATGAATTCACGGTGTTCTTATTTCAATTTCCAGGAGTGTATTTTACGGATCACCTAACCCTGAGGAAATTGTAGGAAATCAGGGATCTCGAAATGTAAGCCATGATTGTGAATACAAAAATTTTATTTGCACTCGTCAATTGAATAGCTGACAACAAAATGGCACAGAGCAATGTTCTTAAAAACTGAGTAAACAAAAGCATAAATTATGCTTAGTAGTGTGAGACTTGCATTTTACTGGAAGACTGCACGAAGAAGAAGGAATAACACTTCCTAATTTGGGCAATTCGCGAATTCAAGATAAAGGAGACAAGCATTAAGTGTAAAAATTCAAAGAACTGAGCACAAGTGCAAAGATGAATTTTATGATTTATCAGGTCAGTATTGGTACCAATCAGTGTCTTTCCATTGGTTGGCATGGTTAGCGCCATGTCTGGTGACAGGGGCGATACTTCGGAACGAACCGTCACAGTCCATAAATTGGAGGAAAAGCAACGAATTTCCTCACGCGGGCAGGGTAGCGCCGTTAGGCGGCTCTTTTTGATGTACACACAGAAACGCAAATTTCACACCCAAGTGCCCACAGGGACAGGGGAACTTTGTGGTGGCACTGCGCCTGCTGCAACAGATCAGCACCAGGAACTGATCACAGTAACATTTCGTGACACAGGACTTTTCTGCGAAAACTGGTCGCTTCCGAAGAGGTTGCCGTTCCCTGCTTTCCAGACACAGTAAACGCCTTCTGTTGATCAATCGGTACACTGCCATGCAATTCAGACTCACTCCCTTCCTGGGAGAAATTGAATAACTTTCCACTCTCAGTAGAAGTACCAAGCTCACGCAATAAATTATCAGGTAACTGTAGCAGATCTGAAGTAAAAATCGTGAAGCGGTATGTTACGTCACTCTGTTATCACTCTTCAAAAAAAGAATAAAATCCACAACTCGTAGAGTAACATTCAGTGGTTTAGAACTTCAGTCCTGGATAAAACTGAAATTGAGAGTGAGTAACTTCTCAGCCTGTGTTGACTACGCAGGGTTGATTTCAAAGATATATTGTTAACTAATTTCAAATTAATCAATTGTGTGTGCTTGATTATACAAAACGAAATGCAATGATCGTATTGCATTATTAGCCGCGAGACCCCATTTGATGTTGTTCGGCCGCCTGGTGCAAGTCTTTCATTTGACGCCGCTTCGGTGATTTAAGCGTCGATGAAAAAGAATTAATGATGGCAACAACGGCCAGTCCCCGAGTGGATAAAATCTCCGATCCGGCCGGGAATCGGTATGTACAGTTGTACAAAAATTGTCTTTTTCCACTTTTATCAGGCTGTTACGACGTTACAGCAAAAAATGTGTTTGCTTAAATGTAACAAAACCCTACATCCAAACAAAAAATTTTTTTGTAAGAAAAAATACAGTTGATCACAAAAAAGGTTTCATATACCTGTGGGTCCATGACAACTAACAAGATGTGTTTGAAGTTTAATGTGCTTGTTTAAAAAAAATGTCTTTTATATAATTATGCAGTTTATTTAACCAACTACAAGCTAATTTCTTGGTAGAATGTCAAAAAATGAAACTTACTCCTCAAAGTAGGATATAGTAGCTCTTTATATTAGCCTGTTACAGAGATTGTTCAGTAAAGATACCGTAACATGTAGCAGATGTGAGCATAAGTTGCTCCATTCAGTGGTAGCTTTTGCCACAAGTTCAATTTACAAAACAAGCAGTTATCTACATCTGTACTTGACTACCTCCTACTTGGGGCTAAGATCTTTTAAATAAGTAGTGTTCACGAATGAGAATATTTTCCAGAAAATTGGAGTGTGGCCCATGTGTGTATGTAACACAGCAAACAAGACAAACATTTCTCGATCTGAGCATCTTCTCAGTAACAACAGGGTTTCACACATCTTGAGCTTCCTCTCTCTCTCTCTGTCTCTGTCTCTGTCTCTGTCTCTGTCTCTCTCTCGGCTGATTTGCGTAAAATGACGCCAGCTCAAAGTGTTGCCTCAGAGGCTGCCACATTTACCCATGTCTCGGCGGTGACACAGTGACAAAGATCTTCCTTTGATGCCCCCTCTGTGGCCGAAGATCGCCTAATCACCCAGCCGCCTTCCTTTTGTGATGGCTCCGCATTCTACAGCTTGGGAAGAACTCCATCGTCCTGGTTCCGCAACACCCGTTTCTGCAACAGTCGGGAAGGATTACAATTAGCAAGTTTTGTAGTCACACACAGTTTTACATCATACATGGTAATCCTAGCATGGAACTTCTTGGCCAAAATATGATTCTAGAAAGGAATGACAATCTGTGTAACCGTGCAATTCAAGAAAAAAAATCTTTAACATTGAAATCCATAATTCACTTTCTTAAATAGCAGAGCAATGTAATGCAAAATACGGTTTCCACAGTACTGTTTCTTAACTGCAAGGCCTTTTTCATTTCTCTTTTTAAGTTCCACATAAAATTAAAACGTCAGGCCCAAAAATTATATAAGTTTTCAAGCGCTTTTCTATTTGTTTTTCCAAATGGTAATGTAAATGAGATGTTTGCTAACCACAGGAAGTTCATACAGGATGGCGAAAATTCAGATAAAGAAACATATTCGAGCTGTCATAGGTAGTAAGTGTTCACAAGTGGCACAGAGAAAAAGATAGTCCCTAACACAAATGAGATAAAGATTACTCGGTGCTCCTTGGGGCAAAACTGGCATCTGACAAAAGCTTTAAATATTTCGGCAGTACTCACGGTATTTTGTCTCGATGTAAGTCGTATGCCACAAAATACGGTCTGCAGTGTGTCGTTGGACCACTCAGATCATCAAAAATCTGTAAATCTTCCAAATGCTATACACATAAAACTTATATGTAAGCAAAACCAGACTCACCCTTCGTAACTTAATGAGAGTGAGAGGAACTATCCACAAAAAAAAGCTTTCACACGGAAAATTATATTCATGCTGTAACTGATCACCTCACAAACGACATGAAACAGGGTACCACCCATAGAAACTTTAAAGAAGGCTGATAGATAACATATTGTTAGCCTTTCCGTCACATTTCAAGATCACTGAAAGAAAAAGAAACATGATCGACACATCTCACCGATATCCTCACTGATCGCTGCTTCAACACTTCATCTATAACATTAAAAAAAAACAGACATTTAACTTTTGCACTACAGAATTAACAAGCCATGTGTTTGTACGGAGACAGGTCAACAGGAAAATAACTGGATACTCTGACACGTCTTACAATGAGGTTTTGCTATGCGCGTCTGTTTCCGAGCCCCAGCGCACAACTTCACAAGCAAAAGTAAATAAATACATTAACACACCTCATTGCTGACTGCGCCAGTGCTCAAGAATAACATGGTATTGCCCCATGTGACTATTAATGCACAGAATTTTTACCAGAAGTAAAAAAGTAATACTTCTGTCCACACACAAAATCATCATAACACAGATGCTATGGGCGGCATGTTTACCCGTTCACAGTATATCAAACAGGCTGCACAAACAAATACTGATTGGTTAGGAACACAGAATTAAACTCACCCATGTCTAAAAGTCTAAGTATAGACATAAAATAACGCTAGACAAACCAATGAAAATCAACTGAATAAATACTTTCATATTTCATTCAAGTCTGTTAATTTCCGTTGCGAGCTGGATTTCGAATATCTGTCCCTTCGTTTCTCCACTCTCTTCGATGGCCTTTCACAGCATTTGGCTGACGGAATCTATCACCATTGTTTCCTAGACTCTGATTACGCCAGTTGCTTCTCTGCTTCTGACACCAGTTGCCATCGCCCCGTAACCAAAATTCTCGCTCGCGAACTCATCCTCATGTGAATTAGTGCACTGGTGTCCAGATTCTCTCTTCTGTCCTCCCTCACATACTCGTCCAGATTCGTTAGAATCAATCTGAATCCTTCTAGATCACCTTTCTGGACACGGAGCAGTAACCTCCTCTGTTCCGTCGGCATAATATGGATGAAGAGCAGTATCAGCTCGCCACCATTCATGTGTTTCAAAGAGTACGTCGGGCATGTCTGGATTCGCATTGCTGTCAGTGGCAGGACTGTTATGATGCTTATGCACAATCGATTTTGTTCCGCGGTTGACCAATACCGTTTCATAAATCCCTATCAAACTCTGCAAACGTTCTGCAGTCTCTTCATACTGGCAAACTCTCGTTCAATTATTTCGCAGCTCACATGCCTGGTCATAAACTCTAAGTTCTGCTGAACCTCCACGCTTTTCATAAGCTATCCATCAACTGCCCGATCGATGCTTTTGTTTGCATATCTTCGCCTGCGGTGTACGTGAGAAATTTTCATAACGAAAACAAATTGTTGTTTCGTAATCTTGCCCGGTGACGGACACAGCCTCTGACGCAACGCATGCCCCTCTTGCCATAGGCCTTGCCTGCACTGGTGAAAACGCGTCACTGGACTAAGGTGTCTTACAATTACTTTTTTCGGGTATGTGCCGCAGAATTCTTTCTACATCTGACATCGCCGGCGCCACGGTTCATGATCTCTCACCCTCCACCTTTAATCTGTCCACATCTCGTCGTAGCGTGACAAATTCCTCAGTATAGGAGAAGTGAACTGCTTCCATGACACCAGACACGATCTGCTCCTCTAAACTCTGCACCCTTTGCGAATATGAGGAGTTTACGTCCTCGACTTTCTTCTTTAACGAGTCCAAGCTCGATTCAGCCGGTCGCAGCCTAGACAAATAGTCCTCTACCATCTTCATTACGTCTTCCAACTTCTCGTTTAGTAGACTCAAATTTTGTACGTAGTTTTGACAAGGAGTGGGTCCACAACATTGATAAAGCTACTGAATGTTGTCATTCCGCTTAGACTACACCAAAAATCTTTATTGTTTATATATCACAATTGCAATTTCGACACTTTGTCATCATCAGGTGGTCTGGATGCAACCAGCCCCCCACTCCACCCCCTCTCCACCCCCAAAAAATTACACGAAGTTCACATTTTCGATCATAATAAAAAAGAAGATTGTATAATTACATTCGTGCGGTAACGGTACATACTTAACAACATGATGTCGTCATGTGCGGCAACATGGTACCGAACATTATAAAACAACAACATATCCCGAAGATTGGCTAAAATTTACAGACGCGCGGAATTTGGTACGGACTTCAGTGCGAGATGCCTATAATAGTTTCCACAACGAAACATTGTCTCGAAATTTGGTAGAAAATCCGAAGAAATTCTGGTCGTATGTAAAGTACACAAGCGGCAAGACGCAGTCAATACCTTCGCTGCGCAGTGCCGATGGTACTGTTACCCACGACTGTGCCGCTAAAGCGGAGTTATTGAACGCAGTTTTCCGAAATTCCTTCACCAGGGAAGACGAATGGAATATTCCAGAATTTTAAACACGAACAGCTGCTAGCATGAGTTTCTTAGAAGTAGATACCTTAGGGGTTGCGAAGCAACTCAAATCGCTTGATACGGGCAAGTCTTCAGGTCCAGATTGTATACCGATTAGGTTCCTTTCAGATTACGCTGATACAATAGCTCCCTACTTAGTAATCATATACAACCGCTCGTTCAGCGATAGATCTGTACCTACAGATTGGAAAATTGCGCAGGTCGCACCACTGTTTAAGAAGGGTAGTAGGAGTAATCCATCGAACTACAGACCTATATCATTGACGTTGGTTTGCAGTAGGGTTTTGGAGCATATACTTATTCAAACATTATGAATCACCTCGAAGGGAACGATCTATTGATACGTAATCAGCATGGTTTCAGAAAACATCGTTCTTGTGCAACGCAGCTAGCTCTTTATCCGCCCGAAGTAATAGCCGCTATCGACAGGGGCTCTCAAATTGATTCCGTATTTCTAGATTTCCGGAAAGCTTTTGACACCGTTCCTCACAAGCGACTTCTAATCAAGCTGCGGGCCTATGGGGTATCGTCTCAGTTGTGCGACTGGATTCGTGATTTCCTGTCAGGAAGGTCGCAGTTCGTAGTAATACACGGCAAATCATCGAGTAAAACTGAAGTGATATCAGGTGTTCCCCAGGGAAGCGTCCTGGGACCTCTGCTGTTCCTGATCTATATAAATGACCTGGGTGACAATCTGAGCAGTTCTCTTAGGTTGTTCGCAGATGATGCTGTAATTTACCGTCTAGTAAGGTCATCCGAAGACCAGTATCAGTTGCAAAGCGATTTCGAAAAGATTGCTGTATGGTGTGGCAGGTGGCAGTTGACGCTAAATAACGAAAAGTGTGAGGTGATCCACATGAGTTCCAAAAGAAATCCGTTGGAATTCGATTACTCGATAAATAGTACAATTCTCAAGGCTGTCAATTCAACTAAGTACCTGGGTGTTAAAATTACGAACAACTTCAGTTGGAAAGACCACACAGATAATATTGTGGGAAGGCGAGCCAAAGGTTGCGTTTCATTGGCAGGACACTTAGAAGATGCAACAAGTCCACTAAAGAGACAGCTTACACTACACTCGTTCGTCTTTTGTTAGAATATTGCTGCGCGGTGTGGGATCCTTACCAGGTGGGATTGACGGAGGACATCAAAAGGGTGCAAAAAGGGCAGCTCGTTTTGTATTATCACGTAATAGGGGAGAGAGTGTGGCAGATATGATACGCGAGTTGGGATGGAAGTCATTAAAGCAAAGACGTTTTTCGTCGCGGCGAGATCTATTTACGAATTTTCAGTCACCAACTTTCTCTTCCGAATGCGAAAATATTTTGTTGAGCCCAACCTACATAGGTAGGAATGATCATCAAAATAAAATAAGAGAAATCAGAGCTCGAACAGAAAGGTTTAGGTGTTCGTTTTTCCCGCAGTCTGTTCGGGAGTGGAATGGTAGAGAGATAGTATGATTGTGGTTCGATGAACCCTCTGCCAAGCACTTAAATGTGAATTGCAGAATAGTCATGTAGATGTAGATGTAGATGTAGATGGTGGTATAAAATAAACATCTCCATTCTTCAGAACACCACGCGAAAACACATATTATTACAGTAGGTTAAAAACCGCAAAGACTTGACATGATGATAAAACCTATGTTCACAACAGACTCATAAGACAAGTCCCATGTAACCAGCGTGGTGGAAGAAACAAATCGCGGAAAAGTTTAAAAGATCTAACAGACTGTGAACATGAACCTGAGAGCGGAAAGACGCTCGTCATACAGAGACGATATCATGTTTCTGAACATGTAGACAGAAAGGAACAGAAATGAAAAAAATTATTAAATAAAATGGAGTTGAAGAGAAGGGCTGGAGAGGAAGAGAAAGGGGATACGGCGACAACAGCAACGACAACGGTGACGACCGATTGCTTCCAAACCATCTGACGATGACAACATGTTGAAATTGTAATCGTGGTATATAAACCATAAAGAGTTTTGGTACAGCCTAAGCGGAATGACGACTTTCAGTTTGTACATAGTGCTTCAGTCTCTTTCCTAAGACGCTATCGGACTGCGCTTATTTTCTGTCTAACTCTGCTTTCCTTCTACCGGCTTCTGCTTGCTGTCCCTGCTCTTTCTGTCTGCTTCTCCTGTCTTTCTACCTGCTTCTGCTTGTTCTAAGATCCGCCTAATCCAGAATGGAGTGTAACCCACGGTTCCAGAGTTTGAATTGCTCTGTGCTGTGGTAGTTTCCATTTTCTGAACTGTACTAGTCTCACATTGTCCGTAAATAGTGTGGTTTCCTGGGTCTCGGGTGATGGGATTCACATTAATGCTTTCCCCTCAGAAAGTTCCGAGGGGTCCATATAAACTTCTTGACTAATTATCTTTCATGTCTCTCTTGAAAGAGCTTCCTAACAAATAAAGTAAAAGAACTGGCTCTTAAAGACTGGGCCGGCCGCGGTGGTCTAGCGGTTCTGGCGCTGCAGTCCGGAACCGCGGGACTGCTACGGTCGCAGGTTCGAATCCTGCCTCGGGCATGGGTGTGTGTGATGTCCTTAGGTTAGTTAGGTTTAAGTAGTTCTAAGTTCTAGGGGACTTATGACCTAAGATGTTGAGTCCCATAGTGCTCAGAGCCATTTGAACCATTTCTTAAAGACTGGGAAATATTGCTTCTGTAAATTTATCATATAAAAAATAAGCCTAATCAAATGCAAAAATTTTCATACGCAAAAAATCTTCACACGCAACACAAGATATATAAATCCAGCCCCCAGACTACATGCACAGAAAAATACACGCATCAAAAAAAGTTTTGCATCACCCCAGTTCCAAAACTCCTGAAGATAGACGTTGACAGTGGATATTGTATCACAGACACAGTCCCTTTGACTGTTCAGAGATGTCACTAAACCCGCCCAAAGATGTAAACAATCATGCTTGAGCAAGTCCTATTAGACCGAGGGGGTCCGACAATCGATCAGTTCCAGTCATTCCACCAGGAAGGAGGTACAGGGCTCGTGTTGTCTGTAGTTCAACCAAGCCCAGACGGTCAATACCGCTGTTCGATCGCGTCCGCATTGTTACTTTGTGCCAGGAAGGGCTCTCAACAAGGGAAGTGTCCAGGCGTCTGGGAGTGAACCAAAGTGATGTTGTTCGGTCGTGGAGCAAATACAGAGAGACAGGAACTGTCGATGACATGCCTCGCACAGGCCACCCTAGGGCTGCTACTGCAGTGGATGTCCGCTACCTACGGATTATGGCTCGGAGGAACCCTGAGAGCAACGCCACCATGTTGAATAATGCTTTTCGTGCAGCCACAGGACGTGGTGTTAAGACTCAAACTATGTGCAATACGCTGCATGATGTGCAACTTCACTCCCGACGTGCATCTTTGCAACCACGATACCATGCAGTGCTGTACAGATGGGCCCAACAATATGCCGAATGGACCGCTCAGGATTGGCATCACGTTCTCTTCACCGATGAGTGTCGCACATGTCTTCAACCAGAGAATCGTCGGAGACGTGTCTGGAGGCAACCCGGTCAGGTTGAACGCCTTAGACACACTGTCCAGTGAGTGCAGCAAGGTGGAGGTTCCCTGCTGTTTTAGGGTGGCATTATATGTGGCCGACGTACGCCGCTGGTGGCCATAGAAGGCGCCGTAACGGCTGTACGATACGTGAATGCCATCCTCCGACCGGTAGTGCAACCATATTGGCATCATATTGGCGAGGCATTCGTCTTCATGGAAGACAATTCGCGCCCCCGTCGTGCACATCTTGTGAATGACTTCCTTCAGGATAACGACATCGCTCGACTAGAGTGTCCAGCATGTTCTCTACACATGAAACCTATCGAACATGGCTGGGATGGATTGAAAATGGGTGTTTATGGACGACGTGACCCACCAACCACTCTTGAGGGATCTACGCCGAATCGCCGTTGAGGAGTGGGACTATCTGTACCAGCAGTACCTTGATGAACTTGTGAACAGTATGCCACGACGAATACAGACATGCATCAATGAATGAGGACGTGCTACTGTGTATTAGAGGTACCGGTGTGTATAGCAATCTGGACCACCGCCTCTGAAGGTCTCACTGTATGTTGGTACATCATCCAATGTGTGGTTTTCATGAGCAATAAAAAGGGCGGAAATGATGTTTATGTTGATCTCTATTCTAATTTTCTGTACAGGTTCCAGAACTCTCGGAACCGAGGTAATGCAAAACTTTTTTTGATGTGTGTACAAGGAAATCGCGGTTCATAAGCGCCAAGCTAGCAATGCCTATGATGCGGCCACAGTTGTTTTGCACGCAGAAAGAAAGATTAGCAAATCGTTGCTACAATTTCTGCATCCTAAGATACACTTCACTGTGACGTTCTGGCAACAGGACACAGACGGAACTAAAGGAAAGAATGGTGGCACGATTGCTATGAAAATTAAGCGTTTGTTTCTAAGCAAAGTCAAGTGGAAGACTGACAACAAGATAGTGCTGAGTCATGTTCTTAAAAACTGAGTAAATTAAGGTAAAAAATTATGCTAAAAACTGTGGGACTTGCGTTTTATTCCAAGACTGCAGAAAGGAAAAGGAATAACACTCCATTTCGCAAATTCAACATAAACGAGATAGATATTGTATTCCAGGAATTGAGCACACAAGACGCGTAAAAGAATTAGTTAACTATGAGCTGCATAGAGAATGGATGGATTGTGCCGAAACCTGAGCGACACTTTACATTTTCAAAGAACAGCGAGTGGGCGCCAGTTGGAACGAGACGAAAGTCGGGATACGAACAGACTTCTACATCTAAGTTCTCTCACCTGAACTGCCCACAATTTCCAAACTCCTGTTGGAGGGGTGACTGAACGCCGCTGCCAGTATGACAAACGAGGCTGTCCTTTACCCAGGAGAACGCTGAGTCTCTTCTCACTCAAGCCGTACAAAGACGCATATTATGATTCATCAGATTATTACTGGTATCAAACAGTCTCTCTCCATTGGTTAACATCGTTGGTGCCACGTCTGCTGGTAGGGGTGATACTTCGAAACGAACAGTCCATAAACTTGAGGGAAAGCAAAGATTTCACGTTCAGATACCCACAGATGATCAATGCGGGGGCTGGTGGCACCGTGCCTATTGCAGTGGGTCAGCACCGGGGCCTGACAATAATAACATTTCGGGAAACAGTACCTTGCTGCGAAAACTGGGCGCTTTTCTGGTTTTGATACACAGTGAAAGCCTCTTGCTGATCAAACGGTGCACTGAAATGCACACCAGACTCACTCGCTTCCTATGAGAGACTAGTTAACTTTCCACTCCCAGCAAAGCACTAAGTACACGCAGTAAATTATCAAGTAATCGTAACAGAGCTGAAATAAAAATCGCAAAGCGATATGTGACAATCATGTTCCAGCAGCTGGATCGGACAGATGCCTATGAGGTACTACAGAGATAATGGTCTCCTTTCAGTTATCTTTCGAGCAGGAGTTTACCGTCGGTTACTGGAGCAAGAAGGGTCAAAGGACAGACGCAGATAATTAGTGGCCTATATCGTTCGCGTCAATCTGTTGTAGAATTATGGAACATGCTTTCTGCTCACGTATTATAACGTCTTTGGAGAGCGAAAATCTCCTGTACAAAAAACAGCGTGGCTTCCGCAGGCAAAGATTTTGCGAAACTCAGCTCGCTATGTTCGTCCATGAGACTCGGAGCGCCGTAGACGTGGGCGCCCAGGTTGATGTCGTGTTCTTTTACTTTAGGAAGGCATATGATACAGTTCCACACTATCGTTTAATGAACAAAATACTAGCTTACGAGCAGCAGATCATATTTTTAACTGAATTTAGGATTTCGTTGTAGGTGAAACTCGACACGTCCCTCTTAATGGGACAGAGTCGACGGGTGTAGAGGTAATTTCAGGGCTTCCACGTGGTGATGTGATAGGACAATTGATGTTTGTAACTAATAATATACCAGCTTTTTACCCGCGGCTTCGCGCGCATACGCTCATTTCACATAAATGCGCACCTCTCTCTCCCCACCCCCACTCCCCCTTTCTCTCTGTGCATCTCCTCTTCGCGTCCCTCTCTGACTAGCTCCTCCTTCCCCTTCCCTCTGTCCGTAGCTCCTCCTCCCTCTCTCTATCTATCTCCTACTCTTTACATAACTATGCGTACCACTATACAATACGTATCCCATTATTCTTAACATGCTACACACAGCAGTTCCACTTCGCTTACTGCTGTAAGAAAAATGCCAATGCCTTTACAGGAAGAACCATTATGTGGAAGATGTCTTCCATCTGATGATGATCTAAATGTCGAAAAGTTTAATGGGAAAAATAAAATATTATAACCCATGCAGATATTACATAGTTCTTCATTTTATCGATATCTGACAAAGAATACATAGTGGAGATCTGAAAGTGCTGTTACCTCGATCTGTCTGAATTCGTAGTTGCAGGTTAGTGGCTCCTATAGTCGCAAAAAGATACTCACAGCAAGTGCAGTGTTCGGCGAAATGGTCTGCGATTCCATTTTGGCCACCATATAATATACTTAAAATATTAGCATACTAAAACAAAAGACGTTTCGTCCGTTTTACATCGTCTTTCTTCAAGGAGTACTCTGTCTGTTGCAACGGGTCGACAAATTGCAACAGGTCGTCCACATTGGTCATTTCATTAATATATATATAGGGTGATCCATTAATAGTGACCGGGCCCACGAAATAAGCATAAAACGAAAAAACTACAAAGAACAAAACTCGTCTACCTTGAAGGGGGAAACCAGATGGCGCTATGTTTGGCCCGCTAGATGGCGCTGCCATAGGTCAAACGGATATCAACTGCGTTTTTTAAATATGAACCCCCATTTTTTATTACATATTCTTGTAGTATGTAAAGAAAGATGAATGTTTTAGTTGGACTACTTTTTTCGCTTTTTGATAGATGGCGCTGTAATAGTCACAAACGTATAAGTACGTGCTATAACGTAACATTCCGCCAGTGCGGACGGTATTTGCTTCGTGATACGTTACCTGTGTTAAAATGGACCGTTTACCAATTGCGAAAAAAGTCGATATCGTGTTGATGTAAGGCTATTGTGATCAAAAAGCCCAACGGGCGTGTGCTATGTATGCTGCTCGGTATCCTGGACATCATCCAAGTGTCCGGACCGTTCGCCGGATAGTTACGTTATTTAAGGAAACAGGAAGTGTTCAGCCACATGTGAAACGTCAACCACGACCTGCAAAAAATGATGATGCCCAAGCAGGTGTTTTAGCTGCTGTCGCGGCTAATCCGCACATCAGAAGCAGACAAATTGCGGGAGAATCGGGAATCTCAAAAACGTCGGTGCTGAGAATGCTACATCAACATCGATTGCACCCGTACCATATTTCTCTGCACCAGGAATTGCATGGCGACGACTTTGAACGTCGTGTACAGTTCTGCCACTGGGCGCAAGAGAAATTACCGGATGATGACAGATTTTTTGCACGCGTTCTATTTAGCGACGAAGCGTCATTCACCAACAGCGGTAACGTAAACCGGCATAATATGTACTATTGGGCAACGGAAAATCCACGATGGCTGCGACAAGTAGAACGTCAGCGACCCTGGCGGGTTAATGTATGGTGCGGCATTATGGAATGAAGGATAATTGGCCCCCATTTTATCGATGACAATCTAAATGGTGCAATATATGCTGATTTTCTACGTAATGTTCTACCGATGTTACTACAAAGTGTTTCAGTGCATGACAGAATGGTGATGTACTTCCAACATGATGGATGTCCGGCACATAGCTCGCGTGCGGTTGAAGCGGTACTGAATAGCATATTTCATGACAGGTGGATTGGTCGTCGAAGCACCATACCATGGCCCGCACGTTTACCGGATCTGACATCCCCGGATTTCTTTCTGTGGGGAAAGTTGAAGGATATTTGCTATCGTGATCCACCGACAACGCTTGACAACATGCGTCAGCGCATTGTCAATGCATGTGCGAACATTACGGAAGGCAAACTACTCGCTGTTGAGAGGAATGTCGGTACACGTATTGCCAAATGCATTGAGGTTGACGGACATCATTTTGAGCATTTATTGCATTAATGTGGTATTTACAGGTAATCACGCTGTAACAGCATGCGTTCTCAGAAATGATAAGTTCACAAAGGTACATGTATCCCATTGGAACAACCGAAATGAAATGTTCAAACCTACCTGCTTTCTGTATTTCAATTTAAAAAACCTACCTGTTACCAAATGTTCGTCTAAAATTGTGAGCCATATGTTTGTGACTATTACAGCGCCATCTATCACAAAGCGAAAAAAGTGGTCCAACAAAAACATTCATATTTCTTTACGTATTACAAGGATGTGTAATAAAAATGGAGGTTCCTATTTAAAAAAAAAACGCAGTTGATATCCGTTTGACCTATGGCAGCGCCATCTAGCGGGCCAACTATAGCGCCGTTCTGTTTCCCCCTTCAAGCTAGACGAGTTTCGTTCTTTTTAGTTTTTTCGTTTGATGCTTATTTCGTGAGATATTTGGCCCGGTCACTATCAATGGACCATCCTGTATAGAGGCTGATGTCCCACAGCAAATTCCGCATTTTTTCAGCCGATATTGAGCGAGAAAAAATGTGTTGCATTACTTACTGAACGCCCATCGTAGCATGTCTGGAGTTATTTCATTCACTGCTGCTGCTGTGCTGTGACGCAGTTCGCCCAGAAGTGGTTAGAAGGGGTGGCACGTAGACGGAGTCTTTCACAGACCCCCACGAAAAAGAATCACATAACGTGAGATCAGGCGACGTTGGAAACCAGTGGTGCAGCGCTAGATCTACACGCCCTTTACGTTATAGGAGGTTTAGTGCCGGTCTCTTGACAGAAATGACGCCGTAAATATGAAGCTGAATTGCACCTGTTGATATGGAGAGCGCAAAACGTCTTCTGTTCCGTTTACATCTCGACTGGACGCACGTTGGGTAATGGCGAGTGCGCGAGCGAGCTAGCTTCTCGAGGGAGGCTCTGACGGCAACCACTTGAACAACGGGCGCCAAGATAAACATCGAGTTTCGGTGCGTAACTTAAAATATACCTATAACTTCTACGTTAACTCTTGTAGAAAATGTAGTCATGTGAAACGGATGACTCTTTTCAAAATACTTTGCATTTGTGATGGGAACACTTGCCTGGGCTCTAGGGCACGCAGAGAGAAATTAACAGCTCAGAGTGGTGCAATTGCTGGCAACGGGGGCCCTAAAACCGAGCAAGTGGTGCCAGGTTCGCCTGCGCAGACACCGGCGGGCCGGGCCAGATGTGCTCACTTTGTCCTCATCTGCCTCTGCACGCATGCCGGCAGGGCTTCGTCACCGCAGGCGGATTTACGAAATTTGCGCCTACGCGAGTACAAAGGCCATTGGTGGTATTTACCAATACGCTGTGGCTCATACAAAAATTTGCGTCGTAAGAAACTCTTTGTGGCGTCTACGGAATATAGAGTGCTGATAAGATGATCCAGTTGATGCATAGCCCTCCATCCCTACAATTTTGTTGTTGTTGTTAATGTAGTTTTCAGTCCGGAGACTGGTTTGTTGTAGCTCTCCAAACTATTCGGTGCAAATCTGTGCGTAACGACAGTCAAGCGCTGCTTTCCGTCTGCAATTTTTAGCCTCCATTACCAAACGGAAGCAGGATAGACACCGATTGGAAGTGCAGCACAGAAATTAAAACAAGGATAGCAATGGCAAAACAGGCATTTTATAAGAAAAACAGAATTTTCTACAGCAGTCTGGACAGAGAACTGAGGAAAAAACTCATAAAATGTTTTGTATGTTCTTCTGTGTGGCTTTGAGGAAGAAAGACAGAGAAAGGCTGGAGGTTTTTGAGATGGGGGCATGGCGGAGGATGGAAAGAATAAGTTGGATGGACAGAGTAAAAAATGAAGAAGTACTGAGAAGAGGGGAAGAGAAAAGACAGTTACTAGAGGTAATAAAAAGAAGAAAAAGAAATTGGATTGGGCATATATTAAGAAAGAATGAAGGACTGATAAAAACAGTTTTAGAAGGTTACGTAAAAGGGAAAAGGAAGCGAGGAAGGAAGAGATTTCAGATACTGGATGACGTGATGGACGGTACAACATGCTACAGCCCTAAGAAGGAAGAAATGGATCGCAGAAAATGTAGAGGCAAAGGACCTAATATAGCAGAAAACTGATGATGACCGAACGCACATTCCTTGATACCTCAGGATGTGTCCTATCAACCGATATCCCTTCGTTTAATCAAGTTGTACCATACATTTCTCCCCCCCCCCCCCCCCTCATCAGATTCAGTACCTTCTCAATGGTAAACCGTGCAAGTAGGCTGTTTAGGTTTTTATGTTGGTAACGCCACGTAGCGCTCTATATGAAAATCACTGACTGTGCTATGTGCAGTCTGTGGCTGGTTTGCATTGTTGCAATTTGCTATTGTAGTGTTGGGTAGTTGGCTGTTAACAGCGCGTAGCGTTGCGCAGTGGTGGATGTGGGGAGAGAGATGGCGGAGTTTTGAGAGCGGATGATCTGGACGTGTGTCCATCAGAGAGAGTAAATTTGTACTTTTGACCACTATTAAGGTAAATACATTGCTTGTTCTCTATCAAAATCTTTAATTTGCTAACTATGCCTATCAGTAGTTAGTGCCTTCAGTAGTTAGAATCTTTTATTTAGCTGCCAGTATTGGCGCTCACTGTATTGCAGTAGTTCGAGTAACGAAGATTTTTGTGAGGTAAGTGATTCATGAAAGGTATAGGTTATTGTCAGTCAGGGCCATTCTTTTGTAGGGATTATTGAAAGTCAGACTGCGTTGCGCTAAAAATATTGCGTGTCAGTTTAGTGATGATCAGAATAAGTAAAGAGAGAAATGTCTGAGTATGTTCAGTTTTGCTCAGTTGTTTGAAAATCAGATAACGTAAGGGGTTTACCAGCACAGTAATTCATAAATTTTTCTAAGGGGACGTTTCATATGTCGACCCTTAGCCAAGGCTACCTCACTGGAATCTTCTGAATTTTTCTTGTAGTTTGTGTAATTAGTGTAGCTATTGTTTATTGCTAGCGCGTAATTATAGAGAGAATTTCCTTTGTAGTTGTAGTTTTTCATTGTTGTACAGTAAAACAGTTGTGGCATGCATGTAGATTTGCACCAAGTATTTCGCAGCTGCGCTTGCAATTAACGAGATATTATTTTCAGTGCTATGCTAATGTGTTTTCTTGTTTTTCCTCTTCAAATTGTGCTCTTCTTGTTATCGTGTGAAATACGTGATAATTATGGCGTGTGAAAAACGTAACATTAGGCTCCAAAGTAAATTGAGAAATGATAGTGACGACAATTGTAGCTTATCAGCACCACCGTGTAATGAATTAACAGACATTCAACGTAGTAATTTGGTAATTGTGCATAGGGAAATGGAGCAGGCGGCAAATAATGGTGTAGACAGTGAAACAATTAGTGAACAGGGAAGCATTATCGATCGATCGGTCGGCAACAGCTCGCCTCAGGAATCCGAAATGACAGGACACAATATTGCAAATACTGTAGATTCAGGTTTTGAGTCCTCACCGTTTTTTCAAATAAGTCAAGACACATTTTCTGCTTGTCAAAATGTGAATGTTGCCGGTGCAAATGCACTGCCGGAAAGTATAGAGGTACAGATTCCAGACACTAATACATTATTATTGCAATTAATGCAACAAATGAAACAAAATCAGAGACAAACACAGCAACAGTTAGACACAATGGAACAAAATCTTCGAAAGTTAGACACAATGGAACAACATCAGAGACAAACGGAGCAACAGCTTCAAATGTTAGACACCACGCTTGAACAAACACGTGAAGGTCTAACTGCTGAGTTTCTTAAAATCGAATCGAAATGTCAAAAAGTCTGTAATGACGTAAAAACACAAATTTGTGAGCATTTCCAACCTATTTTTTTGCGTCATGAAAATGCATTACAGAATCACGAACTAGCCATAAAGGAACTGCAAACAATTGTTCATGAAAATCATGACACCTTGCAAGTTAAAATTGACTCAGTTGCATCTACCGATTCGGTTACGCAACTTGCAAAAACTCAGGAAAACTTAAAGGACACAGTAGATACGATTTCAACACAAATGGACACACTGAAATTTGGTTCAGAAAAACACACTGAGGAAATCAGTTCACAGAAGGATATGAACAAATTAGAAAATTCGAACAAAATCAAAATCAAATCAATACACAGTACAAAAGAGAAATCCGGGAAGTACAAGATCAGTTGGCACAAGTAATACAAGAATTACGTATTTCAGAGGACGCTCGCGCTCCAATGCAGGAAGAGGGACTTAGAAATACGGAAAAGCCACAAAATAATAACACAGGGCATTTCGGAAATTATGAAAGAAATTGGAAACGTGCACCGAATTTTGAGATGGAACCGCCGACACGACGTAACAATGACCGATACGCGACTCGCCGACACGATGACTTTGACTATAAGCTGTTCATTACTAGACGTAAATTCAAAACATTTAAGAATTCTGGCAACGACATTCATCCACAAGCATGGCTTCATCAATTCTCTCATTGTTTTCCTTCCAACTGGGTATTAGAGCACAGATTAGAATTTATGTGTGGCTATTTAGAGAATGAACCAGCTGTAAGAATGCGATCGGTCATTCACGATTGTCACAGTGAAGGAGAATTTTATCATGCCTTCCTCTCAGCATATTGGTCTCAAGCCACACAAGACCAAGTAAAACATAGCATCATAATGATGAAACATTTCGAACAATCTGAATTTTCCAGTCTTGTGAAATATTTTGAAGACATGTTGCACAAGAATCAGTACCTGTCAAATCCATACAGCCCCTCAGAACTCATCCGCATTTGTTTAATCAAATTGCCTGAACATTTACGACATATTATTTTGGCAGGACGTTGCAAAGACGACATAGAAGCTTTTCAGTGATTGTTACAAGAATTGGAAGTTGACACTGACAATCGCGGGACGCGAAAATAGGAACACAACAATTACAGGTCACATCCGTCACAATTCCGCGATGAAAGAAATAATAACTTGACACGACAAGGCTGCTCTTACAACGTAAATCGTGACCGAAACAAGACACCAGCCGCATGACAACCGTTGGCAGAGTAGTGATAATTACAGGGTAAGATCACCTCTCCGTGGTAATGACTATCACAGAGACAATCAGAGACACAGACAATATGGGAACCAAAATAATTATTATCAATGGAGACCAGAATAACTTCAGACGCAATGGTCCACCGCGTGGTTACGATTCCAGGAGAAATTCTCCACCACATGACCGACAAACAAGAAACTATGTAAACTACCGACAAAACGACAGACCTGAATTTCATCAGAACTGGCGGGATTCAAATAGGGCAGGGCCCTCTCGACAAGGTGAATTTGTAGAAATTAGGTCTTCTAATCCTAATAACGACGCGCGCCAACAAAGAGACAGACAATGACTCGCAGCGCAGGCAGCCAAGTGCGCCTGCTGGCTCAGAGAAAAATAACATTCACGCTAACCTTGAGAAAAATTTTAGCATTCCTTACCGACGTATACAACATGTTAACTGCTCTGAACTTGAAACTCGGCGCACTAGGAAGACTAAAGGATTGCACCACATTTCACATGTAAAACCTTTTATTGAGAGATAATCTGCTTTTTAACTTACTCTTTGATATTAAATTTTTCACTTCACGTTACTAGTACGCTTTGTCACACTTAGAAACTGTTAACATGCAACAACGTTTGAAGTTAACTATCCAGTCAAAAACCTAGAGAACTATTAGACAGTAATTACAAATGCATTCTTATAGTGATCAGAGGACACGGTGTTATTTTGTGTGTACATTCTTGCTTGTTAGTTGCACGATTACATAACGACTATAAGGCTTACATACTTAGAACATACACCAGTACTGCTAATGAGATTTTAATGCAACATTTTGATTTACTTGAAAATACATTATTGATTTAAAGTGCTTTCTGAGAGATATCAGATGACACAGTGGTTAGTTTATTTGACAGCTACACGATTATATCACGACACTACTAATGTGTGACACAATTTACATTGTTGCTTTTGCGGTGTATCTGTTTTGTATCTGCACAGTTTTTCTGAATTGTTCTGGAAAGAAAAACATGTTTTAGTAGTAACTTTTGTGGTATAGCTACAATGAGACAGCCTTTTTCATAGCACAACAATACATTACCGTATAGTACTTTCTTGATCACAGTACTGTACGTAATAACTACGATATCTATACGCATAACATTTCGCTTTTGTTTATTATGAGGTAAGTACATTGACTTCTACAGAATTTTGCTTACGGACGACGATAATTGCGACACTTGGCACATTTTTTTACCCTTAACTAATGACAGAGATTATCTTACAACAAGACGCACAGTTTAGCGCTACAGTACATGTAATTGAGTGATTAATTTTGTACTTAAAACATTTATTTTTAAAGATTTTTGAATTACAAAGATACAAAGGTTTTCCGTGATACACTTCATTCCATTGCTGTAATCTGTAACACCTGGGGGTATAATTACACTAATCCTCAGGGAGGTACACGATTACTTTGTGTACCATGTGTTTGGCAAGCACAAGGAGCCCTAGCTAATATGGTATTTGCTTATACAACTTTACACATCGGTACCATATTTCTCTAACACATAATTACACAGCTATCTGATCATTTAACTGAGAGAGACAAACATTTATTTTACTACATCAGTGACAGATGTTTAAATAATTGCACAGTTGGATAACTTCACATTTATGAAATTTTATTTTGTCTGTACTTCATGAACTGTTCATATTTTTTTGGAACCATTGTGATACTATGAGAGCTTTGAATGATGTATTTGGTATGGGCTCATGATTTTTAAATTACGTTTGAGGTAGATGACACTATTGACATGAGCAGAGAATTTTTTTTTTTTTTTTAGGTTTTGAAATTATTCCAGAAAGCTACGACGTTTTTGAGATTTGACTGAGGTGTTATGATGTTATTACTACGACGACGATGTGTATTATGCTGTTGAGGTATGTTTATGATCAATAAGCTGATGTTATATGAGGAATTTGATTATGCTACGTATTTATTATAATGAAATATTGAAGAAGTGTCGACGAATATGTATATGTGTAATAAGGTAAGGAATAATGAGTAGTGGTTAGGGACACTGATTTGTAAAAAAGGATGTTGGAAACCAAGAATCGTACTTTAAGAGTTATGAAATGTGTGTAAATGCGTGAATGTATCACAATGTCGACGAATATTTTTTAGACACTGTTATGTTTATACGATTTTGTTTCTGCACATTTGTAACGCAAATTCTCGACCTGTGAAATTTTTATATGAGACTGTCGCTGTAGCAGAAACTGCTGTCGTAAATATTTCGGTAAGAAAGCTAAGTGACCTTGACATAATGAGTTGTGGACGCCGAGCAGTGCCAGTCGCCTGGAGGAAAAGCCATTAGGTAAAAAAAAGAGGCCATTAACCTCGCTATTGGCATTTCTTTGTAGAAAGCATCTCAAATACTTTCTGATATTTACTGAAATGCCTAATGAAATGATGAGAAATATTTTATGTCTATACACCTGATTATGATTACTGTCTTTCCAGTTGAGAGATTTTTTTTTACTGCCTTATGAAATGCCATATGGCTAGTGAATGATGTTTCATGCTTTGGTTTGTATATATATTTGCCTATTTTGTTTAATATCTAGTTTCTAGCTGCACTGCAGCATTGGTTAATATAAAATGTAATAGATGTACTAATGTAAACATTTTCTGTCTACAGATCCATTAAACAATAATTTTATGATCTACTTTCTTAAAAAAAGGGAACACAAATAGACATTTCCCTTCACAGGAATTGCATAAATAATTTTTTTACGATTTGGCAACTTGTCTGCTAGAGTAAGCTATCGTGATGCACCACTCTAGTGTTAAGATGTGACATAGGTATTAAACATGGCCATTTTTACTGTAATATTTTTTTTGTGCTTGAGCTTTGTCATGTTTAGGTATAAGTTATAGCATTTGCTGCTGTTGTTTGCCAGACATAGTTCTACTGAATTTTACATTCTATTAAGCCAGTTTTACTACTGATTTATTTTTCTTTTTGCTGCACATTGGCTCATATTAGTGATAATGTTGCATTTGCTTTGCTAATTTATATTTATTGCTGCTTGCTTTGCCAATTTGCATTTTTTGTCATTGCTGTTTGTGTTAATTGTTTTGTGATGCTGCATTGCCTCGTCCCTTAGTTTAGCATCTGAGCTCAGTAGATTTAAGTTAGCTTAAGAAGGGGTAGACTATATAAGAGAATGAGTTGTGATAATTGGAAGAAATGCATTGACAAGGTATAAAAAAAAAAGGTGAAATAAGAGGAAACATCTATGAAATGAAATTTTGGGTTGGACTGCAGTACCAAATGTCACACTGAAAATAAACCCTGTCCTGTCCTTTTGTGTTATTCCACTATGTGTCTGTGTACCTTGTGTATTTGTGTTCTTCCTGTCTTTATGTGTTTATCTGATAAAACTTATGTTGTATAATTTTTCTAATACTCAGCTACATTCACTATGATGAGGAATACTGTTATCCTCAAATATAATTTGCATTTATAATATATTATTTACTTTGTAAAGATGTTTAGACATTATTTATTCTGTTTTGTTTTAATGCTCACATGTGACGTTGATGTTTCGAAAGTTAATCTGGCCTTTTATGTATTTACTCATGTCATAATTCCTGTAACACTGATGTATATGTATATTTCTATTCTTTTGTAAAGCCTGTATTACCACAAATGTTATCTGTATTGTTATGTTTTTTAATGATGTATTTTGTATCTTTGTAATTGTATTCTCATGTCGTAAATTTAAAATTTTAATTGACACCAGTTCATCAAATTAAGTAACTTGTAAGCATCCATTTCAGTGCACACATTTCCGTTGGTCATAGTATATGCACAATATGTGACAAGTTGGGACTGTTAGTGTTTGCACGTGTGTTAATAATTCAGCAAGGGACTGGTTAACAGCATTGCTGGTTCTAAGGACAGTTCCAAAAACTTTGTGAGTGCACATGTGGTGGTTTATGGACTTGCTATATTGTTCGCAAGCCTCTTCGATGGTGATTGTGCACCTGCACAGTCACAACAGATGGCTGCTGGCTGTCTCTACAAGGACCACAGTGGGTCTGCATCATTGATGGCCCACCAGTACCATTATTTCTACAAGGTATGCAGTGGGTCTGCACTTCTGGTGGCCCACCAATACCATAATCTCTAGCAGGACCACAGTGGGTCTGCTCTGTGATGACCTACCTACCAATATCCTTCAACTTAGACTGACTCTGCTGTGGGTTTGCTTTGTTGTGGCCCATTACCTGTCTGCATGTCAAGAGTTAGCACTGTCTTTCCGTTGGAAGGACAACACTACTTCTTCAAGACAACATAGAAATCCACTTCTTGCGTGTGCATTTTCTTTTACTGATCAGACTTTGTGCAATGTAATTATACTGTGATGAATGATCAGGACTATCTTTATGAGAACGATTTTTTCTTTTGATGAACAGTGTATCAAGAAGTGTGTGCATTTGATTTCTTTGTTATTGTAATTATGAATTTTTTTTTCAAATCTGTATTGGCCACTGCCCAAAACACTTTGTAAAATTTTTTGTGGGGAGCATGGGGGCTATGTAAGTAGGCTGTTTAGGTTTTTATGTTTGTATCGCCACGTAGCGCTCTATATGAAAATCACTGACTGTGCTATGTGCAGTCTGTGGCTGGTTTGCATTGTTGCAATTTGCTATTGTAGTGTTGGGCAGTTGGCTGTTAACAGCGTGTAGCGTTGCGCAGTTGGAGGTGAGCCGCCAGCAGTGGTGGATGTGGGAAGAGAGATGGCGAAGTTTTGAGAGCGGATGATCTGGACGTGTGTCCATCAGAGACAGTAAATTTTTAAGATATTATGACTTTTGAACTTTATTAAGGTAAATACATTGCTTGTTCTCTATAAAAATCTTTAATTTGCTAACTATGCCTATCAGTAGTTAGTGCCATCAGTAGTTAGAATCTTTTATTTAGCTGCCAGTATTGGCGCTCGCTGTATTGCAGTAGTTCGAGTAACGAAGATTTTTGTGAGGTAAGTGATTCATGAAAGGTATAGGCTATTGTCAGTCAGGGCCATTCTTTTGTAGGGATTATTGAAAGTCAGATTGCGTTGCGCTAAAATTTTGCGTGTCAGTTTAGTGATGATCAGAATAAGTAAAGAGAGAAATGTCTGAGTATGTTCAGTTTTGCTCAGTTGTTTGAAAATCAAATAACGTAAGGGGTTTACCAGCACAGTAATTCATAAATTTTTCCAAGGGGACGTTTCAACCGATCTACCTGTCTAATCGTCAGCATTCGCCTGTAGCCCCAAATGTCAAAAGCTTTCACACTCGTCTTGTACGAAGTGTTTATCGCCACAGTTTCACTTTCTCACAAGGCTACACTCCAGACAAATACCTTCAGAAAAGACTTCCAGCACTGAAATTTACATTCCATGTTCACAAATTTCACTTTCTCGGAAACGCTTGTCTTGTTATTGTTAGTTTACTTTTTATATTCTCTCTACTGCGATTACTGTCAGTTACGTTGCTGCCTAAAGAGCAAAACTGATCTTATACTTTTAATGTCTCCTTTCCTAATCTAATTGCCTCAGTATCGCCTAATTTAATTCTGGTACATTCTGTCACCATTGTTTTACGTTTGTTGCTTTTCAAGACACTAGCCATTCCCTTCACTTGGTATTTCAATTCCTTTGCCATCTCTGACAGAATTACAATGTCATATGCAAAATCTCAAGCAAATTTCTACTTGATTTCCGTTACTGCCACTCAATGAGGAGATAACACTAGGACAGGTTCCAGCCTTGTCTCTCTCCTTGTTCAACTATTGCTTCCTTTTCATGTCCTTCGACTGTCCTCTGATTTCCGTGCAAGTTTTAAATATTAGTTTGCTGTATTTTATAATACTGAAGAATGCAGAAGAACTGCAAAAGGTGTCATAAGTGAAGAGAAAAATGAATGTGAAATAGCTGTAAAATAAGGTCTAGGTGAAAGGAACAATGAAGGAAGAGTGACTGTGGAGGTGCACTTAAAATAGGTAATGAAGTTCCAGCATGTATAATTTTTACATGAAGATTAAGTTCAAAAGAGTACACTGCATTGCTTATTTGGCCAGAAATATGAGTTCGGCCTAGTAGTGATGTGTAGCGGCATGAAATTTGTATCTGTAAAACGGAAAAACAACAAAAAATGATGAGAACAAATTTGAACGTTTAGAGGATAAGGCAGCACAATTTTAGGGGGTAGAACATAGCAAGAAAGTATAAAAACTTTGAGAAATTACTTTAGATACAAATTAACCGGATATAAAACGAAGTATCTGCAAGGAATTTCAAGGATGGTGTCAGTAATACGTAATGTACTTACTGCCGATACGACCAATTCTTGAGTAATACTCATCAGTCTGGGACATTTTTGAGGTGGGATTAATACAAGACAGAGAGGGAGGTTGAACGAAGAGCGGTGCGTTTCGCCACTGGATCGTTTCGTCGCCTCGAGAGAGTTGCGAAGATACTCAACAAACTCCAGTGTCTGATGCTACAAGAGAGCAGTTATACAGGGTGGTCCGTTGATCGTGGCCGGGCCAAACATCTCACGAAATAAGTGTCAAACGAAAAAACTACAAAGAACGAAACTCGTTTAGCTTGAAGGGGGAAACAGAACGGCGCTATGGTTGGCCCGCTAGATGGCGCTGTCATAGGTCAAACTGATATCAACTGTGTTTTTAAAATAGGAACAATTTTTTATTACATATTCGTGCAGTACGTAAAGAAATATGAATGTTGTAGTTGGACCACTTTTTTCGCTTTGTGATAGATGGCGCTGTAATAGTCACAAACATATGGCTCACAATTTTAGACGAGCAGCTGGTAACAGGTACGTTTTTTAAATTAAAATACGGAACGTAGGTACGTTTGAACATTTTATTTCGGTTGTTCCAATGTGATACATGTACCTTTGTGAACTTATCATTTCTGAGAACGCATGCTGTTACAGCGTGATTACCTGTAAATACCACATTAATGCAATAAATGCTCAAAATGATGTCCGTCAACCTCAATGCATTTGGCAATACGTGTACCGACATTCCTCTCAACAGCGAGTAGTTCGCTTTCCGTAATGTTCGCACATGCATTGACAATGCGCTGACGCATGTTGTCAAGCGTTGTCGGTGGCTCACGATGGTAAATATCCTTCAACTTTCCCCACAGAAAGAAATCCGGGAACGTCAGATCCAGTGAACGTGCGTTCTTCAACGACCAGTCCACATGTCATGAAATATGCTATTCAATACCGCTTCAACCGCACGCGACCTATATGCCGGACATCCATTACGTTGGAAGTACATCGCCATTCTGTCATGCAGTGAAACATCTTGTAGAAACATCGGTAGAACATTACGTAGGAAATCAGCACACATTGTACCATTTAGATTGCCATCGATAAATGGGGGCCAATTATCCTTCCTCCCATAATGCCGCACCATACATTAACCCGCCAAGGTCGCTGATGTTCCACTTGTCGCAATATCTCCCAACCCCCCTCCCCCCCCCCCCCATTCGTCGAATATCCTCTCCTCCACCTGCGCTGCCCTATGCGATCGCGCTTGTGATCCATAACAATAAAGTCAGGGCCGAATGTATACCTGAAAAGACGCTCCTGGAGAGTGAGCACAGTGCCACAATAGCGTTGACCCGTGAGTGTACCGTGTTCAAGGATTTGGAGGTCAGTACACTCACGTAACATTATGCCCTCCCCACACCATAACACCTGGACCATCAAAAGGATCGCGTGCGCCAATGCTGGACGTACCCTCACGTTGCGGGAGGTATACAGGGTGGTCCATTGATCGTGACCGTGCCAAATATCTCACGAAATAAACGTCAAACGAAAAAACTACAAAGAAAGAAACATGTCTACCCTGAAGGGGTAAACCAGATGGCGCTATGTTTGGCCCGCTAGATGGCGCTGTCATAGGTCAAACGGATATCAACTGCGTTTTTTTTTTAAATTGGAACCCCCATTTTTATTATATGTACGTGTAGTACGTAAAGAAATATGAATGTTTTAGTTGGACCACTTTTTTCGCTATGTGACAGATGGCGCTGTAATAGTCACAAACGTATAAGTACGTGGTATCACGTAACATTCCACCAGTGCGGACTGTATTTGTTTCGTGATACATTACCCGTGTTAAAATGGACCGTTTACCAATTGCGGAAAAGGTCGATATCGTGTTGATATATGGCTATTGTGATCAAAATGCCCAACGGGCGTGCGCTACGTATGCTGCTCGGTATCCTGGACGACATCATCCAAGTGTCCCGACCGTTCGCCGGATAGTTATGTATTTTAGGAAACAGGAAGTGTTCAGCCACATGTGAAACGTCAACCACGACCTGCAAAAAATGATGATGCCCAAGTAGTTTTAGTTGCTGTCGCGCCTAATCCGCACATCAGTAGCAGACAAATTGCGCGAGAAGCTGGAATCTCAAAAACGTCGGGGTGGAGAATGCTACATCAACATCGATTGCACCCGTACAATATTTCTATGCACCAAGAATTGCATGGCGACGACTTTGAACGTCGTGTACAGTTTTGCCACTGGGTACAAGAGAAATTACCAGACGATGACAGATTTTTTGCACGCGTTCTATTTAGCGACGAAGCGTCATTCACCAATAGCGGTAACGTAAACCGGCATAATATGCACTATTGGGTATCGGAAAATCCACGATGGCTGCGACAAGTGGGACATCAGCGACCTTGGCGGGTTAATGTATGGTGCGGCATTATGGGAGGAAGGATAATTGGCCCCCATTTATCGATGGCAATCTAAATGGTACAATGTATGCTGATTTCCTACGTAATGTTCTACCGATGTTTCTACAAGATGTTTCACTGCATGACAGAATGGCGATGTACTTCCAACGTAATGGATGTCCGGCACATAGCTCGCGTGCGGTTGAAGCGGTACTGAATAGCATATTTCGTGACAGGTGGATTGGTCGTCGAAGCACCATACCATGGCCCGCACGTTTACCGGATCGGACGTCCCCGGATTTCTTTCTGTGGGGAAAGTTGAAGGATATTTGCTATCGTGAGCCACCGACAACGCTTGACAACATGCGTCAGCGTATTGTCAATGCATGTGCGAACATTACGGAAGGCGAACTACTCGCTGTTGAGAGGAATGTCGGTACACGTATTGCCAAATGCATTGAGGTTGACGGACATCATTTTGAGCATTTATTGCATTAATGTGGTATTTACAGGTAATCACGCTGTAACAGCATGCGTTCTCAGAAATGATAAGTTCACAAAGGTACATGTATCACATTGGAACAACCGAAATAAAATGTTCAAACGTACCTACGTTCTGTATTTTAATTTAAAAAACGTACCTGTTACCAGCTGCTCGTCTAAAATTGTGAGCCATATGTTTGTGACTATTACAGCGCCATCTATTACAAAGCGAAAAAAGTGGTCCAACTACAACATTCATATTTCTTTACGTACTACACGAATATGTAATAAAAAATGGGGGTTCCTATTTTGAAAACGCAGTTGATATCCGTTTGACCTATGACAGCGCCATCTAGCGGGACAACCATAGCGCCGTTCTGTTTCCCCCTCAAGCTAGACGATTTTCGTTCTTTGTAGTTTTTTCGTTTGACGCTTATTTCATGAGATATTTTGCCCCATCACTATCAATGGACCACCTGTATATCAGGGAGAGTGATATGTACGCTTTTGAATCGAAGGTATGCCCAAACACTCTACCTATAATGATACTACCCATGCCGATATGGTGCTGCGAACCTGACCAGTACACACTAGCTCTGAAGAAGCAGTGTAATGCCAATCAACAAGAACCCGCAGTGCTCTCCAAATCATTCCTGCTCACAACATTCTTGATGACTAGAGAACAGATTGACATGCACTAAAAGCACCAAAAATACGCCTGCATTCATGCACTAAATACATCACAAATATGCGGAAAAATTCTGGAAATATGCACTACTGTTCAAGATATATACACTGAGCTGGCGACAGTCACGTGACAGCGATATGCACATATAGAGACGGCGGTAGTACCACGTACACAAGATATAAAAGGGCAGTGGATTGCCGGAGTTGTAATTTGTACCCAGGCGATTCATGTGTAAAGGTTTGCGGCGTGATTATGGCAGCACGAGGGGTATTTAACAGAGTTTGAACGCGGAATGGTAAATGGAGCTAGACGCATGGGATATTCCGTTCCGGAAATCGATAGGGAATCCAATATTCCACGATCCACTGTGTCAAGAGTGTGCCGAGAATACCAGATTTCACGTTTTACATAACGCCACAGACAACGCAGTGGTCAAAGTCGTCCACTTAACGACCGAGAGCAGCGGCGTTTGAGTAGAGTTTCCAGTGCTAACAGAGCAGCAACACTGCTTGAAATAACCGCAGCAATCAATGTGGGACGTACGACGAATGTGTTCCGGTGACATCTGTTGACGTGGAACGCTCATTATCGGCATATAAGATGCTATTAACAGACAAGAGATGCAGTTTTTTCAACGGAAAATCTGGAGAAAGTGTTAGTTATTTACTTTGTAATTATGGACATGTACAATAATATAATGTGGATGTTTGTCAATCTCTTTACCTTTCAAGACAATAAAATGTCAGATTTTGGTCACCTATTTTCTGATTTTTAGAACCTATTTTTTGTAAGTGATAGAATCTATATTAGACGCCTAATTTAATATTTTTAGAACCTAAAAGTCCAAGATCTAGTCATGAGTCTTCTGGAACCGCGCGACTGCTACGGTCGCAGGTTCGAATCCTGCCTCGGGCATGGATCGTGATGTCCTTAGGTTAGTTAGGTTTAAGTAGTTCTAATTCTAGGGGACTGATGACCTCAGAAGTTAAGTCCCATAGTGCTCAGAGCCATTTTGAACCATGAGTCTTCTGACTCGTTTGATGTGGCCCGCCACGAATTCCTTTCCTGTGCCAACCTTTTCGTCTCAGTGTAGCACTTGCAACCTATGTCCTTATTTATTTGCTGTATGTATTCGAATCTCTCTCTTCCTCTGCAGTATTTACCCTTTACAGTTCCCATTAGTACCATGGAATTCTTTCCCTGGTAACATTGATTTCAAACACGTACCCGACTCATGCGATTATAGTTTGTGGTGACTTTAATTTACTCTCGATATGTTGGCGAAAATACATGTTTAATTCCAGAGGTACGCACAAAAAATCATCCGAAATTGTGCTAAACGCATTTTCTGAAAATTATTTCGATTAGTTAGTTCATGAGACTACGCGAATCGTAAACGGCTTTGGAAACACACTTGACCTCTTAGCAACAAACATTCCTGAGTTAATAACGAGCATCAAAACGGATACGAGGTTGTCGTAGCGAGACTGAATGTTGTAAGCCCCAAATAAAAATAAACGAAAAATATACCTATGCAAAAAGGCAGATAAAATTTCACTTGACGCCTTCCTGAGAGACAGTCTCCACTCCTTCCAAATTAATGATATACGTGTAGACGAGATGTGGCTTGAATTCAGAGAAATAATATCAGCAGCAATTGAGAGGTTATATACCAAATAAATTAACAAACGACGGAGCTAATCCTCCTTACTACACAAAACGGGTCAGGACACTGTTGCAGAAACAACGAAACAAACATGCCAAGTTTAAACAGACGCAGAATCCCCAAGATTGACCATCTTTTACAGAAACTCGACTTCAATGCGAGATGCTTATAACAGTTTCCATAACGAAACTTTGTCTCGAAACTCGGCAGAAATTCTAAAGAGATTCTGGTCGTATGTGAAGTATGTTAACGGCAAGAAACAATCAATGCCTTCTCTGCGCGATAGCAATGGAGATGCTATCGAAGACAGTGCTGCCAAAGCAGAGTTACTAAACACAGCCTTCCGAAATGCCTTCACAAAAGAAGACGAAGTAAATATTTCGAATTCGAATCAAGAACAGCTGCCAACATGAGTAACTTAAAAGTAAATATCCTCGGAGTAGTGAAGCAACTTAAATCACTTAATAAAAGCAAGTCTTCTGGTCCAGACTGTATACCAATTCGGTTCCTTTCAGAGTACGCTGATGCATTAGCTCCATACTTGACAATCATATACAACAGTTCGCTCGACGAAAGATCCGTACCCTAAGATTGGAACGTTGCACAGGTCACACCAATATTCAAGAAAGGTAGTAGGAGTATCCACTTAATTACAGGCCCATATCATTAACATCAATATGCAGCAGGATTTTGGAACATATATTGTGGTCGAACGTTATGAATTACCTCGAAGAAAATGATCTATTGACACAAAGTCAACATGGGTTTAGAAAACATCGTTCTTGTGAAACACAATTAGCTCCTTATTCGAATGAAGTGTTGAATGCTATTGACATCTCCAAGGTAGTGTTATAAGCTCTTTGCTGTTCCGTATCTATATAAACGATTTAGGAGACAATCCGAGCAGCCGTCTTTGGTTGTTTGCAGATGACGCTGTCGTTTATCGACGAATAAAGTCATCAGAAAATGCAAACAAACTGCAAAACGATTTAGAAAAGATATCTGAATGGTGCGAAAACTGGCAGTTGACCAGAAATAACGAAAAGTGTGAGGTCATCCACATGAGTGCTAAAAGGAACCCTTTAAACTCAGTCAAACATAAAGGCCGTTAGTTCATCTAAATACCTAGGAATTACAATTACGAACAACTTAAATTGGAAGGAACACATAGAAAATGTTGTGGGGAAGGCTAACCAAAGACTGCGTTTTATTGGCAGGACACTTAGAAAATGTAACAGACTTACCAAGGAGACTGCCTAAACTACGCTTGTCCGTCCTCTTTTAGAATACCGCTGCGCGGTGTGGGATACTTACCAGATAGGACTGACGGAGTACATCGAAAAAGTTCAAAGAAGAGCAGCATGTTTTGTATTATCGCGAAATATGGGAGAGAGTGTCACTCCTGTATGTTAAAGTCCACATTGACTTTCTGAGCAAAGTAAGCATTATCTACTAAATATATCATTCTGTTGTGCGTGGAAGAGATGTTTTCACAGTTACCATGTCAGTCATCCAGCAGCAGTGAGTTCTAAATGTCACATTACGAGAGCTATTGACTGTCTTCTGTCTGTCGGTAGTTTTATTTCTCAACTATTGCTCTTGATAATTTCACCTAAGTATTGTCTGTGTATTTTGACAAGCTTGTAATTATTTATTCATTGAGTTTATAGAAATCCTGGCTTAATGACTGAAGATTGCGAAGTCTACACTTTCTTAATGCACTTTACGGTGATAATTGTCCTGTGCTTGCTAAGTATTGTTGTTTGGGAATAGTCTTATTATACACAGATCTCACTTTCAATGCTGTGATTGTATTATATCAGTCAGTTCTTTGCACAATAAAGTGATGTCTTTAAACGTTCTACTGAGAAGTTCTATAGCTTCTGAACTTTTGTTGTAAAATTCCTCGAGAATTCGATTAGTTCTTCGAAATGCACCAGCAATCTCAGTACAAGCGAGTGGAAACATACGTATTTAGAATACATCAACTGATAGCTACTTGCGTCTTTTGTGTTCTGCAATGCAAGTCTTCAGCTTATGTGCTGATTATGATGACTGGTGAGTTCTTCAAAAACTTAGGAGATGATGTAACTAGTTGTATTGTGTGAAGAACTGTTTTCTCTTGTCGTGAAGGACTTGTTTACAGATGTTATGGAATTGTCTAGTAGTTGCCACTCAGGTATTAGAAATTCTCACTAGCTATTAACTTTATGTTGAGCAAACATGACCCAACTGGTTAGTAGTCATTCTTTGCTAGGAACTATCATAGTCTTAATACTGCAAGAGTTGCAAAGTTTTGTTAGATGAACTTTGAAAGTTTAGAAGTAACAGAGTCAGATATCCAGATGCCACAGTGGCGGTACCCCATCCTGTTGATAAATGAAGTAGTTTGAATCAGTCTCCAACTGTGGGGAAAAAAAGTTCTCTAGCATCTCGAGGTATGTGTTACCTGTAACTGTGTTCTTGGCAAAGAAAAATGGACCATACACCTTTTCACGTGAATCTGCACAAAACACATTGTGAATCTGCACAAAACACATTGAATTCTAAAGAGTCCCTATCATGTTGTACTACTTCATGCGGTTGTTCTGTACCCTATGTTCTCACATTCTGACGGTTCACCTTTCCATTTAAATGGAATGTTGCCTCGTCACTAAACACTAAGCGTGGAAGAAAACTGCCATCCTCCATCTTGCCAAGAACGAAATTATAGAACTCCACACGTTGTTGTTTGTCACCTTCACGGAGAGCTTGCAGGAGTTGAATTTTGTATGGTTTCATGTGCAAACGTCGACGCAACACACGCCAGACGGATATCGGACGCATGTTGAGCTGTCTAGCTGCACGGCGAACAGATTTCTGCGGACTCCTTGTGAAACAATGTCGGAAGCGTTCGACGCCTGTGCCAGGTACTCGGTGATGGCCCGGCGATTTACCTTTGCACAAACAACATGTTTTTCGGAATTGTTCATGCCATCAT
Organism: Schistocerca nitens; assembly: GCF_023898315.1. Lineage (NCBI taxonomy): Eukaryota > Metazoa > Arthropoda > Insecta > Orthoptera > Acrididae > Schistocerca > Schistocerca nitens. The sequence continues at coordinate 620,892,818 of NC_064614.1, read as the reverse complement.
CTAATGCTCTGTGCTGTAGGAGGATACACACCATACCCAGTACGAAAGTCACGCTGAACAGTTATTACTGACCTGCACTGCGCAAAACGTAGAACACAAAACGCTTTCTGTTGTCCCCATACCATTTTTACTAGAACTGAAGTGGGTGCACACTGCTGCTACCTAGAGAGAACCATGTAAAACTCGAGAGTTTGCTCTTTCAAACAGTACGTTGTGCACGCACGTATCTCAAATAACATAACAGCTATGATTTTTTTTAAAATCAGATGATTCTTTTTGATACACCCCAGCGTGGGCGGTTTTCTGTCAAGGAAGCAGATGTTACACCTACAGCATCAGTTCTAGCAAAGAAGGACGGTACTGACAGATAACCCATTTCATAAAATGAAATAGAATACGCCCCCGGAGCTGCGAATACAGTGCTTTTTTTTCACTCGTTTCATTATTTCCCATTATGAGCAGATTTTAGCAACAGCAGACTTCCGGTTATTCGAATTCATATATATCGAAGTATGAGCACTTGATCTTTTAAGTTCTTAGTAACACATCAACTTACCAAGCGTCATTTTGGAGGGGAAGAAGATCATGCATCATGTTCTACACTAGAAATATATAACTGATGGTATTCATTGGCTAATATTTCTTTTTATTCCATTTTATCTGGGCCTAGTCGAGATTCTGTGCAAACTTTTGAGGAAGGCCGGGACATTTATCGATCGGAACTATGGAGCCAAGGCTCTCCACAACGTTTACAGTCTATTAAGAAGGTCAATACTTTCTGTTATTTGGGATCCACATTAGAGATAGAGGGAATATCAGAGGTAGAAATTAATAAAGGAATTAGCAATGGAAGGAAGATCATTGGGATACTCAACTCAATCTTATAGAGCTGAAATGTAATAAACTGAACCAAAAGAATCATGTATAAGTCAATACTAGAGAGCATAGTTATGTATGGAATGGAGACTTGGACTACTAATCTGAAACACGTAAAAAAAAGTGCAAGCAGTAGAATGGACTTCTGGAGACGATCAGAAAGAACTCCTAGAAAAGAGAAAGTAAGAAACGACGAAATGATAAAGAGAAAGAAAATAAGAGAAAGAATACATGACGTGATGGATAGAAGGAAGTTAAATTTTTACGGGCATGTAAGAAGAGTGGAGGTAGGCAGAATATCGAAAATGAACCTGTAATGGGAATCGTAGGGAAAGAAGAGAAGAGGACGCCTTGTGACAACCTGGCTCCAAAATGTACGATTAACAACGAGAAGACTTGGCGCAGGGGAAGGAGATCGAAACACCTGGAGGGACATCTTGATGAGATAAATTAAGATCTTACATAACGGATGTAATAACTTCCTGGTATTTGTTATGTTGGAGAAACACCACTGTAAAGGGAAAATCTCAATAAATAAATAAAAATAGAAAATTTTATCATAATGCTCTAATATACGAGATGTAAAACAACGCAACATAACCAAAGACAAACACAATGACCAAGCACCACGTTTGAGGGTGAGGAAAAAGGCGTTTAGATGAGGTCTTTATTGAAATACATAGTTTTTAATATTCAAATACAAATTCGTAATTCTACAAATTCGAGATGTAAACGTGAACAAAGACAATGGTGGACAAGGTTCTACACACAGAGGAAAGTTAGATATCTGCAAAATATCACCTTTGCACCAAAATAAAATTATTTTTCGAAATACATAACGATTTCGAGTACAAAACACAGATGTTACTTAAAATAATGCGTAAGTATTATTACAGATCTCTGATTGCGAACAAAAGTTTGAACTATGCACCAAAATAAAATTGTATTATTTCTCAAATTAACTGAGATGTCGAGTACAAAGCACACATGGAACTACTTTGTAACTTAACTGTTCTGTAACATTTAAAAAAATGTGTGAGGCTTGCGTATTGGGACTACTGATAAAACTCAGATATTTAACAGGACTTATTGATGACTGTAGTCGGATACCTGTACCAAACATGCAAGGCACAATTTGACCCTCCTGTATTTCTTATAAAATTACAGTGGCTAGTTATTTGCATTACTGATATAAAAGTTAATTGACGAACTAAATTCAGTCATTGCATCACACATTAAATAAACCAGAATACATGAAAACTGGATGTAGAACAACACAAAATACACATTGGCATTAATGCAGATCTGTCTGACAGCTTAAAGTGCACTTATAGATGAGAATAGTCCAATCTCTGTACCAAAGTAAAGAATGTTATTCCCAGATCTCAATTTGTCAAAAACTCAGCTTGGCTAAAGCTGGTATGAAAGTCAACCAGATATTATAGTGACCCCAAAGTTAGGGTACTATCTTTATCTTGCCGTATAAAAAGTTTATCATCTTCTGCGGATAATGCTTAATCAAGCTGTCACACAGTGGAAACTACATGACACTTTACTTTCCATATGTCACCAATTTATATCAAAAGTGTGACAAATTGCCCTATACATTGCCATGTTACAGGAGAAGTGTAACAAATTGCCTTATACATCTACATGTTACAGCAAAAATGTAACAAACTGCCATATATATCATCATTTACAGTAAAGTTGTAACTAGCTGCCTCATACATTGTGAATTTATGGTGGATACTGTTGGGACAATAATGGTCAGTTGATACGGTGATTACCATTACTCTAAACACAACCGTGGGGGGGGGGGGGGTAATGCTTGTCATTTGATATGGTGCTTGCCATTACCCCACATGCAGTTGGGAGCAATAATAGTCACTTGATAAAGTGACTGCCATTATCCCAGATACTATTGAGAACAATGATGATCAGTCGACATATGGCGTCTACCATTACTCTGAATGCAACTGGGTCAGTTATGATCAGTTAAATGGGTGAGTGAAATTACACTCTGATATTACTGGATGGAGCTATGATGGCAATTTGATACGCTGACAACCTATACCGTAAACACATGGTGATATTATGGGTCCCATAACCTGATAGTGGGCGTCAGCTACTGAACAACACAAGCCTGGCAGTGTGTCTGTGCAGTGGGTGTCAGCTACTGGGCTGACAGCTACTGGATCTTAAACCTGGGAATGGAAAGGATCAGAATGTCAGAAACTTCCACAATGCATTTCACTCACACAGACTATTAAAACGGAATGGAACAGATTGGAGTATCAAAAAAAGTTCTACAATGCATTTCACTCTCAGAGATTGTTAAAACAAAATGGAGCAAAATGATATGGGTATAACGTCAAGGAAAAGTTCCACAGTGCATTCCATCTGCACAGACTGTTAACTTGTTGTGGAAAGATGTGGCGTGTTCCAACATGCAAAAGCAGTTGGTGAGCAATTAAGACTAACTCAACTTGTTCCAACAATCAATACACTTAGTTCCATGACACCATGTGCACAGGTCAGTTCCACATCCATGATGTCACAAGCCATGTCCTCTTCACTATGACATCATCATGACACGTGCATATCATTGATTGACCTTGACCATATGATATCACAAACCAACATGGTGGAATACATAACGTCATGGCAACGTTGTACTGGTCATGACTGCAGACTCTCAAATTAAGTGTCACAACATTTTCCCATATAAATTGCGTGTATTATTGTTTTGTAACAGTACAAAATACATGGCTCACTTTATTGACGCTACTGGAGCAACTTAGCTGATTCAGGTACACTTTTGCCTAAAACACTACTATGGACCCTCAAATCCAGTCTCTCAAAGCTGTTTCCATGTCTAAATTGTCTGTATTGCGTACAAAACATTTGTCATCACCTGCTGATAATGTGAACTTATGCTGTCACACAGATGAAACTACACGACACTTTGATGAAATAACATAGTGAACAGTAATTTTAACATCCGAATACAATACACATTCAGAAAGGTAAGAAACTACGGTTGCTAATATTTCAGTTATTCCAGTCCCAACTACTTTCAAAAGTCACCAAAACATGTAGTGATTGCCCTGGCAGGGTATGACCTTTATTTTGAAGTAGAAAACGGCGTCTCTCGAGTCCTCCTCCACCTCCATCCTCACTACATGCATGTGACTTCTGAGAAATGTGTTAAGATGTATACTTATGATTACTCAGCAAGGTCTAAGGCAAGTCGAAGCACTTTTGTTTGACGATCTGTAGTCGTTTCTTAGGCCTCAGGTGTACCATAATTTTCAAGTTGCACCAGCAGTATCAAAAAAGTGAACCATATGTGTTATGTACTGTTATAGAACAATAATACAGACAGTTTAGACTTCAAAATAACATTGTGACACTTAATTTGAGGCCATTTGCCTTGCTCCAAAGGGGGGCAAATATCGAACTGCAGTAATCTACCTTAATCTGTAAGTTACACCAGAAGTATTACAAGTGAGCCACATGTGTTTCGTGCTGTTATAGAGTAATAACATAGACAATTTAGATATGGAAATATCAGTGCAGCGCTTAATTTGAGGGTCCATCTTATTTTACACTACAAGGCGCCAACGTCAGTTGAGTGTGGGAATTCAAGGTGCTGCTGGGCTACGGCTAGATGGATGCTGTACCTGTCATCTGTAGCAAGTGAACCCTTTCGATATGCAGATTTCCCTCCTCCATCTCAGATGTGATGTGACGAACTGTATGCAACGGAAAACGATTAGGAAATCAATGGCCCTGACACATGACTCGTGGTTGTAATGTTGGCCAAAATTAATAATAATTTAAGGAATTAAGGGCTGATCTAACTATTGAAACCAAAGATGGGTCCACTTTGACCAACATTTACTACTATAAAATGCAAAAGGAAAACCAAAAACATTATTCATGAACGAAATAATAACTTCTTCAAACCAAAAGAGAAGTTTGGAAACAGAGTCCATACACTACATTCACTTAACGTAAGACAATACATTGGTGAAGTCTGTAGGAAAGGGGAAAGCATCTGGTACTAAACTCATATTCATTCAGAAATGTCCGAATCGGACTTGATGACTGCATCGATCAGTGTGGGATGAAGAAAAACGCATGCAGGACCTGAGTCATGAGCAAACCATTGCTCACAACGTAATTCAGAACAAGATCCCCTCAACTTCAGAATAATGCTTCTAAGACTGACTCGACAGTACCAATCTGCGGTCATGCTGGCTGCGTGAACTTACCAGATGCTGTGGCGCAAGAAGCTAGGCTGCAACCTAAATAGTTGCAGAGGCAAAAGTAAAATTCTTCTACAGTCGAAGTGCCTCAGAAGAGGTGTCCACAGAAGTCTCAAAGTGCCCACAGAAGTCTCAAAGAAGAATCTCCAGAAGTGCGAGCAAGACGAGAATGACCAAGAAAGACGTTCTACAGAGTTCTGTATGGGGAAGCTGCTAAACAACTGTCTATTTACAAACCTGCACGACTTTTAGATGAGCTCCGAATGGAATGCTGCATAATAAAATTTGCTCTCTCTCCTCTGAAAAGTTTATCTATCTGCTAGGCAGTGTCTGATTTCGAGAGAGGCAGTCTATACCATACTATTAGGATCTTGTTTAAACTTGCAGAAATCAGATACTGCCTAGCAGATAGATAAACTTTTCAGAGAAGAGGGGGCAAATTTTATTATGCAGCATTCCATTGGGAGCTCATCTAACAGTCGTGCAGGTTTGTAAATAGACAGTTGTTTAGCAGTTTCCCCGTACAGAACTCTGTAGAGCGTCTTTCTTGGTCATTCTGCAACACTTTTCGAGAGAGGCAGTCTATACCATACTATTAGGATCTTGTTTAAACTTGCAGAAAAGTGTTGCAGCTCAGACCAATGCGAGAAAACCTGCACCTCGTTGTCCCAGACAGACAGTGCCTGACCACTCTTTCAACTTATTTACGCACAGATGAATAATAGTGTCTCCTGTTCAGTACGACATGAGACGGTTCAACAACCTCTTGGTAACAGAAAAATGTGATGGCACTTTTTCGAAAGAAGCGCTCAACATTCCACAAGTTTTCCACATCCAAGGACGTGGCGATGTTATCCCGCGAGACGGCCGTCTGTAATCTGTTCGTTTATGGCCAGCGTGCGGCCTATAGCCAGCCACCACTACAGGAGCATTGAAGATGAATAGAACAGACCGGTATAAACGCACAGGCCCCTTGCAGTTCCAGAGATTCCTTTATTCCACACTGCCATAGGCTATTTTGCACGGACAACGTCGGTCTGAGACGTCTTGTCACGGTCCGCGCGGATCCCCCCGTCAGAGGTTCGAGTCCTCCATCGGGCATGGGTGTGTGTGTTGTCCTTAGCGTAAGTTAGATTAAGTAGTGCTTAGGGACCGATGTCCTCAGCAGTTTGGTCCCATAAAACCTCACCAAAAATTTCCAATTTTACGGGCCGTGTGCCAGACGCATGTTCAGTTTCTGCGACTGCACACAAAATTCAGCGGACTGGTGACTGACAGCTCTCCCTGGCCCAGTGGGTGATTGAGACACCCTCTGCTATGGCAAAGCCCTCAGAACTTGTGGAAGTCAGTTCCCTGGATGGCTGCACCTTCCGGTCAACAAGACACTCCGACACTGTTAAAGACTGCTGGGACACTGTCAATTTACCAGCCTAGTACAACATGCAAACCCAATATCAAATTAATAATAATGACGTAGCATAATCTCTGCAGTTATCTGTGTCCCAATTCGAGTATAAAATCTTGCCTCACTTAATCAGGGAAAATAAAAACGAATCTGATTAATGTGTGATCAAGGAAGGAACAATGGTAATAACCTAAATATGGATGGCCAGTTGGGTATTTGAATCACTGTCCTCCGAATGTGCGTAAAAATAAAGCAACGGAATGTGGCACCAGCGTGACATGTTTCAGTACCAGAATTGTTTCAAATGTGGAAGAACAGTCATGTTATGACATCAGGTGGTTGGGGTACAGAGAACACTATGGCTGGCTCTGGGGGTATATACTGACTGGCTGTTTCATTTTTAATGGCCTGCAAAATACGGGACTGTGACTGAGAGAGCAAAATGCGTATGTGTGTGTGTTTGTGTGTGTGTGTGTATGCCAACTCCGATCCCCCTGTCTCTCTCCTCGTCACCCAGTGTGCCTCTACATGTAGGCAACTGCGTCATGTGACGTCATACGTACGTATACTGTGAGCCAGAGGCCCCATAAATATGCTACTCAAGGAAAATCTAAATATGGGTGGCTGGAGGGGATTTGCACCATTTTTCTCTGAATGTGTGTCTAGTTTTACCGCTGGGTCATCTCGCTTGATGTTGTGTTACGTAACTTAGGAGACAGGATATAGTGTAGCGTAGTGTTGTATAGTAATGTGTAACAGAGGCTCTCCGTAATAGGCGCAGAAATCCATCTACTGTACGGCAGAGCAGTCTTACACATAGATCAATTGTACATCCACCTGCAGCAGTCAGATTCTAGGTAGACCAAGTGAATCGTCAACAGAGAGGGTATATTCTACGTCACACACATCTTGATATGCGAGTGCCTCGTCAGAGAGCTGTGCTCTTGCTTGCACCGTCTTCAGAGAGCTTGCAGTACTTTTTATCAGTGGTCTATACTGCTTACGTCCGTGTCACTTCGTAAGTCTTCCACAATGTTTTAGCAAATAGGCACGATGCCGTATTCAGGTGATCCCTCCTGACTGCTGCTGCGTCCTTGTCGGCGTCCTAATACGTTGGCCGTTACCGCCTCCTTCAGGGTGTGGACCTCACTGTACGGGAACACTTCGTTTTTCTAGGCTAAGCGCAGGATTCCACTCAGTTGCAGCCAGTATCTTTGTTGATTAGACCATCTTGAACCCTAATTTCAATGGCCTCTTGAATCACGCCGTCGCAGAAGGAGAAAGATTGCCTAAGTATTTTGTTGTTGTCGTAATTTATAGTATGGCCAGTTTTTATACTATAGTCGACTATGAATAATCTGGTGGTCCTGCGCAATTCAATGTGGCCTCGAAATGTTCATGGCACCCCTTCTCTACGATGCAAACAGTTTCCCCACAACGTGTTTTGCCACACTGGTGAGGAATTTGGTAGACCCCTGTTTTGAGAAAGCCTGGATCATCCTTTTCTGAACGTAGTAGTGTCAAGGTCTTACGGGGGGGGTGGGCGAAATACACATTTACCACTGTTTCGCTCCAGGATTCTGGCGACTTCTCTTGCGGTATTGCTCACAAATGGGATGCACGTTAGTAATCTGTTCCCCTCTTTTTCTTCCTGCTTTTGTCTAGGTAATACCTGTCTAAGCGCACGTATTATCTGCTTGCTGCCGCATCCATTTCTTCGGAATATCGCCTACAGGTGTTTCGGCTACGTTAGATGGCTGTCTTGGTCGCAGATGGGTCGCGTCCTATGAACAAGTGTGCGTAAAGCGTATTCACGTGGGAGGCAGGTAGATACTGATCAGTGTGTGTAGATTTTCTGCACACATTGTGTTCCAGACTGCCAACTCGTGTCCGTTTCACTAGGACGTCAAGAAACTGAAGTAAGCCACCCTGTTCTACCTCCATGGTAAACTTTATGTTGGTGTGAAGCGTGCTGAGGTGATGGAGGAATTCATCTAAGCTGCTTCATCCACGTAATGGTACGGACAAGTTGGTTTTAGTTCGGCCAGTTCCAGGATCTTATTCTCCAAACCTCCCATGGACAAATTCCCCACAACCGGCAACGATTCTGTTTGCCGAAATATCGTGGAGAAAACGTGACCCCGGCGGACCCCCGAGACTGTTAGAAGTTAGAAATACGCCTGGAAAACATTAGATCGTTATTTTATGGGGTGTATGTCACCCCGACAAAACTAGAAAGGATGCGGCTGGGAGCTGCAGTATTCCTTTGTTTTCTGAGCGGCTCTGTTGCAATACTGCCCGCGTCGTGGAACGAACCGATCCTTAGCGTGGGATCGGCGTCGGTCACTACTAGTGGTAAAGGGAGAGTACGTTAAAACTGCAGTCGACGACTAGGTCTTTAGAAAGTTCTGTTTGGTGAAGGACAGAGGAAATAAATGAGCCGTACTCTCTTGAAAGGAACCGTCCAGGTATTCGCCACTTGGTTTGAACCGTGCCCCTCCTGAATCCGAGTCCAGAGTGCTGAGGCACTGCGTGACCTCACAAGCTGTCACGATTAGCGTTCGTAATGCTGTCTGTCGTTCAGCGGTACAATGAAGAAATTCTGTGGCCTCATTTTTTAGGTTTCGTGGCTGGGTGCCCACGGGACAGATGCCAGTGAGACTACACGTATCCGACGCAGCTGCCTTGTCTGCGTCAGTTAAGTCTCGCTCGTCTGACCTGTAACCTATACGACAGTTGTGGAACTGTGGTCTCGTTACTTGCAGTAGCTAGTAAAGGCACAAGTAATCCTCACCAAGAATCATCAGTTTTAAACCAAAATCCGCGGAATAAACTACGTTCAACAGCTCGTCTTATTTTTGATATTCCTTTCAAAAGAGAATTACGGCTAGTTCTTAACGTCCCATAATCTCCGAAGACATTGGAGTTGGTGCACTAGGTCAACTGAAGAGAGATAGGGCTATACGTCTGTTCTGGCCTGTTTAAGAAGCCGTTGAGATGTTAACTTGATGTGATACAGGGAAACATGGAACAGTAAAATCAGAAATGTCGGTCGAAGATTGTCACTTTTGTTCTCCACAGTACTAGTCGAATCCTCCAGCTGCCTCCCTCGGTAGCGACTTCGTGCTGAATATTTCTTTTTATTATCGTGTGTCGGGTCTGTGTTTCTAAACCACACAAACTTCCAGCGCTAGAATAGGACTCCTCCATATTTTCATTTGTTCAACAGCAGTATAAGACTAGAGCTTCATCCACCATTAATTATGCGATACAGCAACGGTAGTTTGTCAACTATAGTTTATTGGTTTCGTCCTCAGTTCACTTACAAAGCAAAAAATGGTTCAAATGGCTCTAAGCACTATGGACTTAACATCTGAGGTCATCAGTCCCCTAGAACTTAGAACTACTTAAACCTAACTAACCTACGGACATCACACACATCCATGCCCGAGGCAGGATTCGAACCTGCGACCGTAGCAGCAGCGCGGTTCCGGACTGAACCGCCTAGAACCGTTCGGCCACAGCGGCCGGCACATACAAAGCAGATTGGATTGGAGGAGCACCGGTTATAACGGAATAACAGTAACCGTGAATAACTTTCTGCTTCATACAAGCAGTTTGTGTGTGCCTAATCTGTTCTTGGTGGCAAACAAATCCTGCTGCGTTTGTTTCATAGTGTTTTAAACTTTACTTCTTGTGTGACGAACAGGAAAATAATCAAAGGGACCTGAGTCAAGCGACTGTGGAGCACACAGTATTGAGCTGCAGAAGTACCCAATTCCTCCCTATCTGGAGTACCCACGATCTCGGAACGCTTTCTAGAGTTGAACGGTGAACGCGTAGCTCTGAAGAACTCAGGCGAAAGCTTCGTGTAGGAAGACTGAGGACACCAATGAGGTGGGAGGGAAGACGTTGTGGTTGAAGTAAATGAATTGTCGTGTGATACACGAGGTTATCGGCATTCCTTCACTCCAAGTGGGCACCTCGTGTGATTGTCCTGATCTTCCGTGGATCCTGTAAAGTAATTCATACGTATGCTGGGATGATTCCCGTAGCAAGGAGGCGAGCTATTGCTTGTTGCTTCTTTTCATGTCCCTTCGTTATGGAATCCAAGCTTCTTTTGTGGCTATGACGACACCGGATTCGACGAGACGTTAAACCTTAGCTTACCTTACCGCCTTCCGTTCAAATAGATCTCTTTCTCAAGTTATCTTCTTCACTGTAGTGAATAAGCTGTGGAAGCCGAGACTCCGTCAATAATGATAATAAAATAGTGCAGGAAATCAATATTGCTGCACGAACTGCATTTACTTTTTCGGTGAGCGTTTAGCTGCTGAAAAAACCAAAACATTCTGGACAATGTTCTGAACGACACAAAGCATCCGCTATAGTTAGGCAGTTATCCGTTCTCCTCAGCTTCATAAAGTGTGGCTTCCTCACCTGCGGAAATCCAGTGCTTTCTTTTAACAGCACTGTTGGTCATTGCTGAAAGGAACTCTACGCGTTTCTGGCAGTTGTCAATTAATTCCGACATAACGGACGTTTATATAACATCAAGTGCGCTTATTCTTCCAAGCGTATTCAGACATGTTTATCGGAGCCGTGTATGAAAAGGTGCTGCTCCCGCCAGTGCCCAAGAACGAGGCGACGTACCAAGTGAATTACGTATGTCAGCAGCAGGGAGATGAAGAGGAAGGGGTGTGACGTCAACTGTCGTCGTTTCACGTAAGCACTCCACTTGTTGTCGACACGTCTTACGTATCACAACCGGATATACGGACGCGGTAACTTTCGTCATACATAATAAAATTATTTTATATTTCTTGCAATTTTTTGTACTTCTCTTGACGCTAGATGCGACTCTTTTCGAGAACTGATTTCGATTATCAAATACTAGAGGCTTACTGTATTACGTAAAAAGAATGATATGACCACCTCTTACACCTTAGAATCTACATTTTACGCTAAAAGTTCATTTCACTACACACGATTCTTCAAGTAAAAATATTTTCATAGTCTGAGTCTCAGATGTAACATAAGTTTTACCAACTATATCTTAGATCATATTTTCATTGCCATTTACATGAAGCTGGAGCGTAATAGTAGAGCCGCGCCTGCTAGAAATCCAGAATTTTTATATAAGGCTGTACGAACGCATAGTACTAAGTATAATAACCACAATAAAACGTGACAATTAAGAGAAGAACTTTAGTTTCTGGTCCATTACATTTTAGGCGTGCAGCGATAGAAACTCCATTCTTTCAATTGATATTTGGACCATATAGTTTTCGGCCATCTCCCAAGTAATTTGTCAGAAGCTGCAACACTCACACCTGTTACTTAATCACGAGGGCCGTGTCACTGCTCGTCTAGCCACAGAATGCACAACGACCACGTTTACTGTTAGGTAGCAAAGATTTTTGTGTTAACGAAATCTGTGTATAGAGGCTCGATCCATGCTGGGATATGGATGCATCAATAAGAGCTCCACTGCGAATTGATCAAAGCAGGGACCAGCTTCCATGTTTTTCCAGGCTGAAACCACTATATGCATTAATTAAATCCTTTGACAAATGAGTTTCTTAGATTTCCTTCACTATTGAATCCCAGAATGATGAAGTCGACACTAGAATTTGGACATAGTCGTACAGACCAGAGTGGCTAGTGCCGATGGCAGTGCTCTGCACTGTTGATTTATTAAGCTATAAAAGCGACGTGTATTTTCGTTGTTTCGTGCATCTCTAATGGGCTGTACGCTTCGTCAACCCAATATACGAAAAGCTACGCTCGCAGTGGATCTTGTAAAACCCAGCCTTGTACAGCAAGTCATCCGTGACAGAATCCTAGAGTGCTGCTATCTTCGGTGAGGAGAGACCTAGCCATCATATGATTTTATTTTGGTTTTAGCAGGCTGCAGGGACATTTCCGAAACAGGTCCTCTTAAATATAATTTCCAACACAATCTAGAAGTCAATATTAGAATTCCGAGACAGAGCGTAAGAACAGACTCTGTCGGTGCAGAGGACGGTGATCCAGTTACAAGCGCAGCTGTTCTGCGACTGTTATCAGAAACACCAGCACATGAGCAGCTGGTTTATCGCGGCATGTCACCGATCTCACATTATACTTCCGCCAGTTGAATTAACTATCCTCTAACGAGTGAAGTATCCCAGCTGTGAAGGCTAAAACAGAATAAAATGATACGGAGAGGAGTCTGCTCTAACATCCTTCAAGGTCATTTATCTGCATTTCTGTGCAATCGATGTTTGATCAACTAGGGACAATGCAGGGGTTGGTCTAACAATAAATAAGAAAATAGGAACGCTGATAAGCTACTACAAACAGCACACCGAACGCATTACCACAGCCAAGGCAGACACACAGTCAAACCGACCACAGACGTAAAAGTTTACTTGCCTTCTACCTTCGTAGATGAAGAAACTGAAAGAATCGATGATGAGGTAAAGTAAATTATTCATATAGATAACGGAAATTAATTGTGATGGGCCGGCCGCGGTGGTCTAGCGGTTCTGGCGCTGCAGTCCGGAACCGCGGGACTGCTCCGGTCGCAGGTTCGAATCCTGCCTCGGGCATGGGTGTGTGTGATGTCCTTAGGTTAGTTAGGTTTAAGTAGTTCTAAGTTCTAGGGGACTTATGACCTAAGATGTTGAGTCCCATAGTGCTCAGAGCCAATTGTGATGGCGGACTGGAATTCGATAGTAGTAAAAGGAAGAGAAAGAAAAATAACAGAACAGCATGAACTAGATGAACGGAATGAAATGGGAAGCCATCCGATAGAATTCTGGAAAGAGCATAATTTCATCGTCGCTAACATTTGAATTAAGAATCAGGAAAGACGGTTGTTTGTATACGCCGAGGTGATTTGGAGACACTTGGGAGCTTGAAATGTGTTATATAACGGTAATACACAGATTTCGTATACTTCAAAACATTTCCAGGGTCATATGTGGTCTCTGACCATAATAAATTGGTGGTGTACTGCGCATTAAAACTGAAGGAATCGCGAAAGATAGAAAATTAATAAGACGGGATCTGGATGAATTAAAAGCAACAGAGATTAATGAGAGTTTCAAAGGGAACAAGAGGCAGTGATTGACTCAAACAGGGAAACGAATGCACTAGAAGACGAATACGTAGTATTGAGAGGTGAAATAATGAAGGAAACAGAGGGCCGAAATAAGCAAAAATGCGGCGTCCAGTACAAATGCTTGGACAACACAAGAGATTTTGAATTTAACTGACGAAGGGAGAAAATAGAAATATGTAGCAAATGAAGCTGACTAAAAAAACTGACATAAACAGTTAAATAACAAAGTAGGAACGGTCAGAGGACAATTCAAAGCTGGAGAAGTATGCATGACTATTGCAAACGTAGATGCGCCTCTAGGAAAAGTAAAGGAAACTCCGGAGAAAAGACAAGCACGTGTGTCGACAGTAAGAGCGCAGATAGCTAGCCAGTACTAAGTAGAGAAGGCAAAGCTGGGAACTGGAAGCGATACGTACAAGGGAAATGAACATGAAGACAATGTGATAGAAACAGAACAAACGATGCAGATAATATGGATGATATGATATTGTGATAAGAGTCTTTCAGAGCACTGAAGAACCTAAGTCGAAAAAACATGGTTGAAGTAGAAGACATTCTCTAAGCATTATTGTAAGAGCAAACAGTGACAGAACTACTGCACCTCATATGCAAGATACATGAGTCAGCTGAAATACTCTGAGGTTTCAATTAGATTTCAATTATTCCAATATCAAAGCGAGCAAGTGCTGACAGATGTGAATATTACCGAAATATCAGTTTAATAACTCGTAGTTGCAAAATACAAACAGGAATTATTTACAGGAGAATAGAAAAACTGGCATAAGCCGAATTCGGGAAAGTTCAGTTTGAGTTCTGGAAAAGTGTAGCAACACGCCAGGCAAACCGCACTATTTATCTAGGTGACAGACAAACTTTTATTTGTAGAATTAAAGAAAGCTTTTAACATTTTCTTGAATGTCATTCTTTTTATATCACGTACGACTTTACAACTTCGGCCTTATGCCATTTTCAAGTATCTAAAACGGAAGTGTTATACATTGGATACATTAGTGGCACTTGTGATTTTGACATAGGAACAAGTCATACCTATAGACATAGTAGGCGCATTATAACTTACTTTATGGATGATTCTTTAGTAGTAAATTATGCCATGTACAGTACGTCCTTGCATGTTATGCTCATAAAATAAATTGAAGAGCTTTTACGCTATCTTAGGAGCACGTTACTTTCGAGCAGTTGTTGCAAAGCTCTTACATACGTAGTATAAGGTCCATGTTTTCACGTATTGAACACTGGGAAGCTTATTATTATTGTACAGAAATTTGTTAATTATGCTTGTACTCTCAATTCTATTTATCGTTCATCATTGGTGTAAGTATCACTGTATGCAATGTCTTTAAAATAACTTACAAATATTTGTTCTCTTATTATGGAATCATGTCATTTTTGTATAGTTGTTGCAAAGATCTTTTATATAAAATCGATCACAATACTCTAAGGAAACAGTACTGAAAACTATAAGAGTCGAGCAAAAACTGCTTTACGGTTGCTTCATGATTCACATTACAGTCATATTTCTTAATGAGTGTAGCAATAATTTTACACTGTATGGTTCTGTAATGCTTCGTTGTAGAACTGGTAAAAAGCTGTCTAGGAATTTCCCATTTCATTGGCAATTTAAAACACTGTCTAACTGATCTTTTAGATGGACATAAATTTAAATTTCTTCCATTACACCCATGATTTTTCCTTTCTGTAAATTATGTAATATTTGAAATGAATAATGTTTGAAACGATCCATCTACATTAGGTATTTTATGGTTGGTGTCTTTTGTGTGGGCATGGGTTATTATTGCTTATTGTCGTGCGTTTTTTAAATCGTGTGCTAAATTTCCTTCCTGTTTGTACAATATAAAATTTTGAGCATTCTTCACAGTTAATTTTGTAGATTACTGATTGCGAAAATGGCTCTGATTTCCGTGGTATGTGTTTCATAATCGTTGTAGACTGTTAGTGCTTCTGTACCTGGTATATAATTTTGTATTCTTGAAATATCGCGTAATCTTGTCAGAAATAGTACCTAGATATGGCCATAAAATAACTTTATTTTTCTGTGGTTCGTTTGTGCCTCTTGATAAAGTTATTTCATCTATGGGATTGGTATGTGTTTGATTGGTTTGAGTTTTGAATAATGTGTCCACTAAGTTTCTAGGGTAGCCGTTACTTACAGCCACGTTTCGAAGGAGATCTAGTTCTTTTTCATTTTTTTTTTCTTTTTCCAATGGTAAGTTGTTCAGTCGATATATCATAGAATCAGAATATGCGATCTTGTGTGCTCCCAGGTGGCATGATTGGCTGTAGAAAATGAAAAATATCGAATTTGTGTTCAGATTTTTCGTTTGAAATTTTTAAATAGATAAAGTTTATGCTCTTATTTTTTCCGTTTCCATAGTGAAATTAATTTTTGGATGCAAACTGTTGAATTGTGAATGCACGACGTTATTTTCTATTATCGTGTCATCGAATAGGATTAAAATGTCATTGATATATCTATAGTAATAAAGGATTTTTTTGACTGTTTGAGTGAACTTGTTAAAAAATTTCTGTACTAACGAAATTATCAGCTAATGTATCTGCTTGGCATGGCCCCATTGCTATCCCATCTTCTTGGATATAAATTTTGTTCTGAAATGAGAAAGAATTGTAAAAGTTGTAATATTTCCCTAACTTCTGCATGAACGATTTCCTTAAACCAGAGAAAGTTGTTTTTAATGATTTCTATAGTCTCTGTTACTGGAATGTTTGTGTACATGTTAGATATATCGTGTGTCATTTTCTGGGATTTTTATATTTGTAATTTTATTGACAATTTTGCAACAACATTTTGCAGTGGCTTCTTTCACATATGTGTAATATTCGTTAAGAACTTTGTTGAGTTTTTTACTGACAGCATGTGCTGGGCTATTAACCATGTTAACAATTGGACGAATCGGGATTTGTTCTTTGTGTATCTTAGGCTGGGCACGCAGTGGTGTTGCTGGATTCATTATCATGGAATCTTTTATGTCTTTTTCTGTGAATAGGAAGTTACATGAAGTTACATCTTTTTAGTGCTTTCTTTAATTGTGCATTAAATTTATTGGTTGGATCTCAGTCGATAATTTTAATATTATTTTGATCGAAAAATTTTAGTATTTTATTATTAGTATATAATATAATTAATTATATTATAATTAGTATAAAATTTTTGTAACCTTCTTCTGACATAATCGTCAATGTATCTCCTTTATCTGATATTACACTAATTGCATTAAGTTCTTCAAGCTCGTTATTAATCTGAAGTGTAATACTACTGTCCTTTGCTATTATATTGGTCCTATTTTCTCGTTTAGTTGTGTTTGTACTACTTTTGCAGATTTACAAGTAATGTGGTTTTCCTCATGAGGTGGCAACAGGGCCATGTCAAGCGCTACTTTTGTGTTTGTAATAATATTTAGCATTGTTGACTGGAATACACTCTTTGAAAATCTGAAGGTAGCAGGGAGAGGAAGATTATCTACAACTCCTGCGATTACACTGAGGTGACAAAAGTTATGGGATACCTCATAATATTGAGTTGTACCCAGCGTAGTGCAGCAACTCGACGTGGCATGGACTCAACAAGTAGTTGGGGGTCTCCTGCAGAAATATGGGGCCATGCTGTCGCTACCGCCGTCCATAATTGTGAAAGTGTTGCCGTAGCAGGATTCTGTGCACAAACTGGCCTCTCGACCACGTCCCCCAATGCTCGATGGAATTCAGTTTTGGCGATTTGGGCGACCGAGTCATTCGCCCGAACTGTCCAGAATGTTCCTCACACCAACTGCAACAATTGTGGCCTAGTGACATGGCACATTGTCATCCATAAAAATTCCATCGTTGTTTGGGACCATGAATGGCTGCAAATGTTCTCCAAGCAGCCGAACATGGCCGGTCCCAGTCAACGAGCGATTCAGTTGGACCAAAGATCCCACGCTTTTACGGAGCCACCATCAGCTTGCGCAGTACCTTGATGACAACTTGGGTCCATGGCTTTGTAGGATCTGTGCCACAATCGAAGCCTACCACCAACTTTTACCAACTACAATAGGAACTCATCTGATCCCGCCACGGTTGTTCTATTATTAATCGCAACTTCAGAGCTGCTTCTCTACTGCCCTTATCTTTTCTGAAGCCAAAATGTTCGCCATCTAGCACATCAGTTTTCTTTTCTGTTCTTCTGTGAATAATTCTTGAAAGCAACTTAACGCATGAGCTGTTAATTTGATTGTGCGACAGTTCTCGCACTTATTTGGCCTTGCTATCTTCTGGATTGTGTGGATGTTATTTTTCCGAAAGACTAATGTAATGGTATGCCTCCAGGCTTACAGTTTGAACAATCCAACTGGAATAGTCGTTTGATTGCCATTTTCTCAAATGATTTTACAAATTCCAAAGCAATGTTATCTTTGCCTTAACCTTATTTGATCGTAGGTCTTCCAGAGCTCTCTTAAAATCTGACTCTAATTCTGGATCTCCTACGTCTCCCATATAGACTCCCATTTATTCCTCAATCATGTCTTCCGATAAGTCCCTCCGCCCTTCGTAGAGACCATCAATGCACTCTTTCCACCTATCTGCTCTCTTCTCTGCGTCACTGGAATTCTCATTGCACTCTTAATGTCGATGCCCTCCCTTTTAATTTCAAATAAGCTTATTTTGACTTTTCTTTATGCTGAATAAATCGTTCCGACGACCACATATTTCCTGTAGCCATTTCGCCTTGGCTCCCTGCCTGTTTATCTCATTGCTAAATGGCATATTTCTGTATTCCTGTCTTTCTCCGAATATCTTTATAGTTCCGTCTGTTGTCAATCAGCTCAAGTATTTCTTCTGTTAGCCAACGTTTCTTCGCAGTTATCCTCCTTGCACCGATGTCTGACTGTCCAAATTCTGTGGTTGCTCTTTCGAGTGATATCCATTGCTCTTCAGCTAAACTGCCTACTGTGATGTTTATTACCACATTTATCAACAGCCGCACATGTCATCATTCATCAGAGCTTCAACATTTCACTTCTTTACACGACCATTCTTCCGGATGATTCTCTTAAACTACTCTTCATCATGAGTAAATTGTGATGTGAGTTTATATGTGCTCCTTGGTACGCCTTACAATCCAACATCTAATTTTAGAATCTCTGTCTGACGATGATGTAGTCCAACTGGAATCTTACCATATCTATGCCACCCCCATTTATGGCTTTTCGGCAATATATTCGCTATTACCTGCTGAAATTTACTGTGGAAATCAGTTAGTCTTTCTCCTCTCTTATTCCTACTGCCAAACCCAGCTTCTCCTATTCCTTCACTCCTCCTCCCACTACCGCATTCCAACTCCCGTGATTATTAGATTATCAACTCCTTGTGCATAGTGAATTAGGTGTCCAATGTCCTCATATACTTTCTGTCTCTCTCATCATCTTCTGCTTGTGATGTCAGCATGTATACCTGAACTATGGTTGACGCTGTTGGTTTACTGTCTAATCTGATGAGAACTACCCTATCACCGAAGTGTACGCAGTAATTCACACTCTCTCCTATTTTCCTGTTCATAAAGAAACCTACTTCCGTTGCATTTACTGTCGCTGTAATTTCACTTCGCTGGCCCCCATTATATCTAGACTGAGCTTTTGCATTTCCCTTTCTCAAATTTTCTAGCTTCCCTACTATGTTGAGACTCCTAACATTCCACATTACTACTATTTGTACGTTACTCTTTTGTCGGTTATTCCATCTTTTCCTCATGGTTACCTCCCCGTTGACAGTCTCTTCCCGGAGATCCGAATAGGAGACTAACCCGGAATGTTTTGCCAATGGGGAAATCATAATGACCTTTTTTCTATTACAGGCCACATGTCCTATGAATATATACTGGGTGCCTTTACTGCAGTAGTTTCCTCTGCCTTTTACATCCTTATGCCCTTGATTATTGCTGAATCTTCCGCCTTTTAGGGCAGTTTCCCACCCCAAGGGCCTCTTCTACCCTCTTCAACGAGGCTGTTGGCAGAACGAGGATGAGTCCTTCCTTATACTGGCAGTCTTTGGCCGGCATTGCTGATGGCTTTTATTCGGAATTTAAACAGTGGTTAGGTTCGAACCCTGAACCCAAGAGGTTTTGATTATTGATTAAAGGCGCTACCCTAGACCATGGGACGGACTACAGTCGTACACAAGGGTTTGCTAAAGTCTTCAAAACTGCTGAACCTGTCTTGCAAATTATAGAACGAGATACAGGTAAGGTACATTTCAATCACCTGCAATGGAGATTACAGTTCAAGCAAGGCCTGGGAACCTACACTTGCGTCTTTCGTTTTTGTCGCAACTCCCGCGCTCAGCAAGTGATTCCTACTCAACTTCTTCAGAAAAAACAACACGCCCCCGACCATCTGGGTGCAGATTAATTGCTGTGCGGATCATCCGCGTACAGTTGGCTTATGTTGTCCCACAAATAATTAACTGGGCGTAGCTGACAAGGGCGTCACCGCAAGTTGAGTCGTGGTTTGAATATGTTTGAGGTGCTGATTACAAAAATGTGTTAACTGAGTGTCATCGCCAGTTACACTGTAAGCTACGAAGATACGATATTCCGCTCACAGTGGACCACACCTAATATGATATTGTGACTTCAGTAACTGTAGTCATCTTAAACAGTGTTCGTCTAGCTAATGTAGTTATTTGCAGCGTATGCTATGGTCGACACACGCCGTGATGCACCGAAGGTCACCTGACGAAGCGTCCGGTGCGACTTCTAGGGGAACCACATAGAAATTACGCATAAGAGCAAAGATACCAGTATAATAAGGACCCCCTTCTGTACTGTATCAACCTTGGCATTTAATCTGTCCGTTTGTTGTGATACCCAGTTCGTGACGCGTTACCTTACTCTCACTGTCAACATAATCGTGTGATAATAAATCTTGCAAAAACAGTGAGCATGATTTGTACTCATTATAACCACAAAAGAAGATCCACAGAAATTACAGTGAAGGAGAGAAATGCAGCAGCTGCATTCGTAATCAACTTGATACACGAAAGAGTGGCAACCAATGCTGATAGTATACATGACGAAAATACAACAGACTAGACTGAAGAATATGAATAGGCACAAGGTGTCTTGCCTGACTGTGAAACCTTATGGATGATACAGAACCTGATAGTGTGCTAGTGATCAAGAGTTGTTACGAAGTGATGGGAGCCAGTCGTCTGCTTACCTGCCAAGCTCACCGAAGAGGAAGAAGTGGGATGATATACCTCTTGGAAAGGCAAAGGAGATTATTGCATTACAGGATTCTGCAAAAATAAAAGATTAAGCTTCAATGCAGTACAAAAACGATATCGTATGGTGCAAGACATACATTATATATGATATATACGACACGTGGTACTGAAATGGAAGGCCAGCGCTCAGAACTGTACATGACTGACGATTTTGTAGCTGAAAACTTCAGGTTTGCGAGAACTGTTCTAGGCGCTAATGTTCAGGACACGGATATTCGTGCTTGAGGTTTAAAACAGAACCAAGAAATAGGATTGATTCGATTCACTGGACTTATCCACAGATGGGTTACAGGTTAAACGGAGGCACCATCTTGGTTCATTAGCAATAACAAAATATGTAATCACCAAAATCTGAAATACAGGTGGTCTCGTGAATGAAAGACGTGACGAGTTTCGCAAGAAAGTAATGTTCATAATGAACACCATGGAACCTATACAGATTTACAATACCAATCAATCTGGCTTACGGAAAGAACTTAACTCTGCATTTCAAAGAAGAGAAGAAGGTAAGAAGTTCGGTGCAGACTGATCATTCGACACCTCATTCTTACACCACCCACACCGTTATGTCGGCAAGTATATACATGTTTCCAAAAATGCTGATAATTTACCAGGAACGTAGAGATCGGT
The DNA here is from genome assembly GCF_023898315.1 of Schistocerca nitens. Lineage (NCBI taxonomy): Eukaryota > Metazoa > Arthropoda > Insecta > Orthoptera > Acrididae > Schistocerca > Schistocerca nitens. The sequence goes on along the minus strand of NC_064614.1, from coordinate 620,871,211 downwards.
TTGGAGTGCGAACAGTACAACACATGCTGAAACCGCAAAATCTTATATAGGTTGAATCGAAGTCCGGCCTAATCGCGAAACTAGTCCTGACGCAATTCTCTCAAGATGTCTCCTTCCCATACCCAGTGAAGGAGTCTCTTCTTCTGGTTGATTCGCCCGGGACGTATCGTAAAAAGACTTATATCGATGCTATCCGACCGCAATACATGATGTATACGGTTGAAACTACCCCTCCGTCCAAAACTGCAAACCATGGGCAAATATGAACAGGTGAAAATGCAGGTGGTGTTAATCCCGAAGGAGAAGGGTGACTATGTAGTGATGTCAACAGATGAGCTACACTTGTGCCACACACACACAGAGAGAGAGAGAGAGAGAGAGAGAGAGAGAGAGAGAGAGAGAGAGAGATATGCCCTCCTAGGATGGTTCAGACGAACATATGAGAGAGGGAAATTCAGTAAATCTAAGGTAAATGGAAAGCAGTAGGATTTCGATGGAAATGCTGATGCCACACCTAAATTTTCAGATGGAATTGCACTGGCTTTACTGTGTGTTTACTCTAGAGGTACTGATAGTAAACTGCTGCAAATAAGGGCAGCCCAAAGAAATTACGAGTTAGTGGAATGTAGTCAATGGTATGACCTGTGACATAGGGGGTACAACATTCTGTCTCACGGCTACCTTCATTGGAACAACCATGACGAATCTGAAACAGCCTTTGTTGCATTGTCTGGAAAAGCCACTAGCCCTGTTACCAACCAAGAACCATCCTATTTAAACGACATACTAAACCTGGATGCCCTTCTTTTGTTCAATGAGCTTATAGCCTCATAAAAAGGCCAAATTCTCAAAATTTCTATACGATTCTGTGACGTACTGCTGTACGTGTATACTTATACACAGGCTGGTTCATAGCAAATTCGTTTGTAATATCGCCAACTTATATATCTCTCATTCCAGAGCGAATATTTTAAACGCTTATTTCTATTTTTTGTGCATTCAGAAATCCTCGGAAAATTGCCTATTTCTAATACCGTACTCTACAACCTAATGCGAAAAGTTAAAGATACCTGGATTTTTTTACCTTCTCGCCACTTATTAAATGAACCATCCACTACAAGTGAATATCTTACCCCGTACTGGCTGATTTTTTCCAAAGTCTTATCATGGACCGCATCTTTCGGCGAATCTGACTTGCATATTAACAGATCAACAAAATGAATTTACAAGTTTGTACACGCATAGACCAAAGCGATACAGCACGAAAATACGACATTAAATGCAAGGGACCTTGTGTTCCGAAGATATTTCAAGCCGCACGACCAAAGTTGATGATACAGTCTGACCCTCCGCTGCTATCTCACCAATACATGTCCAGTTTGGGGCAATAGAAGACACATTACGAAGAAATACTGTAGCATCTCTCATCTAATGGTTGTGAGAGAAGCAACAGTAGTTATAGTATGGCAACACATGACACTACGAAGCATCTAGCATGACTTTTCTCCGGCACAATTCCCAACTTTCGTGCTGGGTTAATGACTCAAATTTCGTTCAGCAGACTTCCCTACGGTTTTGAAGATAGCCAGTAAGTTGAGATTTGGTGACAATCATAGTGTTTATAATGATAACCATGTATATATTAGACTACGTGGCTGCGCTATGCCTGTGTGTGTTACGGAGCGTCATACTACACAGTAATGGCGCTCTACGACATGGCTATCATTGTCAATCCAAATAATTACGAAGAGCAGATGTTCATAACGATTTATATCTGAACTGTTACAGTGAGGTCATCCCTTTCCTTCAGTGCTCTCTTTTTCCATACTGAACGAAGACAGAATTCCATCACATAGCGACATGGGTCTTTCTCAAAGCACATCATACCTCGCTTTTTCTCTGGTCTGTCGGCCACCTAAACTTCAATAGTTTTAGTATAATATCATGATTAGTTCTATACGGCATTTATGGATTTTTGGTAACCTATTAATAGTGTTCCAGTTTATTTTATCAAAGACCAACAACCTTTGTACTACATAGCTTCAAAAAATAGGAACTATTAGTTTTCATGCCTGCTTCGTTATCATTTTGGATTATTTGCTTAATATGTCTGAAACAAAAAACTTTTATCGTTGCATCTGATTGCACAAGATTTGGACCGAAAAACTAGCACAGAGATCTCTTCGAAACTGATCAACGATACAAAAGCAAGAAATGTTCAAATGGTTCAATTGGCTCTGAGCACTATGGGACTTAACATCTGAGGTCATCAGTCCCCTAGAACTTAGAACTACTTAAACCTAACTAACCTAAGGACATCACAAACATCCATGCCCGATGTAGGATTCGAACCTGTGATCGTAGCTGTCGCACGGTTCCAGACTGTGGCGCCTAGAACCGCTCGGCCACACAGGCCGGCCAAGAAATGTTAGTGTTTAGCGTTACGTCGACATCGAAGTAGTAGTAGGAGTAGTAACTCAGTTGAGAACGTAAAAGTTATTTTGCATTTCTGGCTGGGATATTCTAGCGGTTGTTTAGTCTCCTAGCAAGAAGAAAGGCATCCTTCCTTTCAACACAGTTGGCAGTTCTTCCAGCGTAATGCACAATGTCTTACGTCTCTTGTTTAGCGTAGATACCGGTAAAGGGTGCATTAGTGTGTCCTGTCGTGTGCGTTGCGACGTGATAGGGGGACAGTATAGACATGTTGTCTACTGTAGTAGGATCGTGCATAATCTGGTGCATTCTAAATCATCATACACGGTAGCTACCATGAATCATAGCACACGTCACTGAAGTACTGCCACTTTCAACCAAGAATAATCTCAGGCAGGAAATAAACTGTTGACCAATAAAACTGCAACAATATGAAGGTGGCATGCAGCAAATGTTAAATTTGCATGAAGGAAGATGGACAGTTTCGAACTGCGTAGTACAGAGACCGCAATGGTGGGAGGAGATCGTGGTGAGGTAGTTATTCTATACACAAAACGCCATTTCAGTTACATTGGAAGAGTGGAACTTCCATCCTTTGTTTGTCTATGACAGTTTTGTTCGAAGTAGTGAGGCTATTACAGCTACACAGCGTATGTTTCGTGTAGAATGCAGTCTCGGTCGGCACGGAGTTGTTCAGAGTCTTAACACACTCCTAAGATGGGTGGAACGCTTCACATCAACTGGAAGCATAGTGGATAAGAACCGCACAGTCCCGAGACACAGTGTAATGACGTCAGAACATGTTGCGAGAGTAAGGGACACGATACTCAGAAGCCCACGAAGGTCAGCTAGACGTCATGCCAGTGAGCTAGCAATCAGTCCAGTTCGATAAATTTTACATAAATTAAAATTCCATCTGTGCAAACTTCACATTGTGAAAGAAATGAAGCCAATTTATTTTGCTGTACGTGAAGACTTCGCTTGCGGAACGCTAGTGGTTTTGAGTGATAATTTGATTTTATTGACTTTTTTTCATTTAAACGTGACCATCTAGAAACAAAACCTGCGTTACTGGGCTCCCGAGCATCTGCACCTTACTCGCCAGCGTCCTTTACACTCTGAAAAAGTCACAGTCTTGCTCTTTTGGCATAATGGGATCCTATTTTTTCGAAGAAAATGGGACCATCGTCACTGTTAATTCGGCTCGATACTTTTATGTGCTTGAAATGTCCTTGAAACCAGAACTGAACTGACGAAGAACACCTTTAAAAGATGTTCGTACCCAGCAAGATGACGCTACATCATACCGCAAACGCTTCAATGGCAGTTCTTCGACACATGTTTCCTGGACAGATTATCTCAAAATTTATCAACGTCCCTTTGTCTCCCAGATATCCGGACTTATTGTGTAACTTATTCTGTGGGCCTACCTCAAGAGTCGTGTCTTTAACCACAGTCCATAAAATTTGGACCAACTGAAGAATACAAGTGTTCAAGAAATTGCTGCCATCTCTGCAGAGACATTGGTCTGTGTGATGAGATATTTGGAGAAGACTGGAACTGTATATTCGAAATGGTGACGTCACTCCGACAACATTATTTTTAGAAACAAGTCTGGTCTACATTAAATGGCAAGTAATGAGCTTCGATTTAATGTCAATAAACATACATTAATTTTAAAACTGACCAAGTATTCGTTGTTTAGAAACTGTCTCTCTCTCCTGAGTCACCCTGAACATCCGTGGATAAGTAAACCATTAGCATTTCAGTGCAACTACACGGTAGGTAGAAGCAACGCCATTTACATTTACATAAGCAAAAATTATTATGCCCATCTCTTCTCATTCAGAAATTGCATTTGAATGTTAACTGTTTGTGAGAGGGTCATGTTATGTCTCGTGTCTACCAACAGCATCTGACAGTGGCAGGATTGTGGCCCATCGGGACTCCAGTTTATGACTGCTCGCACTGATCAGGATTTCACGACTGTCGTGCGAATACGCAATCGATAGGTTGGCGAAAACCATAATGTCATGCTCATCGCATTTCAGTTTCTCTACTCCCCCACGCAACTAGCGTTCAAGAGGACAGACATTATTCGCTCGCCCATGCACGATCGTACAGCCATGTCAGGTACTGAATCAGGAAAAGGACGTGTTTGCAACAAGACAGATATCCAGACGGATAGGATGCCGACGTCTGGAGCACAACGGGCAGTCAGCGCAGTGACCACATTGGCAGCGAGAGGCGCACCGACAGTAATAAGCCCATCGACAAGACTGGACACAGGATTGGCACCATGCCTGGAGACTGAGGAGAAGAAAGGTTCTCATATTGCATGTCATCATAAATAACCAGTACCAGTGCGGTGGTATGGGGTGTCGTCATATATACAACACGATTAGCTCTGGTTGCGTAGCCGGTAATTTCGACAGCAGCCGTTACATTTCTGACGTTTCAATGCCGGTGACTTCCCTACCTTCGAGATCTCTGTGATTATCTTTCAACAAGATATCGCAAGACCATATGCTGGTCTTGATGTCCTGACCAACCTTAATATGGAGTGTGTTCGACCGTTGTCCCGGGCAGCACGTTCTCCACATCCCTCACCCACTGTAAACATCTGGACATGGGTTGCCGATACCCTGGCACGCCAGCCACTATCATTCATAAACTGTGGCATAGAGCTAAACCAACATGGAGTGACATGTTCGAATATGCCACCCGAGCACACACACAGCTCGATTCAATGCCCAGCAAGATTGGTGAGATTGTTAGTGCCAGTGTTGGCACCTACGCGTCTTAAGTTTCAAGCTCTGTACACTCTCGCATCATCTACAAGTTTAATCTGTATTCTTCATACTGCACTGCTATTGTTCCTTGTGTTGCAGTTTCAATACCCAGCAGTATATCTCGTTTGTGCAAAGGAATAAAAGTTCAAGATGAAGAAAACAACTTAATGAAAATTGAGTGTCGTGAATGAATGAATGAATGTATTCCTTTCTTATTTGCTTATATCAAGGTGGTGATGTTTAGTTACATTTTGAGAGCAAGCATTATATAATTCAGCGATGAATGCTTTCCAGTTGTTTGTACTGTGCCTCAGTGTATACTACAGCGTTTCCTGCTTTATATATGTTTTGGGAGCAGTTTATTCAGGTTTCACTGTCTTCAAGTAGGTATTCTACTTGGACAATCCCTAATAATATCACCACAATTTGTCGCTTGTTCTAAGGCCTACTCAGCGGTGAGAATTAATTAAAAGTTTCTCTCTGCACTGTTTAATCTTTGAATTATCGACGCTTAGGATGCTTGCCGTTCACTAAATACCGCAGTAGAACATTTTAGGCTGAACATACAATATGGTACATAGAAAAGTCCAATAAAATTAACGCTGAACACACGCAACACTTATCTTCCAAAATTAAAAAGAGTCGTCTCGTTATAAAAAGAGCAAACGAGATTTGGTAAGGTTAACTGGTTTTATTTTTCTTTCAGTATCGCAATTACATCAGTGTTCATTATACTTCCTTTTGATTGTATACTACAACTTATACAGTCTCTCTTTACAGTAAAGTAAGACTTTACTAAATTCTAACTCATAAAAGTGAAATATATATATATATATATATATATATATATATATATATATGTGTGTGTGTGTGTGTGTGTGTGTGTGTGTGTAGTGTAATCCTTGTCATATTGGTATTGTCATAAGCCGGCCGAAGTGGCCGTGCGGTTAAAGGCGCTGCAGTCTGGAACCGCAAGACCGCTACGGTCGCAGGTTCGAATCCTGCCTCGGGCATGGATGTTTGTGATGTCCTTAGGTTAGTTAGGTTTAACTAGTTCTAAGTTCTAGGGGACTAATGACCTCAGCAGTTGAGTCCCATAGTGCTCAGAGCCATTTTGGTATTGTCATAGAATAAAGTTCATTTTGGTGACGTGTATTCTTATTGGTGTTGTATTTTCACAAGCATAAGTGTTTCTTCAACTCAGATACATCACCTTTGTGTTACATGCTATTTACTTACCCGGCACAAAAATTTTTCTTTACATTTTAATGTTTTCCATTTCGAACTCTCATTGGTTCAATGTTTCATAGAACATGGGTATGTTTGACATTTGTTCCTTAAGCTTCATGTTTTATTTTGCCTGGGGAAGATATATTTCTTCGTCGGAAGGCACGCATTTACTACGGCCTTATTGGCTAATTTCAATGTTAATTAACTCTGAAACGCAACGTATCGAACATATTTCTCAACAACTATTTCTCAGCACAATACCCTGCAACACCTTTGTAAGTTTTTCAAACTGTTTCTGACAACCTTGTACAGTGTTCTATACAGTCCTAGGTTTATTCGGATTTGTCATTTCACTATCTTTGCCACATTATCAGTTAGAGCTGAGATCAGACTTGAGGCTGTCTGCTAGTCTTTATTAGAGAGAGACTCCACCCAAAAACTGTACTTCTAAATTGCCGATTTCAACTGAATTTTAAAATCATGTCAGTCACGTAAACACGTAGCAATACCCAAGTTTTAAAGTCAAGAACTTCCTTGGTTTTTGATTTTGAATTATGAATTTGATTTTAACGGTATTACTGAAAATCAAGTTTTGGCACTCAGACTTCAATTTTCAAATTCGTTTTTAGTACATTCACAAGACATAGTTGACCAGTTCTATGTATTCATTTCATGAACAATGTTATTAATTTAGCATTTTTACAAGTTTCAAACTTAAAGTTTCTTTAGTTATCGGTACATAAATGTGATAAAATACACGATGTTCGATATTATTATTAATGCAAAGAAGTATGCAAATACCTCAGGGCTACTTCCTGCGAAAATTTCATTGATATTGGTTAATATTGAGAATGAAAAAGCTGGCACTGAACGTAGAATCACAAATTGACAGGAAAATTGAGTTTAAAATCTTATTAAAAATGAATGCCAGTGCAAGACAACCATTAAAATTCACCAGCACCATAAGTTTTCCCTTCCTGCTCCTGTAGGGTTTCTCCTGGTAATTTCAAGACCAGGTAGCATTTTTCTTGAATTTTTCCCTCTGCAGGTTGCATCTTGTGGACTGTTTTATCCGTCCTTGATCTCCAGATAAGCAAACCTTCTAGGACGGTGATAAAGGAGTGCTGGGACTTGTTCTTTATTCTGTCGTAAGACCATAGAAGTGTCACTTTCTTCTTCTGGGCACTTGGTCGACATGGCACTGTGCAAACCTTCATTTGCATTTTGTGTTTTCCCCATTAATGCGTCTTGCCAGTAGTGCATCAGATGCAGGTCTCCGATAGACAGGTTCTATTTTGATCACTTTAGTAGCTGTCAGTGTGTCACAGTACCATACACAGTCCATATTTCAAACATTTATTAGGTGAACTTGTAATTCCAATGCAGCCAGATCGGTTCGTGAGCTAAGAGTAAACACTGCAAAGTGATGAAAGAGCCAAAAAAAATTTTTTTGAAAAAAAAAAAAAAAAAGTTTTGCGGTGGAGTCTCCCCTTGAGGCACATGTCTTCATGGTTGCTTCATGAAGATCAAGTCGATACCTTCACTCATTCTTATCGGAACTCAGCTAATATTCGTTCCTAACAGTACCTGTGCACAGAAGAATCCAAAATCCCTTCAGACTGTAACGATGACGGCTCTGCTGCATACTTACCTATTTCAATTGCCAGTTTCTGTGTTTCCTGGTATGAAGCACATTCAGTATTATTTGTGCCTCTGTGAATTTTAATGACACGGTTGTCATTAAAAGCCGGCCGAAGTGGCCGTGCGGTTAAAGGCGCTGCAGTCTGGAACCGCAAGACCGCTACGGTCGCAGGTTCGAATCCTGCCTCGGGCATGGATGTTTGTGATGTCCTTAGGTTAGTTAGGTTTAACTAGTTCTAAGTTCTAGGGGACTAATAACCTCAGCAGTTGAGTCCCATAGTGCTCAGAGCCATTTGAACCATTTTTTTGTCATTAAAATGCGATGCCAATCCCAAGTGTGTCCACGTTGTAGCTTGCACAACGGAATTCTTAATTGTTTCCTACGAATATTACGGTGAGGGGAGTATGTTTCATACAACAATTTTGTTTGCATTTAACGTCTTTATTGCGAAATTTTCGGAGTGGCTTGCTAGTCCCTGATTGGAAGCATGTCAACAAGCAGTACGCTTGGAGGGAACGAAGCGGTAAATTATATCAATGTCAATTTTTAATCAATGAACGTGTTTTATTCGTTATATTTCTGAACGGTTTGTAGATAAAATACTTTTGCTGCAAAAAATTCAGCAGAAATTCCTATTTTATTCCACGTATCAATAAAAGTTGAAAGTATTCAGTTTACAAAAACTTACCATGTAAACAGTTTCACTCTCTCATTCTAACTTACGAAGATTTTAAATAAGCATTCTGTTAAGCGCCCATACAACATCCTGTTTTCAAAGTACGAACTAACATTACGAAAAAATATCTAATTGAGCTGAAAGTGGATTAAGTATTGTTTCTGACGACATAAAACTGGGTGACACGAATGATTACAGAAAGTGGTAAGGCATTTATTAAACGAGATTGTAATACAAGTTTTCAGTCTAGAATGCAAGCTTCTTCATGAGCAGGTACATGGTCTGGTCCACCTCGAAGCCGTGCAGGTTGTTGGCGTCTCCCTGCAGACGCATCAGCAGGCCGCCGAACGAGACGTACGCTGCCCTGGAACACACAATTATTCGTTAGTGAATGATCATACACTCTGTATAGCACAAGATACTTTTATAAAAATTATATGTACAATCGTAACCTGCATTTCAGTATTCAGTGAGAAGAGCCCCGAACAAAGATAAATCAAAAAATGTGTGTTACAACGTGGTTTGTGACAGTTTGAAGAAACAGCTGATAAAACGAACAAAAATTTGAATTAATACTTTAATGCAGTAGTTAAGGCATATCATCCATCATCGTGGATTTTTTGAAACAGTAAAGCTCAGTTAACTAAACGTTTATACGTATTGGGAGTTTTAGTTCCGCTTTAACTTTCTACCAATTCTCGTACCGTCAATCTTCTGAACCTCCAAGCACTTTTTGTATTTTTTCTCACACTTTCTTTACAATACTTTGAGCAGTCTCTCGCTCCTCATTATTCGTCTTCGGAATCCTCCCTTTTATCTGGAGTTAATCAGCGTTTTTCTCTTGGCCTACAACTTACTTCACTGCTTTATTTTTCAATATAGCCACGGTCCGCATCCCTGTTGTTCTATACCAGCGTTGAAATCAAATTACTATGGCAAATGGGCAATTGCCCTTGAACTATTATGACTCGACACGATCTCCCACTTTTTTTGCAGTTTCTTCGTTGATTTTCAACGTTTCCTAATAATCATTAAGTTTAATGCGGGCATCGGTCTATTACTAATTACTAAACCGGTTTTGCTTCCTTCATTTCCCTTTCAAGTTGTTTTTACAGTTCCTCTTCGCTGACGTAATTCGCTTCGAATGTCCAGTTGGGCAGTACACTTCAGTAAAGTCACAGATTTCTTATGGACGTTTGTTACTTTTTTCCCCATTATGCTGCATAAATGTTTTTTTCCGAACAAATACCGTCTCGCTAGCGGAGCATGGATAGCTCACGAATCAAAGGTAGTGGCAGCAGTGCATAAATGTACTTAAAACAAAATTTGGATGTACAGAAAGTACTAAAAATGTGCAATACGAAGTAATCGATTAAAAGAACTGACGTGCGCGCTGAAGTTTGTTGAGGCATACACGAGAGGCGGCGAAACAAGCTATAAGCGTCAGATCTTTTAATTGCAGCCGCGAGAAGTGCACACAGTTCCGTTCATGCTCAAAATTATGACATCTTGTCCTTTAACTCTGAACGTTGTCCGAAGAAAAAAAATGAACGAAGTTCAGGGTTCAACGTCTCGTAGACTGCGAGATCATTAAAAATGAAATGGACAAGGATGGGGAAAGAAATAGGCCGTGCCATTTTTAAAGAAATCATCCGTAAGAAGCTTTAATCGATTCAGGGACATATCGGAAAACTTAAATCTGGGTGTCAAGACTTGGTCTGAACCTAGCAGCTCCAGAATATGAGTCCAAGGTCTTAACCACTGTGCCATCTCGTTAAATACGCAGTCCGAGTGGTGGTCACTGTCTAAACGAAATATTTGAAATGTTGGGAGATGATCGCCCTGTTTGTATAGTCATTCTGAGCAGTATTTAGTACAGGGCGGATGAGTTTCATATTGTAAGAAGGTCCAAAGTTATGACGCCGACTGTAGCCTATCACGAAAGAGCGTATCTTGTAGGCGCATGTGTGACCTAGTAGAGGAGTACATGGCCATTCCTTAACCGGCAGTTCATGCTTTTTCCGTCAGACTATCTCCGTATTAAGAGAACGTGTTGAGTTGGAACATCCAACGATTTAAACGACGAGGAGGTGCTATTACGTGTTTGTGGATAAGGTTAAATGTTCGATAAATTTAAGGAGAGATTATTTGGCAATCTCAGACGTATGGTAACAAGTGTGGAAACGTGTGTTTAGTATACTGACATACCGGCTGAAAGACAAAATTAAATTGAGAGTTAGAACATGAAAACAGACCCTTGTGTGTGCTGAAAGGTGGCATGTGAGAATAATGGCGGCTGGTGTGAGACCAGCTCATACAGCGTAAAGTACACCACCCTAATTTGCGAGACAGCTAGGTGAGCCAGAGCGGGATCGTATCCGAGACTGGTGCACCCGGCAGATGAGTATGTTTTTTAGGCGCTTCCCCACGCTCGTTTAGTAAGAGCCTGGCTGGTCCCCACTGTCCGCCTCAAAAAATAGGATATGGAAGCAGTTAAAATGTAACTACGCACAGAACAAAGGTTACACGCTTCACACATTTGACACACGGCTTCCCTCCGTAACGTAACGGGACGATTGCCGTGACAGGAAAGGCATCCAGCAAAGTTGAATAAAATAAATTTGCCAAATATTTGAGTATAGTGGTTCCTTTTTATAGTACCACATCTGCAACTACATACATACTAGATTGGATTAACGCCAAATAAAAAGAGCGGTGGAGCACGTGGAGCTACAAAAACAACAGCCACAGTGTAGCCGTGTAACGTGAAGTGCTCAACTTGGCCGGGTCTAGCTGAAAAACATCTACTCTCAACAGCGCACGCCTTGCATCTTCGCCAAATGAGCATATCCAGACACTTCCTCATTTCATGAACAGATTATGAAACTCTGCCTTTTATAATAAATAGGGCCACGTATAAGTTTGAATGATGGAACTCTGTAGTTAAAGGTCCCGTCGACCGGGCAGTCATCACACAGGGAGTATTGGCTCAGCCGGAAGGAAAGCTGCCATCGCGACTTTATTCAAGGAACCAGTCTGACATTTATAATAAGATGACAGAAGTCATGGGACAGCGATATGCACATATACAGATGGCGGTAGTATCGCATACACAAGGTATAAAAGGACAGTGCATTGGCGGGGCTATCTATACTGAGATGATTCGTGTGAAAAGGTTTCCGACGTGATTATGGCCGCACGACGGGAATTAACAGGCTTTGAACGCGGAATGGGGGTTACAGCAGCGAAATTTGGCGTTAATGGACTATTGCAGCAGACGACCAACGCGAAAGCCTTTGTTAACAGTACGACGTCGCCTGCACCGCCTTTCCTGGGATCGTGACCATATCGGTTGGGTCTCAGACGACTGCAAAACCGCGGCCTGGTCAGACGAGTCGTGATTTCAGTTGATAAGAGCTGCTGTTAGAATTCGAGTTTGATGCAGATCCCTCGAAGCCGTGGACCCAAGTTGTCAACAAGGCACTGTACAAGCTGGTGGTGGCTCCGTAACGGTGAAGTCTCTGTTTACATGGAACTGAACCGATCATTGACTAGAAATGGTCATCTGTATTTCAATCTTTTCAGAGACTGTTGCGGGACTCGGCTGTTTAGTACAGACTGTCAAATCAAACACCTTTCAGCCGTCTAGTTACACTGCTGATAGGTATTTGATTTGACATTCTGCTCGGAAATAACCATGTTCGGCTACTTGGAGACCATTTGCAGCCATTCAGGGAATTTTCGTTCCCAGTGATGTCATGTCACTGGGCCAAAATAGTTCGTAATTCGTTCGACGAACATTCCGGACAATTCGAGTGAATGATTTGGCCACCCAGATCGCCCAACATGGATCCCATCGAACATTTAAGGGACAAACTCAAGAGGTCAGTTCGTGCACAAAATCCTGCACCGGCATCACTTTCGCAATTACGGACGGCTATAGAGGCAGTATGGCTCAATATTTCTGCAGGGGATTTCGAATGTCTTGTTGAGTCCATGCCACGACCAGCTGCTGCAAAAGGCGGTTCGACACGGTATTTGGACGTCACATCGGTGTATCTGCATTTATATAATCAGGATGATCGGACAAGGACGAATGGTAGACTACTGAACCATTGAGCGACATCGCTCACTGACTGCTTCTGGAGGACGCCTAGTTCTCAGAGCTTTGTTGACAATCAGTAGACCGGTTATAATAATTAACCGCTTAATACAAGGCAATGCTACTAATTTCGATCGTTTTGGTACGCACATATGAAACTTAACAGTGGTAAATACCACGCTGCGGAGCAACAAATCACTAGTACAAAGTGAGTTTTAACCTGGGACCTCGCGATTATTAACTTAGTCTTGTTCATTGGTCCCAGTCATAGAAACCCTTATCCGATAGAAGTAAACGTACGCCACGACAATACGTCGGAGGACCGAGTTGACGTGTGGCGGCGATATGGTGAAAAGGTAAATGAACTAGTAAGGCTGTTAGACTGGGGTGGTATTTGGGAGAAAGACGGAGAAAGGTTGGGCGGCGAGCGCAGGTGCGAGCAAGTCCGTTATTTATGTGATTGTGGCACGGGGACACTAGGGAGGCGCGCGGTCCGGCGCGGCAGGAATGCGGCGCTAAACATAGCCGCCAGGCCGGCCGCGGCGAGCGGACACTGGTCAGCTGCTGACGCGCTGGACAAGCCGGCGCCAGCCGTCCTCGGGAGCCATTCGGCGGCTGTCGGCAGTATTTTATATTAGCTGAATTACGGGAAAATATGTTGGTAGCACGGCTGATGTGATGTAATCCTCTAAGGCAAATACTTGAAAACGTCCAAACAGGATCATCCAGTTCGAGGACAAAAGTTTCACTCGATGCATCAAGTAGAGATGGGTATCACGGATGATATGATAAAATATTTTGGACCCACAATAAATGTCGGATGCTAAGTAATGATTCATTAGAAACTGCAGTTATAAATAGGGAGGATAAAGACTTTTCATTTTTCTTCCCTTTTCTCATTTTAATTCATTTTTATTATACACTGGCAAACCTGGCAATGCTTCACAATTGCTAAATATGTATGGGAGTTGGATACACGTCTTAACCTCCTTCTTCCACTATCTCTATCCCTCTCCTCCATCTCTCTGTCCATATCCTCCTCCCCCGTCTCTCTGACCATATTTATTGTTATCAAAAACGGAACCTTGATTGGGAATAGTAATCAAAATGAATGGGTAAGTCGGGTGCGCTCGCCGCCCAACCTTTCTCCGTCTTTCTCCCAAATACCACCCCAGTCTAACAGCCTTACTAGTTCATTTACCTTTTCACCATATCGCCGCCACACGTCAACTCGGTCCTCCGACGTATTGTCGTGGCGTACGTGGCGTACGTGGCGTACTGCCGACTACACGGAGTATGTGATAGACCTTTCCAGCTCCTGGATCTAAGGGGGTAGTAGCTTTATTTTTTTATTTCGCATGTTTTTTATCTACGAACAGGTAGGATTATAAAGTTAGCCATAAACACAACTTTGTGTTTCTGTTAAAAATGACACCGAAAAGGAAAACAAAACCGCACATTTGGCATCAATTCAATCTTTGCAACACACCAAAGGTATCATCACCACAAAAGCACGAGTTTAGCCGTCTGTTTTGTCGACGTCTCAAATTATTTTGTGCGTAAGCTCCAACTGAGCTAGTCGAACTTGATTGTATCCGCTGTTCCGGAGTCATCCCCGATAGCGCTTCAGAATTTCTTATTCGATTTGCCTCCAAACGCGGTCTACGCTCTTCTTCAGTCTCACTGACTCGATAACCATGTAGTTGCCTTGCACTGCGCGTACGCCGACCTATATTTGGACGCCACACTGGTGGCATTTTTTCCAAAGAAATAAACCAAGAACTGAATTCAACTGATTGTTTGCAGAACAGCACATTGCTACGAACTGACATCAATTCAATCTTTGCAACACGCCAATGATATGATGACAATTAATAACACACTAAAATATCTAAAATATCATCTTCAATTGTATTCTTTTCCGCAAAATATCAGTATTCAATGCGGAATTTCTTGTTGTTACGAAAACATCCGACAGCACAACTGTCACACTGAACGTCACATTTCTTTCATACCATCCAAATTTCCGACCGTTCCACTGGATTTTCCAAAAATTTTCTTTCATACAAACCTTGTCCCGACAATTACAAAAAGACAGACAAATCAGTCGAGCCGTTCTCAAGTGGTGATCTTTGATGAATGCGGCAATTGATTTTTATTTATATAGATGTATGTGTACAACTTAGCTGATGACACTGACTGACCTATTTACTAAGAACTGCTGACAAATCGAAACATAGCATATACGATGTAAAGACTCGAAGCTATGGTCAGATTGAAAACTCTGCTGTTTTAAGCTATTACTTTACTACTTCGAGAGCTTCTACAAATCAGTTGATTGTAAACGATAACGTGACGCAATTCTTGCAGACTAATATAATATACACAGGTGTGCAAAACTGATGTACGAAAGTAACTTTCGGATTATGTGTCACTGCCAAGTAACATAGATCGATGAAACTTTGAGCATACACAGAAAGATCTATTCCTGTATAGCACAGAAGTTAATTGAAAGAATTACGCAATGAGACGAACAGAAATGACATACATTATTCAAGGACGATAAATAAAGTGAATTCACCGCGATTTATGATAGTCGCCTGGACATTACAAATATGTTTTGATCTCTCGCTATCTGAGGGTACGTCCTACACGTCGAACAACATTGTTTTCGTGGTCCAGCTGTTATGGTATGTGCTCATGAAGTTGCATGGACGTACTGACATCCAAATCTTTGCATACAGTGCACTCGCTGCTCAGTGTTATTGTGGCACTGTACTCCTTCAATGTTGCATTCGGCCCTGAAGTCATTTTTATGGAAGACAATGCGCGACCGCATCGAACAGTGCAATGGGGGAGCTCTTGCAACGAGAAGATAATGGGCCGAATGGACTGGCCCACCTTTAATCCCATCGAGCACACGTGGGATGCACTGGGTACACGTACAGTAGGACATGGTCCAACGGCACTCCAGCAGTTGCCAACCACGCTGGTAAAGGGAGGGATGGAAGGCCCTAACATTAGCCACCTGCGGTGATAACACATATAATTAAGAACAGTGTCTAGTCGTTTGTAATGTGCTGGAGACTACCTTAAATAGTGGTGAATACAGTGTAATTACTGTCTTTGAAAAAAAGTGTTATTTCTGCTCGTCTCAATGTGTATTTCTTTCAGTTGACTTCTGAGTTATGCTGTGGCAGAACTTTACATCTATGGTCCCATTGGCATCGATCTATGTTAATTGGCTGTCACACATCACCCGAAAGGTACTTTCGTCCCTAAGTTTTGCTCACCAATCTAATTAATAGAATAACAAGCTCCAGAAGTCTGGAGTAATCCGATTGGGGATAGCAATAAATTTAATTTCGAGTATACGACGACGCCGTGTTATAAGGATATGTTTTACAGTACTTTATCATGATCTCTACTCATACGAAACCGTTTTTTAAAACGGGGACGTACTCATTCCGAATTCTTCAGATGACTTTTAACAACATTACATGTTTAGCGAGTCAAAATGCTATATAATTTTCATGTTTTAAACCAGATCCCAAACTAGAAGCAAATTCTGCACATAACTTCAAAGGGCCTATTAAATGAACGTTTTAGAAGAAACAGTAATCTCCATAAACAAATGTAAATGTCCAGACAAAATTCTTAACAAAGAAACCAACTTAAAACATAAATTTATACTGACTACTTCATTGAAATTGCAGAACACGACAATGGATAAAACAAATTTGCAGGCAAAGATAACGCCAGCAAGCATTAGCAAAGAATTTACCACTACCACAACAAGTGCATAGATGAATAAGGCGATATGTAACCATGTAACGTCGTTGACTTAGCTGCAAAAGGTGTCAAATTTACGAAAAATATTAGAGTCTCAACGAATACTGCTCAGAAACAAATTCCAATGCTTAGACATTACGTATCTACAATTCCGCCTACGCTACGCTTGTGATACACAGCAGTAAAAGGTATTAGACAGCGACAGCGTTAGTTATGTGTTATGGAAGTAAATATCACATAAGAAATATACAAAATTGTTATTAGTTACAAACAGACACAGATATATGCAGTAACAACTCCGTATGGCGTCGAAATAAACTTAAAGCAACAAAAAATAACATCGTAATAAAAATTCGTTGAATATAGTAGTGTTTTGGCTTACTGACCATATAATGTTCTTATTACGAGATACTCGGTTACCGCATTCTGTTTTATAGAACCATCGCCTTTAGAAATTGACAAATGTTTGATTATTCAGTTACAGAATTCAGTATCCGCGGCGTACCAAATCAACTTCGTGGTTAAAAGTTTCGAGAAAAAATGATAATACAATCAGACGAACATACTTCAACAGTTCATGCGTTATAGTAGGACAGACAATACATTGCACCACCTATGTTTCGAATACACACAGCACTAGTTTAAATCATTGTGCTAAATTAATTCAGTGGGTTGTACACGTTTAGTTATACTGTCAATTTTATACACTACGCTCAAAGGCGAAAGAACTGACAACTTTAAGGAACAGTTTTTTATACATATCTGGAATTTAACCATCCGCCATGGAAGTCGGGTACACTGACTCAGTGACTCAGTAAGCATGGTGCAGCGAGTACGAAGTGGAGTATACGTTCCACTCCTTCTGAACACAACTGCAGTGCCTTAACCATACCGCTAAAAAGACACTATTACTTCAAAATAACAAGTCAACTCCAGACGCATAGGAAGTGACTTGCCCGACGCGCAAAAAGTTTTGTGACGGACTCCAGTGCGCGGCTGGAGTAAAGATCGTTGGACACAGTCACGCCGATATCTCATCTGTTTGTCGCCAGGTCGAGGATAAATACCAACGTTCACACTAAATATACACTGCTTCACAACTGCTAATGAACAAGTGACGCCTGCTACAAATGATAGGAAAAAGAGGTGTAGAGGGTGGGATGCGTTAACTGCAGCGAAGCCTGTGCACGAACGCTCCATATGCATTCGACAAGTTCATGCAGTACAGTGTGTGACGATGATCGTTGTGGAACCAATTAGTGCTACATTCTGTGTGGTACGGTATTATGTCTCAAGACATTATTTGAGTACTTACGATCATCGACGTGCAATTGGGTAGTTCGAAGCAATCAAAGTGTCACTACTGTGGCCACAGTAATGCGTGTATCCAAATGTGCCCTATCTCGACTGAGAAAGGCTATCCGAAAGCAAGTCGAATGCCGTAGGTGGACCACCACACTACAAGAGGATCGAAACGAGGTCCCGGTGGCGAAAAGGAACAGATGTCTCACTCCTAGGCAGAGCGCTGGAGACCTTGTGACTGCTACCGGTACACCTGTGTCTGCCAGAACCAATTGCAGCGGTTAAATCAGGCTGGTTTGTATGCTCGGAAGCCTGTTAAATGCATCCTACTTCACCTATGCCATCGTCGAGAAAGAATTCAATGGTGTAGGGAGCATGTTGGTTGGGGTCAGCAACAGTGGTCCAAAGAGAAGTTCCCCGATTAATCCCGCTTCACTGTGGCTAGTAATCCTGGCCACCAGTTTGTGAAGAGAGAGAAGGGAACACGTTACACACTACAGATGTTCATTAAAGTCATCGGTATGGTGTTGGCGTTATGGTGTGGGCAAACATTATGCACAATGGCCAAACACAACTGTATATTTTTCCGCGAAGTAATGTTACAGCACAGTGGTAACGCAGGGAGATTATTCTGGATCATTTCCGTCTGTTGAGGAGAGCGGTAGATCGCGACTTCCTGTTTATGGACGACAATTCCTGATCAAACGGGACTGCTTAGGTGTTGGATGAACTGGAAAGTGAAGATACTGAACATACGGAATGGCATGTGTACTCCCCGGACCTAAACCCCGCAGAGCATACCTGGGGCGCTCTTGACAGACGTGTTTCTCAACCAACGCCATCTACCCGACCGTGCAAGAACTGAAAACCGCCTTCAAAGACCAGTGACGCAATATTCCCCAAGGGCTCAACAATTTGGAAGCCAGCATGAATAAAAGCTGCAAAATGTGTATTAATGTCCGAGGACGGCATATTCCTTACTTAGAGTCCGACATCGACCCTTATGACCTGTGTCATACGTGAACGTTATTTATGCCTGTTATCTTCCTTTCTCATGTGGTGAAATCTGTGCCATTTTTCGTCATGAATACACAACTCCACCTACGTTATGTATGCCCTGTGCTTCATATCGTCTAGCATTGTGATTATTCCTTTCCAAAACTTCTCTCTTCCTTAGCAATTGTCAAGCAGTGTAATCAGTTACAGCCTTTATACTGGTACGTAAAAATTGTTAAGATGATTATTTCAACATGTATCCCGATTGCTCTATCTTCGCTGCATGTCGTCACAATAATAAAATGGCACATAATGTATATCCTGTTCTGTATTCGAATCTGCTTTGAAACGCACATCAGATCCAGCAACTTGGTCTCTCACAAATGAGGTGTAAGACTTCATAAAAACTGGAGTCCCTAACACGAGGACTTCGTCTGTTACTCTGTTATTCTTGTAATAACAACACGAAGATGTACGAGCTGCTTCAGTCACACGTCACCTATTTTTCTCATCACTGCCAAAAGGCACCATTAAACTGAAAGCAGGAATTATTGTTTGAACATTCGGATAGTACGCAGGGACAATAACGTGGAAAGACTTTGAAGTGTGTTTAGGGTTTTATGTAGCTGCTAGCTCGGTCCTTGTAGTTGAAGAGGAGTCAGAACACTTCGTGAGATCTGTCACCCGACGTAATGTCAGACGAATTTACCTTTTTTATTTAATTCAGTCGCCTTAGATGATTCTCTTTAACCAGACGTCCTGTTAATCAGTGCTTCTGAAATACCATGTGTAACCGAGGAAACGCTTGACTTTTTCGCGTTCTACAGCTGTTGTGGGAGCAAAAGAAGAAAACTTCTACTCACAACATGAAAAAGCACTTCCACTACTTTCCTTTCAAAACATATATTTCCTGGAATTGGGTGTACAGATCGCTAGAGTGAGTCATGAATTAGAGTAGAACACAACTTTTCATACGACATAGACCTCGAAGGCTCAACATGGTATCCCAGATTACAATATATTTTGTCACAAAACCATTTGTTTTCATTCTTGGAGAGTGATGCTCCTTGATAGCCAAGCCGCGACATTAAAACGTAAAAGGTTCCGCCCACAGCAGTTAAAGCCGTTTACTTGTCATCACACCTTGACGTTTTCGTATTGCACACCTACCGTTTATTGTCTGCATACACCCGCGCATAATGTATGTTCCGCGCATTACTCCCTATTAATATTATTCTGTCACGATCGTCTTTCCTTGTACTACAAATGGATCGTCTTTCCTTGTACTACACATGGAGTGTGAAATATCGTTTGCTTAAACTGCATGTAGCAGTCCGACTTCTTACACGAGTGTCTGAAACTTTTGTTACGACTTTCAACGGAGACACGAACATCAAGTCGTCTGCTACCTGCGAAAGGGAGGTCGGAGAAGAACAGAGGGCCATTTCGTTCGATGAACCGTCAAGTCTAGGGCAGTCTATTTCTACTCGGTGATTAAGACACCAGGAAACATCAGTACTTTGGTAAACATTTCACAATAAGCATCGCACAGCCTCCTGCGAAAACCATTCACCATCTTTGGAGTTATAATCACCAGACGACCCCAAACTTCACCAGTTCTTCGCTGGCTGTCTCGTTCCGTGGATAATGAGACAGAAACAACAAATTCCAGCAGTGCAGGGGTGGCGTGGAGCTGGTCGGCGCTGTCGGCACATGGCGGGTCGCAAGGCAGTGCGGATAGTGGCAGTGAGCCAATTCCACACAACCAGCTAACCACACTGCCACTGCGGCCGCGCGCTTCCCGCTGGTGTCGGCCTCCTCCATCCGGCGACGTGGCACAGCAGCCAGCACACAGCGGCGACACGGAGCGTACTGCCCATCACTCAGGCTGAGTCCTCGCCACCGCAGTCTCATTCCATCAGGGCAACAGTCGAAATGCCTCCTTCTTCGTCTGCCGTTACGAAAGGGGGCGCTTCACACGTGAATCTGGGCATGTTGCATACAAGCGTCTCCTAAGCTCATTCTTGTAGGATACGAAAAG
The DNA here is from genome assembly GCF_023898315.1 of Schistocerca nitens. Taxonomy (NCBI): domain Eukaryota; kingdom Metazoa; phylum Arthropoda; class Insecta; order Orthoptera; family Acrididae; genus Schistocerca; species Schistocerca nitens. Next base: position 620,850,205 of record NC_064614.1, on the reverse strand, counting down.
CGGCAGCGCACGTTCGTGAAGAACTGCGCGAAAGATTTTAATGGAGAGAGCTACTTTACAGTATGCGTGCTGAATCCAGGCGTTGTAAAACTTAAAAGGTGCAGGGTTGGTCGGACAAACTACATGTAGCTGCTCCGCGGGCAGTGCCCCTCGAGAAAGTTAGGCAACACGCCTCACGCGCTCAGAAAGGCGCACCTACACCGGACGCGCGGCGCCGGGAAAACCTCAGAAAGATGTTTGGCACAGCGTGGCGCAGCCAGTGTAGGCGTCAAACCACGCCGCTCTGCGACGCGCTGTTCGTTCTTGCACAAGTTCCTCGCTGTGACGGCACATCAAAGAAAAAGATTCGTTCCTGCGCCGCTCTGTTTGGAGGGAGTTTCTCGTTTTCCATTGTAATTTATGCGCGTGCGCAATGAAACATTACTAAGCACCTACGGTCACATTGCTCCATTCTGCGCAGCTATCCGCGGCGCGTCCGGTGTGGAAGCGGCTTTAGGTTTAACCGTAGCAGTCTTCTTCGATTCTAGACAGTTCAAAGGCTGTTCGACGCTACTAGAGCTATCGCCCTGTAACACAGGGTACACTGTGGACAATACCTTTATCTCTGTGTAGTGTAAATCGGGGAATAAAAACTGATCGCTTAAATTAATCTATTCACAAAGTAAACTGAACTACCGTTCTTCGAAGAAGAATCACCCTTTGTGATGGGAGAGATTCTTCAATACAAGCACACGAGCATAAACGCCCTTAATGATCGTGATTCTGTTATAGAAGTCTTGTCTGTCTGTCCTAGATCTGACTATCCTACTTTGCACACGCTGTACAAAATATTTGTTTGTCTACCTGCATCTATTTCTCCAGTAGAAAGAAGATTTTCAACACTGCGGCGTACAAAGACATGGCTGACGTCGACAGTGGAAGAGGATCGACTTAATGGCTCACCCTGACATTGATTGTCTTACTGACGACGTAATTAACCAATTTGCCAGGAAGAACAGGTGCACAGAATTCATCATTTAAGGAAGGGAACCACAAACTATTTTATATCATAAGATGCCATTGTCTTGTATATGTTTATAAACAGTTTAAATAAAATTTTCTTAAACTTTGCATGTGACTTGATTATTTTTTTTATTACGGTAAAAGTAAAGGTCAAGATATCTTTAGCGCCCCCTCCTTGAGGTTTTTCTGTATCCGCCACTGTGCCTTTGGCATTATGTTTATTTCCAAAGAGAAAAACGCGAAAAGTCTTACTTTGGCATATTTCGATGGTTTTCTTTATTCGAAAAAATACTAGCAATAACAGATTAACGCTGAATGTGAATGCGTTAGTACTTCACAAGACATCTTAAACGCAGAATCCCAAAACTGTTTCACGGCTAGACGTTTCCACATGTATAATAAGAGAATCCTAAAAAAATTAGTTTATCAGAGTAATCTAGAGCACATCTTTTTCTCCGTATTTGTTTTATATAGTAACATAGCACTGTATCGCGGTGAAGGGAGTAGAATCGGAGCGACTGATAGGAAATGATAAACTGTAAATGTACAGCTTCATGGTCTCACTGATTTAAACCACCTCAGCCAGACAGAACAATGCATTTCATTTATAAATCCAAATGGTATTTTTACACCATAAGCTGTCGAAGTGTAGAGACGCCATATTTCGCTAAGGCAGTTTTACGCAAGCTAAAAATAGCAGCACACAATCCAGACTTAGATTAGTTTCATATAAGGAAACTCCGTGGGACTACCGAATCTGCTGGAGTAATGATCTTCGCTCTACTCGGCCGCGCAGGCCTCGTTTGTCCGACAAGCATGTTGTCAAGTGGAACTTGTATCGTTACCCTCCGTATTTACAGCCAAATCTATGGTAGACGTGCTTTGAACATTACACTGCTCCTCACGAAGTGAGTCTGCTGCAAAATCAACCGTTCTCCACCCTGATATTACAATAAACAACAGTCCGCTCTAGCATCGTAGGCCACGATAGACACTGAAGTGACAAAAATCATGACATATCGCCTAATATCGTTTCGGACCTCCTTTTGTCTCGTATAGCGCAGCAACTTGACGTGACATGGACTCAACGAGTCGTTGAAAGTCTCCCTACAGAGCCTCGCGGGACTAGCCGAGCGGCCTGGGGCGCTGCAGTCATGGACTGTGCGGCTGGTCCCGGCGGAGGTTCTAGCTCTCCCTCGGACATGGGTGTGTGTGTGTTTGTCCTTAGGATAATTTAAGTTAAGTAGTGTGTAAGCTTAGGGATTGATGACCTTAGCAGTTAAGTCCCATAAGATTTCACACACATTTATTCTCCCTATAGAAATATTGAGCCATGTTACCTCTACAGCCGTCCATAGTTGCGAAAGTTTTGCAGGTGCAGCATTTTGTGAACGAATCCAGCTCCCGCTTGTTCCATAAATGTTCGATGGGATTCATGTCGGGGAATATGGGTGTACAAATTATTCGCGCGGATTGTCCAGGATGTTCCTCAAACCAATCGCGAACAATTGCAGCTCGGTGTCATGGCGCATTGCTATCCACAAAAATTCCATCGTTGTTTGGGAACATTTAAGTCCATTAATGGCTGCACATGGCGTCCAAGTACCCGACCACAACCATTTACACAAATAATCGGTTCAGCCGGAACGGAAGACACAATCCATTCCATGTAAACACAGTCTACATCGTTATGGAGCAACCACTAGCTTGCACAGTGCCTTGTTACAACTTGAGCCCATGCCTTCGTAGTGTGTAGAACTCTACCATAAGCTCTAACCAACTGAAATCGGGACTCATCTGACCAGGTCACGGTTTTACAGTCATTCTAGGGTCTAACCGATATGGTCACGAGCCCAGGAGAGGCACTGCAAGCGATATCGCCCCATTACCAAAGGCCCTCGCGTCGGTCGTCTGCTGTCGTAGCCCACTGACGCCAGATTTCGCCGCACTGTCCTAACAGATACTTTCGTCGTACGTCCCACATTGATTTCCGTGGTTATTTCACGCAGCGTTACTTTTCTGTTAGTACTGACAACTTTTCGCAAACGCCGCTAATCTCGGTCGTTAAGTGAAGGCTACCGGCTACTGCGTTTTCCATGGTGAGAGGTAATACCTGATATTTGGTATTCTCGGCACACTCTTCACACTGTGGATCTTCTAATACTGAATTCTCCAACGACATCCCTTGCGTCTGGCTCCAACTACCATTCCGCGTTCAGTGACTTAATTGCCGTTGTATGGCCATAATCACGTCGGAAACCTTTTCACTTTAATCATCTGAGTACAAAGACAGCTCCGCCAATGCACTGCCCTGTTATACCTTGTGTACGCGATGTTAACGCAATCTGCGTATGTGCATATCGCTGTCCTATGACTTTTGTCACCTCGGTGTAGTTAATGCTGGATAGGCGAACACGTGTCGAGCACCATCCCATTACGATACGGATTTACTCTCTACTTATCGTTAGCAAGCCTGTTCCTAACAAAAATCTTCAGAGAGTGAATTCTTCTCAACTATAGGTCAGCCTTCCAAAGCAAAGATCAATTGCTGCCAAATGTGCAACATGCACCGTAAATGCTAATAAATTTCAATGAAAAATGCTTTACAGCCGCACAAAAAAATTGTTTGGAACATGAAAACAAATGATATTTAGGTGATCGAGTCATATTACAGTTGTCACTGCAAAATAGCATTTTTTCCTAATTTACCTATCTGCTTTAAAGTTATGTAACCGAATTGTAAACTCCGCCGTTTGGCAAGACATTCTTCTAGCTTAATTTTAAATTCTTAATAATCCATAAAAAAATTTAAAATGGCACCCAAAATTTTGTAACATTGTCTTCATAATGAAATCTTAATTGATATTTACTTTAAAGATGTACGATAGCATGGTGAGAGTGAGACCGAGACAGATTTTCTAGAAGAGGCGTTTCTGTCATTTTTCCTTTGCTGACAGCTTCAAGCGTTGGTGGGTTATAGTTAAGTCATGTGATTGTGATCATGCGTTCTCCTAGTGAAACTACTCATGGCTTGCCGACAATCGGGAGAATTACCGCACAACCAGCTTAATAGCTGCTTACAAGAATAATATACAGAAGAATGAAAAAGAAAACTGTCGATCTGTTAGATGACGATCAGTTTGGCTTTAGGAAAGGTAAGGGCACCAGACGTTGAGGTTGATAATGGAAGCATTACTGAAGAAAAATCAAGACATGTTTATAGGACTAGTCCACTTGGAAAAACGTGTGACAATGTGAAATGGTGCAAGATGTTCGAAATACTGAGAAAATTAGGGGTAAGCTATAGGGAAAGAAGGCCAATATACAATACGTACATGAACGAAGAGGGACCAATAACAGTGGAAGTCCAAGAACGAAGTGCTCGGATTAAAAAGGGTTTAAAACAGGGATGTGATATTTCGTCCCTACTGTTCGGACTTTTTATACATCGAAGAAGCAACGACGGAAATAAAAGAAAGGTTCAAAAGTGGGCTTAAAATTGACGGAGAATGGATATCAATGATAAGATTCGCTGATGATGGATATCAATGATAAGATTCGCTGATGATACTGTTATTCTGAAAGTAAGTGAAGAAGAATTACAAGATCTGTTGAATGGGATGAACAGTCTAAAGAGTACAGAATATGGACTAGGAGTAAATCTAAGAAAGACGAAAGTAATGAGGAGTAACAGAAATGAGAACAGCGAGAAATTTAACGTCAGGATTGATGTCACGAAGTAGATGAAGTTAAGGAATTCTGCTACCTAGGTAGCAAAAGAACCCCATGGACGGAGCAAGGACATAAAAACAGACTAGCACTGGCAAAAAGGGTATTACTAGCCACGAGAATTCTAGTAGTATAAAACACAGACCTTAATTTGATGAAGAAATTTCTGAGAATGTACGTTTGGAGCTCAGCATTGTATAATTATGACTAAAAAAAGAAAAAGGTACGTTTTATTACAGAATTATTCAACATATTCACTGCCATCATGCCTTTGTGACCAGAAGATAATGTTACGCATTCATCAAATTTCGACCTCTCCACAATGAACAGGGATAGAGGGACCACTCTCCCGTACGACACACCTGGTCTTGTCCTACGCGTATTACTGACTGCCGGGTGGAACGCTGCAGTACAAAAGCACCGTCATAAAAATAAATCGTTGGTGAAATGAATGCAAACCGTGCAAAGCAAATACTTCGCAGACCACTCAAGTTATCTGGACGAAAACGAAGAATGAACACACACAACTCTTTCTCTTCCATTTTAATCTGGTTTTCACCGTTGTGTTTTCATTGCTACGAAGGTGACTTGAAAGATTCATTTTCGCGGTAACAAACTCTTATCGGTTCGTAAAACGACTTATATGAGCTGTATCAGCAATTAAATCTTTTCAGAAACAGCAGGTCGCTAAAACAGTAATTGTGCACCTTCGAGAATTTTGTATTTGCAGATTTACAGACTGTTCTCAGAAATAAGGAAATGTCTACAACGTCAATTCTGAGTCATCCACTGCGCTTTATTACACTCTTATTCGTTCTCTGTCGCTCCTTCTTCCTTCCTTTGTAATATTTTATTGTTGTCTAAGCTATGACAACCAGTTGAGTTAAATTAAAAATTTTGTGGGTATGGTGCTGCGTCTTATTGGAAGCCAACTGTCACTAAATAGAACTTACGCCTTCGTCACAGTTTTTGTAGCATCCTCCTAGGTCTACTTTTGTTGTCCAGAGTCCATTGTACTTCGTCACGATTCTCTGCTGACTATGGCATTACGTCACAATTTCAAACAGCCGTTGATCCTACAGGTCTCCTGGGGTGTATTAGTTTCCTGAGATGGAAAAAGTGAGAACGTACTACTGTCCATCGCTCCTTGCAGTATGTTGCGCAGGACAGGGCAACATCTTGCTTGTAACTCTCGTGCTTGTGTTTGTGTTGGCTGTTGGGCTCCGATGGTTGGCAGGTGCACCGCAAGAAACCAATCTAATACCGTTTACCACTGTTGCCTCCTTAGGAGACTTTTTTGTTTTTAATTGTGACATAATGTCATGTAAAGAAAAGGAATCCAGACGAAATATAATTGATCCAAGACAACAAAGCATACCCTAGCAAGATGGCCACTGCGTCCGTGGCCGAATCGTAGAATTTACTCATTGGCAGGTAATTTACAATACGACGCGCTACCATGCCCAGATAACTTTTATGTCAACTGACACTGGCTGTGGGAGCATAATCACGCAAACCATCAGAGTATTATGTGTATAACTGAGAAAGATATTGGCCCACTACTACCTAATTTAAGAGCAAAACTTCACCTGAAACTGACTCAGAATTCGCGAAATTGATCACTTGTTTAGCGCGAATTTGGGCCAGTTCATTGCCTGTGGGTTTTATATTATCTTCAACGCTGAGCCTCTCGCAACTACATGATTTAAAATCGAAGATCGCTGCCTTTGTGGTATTCCTCTGGTCTATGCTTCGAAACTTTTTGCGTCCAAGGATCCCTTGAAATGAACATAAACACCTGCGGCTCCTTTTGCACTAACATCCGACTCGAAGTGAAGGATAAATGAACTGAAGTTAAAAAAAAAAAAAGAATAAGAATTGTTACTTCTTTTTGAGTGTTGACATAACACGTTTTAATTGCAAACAACGAAATCTATAGGAAGAACTAGCTTGCTTCTTCTTCTTCTTCATTATGGTCTTCCGCTCTTGGGACAAGACTGGAAACTGCGACTCTTATTTGTCTCCATATTCGTTCGCTAAATTTCGTGTTGTTGCCTGCCAAAGCTGGAGAAAACTAGCCCACTTAAGTAGGATGTTATAAAACTAATCCGAATAGTATTCTTCTGCGTCACCAAGTTCCAAAATCCAAGCAGCGACGAGGAAACGGACTTCAATTATAACGTTGAGAGCGAGTATCAATAAATGTATTTTTTCCTCCAGTGGTAAGTGTTGTTGAAAGTTTTTTACTGAAGGATCTTTAATCCACTTGTGTTGGTCAACTACTTCTGGAAAGCACTTCAGTATGTAATCACTGAGTTCAGTCAAATGATCCACAAAAAGTATTCTTCAATCAGCTTCTAAAACCATGTGAAAAGCACGGAAAACGTAATGCACATATTTGTCATCCAACTTTTTCTACCATACTAGCAGTTTCTTTCAGAAGGCTGAGATTTTTTTCTGACAGTTGCAGTATGTTGTCACTGTCTACAAATACTCTGAGCCCAAATGTTTGACTTGAACATGATGTGTGTTTAGTCTGTTCCCGATTTCACACAAAGGGTACGTGTGAAAGTTTTGCAATACAGCTTTATTTATTTAATTTTTTTCGAAGTAATTCCCGCCACATTGAATACAATTCCCCATCCTCCGAAACCGGTCCCTAAACCAGTTCTCCCCAGTTTCTGTTGGGAGTAAGGTACACTCGTTGCAAGCACTCACGAGGTCCTCATTATTTGAAAACTGCACTCACTGGCTTCACTTTTACATTAGGGAACAGTGCAAAGTCACATGGAGCAAGGTCTGGACTGTAAGGAGGACGCTCAAGAAGTTTCAGTCCTGTACCCAGCAAATATTTGGTGCATGCTTTGGCGCGGTGAGCTGGAGCGTTGTCGTGATGGAGGAACCAAGCGTCCAGTCTTGACTTCGGTCGAAGGTTCTTAAAAGATTGGATGACTTTGGGAGGGCACTGCTCACTGTAACACTTAGCTGTGATTGTCTTGTGTGTGTCCAAAACAACACGCTCCACCATTCCACTCTATCTGAAAAAAAAATATCTTTTACGTCTTTACTGATCGGGGGTTTCTGACGGCTACGTGCGTATCGTCATCTTCAAAGCCCCAAACTTTGAGTCTTAGTCGCCACGTCATAATAGAACAGTCGCGTCTCGCCATCTGACACGACGTTGTTCATATACTGAGAGTGCCCATTAGGAAACTTCTTTAACATCTCCTGGCACCAAATCACACGTCGTACCATCTGCGCTTCCGTCAATATATGCAGCGCCCAGAGACGAAATGATCATGCAGGACCGAATGAACTGCTGGTGCATTTAGCCCTACGATATCCTCTATCTGCTTATAAGTCACTCGCTTGTCTGCGTCTAGCATTTTCCTCACACCACCAATGTTTTCCTCCCTAACCGATGATCGTGGGCCTTCAGTCCTCTCAGTGTCCTCCAGAGTGAAATTCCCTCTTTGGAATTCTCTGTACCACCGCAATATATTTGTACGATATGGACACACATCCCAGAGTGCAAGAGTCATTTCTTCAAAGCACTTGACTATGTTTAAACCACGCGCAAAGTTGTACAGCAAAACTGTCCGAATATCACTTCGTGACCACGATGCCATAGCAAGCACTTCCAACCAACCCTGCTAGTTAGCGACTGCGCCCACAGACTTCACAGTGGCTAAAATGCAAGTATGAAGCATTCTCTCAAAACACAGCAATAATCAGCGTCCTGCGACCTATTGTTGCGTCATATAGCAAAACTCTCCTAGTACCCTTTGTACATCCTTAGCACGTGAAAGACAGCGAAAGTAATACATTAGGGAAATGTACCCAGCCCCCATATAAACGGATATCTGTTTCAACATCTCGACCTAATTGGGCGACTTTTAGTGAAATTTACCACTTCGATCACTGGTTGAAAAACTTGATGAGGGACATGGTTCAAGCTTTGTGAAACCAGTACTATTCGGCGGATTAAAATGTGTCCAAATAGCATGAGGAGCCTCTTTACAGATGAAAAAATAGCTCTGAGCACTATGGGACTTAACATCTATGGTCATCAGTCCCCTAGAACTTAGAACTACTTAAACCTAAGTAACCTAAGGACAGCACACAACACTCAGCCATCACGAGGCAGAGAAAATTCCTGACCCCGCCGGGAATCGAACCCGGGAACCCGGGCGTGGGAAGCGAGAACGCTACCGCACGATCCTGCCTCGGGCATGGATGTTTGTGATGTCCTTAGGTTAGTTAGGTTTAACTAGTTCTAAGTTCTAGGGGACTAATGACCTCAGCAGTTGAGTCCCATAGTGCTCAGAGCCATTTGAACCATTTGAAGCTACCGCACGACCACGAGATGCGGGCTTTACAGATGAGTCTTTGAATCCGATGTAACGGCCAGCCATACCTCTATCTGTACATATGGCTACACAATTTTCCCATATAATGTTTTCTTCCGTAAAAGAGAGTAGTATTTCAAAGATGTATGTTGCTTTTGTTCCGACAGTTATTTTCCTGGAGAAAGAAGATGTTAATGAAATCTGTTGTACTGCATAAACCGCACGTAGCAAATTAGAAGCGCATCGTTGTGAGCGTGTAGTTTCAATCGATTGAACAGCGGTATCACCATTACTTTTGGGTAGGCGCTGATGACCCTCGCCGTTGAGCGCCCATAACATCCAAACACAAGCTTCTGATCTTTTGAACCAAATTATCAGTGATGTCAGCCATATTGAGTGTTCGACAACTAATAGCGTTGTTAGACAAAGGCATACTTGTCAGCCGCTTGGCAGATGACTCATTTATCATAACAGATACCATGTTCAGAGCAGCTGATAAAATAAGGTCTTCTGCTACGATGTGAGGTTCTTGCATTTTGCTACACGGTGGGGATCTTTGTAAGATGAAAGAACACCAGTCACAGAAAACAAACAAAAAAGATCTGCATTCGATAAAACTGATCTTCCAACTAACCGCTACTGAATAAAAACAAATAAGTAACTATCATTGGATTGCTATCAACAGCGCTGGCACAGCAAAGAGAGATACTCGATGGCTCGCTAAGTTTCGCTAGCCGCATCGCCCCTGAGAGCCACAACGCAAGGCTTGAAAATGCTTGCACTAGTTTGTTTCTCGTCCAGTTTGAGATCACTTCGCCAACTAACGAAATACGTTTTCCACTACGGAAATTAGTGACTTTGTATTGCATTACAATGAGTCCACAACAACAGACAACGGAAATTCACCATTCCACTGGTTTTTTTTTTTTTTATCAATCAAACATTAACACAATCTACATTGTTCATCGAGATTATACATTTTTCTTTCGAAGAAGAGACGTTTGCGCGGTCAGTCTTCAGCGACAGTATGTTCATGTGAGAGATGTGAAAGCAACACTATGTAAATAATTAAAAACGGAAGAAACAGTACTTTCCACAGTTACAAAATTATTGAATATCAGTGACCACTTGTAGATATATTTTCGTGTTGGTTTCTGTCTTGGTTACTTTGGCCGACGTTGATTTGATAATTTTCTGACGTTTCGCCAGCACGTCAATTTGAGGTAAGGAAACCTGGTCGGGAATCGATGTTGTCGAAAGCTGTGAAGAAAAATCGTTCTCATACAGCGAAACTCTTCTGCTGCAAGCTCTTTGCTTTCCATATTTTGGTAGTAGGTAGTACGGACCTAAACAAGACAAAAAGTCTTGTGAACATGGACTCGAAAGTGCACACCTGAAGAGCAATGACCACTTGTTTACTAGATGATGTATTTAACAGTAGCGAAGACGAACAAGTGCTCACAGCTCTTCAGGTATGCAGTTTAGAGCCCATGTTTACTTACATTCTTTCCGTATTTGGGTCCGTACTGTATCGTACCAAAAGATGGAAAGCAAAGAGCTTACATTAGAAGGGTTTCACAGCCCCCCAGGTGTGAGAACGATATTTGCTTATATCTTTCGACTATGTCTTTTCCTCAAACTGCCACGTTTATCCTTCGCCATCACGCTAAAAGTTTTGTAAAATCATCTCGAGATCGCTCTGTATAGTGAGCTCTTTTAGGAGAAACAAATTTCGGGAAAAATCTCAGTTCTTGTCATGCAATTCCTTACCACATTCAACACTGCTCAAAGTGAACGGAAGTCTCAGCACAATAATTTAATACAGCACGGTAATTTTGTTGGAACTGTTCCTGCTAAGTAGTTTCACTTGAGACTTTGTGACTTTATACTTTTTTTAATTCGTAGAGACTTACCACATTTGAAACCTACGTAGTAATGGCCATTGTATTAAAAGGACTCGCTTTCGGAAAGTTCTTATTTCGAAATACTGATGAAATAATGGTAACGCAGATTAAAAAGTGTCTGTTGGGAAAGAAACAATGCCAGCGTATTTTGAAATTTTTGGTTGGTGTAGTATCGAGGCACTGTTGGCATCTAAAGTGTCAACATCCGCTGATGTTTACAGTCATAAATATGAAAATCTTCTAAAATGGTTCAAATGGTTCTGAGCACTATGGGACTTAACAGCTGTGGTCATCAGTCCCCTAGAACTTAGAACTACTTAAACCTAACTAACCTAAGGGCATCACACACATCCATGATTCGAACCTGCGACAGTAGCAGTCGCGCGGTTCCGGACTGCGCGCCTAGAACCGCTAGACCACCGCGGCCGGCTGAAAATCTTCTCTAGCATCTTAAGTCTTCTCCGACTGTGTGTTACAGCCTGAAAATACACGCTAGTCGCAGGGCCGTACACAAATTTGGGAATACTGTGCAAATCCTTATTTTAAAAAAAAATCTGAAGGTTGAATTATTTTCCTTTTGATACAAAAATAAATTTACATCGTGCTATAAAGCTTTTCTGTAGCAAATGTTTCTTCTTCTCAGTTCTTAAAGTCATACGAGCCACTTTATAAAATATTAAAACGTAAATACGTAGTTGGAAGATCTATTGTCTTTTACATCGGTTTCTTCTCCGTGTACCAATGCCACCGATGGCACATCTACTTCCGAAACATGCCACACGATTTTTTTAAAAATATTTCAGTAAAACATAAACTTGACTTTGTAAAGCAGAATACAAGAAATACCTTTCAGGAAATAGATACGTGAGAACAGTAACAGGCTCCTGCTCTGCAAAATTCCTCAGTTCCATTCCTCATTCAGATAACTGAATTTAGCTTGAAATTCACAACTTATTATTAACTATAAGGTTTTCTGATGGCAGTAAAAACACGAGAATTGAATTAATATGCGTATGAAAGATATATACTATTTAAGTATATTACTGTATGTGCTAGCACGTATGTCTATGCTGTAATAAAAGTATCTTCTTGGAGTGCTCTAAAGGAAGAGGAGGAGGAGGAGGAGATTAGTGTTTAATGTCCTGTTGACAATGAGGTCATTAGAGACGGAGCGCAAGCTCGGATTAGGGAAGGATGTGTAAGGAAAGCGGTCGGCCCGTTTCAAAGGAACCATCCCAGCATGTGCCTGAAACGATTTAGGGAAATCTTGGGAAACCCAAATCAGGATGGCTGGACGAGGGATTGAACCGTCGTCCTCTCGAAAGCGAGTCCAGTGCGCTAACCACTGCGCCAATTCGCTCGGTGTTATCCTCTACAGTCAGAAGACTGGTCTGAGGCAGCTCTCCACGCTGGTCTTTCCGGTACAGGTCCCCTGATCTCTCAATAACTACTGCAACCTACATATAATTACCTGTTGACTGTAGTTAAAGCCTTAGTCTACCTTTATAACTTTTACTAACTACTTCTATTACCAAATTGTCGATTCCTTCATGGCTCAGGATGCGTTCTATCAAGCGATCCCTTCTTTTAGTCAAGTTGCGAGATAAATTTCTTTTTCTCTAATTCTATTCAATACCCTTCATTTGCTATTCGTTCTAATACTCACCATTATTCTGTAGCACCCCACATCAGACGCTTCTAACCTTTTCTGGTCTGAACTGTGTATCGTCCGCGATTCAGTCAAATACCTTCACAAAAGACTTGCTAAAATTTAAAATTGCATTAGGCGTTAACAAATTCCTCTATTTCAGAAATGCTTTACTGCTATGGCCAGTATGCATTTTATATCCTCTCTGCTTCGGCCGTCATCAATTATTTTTCTGTCCGAATAGGAAAACTCTTCTACTACTTTGGGAGTAATCCAGTTGCCTCAGCATCGTCTGATTTAATGCGACTACCCTTATTTTATTTTCCTTGATAAACGTCGTTATTGTACTCTCTGAATTTTCCTAATATCTTCTTGATTACTGTTACTGCTTCCTCATTCTACAGAATAAAGACCGTCGGGGACAGGCTACAACAATGCGTTACTCACTTCTCACCTACTGCTTCGCTTTCGTGTCCTACGACTCCGGTTTTCTTTACAAGTTACTGATAACCGTTAGATCCCTATATTTTATTCCTGCTACCTCCAAGAACTTCAAGGAGTGCATTCCAGTCAATACTTTGTCATAAGCTTGTCCGCGTGTAATTTAGCAAGTTTAAAAATCGACAAAATCACCTATTGGCAAACAGCAAGCTTTTATCGGGATACGTAATTGTTGAAGAACGGCAATTACTTTGCACATTAGAGCGGTGTGAAGTGAAGTAATGAGAGAGCAGCGGCCAGGCGTTGTGCTGTGGGGCAGGTAGGGCAGTACAGGACAGCGGCCATAGTACAGCACAGTACCTGGCGCTGGCCGGCGCCCAGCCCCGGCCGAGTATTTCTAGACTCTGCTGCGACCTTTACTGCCCGCGCCTTCTCCTGTCCCGAGACAGCTGGCAGCCCACTACTGGAATAACCGACCCAACATCACTCGCATCTCGAAAGGAGTCGTTTTATTTCAATTTTTAATGTTAAAGTGAAATAACTTACATAAGTGACCGCACTGATACTAACGTCTGGAGATCTCAATAACGACTGACAAGGGCCCAATAGAAGGCGCGTAAGAAGCAATCCAAGTCAGCCTGGCTTTCCCTACATTACCATCCGTCGTACGGAAACAGCCGTTTTCATGAATCGGCAAATTTATTTTTACTATGTGTGCGGATACCCTTCTTGTCGTGCATCATCCATCTGCGAATCGTGTAAACTTTGTTCTTGTATTATTGGATTTCAAGTTTGACTAACAGCCCAGTATTAGTCTAAACGACCGCTCAAAAACCCTCCTCGGACTAGCCGGTGCACACACCAACGAACGCTAATCGTCTGCTTCATCTCCCAGTCACGCAAGCAGATGAGCAGGGCCAAGTTATTAAGTCATCACTTCTCGAGCATTGATGGTCCTATTCCGCTCGTCTGCGGCACAACGAAACAATTTCTAGTGCTGCAGTCTCGGCTCTATTCAGATGTTTCTCAAGACCTCTTGAATTGACGTCTGTATCACTCATTCTCTAAGTAAAGCGATTAATGTGAAAAGGTTCCTGACGTGATTATGGCCGCACGACGGGAACTAATAGACTTTTAACGCGTAACTGTAGTGGAGCCGGAAGCAAGGGGCATTACATTTCGGAAATGGTTCAAAAATGGCTCTGAGCACTGCTGAGGTCATTAGTCCCCTAGAACTTAGAACTGGTTAAACCTAACTAACCTAAGGACATCACAAACATCCATGCCCGAGGCAGGATTCGAACCTGCGACCGTAGCGGTCTTGCGGTTCCAGACTGCAGCGCCTTTAACCGCACGGCCACTTCGGCCGGCATTTCGGAAATCGCTAGGGTATTCAGTACTCCGAGATCCACAGTGTCAAGAGTATCAAATTTCGGGCATTACCTCTCACTATGGACAACGCAGTGGGCCTTCACTTAACGAGCGAGGACAGTTGGGCTGCGTAGCACTGTCAGTGCTAACAGACAAGCAACACTGCGCGAAATAAACGCAGAAATCAATGAGGGACGTGCGACGAACGCATCCGTTAGGGCAGTGCGATAAATTGTGGCTCTAAAGGTTTATGGCAGCAGACGGCCGACGCGAAAGCCTTTGCTAACAACACGACATCGCCTCCAACGCCTCTACTGGGCTCGTGACCATATCGGTTGGACCCTAGACGACAGGAATACTGTGGCCTGGACGGATGATGTCGATTTCAGTTGGTAAGAGCTGACGATAGAGTTCGAGCGTGGGGCAGACTTCAAGAAGCTATGAACCCAAGTTGCCAACAAAATAATGTGCAAGTTGGTGATGGGTCAATAATGGTGTGGGCTGTGTGTACATGGAATGGGCTGGATCCTGTGGACGTTCGGCTACTTTGAGACATTAGCAGCCATTCATGAACTTCATGTTCCCAAGCACCGATGTCATGTCACTGGGCCACAACTCTCGCGATTTGTTTGAAGAACGTTCTGGGCAATTCGAGTGAATGATTTGGCCACCCATATCGCCCGACAACAGTCCTATCGATCATTTATGGGATATAACCGAGAGATCAGCAACTGGAACGCTGTCGCGAATTATGGACGGCTACAGAGGCAGCATGGTTGATTATTTCTGCAGGGGGCTTCCAACGACTTGTTGAGTCTATGGCACATTGAGTTCCTGCAATGCGCCGGGCGTATAGAGGTCCGACACGATTTTAGGAGGTATCTCAGGACTTTGGTCATCTCATTGTTTTTGCTTACTTTGACAAGTACAAATTTTTCTAGACCCTATCAATAATTCCCTTACATTTTAGCCATTGATCACTTCCTGAGATGTAAGAGTATCTTGCCTTGTCCAGGAAATGTGGCGGTCTCCTCTGCCAATTTACTGAATACGTAGTTTTTGCTGGTTTTCATTATCCTTCGTGAAACATGTTCTCCCCCGCCCCCGTCGCAACCTGTATGTTAATAACGCCTCAGTCAGCCCCCCAGCCCCCACCCCATCCCCTCTACGAGTTGGCTTCACAGCTTGCTATCGATTAGCTTGCTCGACTGAGATGTTATCTGTACAGCCTTCTCACTTCTGACACAAATTCCTGTAATATTAAAAGATTTGATAAAAGCAACTTAGTTTATGGCCGTGAATGAACGCTTTCTCTCGATTTTATCTTTCAAAACTGTGTAATAAAAAGGGTGTACTTCTTGATCTGCATTTCTTTAAAAATTCTTAAATTAAACTCCGTAATATTCCAGCAGACTTATTCGATCTGAGAGTACCAAAATTTCACTCTTCGTCAAATAAGAGTTTTTGTATAAATTGAGCACGGAGGTGAAATATGAAGACGGACGTGAAATCTTGTACCTTGGTAATCGCTGACCCCAGTCTCTATGTGAAGGTCATTAATGAGGTCAGGTCTGGTTATTACAAAGATATTTTTCTATAGGTCCGTCGTCGGTGTACTTTTTTCAGTTACCAGTGTATCGTAATTTTCGGAGATATCTTTTAAAACAGTTCAACGTCGCCACCACATATGAATATTTCATTTTCGTCAATCTATTCTAAAATGCTGTCTCCCCTCTATTGTGGAGAACACGAGTGCTATTGAATTGAGATTCTCTCTGAAGCTATAATTTAATTTTGCAGAGGTGTCCGCTCGATTAAAGAAGGTTCCGAATAAAATTTCTAGCCTGTTTACTTTCCGTGCAGCCTCTGTTTCCACGTCAGACGATTAACGACTTTCTAATGCTGCGGATTCACCGCCTCCACCAAGGCAATGTGACCTGTTTAGTAGTTTAACACCTGATACGATCTAGGACAAACTTTAATAAACATCGGACAGGTGCATCATGGTGTTAAGACGTCCCATTTCCGATTTACAACCAACTGTAGGCATGGCAAGTGAAGGCAGTTTTATCAGTAGAATTCTGGGAAAACAGCGCAGCTGCAAATGAAACCTACTACTGCGTACAGCTCAAGTGTTTTGGTTCCAGATGAATATCGAAACTTAAAACGACAAATGTACAGAAAAAGAATTAACAATGAAAACTGTCTCGCTGTAATAGCAGAACGAATCTTCCACTTATTTGCAACGATGGCAACATAGCGTTCAAATGCGAAAAGCGCGTTTGTAGCGGTCATCAACAACGAAGTGTACAGCTACGTTTTGTGAGGCGGCATCCTCGGAGGCGTTCGTTTTTTGCTTTCATCAAGAAAAATAAAATCAAAGTTATTACCATATGAGAAGTCGTCCAAGCGTCGTCCCTGGAACGGCTGGAACTGACCTATTTAAAAGCCTTTGCTAGAATGGGTACACGATGATATAACAAATGTTTTCTATCAGACTTAGTGGTTTTAAAGTAGCTGTCCAAGTGCTGCTGAATATTTCTCTCGTCATAACTGAAGTAAAATACAGCACTGTTCCTTACTTATATATTACATTCAGTTGTCAATTATTTTTGGATAAGGGTACAGAAATATACACTTTAAAAAACTCTTTGAAGAAGTATGCTTACAACATTCTTTTCTTCTCAGAAATCAACTGTGGGAAAGGAGTGATAAATCAATACGTGACATCCACACCGCAGTTCCCCGTGGGTAACATATTTGGTATATTTTTCGTAAAAGCGCCCCCTCCCGGACGTTGTTATGTGTAGGAGCGAAGAGTCAAATTAAAACCTTAAAAGTGTAATTAAAAAAATCGACAATCCCCGCCACTGCTCAGTAAGTTGACAGTACTGGTACCAATTATGTCGGAAATGCGCTACAGGCAAGTAAACCCGGCCACAATACCAGTTCAAAATGGCTGCCCCGATTGTGACATGCAGCAAAGATGTCAGGTTTTCTGAGCAGTGGAGATAAGTAACCTTCTGAAATTCGTCACTGAAGATAGGTCCAGTATGGTGACGCATCTCTACCACTGCAGCAAGTGTGTTAAGTGGAGTAGAAATTCGGAAATGGCATGGGTGTGATTCTCTGACAGACGCTTGGCGTCCGGGTCAGGCACATCACGTTGTGACGAAAGTATACTGCAGCAGTTGAAGCCACTGTGATGGAAAATCGCCGTGTGACGGCGGATGAAATAGCCGCAGATATGAACATTATTCATGGCTTAGCACATCACATCACATCACTCATGAAATGCTTAAGTTGCGCACAGTGTCTGCAATATGGATGCCATGGCAGCTGAGTCCAGAACTAAAAGAGCGAGGCGTTGACGTCTCTGAAGAACTTTTGCGGCGCTCTGAAGCAGAAAGTGACAGCTTTTTCGCAGGGACGAAACCTAAATATACTCGTACTACCACCAACCCGAAACGAAGAGAGCCAGCAAGCAATAACGGCATTCCTCATCATCAAAACCCAATAAGTTATGTACGCAGCCATTGGCAGAGAAGGCTAGGCTGACACACTTTTGGGATGAACGAGACGTTGTCTTGGAACACTTCAGGACTATGAGAAACGCCATCACCAGGGCAGCAAATTCCAATACGTTAAAAAATCTGCGTCGGCCTACAATAAGGTCAAAGTGACGAGGACTTCTGACTGCCGGCGACATTTTGCAACATGACAATGTTCGGCCTTCATGCTGCCTGTGAAACACTAGCGACACTCGATAACCTGCACATCGATACTCTGCCGCATCCAAGGTACTCACCAGACTTCGCACAGGATGATTACCACACTTTGGACCACTAAAAGAGGCGATTGTGAGGAAAGAAATTTCGTTCCGATGAAGAGATGCAACAGGCAATGCACGGGTGGCTGCTCACACGATCAAAGGATTTTTTTTCCCCCCAGAGGAATCCATGCACTTTCTATGCCCTGGAGAAATGCGTTGAATGACATCCCTGTGTTCCACCGTCATTTTTTTTAAAAAGTATTTAAGATTTTCATTTGATTCCCCCTCGTAGTTTCGTGAAGTGTCTTTTTCTGAAGATTTTATATATGGGGGGGGGGGGCTGGCGCTTCTAAAATATTAACGGTATATCTACAGGGTAAAAAAAAAAAAAAAAGGAAAAAAGGTTGACAAACTGACATGGCACATCGGGCATACAACAACGATCAGTAATCAGAAAGGAACCGGGATCGCAAACGCCAGGAGAGGGCGTTACGGCTACGAGACTGAAGCTTCACAGTGAGCGTTCTCTTCACCGATGAGACTGTGTTCTCAATCAAGTGTGCGATAAACGTTCACAACCTGCATACGTGGGCGGATGTGAACCTACATGCTACACGTAAGCATGCCTCCCGATGCAAATTTACCCTTAAAGTGTGGGCTGGCATCGTCACAGACGTTTAATTGGGCCGTACATTCTCCAGGACCTTACTGATGGTCGCACGTATCTCATATTCCTGCGATAGGTTCTGCCGGACGTGTTGAATGAATGATGTTGCCATGTCTGTTCGCCGCCCAGCTAGGAGAGCTGCGCATATTTCAGCAGACAGGTAAGGGCACATCTGCAGGTAAACTTTCCCGGCCTGGATTGGTCTCGGTAGGCCAGTCGCATGGTCATCACGATCACCCGATCAGTCTCCGACTAATTTTTTCCTATGGGGGGTTTCCGAAGGTCCTTGAATGTGAAACATCTGTTACATCGCCGGAGGACCTTGTTGGCAGGATAGTCGCGGCACGGGGATGTCTTTGAGATACACTAGGTACCTTTGAGAGGGTGCACCGTGCAATGCTGCGTAGATAACAGGCGGGTCTCGATGCATTTGGACAAAACTTTGAGCATCTCCAGTAGTGGGCCTCAATTTTGTAGCATGTGACTACGTAACATGTAGCCCTGGATGGCCTTTGTGACATCCGTGTCATGTCAGTTTGTAATTTTTTTTAATCACCTTGTATAGAGAACACAAGTACCTACAGCCACTTTCATGTAACATCTAGATCCATCTGGTTACATTGTGGTAATAACTACTGAGCGCATCATCTTTCATTCTATGTAAAAATGCCAAAGAAATACCAAGCTCATTTACACTGAACAAAACTATTCACCGGATCAGTCACTTATTTTTCCACTACGCGTTTCGATGGTTCACATCATCATCATCATCATAATCTCCAGGTGGAGAACTGCGTAGTTATACTGCTGGTGTTAACGAAGGGCACGGCACAGACGCGTTTTCACAGCAGCAGATCACGAACAAAGCTGCTTATGTTGTATATTTTGCTTTTTTTTTTTTTTTTTTTTTTAAGAATAGGCGCTGTTAAAGTGAAACAACATGGATTTGTAAGAACACTCGTACTTAGAAGGTGAGTAGTGTCGAACAATATTTTGCATACTGCCCCTTGCTGTATGTGCTCTTCACTGCACGTTTGTTTCCACCATCACGTCAAAGGTGTTATACAAGTCAGAATTACGCTTGCTTACACTGAATAAAAAGATAATAGTTAAGTGCAACTGCTGCAGCTTTGCTATTCGTTTCTTTTATTTTAAAAATATCGATGGACCGTAACAATAAACTATGGACATGCGCATAAGCATGATAGAAAGCCATCACAACAGTAAGGTCAAATGAATTTAATCTAGCGAGCTGTTACGGAATTAAGACTTCTAGTTATAAATGCGTTATGCATTTAGAGGACAAAAAGATAAAATCTAATATTGCAGGTGCCAAATTTTGGTTATTTAGATTGTTGTATTAACAAAACTTTTCTATAACTGAATTGTGATCTACAGAAAACGATTGCCAAGCTTCAGGAAATTGTACTTTCCAATTATCTTTGTATTCAAAGTAAGAAGGCATACCTCTGGCATGTAAACTGAAGCGCCAAAGAAACTTGTATAGGCAGGCGTGTTCAAATACACAACTATATAAAAAGGCCGAATACGGCACTGCAGCCGGCAATACCGACATGACATGGCAAAGTGTCTGGCGCAGTTGTTAGATCGGTTATCAAGAATTAAGTGAGTTTGAACGTGGTGTTATGAGCGAAGCGACACAGCATCACCGAGGTAGCGATCAAGTGGGGATTTCCCCGTATGACCATTTCACGAGTCTACCGTATCAAGAATCCGGTAAAACATCAAATCTCCGGTATTGCTGCGGCCGGAAAAAGATCCTGCAAGAACAGGGCTAATGACGACTGAAGGGAATCGTCCAATATGACAGAAGTGCAACCCTTCCGCAAATTGCTGCAGATTTCATTGCTGGGCCATCAACAAGTGTCACCGCCATTCAACAAAACATCATCGATATGGGCTTTCGGAGATCGGCATTGGGCTGCTGATGACTGGAAACATGTTGCCTGGTTGGACGACAGTCGTTTCAAATTGTATCGAGCAAATGGAGTTTACGGGCATGAAGGCAACCTCACGAATCCATAGACCGTGCATGTCAGCAGCGGAGTGTTCAAGCTGATGGAGGCTCTGTAATGGTGTGGGACGTGTGCAGCTGGAGTGATATGAGACCCCTGATACATCTAGATACGACTCTGTCAGGTAAAACGTACATAAACATCATCCTGTCCGATCACCTGCATCCATTCATGTCCACTGTGCATTCCGACGGACTTGGGCAATTCCAGCAGAATAATGCGACACTCCACACGTCCAGAATTGCTACAGAGTGGCTCCGGGAAGGTCCAACACCTCATACTATTACGGATTTATGAACAGCGCTGCAGGATTCATGGTGTCAATTCCCTCCAGCACTACTTCAGACATTCGTCGAGTCCATGCCCACGTCGTGTTGCAGCACTTCCGCGTGTTCGCTGGGGCCCTACACGATATTAGGCAGGTGTATCAGTTTCTTTGGCTGTTCAGTGTATAACTCCTCTTAAGTGACAGTGTAAAAAAAATGTAGAGTGAAGAGCACATGCACCAAGTGTCAGTATGTAGCATTTTCTTGACTCTACTTGTCGTACTATTTATTCTTACAAATCCATGTTTTTTTTTAAGTGTAACAGTGACTTTTCTGAAATACCAATTTTATCACCAGCTAAAGACACAATATAAACATTCTTGCACTTTATCTGTTTGTGTGAAAATGCGTCTGTTCTCTTCACTAACACTAGCAAAGTAACTACACAATTTTCCACTTGAATATTATGATGTGAACCATTGAATAGCTTGTGGGAAAAACAGACTTCTGACGCAGTCAATTGTTCTATTTATCCTTCACGGATGAAAGCTCATTTACCTCATTTACACGGCATACAGGGACAACTAAATATCTCGAAAACGATGCATCGTACGAAAAAATAAGTTCTAGATGAAAAGTTAATATTAGTAAAGAAGACGTCTGTATGTACTGCAGCTGGCTACCTCTTACCCAACCCTTCCGGGTGAGTAGGAAATCTAGCACCACATGATGGTGAGAGGCGAGGGGACTCACCTGTATCAATCATCCCGATGTGAATAAAAAAACTATTACAGCCACGTAGTCTTTCCTGGATCATTAGTCTTGTACGACATTGAAACAGCTAACCATATTCTACTGTACAATCAAATCTGCAACACTGAAGTAAATTTCGAACATATAAATATCAACCGTTACAACACAAAGATTTGCATTTACATCGTAAATGAAATGTAGAATCAAATGCGTCGGTTTTAACTGCAAAAACAGACAATTGATATTTGTCGATCACAGCGCCGTCTACAATGGTTCAAATGGCTCTGAGCACTATGGGACTTAACTTCTGAGGTCATCAGTCCCCTAGAACTTACAAACTACTTAAACCTAACTAACTTAAGGACATCACACACATCCATGCCCGAGGCAGGATTCGAACCTGCGACCGTAGCGGTCGCACAGTTCCAGACTGTAGCGCCTAGAACCGCTCGGCCACCCCGGCCGGCGCCGTCTACAATGGTCTGAGTAAACCCTACATATTTTCTGGCGCAGAATCTGAATATGCAATAAAAATTAGTGGAGTTCCCATTTTAAAATACTACAAAGTGGAGCCCGCCCACTTAACATTTCGCAACCTACTGCGGGCTACATAACTCCGTTTATTTTAAGGTCTCCATCGTTAAGATTAGGTACGAAAATACGCGTTTAAAATAATCACTGTTCTGTAAACATCACTATTAACTATTAACGGGCAGCCTATAAAGTGCGACGGGGAAAATGTGCAATGTGCAATGTGCAATGTCCTTAGATGGTCTTACGCACCCTCACACATACAGAATATTGTAAATCCAGATCCCTATTCCACAAACAGGTTAAGTCACCAGCTAGCAACGCCCTGCTCCAGTGTGCTGCACATTACTTACGGTGGCTACCGGGAAATGTAAGACTCAGAACGGAACCCGCCGATAAGCTTTGTTTCTGCACCTATGATGTCTGATATTGTAGATTAAAGCTTTACCGATATCGTTAGGCAGAGGATCTATGCTGCTCTCGGCTTACAGATTCACAATACATACAAACTTGAGTCCTGTGCGCAATTAATCTGCTGCTTCTACAATAATAATGCCAACGGCCTTGCCGCAGTAACACCGGTTCCCGTCGTGTCACCGAAGTTAAGCGCTGTCGGGCTGGGTTAGCACTTGGATGGGTGACCACCCAGTCTGCCGAGCGCTGTTGTAAAGCGGGGTGCACTCAGCCCTTGTGAGGCAAACTGAGGAGCTACTTCATTGAGAAGAAGCGACTCTGGTCTCGTCAACTGACATGCGGCCGGGAGAGCGGTGTGATGACCACATGCCGCTCAGTATCCGCTTTTAGCGACGTCTGTGATTGAGGATGACACGATGGCCGGTCGATACCGTTGGGCCTTCATCGCCTGTTCGAGCAGAGTTTAGTTTTAGTTTTTCTACAATAATAATACAGAGTTCCTTCTGATGCAAGTTAATGTTATTTGTATTGTTATATTGTGTTTTCTAGGCATTTCTGGCCACTTGCTACCTTTCCACAATTACCATGGTGCCTTCAGCCTATAATTCACTTTATCCACAAACTAAAATGTATTCCTTAAGGGACAAATATTAATTCTAATACGTCGCTATCTGATTTATCCTATGTAACCAAAATTACACGTTCTACAAAATATGATACACTGAAGAAGCTGAAGTATGCAAAGATGAGTCCACAAATGTGAAGTAGTCTCAACAAAATAGTGAATAAAAGATGAAACTATTTCTTGCTTCTAGCAGTTGCCATTCAGCTGAAAAGTAAAATTACATGACCGAAATGGAGTTAAGCCGCCTCGTTATTGTAATAACTGTTTGTAATTTTTAAGACAAGCCGAGAGTAGCGGTCATCAGTCCTGGAAACTAAACGCCTTGGTTTCAGCAATCTCTCCCATGTTGTACGAGGTGTCTGATCCTAATCAAACGCAACTTCTCTCTCCATGAAAATATAAGGTTCATATTAGTGCCTGTCACTCACAGCTCTGAACTAGAAATTTTGTAGCAGAATTTGGCAGAACGTGTACATATTTACAGCACGCATTTGTTGCACGTGTTTTGCCTGCGAAAATTATTTCAGACTACATAACTAAGTACCACTAGAGAATTACGCTATCACCAACTGTTCTTCCGTTAGATTACCACAGAAAGAATTATTCCAACCAAATTTAACAGTGTTCTATAATGGTCTCCTTTATAGATGAACCACACGTTCCTAAAACTATCCCATAAGCCGAAGTCTACCATTCGCCTTCCCTGTTACCGTCCTTACGTGCTAATGTTCCATTTCATATCTCTTTGCAACTTACGCCTAGATATTTAATCAAATGGCTCTGAGCACTATGGGACTTAACTTTTGAGGTCATAAGTCCCATAGAACTTAGAACTACTTAAACCTAACTAACCTAAGGACATCACACACATCCATGCCCGAGGCAGGATTCGAACCTGCGACCGTAGCGGTCACGCTGCTCCAGACTGAAGCGCCTAGATATTTAATCCACGTGACTGCCTCTAACAGCACACTACGAATGCTGGCTTTAACATTATGATATTGTTTTCCCTACTCATTTTCATTAACTTACCACACTGAGAGCAATCTGCCATTTGTCACACCAAATAAGAATTTTCAGACATCCGTATCGTTTTACATTCACTCCAATATGATACCCTCCTGCATACTAAAGCGTCATCAACAAACAGTCGCAGATAGCTGCTCACCCTATCAGTCAGATCACTTGTTTTTACTAGAGAACAGGAACGGGCCTCTCACACTTCCCAGAGGCGCTCCTGACGATACGCTTGTCTCTGAACACTCGCCGTCGAGGACTTTGTATTGGGTTCTATTACCTCAGAAATCTTCGAGCCACTCATCTTTCTTTTGCATATCATCACATTGTAATACTGTGCGTTTCATGTTACAACATTTGATTGGTTTCGATTTATTTTTAACTATTTTGGAATCATATTTGTGCCGGTTTCTATCAGTGAACAACTGTGAAAAGGTAATATTTCAAGTAGTTCTAAAATAAATCTCAACCAATAAATGGCATCCCGCTTGACAAAGAACTTTATAAAGTTTGGCCACATGTAATGGAAAGAATTAAAACCCCCACGGATGTTTGCGAAATTCTTGGCTAAAGCAGTTGGGTACAAGAGAGCTTTTGATCCAGACGGATCCACAAAGCCAACATTGCTCTCAAAATATTGGTAATTTTTACTACGTGTTATCAGCTGTTGATAACTGACATTTCCTTCTACTAATCATACACTCCAATATCGATCGCACAGAGTACAATCATCAAGTTCCATAGTATGGCTTTTTCTTTGGAGACACTTTTTTTTTCAAATCAAATGTTGCAGTGTTTAGGTTTTAAGTTTGCTCGATGTTTTCTACTTATACAGCTTAAGCCAACCATTATTTTGCCTCAGTACTTACCTCTTGGACTTTCCTAAGTAAAGATGTTTCCATTACACTCCAAGATAGCTTCCAATCATTCATTCCCGCTTCCCAAAGGTCTGCGATTCATATTCGTAGCTTCACATATGTCTTGGTCTTTCGTAACAAGACAACTACTTTTACTTGTACTGTTAGCTTGGTCACCATGGTTCTCATTTTAATAACTGTTGCCCTCGTATTATTATAGAAGAACAACTAGTCGAGTAGCAGATGTCGACACATATGATCCATATCCTTAGTACAATCTACAAAGATTGTGATTTACTGTGATTTCTTTTCTATCTTTTGTACTAATTTTCATAAATAACTGGATAGTGGATGACCTTGACGCATTATTTCTATATATTAATGACCTGGAAATAATATTTCGCTTTGTGTACAAGTTTAGACGTCTTATCTCTCCAGTGTTGCACCATTTTTCTCTTCCATTTCTTGACAGTGTATCCTCAAATCTATCATGCTGAAGGATTTTTCCCCCTTGATCATTTGAAATTGCATGTTGACACTCATCAGGATTGTTCGTGTTGAAACTATTTGCAGTTCGTGTATTATAGTCTTGTGTACCTTATAAACCAAGGTGAAGGGTTTGTTAGAATTGTTAAAATTTCCTCTCACCGTAACTCATTTTCTTACGGCGTATTTAAATCAATTCTGCGCATCAACAGTTCTTCCAGATGAACTTTGCTATTAACAGTAATGAAAAAACGTCGTTTCAGAATCAGACGATACCATGGGATTTGTTTTTTAATACAGCATCCTGGAATTCAGTAACTTTGCTCCATCTTCTTTTACCTGCCACTCACTTTTTAAAGGACGCTTGCTGACCGTGTGCGCTTTCCGCATACTGAAGAACTGGAAAATCACTCAACTGACGACAAAGATTGAACAGTGGCAACTATGTTGTATGTAAGCACAAATTTGTTATCTTATGGTCGAATCATTAACTTTCACAACCTCATGTCATATTTATTTTGGATAAGTTTCTCGGTTATGAATATTCGTCTCCTAAGAAGATGATACTTTGATAACAAATAATACTAACAATAATAGAGGTGAGACTTTGGATGATAATGATGATGATAATAATAATAATAATTATTATTATACTTTCTCATGAGACGCTCCTCTTGCTTCATAACATGCAATATAAGCAAATAAAAATTTTAGAGAGGCTCTCCTGTAATTTCGTTGCATTTTACGACATTTTAAACAGGAATACATGTGACAGTTGAGTTATAGTTCATTGTATTTACATATCACAGAAAGATGTGTGATAACAAACGCAGATCATGTCAAGGAGAGCCTGGGCTTGGTAGGAGGAGGAGATGTGTGTGATATATCAGACGATGAAGGGCATGGGCGGAGTGGATTTGGTTGAACAGTTGGTTGGAAACTGCAGAATCTTTATTTGGTCATAAGAATGTTGATGTATGCTATACTTTGCTTTAGGTAACAAATGGATAGAATATTGCTATACTGTTAACTAAATCAAGGTCAGTCTAACAAACTACTCGGCGAACTACATTTCCGAATCTTGTGAGGACAGGGACAAACGAAATAGGAAAGACATTTAACAATGAAGAACCCACAAAACCTCTGAACAGAAAAGATCCAGAACAGTGACACTACTTCAATAAAATATACAATGCGATGGTTTTAATCACCTCCCAAATATGTACATCAGCGAAAAGGTGAATGTAGGTTTAAAAACACACCCTGAAAGATTATCAAGAAATGCTACGCTCAAAATCAGATATCCACCTTTGCGTAAGAAAGGACGTAGATTTCCTTATGGTTTTTCATATGAAATAAATGTAAAAAACTAATTTGTATCTAAATGTTCCACTTATTCTGATATATATGTTATTTACCAATCTTTATGCATCTGAAAGTGCTACTAGTATGTACTTATTCACGTAGTTTGTGAAAATTTCACTTTTGGAAAGAATTTCCACAGCAAATGATTGTGTAAAATGTGTAATTGTTGCCTCCTTATCTCTCATCCTGAACTGTTTCCCAGACAGACGTCTGCTGGACTTCCTTAAAAAAAAAGTACAATTACATTTTGCTCAGATGTATCAATATGTCCATGACGACATGATTATAAAGTGGAATACAGTTCTATATTTTCAAAATACTTCAGGACTGAAATGGTTAACAATCCCAGAAGTAGCACAGCAGACAGTATCTATTAATATAGTTGCGTATTTATAGCAGCTATGCAGTAAAAGTTTCGTTCTGATACTTTTTCCTCGCTGTAGAACGTTTAACCCTCGCAATACCAAGTGTGTGTGTTTTTTACTTTATTCCCACCGAAATTACTGTGGTCTTGTCACATACTCGTTATTTTACAACTTTGAAAAAAAAATTAATGTTTTTAATGAAGAGTCTTCTACCAGATTCCATAAACGGTTTAAATTTTTCAGTTAAATTTAACCCAAAATTTAAATCTTTAGTAGTAGATGTGACTTGACATTCACTGGCATATTGAATATTTTCACGGCTCAGGACCCTACTCACATATCAATATCACTTCGAAAATTATGTTGCGAGTAGTAGTCAACAGCAATTAATAAAATTTGCATTTTTAAAAACCTTTTTGTGGCGTTCATAACTCTCTCTCCAAATCCCCTCTGCCCTTTCCTTGCGCTAGTACACGTTATTGAAAGTGCGTTGATATTGCTTAGTGTGTGCTGAAACATATTTTTAAGTTCTGGACCCTACTTACATATCAGCATACCTTTAAAGGTATGTTGCAAGAAAAGGCCTTTCTTTTAATGCTCCACCTGTCGTCCGTAAAACATGTAACTGAAATTCGTTGGCATGCTCAGATTAAGAGAAAGAAGTGGAGTACAAGGAACGCACACAGAACTAACTGAAATTTTAAAAACATACTACATTTTTTAAACAGAACCATGCATTTTTTCCGGTGGAAATCGCAGCTTAGATAAGAGGAAAGTAATGGTGAGAGGCATATTAATGTTTACACTCGAATATTTCGATTAAATGCCTACGTAATGTTCAAAACGTCCGATCGAGATTATCCCTCAGTTCCCGTAAGTCAACATTTTCATTTTCATGAAAGTTTCAACCAAAAGCGTAACCGCGTTTTACGTCATTGCACTCATCAAAAGCCATCAAGTGCAGTTAAAGAAGTAGAGTGCAGTTAAAGAAGTACATTCATGCATTAGGAGAAACCTTTGTTGATTCGCGGACGTTATTCGTGTTTTCGGGATCAATGCAGGATTTTTTTTTTTTTGTTTTTCCCTATGGTCGGATCGCTGATCCGAATCTTTTCAATAAGTTGCTTCGGTAACTTTGTGGGTAACAATATTGAATCTCTATGGAAACATGTATGTTGTACAGGACACCGTCCCCCCGTATGTTGCAACTGAAATGCAATGACAAGCGTGATTTTCGTAGATCCACCAGACGTGGAATGTGTTTAGTATTCAGTGATTGAACAGCAGAGGGAGTAGACCGCCGCCTGCTCCACCGCCGCCGCCACCGCCAAGCCACGGCAGTCCCGCGGCCGGAAGCGAGCGAGCACCGGCTGGGAAGGCCGCGCCAGTCCTGCCGTATTGTTCATTGTCCTCTCTCCATTGTTCTGCGCCCCGCCGTTCTAAAGAAGTCTCCTTACCATTAGGTGAGATAGGGAAAATAACAACCACGACGAGCAATCACATATGCATTTATTGAGTAACTATCGACACCTTGTATTCACACACATAAATATCAAAAACACGATTGGAACGCTATATTATTTGCACAGTTACATCACAATTATGGCCAACGCCAGTGAAAGCTGACAATATCGCACATCATTTCCATCACAGACAAAATTATTTCTTTTTTGTTCTTATGACAAACTAAACTAAATTGAACTAATCGTTCTAAAATGAGTAAGTCACATACTTTCTAAGACAATAGCAAGACGGCGACCATTAAACAAAATACTTTTAACTTGCAACAAAAAATATGATTTCACCCTTAACGTCCCAGGTGCGGTCTCTCATACCACTAGCATTTATTGGTGCTCTGCTGCTATGTATACGGGTGGGTAGGAGGTTACGGTGTTTTACAGTGGTCGTTTCCCGAAGCTGCCGTGGTTTCCTTCGTCAGTAGCCACTTGAGCATGACTTAGACCTACATTATTACTGCTTCTTTCGTGCTAGCCGTCTCTGAGACCGCACATGGGACTTTGCGTTACGAATTCAGTAGCCAGGTCTTTGTCTGCTGACAGAGCATACTGTTTTCTAATGGTTTGAGGACAGTTTAGGAAGTGATGTTGAATTAGATGGTGACAACGAAATTTAAAGTGAAAGTATTGGAAGGAAAATCAGCATTGGCCGTATTTTGTCGTTTTATTGTCAGCGAAATCGATATTCAGTCATTCAGTGACATCCTCAGTGCTGTAATATACAATTAAAATTGGTAGGCACTGGTATCAAGCTATAACCACAAGCTTAGAGCAATCACATAAACCAATTTTAATTGTATATTACAGCACTGACGATGGTCACTAAGTGACTGAATATCGATTTCGCTGACAATAAAATAACAAAATACGGCCAATGCTGATTTTCCTTCCAATTCTATCCACTAAATGGTCGTGGTGCACACAACACTCTATGGAGTCGCCAATCAATAAAGTGAAAGTAGTTCAGAATATGAATAGTGCGCAAGACGAATTTGCCTTGCCACCTGTGAATTTCTTGAAAGAAACAGGTGATCAAAGTGATGACAGAAGTATGCAGACTGAATCTTTAGCTAAATGTTCTGCTATAAATATATTTAGTTACAACAAATATCGCTGGTCGTCTAAGCCTTTTCCAATGATGGTCAATGTCATTTTTTTACATGTTAGATATAATTGGGGTGAATATATTTGTTCTACACAATTCCTACAAAGACAATACTCAGGTGAGTCGCCTTAATTTTTGGAAGATGCTTTTAAAGTCGTTGACGACACCACAGATAAAAAGCGAGTCATATACCTCGTAACCTTTCTGCATCCATTCACTAAGTTTTGGGTGTAGCACACTCAAGAATACAAATCGTCGTAGAACGACTGAAAAAAAAAAAAACGCACAACATGCACCACCTGTTACCAAAAATATAAGAGAAAGACACCTCATATTTTCCATTGTTACAAGAAGGCAATCTAACTTATATTCTCCAAAAAATTTCCAGCAAGTACAAAGGAAACCTCGGAGAAAAAACCTAAAAACCTAAAAAGTACTAGAGTAATTTTCATTTTTTCATGTTGTATGGGAGTTTATATTTTTATTATTACATTTATAATAAACGATAAAATTAGCAAAAAGTAAAATTTAAAATGCAGGGTGTTTGAGTTTTCGTAGCATTAACATTGTCACGAATTTTATGTTCATTTTGTTAGTTTTCTGTGTTAAACTGCGTTTTTGCGCAAAAATAAATTTTGAAATTTGAATATTTCTTTTTGGTGGTATTAATGTAAACTATTACCTAAAAAAACTAAACTGTTTCATTGAAATTTCTGAATGCAATTTTTATGGCTACCTAAATCTATTGAACCGCACCTGGGACAGAGGGACAAAAAAATTAACTGGGAAGCTAAGAGTTAAAGGAAGAACATTTAACTGGGTAAATGAAGCATCCTGACAGCTGCTCAATCACTAAACTTTTTTTTACAAAAAGTATGATTACGAACTTGTAGTTGTGATAATCGTCGAAGTCCGATTCACGAACGATGGCGGTTCGCCCAAGACGAGGCACGGACGGGAACTGCATTGGAGCCGGTTCCGTGTGTGTGAAATCTTATGGGACTTAACTGTGAAGATCATCAGTCCCTAAATTATCCTAAGGACAAACACACACACCCATGCCCGAGGGAGAGGACTCGAACCTCCGCCGGGACCAGCCGAACAGAGCCGGTTCCAATCAACAGTTGACGTATGTGCACACGTGTGCTTTGCGGTTGAAGAACGCGTGTATCCTGCAAATCTCCTCTCTCTCTCTCTCTCTCTCTCTCTCTCGCTTATGAAGAATTTGTCGCTTAACATCGCCATCAGCTATGATAACTAGCAACAAATGGAATAAAAAGATCACCCATTAACTATCTACATTTTATGCTCACACTGGCTGTGACACTCACGGCACAATGCTCACAACATCAATGAACGCACATTGGCTGTCGGAGAATGCATGACGTTGGTGCGCAGAACAAGCCTATACTCGACCGCCATCGTTCGTGTGTCCAGCTACAGCGATCATGTAGGACAAACTGGCGAATGTGGAAGGAAGCCTGAAACTGCGAAATTGCTGAAAGTAGTCAGAGCGCGACCGTGTTTATACCGAAAAAAGTCTGTCAATGGCCTACGAAAGAATCACAATATTCAATTTCGATGTACTAGTATACTTTTTCGATATCTGTTACAAACCTTAGTGTGTTTCTTTGCTTTCAAGAAAGGTTTTGTAAAAAAAATATTTTACAATAATAAGCGCCTTCGCTTACGTCATCTCCAGAATTCCCTTTAAAATTAAAAGGACCAGCTGCAACTAGTTCCTACGTCCTTAAAACAAACACATATATAGTCTTTGCATTAATCATCTATGGGTGACAGATCACCTCATGGAGAAGAAGTTTTACTTGAGACAAAATATTGACGCTTCCCTGCGAGGTTAGGCGTCCTTTAGTATTCGCCAGTCCTGGGACGCAGAGATTTCACCGAACAAGCAGAGCATACTGACCAGATGTCCCGCTTATTACCTATCCCAATAAACTGATGGACTGATTTCAAGAAGAAAACAGTAAGACTGAGTGTGCACAAGCAGAGAAAGATTTTTTTAGAAGCGAATCAATTTATCTTCAACTGTCTTTCATACGCACGTCGCAGAGTGCCACTGCCCTGCCGACTCTCAGGGGCGTAACCAATAGTAAAGAGACACCAAGCGTCGCCAGAAAGTCAGCGCGTCGCCAGGAAGTCAGCGAAGATTCTGTCTAACAAATATTGTTTTGATTACGTGATCTATGACCCCTAAACGTTTGACGTAAATACACACATCAAAAAAAGTTTTGCATCATCCCGGTTCCCAGAACTCCTGAAGATAGACGTTGACTGTGGATGTTGTATCACAGACACAGTCCCTTCCACTGTTCAGAGATGTGTCTAAACCCACCCTGTCCGCAGCTCGTGGTCGTGCGGTAGCGTTCTCGCTTCCCGCGCCCGGGTTCAATTCCCGGCGGGGTCAGGGATTTTCTCTGCCTCGTGATGACTGCGTGTTGTGTGATGTCCTTAGGTTAGTTAGGTTTAAGTAGTTCTAAGTTCTAGGGGACTGATGACCATAGATGTTAAGTCCCATAGTGCTCAGAGCCATTTGAACCATTTTGAACCCACCAACCACTCTGTGGGATCCACGCCATATCGCCGTTGAAGAGTGGGACAATCTGAATCAAGAGTGCCTTGATGTGCTTGTGGATAGTATACCACGACTAATACAAGCATGCATCAATGCAAGAGGACGTGCTACTGGGTATTACAGGTATCGGTGTGTACAGCAATCTGGACCTCCACCTCTCAAGGTCTCGCAGTATGGTGGTACAGCGCGCAATGTGTGGGTTTCATGAGCAATAAAAAGAGCGGAAATGGTGTTTATGTTGATCTCTATTCCAATTTTCTGCACAGGTCCCGGAAATCCCGAACCGAGGTGTTGCAATACTTTTTTTGATGTGTGTACTCTTTGGAATGCCCTATATATGCAGAGCAGATTGTTACATTACCAAGAAAAATTTCTCTGCGGATGTTGCTGACATCGACTTTCCCTAAAAATTACCGCTTTAATACAAAGTTCATCTCTCTCTCTCTCTCTCTCTCTCTCTCTCTCTCTCTCACACACACACACACACACACACACACACACAGAGAGAGAGAGAGAGAGAGAGAGAGAGAGGGCGGGGGAGGGGAGGGGAGGGGAGGGAGGGAGGGACTAACAATGAGGGTGAGCACGCTCTGTAGGTTTCTCAAGACAGGAGCGCAGCGGGCGCCTCGCCAGAGCACACTGCGAGGCCGTGGGTCGGCCAGAGGGTGCCGTCACACTAGAACCGCGCTCCCAGCCCACGCTAGAGCACGGCGGTCATCCTGGGCGTGCTCCAATGCGTGGGCTCAAATATGCGGATCTGACGCGGCTAGTGCGTCTCCTCACAGCCCTATCCTCGGCCTTTTACTTTATATAAAAAGAGAAAACAAGTAGTAGTTTACTGGGGAGTTAAATTTACTTCCGAGCAATCGACACCTCAAACTGAAAGCCATCACGTATCTGTCATGCGTATAGCTACGTCGGACATATGTTTATCATGCTTTGATTACAGACATCGAACGGTGTCACTCACCAACACACGAGCACGATACATCAGTGCGGCGCTGAATTCGTAAGCTGTCGAATCGAATGTAACGAATCGAAATATTTCTTATTAGGCAAATGTCTCTGGCGCACGGAGCAGGTTGGTTAGTTCATGATAAAAATGACGTAACACATGAAGTGATAGTTCAGAATGGAGAAAAAATAGTGGCAGAGAGTCAATTCAGGAAAGTATGATGCAGCCTAAATCAATATATGAAGGCAGTTTGGAAAGTTCGCGGAATTAACAACATATGTGCCAACTAGCGCAACTAGGTTCCCGTCCTTTATTAATAAACATGTGACGCGTCAGCGCTCTCAGTAGATAGCTGTGGTGTGGACGCCTCTGTAGTAGTGGTTCCCGTATAGTGATTAACTACATCCTTAGGAAAGGTATGAAAGCAAGGGAAATTCATATTGATTTCCAGAACACGTTTGGGGGAAAGGGGGGGGGGG
Organism: Schistocerca nitens; assembly: GCF_023898315.1. Taxonomy (NCBI): domain Eukaryota; kingdom Metazoa; phylum Arthropoda; class Insecta; order Orthoptera; family Acrididae; genus Schistocerca; species Schistocerca nitens. The sequence goes on along the minus strand of NC_064614.1, from coordinate 620,815,955 downwards.
GCTACTGGCAAGTGGACAAACGAGTTACTTGATGATCATCGTAGTGGTCGGCCAAGATGTGCCACTACCCCAGAAATTATTACGAAAGTACATAAAATGGACATGCGGGGTCTTCGACTGAAAGTGCGAGAAATTGCTGAAGCTGCAGGAATATCATATGAACGGGCATACGATATTTTCACAGCGTAGCTGCATACAAGAAAATAACCTTCCAGATGGGTGGCAGGAATGTTCAAACAATGATTGAGCCCGTTTCAGGCAAACCAACAAAATTTTTTGCGACAGTTTGTGACGAGAGGCGAAAACACTACTATATACCACAGACAAAACAACAGTCAAAGCAGAAGAAATGTGATTCACCACCACCAAAGAAAATACAGGTAAGACGGTTGGCCGGGTACGTTATGGAGTCAACTTCCCGAAATGCGAAAGGAATGCATCTGGTAAATTGTCTTCCCACTGGTCGAACAATTATGGAACAATACTAACCAATCCCCTGGATCGACTACAGAAAAAGGCAACACAGGCCAGTTTTGGCAAAGAAGAAAGTCATTTTTCGTCAAGACAGTGCACGCCCACACAAAGTGTCGATGGCATGGCAAAAATACGTAAACTAAGATACGAATTGTTGCCACACCCGCCTTATTCGCCTGATTTGACTTCATCGGATTTCCATTTCTTCCCAAAACTCAAAATTTTCTTCAGTGGAAAGATCCTCTCTTCATACGAACAAGTGACAACCGAAGTTGGTGGGTATTTTGCAGACCTGGAGGGATTTAATTTTATAGGTGACATCAAGGCACCGGAACATCGCTGGGTCGAGGCCATTAGCGTACAGGCAGACTACAGTACAAACTAAAGCTTCGTTGAGGTAACCGTCTTTTTCTATTCCAGTCCGAGAAGTTTTTAACCTACCCTCGTTCCAGAACGGTGATATGCAGTCCGCTCATCCTTAACACCGGTCCACTAACTCACTGTGACTACTCGCTCGGTTTGGTGGCGTTCAGCTCATGATTTGCATACTTCGTCCCGTATCGTCGCACATACACCAAACCTATTTGCAAAGCGCGCATTAAAAGAAGAAAAACATTTTACAGCGATTCGTCAGCTGCAGAGAGACGTTTGGGAAGGAGGACACGTGCCATCATCAATTACGCAAACACACAACACCGAACATCTCAAGCATTCATCAAGGCGCACACCCTAACCAATCGTTGAACTGTCGAGGAAAATATGCCATACGTACTTAAAGACAGCATGTCATGGCCGATCCGTTAGCCGTTCTACTCCTTAGAAGAGTGGGCGAGGAGGAGTGAGGAGGGGGAAGGGGGAGAGATGCTTCCTTCCACATTAAAATGCCACACTACAATACTAACTTATTTCCGTAAAAAAAAAATAATACATATTCTGAGCGCCACTAAGGAAGTGCCCTTAAAAGATTAAAAGGGAGCTGAGGAAATTCTGGGCAGATGCGATATTATGAGCCAGAGGTGAGAGGGAGGCAATTACCTGTCCGGATCGCGGTTTCGTTCAGTTGGCAGGTCGTCGAGGCGGCGGCGGCAGGCCGACAGGTGGTGGGTAGTGCCGGGGTGTCGTACCAGATAGTGCATTTACAGAATTCTGAAGGCCGTGTAAACGCGCCTCTGGCACGGGTCCCGGCACTGTGCCTACTCGCTCGCGCATGCCAGCCCAGCAGAACAGCAAACAGGACGGGACGGGACGGGGCGGGACACGACACGACACCACACCACACCACACACACGCATGCACGCACGCTAGCAGTTACAAGCTGTGCAAGCGCCACGGGGACAGCAGTCTGGACTATTCGCGCTGTGTGCAACCGGGGTAATGACCCTACGTGGCGTATCAACTCGACACATTTACAGTCGACCTTTCAAAGTGTGCGTCAGGCCGATTGTATTCGCATATTTTCACACGAATACTGTAAATGCATATAGGAAAAGAAGGTCGCGAGTCTTAAACCAGGAACTAGTGACAGTGGAGCCGATTTTTGCATCTTCGGGCTGTGTGCGCATAGTTGGTATGCTATCTGACTGTTCGTGATATTCTTTATCAGACCGGCAGCATCGAGTCATTCTTTCCGCGGAGATGCGAGACAAACATCGCAACGTGAGTCAAGTAACATACAGAACAGGTACGAGAGAAGCTCCAAGATACTTTTTAATTAACAACCTCTTAAGAAATACGTGACCCTGCATAACATCCCACTGAGGCCAACAGGGCTGCAAATCTATAAGCTCGATAAGCTGCTCTGAGAGATGAAAATAGTCGGTCCGTACTTTCATTACGTCGTAAGACGCAAAGCTTAATGATTGGATCTTGTCGTTACGTCAGGAGCTAAATAAGTGCGCACACTTGAGAACAGTTTGCCATAGTTGGGGAATGACACGGAAATGCTAGATCTGTGGCATGCACTTAAGAGTGTAAATACCGACGCAGAACAGGGTGAAAGCAAATTCAGTGAAGTACGACAAACTACACACTACAATAATTATAGCGATTAGAAGCAATTATCTATAAAGCCTTTAATTTTAACCAATTAGCTCGAAGTACGAAAGTAAGTATGGGTCTAGCAAAGGGAAAACGTCTTAAGAAGTTTTACCAACTGTCGCTTAAAACAAGGGGAACATACGTACGGCACAAGCAACATGCAGAGAGCAAGCAGGGAAACAGTTTGAAGTAACATGCAGATTCACAAGCTCAGCATTTGACTAAATAATAACATAGCTGCTTTTCCAGAAAGAATATGTTCAAGTAAGAAAAGAACGACACAGTAGTGAAGCAGAGACTGGTCTGACAGTAATTCAGTGCCATCTACAGCGAGTCTACTTCAAATACCTACTATTACACAACCATCAGCCAAAAAGCCTTTCATAAACTTTTTTTTCCCTTTACTGCGCTTTTGTCGTAAGCGCCCTAGTTCACAAAATGTATGTAGAGACGAAAACGGACTTATGGACTGGGATAATTTAGAACTCTGATAATTTGTTACACGAATAGGCTCAACAGAAATCGACGCTACTTTTATTTTTTTGGACAGTTGTTCACGGAGATGGTGTCCACTGCTGGGACTTACGAGCGAGCGCAGTCCTATGTGCTGCGTTTCTGCGGCAGTATGCAGAGCCGCAGCCGGTCACGTGGCTCGGAAAGACCAGCCAGGAGATGCCGGCTATTATGAGGCTTTACGACAGAACACTGCCATTCTGCACTTACGTAACACCAGTTTAAATAACGTCTAAGTGTGCCCTCTTCGCACTTCATGACTTACTTTTTGTCCTCGCCTCACGCAATCAGTGCCGTCCCTATAAACTGACACGCAATCAGTTCAGTTTATAAAGTAACATTACGAACTGGAAAATACGATCGATCTGAGGAAATAACTTTCCAAATAATTGTTCCGATGTGGAAATTAGCTCTAGATTAGCACTGATATATACCAGCCTATTAAAAGCGCACAAAGATGGGAAAGATTTAATTTAACAATGTAAAAACCCATGCAACGGGCAAGAACATACTTCTAAAAGTAATTAAGTCCGAATATGCTGAATGAGGTTTTTCAGATAATTTGGACACTCCGCCACTAATTTCTAACAAGCTGCGCAAAACTGGGGAGGAAACGAATCTGCGATAAAATGCAATATGTTACTTTGTGAACGACACATTGCCTTCCTATAATGAACAAGTCTTTAAACAAGTAATGAAGCACAGTCTCTCACAATACTGTTTCGCCTGCCGACAGACAGATAGCACCCTTCTAACGTTGCAACAAATATAGCGCGCTCCCAGTTGGCGGGCAACCAAGTGGCCGATCCTTCAGAACTGGGCCACCTCTTCGACACGGCTCTGCAGTACATCTTCACACGTACAAACTCACTTTGCACTAATACTTCTGCTGACTACACACGGCACTGAATGAGAGGTAGGCCAAAATTCTGTGCAGAAACGCGACGGAGATTTGCAGTTGGCGGTGCTACCATTGCTGCCGCCGCTGAAGGTCGGAGAAACCACGCGAGAGGGCAGCGGTGTCTCCTCGCCAGGCGTGCAGAGTTGAAATTCACGAAAACTCCGAACACGAACGGCGCTGCAGCACCCCCGGCGCCACCCGGCGGACGACCGCAGTAAGTGCGACGACGAGTGGCGCTTCTCTGCGGTCGTGGCGTCAACTACACTTAAGGCAGAGGCAGCGGCAGCGGGCGCAGTGCTGCCACGCTGCGGCTGTGTGCCCGCCTCCACTACGAAACGACTGCAGAATGCTGAGAAGCTGCGTGGGCACTGAGTGGAAATTGAAGCTTCGTTTTCTGTTCCATCCGCTCCCGCCTGGGCCCTGCGAGCAACTGGCCACTTGAGCCGAACGGCTCTCTCCGCTGCACGCGATCCCTAGCCAGGTTAATTAAAGCCGCAGCGGCTGCAGTGATGCAAGGGAGGGAGCGGGCGCGGCACAGTTGGCACGACTGCTAGCGCTATTCTCGCCGCTCAGTTCGCAGGCACGTGCTACCTGCAAAGCCTTCCGGGACTGTGTGCAATTTCAACACTACAAGATATCTAAAAGAAGTAGTACTTTTACATTTTCTGTTTCCATTTATGATTTGGCTGAAGGTATTAAGCAAGGCACATACATTACGTTTAGATTCGAAAAAAATGGTAGTCAATGAAGCTTGAGAAAATATTTATGATTGCCGTCCATGAATTCTGTGATACTAAAATGTAAGTAATTTGAATAGGAGAATAACGAGAGCGGTGCTACACAATGATTAATTACTTGGGCGCTGCGTCTGTTAGCTGAAGCAAAACATTTCACTTCTTATAAATATGATAATCAAAATGTGTCACCACTAGTTTTAGTTTTAAACGAAACCTACTGACGTTACCAGCCGCCACCAATGCTTCAGACGAACGGGGGGAGGGGGAGAGAGAAAGAGAGACGAGCTGCCAACTGAACATATAACATGCGTAACGAAGGTCTCGAACGTAAGTTAGCTTGACCAACATCACCCTCCATCTTTCTGGACACACACACACACACACACACACACACACACACACACACTATTTCTCTCGATGCAACTTGTACAATATGAAATTACAAAAACGGCGATATAAGAGCAGGAAAACTGTTCAAGGTTAAAACACCAACTACTTTTATAAAATATTTATTAGAAACCAGAAATTTAGAGCCTCATAAATTCTCTTCACTCTTCTATTACATGTGGGAATAGAAATTATTTAAAGTGATTTGTGGGCAAAGGAGGAGCATTTATATGAAATACTGAAAATGGCTGGTAATACACTAATCACGATGGTCCTAACAAATGGTTTCTGAAGTGTCTGACGTGGATAAAAATTTATGTTAGTATTATCTGCATATTATTTTACAAATCGACAACGATATACCACATAAAGCACTTTTCTTCTATACAGGCACAAGCGACAACGCTAAGCTGAGAGGCCGCCAGATGTGCCCCAGTACACAATCAGTATGCAGGGCGTATCTCAATTGGTAGCGACAACTGATCTGGATGAAAGTATACGATAACGGAATTATAAAAGTTGTTGTAAACATAGGTCCACGACGAACCGTATGAGAGATAACAGGGAATGTGTGGTTACGAACTGTCACAGCTTCAGTATCGATTATTATCCTAATTAGTGCAAATGTATTTGAAACGTAGTCTTTTCGATTAACTCCCTTTCTAATTGGCTTTCAGTTTCACTGAAGGCCTACCTAAATAAGAAATGCAACACTCAGCATGTTACACGTTACTGCTTAGAGGTGAGTTTACTCCAAGTGTACAATAAAACTTAAGCAGTTAAATAGTGCTCTATATTTAACACATCAACGTAAAATAATATATTTTTTTGTATTTCCTTACCACTTTTTGCGATGGAAACAATTTGTAATTTGCAGAATAAAAAGTCCCGTTACTGAAGTAAAAGTAACTAATATTATTTTCAAACTTCTGCTCACTTTAATGGCTAGCACATTATTATTAAAGCTACAACAATAGAATAGGTAGCATTCTTTTTTATTTCACTAAAAGCGTCTAAAGATATCAGAAATTGCCTTCAGTTTAAATGAACTGTCTTTTATTATACAGCAGTGTAACAAGAGTCACAAATTTTATTGCATACGAACGTAAAGCTTTTACCAGATGCCCTAGGAGAGGCGCCAAATGGTACGTCGCTTGTGTGGAGGCGAACCAGCCCTGGCAACTATTTAATACAAGTGAAAGACGTCTAAATCACAAGTGCTTAAGATTTTCAAATGAGCGTCAGTTGAACGATGGCTGGAGACTAGCTACATTACAGTCCTTGACATCGCCCAATTACAGCAGGTTTCATTTCTTCACATTTATTTTTTTTCTCCTCCGATTTGCGGTCGTATATTGTATGGGTGGTAACTGATCGCATTTGTACCACTATGGTTCTAAAAGAAGGAAATGAAAACTACCGCAAGTCTTCCAGATGTGTACATCTTTACGACGCTGAACACACTGTTAGGTGTTGTGTGCCTTCCCCCTCGATCACCGTCTGAATATACAGCGTGTTTCACTGTTTTACATGATTTAAAAAACCTCCAAAAAATTTCCCATGTTAAGGGAGAAAGAGAAATACATTTATTACACGTTACACATTGTCAGTGAATAGTGTACAAAGCCACAGTCCATTTGCAACGAGCGTAGAACATACACACAAGACAAACTTAAACCTTTAGATCTCCCAACGGTTTCATAACTTTTATCAGTGTTTCCCGCAAGTATATTGTTCTGTGTGTCAAGGTCATCACGAAGAATATTCTTTGTATTGTGTGATATGGTATATAACAAGATAACATCTCACAAATGAGAGAACGGCTGTCCGTGAGAAAGACTTGTGTGCATACAAGACTGGGTTACTGCAGGAAATTTGAGAGTATCCATGAAGCACGAAACAACCACGAGCCAAATAATTATTCTCAGTTTTGGACAAACTAATGGCGATATTCCAGAGACATAAGACGATTCTTCCAAAGACACTATGCAGTGACAAGAAAAATGACTTATGTCGTATCAGTCAGACATGAATTTGTGCTCCATTTTATGAATGGCAGACAGATATATGAAATGTATTACAGAGGTAGATAAAGACATTTAACAAATTAGCGTTATCTGCGACAAATACTTTACATGGTATTAAAAAAAAATCTAGTAATGTCTATAACGAGCTGCGACATAGTGACAGCAAAAATAGACAGTGATCTAGGAACATATGTATATATTTATTTCAGTCACGAATCACAAAATGTTTATACCAGATTATTAATTTCAGTCAGTAATGGCCGTCATCAGCCCTGAAAAAACATGTGCGCACGCAGGTCTGAAGGTAGGCAATACTGACGGAAATTAATATTCTGCTATAAAAAATTTCTGATCCGTATCTAGAATAAATATATGAAGTAAAGTTTAAAGCATTATCTGCAATAGGAGGCTTCGATTTCGTTGGTTGTGGTTTGAATAAGTTTCCAACAGCACACTTCTTTGATGCCTTGATCAAAATCATGCTGCTAGTCAGAGAAAATACATGTACTCACAGACAACACATGTAATCAGCATCTCGTGATCACGAATGTGAAAAGCTTCGGCTACTGTCATATACGCCTATATAGTAAGGATCCGAAATTGCGGCATAATTTTTTTCGGAATCTGTACTCTCGACTCTGGAAACTAACTAATGGCAGTTGCATGAATCCTCTGAAATTGGCTCGTTTTCCAAGAAGTGCTGTTCGGAAAGCTAATAAATCTCGTTTGGTGTCTTGTCTACTTGTTACGGTAACATTAACAGTATCATACTGAACATCCATATTTTTATACAATAAAGAAGTAGTGTCGTCGCCGTCCTTAAAGTACGTGAGAGAAAGAATTCTGTGAACTAGCAAGCTCTCTCTTAACTTCATTTCTCATTTGCACTTTTGCCATCGTGTGCTGACGGTGGTGCTCGTATATCAGATTGTGACTGAGCGTGCACCATAGATATTTCTGAATCAGTTTGCAATATAGTGTATCAGGTAACGCTGTAAGCTGTAAATCTGCTGGGGCCTTCCACGTGTACGTAGGTGACGTTCAACCAACCGTAAGTTTATACAGTGGTCAAAATGGAGGCTAATAATGGTGCAAGACTGAAGAGACGGATGAAGAACATGCTGCAAAGCTATATCCTCGTATCTACACAGTCCAGCCACAGGAATGTGCCCACCTGTCAAACGCCTGAAAATCATCTTCAGCAGCGCGGAATGTTGCAGCACGTGCAGGAGGAGAGTCAATCAGGTTCTGGAAGGTACCGATAAGGATGTGGAGCCATGCCGACTCTAATGCCGTGACCAGCTGCGGTAGGTTTCTCGGTTTAGGACCCAATGTCGCGTACGGTCCGATCGAGTTCATATTCTCGGCTGGGTTTAAATCAGGGGAGTTTCATGGCCAGTGGAGTACGGAAAACTCGTTCTGTGCTCTTCGAACCACGCACGTACTCTGCGAGCTGTGTGACACGTTGCATTGTCCTGCTGGTAGACGCCATCGCGTAGAGGAGAAAAAAAATTGCATGCAGATATGGACGCGGTTCCCAAGGATAGATGCATATTTGTGTTGCTCCATTGTGCCTTTCAGAAATGCGATAACACCCACGAAATTCCACGAAAACGTTACCCAACCGTAACAATTCCTCATCCGGCTTCGACTCTTCCGACAACTGTTGCAGTGCGTTCGCTTTCACACGTTTCCCGCTGTTCGATGGAGCGTAACACGTGCTTTATGTGAAATGGCCTTCTGTCGTCACTCAGTGGACGTCCAGTCGCATGCAAATTCCAGCTTCGTCGCCGATTAACAGCAGTCAGCATGAATGCACGAACCAGGCGTCTGTTGCGGAGGCCCACACGCAGCACCGTTCACTGAACGGTCGTTGAGAAGACACTGTTGGTAGCCCCTTGGTTCATGTGGATGTTCAGTTATTCAACAGTTGCACTTCTGTTCGCCCGCACACTTCTCAGCAGCCGTCGCTCATCCCTGTCACATATGGCCCGAGGTGCACCACAGTTGACTCTCGCCGGTTTCCGATAGCGGCATTTTGCCATGCAAGGCGTACTTTGTACGCCTCCGTAGCGCAGCGATAGCGTTTTACCGCCTACCAGTCAAGGGCCGGCAGGGGACTGGGTGTTGTTTGTCCATCATCGTTTTCATCATCATTGACACCCAAGTCGCCGAAGTGGCGTCAACTAAAAAGACTTGCAATACGGCAGCCGAACCCCGAAGGGAATACCCCGGCCAATAAATGCCATACGGTCACTTCATTTTTACGGCGTACCGGTACTTTGATCACGCCGACAAGCGAACCCGAAAGCCAATGATCATGTTTTTTGGACGTCACATAAATCACAACGACTGCAACGTTTTCCCTTCCATCTCGCTTTATATACCCTCCACTGCTAGTGCTGCCACCTGCGCCTGTCAGTGGTTATTACACATTGGCGCCTAACATAAGCGGCGGTCACATTAATGTGGCTGGACCGTGTAAACGGTACGACAGCAGTTACACCTTACCTCAAAATTACGAATGAATTGAGCGTATGGCTCTGTGTTTAAGAAGGAATGTTAAACGTATGTAATTGAATGGCAGTTGATCAAAGACTATAATCTGCTGACTGAAGTCTTCAATGTCTTTTTTTCCGTTATTCACTTGTGGCGTGGACCTCCGTTTACCTTGCGGTTGGTGCGTAGTGGGCTGGGCTGAGCTGTCCGTGCTGTCTCGGAGCTGAGATACCACCAGCTGTGTTCACTCTGCCAACACCCGAGTGAACTCAGAGTGGCTCCCCGCTCCTCGACAGCCAGTCGCGACCACTTGTTGCGGCCCATTCACGGCTCGTCCTCTTCCTCTTCTGCTTCCCTTTCCTTTCCTTTCCCGCCACCGCCGACTTCTCGCGCTGCAGGTGGTCGCTCAGTCAGGATTGCTGGACAGGCGTGGCGTGGCGACTGCAGCCGATGCCGGAGGAACGCCGCTCCGACTGCACAACTGCCGATGTACAGTGTTCGCGCACAACCAACACCTCCTGTCAACGAAGCTAAATTTTGCACACAAACAATGCTACGTTTCTCTTCTCCCTAACACGACAAACACGCCCAAGACTAATTAATAATATACAACGAAATGCTACCGTTGAAGATAGTTGACCTTTATTTCCTTTTCCTGCGTCACTGCACGTCACACTGATATGAAGTAATTTGCGATAAAAACCAAGCTGTTCCTCAGACATCCACTGGGGGATCGCCATTTTCAGATTGCCTCAGGTGGGCTACGGCGAAGCTGTAAGAATGACAGCTCAATAGAGAGCAGAAAGATAATATCAAGCAAGATATGCGGATAGATAAGCAAGTGCCTCTATGTCAATAACAATACGGAAAAGGTGCTTCAACGGTTTCAATGTTTCGAACGGTTGCCCGAATCAATGAACAGCACCTGCGGGTTCAGAATAATATTGACGAAGATTTCCACCCCGCACCTATCTCGAAACAGTAGAAACGTTAGTAAAAGCGATCATAAAACAATGATTAAATGTACTCTACTAACAAGCTCAAGTGCCTGTCCCGTTACATAAAGAGGGATTAAAGGAACAGTAGATCGCCGTAACAAAAAAAAATAACGTATCGGTTGGTAAAGGAATTCCAAAGAATGGTTTGTCACGCTCCTGAGGGTTGCGAATGGCCACGAGGCACGAGAGAAGGAATGGCGAGGTCGAGATCGAAACTGACACATGCGAATAGAGTGTTACATAAAAACTTAAAAATGTGCTTAACAAACAGGACCGGACCTCTGCGTAGTCTTTCACTATCGCTGAATGATACCAGTTGGTTATGAAGGAAATCAGTCACCACCAATCCGCTCAAAAGAGATTAAGCACTTGTTTGTTGAAGAAACTATCCCAGTACTCGTCGGAAGAAAACGCTAAATGGACACCGCCTTGTGCGGATTTGGGACGTTCTCCTGCCAGTGACTTTATTACGCCACCTCGGCCAGTTTACTGATTCTGTAACATACTTGAAATTCGCAGGGTTACCAACTGGTAAACGCAAAATACTTGCAACCCTTGTTTCATATAATATTTGTCCTATGGCGCTAATTATGCTGAAAGAAGTGTTTGTTGTTGGTATATTAAGTACCATAAACTGCAGATATAATTTAATCAGATCATGATTTTGAGACGACATGCAGTGGATGCAGTTAACGAACTATTTCGGTATCCGTGCTGAGCAGTTAGTCGGAGACTGAATTGCGATGTCCGGTAGTTCGAAAAACACACACACACACACACACACACACACACACACCACCTTACCGATGCTGCTAGTTATTATTCGGTTCGTTACCTGTCTACGGAGCACGTAGTATTCCCAGTAATGACTTGTCAATTCCAGATGCGTCACGAAAAGTTGGTTTGCGACAGAAGTCTATGACGAACCTAAAAATTCGTGTCATGGGATTTGGTTAAAAGATTTGGAATTGCTTTAAGATATTGTGGTAATGGACGAGTCTTTATTTCAAGGACGAAGGTCGGCGACACCGCACATTAATAACGTTTCTAGTGCATTTTACTTGCAATGCTACCGAAATTGAACACACGTTTTTATGTAATGAAATGAAATGCATCTATCATCACCAGACACAAAATACGCATGTATTGAATTTTGGATAAGCAGAAATGTTAATCTAGAATTCTAACCAACGCTTGTAAAATATGACAATCATATAAAGAACTAAGTTATTTGCTAAAACAGTACAGCGACGTGTTGGTATATTTGGCATTGTGACTCGCAGTCGCGAATATACAGCTGGTTTTATCTGGCATCAGATGAGTTAAATGAGCGATTATAGGAATGATGCATTGCCCCTTAAATGTTTAAAACAACAGCTGATGGTTAGCGACACGCTGGCTATGCCACAGAAAGTGAGTGATAGTTGAGCTGCTGTTCGCCAGATGGAGGACGCGGCGCACTCATGAGTTTCTGCCGCTGCTCTAGAGATGTCGCGGCGAGTACAATCAATAGCCAGCTAACTATCGAGCGGTTTGCACTGTTCTGAGAAAGTGTTCCACACAGTTTCCCACCTTTGGACAGTAATTACATGTGCGTCCAATACCGTTCGGCACGAAGGTTTCAAAAAGGTCACCGTGGCTACTGTACTGGGGCTGTACTTTCACACACACTGAAGCAGTTTCAACAAATTGCGTCATGTTAAATGCAACGGAACAGGTAACTTAACAAATTGATGCGTACGAAAGTGCCTCACTTGTTAGTGAAAATGAGCTCTAAGATAGTGAAGCAAAATCTGCGCAGATCTCACTCATGTGGGCACGCACACCAGTTTCCTTTTGTAATATATGTACTTTCAACTACGAAATCAACTGATTAACAGAATTAGTACTGCTTCGATTTACGGACAACCAATGCGCGATTTTCGCTGTTTTCAAGCACCGTTACTAAGCAGTTTTGTTAATGTTATTCTTAAGTTTGACGAACTGGTGTAACATTATGAAAAATATTGCGCACTTAACGCTGCATAAACTGCTCTTCAAATGTGTTTAGCTGGTGAAATTACTGCCAAAGTTCAATAGAAGTTCAATTATGCATTTCCAGAGTAACGCAGGGCGAAAGCTAATATTTTGATGAACTTCGTACAGCGTTTTGAAAGATAAGGGCTAGCAATGTGAATCCAAAAAGTGTTCCTCCGTAATTACTGTATTATTCCTACATTATGAAGAGAAAGACACAATAACTGATTATCTCGAAGCAAAAAGGAAGATCGACCAGTGCGAAATTGTATCTATGAACGAGTATACCAACAGCATGTGTTGCCCGCTTGCTTAGACCGCTTCCTCCACCGGCCAGAGCGCGAGTGCTGATGTTATTTCCTGTTTGCTTCTGTTCTATTGCAAACATCTGACCGTGGCTACTACAAGACGAGTGACAGTGACTCATGCGACCTGTGGCCTGCTGTACCGGTCTGCTGTGATTCACCTGTGCTCTAGTCTCTCCCCTCCCCCTCCCTCCCGCCGGCGCAGAGGCAGCTCATCACAATCACATGGTATACCTTTACCCTTATCTCCGTCACAATAACTTTTGAAATATGTTGGAATACCTGAGAAATATTGTACACTCTGTGAGCAGTATTGGCAATATTGACAGTAATGACAGCCCTCTGCCACGCACTTCACGGTGGTTTGCAGACTATGGATTAGGTGGAGATATCCTTGCCGGTCGCTAAGGTCTCTGGGCTGTTGTGTTCGCTTTTGTATTATCTACTAAAATGATTTCACTACAGGAAGACAGCTCATATCAGAGCCGGAAATTTGAGAACGATTGTTATGAGTGGTATCCTACAGCTACGCGAATAAATTTTTTTAATCTTCAAGAACAAATTTCAGGTACTTTTACGCTCTTATTTCCCATCCACTTTTTTTTTCCTTGTGCTTGCAATAAGTAGAGCAATCACCGCAGACCAGCATCTTGATCGTATCGTAAAGCATTTCGATCCAGACTACGCAATATTATTCAGCATTCGAGGGACAACATCAATAATACTATACAATGTTACTGAACAATAATATTCACCGTATGAAGGCAGCTTAAGATTTTATACAGCTCAGGATAGATTACTTTCACGTTTGCATGCTAAGAACAAAGCGGTGCCTTTGGCCGGTTCGTGTTCAACGGACAAACACTGACTGGCCGAGCAATAATGAGAACGTGGCATACAGAGTAGCGCAACTAGGCGTTTATGAAATATTTGTTTATGCCCAAAAACCAGTTTTCGAGCCATTTCAGGCCCATTCGCAGATTGGGCATGCCGAAACTACATATTTATTTGTTCTGCATGCCCCATCTGAAAATGAAGTGGCCTGAGAAAGCTCGGAAATTTTTTTACGAAAATCAGTAAATATTTCGTAAGTGACTGGTCGCAGTTATCTATATTGTCAATTCCAATAATATACAGTCAAGTGGTCTGCAATATCTGTAATGGTTAAGCTTCACCCGGTATGAATGTGCGTATGTAGACACACAATTAATGAAGGAGCGGCATGAACCAGGATGAAATCAGTAATATGATCTACACACCTTACAACTGGCGATCTGTTTCCTCCGAGCTCTTTAGATACACCTCATGCCATATTGAATATTGTAATATAATTACTCGTTCTTAACGCAGCAGCATTTTGTTCAAAAACCTGGAGTGAATGATATTACTGTTGGTATAATTATTGTGATTCAAATGTTATTCGGTCACCGATAGGGAGATTGAGCGTTCAAGACTCGACAGCATGTCGAGTAATAAAAAAACTTGGTCCACAGATTAGGCACCAAACACATGATATTGCTTTTGATTATAGTTTTTGTCACAAAAAGTTGATGCAGATAATCGTTCATTCCATTATACGATTTATCTGATACATTTTAACTGTCTCTGAAGATCAATTTCATACGGATGCGAATTTAAAAACATTTTGATGCTTAGTTACGGAATATTTGACACAGCACGTAACTGTACCGCAAAGAATGCCATTTAGCGTGTCACAAACGGAAGTTTGCCGTTTTAGGAAACATGAGTCTCATTCGGAAACAGGTGAGTCTCATTCGGAAACAGGTGGTTACCTTTGCCACTCGAGTCCATGTTCAGTAGATGTTCAGATGGATGTTAAATGCCAAAGAGCGATCGTTTGGTCTCGCAGAATTCTTATCTGCTGTTCACCGGTGTCAGGAGCAATTTAAAAAAGGCCCCCCGATGAAAAAAGAGCGCCATCAGAATACTTTATACAAGTCCTGTGTCCCGGGCTAGTTAGGCAATTGTAGATATATGATATCACCTCGGGCTCAGAGTGAGCTTTCGTGCAGACAAAACATAAGCTGAATGTAATATCTTAAAATTATTAAACGCAATGTTGTCAGAAATAGTTGCTGGATTATATTATTCGCCCGCAAATTTAATCGGCTTACAAGATTTCTTCTCAGTACTGAAATATTTCAACCATTTCTTTTTAAAGCTGTTTTCCTCTGTCTTGTAATTATTTTCTTCTTTCTTCCATGCCACGCTATGTTGTGTGGCGCAGTCATAGACTGAATGAAATGGACTGGTAATTTCAAGAAATTAAGCAAGACCAGTAAAAATCCTAATTCAGTACGGTATATGTGGTGTATTGGAAAAGAGCAATACCCATAGGCCAGTGTTGTAGAGAGAAGTGCTGTTACGAATACGGTCGTGTGCAGCGCTAAAAAACAAGAGGCACGTTCATGTCAATGTGGAATTTCCGTACTTCCCGCCTTGTCGGTCATAAACTCGCGACTAGTTACTACACGGGTGTGTACTGTCAACGTCTTTACAACAGAAAATGAAGTTACATAGGGGTAAAAATGTTTAAGTTAAAACCATGCAAGCAGAACACATATTGTTTACGTAGCTCTGGAAGACTTTATTCCAAGGGACAATATGCGAGGATCCTCAGAGAAAGCGTATAGTTTGCGCACTAACAGTACCCCTGTGAGTAACTCGCAATCTGGACCGTTCTATTTGTCGTTGCTGTTAGGCGTGCATGCCGACGACGACGGAGCGCGAAGGCCAACCGACATGCAACGCAGCCAAGATTCACCGTTCAATTAAACCAAGAAACGAATCAGACACGCGCTTACAACATTTCAGCTAACCCTGTGGCGCACTGACTAGTGAGATACGCCAAGGTACAAGGCTGATACCAGAAACTTTGCTAACGATTTAGCATGAACGCAGATGACTAGTATTGCCCTATAGTTTCGTACCTAGCGCGTACGGACAGGCGACGTGAAAAAGGTGACTGCTTTTCCTGCCGAATAGAACGAATAATTTCTGCGACATTCCTTGGAGAAAAACAATGTGGCGGGGTCAGCACTATGGTCACTGAAATATTTTTGTGGTATTCTCCAGGACAATTAACATCATCCTCATCATTTAAGACTGATTATGCCTTTCAGCGTTCAGTCTGGAGCATAGCCCCCTTATAAAATTCCTCCATGATCCCCTATTCAGTGCTAACATTGGTGCCTCTTCTGATGTTAAACCTGTTACTTCAAAATCATTCTTAACCGAATCCAGGTACCTTCTCCTTGGTCTGCCCCGACTCCTCCTACCCTCTACTGCTGAACCCATGAGTCTCTTGGGTAACCTTGCTTCTCCCATGCGTGTAACATGACCCCACCATCTAAGCCTGTTCGCCCTGACTGCTACGTCTATAGAGTTCATTCCCAGTTTTTCTTTGATTTCCTCATTGTGGACACCCTCCTGCCATTGTTCCCATCTACTAGTACCTGCAATCATCCTAGCTACTTTCATATCCGTAACCTCAACCTTGTTGATAAGGTAACCTGAATCCACCCAGCTTAGTCTTGGTACTGACTTCCTTCTTGCATTAGCTTTGCTACACCTCGCTTCCAATTCTTTCACTATGTTGCCATCCTGTGAGAATATGCATCCTAAGTACTTGAAACCGTCCACCTGTTCTAACTTTGTTCCTCCTATTTGGCACTCAATCCGTCTATATTTCTTTCCCACTGACATTACTTTCGTTTTGGAGATGCTAATCTTCATACCACAGTCCTTACATTTCTGATCTAGCTCTGAAATATTACTTTGCAAACTTTCAACCGAATCTGCCATCACAACTAAGTCATCCGCATATGCAAGACTGCTTATTTTGTGTTCACATATCTTAATATCACCCAGCCAGTCTATTGTTTTCAACATATGATCCATAAATAATATGAACAACAGTGGAGACAGGTTGCAGCCTTGTCTTACCCCTGAAATTACTCAGAACCATGAACTCAATTTACCGTCAACTCTAACTGCTGCTTGACTATCCATGTAAAGACCTTTAATTGCTTGCAAAAGATTGCCTCCTATTCCATAATCTCGTAGACCAGACAATAAGTTCCTCCCAGGAACCCGGTCATATGCCTTTTCTAGATCTATAAAGCATAGATACAATTCCCTGTTCCACTCGTAACACTTCTCCATTATTTGCCGCAAGCTAAAGATCTGGTCCTAACAACCTCTAAGAGGCCTAAACCCACACTGATTTTCATCCAATTGGTCCTCAACTTATACTCGCACTTTCTTTTCAACAATACCTGAGAAGATTTTACCCACAACGCTGATTAAAGAGATACCTCTGTAGTTGTTACAATCTTTTCTGTTTCCATGTTTAAAGATTGGTGTGATTACTGATTTTGTCCAGTCTGATGGAACTTGTCCCGACTCCCAGGCCATTTCAATTATCCTGTGTAGCCATTTAAGACCTGACATTCCACTGTATTTGACGAGTTCCGACTTAATTTCATCCACCCAAGCCGATTTATTGCACTGCAATCTATTGACCATTTTCTCCACTTCCTCAAATGTGATCCTATTTCCATCATCATTCCTATCCCATTCTACCTCGAAATCTGAAACATTACTGATCGTATTTTCACCTACATTGAGCAACTCTTCAAAATATTCCCTCCATCTGCCCAAGGCATCCACAGGATTCACCAGTAGTTTTCCTGACCTGTCCAAAATACTTGTCATTTCCTTCTTACCTCCCTTTCGAAGACTGCTAATTACACTCCAGAATGGTTTTCCAGCAGCTTGACCCATAGTCTCCAACCTAACAATTAACCCATGTCAAAAATCTATCCTCGAAGATAACGACCACCTGAAAATTATGATTCACTCCCATGTGAAGGGTGGGAATGGCACAGGCAAGACTTTTATAGCCCCTCCCAAGTTCCTGTAGCGCACGTAAATCGTGTGCTTCTGGATCCGCATCGATTCCTCGCCCAGGTGCTTCGGCAGCTGTGCGAAGTGCTGCAAATAGCATAACTTCACATAACCGTGGAGAGGGATAATCATCTGGTTGAATCACACAAGCCGGCCGAAGTGGCCGTGCGGTTAAAGGCGCTGCAGTCTGGAACCGCAAGACCGCTACGGTCGCAGGTTCGAATCCTGCCTCGGGCATGGCTGTTTGTGATGTCCTTAGGTTAGTTAGGTTTAACTAGTTCTAAGTTCTAGGGGACTAATAACCTCAGCAGTTGAGTCCCATAGTGCTCAGAGCCATTTGAATCACACAAGCTCGTCTATCCACTGCCTGTGCTGCACACGACAGTTATCTGAGCACTACCAGATGGTCAGAATAACGTGATCCGTGAGTGTAGGTAAATTGTAGATTT
This sequence comes from Schistocerca nitens, assembly GCF_023898315.1. NCBI lineage: Eukaryota > Metazoa > Arthropoda > Insecta > Orthoptera > Acrididae > Schistocerca > Schistocerca nitens. The sequence continues at coordinate 620,797,683 of NC_064614.1, read as the reverse complement.
TGGGCGGGACACTGGAGATATAATTTTCAAAGTAGAGGTCAAAGACCAATAAACTGGATGTCGATTCCATTGTTAAACTGAGGTTAAAATAACTTCTGTGACTGGCGAACGTGAGTAGTGGCGGCGTGATAACCTCCCCCAACCCCACACAACACACACAAAGCTCTGCAGGTGGCTACAGTTTTCAGGCAGCACAGCGCCTGCGCTCAGCCTCGTACCTCTGCTAGGAGGTCAGCAGACTGTACTCATGTTTCAGACTGTGCCTTCACCGTTACGTAAGATAATTACACTACTTGGCTCATGATATAGGCACAATTCTGTGCGTATTTATTACGGAGACAGTTGGCAGTATCACTTGATCATGTTCACTGAAAAAAACCGGTCCTGCATGACATATGTACATTAATAGAACTGTGGTGGTTCTGGTCAATATTAAGAAGAATAAACTGTGGAGCTCAAGATACTCAAGATTATTTTAAAGCATTTTCATTATCCCATATGGCTTTAACAGGCACTTAACTGACTGCTCAGACTATACTGCATTGTTCTTGTTATTTTATTTCAAGTTATCAATTTCGGGTAAACTTGTCCCACCATTAGACGTACCTATAAATTCAGGTACATAGAGTTTACAGTGGTGGGTGGGGAGGGGCAGGGGTTTCCAAAGCACCCCTGAGCAACGTCGATACGTGACGGAACGTCCCATCGCTCGGATGTAGGCCTCAGCCACTTTTGACATACCACCAGTAAGATTATAAACCAGGGCTTAACAACTGGCCGGTTTTGAGCGCGAGTACTCGCGTCTGCTCAGGCACCTGCTCCCGAGCAGCTGCAAGGTCGCGGAGTACGGTGGGAGGGGAGGGAGGGGAAATGCGCGCGCACGTTTGAATAGGGCCGCAGCGTGCCTATTGAATTCGCGCCGACTGTGTAACGTTTAAAGTACTACGATCAGCTCTTAACAGTCACTTCGCTGGTTAAGAATCATGTGAAGTCGCCGTTGTGTAACCCCAACCATGCTTTCGCAGTTCAACCCCCATTGGGAGGAATTTTATCTGTTTACTGAAAAAGATGGTGTTGCAAAATGTTTAGTATGTCACAAAACGGTGAATTCTTTTACGAAATTTAATTTGTCGTACCACGCGAAAGACTACGGACGTGGAAAATGTGATTGACCAGATCGCGCACAGGAAGTTATTAAACATAAAAGGAAGCTATCCGAAGAAGATCTGGACGACGAAGAAAAATCAACTGAGGCAGCTCTCAGAGTGGGTTACAAAATTGCTTTGCTTTTAGCAAAATCCCTGCGCCCCTTAACTGATGGCGATTTAATAAAAGAATGTTTGGTAGTTGCAGCGGAACATTTGTGTCCATCTCAAGTTGAACAGTTTCGGATTTTGCCATTATCTAACATGAACATTATGCGTCGCATACAGGACATGGCAGACGACGTCCAGAGCCAGCTTGCAAATATCTGTTAAGATTTTATGGCGTATTCTCTAGCTCTGGACGAAAGTGTTGATATCACTGGAACAGCGCAGCTTGCCATATTTATTAGAGGTGTTAACAGAGACCTTCAGGTGAGGGAGGAGCTCCTCGATGTAGTAGCCATGAAGAACACTACAACCGGTGATATTTTAAGTAGTGTTGAAGAAAGTTTATTTGTTTCATTTGTCGCAGTAATAATTCGTGAGTGATATCCCTGCAGCTGGCCGCGGATTTACATCGACTGGCGGCAGCTGTTGTGTACCCCACGTGACTCTCCCCACTCTCCGCTCTGGTCCGGTAGTGGGGGTAGCGTGCTCGCGCTGCTCCGTGCTCGCGCCTTGCTGCTCACAGCTTGCTCCGCGAGCACGTATGTTGTGAAGCCCTGTTATAAACCAATTGTCTAAGTGTAAACACCGCTGGTTTCCACTGATCCCTCATATGTTCGATCTGGTTCATGTCTGAGGAATAGGCAGGGCACTCCATTCTTCTGATCGTAACATGCTGCAGCAACTTGTTCAACAAATCAGCATCGATGAGGACGCGAGCTATAATCCAACGAAGATGAAACTGTCACTAAAACGTTGGCGTTAGGGCCACACTGTAGACTGCAGAATCTCGTCCCTCCACCGTAAGGCAGCGAGATTGGTTCAAATAGTTCTGACCACTATGGGACTTAACATCTGAGATCAGTCCCCAAGAACTGAGAACTACTTAAACCTAACTAACCTAAGGACATCACACACATCCATGCCCAAGGCAGGATTCGAACCTGCGACTGTAGCGGTCGCGCGGTTCCAGGCTGAAGCGCCTAGAACCGCTCGGCCACACAGGCCAGCGCAATGAGATTGTCGTTAACAACGAGACGTGTACGATGGCCTAATGTAAGGCCACCACAGATATCGCTCCACCACCACTAACTTGTTGCACGGGGGGGGGGGGGGGAAGACTTTGTTGGAGGCCTTCGGTATAATACGGTTGGCTCCAACATAGTTGTCTGCAATAATAATGGTACAAATAGATCAGAGTTTCGGCAGTAAACAACAACCGACGCCAATCGTTGGCCATCTGCAACGGCGTCCGTTGTGTTGTCGTGTACGATTTGGTACTCGTCATGGTTGTCGGGAATGGAGATCCGCTTCGTGCAATCGTCTGTTAGCAGTTTGATGCAATACGCGACGTCCTGTAGTGTCTTCGAAAGCTGAATTCAGCTCTGGGGCATTCAGGCCACGGATCCTTTGAGTCAAAAGTAGCGGATATCGATCATCACGTATACCTGTCGATGTCCGCGTCCCATCGCTTTGACACCGGTGCATATGCCGAGTAGCTTGCCTGTTTGACAAGCCTTCTGGGCGTAGCGTGATTATGCGGACCCGATCACTGGTCGTTATTGTCCTGATTTAGGTTTTCCGTGATTTCCCTAAATCGCTCCAGGCAAATGCCGGGATGGTTCCTTTGAAAAGGGCACGGCCGACTTCCTTCCCCATCCTTCCCTAATCCGATGAGACTGATGGCCTCGCTGTCTGGTCTCCTTCCCCCAACAACCCAACCCTCCTTCGTGGCATGACGGATGTTCACTTTACTGTTCCACACATTTCTCTCTTACGTCGCTACTGGTGCTTTACTGTCGACTGAAATGCTGCAATCCATCTGAGTGCGGGGTTCTATCCCTAGTTAGCGCTCTGGCAACTGTGTTCATTCGTGTTTACTAACAACGTCAGCGATGACCACCCGATAGGTACAGGAACAATCACAATAGCAACACACTTGCACAACATGTAGGGGTGATGCAAAACTTTTGTTAACGTGTGTACACCAATCGCTTGATATCATTGAGTTTTCAGGCGCGTCTGATGACGAGACAGGATTTGTCGAAGCCGATAGCGTGAAATAAATACAGTGCAGTCTGAGTTATCAGTTACGTCAGAAAACAGATATTTCAATCGCTCGTTCTTGCCCACATGCCTGGAGGCCCTAAAATATTTAGGGCGGCAGACAGCGCAAGCAGAGTGAGGCGAACCGTCACGTGGCGACGCACGCGAGGCGCCGGCACCGGGATTCGCACGTCGCACGTCGGCCCAAGGCCGCTCCACTTCACCGCTGCGACGTGCCCTGTCAAGCCCAGCTTCCTCTCCGTACTTCGTCACAGAGCAATGTCGATACGTTACAGCACTTTCACCACGATTAGTAGCTCTGTCTCCGGAGAAATGCCACTGGTGCTTCCCGTTTTTATTCAGGCTGTCCGCTAAATTATAGCCTTGTTATGCGGCACGGGCAGTTTGACATTATGCGGTGAACGGTACAATGACGCACCACGTTGCATTTCACATGCCTCACAAAGTTAGGTCATATCGTACTTAGGATGATTTAACAACCTTGGCCAAGATAACACCTTTCTTTCCTTGCTACCAATCAAACTGTGTTCAAGAAATGTTATTACAGGCAAAGAAAAAACACAGAAATGCAATTACTGTGCAAAATTATGGTGAGGTCAGGGAACGTGCAGACCGTGGAATTGGTTCTCCTCTACCTATCCATCTGTCATGGTAAATGTCAGCCTGTGCATCAGAAACATTTAAGTCTGAAATGTGCTGGAGCTGCTTCATGCATAAACCATATGTTTTCTTCATTCCAGCAGGGGCATATCTTCTAGTAAGTCTTCGAGGGTGTTCTAAAGAAATCATGTCTGCCTGATCACGAAATTCATATCCTGCCATGTTCCTAAGGAACATATACAGTTAACTCGCTATCTGTGGCACACGTACACAATGGACACGTTAAAGAAGACAGACGAATGACGAATATAGGTACGTATCCCTGGCAATAGAACCCTATCTAGAGTATAATGAGTCAAAAGGAGCACAGATGAGTGAGTTTGTTGGGTTGTTCATTGATAACTAGAAAACTAAAGATTTTCGGACATATGTTCATACGATTTCTCTTCTTACTCTGATGTAAACTGTCCCAAAAGCTTGTTAAGGATTTTTGGAACACACTGTATAAGTGCAGCAGAGACGAACGGGGAATCATTCTTGGGACGATATCGCCCAAAAATGAGGAAATTCACTCTAAGCGACTGTCACGAAGGGTCAGATTGTTATGACCTAGCGTCTGGGAAAAGGAGAAGCTAGTCGGCTGTTCTCATTCCACTATCGTTATCGTTTGTGGAATATGGTCACAGGACGATGGAGCCTGGAGTTTGCGACAAGGTGTTGGACGGCCACACCTCATCACCCGTCATCGGGTCGGAGACTTTCCCTCCATGTAAATCAGGACAGACGACGACCTGTGGCAGATCTAACGGTAAGACTATAATGCTGGTACAGGTACAGGGACAAGTGCTTCGGAGCAGGCTTTCAGCACTCATCGTTGATCGTGGGCTCGGCACTAGAGGGCCCCAACGTGCTCCAATGCTGACCCAACATCATCATCAATTACAACTGCAGTGGGCTCCAGATCATAGCGATCGGACTGTGAATCAATGAAAACCTACCAAAGGCATGTCGAATCCATGCTACGAAGATTCGCCACAGTACTCCGTTCGAAGAGTGTGTAAAAAAAAACTATCAAGCAGGTAATACATTCAACTACTGTCGTCCTCAGTTTGTTGATGATTATTATTTTGGGGCTGTCTAATCACAACTGAATAAAACAATTTATGTGAAATCCGCATTTCGTCTTTATCCTTTGGAAGGTATCTTCAGTGGCCTGGAATATTTACAGAGTTTTGTTTATAATATTTAGGTTGTATTTACGATGTTATATACAAGTGCTTCATTTTTAAAGGAAGAAGTGCTGGATCTGTGACCTTCCGAGGGAGGTTTTTTTTTTCGAAATATAGGCGTTTTAAAACGTTATTTTAACGCTGTTTTTCCGTGTGAGATACCGGTACGGCGTACAGGCACATACCGTGCCAAATCAAGCGCTATGTAATAAACTTGTCACTTTTTGTTTTTCTATTACGTAGTGATAAAGTTCTACTCAGAGATTTCATGGATATCGATATACAGGCTGTGTTATTCCTATGCCAACTGCAACTTCAAATTTGGTTTTTTGTACTTCGCAGCATTAGGAATTGAACACACGTTTTGGTGTTATGTTTTGGATGGTGTTGCCAACTGTTCAATGTTACTGTCAAAGACTGGTTGTGGTGCCTGAGACTGTGTGTGTGTGTGTGTGTGTGTGTGTGTGTGTGTGTGTGTGTGTGTGTGTGTGTGTGTGTGTGTGTGTTTTTAATATGGCAGCTCGTACGAATGGAATGTATTTTATCTTTTATTAAGTTCAATAGTGTGTCTGTACTGATGTGTGCGCGCTCGTTTATCTGATGTTTTTTTGTCAACAAAGCCTTTCTGGACGTGGTAGTTTTCGTGCATTTGTATAAGGCATTTGTTGTGGTTGTCTATTCTGAATACTTTCGTGTCTTGTTCCATAATTGTACGATGGTGGTTCCAGTGTTTCAAGTGCTCTGCAAATTTGAAATGGTTTGTTTCATACTTGCAGCATCTAATCTGTGCTTTGTACCACGGATTAAAATTATTGCTTGTATTGTCTACGTATACTGCATCGAAACTTCAACATTCAAGCTTGTATATTTCTGATCCCTGGAATCTGCTCCTCTTGCTTGTTAGTTGGCTTTAGTTTGATTTCGAGGTTTGCATAATTTTATATGCTACTTGAAAGCCTTGTTTCCTTAGTATATTTGCCACTAGCTGTGTTAATTTGGGTAATTCATAGTGTGTCCTCTGCTTCTTTTCTGTGTGGTGTCGTCATTGTGTGCGCGTTTTGGGTGTACTTGTGGATTTGGTGTTTGTGAGGTTTCCTGCATTCTGGATAGGTTGAATGTGTTGTGTTTGTTATGTGTTTGTGTTGTGATTTTTGACTGAGTGTGTTCTAGATGTGCGTCATACCATTTGTTTGTAGCTGTTTGTATGATTGTACTCATTTCTTTTTCATAGTTGCTCGTGGAGAGCTGCATCCTAAGACATGTGTCTTAGTACCCCAGCATCTGTTTGTGGGGACGATGAGATGTAGGGCTTACTACTGGGGCCGGCCGGTGTGGCCGAGCGGTTCTAGGCGCGCAGTCCGGAACCGTGGGACTGCTACGGTCGCAGGTTCGAATCCTGCCTCGGGCATGGATGTGTGTGATGTCCTTAGGTTAGTTAGGTTTAAGTAGTTCTCAGTTCTAGGGGACTGATGACCACAGCAGTTAAGTCCCATAGTGCTCAGAGCCATTTGAACCATTTACTACTGGGTCTGTGGCTGTTGGTTTTCTGGAACTGTTAAAGGAATGTTTGCCATTTTCTTTTATTTATCTTATGACAAGAAAATTTATTTGAACTTTTCTTTCTCAAGTATAGATTTGATGTTCGGATGTGCTTTGTTGATTTAGGGTGAAGTTCGTCTATTTTTTCAGTTGGCTTATCCAACAAACGAATAATGTCATTCACAGGCCTACGTGCCACTACTTTACCAACGATGTAATATGGAAGCACCAATGATTAGCATGGTGACCGATGTACAGTTAACATGTAAAAAACTAAATTTTTTTGTAAAAAATGTGATCACTGTAATGTGAAAACGATAGGCATACGCCAGTTACATATAAGTAACATAATATTTCACAACACATGGCCCTATTTAGTCATCACCAAATTATCTGGTTTTGAATTAAACACTTATCAACGCTGAGTATGGAAACATGTACACAAATGTAAACCAAATGAAGATGGACAAAAGTCCAAAACCGGTTTTGTGGTAAATAAACTAATCATCTATCGTGACTGGTAGTGGTTATTATTCTACATCCTATAAAGGGAGTGTAAGGGAGTTCAACTGCATACATTGTAGATAAAATACATCCATATATCAGTATCAATATATTATTTTAAATCTTACACCAGTGGCTATCTTTTCAAAAATGTGGTTTTCTAAATTAATAAATACGTTGGCTTATGTTCCTGATGGTGGAGATCCTATTGGTACTCCATCACTTTGCAAATAATATTTATCCTCAAACAAGAAGTAGTTTTGCTCATTTATCAAACTGAACATACTTGTTATTTCTGTTATTGTTTCTGTAGTGAGGTTGCTGTGGGATGTGAGATTTTTCTGTGCTGTTAGGACTCCTGTGTTTGTAACTGTTCTCTCTGCTTTCTACAGGGTGTATTGTATTGTATTGTATTGTATGTTAACCGGGGACCTAGAAATGACGGAGAGGCTCCGTACCCGCCGCAGCCGCAGTGGTCCACAACCCCACGACGACTACCGCAGTCCACTTCACCCCTCCGCCAACCCACACCGAACCCAGGGTTATTGTGCGGTTCGGCCCCCGGTGGACCCCCCCCGGGAATGTCTCACACCAGACGAGTGTAACCCCTATGTTTGCGTGGTAGAGTAATGGTGGTGTACGCGTACGTGGAGAACTTGTTTGCGCAGCAGTCGCCGACATAGTGTAACTGAGGCGGAATGAGGGGAACCAGCCCGCATTCGCCGAGGCAGATGGAACACCGCCTAAAAACCATCCATAGACTGGCCGGTTCACAGGACCTCGACACAAATCCGCCGGGTGGATTCGTGCCGGGGACCAGGGTGACGCAGTTAAAAGTAGCTCGCCTACGCTTTGGATGTGAATGTAATATTTCGACTTTTGAAATAGAGTAAACAGCTAAAACAACGTGCAGCTTTATGCTATAATCGATTGTTACCATTCTTCTATCAGCATTTCCGTTTATTTCCTCAGTGAAGCTAGACGTTTCTTTTTGCTGTCTTCAAAATAACTTTTTCGATGAAGAAAGAATTGAAATTGTGAAAGCAGATGTGAAACAGGTTCGATTAGGGAAACTCGCGAAATTTTTGGATCAAGTATTCGGATAGAGGACTTACCAGCAAAGAGAGCAATACAGAGTTTGCACAACAATTGGCGCACTCTGCAAAATGTAAAACCACAAAAAATTCCTTCAGTTTGCACACCAGATGTTATTGCAAATATTCGTCAAGAATTATTTAGAGATCAAAGTAGGCTACTCGTAAATTGGCCCAATAGGCGCTTGAAGGACGAGGAGTTGCCAAACGAATACTGAACGTCTTAATTTGAAGCCATTATCGTGTCACAGTTGTGCAGCAATTACGGGAGGACGACGGGCAGAAACGTGTCGATTACTGCATGTGGCTTTCGAATAACATCAACGATTGTTTGTTAGACCTTTCCGTCACATATTGAGTGATGAAGCATGATTTCAGCTTTCCGATCATGTGAAATCACAGAACACGAAGTACTGGGCAACGGAGAATCCCAACACTGTGTCAGCAACCAATCCAGCATGAAAAATATCGGTGTTTGTTGCAGTGTAACAGGAACGCGCATCACTGGCCCGATACTGTTTGACACTGCCCTCGAACACGGTTGTACCGGGTGATCAAAAAGTCAGTATAAATTTGAAAACTTAATAAACCACGTAATAATGTAGATAGAGAAGTAAAAATTCACACACATGCTTGGAAGGACATGGGGTTTTATTAGGAAAAAAATATTGCTAGACGCGTGAAAGATCTCTTGCGCGCGTCGTTTGTTGATGATCGTGTGCTCAGCCACCACTTTCGTCATGCTTGGCCTCCCAGGTCCCCAGACCTCAGTCCGTGCGATCATTGGCTTTGGGGTTACCTGAAGTCGCAGGTGTATCGTGATCGACCGACATCTCTAGGGATGCTGAAAGACAACATCCGACGCCAATGCCTCACTATAACTCCGGACATGCTTTACAGTGCTGTTCACAACATTATATCTCGACTACAGCTATTATTGAGGAATGACGGTGGACATATTGAGCATTTTCTGTAAAGAATGTCATCTTTGCTTTTTCTTACTTTGTTATACTGATTATTGCTATTCTGATCAGATGAGGCGCCATCTGTCGGACATTTTTTGAACTTTTGTATTTTTTTTTTGTTCTAATAAAACCCCATGTCATTCCAAGCATGTATGTCAATTTGTACCTCTCTATCTACATTATTCCTTGATTTATTCAGTTTTCAAATTTATACTGATTTTTTGATCACCCAGTATATACGGAAATTTTTGATACATTTTGTGCTCAACTCACTGAATGTTAAAGACAATAATGCTTCTTGCAGCAAGATGGGGCAACATGACACTCGTCTAAGGTATCTCTGGAACCAGCCCATGATGTCTTCACTGAGAAACAAACTGTCAGCAAACATTTATGGTCATTACGTTCGCTGGGTCTAACAACATGTGATTTTTTCCCTAAGCGGACACTTCAAGAGTAAAGTCTATGAAACAAATCTATGCACAATACAGGAACTGAAATACATCAGCCGCGAAGCGGCCGCCATCGATAGCCCAATATGCTTAGATGTGAACATCTGTGTATTGATGTTACTGTGGGTCACTTTCAACATCTTCTATAAATGTATTTTTCATTGTAAATAAATGATGAGTCCATTTCAGCTCTTCATTTCTGTAATTTCACTGCATTTCCTTTGTACTTACACGGGCTACTTTTGTCTGCGTCACCCTGTATCTTACGGTGTTCTGTGATTATCTTTTGGATATGTTTGGCCATGTGATACGTTGGGGCTTTTCTGCAATTTGTAACTTCTGTCATTGGTGTATCGTTTTTGTGTATCTTTGGTTGGCTTTAGAGTGTCGGTCCTTGTGGGATGTTTTATGAAGTATTTTATGTTTATCAGTGAGTGTGTGTGTGTTCAATATTTTTAAGTGTGCGTTACCGATTTGCCTGAAAACGAGTGGCTGCTTCTGGTTTCCGTTTATGTATAGAATTGGTATTATGTATGCTTTGGTTTTTATGATGTATTGTTCTTTGTCCATAAGTACTGTTGCATTTCCCTCGTTTGCTCTCGTTATTATAAATTAATTGGTTACTAACTATTGTGTCAACATTTTCATGGTGCCTGCTTCTGTGTAGTTCTTATTTTGTTTCTGCTGTGTCTGTTTTATTGACTTCTTTGGCTAATTGTCTTGTTAGTCCCACGTTTATTTCACAACTGTTTGTTGTTCTTCAACTGTAAGGACATCATCTGTTTCTACTACTAGATTTTCCATGCTCTGGTTGTGAAACTTGCTGTTAATACATTGTTTCAACCCTTCTTGCTACCAAGAGCAGTCTATGTTTCTTGTGTAGTTCTCTCTCTTTCAGGTTTTTAAACAGGCCATGAGGACTGTACAATTATCTACGTGCTGCGTTAACTCTAAATGAGTCTCCCAAAGTATCATATTCAGGTGCTGTTCTAATACAGCATATTAATTTCGTTTAATACGAATACCTTTCTGTATATGATTTCAACTTTCGTGCCATTGTACAACTGTTTCTAATATTTACATTAATGTAACTTGGAGTTAAGTTGTTCTTCCTGCAAATTTTGTTTACTTGTATGTACTTTACTGCCTTGCGGGCGTTAGATGTATTTTCTTAAACTTGTTACTACAGCAATGTCAAGCATTCCCCGTCAACATATAAAACGATTTCAAGAAAATACACCTGAGGCGCCATAAGACGACACAGCATATAAAATTCAACAAAACCCCGTAAGAGGAACAACCTAATTACACGTTACATTAATGTAAAGGTGAAAAACAGTTCTACAATGGCACAAAAGTCGAAATCATATGCAGGAAGGTATTGGGTTCGTTCAAATGGCTCTGAGCACTATGGGACTTAACATCTGTGGTCATCAGTCCCCTAGAACTTAGAACTACTTAAACTTAACTAACCTAAGGACATCACACACATCCATGCCCGAGGCAGGATTCGAACCTGCGACCGTAGCAGTCGCGCGGTTCCGGACTGAGCGCCTAGAACCGCGAGACCACCGCGGCCGGCGAAGGTATTGGGTATTAACGTGTTATATTCACAGAACAGTACCTGAATATGATGCTTTATGTGACTCATTTAGAGTTAGCACAGCACATGGGAAATCCTACAGTCCTCAAGGCACTAACAGAAAAAAAAACTGAATGTTGTACACACAGTTGTGAAATATATACAAAGCAACTAGAAACAGAAAATAATGAAACTAGCAACAAAAAAGACACAACCATACATTTACATTTGGAACGAGAACAACGTCAACACACATTTCACCCACCTTTAGTAAACTTGACAGAGGCAGAACATCACGACAAAGATAAACTGCTCTTTCAGAAGGGGTTGAAACACCGCATCAACAGTAGGTTTAACAACCAATATACAGAAAATCTCATAGTAAAAAGAGAACACATCCTTACATGTGAAGAGCAACAAACAATTATAAAAGAAACACAGCAGACACACAGTAAGAAGAACAACAACAATGAAGCAGCCACCTTGAAAACGTTGAAAGAAAAGTGAATGAACTGAATACATTATTATAATGACAGTAGGAAAGGGAAATTTAACAATACTTCTGGACAAAGAACAATACATCGCAAAAACCAAGAAAAGCCAGTTCCATACAAAAAAAAAAGGAAATCAGACCCAACCACTCGATTTCAGGCAAATCGGAAATGAACACTTAAAAGCATTGAATATGCATTCACTGATAAACAGAAATGTCTCATAACACTGAAAAACCCACAAGGAAATGGGAATTTGTGGTAAGGTCATTGGCCCCTAAGCCTACACACTACTTAATCTAACTTAAACTAATTTACGCTGATAACACACACCCAACCCATGCCCGAGGCAGGACTCTCGAGCCTCAGATGGCGGGCGCCGCGCGGACCGTGACAAGACGCTTCAGACCACGCGGCGAATCCACAAGGATGAACACTCCGCAGCCAACCCAAAATACACGAACACAACACACCAATGACAGTAGTTATAAATTTAAGGAAAGCTCCAACGTACCACATGGCTAAACATGTCCAAAAGCTGATCATAAAGATCTACAACATAGAAAAGAAATAGAATAGTGATAAAAACGGGAGACCTAACAGAATATACGGGTGCCACACAGAGCACCATCGAGTTCATTTCACTTATAAAACATGTACTCCTCCATCCCTGTGGCAGAAACAAAAACCATAGAACGAAATCTCACATCCCACAGCAACCTCATTGCCGAAGCAATAACAGAAGTAACAACTATTCTCAAATTGATAACTGAACAAAACTACTTCCAGTTTGAGAATGACTATTGTTACCCACGGGATCCTCAATGTCAGAAAATTTAGCCAATATTTTTATTAGTCATTTAGAAAATTAAACATCTGAGAAGATAATCACTGATGAAAGATGTATAAATTTTCTTGATTAAACAATAACAAGGAAAATGGCAAACATACCATTAATAGCTTGTGAAAACCAATGGTCACAAACACAATTATAAATTACACATCTAATCATCCCCACAACCAAAAGCTTGTGGCACTTAGACACGTGTAATATGGAATAAACATGATTTCACTCAACAAGAGCAACTATGAAAAAGTGATATACAAATTGCTAGGGCCAAAGGGTATGGCAGTATGTATGACAGAGTATGTAGTACACAGACTCACTAAAAAAATCAAAACACAAATACATAACGAACACAACTCATCCAACCTATCCAGAATGCAGGAAAATTCACAAACACGAAACCCACAAATACACACAAAACACATACACAATGACAACACAATATAGAAAAGAAGCGGATGGCCCACTATGGATTACTCACGCAAATTAACACGGCGAGTGGCAAATATACTAAGAAAACGAGGCTTCGAAATAGCGTATAAAGCTGTGCAAACCCTCTGATCAAACTAAAGCTAGCCAACCACCAAGAGGGACAAATTCCAGGGATCAGAAATACACACACCTGAATGTCAAAGTTTTGATGCAGTATACATAGGCAATGTAAGTAATAATTTTAAAACATGGTACAAAGCACACATTAGATACTGAGGGTATGACACAAACCATTCCACATTAGCAGAGCACTTAAAACACCGAAACCACCATCCTAAAAACATGGAAAATTACTCGAAAACATACAGAATAGACAACCACGACAAATGCCTTACACAAATGCACCAAAACTACCACATCCAGAACGCCATTGCTGACACAAAAACATCTGATAAACAAGCACAAACACAATACAGACACTCCACTAAACTTAATAAATGAAACAAGAAGATAAAAAACGTTCCATTTGTACAGGCTCCATACACTTTCAAAACGAAACAAATAGCCACCTTTACATAATCATACCAAAAACAAAAGCCTGTTCACACACACTACAAAAACACAGTCAGTAGTTGGCAATAACATTCAGCGCCATGCAAAACGTAACATTAAATTTTTTCACTTTATAATGCCGTGAGTGCAAAAAAGGGCATTCCGGATGGCATTTATCAGAAGAAGCACCCAGGTTCCGCATGTACAGCCACGAAATCTCTGAGTAGAACCTTAATTTATTACTACATCATAGAAAAGCATGTGACGAACTGTCATAACGAAAATACAACGTCCTAAATGGATGCTAAATAGTATAAACAAAACTATGCACATATTCCAGGTCACTGAAGATTATTTGCAAATAATAAAGGCGAAATGAGTATTTCACAAAAATTGTGTTTTATTGAGTTTCGATTTCAGTTTCGATTCGACGGTCCCAAAGTAATAATTATCAACATACTGCAATATCAAGCACGTGGTCGTGATATTTGGCTCGTCAGTATATAAGCCGCAAACTAAAGTGCAGTGCTTGGCGGATGCTGCATAGTACCAATATGACCGATTTCATTTCCTAATGCAGTCGGTACTGAGCAAAAGAATGAATACAAACAATATGCCTGTGCAAGCACACCACCCCACCCCCTTACTCCACTGTTCTGTTTCTAACTGTTCCACTGTTGTCACTGTGCGGAGGGTAATAATCTTAAAACAAAGCATTTACGAGGGCAGATTCTCGTTATTCCTGTAACTTCTAGAGCTGGAGTTTTTTCCGCACGTCTCCAACGATTTGGTGTTAAGCACACTTATCACGTAGAAAAAAACTCCTCTGTGTACCTTCCTACAAGATAATTTTCGTTCTTTGGGGCTCGCAGTCTACAAGATCTTCACTAATACTCATTGTTGGGTAGATCGCACTTTAGTTCCTTCGTAGGCAATGTGCGTCTCCTTATAACATCCCTTGTCCAAATGCAAACACTCCATAAATTTGTTGAAAAATGTTCAATGTTACATGTGTTTTTCCAAGCACTTAATTTAGAGTTAGAAAAATTGGGCCTTATATATTGACGTACAAACAGTCGTAACCCCCCCCCCCCCCCCCCCACACACACACACACACAGAAATGCGCAGTATGGTAGCTTGTAGCGGAGGATAAATGTAGACTTGGAACCATTATTACATGTTTTATCGGTCCGGTTCCCATTACGCTAATGCTAAGCCCAAAAGAAGTGTTTCGCTCGTGTGTCAATAAAATGTCCACAAATCGAATACTAAACAGGCAAGTGAAGGAACAAATAGACAATTGATACAACACGCAAAAACCCGATACAGTGCATGTATCTATAATATCTTTTAGTAGAGAAAAGCTTTTTCCAGGCAGTGTAGTATTATTTGTCTTAGCTTCTGATCGGAGTTTAGCTAGCGATCTTAAATCATTTCACCAGCAAAGAAAAATTTGAGGGGCAACTTACCAGGTGTGTCTGGGCAACTTTTAGATTGTATTAAAAACAGGGACTGCACACTGGGAGGTGTCTTGACCACACCCGGGATGGTATTCCAACAGTATCTGAGAGCTGTTCTGGACCGTACGAAGCAATGGACAGGCCTTGCGGCGTTTACCCATGATGATGTCTGTGGGCCACCCAATATCACAGATATACGTGACAGTTGTATTGTACACATGCGTAAAGTCATGAAACTTTATTTTATTCAAAATGTTAAGCTGATGTTTCAATGTGCACATTATTACTTCACTGCCAGTTAATCATCGAGATCCACAGTTTTCACAGAAGCTATATACCAATAGTTTAGCATGTACTTCGCTGTTAGTAAATTCACAATAATGTCATATTTCTAACACACAAACAAAAGCAAAAAAGTAGCAAAAGCTGCATTTAAATGTGTGACGAGTAATTTCGCATCTCGCAAAAATACACAACTATCGCGCATTGAGATTCCCTTTCCTGAACAGCAGAATCAGTACGCTCTGGTTTGGAACTTGGCGATGAGCCAACGTTATTTCCGAGAAGAAACGAGTCCAGAGTGTTGGTCTATCAAGTTTTTGGCACGGACCTGGTAGCAAGCTTCTTAAGAACTACGATGGTAAATCTGCGTTGGTAATACAGCAGAGTGAGTTACAGTTCGAAATTAAAGCTGTAATCCTTTAAGCAAATAACGAAGCATTTCAACGCCTTGGATACAGTCTGGCATTTCTTCTCATGGCAATTGGGACTGCTATCTGTACAATCCGTAACATCGATAGATATAAACATGCCCTGCACGGTACGAATGTGACTCGCTTTTCTCCCATGATTTACTTACAACACTAAAAAACTCTCAAATTCTTTTGACAGGTGACAGTTCATGAGCGCGATATGCGGCAGAGTCCTCACTGTAATAACGGAATCCACATCCCACCACTATGACCTCGATATCAATTTCGTCTTCATAGACTACTTCATCTAATTGCCCAAGCACTTACCCAATTGAACATTTTAGTAACAATCAAGCGTTCTGCTGAAAAGAAAGGGTCGTCTAAATACAGCAAAATCGGACGCTATTCGTTTACGTTGTGTCTAGGTTATGATTACCAGTACCGCACAGTCTACAAATAAATAGAAAATAAATGAAATTCACTTGATAGCTGCCAGTCATAATGATGTCGGTTATGGGCCATTCTTTAGCACGAGCTACATTCAGTAATTAGTAGAGGAAAGCGCCAAAAGCGAGCCACCATTTTATTAAAAAAATAAATAAAAACAGTAAAAAATTATGTTTTAAAAACATCAGTATTTACATTGTTATGCACATTTACATTTTACTCAGACAATATCATAAAAACTTTTAATGAAAATAAATTTACGAAAATCTTACATTTAGCGAATTCGAAAAATAGTTATCTATATCGGACCCCTTCTAAAAACAAGCAAATAGCACAAAATCATGGGAAAAGGTAGTAAATTTGAGAAAACTATCTACTTTCAAAGTTGGCAGAATATAAGGACTTCCACAGGGTTATAGAATTATTGGATATAGGTTCTACCTTATAGAATTTCTACATGGTTCCGTTGCTGAGCCCAATAGCCCTGTTATGGGATGTTCCTCGAGGCTTTCTTTCTGACAGTTTGGTTTTGTGACGTTTAGGAAAAACACTAATCCACCTTTCACCAGCAGTTTCATCTTTGAAAGGGCGCTGTTCAATGTTATTCCTATCTGCTAACTGTACGGCCATTTTTCGCAAGTCATTACGAGTAAGACCAAAAGAAAGAAGTTTCCATAGCAAGACAATATCAAATGAGCACATCAAGATCTTTACCCACAGTTTTAAGTATGCTTATTTTGTTTTTGCCAGCCTCTTAAGTGTTGTTTTTGGAACGTTAAACTGTTTACTGACCTTTTCCCAACCCATCTTCTTCTTAACAGCGCTGAAAGCTTTAGCAAATTTTGGACGAACTCAAATTTCTTTGATTAACATTCCCATTATCCTCTTAGAATCTGCAAAAGAATTCTAGAATAAGAGTGTGCTCTAATACATAAATCTTTAATAATCATGAAAAACTAACGGGTCCGGTTTAAGCAGCAGAAAGGGGTCCAGTTTTCGCAACCACAATCCAAGCGAAGCGAGCGACAGGGTGGCAGAAACCTCAACTCTTACTACGGGTGTCTCACGTGAATGTAGTTCCAAGAACCGAAGGTGGGGCGGAGCGGCGGCGGGGGTGGGGGGTTAGGCGAAATCTGCTTTTGGGCATTTTCATTTATGAAAGCATTTTTATAGTCTGCATGGGGTCTCTCAAAGCCTTCACCGTCAAAATTACCACATACACGGTATCCATGTTACTAAACGGCTAACCCAGTCCATAGTGCAGGGTCTCAGTTTTTGGCTGCCTACCCTAACGGCTAACTAGGACAACAAAAACTTTATTTTCAGTCTTTCATATAATTATTGACCGAATTTGAAACAATTAAAATGCTGTCGTTAAGAGCGAGCGCATTTAGCAACTTCCAAAAAACATTACATCTGATTTCAAACTTTGGGAAACATTTTCTCGCTGATTCCCTGCCCCCCCCCCTCCCCCCCCCCCGAAAAGATGATGAAAAATGCACGACAGGTGTTTTAGGGCATATGACGCCATAAATACTGAAATGCGTGAAAAATTAACATTTGTTTAAAGAGGAGCGCAAATTACACAGAGTACACTCATTCACTGTTTGGAATGTAGAGCACTTTACAACTTCCAGTAAACTTTAAACTTAGTTTCACACCTTCTCTACACTTTTTCTCACTTACATTCTTAACGTCCAATGCTCAACAGATTAACTCCTTTGTGAAGTATTCAGACGTTTGAAGCTTTTTAAACAGGGGAGTGCGCTCCTTTAAAGAATCGGGGATGGGAGTTGTGGTGTCACCGCCAGACACCACACTTGCTAGGTGGTAGCCTTTAAATCGGCCGCCGTCCGTTAGTATACGTCGGACCCGCGTGTCGCCACTGTCAGTGATTGCAGACCGAGCACCACCACACGGCAGGTCTAGAGAGTTGTACAGCCGACGTTCATAGCTCTCATTTGCCGAGACGATAGTTAGCACAGCCTTCAGCTACGTCATTTGCTACGACCTAGCAAGGCGCCATTACCAGTTTATATTGAGCATATTAATGTACCGTCAAGAGCGATGTACTCCAATTATGGATTAAAGTTAAGTATTACAGCAACTGCGTCCGTTTTTCTAAGTTCTCATTTCTCTGACCTGTTCCAGACCTCACGACAGTCTGCGTGTAATTAAACGCGTGCATTTTGGCCTCCTCTAGCAATACGGTGTTGGCTCTTCTGCCAACACAGCAGGAGTTATGGTTACAATCCTAAACCGAGCACTTTGAGATAACGAACTAAGTCTGAAATAACTATGCAGTTCTTTTCTAACAGCTTACACCGTATAGCAACAACGACAACCTATAGCAGCAGTTCAAAGCAACTACCACCAATTTCCAAACACGCATTACAGTGGTGACTAATATTCTGCCACATCCTCCGAAAGTTTTCTCGTGTTTATTGTACAATGACACAAACAGTTCCTCTTGCTTTCACTACGATCTCAAACACAAAATTAAAAAATCCGCAGTTGAAACATCGCAGAATACTGCGTATTGTTTGTGAACATGGCACGCCAGGAACACCACAAGAGTAGTCTATAAACGCGTGGCTCACATCATTGCCCATTCAAAATATCGTACCGCCTGAAACATTGATTTCCGACCACTGGTGCCTCATCTCTGAACAGTCTGGAATCTTCCACCACTTTGATCCCAAAGTTCCGAGACAACTGGCACATTTCAATCCGACAACCATCGTAGTCACAGTATTTCAGGCACACCAGACAATCATTTTAGAGATTCTGGGGTCCATGTTGAAGACAGTCTTCTTTGTTGGCCTGGATCTGCTTTCCAGACTCCGACTCTACAAATAATTGGGAAGTGAAGCTCATGGGAACTGAGTTTTTGGTGAGTTTTGAAAAACTTCTATGCTACTTAAGAAGACTGAACATTTCCACATCCCCTCTGTCCATCGCGAAATTAAAGTTAGTTCATTCATTTCGATCTATTATTTCTCACTCCACAATTTAAATACGCTGCCCTTTATCAACGGAAGTAAACCCGCAATCAAGAGTTGCGGCAGTATTTGTGGAAAGGCTGCAAAGTATACACAAAATAATTTTTTTTAACCTTGTGACTGCCTACGGAAAACAAGTTCACAATATGAGAAATTTATTTCATACAGATTGTGGCTCTGGCCAAAAATGGTTCAAATGGCTCTGAGCACTATGGGACTTAACATCTGAGGTCATCAGTCCCCTAGAACTTAGAACTACTTAAACCTAACTAACCTAAGAACATCACACACACCCATGCCCGAGGCAGGATTCGAACCTGCGACCGTAGCAGTCGCGCGGTTCCAGACTGAAGCGCCTAGAACCGCGCGGCCACACCGACCGGCTAATCGTAAGAGATCAGAATTGAAACAAAGTATGACTGAGAAAGGAGCTAAACAATACAATTCTGGTGTACTACTGCACTACAAACATCTTTAGTGCATCAAAATATTCGAGGATTAAGAAGTAAAATTAATGAATTAATTTGCATTGATGAATTCGAGTTATCAAACCCAGCCGATAATCTGCCCTCGGGTATACAGGGTGTTACAAAAAGGTACGGCCTAACTTTCAGGAAACATTCCTCACACACAAATAAAGAAAAGATGTAATGTGGACATGTGTCCGGAAACGCTTAATTTCCATGTTAGAGCTCATTTTAGTTTCGTCAGTATGTACTGTACTTCCTCGATTCACCGCCAGTTGGCCCAATTGAAGGAAGGTAATGTTGACTGCGGTGCTTGTGTTGACATGCGACTCATTGCTCTACAGTACTAGCATCAAGCACATCAGTACGTAGCACCAACAGATTAGTGTTCATCACGAACGTGGTTTTGCAGTCAGTGCAATGTTTACAAATGCGGAGTTGGCAGATGCCCATTTGATGTATGGATTAGCACGGGGAAATAGCCGTGGCGCGGTACGTTTGTATCGAGACAGATTTCCAGAACGAAGGTGTCCCGACAGGAAGACGTTCGAAGCAATTGATCGGCGTCTTATGGAGCACGGAACATTCCAGCCTATGACTCGCGACTGGGGAAGACCTAGAACGACGAGGACACCTGCAATGGACGAGGCAATTCTTCGTGCAGTTGACGATAACCCTAATGTCAGCGTCAGAGAAGTTGCTGCTGTACAAGGTAACGTTGACCACGTCACTGTGTGGAGAGTGCTACGGGAGAACCAGTTGTTTCCGTACCATGTACAGCGTGTGCAGGCACTATCAGCAGCTGATTGGCCTCCACGGGTACACTTCTGCGAATGGTTCATCCAACATTGTGTCAATCCTCATTTCAGTGCAAATGTTCTCTTTACGGATAAGGCAACATTCCAACGTGATCAAATTTTAAATTTTCACAATCGACATGTGTGGGCTGACGAGAATCCGCACGCAATTGTGCAATCACGTCAACACAGATTTTCTGTGAACGTTTGGGCAGGCATTGTTGGTGATGTCTTGACTGGGCCCCATGTTCTTCCACCTACGCTCAATGGAGCACGTTATCATGATTTTATACGGGATACTCTACCTGTGCTGCTAGAACATGTGCCTTTACAAGTACTACACAACATGTGGTTCATGCACGATGGAGCTCCTGCACATTTAAGTCGAAGTGTTCGTACGCTTCTCAACAACAGATTCGGTGGCCGATGGATTGGTAGAGGCGGACCAATACCATGGCCCCCACGCTCCCATGACCTCAACCCTCTTGACTTTCATTTATGGGGGCATTTGAAAGCTCTTGTCTACGCAACCCCGGTACCAAATGTAGAGACTCTTCGTGCTCGTATTGTGGACGGCTGTGATACAATACGCCATTCTCCTGGGCTGCATCAGCGCATCAGGGATTCCATGCGACGGAGGGTGGATGCATGTATCCTCGCTAACGGAGGACATTTTGAACATTTCCTGTAACAGTGTTTGAAGTCACGGTGGTACGTTCTGTTTCTGTGTGTTTCCATTCCATGATTAATGTGATTTAAAGAGAAGTAATAAAATGAGCTCTAACATGGAAAGTAAGCGTTTCCGGACACATGTCCACATAACATATTTTCTTTCTTTGTGTGTGAGGAATGTTTTCTGAAAGTTTGGCCGTCCTTTTTTGTAACACCCTGTAGATGTGTTAATTGTTACAGGATTTGGCTAGCATCTCACTTCTGAAGAGCAGGAATGTAGAAAGGAGAAGTTACCACATTCATTTGGAACTGTTATAAATTTAAGAACATATACATTCATTCATAAATTTTTCTCAGAACAGCTTATATAAGCATGGGTAACAGAATTTCATAATAAATCCTTTGTAATAGTAAGTGTATACAGAACACCTGCATGTGTTTTAATTTGTTCATAAAGCAGCTTTAAATTTTATTGGCCAAGTTGATAGAAAAAAAATTATTAGTGGAGATTTCAATGTAGATTTTCTTAAGAACAATTCCAATACGAATTTATTGCAGCCAATAATATCATCATTTAAATATTTCCTAAAATGACTTTCCCAACTAATGTACCAAATTGCTGAAAAATAGCCGTAGACATCACCGTAATACAAAGGGCTAGCGAACAAAATTTTATCCAAAACCCAGAGTCAATGGTGTCAGACATTAACATGCACTTCCTCTTGTTAAACGTTAATACTGATCAGAACACAAAATTAACTACATCTGAGCTCAAGGGATTAGCCAGCATTCCAAAAACTGATATTTTAAGAAACTCCTTATTTGAAAGCTGTTCCCCCCCCCCCCCCAAAAAAAAAAGAAACCCGGATTACACTAAAGTCTGAGGAGCCTGGTAAAACCAGGGATGAAGAGGTACAGTTAGTATTATGAGTAAAAGATACACTGGTAGCAGGTGTGTGGAATTTTAAAACTTTTTAACACGCATTTCATAACTGTTACTTGAAAGATTGTTGTGTCAGGACCGGTAGATGTTGCTACGAAATATCTCAGACCACCTATTACAAATACGTTCAGTTATAGGAATATGATGTTCACTATACTAGCAGAAGTACTGTCCACCATAAAGTCTTTAAATTGTAATAGTTATGATAAAATTAATTTAAAAAAATTAGTTCTGGTTTAGCAACATTCTAAGTTATTTGTGTAAACAGTTATTTATCAGTGGAACTTTTCCTTAATGGTGGATATCAGCTTTGTATAACAAAGGCGATAATGAATTACCGTCGAAATTCTGTCCAGTTTTTCTTTTGTCAGCATTCTAGAAGATTTTAGAAAAGGTAATATGCTATTGGCTTATACAATGTCACAGTTTAGATTTCTAAAGGGTTCCGGATATTGAGAAGGCTATTTACACATATAGTGGTAACATACGTGATTCATTCAGCACTAAATTGCAGGCTACTGCTATACTTTATGATCTGTTGGTTGGTTGGTTTGGGGAAGGAGACCAGACAGCGTGGTCATCGGTCTCATCGGATTAGGGAAGGATGGGGAAGGAAGTCGGCCGTGCCCTTTCAGAGGAACCATCCCGGCATTTGCCTGGAGTGATTTAGGGAAATCACGGAAAACCTAAATCAGGATGGCCGGACGTGGGATTGAACCGTCGTCCTCCCGAATGCGAGTCCAGTGTCTAACCACTGCGCCACCTCGCTCGGTCTTTATGATCTGTCATCGAAGGCATGTGGCAGTGTAAATCACAACATTCCTTTAAATAAATTATGGTTCCATACTCCGTAAGTGCCCCCTTCAGTTTTACAAAGCGTGTTGAGGTGTGCGACATGACACGACATAAAACGGAGCCTGCGAGCATTGGAGATAAGACTTTACAGCAACCTAAGGCACTAAGACAACACTTACATGTCATATAACTCCATTTTATACTGCAGGTTTAAACCTCCGAAATGCAACGTGAAATATAAGGGAAGGTCAAAAAGCTTCCGTCTAAGGGTGTTGTTGCAGCGTATATTGAACGCGACTGGACTCCGTTGCGGATATATAAGCACCGACAGGCAGGCATGAGATTTATGTGGCATTCACGTCTTTCCGATGTTCATGCGGTAAATGAGGAAACGAACTATGACGACTTTATTACCAAATGCGTTCAAACAGAACCAACATGCTGTAATTCTTTACTTGCCTGCCAATAGACACCGGTAGACATCCATCGGAGAATGACGAATGTGTATGCGGCAGCGCGTCTGTCGAAGACAACCGTTGTGGAATGCTGCGCCAAGGGGTGCTTCCGCTTCATCATAATCCACGTCCCCATGTCGCAAATTACCTAATACAGAAGTTTCGCCAAATCAAGTGGGAGACATTCGAGCACCCGCCCTGTAGTCCTGTCTCTCCCCACGCGATTATCACGCCTTCGGCCCCTTAAAAAACACCTTGAAGCGTCGACGATTCCCGTCGGACAAGGCTGTAAAGGAAGTTTCAGTAAACTTGTTGTTTCATTCAGTATCAATAAGAGTAATGGTAAAGCTATCCGAAAACGTTCGGATTTAAAGTATAGAGAAAAACTCCTCCTGAAAACAA
This sequence comes from Schistocerca nitens, assembly GCF_023898315.1. Taxonomy (NCBI): domain Eukaryota; kingdom Metazoa; phylum Arthropoda; class Insecta; order Orthoptera; family Acrididae; genus Schistocerca; species Schistocerca nitens. Next base: position 620,773,886 of record NC_064614.1, on the reverse strand, counting down.
AAAAGTTAATTTTTTACAAGCAATACTCGCTGTCGTCACATATTGGGCTCAGCTGCGAAAATAATTATTACGGCTGGTTGCAGCCTTTTCTTTGGTGAAACAGCCGCAGTGTTCTCAAATCATCATGAATAAAATAATTTGTCTAATTGTTGTTAACGCTCAGTCCAAGATACATTCTACTGTCTTCCTCTTAAGTTGATCCGTTCACAATTCTGTGAATGTTGAAGGTATCTGCTGTTGCAGAAGCCGATATGACAATCTAACTCTTATGAATATCAAGGTGCACACAACCCACTTCGCCATGTCATTCAATGTCTTTCAGAAACTCGCGCATGAAGAACGAAAGCAGATGCTCGCATGATCGTTGGTTTAAGATACGGTATGTCTAATACAGGTCTGCAGTGTGAATTCAAAAATTAGGTCAAGGGGCCATTTTACTACTGGTTATTTCGTTAAAATAAGTTTTGCCCAATTAATAACATAACCTCCTACCCTGCACTTTTAAGATTTCACCTTAGACGTCAGCAACAGAAAGCGATATTCCGACGAGTCAGTTCAGTTAGATTTTAGTGTTCCCTCTAGAATCCACAGACAATAACGCTACTCTCTCCCATTTCCCCCAAGGTTTCAGCGACAATTTGTGACTAAGGTTGGTCGTAAATCTGTTGCCATCGCCATACAGCAGTTTCGGAGTTATTTCCAACAGTGTAACGCTGTTCAGTTCCAGTTAAATCAGTTGCGTCTTCTTTCCACAAGCATTTATTTCTCATTTCTATACTGAAAGTATAACAATTACAGAACTAGGGGTAACCAGTGAAAACATTAAAGGTCCGGCGCTGTTCATAGTCCAGGTGACAATTGTGGCTTCAAGTTTTCCTCGTGTGTGGACTTGACCGAAAATAACCGAAGTATTTAAAGTTAGGTATATCATTAAACGAGAAGTTTTTGCAATACGGTGTGCGAATGTGAAACGTTGTCAATTTTTGGTAAAGTGATGGAGAGATTTGTTTACTGCGATTTTCTATGTTAGTTCAAAAATGTTCAAATGTGTGTGAAGTCTTATGGGACTTAACTGCTAAGGTCATCAGTCCCTAAGCTTACACACTACTTAACCTAAATTATCCTAAGGACAAACACACACACCCATGCCCGAGGGAGGACTCGAACCTCCGCCGGGACCTTTCTATGTTGGTATAGTGAGCCTTGCTTGCGGCTAGATTAAACAGGCAACGCGTGTAAGTGTGTGTGTGTGTGTGTGTGAGAGAGAGAGAGAGAGAGAGAGAGAGAGAGAGAGAGAGAGAGAGAGATAGGGAGGGGGGATATCGAACAACCTGAATGGCAGACGTCGATTACCTCGCGGAAGTACTAGAAGGCCTTTTCAATGATGAATATGCCCTCTACGCTCACGCAAGGGCCGCTAAGATGAAATTAACTAAATGACGAACAGTGGGACATTACACACACACACACACACACACACACACACACACACACGCGGACGAACGGACAGCAACATTGTCATTGCACAAAAAAAACTTTGACAAGCGCGTCACAGTGATGTGTGAGGTACCGATGTAGGTGAATCAATGTATGCCGTTGTTTCAAGAGGCTATAGCCTACCGCCATTCGATACTTGACAAAAACTGAAGAGCTGTGATTATTCAGAGTAACAAATGAAAACAGAAATCTGACCGCTGTCACTGTGGAGCGAGGTGAGCAGGTGCCGGGAGCGTCTCCAAGGAGACGCTTACGACAGCAGCTTACTCGCTCCTTGTCACAGACGTACACGGCGGTGACAGGGGACAATCGATTTCGCTGGTATTTATAGTATGCAGTTGCTTCTGGATCGCCGAATGCCCGCGCAAGAGGAGCTGCTGTGACTGCAACGTTCCTTCGCGCGTGAAGACAGCACTCGTGAAACAGCCCCAAACAGTGGGGCGAAAAGTTGGATTCCAACGCCCACAGGTAGCGACACAAACACATCACTCAATTCAACTGAGCGTTGAAGTTTTGGGTGTCTCACATAAAAGTAAATTTCGTTTCCTTTGTTCTTCACATCTTTTCCTAGCAAACTACGGTCTCTTTCCAGCGTTGTAGACAAAGCTGTCTATCCACATCACACTGCTTGATGAAGGGGAAAACAAATGCAATGATACAGACTGACATACTGAATTTGCGTGCACATCCAGAACGGAACGTTCGACGAAGTGTTCGAAACGAAATTGCTCACCTACTTCGCTCCGGCGTAGAAACAGGTGACCAAACAGAAGCGTAAATCGTAAATAAGAAAATTATTTTACAATATTCTGTTATGGCTGCATCCTTCCACAGTCGCGGTGTAAATTCTCGCTAAGTTTCGTGCACAACTGTTTCAATACATTGACATGTTATGCAACTAGGTAAGAAAAATGAAAGCTCATTTGCAAAAACGCTTTCTTAAAACAAAAATGACGGCAATGATAGATACAGCATACTTGGGGTTAATGCAATAATGGATGAGAGGACAACTGCGCGCTTCGTGGAGGGTTGGTTTGGACAGAGCATCATCATCACAGAACTGCTGGCTAATTACAGTAGTAAACACTACGACAAACGTACTGAGAACAACTACTCAAGCTTCCCTATAATTAAAAAAGAAATCGAGTGGCCCACACATAGCACGGTGCTACGGCTGCAACGAAAACAGGGTACTAAACAGGAATTTGTACTACGTGACACACGCCCCTCTTTACAAAAATAGATGATACACAAATGTTTTGAGTCGTAGGAAATACTCGTTTTTTCCTGTGCGCCGTCGATGATTCAGATTATTCGTATGTAAAAGTACTTCCAACAAAATGAAAAACGGGCTTACAAGACGTATGACGTGTTTACTAATCGGATTACAAATACAGGGCCATGTTCGAACTTTTATACTTGAGCTCGGTACCGAAAAACTGGGGGGGGGGGGGGGAAATTATCGTCACTATGTTACACAATAAGCACCATGCCAAGAGTGACATGGTAATTGCACCTTTTTATGTTCTTTGTGATCTACTGCAGCAACGTACTCGAACCATTTTTTCCAGCACTGAGTCGAGGAAAACCTTGCATAATTTTAAGGATTAACTGGAATTTATAGAGGTATGTTACAAAATCGATTTGCATTCCAACCGAAGGCAAAAAGAAAACCTTTGTATCATGAGACCGCTATTTTTTTGTAAATTAGTACTGTTTAAGAAGTGATAACGGATTTCTTCTTCGGCGAGTGAGTCGCGTCGTTACCAATGTTTTTTCCCTGCGCGCCCGTGTGTGTGTGTGTGTGTGTGTGTGTGTGTGTGTGTGTGTGTGTGTGTGTGTGTGTGTGTGTGTGTGTAGGGGGACGACGACGACACTGGCACGCAGTATTGTCTCGATCTTTACTGAAGCAGGTATCAAACGAATGTGCAAATTGAATTAAAACTTACGTCAGTCAAATATCTTACTAATCCACTTGAGGTGTTTCGAGAACTGTTCGCTATTTTCAGCGATGTAACTGATTTCTGCATGTGTATTTATTCTGAACAGAGCACTCTGGTAACGCATGAGTTCAGTAGCATACACCGAACAACGAGGCACAAGTCACGATTTTATAGTAGAACTAGCTTAGCGCCCGCTGCTTCGTTCACGTAGACTGCACAGTTTTTTGTTTTTCTTTAATCTATTTTTTTATGTTTATCACCAATTCCAGCTCCTTCTAATTAAGGTCATAAAAGCATGGTCTTTCCAGAATGTAGTTCTGACAAACAGGCGATTATGGTAGCCGGAGTACACGCGTTTTTGTTAATCGTGCCTTTTGCGTTCTTTTGGTGATATTTCCATAGGAATTTTCATCTCCTACCACTTATTTCTTTATATCTAACCGAGAAGTGAAATACGAATTTTCATAGCTTTAAAAATGATTCAGTAGTTCTCTAATCACGATGCCTTTTCAAAAAAAAATTTCGCCTACTATTTTACCCGCTGAGGCGATGAACTATATTTTTTTTCATGCCTAACCGAGAAACTAGAAACCAGTTCTCCAAGATTTGGCTTTAAAAATGGTTTCACAATGAAATATTTTCATAAAACATTTTACTCCTGTTTCACGAGCTTAGAGTCTGAATTTCCAAAAACACGGAAACTAGTATTTTTTTAATTAATAACTGAGAAGTGAAATACCATTTTTCATAGATGTAGCCTTAAAAACACTTTAGCAGTTCTTTAATAAAGATTTTCAAAAAAGCTTTCATCCACTATTTATCACTCATAGGAGTGAAATTTCCAAAAATCATAAACCACCTTTTTTTTATTTCTTACCGAGAAACCAAATACCAGTTTTCGTAGGTTTAGCTTCAAAATTGCATAAATAGTGATATAGTAAAAAAAACCTTTCGTCCGCTATTTCATCCCCTTAGGGGTGAAATTTCGAAGAACCCGTTCTTAACGACGCTTACAATAAAAATCAACACCCTCTGCAAATTTCACGTTTCTATGCTTAGTGGTTTGAGCCAGGCGAAGATGAATCAGAGGGTGAGTCAGCAAGTTTTATGTATAGAGATACAACAGAAAGTATACGACTCATTGCACGCAGTATATTCAAGTCTATTGCGCGCACGTGATAGACTTAAAATGCGTTGTGAATACTGATGAAGTTACAGTTGTGCTAACTATTTCGTTTGGTATAATATCAGTCGTGGAAATACAAATTGCAGTTGGACACTGGCAGCATCAGGAACGCGATTTTCTTTACTGCGCATGGCGCTACTGAACTCAACAAATCAGTGTGTTTCTGTGGTGTAATAAGCAGCTGGCTCAGCGTGCCTCACGTATTCTGAAGGGCGCTACAGCGGGAAATGCACTCACAGGCGGCTGGACGGCTCGGTGGCGGCGTCGTCGCCCTCGATGCGGTACACCTTGCCGTACATGATGTACTCGAAGCGGTCGGCGCGCGACCCCTCCGTCTCGCGCGGGTTCCAGTCGCCGCTGTCCGGGTAGCCGTCCTCCTGCAGCGTCGTAGCCAGCACCAGCCGGAACTTGTCGCCTGCGAGCACACGAAGAGCAGTCTCACAACGTGCAGTAGCACGCGCTCCCACAAATAGATACATCAGTGCGCGCCCTGGAAGCATACTCATACGTCACTGTAGTTCACACTCCAACACGACGTTGTAAGATTATTTGCTACCAGTCACAAGTATTATCTGTAAATGAGTAAGTGGGCTCAATCTAATGTTCAGTCATGTAAATGGGTTGGGTTGAATCTACCGATACCGGACGTAGGCTTTCATTGGTAACGGAATGATCATGGGGCGTTTGACGTACAACGTGCGCAGAAAGACAGCGAACACAACACTGACAATATTTATTTAGCCCACTTTAGACTGGAAGATGAAAGTCTGGTTGTAGTCGTCGAAGGCAACGAATGTGAATACTAAGTTTAATTGTGACGTACTAATAGGTAACACGGCCTCTGTTCTAAGTTAGGCAGCTACTGAGGATCGGAAGATTTTAGTAACTGTCTGAAAATGTAGGATATCTCACTTGGCTAAAACAAATCCGCTGCTAAAAGTAAACAACTTTATTGCTTTACCAGAAGAGTGCATATTTGATAAGAAGATAATATTTCTCATGAACAAAACATGTTCAACCGGAAAGTACTTACTGATCCGTCATTAAATTATAATTAACACTTTCGTTTACTGCATGCATATAAATATCATGAAAAAGCATAATTTCGATAGCATATAGGTGATCAAGCGTGTAAATGCTATCCACTATGATCACTCACCATCACAAGCACCGTTGCAAGAACTACTTCTAGTGTAGCACTAATACATCCATAAAGAACAAGTTCGACGTTTATGAGTATGAACCAACCAATGAGGTTAATTCATAGCTTTCATTTTTATTCGTTACTACAAAATAATAACTTAAATTATTACAACATTTTTCTTAAAATTATGTTCAACGTAGGAAAGAACAACTAGTACTTACTACACTTTACGAATCATTCATGTAGAATTCTGTTTTAGATTTGTTAAACATCACAGTCCTTAACTTTTCTTTCTTTTATGAACACTCAACACTACTAAAACTGTTTTCAACAGTCTATGTGCCGGATCAGGTCTCGAACCCAAACGTTTGCCGAAAGCTACAGCCCATGGCGCAACTCAAAACGTCTTTTTAATCCGTCATAAACCTTAATTCCAGATCATGGATCAAGATGCTGTAGGCAACGACGCTGGTACACACACATTTAGAGGAGAGCTGTATCAATGTCTTCATGATCATCATCTGCTGCTCAAGAGAACCTATCTGTAATTAATCTGCATTTAGACAGCCTGCGTCGCTCGGCAGAACGAGGGTGGCGCCAACGCCTTGTTCAAGTCAAACGACATCAGTCCAGTGCTGCTTCAGTAATCAGGCCATCTGCAGCATACTATTGATCTGCATTCCCACTCGTCACTAGCCATTACTTCACCAGCACACGTCCTGATGCAGCATTTATCATTACGGAGCCAATGCCAGCGTAATTTCCTGTTAGGTCACGAGCTTGTCTGCTTTGTTCTGTTGTAGAGATGAAGCAGGAAACACTCCGCTATTACTCGTTAGCTAAAACAAACAAACACACACACACACACACACACACACACACACACACACACACACACACACACACACAAGTGTCCGAAAGTTTATAATGCTGCTACGTGGTAAGTATGAAATCAACGCACACTCGTTCTTCTGAAAACGGTGGATACGGTGACTGCCCTTTATGAAACTGTTGTTGCGGGAAAACTATGTTGTTTGTCTGGCGACCGCGGCCAGCAGCTCAGTTGGAAACATGAGAGGCAAGAGAACGAGTATTCTATTACGAATTTCTGGCGCCAATCAGTTGCCTTTCTGTTCGTCCGCCGCAACTTGTGGCACAGTGCAAGCAACTAACAGACTGTCTAACACGGCGATAAACTGAAACATTGCTGCACAATTAGTTGTCCTCCAAGCCTTAACACTCTTCATTAGTCGTGAAACGGGAAACATTAATTAAATCGACAGGTATTCCGTAATACTGCATGTCACTGCCCAACGTCACACTTTATCAATTCAATCATTCTTCTGCTTGGAACTAATCTAATCCACGTACCTGAACATCCGACATGTAGCCGCAAGTTTCCGGATGGGTTCAGCAGAACAAATAAAATTACGAGACGAGGTTAGTGACGTAACTCCAAATACGCAAAGTGAAATCAATAAAAAGTTTAATAAGAAACAGCAAGGAAAGAAAACCAGTAAAAACAATTTTTTGCTGCTGTGGTTACCTGCATATATGTAAGACAATTATTTTATCTTGTTCCAATATAGAAAAGTCAGTAACGATGTAACAAAGGTAATTCACCGTGAAAGGCAAGGGCCCCATTTATAGTTTCATTCCCATAAATAGTTGTATGCCACGAGGAACTTTCACATCATTCCATTCCCGAGAGAAATTTTGTGACACAGCGATTCACGATCTCAGTAAACTAAGGCCCATCGCGCATTTTAAGGCTAGCGAACAAATATTTTCCTCAACTGCTAGAGAATCTTATTACCTGACCAACTACCTACGTGTCACGCCGATCTAAGCACCTGCATTATTAAAATGACTGTAATGAGAGGTTATCGCAACTGACGCAGGGCCAAGATACGCTGTCTATTGCGACTACGTGCTAACGGCATCGTACATAAGGGCGCAGAAACGTCTTTCCACAATTATAACAATAACTTCGTTGTCGCCTCAGGTGGTCACTAACAGAAACGCTACGCCAGCAGAGACGAAACTGCCGCGCGACCCGCGGCTGCCCGGAGGCGCAGCGACTTTGCGGCGGCGGACACTGGGATGCTCCACGCTAGCCCAGCGCCGTCCCCAACCTCTCGGAATTCCCGGTGAGCGCCACTTGGCAGACGAGCGCCTGATTCACGAGGGAAGCCCACTGACAACTGTCGCGGGTTCTTTAATGCTCTGATCCACAAACTCTGTCACTGCGATGCACGGTCAACTTTCCTTATTACTTCTGCGACAAGCACTTGTTACATTTTGGCCTCAACATTAGCTACACAACTCATGCTGAGAAAAAACTCTAGGCAAGTTCCGATTAGACTAGCGAACCGAGGGTTCCGTACAAACTTAATTATGTATACAGACAATCTGATTTTGTCCATTATAAATGGTTTCTTTGAAAGCCTGCGACTGTGAAAACAGTAGGTCTGTTTATGAATTTTCTGCTACCAGTCACGATTTTCTTTCATTCGGATTTTACAAGACACGTTTCGGGAAATGATTCCCATTTTCAAGTGTTTTTCTTTGTAATATGCCATTTTTACGTAACGTTTTCGATGTGTGAAGTTCTGCTTTGTTTTGTTCACTTTTAAGTTTTATTATGGTCAACTTGTGCAGGGTCTCACATATGTTAAACATCACACCCAACTTTCAATGCACAGTATGCATCGAAAAACACACTTGAAAATGGGAATCATTTTCCGAAACGTGTCTTGTAAAACATGAATGAAAGAAAATCGTGACTGATAGCAGAAGAGATATTTAGAAACAGAGCCAAAGTTCATCCATTCCGGAAATCGATAAGTTCGATGGTTTTTGCCTGTTATCGTATACCGATATTGGCACAATACCAAAATATGTGCCATAAATAGCCGCATCTTTTCATTGCATCGACTTGGCAGCTTAATGTCTCACACCGCACAGGGACTGTAGACTTCATTACGTGACAAATTTCAACTTCATATGTCTACCCATCCCTGAGACAAAGGGGTCTTAACAGAAGAACAGTCAGTCAGATAGCAAACGAAAAAAAAAAAAAACCACACACACCCTCTTTCTTGTGATACAACTACAAATTAACAATTTTTTCCTTTACTTGTACTGTGGAACCTTGCTTTCTGCTAAATAACATTATTCTAGGCCAACGGGAAGTACCCTATGGGTTTTGAGGAGTACGTTTGAGAGTGTCAAAATATGTGACAAACGGCCGTATCTTTTGATTCCACTGACGTAGTAGCTTAAATGTTTTACATCGCCAAGGGTCCACAGACCTTAGTATGTGACAAATTTGAACTTGAAACGTCTACCCGTTCCTGAGAAACTTATTACTAAACAGAAACCAAAGTATCCTATAAGAGCTCCGTTTTTATCAACAGAGTTCGCAACCCTAAAAATGAAGGAATATAAATGCATCTCTGGCCGTGACACTGGTTCGCGGAACTATATATACATCACGGAATTATGATACACGATTTTCAAATAAAGGGCATACACGAGAATTGGTTTGTGCTGAACTGACTGCAGAAAAGGGGTGCAGAAGTACGCCACTCATACTGAAGCTATAAACAAAGTTCTATAGCATCATAGATGGGTTAATACTACTCAGTACATAAAGACACCAAACAATCAATCTTTTTGCTACGAATTACGTACGCGAAGTTTCGTCCCCGACACTTTTGGAATAATGTATGTTCCTTAAGATGTGATACTACCAACAACAGAATGATAAATACGACGGAACGTGAACGTACCTGGTGTGACTGCCTATTGGAGCGATTACAGTAGCAGCTGCTTGAAATAGTCGATGTGAATAACCAAGCTATGTATTCCCATAAGTTACACTATGCGCACTATATTACTGAAAAGGAGAATGGGAGGGGAGGGCGGGAGAGCATTTGAAACAATTCAACGCAATTCAAGATCTATAAATGACATTTCACAGAAAATACAGTGCTTGTTAAAAACCTGACATTTTGGGTATGCCGTAGTCTATAAACAAATGAATTTATGCGACAACTAAGTATAAATGTTTTACACAGTTAATATTACTGAATATTGCGGAAGGATTTCTAATTATTTTTAATTGTTCATTATAAGCGGAACACATGCTCGGAAAGTTTCAAGGATGGGAAAGGTAATCGGCCATGTTCTAAAAGCGGAGCCATCCCAGCATTTGCCTCAAGGGATTTAGGGAAATCACGGAAAACCTAAGTCTGGGTGGTCGGAAGCGCATCTGAACCAACGTCTTCCCGAGTTATGGTAACTAGCGCACCATCTCGCTTGTTTTTTAATGTACAGTAGCTCAGTTAAATGTAAAGTGTTATCACCACGTCCACTACCGCAGCAGACTGATTTAACTTGTTACTCGGATGGAGAAGACAAAACCAGAGCAACTTTCCATTTGACGGCAGCTTTACATCTTATTAAAACCATATGAAAAGCGCCAGTGTTAAGGACCACGTTACAGTGTGTTTCTTTGGTAATTCGATAGCTACAGAAATAATGGCTACTTCAACAGTTAAGGAATAACTGAAGAGAGTAAGAAGCAAAACTACCACTAGGCACACAGTAAATGTAAAGTCGTTGCATCGAACACATCTTACTTGCGTCTGATGGAGACAAGTCAGTAAATACTGGTCACAGTCACACCTCCGCAAACATCCGCAGAAATAATGAAAAAACCTTAACGTTCGCCTTTTGGTCCGAAAGCGCTACTCATAGTAATGCACCCCTTTGTTGATAATTAAAAATGCCCCCCCCCACATACACACCATTACAACAAATGGCTGAACGAGTGACACACCATGCGGTTGGCCTGGGAGTGATAAAGAGCCCTGAATGATACAGTGTGTGACCAGTCAGGCTGATTTACTTGTCGCACAGTTCACGTCGGCGGAGACAGCTGTTCACCAGCAGACGCTGGCCCCCTTCCTATATTCTTCCCGAGAGTTTTCCGAAAAACCTAAGACTTTTTCTGAGCTGTTGCGATATTCATTCAGTCCTAACACGTTAGCATCTTGTCCTCATGTCATGTTCGGTCATCCTTATGCTGCACTCGCTGTATAATTAAAACCGCGCGCTGTTTCGCGATGACACCGATATGAAGATAGCTAAGACAGGCCGTAGCTACCAGAGGACAACATATGTTCAGAGAACAGTGGAAGATTCCGTGCCTGGTAGTGCAACAAATCAGCCAACTAATTTCCTCTTTGATCTGAACATCTAGCAGTGGAAATAGCTGTAACAAACTTATTATTCTGTAATGGTATTTGTTATATCCATATTAGATTTTTATCGCGTCATGGTAGGCTGTCTAAAAGTGTGGCTACAAAACTCACTGAAGCCTTATGACCCATCCGTGAAGTTCAGATGATATCACCCAACACAGAAGACAGCTGCCTGGTTATGTTTTTGAAAGTTCTCGATGACGAAAAAATCGCTTCAGTATCATGTCCTCACTGCTAAGATGATCAACATTCTTCCGAATTCCGAAGTAGGACTCATACGTAAGCGACAGAGGATTCAGGAAGACTACTGTCGAAGTATGATGCAATAGGGGCTGTTCTTCATTGAAGGGAAGCAACGTTTTCCCTCTACCTTCTGTTATCTTCTATCCTATTCTATAACACGAGAACTTGCGTCATCATGGAACACCCATGCAAGGCAGTATCCAATGACAATGACACACACACACACACACACACACACACACACACACACACACACACACACCTCCCGGCACTATGATACAACAATGTGACAGACGCGGCAGCGCACACACTCACGCGCACAGCACTTTGTCCAGCAGCAAAAACAGAAGCTTCACCTGTCACAGGAGCCGCCGGTCAACAGTGTGACAGCGCTGTTGCCTGCACGTTGCGTAACATTGAGCAAGTGAGGAGGGAGGCGCCTCGACAGAGAAGACTGCGACGTCGGCGGTACGGTCCCGTGTGTCAGCATACTCACACACGCCAGGCGTACATCAAAGGCGTGGCGATCGATGCGGTAGTGCGCAGCAGGCAGAGTGTGATGTTTACGCTGGCGGCGCGGCGCAGCCGGCGGACAGCCGGGCAGGCAGCCGCCCCCGCCTGCGGAGCCCGCAGCAGCCGGCCGCAGACTGCCGCCGCCACAGGACAGGTCCCTCCGCCTCCGCCAGCGCCCGCGCCGTCGCTGCCCCGACCCCCGGATGCGCGCGCCGGCCTGCGCCAATCCGCTGCAGATATCGACCGCCGCCAGCCGTCGCCGCCGCCAAGCTCGTGTGCTGAGCCGCGCCGCACCGCCCCGCCGTGCCGTGCTGTGCTAGGTCAAGTTCGCACACCCTAGGTCAAGTCCTCCCGCATACCTCTCCGGCCCTTGGCGCTGCGCGATTCCTCCACTCCCCACCTCTTCCCTTCCGGGAGAGCTCTTCTGATATACAGGGTACATCAAAAAGAATCACTCGATTAAAAAAAAATGCTAACTATTATGTTATTTGAGAGATGTGCGTGATCAACGTACTGCTGGAGAGAGCAAACTTTCGAGTTTCATATGGTTCCTGCTAGGCAGCAGCAGTGTTCGCCCACTTCATAATTTTGCGCAATGCGGATCAATAAAACTGTTCAGCGTGACTTTCGTACTAGATATGGTGTGGCTTCTCCTGCAGCACAGAGCATCAGACAATGGCTTGAGCGGTTCTAGGCGCTACAGTCTGGAACCGCGCGACCGCTACGGTCGCATGTTCGAATCCTGCCTCAGGCATGGATGTGTGTGACGTCCTTAGGTTAGTTAGGTTTAAGTAGTTCTAAGTTCTAGGGGACTGATGACCTCAGAAGTCCCATAGTGCTCAGAGCCATTTGAACCATTTTTTGACACAGATGGGGCACCCGCCATTGTTAAACGTTAAAGGAAGCGCATATCTCAGTATGCTTGAGAACATTCTGCTCCCACAGTTCGAGACTGATTCGAACGACTACATTTACCAACAGGATGGGGCACCGCCACACTGTCATCTGGAAGTGCGGGAATTTTTAAATCAAAGGATTACTGAACGATGGCTCGGTCGTACTGGACCAAATTATTCAGCCTTACATCACTGGCCTCCAAGGTCACCGGACCTGACTGTATGAATAATTTCTTGTGGGGGTTTATAAAAGACTCCTGTTTATGGGCCTCCGTTACCAACAACAATGAATGAACTGAGACATCGCATAACAACGGCTGTGGAAGCTGTAACTCTAGAGATGCTCCCTGCAGTGTGGGAACGATTAGAATACTGTATTGACATATACCGTGCATCTAAAGGGGGGCATGCTGAAAACCTACGAAAAGGTGTGAAAAAAATTTGAGTTTCCCGTTCATCAAAAACCAAAATTCATTGTATATGTTTATTAGTTTCAGAAATACCGACCTATCATATCGGATTTTTTTCTTTTTTTTGTGCACCCTGTAATATTAGGGTCTAATAACGCGTTTCTTCCTGACAAGGACTGTCTGCAATGACCTCCTTGACCGAGATTCCGAGTTATCGTAATCTACCTCTTTCTAACAGCATTGTATTAGGCTAGAATGCAGAACCTTCGTAGTTTCTTTAGTAAATAGCGCAGCTAGTTCAAATTGCACCTCAAGTTATTTATTATTTATTTCAAGGGTCCGTGAACCAAGCTATCCACAGCTACGTGTCTTGGAACGAGCCAGTACATTGTTTACAGAACGATTATAAAATTTATGAACGGAAGTTACGGGGTACCTCCTAATATCGTGACGGGCCTCCTTTTTCCTGGCGTAGTGCAGCGCAGCGAATCTACGTGGTATGGACCCAACAAGTCGCTGGAAGACCCCTGCGCAAATATTGAGCCATGCAGCCACTACAGCCGCCCATAATTGTGAAAGTATCGATGACGCAGGATTTTGTGCACGACCTGATTTCTCAAGTATGTCCCATAAACGTTCGATGGGATTCATGTTGGGCAATCTGGGTGGCCAAATCATTCACTCGAATCTTCCTGAAGTTCTTCAAAGCAATCGCGAACAACTGTGGTCTGCTGACATGCTGCATTGTCATCCATAAAAATTCCATCGTTGAATGGCTGCAAATGGTCTCAAAGTAGCCGAACAGTATTTCCAGTATATGATCGGTTCAGTTGGACCAGAGGACCCAGTCCATTACACGTAAACACATTACGGAGCCACCACCAGTATACACAGTTTGTTGACAACTTGGGTCGATGGTTTCGTGGGGTTTGCGCCACACTCGAACCCCACCATCAGTTCTTACCAACTGAAACCGAAATTTACTTGACAATGCCACGGTTTTCAAGTCGTCTAGGGTTCAACCAATGTGGTCACGAGCCCAGGAGAGATGCTGCAGGGGAGATGTGCTGTTAACAAACACTCGCGTCAGTCGTCTGCTGCTATAAGCCATTAACACCAAATTTCGCCGCACTGTCGTAACGGATATTGTAGTCGTACGTCCCACATTGATTTCTGCGGTTATTTCACGCAATATCGCTTGTCTGTTAGCACTGACAAATCTACGCAAACTCCGCTGCTCTCTGCCGTTAAGTCAAGGCCGTCGGCCACTGCATTGTCCGTGGTGAAAGGTAACGCCTGAAATTTGGTATTCTCAGGTCATTCTTGACACTGTGGCTTTCGGAATGTTGAATTCCCTAACAGTTTCCGAAATGGAATGTCCCATGCGTCTAGCTCTAACTACCATTCTGTTTTCAAAATCTTAATTCCTGTCGTGCGGCCATATTCATGTCGGACATCTTTTCATATGAATCACCTGAGTGGAAATGACAGCTACGTCAATACACTGCCCTTTACTACCGTGTGTACGCAATACTACGGCTATCTGTGTATGCACATGCCACTATTCCATGACTTTTGTTATCTCAGTGCCACAAGGAAATAACGCAACTTGTATTTGAACAACTGGGTTTTATCACTCAGTCTTTTCAGTTGCGTTGGAAGCCTGTTGAAAATGCAACCTGCTGAACAGTGCACACCTTTCCGTACAATGCTGAAGGAAGTGTTATGCAAATGCACATCGCTTTTCCGTCTTGTGTTCGCCGAATGAACGCTGCAGTTTCTTCTGGATGAGTCAATATCGTCAGCAACAAAACGCCCGACGGAATGCATGTACAAGGACTGCGAGTTAGAATTCCGAGACACCTGCACAACGGCCTACACCATACAACACGACAGAATAACTATAAGCAAAGTAAACAAAAGCCTTCGTGTTTCAGTGTCAGAGACAATAGGAATCATTGTTGTAGTGAAGATAGCACCATTCAGATTCTGCACAAGATCTTTAATGTGACACTTTCTTGAAATAAACTTCCGTCTACCGTAAGTGCTAAGAACTTAAAATGCTTGACTTCACTGACTGTATGACAAGCTTGTTCAGTAAAGAATTCCCAGCAGAAGCAGCATACCGATATAGTGTTCTTGATGTAGAAGGGGAGCAAGTTGTTCGTTCAAGTAAGGTAAGGCTACATAATGTTTACGATGATGACACTAATGACAAGGCAACTGGGACTGGTTCATAACCTACCGCCATATAGCACGAAGCTGTTGCCCTGCAACTATTCCTTGCTTGGACCAGTGGTTTTGGAGATAATTTTAGACCAACGATACGAAACTGTCTGTGGAACTGAATACGACAGTTCACAGCCGATTTTTTATTCCAACGACGATTCGAGAGTTAGGTTCACCGATAACGCAAAAAGATCGCTCCTAATGTAAACCACGTTGAGTAGCAACTTTGTATAGTGGCACAACCATCCAGCTATACGTGTAATGTAAAGAATCTGCACAATTAACGACGACGTTATAACAATTTTTACATTATTTTCGGTACAGCTCCCTGTCGCTGAAATAAGGTTGTTCTATCCTTAGCACAGCCAGTGCCACATTCAGTTTTGCGAGCTGATCTTCAAAGATCAGTCCTTAATATGGAAATCAATAAGTTTGCTGCCGGCGGGAGTAGCCGAGCGGTTCTAGGCGCTTCAGTCCGGCAACGCACGACCGCTAGGGTCGCAGGTTCGAATCCTGCCTCGGGCATGGATGTGTGTGATGTCCTTAGGTTAGTTAGGTTTAAGTAGTTCTTAGTTCTAGGGGACTGATGACCTCAGATGTTAAGTCCCATAGTGTTCAGAGCCATTTGAACCATTTGAATAAGTTTGCTCATGCCAGAGGCACGTAAATAGAAACGTGTTATACTAACTTACGAAAACAAGTTAAGATATTGCGCCACTTAGGAACTCCAGAAAACTAGACAGACAGTAATAGGGATGAATGGGTGGAAATTTAAACCCCACATCTCATGAAAATACTAGGATCATTCAGAAAATCATGCCTCTGATTCTTCTGTTTTTATCTAAAGTACTGACCTGAATACTTATTGTACTAAAGGAAGTACATTGCAAAAGGAATGACTGCCCCACGGATCGGATGTCATCTCAATATCACAGACTAGAATCCGCGGAGTATAGCCATGTGCAGGCAAACAGACCATGTATGCAGTCTTTATGCATATGACTCCTTTGGATATGGCGAAACCTGCGCGAGGTACAAGCAAAGCTCCGAGTTCTGTCCGTGATGGGCCAATCGGGATCGACCGCCCACCACATAATCCTCTGCCAAAGGCGTCGTCGGACGCGGCATGGAGTGAGCGAAGAATCAGCATACCGTTCTCCCGCCCGTTGTCGGCTTTCTCGACCTTGGAGCCGCTACTTGTGACTCAAGTAGCTCCTCAATAGGCATCACGAGGCTGAGTGCATCCCATTCCAGTCCTTCCAACAAGGAAAACCCCTGGGAACACCAGAAATCGTACCCATGTGTTCCGAATAGCAGCCAGATACACTGACCACTGAGATATGGAAGCTAACTGGAGGTACGAGTATCTCATTAGGTAAATCTAGAAGCTCGAGTGAAGTCTGAGTAGAATATACAAGGTGTCTCAGGGGAATGGACGGTATTCAAGGAAATGAAAGGAAACATCATTCAAAGCAAAAAAGACTAGTACATATGGCCTCTGAAATGTGTGCCTTAGGAGCTATCAGCACTACGTCTTCGATACTGTAAAACAAGACAAGATACTTAGTATCTTCTACTGCAAGCTCTTTTCTATCCACATTTTGGAACGAACCAGTATGGACCAAAATAAGGAAAAAAGTCCCGTAAACATGGGCTCCAAAGAGCATACCGTAAGACCGTTGAGCAGTTTTTCGACTCCACTACTGAGAAACACATCTCTTCTCCTGAAGATTCTGAAGATGTGCTGCTCACAGCTCTTACGGTACGTAGTTTGGAGCCCATGTTTACTTGGCTTTGTTTACTCCGAATGATCGTTCCTGGGATCACTCCACCTGGGACACCCTGTATTTTTCGTTTGCACCATGACATGTTGCCCTAGCAAGTACACCAATAAGTCGGAATTCGCGAGTGCAGGCTTTCAGTTCTTGAAGCCTTTGAGAGATGGAATCTATCCGATAAACTTTTCCAGGCAGTGAGTGTCTCCTTGGTTCTTTAATATACCAGTCGGCATCCGCAAGTTGAAAATTTTTCGAGCACGGCACAGACGCAATTTTTCATCGTTTACAAAACTGCGTAACTACAACGAGGGAAGCTGTTGCTATTCAGCCATGAAGGAAATGATCATCTAACTTCATTGGCAGATGCTACAAGAAATGTGTATTGTATCTATATTACTGAACCACTACCCCGGAACCCAGTAGGAGTTGCAGGCTGGCAACCTAACGGCTTCCAGGAGCAAAAAAATTTGATTCTCAATATTTCGCATAATTATTTTCCAAAATTAAACCTTTAAAATGCTTTCATCATCTACTTATCAAGAGGTATAATCCCACGTTAACAGTTTAACACAACATGACACGTATTAGAATTAGAAACTGTCTCCTGTGGCAGCGTAACTTACAGCGAGGAAATTATCGAGCCTATATTCGTCCAATGTATGGGAATGAAAAAGCTTAGCAACTTCCAACAAACCTGACAACTAATTTCAAACCTCGGAGAAAGGTTTTCTCGCTGGCACCCCTCAACCTCACAACAAAAAAATGAATGGAAGGAAGTTTATCGCTTCCAACATTATCGCTGTTCATGCACTGAATATTCAGCATTGGACATGACGCTTTAATTTGTTTTTTCTTTACTAAATGTATTTGCAACACATTTTGCAGACAGTGCCCAAATATATCTCTGAAGATACCTGCAAATTTATATAATTGCCCCACACAGAGTTTAGGAGATATGATGTTAAACATTTAAATGCGTACAGCATCTGACATTGGTCACAACATACGCTATGCCTCATCGAACTGTTGCCATTTTTCGTCTGCTAATGTAGAAGCTTTCAGCATTGTGTCACACTGCACAGTCTGGCATACAATAGTTTCTAACAAGGCCTCTGTATTCTTAAGTGAACGGCCCAAATAAATCGCAGTGTCTGTCTAACGGGTTGGTGGTGGCAGCTTTAGTATCACAGAGATGTGACTTAACTCTCCCTTCTGCTTTGAAAATATGGTGAGGACGTGTTGCTCCTTAAAAAATTCCACTATTTTGTTCGTTACGTTGAAGCACTCTTCCAGAGTTTTCAATGACATTGTGTTCTTTATTAGCAGATCAAATATATGTTCTGCGAAGCCTACACATGACGTATTATTCTACTAATTTTCATGCAGCATGCATATTTCGTGCGTTGTCTGTGATTACTGCTACAAATCTCTCCGCACCTATTTCACTACTAACTCCAATTAGCGAAGCAATATAATGTGCAGTTTACCTTTCCTCACCATTTGTATACTTTTATACAATATCGATCGATGCGCTGTCACGATAAAATTGATGACACTATTCCCTGATTTAACCGTCCATCTATCAAATCTTAATGTAAAAGCAGTTGAACAAACCAACTTCTTTGTGATAAATATCTTCACGCTATGATATTTGACAGAAATAAAAGTCGTGCTAAGCAGATGGTGACTAGGAGGCTCTTAGCCAGGCCGTATTTTTTGAAATGCTTTCCACCAAGATTTCAAATGCAGCATAGATAATGGAGCAGCTGAAACATACTATATAGCCCTAGCAGCGACTTTGTCACTGTCGCTATCAATTGTTTTATGGGTGTCCTTAAGCCCGGATGAAGAGGATTTTGGTGACTATCAGAAGTTGTTCACTGAGAGAAGAACCAGAAGTCATTGATGGTAGCGTAGATGATGACGCCTTCTTTATACTTCAGTATTCGGCAACCCATTATTTGATATTTCTGTTCCCCCTTTTACATGAGATGCATTTTCAGAGGCTAAACGTTTAACACACTGGGCGCAAAGATTTCATAAGATAAGATTTTCTTTTAATCGTGACGCCACGGCGTTATGATATTTAGTTTTACAATATTTGTCTGTTGCCTCAGTCGCTCGCTACACTCTGGAACCGCGCGACCGCTACGATCAAAGGTTCGAATCCTGCCTCGGGCATGGATGTGTGTGATGTCCTTAGGTTAGTCAGGTTTAAGTAGTTCTAAGTTCTAGGGGACTGATGACCTCAGCAGTTAAGTCCCATGGTGCTCAGAGCCATTTGAACCATTTGTTGCCTCAGTCTTACCATCACCTTGTCTTACATTGAAGAGGTCCACACTACTAACTACAGTAACCAGTGTGACTGCGTAAGACAGCAAAGTGTAATGTCACCTGAGGTGTGTCAGCACTGTCTAGCTTTATACAGACCTGTGGGCTGTGACTAGCTCTCTTCTAGATATTTCCGGATTCATTTCGTTCATGCCAGTGTGAAAGCCCCTGACAAGTATGCAATACCTGCTTCTGTATGGTACAGCAGGTTGCGTGACAACCGGGCTGAAAAGAACCATTCCTACCATTCTTACAGTGGTTTAAAAGGTTGAAAGCAACATGTTTGTCGATTAAATAGGACTGAACAGTTTTTTTAATCTTTGCATAGCCGTAAGTATCGACACACACTGTTAAATGTGAGAAATAAGAGAGAAGGGTGCGCTGGAAGTGACCACCACCAAGTCATGGGGCGCTCACATTGAACATAGGGCTAACAGAACCAAGCTCAATTGCAGGAACATAAAGAGAAATGTGGAAATGTGAAAAGACCAACAGATGAATGAAATACTTACCCTATAACTAAAAGAGAGATTTCATGTTTCCTCTGAAGAAAATTTCATGTGGGAAGGCACAAAGAAGTTAGGAAAACTTAGAGACAGTTATCTAGACGCTGTAGAACATCTTAGTATGTGGACACATAAAAGAAAAGAATCTATCTCCGATGACACATGAAATGAAATTAATCGCAAGAAAAACTGGAACAAAAGTTAAATCACTATAAGACAAGAGAGCAGAAAATCGAAGCACATAAAGGACACAAGCAGGCAAACAAAAGAGTGAAAATATCGATAACGGGAGATGAAAGTACAGTTAACAAAAGAGGGTGCAATATAGGGAAATAAAAAGGAGTTGTATAGTATCACCGAACGGTTGTCAATACAAGTCTTTATACGTGGAGGACTAGTTAATAGCAACAAGGGCGGACTGATGATTAAGATGCAACACTACATCTACAAAGATAGGAAGAGAATTTAAAGTGGCTTTTAAATCGTGAAGACAGGTGAGAGGTGTTCCAGAGGAAGTCAAAGTGGGCCGAGATATAAATCTACAATGTTCCGCAATAGACAAAATTAGCATTGTTTTGAGAAGCCTACAAAATGCAAACGCTCCAAGCCTACACAATATAGCACCGTTGCTCTAAAAAAACGACAACAAAGTTACAACCAAAATGTTCCTACCCTTGTTGAAGGATACTTGGCTTGAAGAGAAATCCCAAAAAGAATGCAAAAACTGGTTGGTGGTAAAGCTCAAAAAAAATTATATATATATATATATATATATATATATATATATATATATATATATATATATATAGGGTTGAAACAACTGGCATTGTATTATACTATTGTCAGTGTCTAGTACTGTTCTTACCTGAATTATTTTAAATAAGATTAAACTCCAAACCGTTGAGAACAGGTCAGTTTTCGGGCACATTGCAGTTGTGTTGATCTTATTAATACTCTTCGGATTATCTTACACCAAGGTAAAGAATTCTAGGCATCCATGTACCTGGCATTCATTGATTTTGAAAAGGGCCTCGAATCTGTGACATCAATTGCTGTGACAGGTGTATACCACAGTGTATTCTAATCATCAAAGACCTGTATGATGGCTTCAAACTGTGTGTGCTCCACGGGGTAAATCTCTCAAAACCAACAGAGGTAACAACCTGAGTCCGCCAAGGTTGTATTTTATCACCAACAATTTTCTACTGATCTTGACAAGTTGTGAGAAAGAGTCAGGGCAGGCAGGAGAAGAGAAATGCATTGGCGGATGTGTGAACGTCTGGAGGATTTGTATTTCGCAGATGACACAGTTTTATTCTGGCAAATACGAAAGCTAAATTAAACTAATTGAAAAAAGGAGATATTGCTAAAGTCAAGATAAATGTAGATAAAACATGTTCAGTAGACTTAATTCTTCCTTCAGTATGAGGCTCCTAAAATCTCTAACCCAGGAGCATGCGTTGGCGGAGCCCCGTAGCACGCTGGGAGTTTAAATATCCACGAAGGAGAAACGGTAGGGGGCACTTGTGATGGTTATACTAAACACATACGTACTTTTATTCTTTGGTCAACATATCTGCTGATAGCTTCTGTCTTATATCCAAGAGACAAATATCAAGACAAGTAAAAGATTGTAAACCAATACGAAATGAGACACATCGTGAAGCTGCTGCCAATTTAGACATTTGATAAATTTAAAAGGTAGTGAGGTTTCCGCTAATTTATCTTCACACCACTATGTTCCCATTTCATATCCGTAACGTAAATATATTTTTCTGTACAGATATTCACTAGACAATGGCTTCAAAGCCGAAACCGGCAATGAAAATAAGTAACAGCTCAAGCGAAGAAAAAACGCCGCAGTCATGCAACAAATATTTGGTGATGATACACATCATGAAAATGATATATTACGTAGGTGATTTATTCACTTTTCGTTCGAGTTCTTAACTTTGCCATGAGTCGGCTAAGTGAACCCAAGTGTAATATTTGTTTTTTATATTAAACTCGTTTTATCAAATTTAGGTCTTTTCTTTAAACACCTACAAAATCTCCTAAGTTTCCAGCTAATTTCCTATCATCTAAAAAATTCTAGCTTCAGCCTCATACGTTATACCTACTGCTGGAAGAAGCTGCCCCTGTTTTGCAGATTTCCCGAAACCGCTCGCAAGACGCAACCAGAGGTAAGTATCATGTTGTTTGGCTAATAGCAGAGAGCAGTGACGCGACAATTTTAGTTACTGATGAATACCTCTGAAACACCAAGGCTCTCTGTCCACTTAGGACATCATTCGTATTGAGGCCATAACCCTGTAGAATAGGCACATTAATCTATTTGGAAAATATCTCTTCTACATCTCCACCATTACGCTGCAATTCCTATGAAGGTGGTCGCCGAAAGGAATATTTTCGCAATCGGAGGGGAAATTGGAGATTGAAATTCCACGAGAAGATCCCGTCGCAAGGAAAATCGCCTCTGATATCCAATTCACGTACCATGTCTACCCTATTTCGCGATAATACAAAATGACCTGCCCTTCTTTCAACTGTTCGATGTCGTCCGTCAATCCCATCTGATGCGGATCCCATACCGTAAAGCAGAAGAGGGCGGACAAATGCAGTCTCTTTAATAGACCTCTTGCACTTTCTACGTGTTCCGCCAATAAATCGCTGTGTTTGGTTTGCTTTATCCACAACATTACCTAATGTGATCGTTTCAATTTGAGTTATTCGTAATTATAATCCCTCAGTATTTAGTTGAATTTACAGCCATATTTATGTGATTTGTCGTGTAACCCAAAATTTATCGGATTTCTTTTTGCACCATGTGGATGATTTCAGACTTCTCATTATTTAGAGTCGATTTCCACTTTTCCACCATACAGATATCTTGTCTAAATCATTCTGCAATGTGTTTTCATCTTCTGTTGACCTTACAAGAGCATAATCGAGTGCACCATCTGCAAACAATCTAAGAGGGCTGCTCAGACTGTCTCGTATGTCGTTTATGATCAGCAACAGTAGCAGGCCCGAACACTTTCTTGGGGAACGCCTGATTTTATTTCTGTTTTACTCGATGACTTTCCGTCAATTATTATGGACTGTAACCTATGTCCTTTCTGACACGAAATCACGAATCCAGTCACTCTGAGTCACTGAGACGACACTCATCTGATTGTTAGTCGCTTGGAGGAACGATGTCAAAAGCCTTCTGGAAATTTAAAAACATGGAATCAATTTGAGACTCCTTGTCTTTAGAATTCATTACTTCCTGAGAATAAGGAGGTAGATGGGTTTCTCAAGAACGATATTTTTTGAATCCGTGCTAACTACGTGTCAATAAACTGTTTTCTTCGAGGTAATTCGCAATGATCGAGAACAGTGTTATGTTCCAGTATGCTACAGCAAAACGACATTAGTGATATGGGAATGTAATTATGCGGATTACTCTTATTTCCTTTCTTGGGTATTGGCGTTACTTGTGCGACTTTCCAGTCTTAAGGTATGTATGGATCTTTCGGCGAGCGAGCGGTTGTATATGACTGCGAAGTATGGACCTATTGTATCTGCATACTCTGAAACTAATCTCACTGGAGAGAAACACATCGGTTTCGCCTCCTTCCTTCATATAAACCCTAAATCCACTTACGTTCCACTGGCCTATGGAAGGCACTTGTTGATGAAGTGTTTCTTTTACTGTGATCTCATCTTGCTGCTGAGATTGCAAGTGGACAATATTTTGTGGCATTGTGGTCGAACTGGTTGGTTTTCTCCAGCAGATTTGGTGGTCTTGCTTCTGCCGGTGAGTACTCTTCGCATTCGCTTGACAGCATCAGTGAAATATAGTCTGCCTTGTTTGTGACACTCGTTTTTTTGTTATGTTTTGTTTTTGGTTATTTGTTTGTCAGTATACAACCAAAGACCACTTTTGCGACGTTGAACGCTTTGGCGTACTGCAGTTTTGTACCTTCTGTTGTGGTGTTGCAGGCAGCTTTTTCGTGTTGCTACAGCGTGCTACAGCTGACGTGCTAGCTATTGGACTGGCAGAAATGGTCAACACAAGTGCAATGACAGTAACATGTGTGTGCCCTTGTATTACTTGTTTGCATCTGTGTAGCTGTATCAAACTTTTTCACAGTGTTCTTCGCCATCAAAACGAAAGATGGAGTGAATGTGATAGGCTGAATAGGCTCTTAGTGACATGAGAAATGTCTTCCGTTCATTATTTGGCACTCTTTCCTTATTGTGACCAGCACTACACAGAACAGCCACAGGTGTATGCTGCGTGACTGTTGGAGCCGTATGTGTGACACCCGCTCCGCGAGCCGTCTTGCCACGATTGCAACACGTAGCCCGTCCCTCAAATGAAGTGTCGTCTGTTCATACCGTTGGAACTTTGGTACGTCGACACTAATTATGATCTGACGTGGAAAAAAAGAAAAGAAAAATCCTTTTCTGTATGTGCTGCACCTTTCAACGACAACATACACTATTAATGGTTCGGTTTCTTTAGTTGCATACGCTCCTACAGGAGCCGTTTCATTCCGGAGACTTTTCACAATTTTCAGTTTTGTAGTGAAAGCTAGCTTTTCTAGAAAATAAAAGTTTGAAACGAATATGAAATAAAAACTTTCTTTGTTGTGCTATGTTCTCTACATGACGAAAACAAGAAAATGAGAAGCCTTGCTTTCGTAACGACGATTATGAGCTTATATTATTTTACAGAAGAAGTCTGTAAGCAGTATCAACGCGTAAAGCACTCCGCCCACTCATTTGATGCCAAAGTCAATTACACGTCAAGCTGTTACCGTCGTTTTCCTTAAAAATTAGCCATTTATTAGGCGGGCTACTACAGGCACTATACCTATATCCCTAACAGTTGAATTAGTGCTCCATTTTCGATGTCCCTGTGGCTGATAAGGTGGTAAACAGAGAAGAAAACCTTTATACAAACGTCAAAGTTTATTTCCGGCCATAAACATTTTCACGCTTCAAATCCGTTCGCAAACGTGTCATGTAAAATTATAAATTTTCTCTCAATCTTACTGATATACACTGCCTGACGAAGTTCAGGCAGCCAGAAGGAGAGGAGAAAACGAAAGCAAACTTCACTGGTTGAGCAGGTATGTGATGTTATTTCAGTATTTTCGCGATGATCCAAAGCTAGTTGGTTGCAAATGTTACAAAATAAATAATTCTATTTCATATCATTAAGCCTATAAAATACCTTCAACGTGAATGATTTCGTTAACACTGCACATCCTTTGTCATCGAGAGTAATGCTGTTTTTATGATTGTTAAATTACAGATTTTGGCCTTCAGTCTCGCCTTGAATCCTTCAGAGACCTGGACTTAACTAGGTAGATGCTGTTGTTTAGTGCTTTCAACAAATCTGCCATTAGTACAGTCGATAAACAGTTACGTTTACGTGAACAGATTACGTTGCCTATGACATTTTACACGTGCCTTTATACGACTGCTTGCAAGAAAAGCGCACCTACTGCCTAACTTCTGAAAGTAAAACTCAACAGCCAAAACACCACTGTTGTTGTTATGGTCTTCAGTCCAGAGACTGGTTCGCTGCCGCTCTCCATGCTACTCTATCCTGTGCAAGCTGCTTCGTCTCCCAGTACCTACTGCAACCTACATCCTTCTGAATCTGTTTAGTGTATTAATCTCTTGGTCCCCCTCTACGATTTTTACCCTCCACGCTGCCCTCCAATAACTAAATTGGTGATCTCTTGATGTCTTAGAACATGTCCTACCAACCGATCCCTTCTTCTAGTCCAGTTGTGCCACAAACTCCTCTTCTCCCCAATTCCATTCAATACCTCCTCATTAGTCATGTAATCTACCCATCTAATCTTCAGCATCCTTCTGCAGCACCACATTTCGAAAGCTTCTATTCTCTTCTTGACTAAACTATTTATCGTCCACGTTTCACTTCCATACATGGCTACACTCCATACAAATACTTTCAGAAACGACTTCCTGACACTTAAATCTATACTCGATGTTAACAAATTTCTCTTCTTCAGAAACGCTTTCCTTGCCATTGCCAGTCTACATTTTATATCCTCTCTACTTCGAACATCATTAGTTAATTTGCTCCCCAAATAGCAAAACTCCTTTACTACTTTAAGTGTCTCATTTCCTAATCTAATTCCCTCAGCATCACTCGACTTAATTCGACTACATTCCATTATCCTCGTTTTGCTTTTGTTGATGTTCATCTTATACCTTCCTTTCAAGACACTGTCCATTCCATTCAACTGCTCTTCCACGTACTTTGCTGTCTCTGACAGAATTACACCATATATACGTTAATATAATCGAAGTTACTATATTCAATGCTGGTATTCCTGTATCCAACACAGATGTGCTACCTATTCGTCATCGTTTCATCTGGCAAGAAATGAAAGTTACACAGGCTGTTGTTTTTAGAACAAGGTGATTATAGGGCAACCACAAAAATAAAAAACCTGGAAATAAGTTACAATTTATACGAAACTGGTTAAACTACAGTACAAAGAAAACCTAGATATCTATTCCAATTTACATAACAACAACATGAGAAAAGTGTTCTGACACGGAGTTAACACCGGGACGCTGACGATGGGCCATCACAAGTGATAACCACTCTCACAATCTCCGGACAGCTGTATTCCCCAATCAGAAGCTGGTAACAGCCCTGCCTTGAACAACATCGGCGTTTACGTTGCTATTGATACCCTGTATTTTTTTTACTTCGTTTCCTTCACGGTTTTACAGTTTTGATGAATAGGACAAGGTGGACGATACTGAGGCTGTCAGGCGAAAGTGTTTGCGGGAGGAGCTGCGAGCACTTTGCGGGCGCGCAGGCCGGCTGACGGGCAGGGTCCGGCCCCCAAGCCGCCCCTGGGGCAGCGGTGACGCGCTAACTAGTGGCACGCAATGCGCCAGCGGCGGCGGCAGCGGCAGCCGCCGATCGATGCTGCAGCGAAGGTCAAAGTGCAGCGCGAAAAACGACGCGGTTTCACTGCCCGCGGCCCCGGCCGGGCGACGCCCCCGCAACCACAAGCCTGGCGTCCATAAATACTGCGCTTCGTGGGAAAAATCACAAAAATTACATTGCGTAACTTTTTATCCTACTTGGCTCCGGTGATACATGGTACTTTGTATTTAAATGTGAGCAATAAGCATTTTTTTCCTTTTTTACAATGTTGTGCAAGTTGTGAAATAACTTCGTATGAGAACTGCAATAGCTGCAAACCGCATGGACTAATCGAGTAGTGCCGAAACATGGAACAACAGGGTGATACCGAGTGGATTAGATATAGGACAGTTATTTAGGTAAAGGAATATAATGAAGAACCGGCAAGACCAAGTCTTTCTGGGACAGCCAAGAAATCTGGAACATATGTAGAACAGAAATAAAATAGTACACAAATGGGGTTTCGATTCTCTTTCTTTTTTAGTTGGTGGTGGTTTCACACTAGTTCCATTTTAAATTATTTTAAGGTCGAAGGGATACACAGCTTCTGATCACATTTGTAAGCTATGTCAATCTATTACAAACAATCGGTTTCAGTCAGACAACGGACCATCCTTAGGTATGTATGTGCAATGAAAAAGACCGTACCTAGGCATAGAGGTCGACAGACAAAAACAATCTTAGTATATCTGTACAACATACATCATATAATCTATGTTTACAAAGCGACGTAAATTACAGGAGATGTCAAATTATGACAACTTGTCTCCAGAATAACGCTGAAGACCGACTGCAGCAAAACCCCAGTTTACATGAGAGCATCCAACTCATGTTAGGTTGTAACTTAAAACTGATTATTTGTACAGAAATGACATGTCGCTATTATCCAAGGCACGATTTTCCGAAAGCTTCTATTTTATTATACTGATGATACAGTGGACATCTAGTTTTGCTGCAAAGAACTTTATGACAGTAATCTGAAAAACAATACCTCAGAATTTTATATTGCTTGCGTGCCAAGCAAATTTGAATAGAAACTCAAGGGGACAGGTCTGGGTGAAATAGCAGTTAAAACAAAAAATAGGAAAGACTACGCCTACAATCATGTACTGTTTCAACGCACGGTTCGCAATATTTTAACGAAGACACTTCAAGCGAATGTTGCTCTTTACGGTACCTGACAACTTTGTGCTCTCGGATTCCTTTTACTTCACAGCCATCTCGAGAGAAGATTTAAAACTTGAACGCACAGCGAAATAGGCTCCAAAATGTTCACGAAGTTCTTGTTGAACGACAGGAAAGTTTAACTTGAGGAAATATGTTTCTCGCGTATCTATACTAAAAGTCTTTAAATCCATTCTTCCTGTGCTGATTTTCTCAGAATTGTAGGTCTGGCTGTGGTATAGCTACGACCGGTGAAACTCGACATTCACAAAGCAAAGACGAGGTGGGGTAGTGATAGTGGTAGTGCCAGGGCCATGGACTGGGATTCGTTAGCACAGCGGTTCTTATCCCCGATCCCCGTCCGGCCTCTTCATTTAGCTTTTCTGTAGATTCCTTAAATGGGCAAAGCCTTCTATAAGCTAAAGGCCAATTCCACGTCGCCGGCCGGAGTGGCCGAGCGGTTCTAGGCGATACAGTCTGGAACCGAGCGACAGCTACGGTCGTAGGTTCGAATCCTGCCTCGGGCATGGATGTGTGTAATGTCCTTAGGTGAGTTAGGTTTAAGTAGTTCTAAGTTCTAGGGGACTGATGACCTCAGAAGTTAAGTCCCATAGTGCTCAGAGCCATTTGAACCAATTCCGTTCCCCAATCTGACCTTGCGCTTCGTCTTATCGATCTCGTCATCAGAGCGATGTTAAAATTATCTTCTTTCTTCCTTCTTCCGACGTTCAGGTTAGAGATTACGAAGGATCGCTGTTGAACTCTGTTTTAAGTTTAGAAAGTCATTTAACAAGGTTTTAGGGCTGTATTAAGAAGCAATTAAGATTCCGGTGGGGATAAATGGACACTTGTCTCACTTGTACATCACGGAGGAGCGGACCTTTAAAGGAAAATAATTGTATTGACAGGTGCGTTGGAATGAGCAGATTTCGGGATGGAGGGGAAAAAAGTAGAGTGGGAAAAAAAGAACTGCCAAAAT
Source organism: Schistocerca nitens (assembly GCF_023898315.1). Classification (NCBI taxonomy): domain Eukaryota; kingdom Metazoa; phylum Arthropoda; class Insecta; order Orthoptera; family Acrididae; genus Schistocerca; species Schistocerca nitens. The sequence goes on along the minus strand of NC_064614.1, from coordinate 620,744,824 downwards.
TTGCTTTTCAGTTAGGGTGTTTATAAGCTCACTGGACGAAATGTGGAGTGGTTCGCAGCTGTGAAACCATTCTTCTAAAAATGAAGCGGATGGATAAACATAAATTTGAAGTAAAGTAGTATGAGATGGAAGACGGAGGGTGGGGGAGGGGGGGGGGGGAGGACTTTACGGCTACGTCACCAATATGGGGCCATCTGGGGTGCAACTCAAGTTTCAAATGGAGAGATTGTAATGGTACTTGAATTACGTAACCATTACGGCACCTCATCTGAACCTCTCGATACCAGTGACATTCTACTGTGTTTCTGTAGAAGTAGTTGACATATTTCTGAGACAACATTCAGATTTGATTTCATTTGTGATACATCGATATGTTTATATTGCAATGATATTATTCTTATGTGTATTCTTTCTTTTGTCACTATGATCTTTGACGTACTTGTAACTCTGATTTTTGGGCGCGTAAGCGATTATTAGTTAGTTGTTGAGTTGTTAGAGAGTCGGACCTTGAAAAGCTCAAGTCTTGGACGTCATGTTGGAAAGACGAATATTGTCGTCAATTTATAAAATGTGAACTTTAACAGTGACTGTGAGGAAGATGTTTTCAAGTATGTTTTGTATTGTGAAGTGATGTTTAGTGTGTCGCGTGATATTGCAATAAAAGCAATTAAAAGGAAGTGTAACTTAATTTCGGAGTGCTGATTATTTTTTTTACATCACCATTGTCCAGCAAAAGTGTAATCCCAAAGAATGGTTTGAGAAGCTCATCTACAAAACTTTTGAATATAGCAGGATAAAACCTAGGCCTCTTTGCATCCGAGCTTGGAATCATAACCACCTAGATTTTCAACGATTGAGCCATGATTTTACGACGAGACCAGCGTGGGAAACACAAAAAGATGTGTGCCTAGTTTTTTGATTATTACATGAAATGACTTTATTAACTGTGCTCTAATGACACCTGCCAAATAATATGACTGTTGTTGCCCGAAAATGCAGTATTTAGCAGCGTGAGCAACACCACAATCGTTATTAAATGCTGACCTTTGTTGTGGTAGGGTTGTTAGAAGATGAACGTCAGATATTAAACAGGATTTGTTCATTTTCTAGTTATGACTGATGTTTCTTCCTTACAGATGGCGTGGACGGCATTAACACAGGGCCAACGTGTTGACCGTCCTGTCATTTGTGTTATCGCAGAGGATTTCAACCAATGTCACTCGGACTGACCACCCATTACCCACAGAGCGCTAGTGGAACTTCTCGGGAAATTCCGTGGAACTGGCTTTGATGCGAACAAATCGAATGCTGGACGTTCGAAAACGGCTGCGGATGAAACAACATTAAAAGTTCTTCTGGCATCTTTCAGCAGGAGTCCAGGGCGCAGTACTCTCCCCCTTTCATAAGAAACTGCCAGCCGTGCACGAAGAATGAGAATTTTGGCCGCATGTAAATGGCACCCTTATAAAATGTTACAACATCTCACTGAGTTCGATCCAGATCGTCCGATTCACTTTGCAGAATGGGAAATACGCAAGCTCTGTGAAAACCGACTTTTGCGCTATGACGGACCGTTTATGGCTGAAATTAATTTGTCTGTGAACGGAGAACTAAATAAACATTATCATATATACTGGTTAGAAGTCAACCGTCACTGGATGCCCCCATCCACCACAGCTGGCGCTTCGAAAGTGGTTTGATGATCAATATGGGGCTCTCGTACTGTTGGGCCTTCATTCATTGGGAGTACACCAACAGAAGCCAGTTAACTATAGTTGTTAGACGAAGATGTGTTGCCCTCGCTGCTGCCTCAAGACGGGATGTATTCAATGTACTTTCAGCATCATGGTGCTGAACCTCGTTACGGCTAGGTGTTCCGGCAACTTGGTACTTCGTATCCAGTTTCCCCGAAGCAGGATAGGTCAGAGGTCTAGTGGAGTGATAGGCGCGTTCCCGGGATTTAGGTCTATGATATTTCTATCTGTTGGGATAGGTACAGGCAATAGTGCTGTTCGTTCCTGACCCAGCTTCCGTTTATGACTAGAAAGGTGTGATGTTCCTGTGATCATTCTGTACTGATCCTTGTGAATGTAGTTGTGACCAATTTCTAACTGTTCAAAGACTTAAGATGGCGGAAGAAGCCTTCTCTTTATAAACAGTGCTGTAGATCCTTAGCGTCATTTTCCAATTGTTCATCCCGGCTACATCAACGTGTAAGATTAAATCTTCTCTTTCTCATTAATGTTGTAACGCACTCTAGACGTCGACAGAATTTTTTTGTGTCAGGTTCTGTACTCACGATCTTAGTTCGAGTGACCCATGGTTGGCCGGCCGAAGTGGCCGTGCGGTTAAAGGCGCTGCAGTCTGGAACCGCAAGACCGCTACGGTCGCAGGTTCGAATCCTGCCTCGGGCATGGATGTTTATGATGTCCTTAGGTTAGTTAGGTTTAACTAGTTCTAAGTTCTAGGGGACTAATGACTTCAGCAGTTGAGTCCCATAGTGCTCAGAGCCATGTGAACCATGTGACCCATGGTTGTTCTGATCGGGACTACTTATTTATACATGCTCCGGCTGGAGCAATTACTGGGTGGATTGAATAGCTCAGTAATTGCTGCTGCCGGTCACAAGCCCGGATAAAGGAGGAGGGTAAAAGCCAAAAACACCAAAATGCACCTGCAAAACTCCAGAAATACATCCGCTGCCGTACGGACTAACAACCCGTACGATGAAGGTGAACTGAATCGACGATCAACCACTCGCCCCGGGCAGACGTCCACCAGCTGACATCAACCATTAACTTAGCATGATGGAAAAGCAAGCAACAAAGCAACTACCTCAGGCCGTAACTCAGAATAGCGAGGCGAACCTGGTCATTCGGATTATGGGGGACCAAGACATCATGCAGCGAAGAGTCAGAGCTTCCCAAAACTCCTCAAACCAAAGCGAAAGCAATTCATTGGTGCACTGAACGTACAGACACTGACTAAAACAGGAAAACTCAAGATACTGGCGGATACTTGTGATAGATCTGGAATTCGTTTACTTGCAGTACAAGAAATACCTTTTCGTGATTGGGATGACTTTGATCCCGGTGGCTATCGAGTCTACGAGGGATGGCTTGTAATCAAACTGAAAAATAGTGACATAAATTTGTTGGGAACGGCATTCCTCGAGCATAACAGTGTCTAGGACTCTGTAATAGACTTCTCGTCACCCTCTGAACGCCTCTCTCTACTACAGTTAAGTGTGCCAACGCACATGCTCCAGTCAATAACAATCCTTACAAAAACAGAGTGGAGAAGTTCTGGTCACAACTCGAGCGTGTACTTAACAAGAACCCTCAACACCTTGTCAAAGCCCTGTTGGGAGATTTCAATGCGCAAATTGGCAGAGAACGTGAACAAAGACATATAATTGGGAATTTTTCAGCACACAAAAAGACGAACACCAATGGACATCGCTTAATCAGCATATGTGGGATAGCCAACCTCCAAATAAAGTCCACTCACTGTAAGAAACCACCGAGGAAAATGTCTACATGGAAATATCCAAGCCGGCCGGTGTGACCGAGCGGTTCTAGGCGCTTCAGTCTGGAACCGCGCGAACGCTACGGTCGCAGGTTCGAATCCTGTCTCGGGTATGGATGTGTGTGATGTCCTTAGGTTAGTTAGGTTTAAGTAGTTCTAAGTTCTAGGGGACTTATGACCTAAGATGTCGAGTCCCATAGTACTCAGAGGCATTTTTTTAATCTGAATGAGATGACGACGGAGGAAACCAAATACGCTGAGGAGACAAAAGACATAAGGATAACGATAAGGACATACACAGATGGGGGTAGTATCGCGTACACAAGGTATATAAAACGGCAGTGCAGTGGCAGAGCCGTCTTTTGTACCCAGGTGATTCATGTCAAAACGTTTTCAACGTTATTATCGCCGCATGAAGGGAATTAACGTACTTTGAAAGCGGGATGGTAGTTGAAGCTAGACACATGGGACATTCCATTCAGGATATCGTTAAGAAATTCAGTAATCTACAGTATAAATAGTTTCCGAGAATACCAAGACATTACTTCTCACCATGGACACCGCAGTGGCCGACGGCCTTCACCTAACGACCGAGAGCACAAGAGTAAAGTTATCAGCGCAGACGTTAACTGCAGAAATTAATGTAGGACGAACGACGATTAATGCGCTACGGCAGCAGATGACCGACAAAGAGTGCCTCTGCTAAGAGAACGGCATCGCCTGCAGCGCCTCTCACGGCCTCGTTGGCCATATCGGTTCGACCGTAGACTACAAGAAAACCTCGGCCTGGTCAGATGAGTCCCGGTTTCAGTTGGTAAGAGCTGATAGTAGGATGCGAGTGTGGCGCAGACCCGACGAAGTCATGGACCCAAGCTGTCAACAAGGCACTGCGTAATCTGGTGGTGGCTGCATAATGGTATGGGCTGTGTTTATATGGAATGGACGGGATCATCTGGTTCAACTCAACCGATCATGGACTGGGGCCTGGTTATGTTCGGCTATTGGAGACCGTTTTGGGTCATTCAAGGACTTCGTGTTCCCAAAGAACTATGGAATTGTTATGGATGTCATTGCGCCATGTCACCGGGTCACAGTTGTTCGAGATTGGAATGAAGAACATTCTGGACACTTCTAGTGAATGATTTGGCCACGCAGATTGCCAAAATGAATCCCACCGAACATTAATGAGACATAATAGAGGTTAGTCATTTCGGCAATTATGGACGCCTTTAGACAGCGTGGCTCAATATTTCTGCAGAGAACTTTCAACGATTTGAGTACATGCCACGTCCAGTTGCCGAAATACACTGGGCAAAAGGAGGTCCGACGCGATGTCAAGAGGTACCCCATAACTTTTCTCACCTCAGACGCTAAAATTGTACATGTCCTGGAGCGTTTTTTGTACAATGATTTGCCGGCCGGTGTAACCGAGCGGTTCTAGGCGCTTCAGTCTGGAACGGCGCGACCGCTACGGTCGCAGGTTCGAATCCTGCCTCGGGCATGGATGTTTGTGATGTCCATAGGTTAGTTAGGTTTAAGTAGTTCTAAGTTCTAGGGGACTAATGGCCTCAGATGTTAAGTCCTATAGTGCTCAGAGCCATTTGAACCATTTGTACAATGATTTCGAAAATAGGTGACTGCTGGGAAAGTAAATTGGTCTGAATACTTGAGTCGCAAACTGATGCAGTATAATTTGGCCATAAGGATACGCCTGACTCAAAAAACCTAGGGCGAAAAAGGGGTAGTTTCAAGAAACCCTATTTTCTGAAAGGTATTTGCAATGACGCCTGATTAAGGTCGCAGGAAGCTGTGTTCCATTAGTACAGACAGTGGATATTATGGAAGGGAATGCACACTCTCTGTTGCACGCGTGTTATACAGTAATCTGTCGACTGTCCGTGCAATTGCCGGCGGTGATGGCGAACGCTGGTTCCCTGCCGCCTGCCCTACGGTGGCAAACGCAGAAGCAGAGGCAGAGGCAGCCGGAGTGCGGCGGTTGGCGGGACGCCTGCCCGCCCCGGCCAATCAGCCGGCAACACGCGGCCCAGCGATGGCGGCTCCGTGTGTGGCTGCACGTCTGCTAACATTCTGCAGCGACAGTCCGTCAACCGAGCGCCTGCGACGAATGTATCGCAGGAAGACTGCTTGTGCGTCAGCCGACGAACAAAGGACAATGGCCTAACAAAAGTACATTCAAGTTATCAACAGACATTTAGTCAAGGGCGGTCCGGGACTAGCAAATTAGGTATACTTTCGTTACTAATAGGATCTCTTTAGTCACAATACTGTATTTCCCCGTTTTAGTCAAACGCGTTTCTGAGCTAGGATTGGAGAAAACCGACCGGTTAAGACCGATACCGTTACTTTAGTTTTGAATAATCTCGTATGCAACAGGTGTTTTTTTTTTAATTTTTTACTAATAGAGTAAAAGCCGAACTATCAAAAATGAATAGAAACAGTACTAAGATTTTTAGTTTTTAATAGACTTTTTTAAAAAAGGAATAATTTTCGTTCTTAAATTGTCATTGGTTTGAAATATTGCGATTATAGAGAACGGATTAGCGATCACTGCTATTTCAATAACAATACCAAGAGGGACGAACAGCAAACACGTGGCGTAAGGATTGATACCGCAATGCTGAGACAAAAATGTGTCTGTTGCCATGTGTAGTGGCTTAAGGTACCCCTGTACGTGCAATGTGCAAAGCTTGCCCCCACCTGATCTTACGGTAGTCTCCCGCTGTCGTCGCCAGACATCCGTTGTATTGTAGAATGGCTCCAATACGAGTAGAGAAATATTTTTTCGAAATGACATAGCAAGATTAGAGATTTGTCTGCCATTTCTATGAAATAATAAAAGAGGAAGGGCAAATTAACATGAAAACACTGTTTTTCAACCTCTGTTTTCATCCTTTGCCACTGACTAGTCGTAATGCGCAAATAATGATATGATCCTCGATGGCAACATGATTTTTGAGCTGACTTTCACAAAATTAGAATCAACAGGAAAAAACTGGTCATTTTTTCCAGTATTCAACCAATTATAACTTTCCCTGAAAAACAGGGAATGAAGGACTTAAGTTTTCTTTTATTTGCTTGTTTAACTTAATATATTGGTTCTATGTATCTTGAAACTGAGAGAATCAAAATTTTTCTATTTTTGTTGGATTTCAATGTCTATAACAAGAAATAATAGGAACAAAAATTCGAAAATCGGTTGTTTCAGAAAACTGTTATTCTGATCGGGTTTAACAATAAAGTTAAACCGGTATGCAAAAAACCTGATACAACCGAAAACCAACTGTCTCACTGGTAACCGCCATTCCTATTCGGAGCTACAGCTCAATTTCAAGGGCCGCATCGCCGTATTTTGGGCAGTGTATTAGATTCATTTTATCGCGTACCACTAAATGCACAACCAGTAGTTACGTTTTACGCGAAAAAAAATCCGAGACGAAATTAACGTAAAAAGATACTTTTATCCATTGCGAATGTGGAACACTGCGACTGTGATGAATATACAGGTTTCTTGAAATTACTGCAACCAGTCGCCTTTTGTTTTGTTCAAAAAATGGTTCAAATGGCTCTGAGCACTATGCGACTTAACTTCTGAGGTCATCAGTCGCCTAGAACTTAGAACTATTTAAACCTAACTAACCTAAGAACATCACACACATCCATGCCCGAGGCAGGATTCGAACCTGCGACAGTAGTTTTGTTTTGTTCATTAATTTTTTATTATTCCATCGCCGATTTCGAACCGCCTAGCGATTCATCAGATGGTACATATTTAATAATTGTCTGCATCAGTGTGGGAGTTGTGTAGCTGACGCAAGATGCATAAACGAAACACCTAAGTACTGAGTGCGGCGAGAATTATTCGCATTATGAGATAGATTTTGTTGCTTTAGTTACAGTGATTAGTATCCGTTGGTTGGATGTTCGTGTACACAGTATTGTTCTAACCAACGGATATTAACCACTGTCAGTAAAGTAACGAAATCTATCTCAATTCTCGCCACACTCAGTACTTGCGTGTTTCGATTATACATCTTGCGTCAGCTACACAACTCCCACACTGACAATTATTAAATATGTACCATCTGATGAATCGCTAGGCAGTTCGAAACCGGTAATCGAATAATAAAAAATTGAAGATCAAAACAAAAGGCGGCTGGCTGCAGTAATTTCAAGAAACCGAAATAAACCTGACATATGAGGATAATTTATAATTACCTTCATTTGTCCACGAAATATTCATCTGCATCAGTGGAAAAATCCATATTACACTTAATACACTTCAAATGATGCAACATTTATGACTGTACTACATTAATCCAACGTATAGAAGAAGTAATCACATTATTATTGTCGATCGTATCATTATTGTCGTTGTTTTCAGTCCAAACACTACACTATTCTGTGTATCCAAGACTCTTCATCTACTGAACCTACAACCGTATCAGCCTGCTTATGTATTCAAGTCTTGATGTCTTTCTACAGTCTTTACACCCACACTTTTCTCCATTAGCAAATTAGTGATTCCTTGGCGCTTCAGGGCGTGTCCTATCAACCGATCCCTTCTTTTGCTCAAGTTGCGTCATAAACTACTTTGCTCACAAATTCGACTGCAGATCATGTAACTGCTGAGGAGGTACTGACTAGACTTAGGGAGAAGAGGAATTTGTGGCACAACCGGACTAGAAGAACGGATCGGTTGGCAGTACACATTCTGAGGCATCAAGGGATCACCAATTTAGTACTGGAGGAAAGCGTGGAGAGTAAAAATTGTAGAGGGAGACCAAGAGATGAATACAATACGCAGATTCAGAAGGATGTAGATTCCAGGAGTTACTCAGAGATGATGTGACTTTGACAGGATAGAGCAGCAGGGATAGTTGCATCAAACCACTGTTTGTACTGAAGACCACAATAACACCTCATTAGTTGTTCGATCAACCTGTCTCCTCTTCAGCATTCTGCTGCAACAGCACATTTCACTTCCATACACCGCTACATTCCAGATACACACTTTCAGAAAAACAGTTCCTAGCAGCTAAATTTTTAATAGCCCAACATCTCAAAAATATCTCTTTCAAAAAAGCTTTGGATAAAAAAAACGGGATAATAAAATATTTTGACTGTACGCAGCAGTCAAGGACTGTGCGGCTGGTCCCGGCGGAGGTTCGAGTCAAAAATGTTCAAATGTGTGTGAAATCTTATGGGACTTCACTGCTAAGGTCATCAGTCCCTAAGCTTACACACAACTTAACCTGAGTTATTCTAAGGACACACACACACACACACACACACACACACACACACACACACACACACACACACACATGCCCAAGGGAGGACTCGAACCTCCGCTGGGAGGGTTCGAGTCCTCGCTTTGGCATGTGTGTGTGTGTGTGTGTGTGTGTGTGTGTGTGTGTGTGTGTGTTTGTCCTTCGGATAATTTAGGTTAAGTAGTGTGTAAGCTTAGGGGGACTGATAACCTTAGTAGTTAAGTCCCATAAGATTTCACACACATTTGAACATTTTTTGAACTGTACACAGCGTATTACTATGAAAAATATTCCTAACCTTAAACCTGATATTGGCTGATTAGCGCAGTTCTCTGTGCCATGCGAAAAAAAATCATAAATTCACTTCGTTATTGAGAATGTCCACACTCAGGAGCATATAGAGTGACCGAAGTACATACTGCGTAAAACATTTTTAATTTAGTAAGTTCGTTAACAGTATCTCAAACAAGAAACTGTTTACAAGACACTGAAAAAATGATAGTGTTCTTTATTACAGCGTGTATGTGTTGACAACGTTCCAGTAAACGTCTTCGAACACGAAACCATGCGTACGCATCACACGGCAAGAGTAATGAATGTGCCAGATCTGATAAACTGGTGAAGTTCGCTGCAGCACAGCAAAGGCATTATGAACTATCGTACGGAAGTATAAAAAGCGGTACACTGCATAATGGAGACAAAAAACTCCCAGTCTTTGTTAGAAACCTGAACGTGATATTTTTAATTCCGTGTCCCGCCTTGTGCTAGTATCTTCCTGGACTGGTGGTCTAGGGTTACACCCTAACGAAGTTATTAGCAAAGCTTACCCACTGAAATCATGTATTGCAAGACCACAGACCGCAATAAAAATTGTACACGTATCGAGAAACCATGGGCTACTTTTGAACAAAAACACAAACGAATTATTGTTCTCTTAAGTTCTTAACAAAAATCAGGAACGCTTTTTACAGGATGCAATATAAAACAACCATTCTTATATAAGTTTCCTTTACAGATACTGCTAGGAGGGGAAGGAAGGAAGACTAACGATTTAACATCCCGTCGACGATTAGATAACTCGAGGCGGAGCGTAAGCTCGGATTGGGGAAGGAAACAAATCGTATGCTTTTTACGGGACCCATCTCGGAATTTACTTAACTCTACAAATAATACTGAAAGTCGACGAAGGGAATACATGACATTTTCGAAGAAAAATGAAAAAATTTCCATTTTTTATCATTTACACAAGTCAACTCATATAGAAAACCAGCGCAATGAGCATTTCCAACTTGTCTGCAAATTACTGACCAAACAAAACGCAAAGAAAATTTTGGCAAAAAAAAAAAAAGAAAAAAATGATCAGCTGAACACAGTAGCATATCGCCCCCACCCCCGTCATTCTCAATGTGAGCGTCGCAACAGGCCGTTTATATTCTTTCAGTAATTTTCGGCTAAATCCAAGCGAATTGGGGTAAAGGCGTGCTAAACGGGAATATACATACGGAAGGAACAATAGATTTCCCTGGTAGGAACCGAGGAAATGAACTATTTTCAACTTGATACTGCGATAGCACGCAAATTCTCTTCTAGTAATTTTCACAATAAAAATTGACAGAAGACAAACTGAAATCGTGCTGACAATGCTGTGAAGGAGGAACAATGGTTGTTCGATAGGATAGGTGGAGTCTCTGCAAACGCACGTCTGAACTACAGGAATAGCTGACAGACAGCCAAAACGTCGTGCAGGTCCGTCTCCCCACCTCATCGTACGTAACATAGACTATAAGATATTTCCTACTGAGTTTGGCAGTACCTAGTTGAGATTATGCCATCACACAACTTTTTTTACATTGTGTGACGAATGCGCTAATGGCAGAGACGAGAGTCGACATTTCGCGAACTGCTTGCGGCTCTGATATCCTGAATGTCTTCAGTGACATGTCTTGAACATCGTAGTCATTCCGCGTGCAAGATGAGTAATGCTACTGTCACCGAGAGAGATGATGAAGAGCGACAGAGCACGAAATTTAATTCAGAGAAGCCAGAACAGAGGTCCTTCCCATGTGATTTGATAGTTCTAATCTGCACGAAAAAAGTGTACTCCAAGACGCAATTTCGGAACTTTGCGGAATAGAGTTCTACGAGACACCAGCCGCAAGTTCGAGGTCAATTGATTTTCGGCAAAGGAGAATCGTGTGCACACTTTCGGAACTTTCCAGACTTTCTGAACAACCCACTTACCTCCGACAAATGTTAGGTGTGAAACCCTTTTTGTATTTCAACAAAAAGGAAAGAAATAACTTCCCAGACACAACAAAGACGCTGTACCTACGGTACCATAAAAACGGAAACATTTAAAATGTGCAACAGCAGTGTTCGACAGAAAGTTTTCGCTACTGAGCATCAAAAGCCGTCGCACTGATTGCATAACAGTTCATTTTTAAAAACAGAGCCGTGGGCGTATTTCCTTGGCAAATGTACCTCAAGACGTCTGTCGTTATAGCAGCTAAATTTTCTAACGTCCTTAATTATCCCACGCTGCATGCGAAATAGTTCCAAGCGTTCACTGAAACAGCACAAGCTGTGCACGAGCGGGAGCAGGAAGATGGAAACACGTTTCGTTCCGTGCACTGACGGCGGTGGGTGACCGCACGTATAGTTATGCGTAAGTCTTCACCGCAAGGCTCGGTCCATCGTCAGTGGCAACCGTAATAGAAAATTGTTTGTACCACGGTTTAGATTTCCCAGCAGTGTCCCCAACGTCGCTATCGTGTTAAGATGCGCTAGTAATAAAGCATGTTTTTATATGGCAACGGCACAAAGTGCGTCACTTCTATGTAGAACTCTGCCTGGCAGTCCGAAAATGGGGCTAAGCACGGACGCGACACTAAGCCGCACAGACCGCGTCCTTGGCTTTTGAACATGGGCAAGGCTGGGGAGGGCTGGGCGGGTATTGGGTATTGGTGGACGGAAATTTTGGAAATTTGTACTAAGTTCCTATGGGACTGCTGGGGTCATTAGTCCCTACTCTTACACACTACTTAATCTACCTTTAACTAACTTAGGCTAAGGACAACACACACTCCCATGCTCGAGGGTGGGCTCGAACCTCCGACGGGGGCATCCGCGTGAACTGCGACAAGGCGCCTCAGGCTGCGCGGCTTGGGTGGAGGTGGTCACCTTATGGTTCGTACTTTGTATTACGAGAGGGAGTCATACTGCTAACACACTATTACTGCCTTGCTTAGTTGTAGACAAGCGCAACGACTTTAGGTTTCCGTTTGAGGGCGATGCAGCAACGTAGCGTGGGTATAAAAGCACCGACACGTAGGCAAGGGATTAGTGTGACATTTGTCTTTCTGGTGTGCGTGCGGTAAATGAGGAAACGTGAACTATAGCGAAGTTATTATCAGATGTGTCCAAACAGGCCCAGCGTGCTGTTATTCTTAAATTCTTGGCAACCGAATTACAAACACCGGCAGAGATCCATCGGAGAATGAGTGTGTGTGTGTGTGTGTGTATGTGTGTGTGTGTGTGTGTGTGTGTGTGTGTGGAGGGGAGGGGGCGAATGTGTGGTACCGAAAACCATGGTTGTGCCGGCCGTTGTGGCCGATCGGTTCTAGGCGCTTCAGTCTGGAACCGCGCGACCGCTACGGTCGCAGGTTCAAATCCTGCCTCGCGCATGGATGTGTGTGATGTCCTTAGGTTAGTTAGGTTTAAGCAGTTCTAAGTTCTAGGGGACTGGTGACCTCAGATGTTAAGTACCATAGTGCTCAGAGCCATTTGAACCATCGATGTGGAATGGTGTGACAAGGGGCGCTGTTGCTTAAGAATAACGTGCGTCCCCACATCGCAAATGTCTTATTGCATACGTCACGCCAACTCAGGTGAGACACACTCTATCACCCACCCTATAGACCCGATGTCTCCTCATGCGATTACCACGTCTTTCGTGCCTTAAAAGAATGCCTTATATGGTCGACGAGTCTTATCGGACAAGGATGTGCAAGCAGGCAGTTAAGGACTTCATCACGCAGCAGGGCACGGTGTTTTACCAGACGAGTAATTCAACCTGGTGCGTCAGTGGGATGATTGCGTGAATCCTCACGACGATTTTGCCTGACTGGCATACCGACTCCGGACCGTACGGCCTTCAAACAGAAAATTTTTGATGCCCATTATACATCGAAGAGCCAAAGAAACTGGAACACCTGCCTAATATCGAGTAGAGCCGCCGCGAGCACGCGGAAGTGTCGCAACACGACGTGGCATGAACTCGACTAATGTCTAGAGGGCTGGAGGGACTTGATATGATGAAATATGCAGAGCTATGCTTAAATCCGTAAGAATACGAGGGAGTGGAGATCTCCTCTGAACAGCACGTTGCAAGGCGTCCAAGATATGGTTAATAATGTTCATGTCTGGGGAGTTTGGTGGCCAGCGGAAATGTTTACACTCAGAAGAGCGTTCCTGGAGACGCTCTGTAGCAATTCTAGACGTGTAGGGTGACGCACAGTTCTGCTAAATTTGTCAAGTCCGTCGGAATGCATAATGGACATGAATGGATGCAGGTGATCAGACAGGATGCTTCCGTACTAGTCACCTGTCAGAGTCGTATATAGACGTATCAGGGGTCCCAATACTCCAACTGCACACGCTCCATACCATTACAGAACCTCCACGAGCTTGAACAGTCCCCTGCTGACATGCAGGGTCCATGGATTCTAGACGTTGTCTCCATACCCGTACACGTCCATCTGCTCCATACAATTTGAAACGAGACTTGTCCAACCAGGAAACATGTTTGCAATCATCAACAGTCCGATGTCGGTGTTGATGGGCCCAGGCGAGGCGTAAAGCTTTTGTGTCGTGCAGTCATCAAGCATAAACGAGTGGGCCTTCGGCTCCAAAAGCCAATATCAATGATGTTTCATTGCACGCTGACACTTGTTGATGGCCCAGGACTCAAATCAGCAGCAATTTGCGGAAGGGTTGCACTTCTGTCACGTTGAACGTATATCTTCAGTCGTAGCTTGTCCTGTTCTTGCTGAATCTTTTTCCGGCCGCAGCGATGTCAGAGGTTTGATATTTTACCGGACTGCTGATATTCGCGGTACACCCGTGAAATGGTCGTACGGAAAATCCCAACTTCATCGCTACCTCGGAGATGCTATGTCTCATCGCTCGTGCTCCGACTACAACACCACGTTCAAGTTCACTTAAATCTTGATAATCTGCCATTGTAGCAGCAGTAACCGATCTAACAACTGCGCCAGACTCTTGTTGTCTTATAAACGTGCTGCCGATTGCAGCGCCGTATTCTGTCTCTTTACTTATCTCTGTATTTGAATACGCATACCTGTACCAATTTCTTTGGATCTTCGATGAATATGCAGAAATGGACCACATTGTCCAAACGAGAACATCACCCCCCCCTCCTCCCACCAACGCGAATTGTTGCGCTGCACCTGCGGTATTTCCTCGAATGTGTTCTTAGATGTTTTTCAAAAAGGAACCAATCAAATTTAGTATAAGACTGCGATTTGCAGACGAATAAGTAACTGACAGAGGGAACTGCATAGTTAAATATCTGTAAAAAGAAAGAGGGGATGGGTTACTTTTCAGCAGATTGAATACTGTGTGCTGGCTGTCTATGGCCTTTTAGAGCAAATACTGTAACACCGAAAATAGAATTTTGCAGGTAAGCGGAATTACAAGTCCGACAATCATCTCGAATTAAAACTCGAGCCATTCTCCAGTGCTTTTTCAGACACACGTCAAGAAACGAAAAGGTGGTTGTACTACTACAACGAGCAATTTCCAAATTTAACCTTGGAGCAAATGCCATGCAACATGTGAAGTATGACATGGCAATTAAGAAAATTGGGGAGATAGAAGAGTTTGACCGTAAGTAAGGAACAGATGCACGAATCTACAAACTGTAATGAAATTAGGTCTAACAATAGCTCCTGGGTTCCCGTTTTATTGTTTTCATTTTCCCTGTACGTTTATTCACGAACTTCATCCGATTCTACAGTTGCTTGGTGTCGCTATTCGATGTAGTTTCACTGCAGGAAACTAGTCTTCTGTTAGTGACGTTTGTTTCTAACCAACTCACGCTTCGTTCGTCATTCATGTTCTTGTTCTGCATTAGCGATGTCATATATATTAATCCTTCTACATTAGCAACGGCGTAACCGAACCGTATTCGACACCTGCGGGTCAAGGTATCCACTAATGCTTCAAATGGCACTCCTCCATGGAATAACGTAATTAATCAGTCAGTTTCTCCAGTAAAGTTAGAGTACATTTCTGGAAAGAAAAAGCAAAGGAAAGTATAAATCTGGGGAGTAAAGCCACAATTCTGAGGAAAAAAAAAGAATCGTCTGGAGCCATGAAAAGCTGGAAAGTTCCTTTAAGGGTTTTTATCTTCACTGTAATGCCTTCGATAAATATACACCTTTCAGTGTTTGTTTACTGACTTTATATTGTTTTGAAACACGTGGGCTCAGTTCCCTGTCACTGGAAAAACAGCGTGGACGAAGGGCTGCAAAAGGTCGTGGTTCTTAGTACCAAAGAGTGCTTTAAGCGGTTGTGGTCGACGTGATTTACGGTGGTGCTTTAATAGACGCTATAAAGCTCATTTCAATTGCTCGGCATTGTTTCATGTCGATAAAATACAGAAAACCCCACTTTTGGGAAACGTAAAAACGAATTACCTTTTACGTCAGTAGACCAGCAGGAAAGCGTGGAATCACAGACAAAGAGGCGTCCTAACCACAGTTATATGTTCTTTTCTGTTTACAGAGGCATAAAACGCTAAACGTATAAAGAATTGTTTCGCAGATACGCGAGGAAATGGCACCGCGTGTCCCCTGTTGGATTCAGTCATGACAATGGCATCTTTGTAGGTTTTCCTCAAAAGCCTAAGCACCGGATGTAGGCCGTACAGCCAAAATGGCAACTGCCGCAACCACGTACTTCAGAAAGAGTTAATACTGCAAGGAGTACTCCACCACGTTATAAAGAACGCCCGACGTGACAGTGATAAACGTGTTTACAGTGTAGGACATGCGGCTCAACTGTGGAGTCACGCACTTGCTGATATTCGTAATGGTCATTTCAACACAGTCCGTTAAAGATGGCAATATTAACAAGAGGGGTAGCCATGAATGTACGAGAAGAATTACAAATACATCTAACGTTAATTCTGAAAACCAGCAGTACACGGAAACTACTTAGTATTGCGCTGACGGAATATTAATGTGCTCGATGCGTTTTGTGTGAGCCACCGAAACGTAACACCGGGCTTTCCGTTACGTCCGTCGTACGATGACGTATGATAATGCTCAATAACAGTATTGCCTTATAGAAATAGAACTGAAATGTTTACAGCAAATTAACCCTCATTGTCCGAGAAATACATCACAGAACACGTAATGTACAAAGTAAAGGTAATAAGTTACATACGACTAGTAGATTAACCACCAATTCCTTAAAATTGTATAGTTTAAAACCTCATTTATCACCTAATCTTGGAGCATTAATGGCTCATTTCAAAATATGGGCTAGTGGGGTAAATACTTTTTAAAAATGTAACTATTTATTTCTCTTCTCCTTCATCCTTTTCCAAAATTCTCATTTTCTCAGAATGGGCTCGGTCACTCACATCTCACTCCAGTTTTCAGTTTTTTGTGTCTTCCTGAAAACCTTTGAATTTCTTGATTTCTATTCTGAAACTGTCTGTTGAATAAAGCTCCTGTGCAATCTGCATACCTTTTTTTTCTCCTCGGCCGTTTCCTTTGTTTTCCTGTTTTGAAAGAATATGTGGATCTTCTTTGTCATTCTGTCTGCCTTCATTCTCTCTAGGTGCCCATGGAGGTAACACACCTTTTTCTGATCTCCTCTGGTTTTTAGGGCACAATTTTTAGGCCGAACAATCTATTGCTTTTTTCAATGTACTCAGTTTATGTAGTTATTAACGTTTTGTATTTCTTCCTGTATTCTCCATTCTCTTAAATCTTTTTCCAGCACACAACTGAGTTATACGTATCAGGTCTCGTTGTCTGACCCTTGATAGAATTTGGAGGTTATTATTATTATTATTTCTTTCTTTTCTCAGACGTTATGCCTGGTCAAAAATGGAAAGTGTCGCGGACCTTGATCAAGCGTGACTTCCTTTTAACTGTACGGTATATGTTATTGCATTTAGGAACTGGTTTAATGTCAACTTTATCCTGATGCCACATGTCCTCGACTTCCTCGGGCAGTTGGATGTATATTTCAATTTCCTCTCCTGTTTTCTTCTGTATATTTGTTGTATTGGGTGTGGATATTTCAATTAGTTGTGTTAATTTCATCTTTTTATTGGTGAGTACGATGTCACGTTTGTTATGTGGTGGTGTTTTATCTGTTATAATGGTTCTGTTGCAGTATAATTTGTATTCATCATTCTCCAGTACATTTTGTGGTGCATACTTGTATGTGGGAACGTGTTGTTTTGTTAGTTTATATTGTACGGCAAGTTGTTGATGTATTATTTTTGCTACATTGTCATGTCTTCTGGGGTATTCTGTATTTGCTAGTATTGTACATCCGCTTGTGATGTAATCTACTGTTTCTATTTGTTCTTTGCAAAGTCTGCATTTATCTGTTGTGGTATTGGGATCTTTAATAATATGCTTCCTGTAATATCTGGTGTTTATTGTTTGATACTGTATTGCAATCATGAATCCTTCCGTCTCACTGTATATATTGCCTTTTCTTAGCCATGTGTTGGATGCGTCTTAATCGATGTGTGGCTGTGTTAGATGATACGGGTGCTTGCCATGTAGTGTTTTCTTTTTCCAATTTACTTTCTTCGTATCTGTTGATGTTATGTGACCTAAAGGGTTGTAGAAGTGGTTATGAAATTGCAGTGGTGTAGCCGATGAATTTATATGAGTGATTGCTTTGTGTATTTTGCTAGTTTCTGCTCGTTCTAGAAAGAATTTTCTTAAATTGTCTACCTGTCCATAATGTAGGTTTTTAAATCGATAAATCCCCTTCCTCCTTCCTTTCTGCTTAATGTGAATCTTTCTGTTGCTGAATGTATGTGATGTATTCTATATTTGTGGCATTGTGATCGTGTAAGTGTATTGAGTGCTTCTAGGTCTGTGTTACTCCATTTCACTACTCCAAATGAGTAGGTCAATATTGGTATAGCATAAGTATTTATAGTTTTTGTCTTGTTTCTTGCTGTCAATTCTGTTTTCAGTATTTGTTAGTCTTTGTCTATATTTTTCTTTTAGTTCTTCTTTAATATTTGTACTATCTATTCCTATTTTTTGTCTGTATCCTAGATATTTATAGGCACCTGTTTTTTCCATCGCTTCTATGCAGTTGTTGTGGTTATCCAATATGTAATCTTCTTGTTTAGTGTGTTTTCCCTTAACTATGCTATTTTTCTTACATTTGTCTGTTCCAAAAGCCATATTTATATCATTGCTGAATACCTCTGTTATCTTTAGTAATTGGTTGAGTGGTTGATTTGTTGCTGCCAGCAGTTTTAGATCATCCATGTATAGCAAATGTGTGATTTTGTGTGGGTATGTTCCAGTAATATTGTATCCATAATTTGTATTATTTAGCATGTTGAATAGTGGGTTCAGAGCAAGGCAGAACCAGAAAGGACTTAATGAGTCTCCTTGGTATATTCCACGCTTAATCTGTATTGGCTGTGATGTGATATTATTTGAATTTGTTCGGATAGTAAGTGTGGTTTTCCAATTTTTCATTACTATGTTTAGGAACTGTATCAATTTAGGATCTACTTTGTATATTTCCAATATTTGTAGTAACCATGAGTGGAGTGCACTATCAAAAGCTTTTTGGTAATCAATGTATGCGTAGTGTAGCGACCTTTGTTTAGTTTTAGCTTGATATGTCACCTCTGCATCTATTATCAGTTGCTCTTTACATCCTCGTGCTCCGTTGCAACAGGCTTTTTGTTCTTCATTTACAATTTTGTTCTGTGTTGTATGTGTCATTAATTTCTGTGTAATGACTGAAGTTAATATTTTGTATATTGTTGGTAGGCATGTTATGGGGCGATATTTAGCTGGGTTTGCTGTGTCTGCTTGATGTTTAGGTTTCAGATAAGTTATTCCATGAGTAAGTGTATCAGGGAATGTGTATGGGTCTGCAATGTAACTGTTAAATAATTTAGTTAGATGTGAATGTGTTGAGGTGAACTTCTTTAGCCAGAAATTTGCTATTTTATCTTTTCCAGGGGCTTTCCAATTGTGAGTAGAATTATTATTATTATTATTATTATTATTATTATTCTACAGTGTGTGGCACTTAAAACCCGCCCCTGAAGTCAACCCACGAACATAAAATGAAATGTAATGTTTTGAATATCATTACTCACATTCACAGTAGTTGCTGAAAGTGTTCTCCGCCAACTTCAGGAAACATGTGAGGACGCTTGAGAAGATGCATTTAAATACTTGTCAGTTGTGTTGTGGAACTATTGATAACATCCTGGATCCTCGTCTTGAGTTCTACAACTGTGTGGGGATTTCATTCGTATACTCTTACCTTTAATAGTCCCCACAAGTAAAAGACACAAGTAGGCAAGTCTGATAACCGAGGAGGCCACAAGCCTTTGTTGATTGTCCTCTCAGGTGTAAACTCTCAGGCACACGGGGCAATAATGCAGCTGACGTGTGGCGTGTTGCACCGTCCTGAAGGTAATATAATTGACGTTCCTCTTCTGACAAGGTTGAATAAAGTTCTTCCAAGGTTCCCACAAACACATCACTGTTCACTTTCGTCTCAAAGACTATGAGACCCATAGCGCGTGTGGCGTTAATGGCACACCAAACACCAGTCTTCTCGTCATGTAAAGGTACCTGGTGGATCGCGTGTGGGTTTTCTGTCGACCAATAATGGTTGTTTTGGGAATTTATGTATCCAGACTGTACAACCATGCCTCGTCACCCATGATGAGCCTTAGTAGTTCAAGAAACCACTGGCAACATTTCTCAACAGCCATGAACAGAAATGCACTTTTTTCTGCAGGTCAGACTCCTTCAGTTCTTGCACAACACTTATCCGGTACGGTTTCAACTTCAGTCCCCTTAAAACACGTCTGCATGAATCTCTTGACCCTAAGACGAGCATATTCAAGACGGTTCACTGTTAGTCAACATTCGACTCGTCAGGAATTATCCAGAAACGATAGTAGCTGATTTTAAGATCTTTGGAACAAAAATAAATTAAAAACGATGCACTGCTGCCTGATATTTACGAAAAGTGAAACTAACACCACCAAAACGATTTTTTTCGACGGCGATAACGTTCCAAATATTCGTCACGCACTGGAAGAACGATATTTCTAGAGAAGTAATATTTAGTACCAACGCGATAGTAGAAACAATGTCGCATCAACATGGTTCGTTCGCTAAGCTTGATCTTCTGTTCCCAAACAATGGCAGTAGCCACCTACTCCAGACAAAGCTCTTTGAACTTTCCAAAAATGAAAATCTCATTGCTTAGCTGCCAGTTTCAAAACTGACATCAGTCTATAGAAAGTGAAGCGACGGCGAAACGTGCGCTGGGAAATAAGTTGCAAAGTTGTACGAGCATTGAAGTATTACAGCGAGGAGCACCAAACGAAATGGATGCAAATTCCTGTGAAACCTCGCGGTTGCAGCTAGTGTTCCTGCTAGCGTATGCTCTATCGTTCCCGAGCTTTCATCAGGGAATGATTTTCTTTAGCAGTGTCTGTCTGGGTCCGGATTTCAAAAAGGGGACTATTTTATATGCGTTATGTCAGACGCTAGAGAAAGCCACATCACTGACGTTATCATCAACGAGACCGCAGTTCACTAACACGATAAGAACACTGTTGTTCCGTTACCGATTGTCGGATGCTTCCAACTGCGGGCTGACGTTAGTGAATTCTGCTATTTCCCTCATTTCAGGAAAGAGCTTTTGGTCCGGTCAAAGTGCTGGGGAGGTTATCCATGAAGCCAATGGAATTTTTCACGAAGTGTTTATCAAAATAATAGATGGATGTCCCGCCAGGAAGCAGTACAATGGTAGAAAATTGGCGGAAGAGGTAAATCTCGATGACTTAGCAATTGAAGGCTGACCTGTTGGAAGGCTGAATGTCGCACAATCTTTGAGAGTTACCCTGGACCTGCGAGTGCGGTGACAGAAACGGCGGTGTACTTCTTGTGTTAAGGTACGCGTTTTGAGAAGGAACCATATGGCACGATAAAGCGCGACGACAGTCTCTCAGCAGTTCTGCTTTTGTGAAAGTTAGAGCGTTGTCCAGCGGTATCGACTGACGTACGTATGAAGAGTGAGCGCGAAATTTTAGTGGCCGGTCTGTGTGGTGGCATTGCTAATAGTCGTAGTTAGCTGATGGAATAGCCTTGGCTAAGATGCATTAAAGCGAATGAAGTGTGTTGCTCCTCTGCAGCAAACATACTTACATCTTAATAACTGCGGGCTGATGTCGTTTCAGCTATCACCGGGTAGCTTTTCTCTCACGAGATTCAAGGCGGTTTTGGTGGATGTCTGTAGGTGGAGGCGAGGTGCTCTGCTTAGTCTCCACTATAGCGGTCACAACTAAGACTTCTCAGTGCTTTTTTGAGTGCAGTGTAACAGCATTTGAAGCAGTAGTGGAAGTGTAGAACCTGCCACAGTCGTCTTGAAATGACGACGGCCGTTATTTATTCAAGTTGTTGAGCATAGTAGTGGGGCAGCTGGAGCCAACTGTCCTCAGTCCGTAAACTGTTGTGAATACAGTTGGGCTTTACTAATACGGCCCTCCGTTTTTCTCTAAACTTCGAACTAACTGAAGCAGCCAGTTAAAATTGGACCAGCAGTCGAATGTCGATTCCGAATGACTGTATACTTTGGCTCTTTTTTCACATTTAACTGTCAATGCCCGAGTTGAGAAAGGTGATAGGTGACATAGAAAACACTTGTGATAAAAATAACACGATTTAATGAGTCAGTAGCATTTGCGTCCCACCTATGCTGGTCCAGTTCTTTATCGGTAAAAGCTATAATGTCGAAATAGTTTAAACAAGTAGTCCGTACGTGTGTAGTATGGTACAACATTACGTGCAAGGAATAACAAAATTTATTGAAACCTTGCAATCAGAGCCAACAGAGAGCCATTTTCAATCCGTTTGGAGTTAGAAATCACAAAAAATACACAAACATAGAAGTTAGCAATATTTGAACTAGCCTTACCTAGCAAATTCTTATTTTCTTTAGAAACACCACGAACAATATCAAGCCTATTTCAGTTTTCTAAGTTGCTTCCTTCTCTGTCCTAAAGGAAACCATCACGCAATGGACAATTTTAAAAAAAAATCTATTTATATTATACAATTTAGTCACGTTCAAGAGCTCCGTGTTTAATCTCAGAAAATACGATAGTAACGTAAGTTTTGCTTTTCTCATACACTTTATACTTTACGGGAAAGAACTTTGAAAATTCGTTACTTAGCACTCAATAGGGAATATTTGCACGAGTCTCATAATAAACTTAACTGTCTTAGGTCTAGCTAGGAAGTAAGGGTCTTTAGTCCCCCCATGTGCTGTATATGAGTCTTCTGTTTCTGATTTACCGTATACGAGATTAATTTGTATATAGGTCTACATTCATGAGCCTGAACAGTATGACCACCAGCTTAAATAGCGTGTTTGTCCACCTTGCGAACGATATACAGCAACGATTCTCCGTGGCATGGATTCGACAATTTCTTCGTAAATTTCCGAAGGTATGAGGCACCAGATGTCTACGAACTTATCACCCAATTCCCGTAAATACTGGGCCCGTGGATTGTGGGAGCGGAACTGGCGCAAGATAACAGCCATCGGGTGCAATTCACGTGAATTTCGTGGCCATGACATGAACCGTGAGTTCACTGTCATGCTGCTCAAGCCACTGTAGTAAGATCCTGGCCTTCTGACACGGACAGTTACCCTACTAGAAAATGACATCACAGTCAGAGAAAGCATGAGACGTCAAGGGATGGACGTGGTCCGCAATAATAATGGTGTAGTCGACAGCTGTTGTGGTCCCTTCGCATACTACCACAGGTCCCATGTAATTCCAGGTAAATGCCCTCCCCCCTCCCCCTCTCCGGAGCTTAACACTGCCCCCACTGGTCTGCGTCCTTGATGTGGTGGGCTGGTCCAAGAATAAACGTGCTTCATGCAACCAGGTCACAGATTTCTCTTGATTCACTGCCAAGTCTTGTGATCCCATGGTCAAATTCCATTGTCACTGACAACGTCGTTTGATCAACATGTGAACAAGCACACTTCATATCACCTTACACTCACCTGCAACTGGTGATTCCAGCATTACAGTGTTACAAGAACTTCTAAGAGGGTGTTCCATATAATACCAGAAGCAACGCACAAATTACTTCGTTATTGTATGAAATGCATCTGCAAACAAGAGGCGCTGCATCGAACTACTTATAGGTCTCTATGTTAACCGGGGACCTAGTAACGACGGAGAGGCTCCGTCCCCGCCGCAGCCGCAGTGGTCCACAACCCCACGACAACTACCGCAGTCCACTTCACACCTCCGCCGCGCCACACTGAACCACTCTTTCAGGATTATTGTGCGGTTCGGCCTCCCCGGTGGACCCCCCGCCCCGGGAACGTCTCGCACCAGATGAGTGTAACCCCTATGTTTGCGTGGTAGAGTAATGGTTGTGTACGCCTACGTGGAGAACTTGTTTGCGCAGCAATCGCCGACATAGTGTAGCTGAGGCGGAATAAGGGGAACCAGCCCGCATTCGCCGAAGCAGATGGAAAACCGCCTAAAAACCATCTACAGACTGGCCGGTTCACCGAACTTCGACACAAGTCCGCCGGGGAGCAGGCGCTCCTTCCCAATCCGGAAAGCACGGCTAACCGGGCGGGCCTCTTGTAGTATTCTCTTAATATTTTTGCACTGAGGACGGAAATCTAACCAGCTGACTAAGTTAATACTTATGATCCAGTAATATGCAATAAAAATAAACAGACCTAACTAACCTGCGAAAATTATCATGAATGTGTGAGTACTACGAGCGTGTCAGACTATCGTTAATAAAAAGAGTGTTGTTAAAAAGCACTTTTTGAAAACTACATACGCGTAGTCAGACGTCGCACGTCGCACAGGAGTGCTCATAAAATAAGAGGTAATCAAAGGTCGCAAGCTAGTTCCTTCCGTAATGCGACAAGAGAAGCAGCAATTACAAGAATTGAGTCCTGGAGTTCGATAGCTTTTATCCTGTTCCACGTATCGGACTATTTTCTCCGCTATCTCGAGATGGCGTTGGTCCATTCGCTGTTCGTCGTTTTTAGTGTGCTGTTTTCCTGTATTTCAGAACTATGACGTCACAGTGTTTACGCGGGGGGCCGCCTACGCCGTATCGTTATGGGACCGTGTCAGCGTTTAGCTGACGTAGCGTCATTCCCGCCTCATGGTTACACATCATCCACATTGAATGTAAGTGCAGCGAGAGTGTTTCAACAGAGTGGCAAGAAGTAAGTTTGAGATATGTACTAACTTCAAGCGTAACTATACGTCGCATCCGTAAGACAAATCCACTACTGATTAAAATAATTACAGTAAAAAGTTGCCTCTTAAGAAAAAAACGCTACCCATAGAATTCTGAAAAAAGAAATATGACCAGAAAAATGTCGGAAACCAAACACCGGAAGACTTGTTCCTAATATGCTAAAAGAAAAAGTCGCAGAGCACATTGCTTATTACAAAGGATAAAACTAAAATAGAAAAACAGTATAAACAAAACAGCTAGTGTAAAACTTAAACATCGCTATATCCCATTGTGGATAGATTCACAAAGACATCTGAGGAAAAAAAACCTTACTCGTGGAGTTGTAATCTGGTAGCGCAAGGTTTGCTTAGACTGTACAACGAGGAATGGTATCGATATAGGTTATCAGCAGACATTCGACTGCGTCTTTTATGAGTTGCGAGGAGTGAATGAAGATTAGTATCGAAGACAACTAGCGGTCCTTCCAGGTTTCCCACTGGTAGCTGTAAGTATCTAAGGCTAGCCGACGTGGCTGACTTGGCTGTATACGGAAACATTTCTCGTGAATAATTCTGTCTGTAGGTGAAAACTGTATCAAAATACCTCCAGTGGTTCCTGTGATTAGCCTTCACAGACAGAAAAACACAGCAGGGGAGTTTCTACTCATGCAATAAAGCGTTAGATCGAACTGGGCAAGAATAAGATATCGATCACTTCGGCCATGGACTTTTTAAGAGGAGCATTTCTACATTCGCTTTGAACACTACGGAAAATCCAGATGTGGATCCCCAATGTGTGTAGGTGTGCTCGGTTAATGTTGGATTTGGCTCACAAGAATTCGGCGGCGAATGGACAACTACATTTTAGTGAAACAACGTACAGAGTTCAAAACGACAACATGGCGTGTTCATACATGCAACCTCTGCACTTACGAATCGTCCTCAATTGACCAAAGAAAGTAAGCTAAAACAATGTCTCCGTGGCTGTAGTCACTGGCAAGCTTAGCAAGAGGAAGCCTACGCCGCTTTCCTGTGAAAAGCATCAAAGTAAATGGCCAATTTGCAAATTGTGCTCTAGGCACTGATATAGTAGTGCAGATGTCAGGCATAACGCATTCTCAAAAGCGATGACTTAAAACTGCAATTGGGCGCAAATTATTTGAACACGTTTAGGAAAGCTGCAAACCACGAGTTCGAGTTAGGCCTATTACAGGGATGCGGGATCCGACCACCTGACCCTTACCCAGACAGGACCATTTTTTGGCTCTTGCGTTGTATCGTTGCTATCGGTGTGTCTCAAGGTGATTGTGTAGCCATTTTTGTGTATATACTTTCTTTGGAGAATTTAGGTATTACACTGAGTTCGCTTCTGACAGTGCGGCGGGCAAGGATGAAAATGACTGTGAGGATAACATAGAAAAGCATGTTGAGCAGGACCGAATGAGTAAAATAGGGAGAAAGGAAGAAGACTTAAAAGTGGTGTGTGTGTATGTGGGGGGGGGGGGGGGGGGAGAAGAGGTCCGTGGGAATGTCTATTAAATTAGTGTTAGTGGTGACATACAATTTGCTGGTGTGTGTGTGTGTGTGTGTGTGTGTGTGTGTGTGTGGACGCGCCATTCGTTAACTAGGCTGAGATTTGGGCGAATGCCGGCGGCGCGGGCAGCGGGCACGGTATTTGCGCCGGCATGACATCACCTGCTGTGCGAAACGGCCACCCGTGGCTGTGACGGGGGCCCGCTCGGCGGATTGCACAAGCGCGCACGCGCGGCCTTCGGGTACTCTTGCTGCCATCAGCCAAACTGCTGTGTGCGTTCTAACCGCGCCTCGGGGCACTGCGGATCCGAGCCGTAAATGAGCCGCACAACGACATCTTCCCGAAAATAAGGAAAGTGTTACGTGCGCAGAACTCGTATTACTTAGCCTCCGCTGTGTAAAACAGCGTTTTACTGCATAAACGAGACTGTTATTCAGAACTTTCGTTATTTGACTGCTATTAAACATGGCCTTACCGTTCCTTTCCGGAACAGGCGAATAAAATGTTGCTGAGACGCTGGACAATTATAAATATCTCTTACCTGCATCCACGTCTGCTGTCGGTAACTAACACATTGACCAGGCAATACCCAACATATTCCACTACTTTCATGGTTCTAGGGTATGTTGATCAATCATTTCCTCCTCATGCGAGTTCGCTATCAATACACAAGAAAGTTATTCCTGCAGATTGAGAATAGTGTGACTATATACTGGCTACTGCGTATGTCTAATGTTACTGGAACATTTCAGATGTTGATTGCAACACAATATGTCAAGAGAATGTGCATGTGCAGTTTAATCGCCGACTTTCAGGCTTTACGAAAGTCAAATTATTGCCATAGGTAGCACTGGGAGCCTGATAGCAAAGCTGGTAATTGGCAGTTGGCTGTTGTACAATCATTGAAGAACGAATGGAGACGAAATGTTCTCAGGACCGGAGGAGTATGCATGGTCCCTTCTAGGGAGACTTTATAGCTACAAGATCGTAGGATTGTGGGACTACTTTATCAAGTAGACGGACATCAACAGCTGAAATCCGGGCAGAGGTAACAGGCAGTGTCAGACAGAACCGTAGGGAACAGATTATTGGAAGCTGTGTTCAAATCTCCAGTTTCCATGCGTCATTTACAGCTGATAACATACCACAGACAACAGGAATTTATAAGGCGTGGCGCCTAAGGCATCTCGGAGTTGGCTGTGTGGGAAGTCTTGTAATACGAACCGCGAACTTTCGAGATGTAATTTATTTTCATTTGTCGTAACAAAGCACAGATCGGGATTATATTCTTGTCTCCAAGCTGCTGATACGAATGTTCCTTTATCCTTTGCATCAAACACCAAACATAAGCTATTGCCTTCTGCCCAGTTTACAATAGCTTCACCACATTCATTACTTTGCTTGTATTTCCATTGAGTATGGTGGCTGTTAAAATCTCCGAGGTATGTGGCGGGGTGTTGTGACACCGGGACGACCTGTGAAAGCTGAGAGTTTATATACATTAATTGCTGCTAGTTCTATTGTTACTGTAACTTCGTGGATGTCACTGAGATCAGATACAGAGCATAGATGTGCATTCTTGACTGACGATCGTACGTATGCTGCCAATCCGTAAGCACAGTCGTACGTTGCTCCTGATAATTCAAAGCCAGGAATTTTTCCTCTCCGATTCATTTGCTCTTCATTTTGAGTATGTGTTTACTGAACAGCAACAACATCGATGTTGTACTTTGATAAAATCTTCTGTAAGACTTGGCATTTTGATACACCGGGTGATCAAAAAGTCTGTACAAATTTGAAAACTTAATAAACCACGGAATAATGTAGATAGAGAGGTAAAAATTGACACACATGCTTGGAATGACATGGGGTTTTATTAGAACCAAAAAAAAAAAAACCATATTGCTAGACGCGTGAAAATCTCTTGCGCGCGTCGTTTGGTGATGATCGTGTGCTCAGCCGCCACTTTCGTCATGCTTGGCCTCCCAGGTCCCCAGACCTCAGTCCGTGCGATTATTGGCTTTGGGGTTACCTGAAGTCGCAAGTGTATCGTGATCGACCGACATCTCTAGGGATGCTGAAAGACAACATCCGACGCCAATGTCTCACCATAACTCCGGACACGCTTTACAGTGCTGTTCACAACATTATTCCTCAACTACAGCTATTGTTGAGGACTGATGGTGGACATATTGAGCATTTCCTGTAAAGATCATCATCTTTGCTTTTTGTCTTACTTTGTTATGCTAATTATTGCTATTCTGATCAGATGAAGCGCCATCTGTCGAACATTTTTTGAACGTTTGTATTTTTTTGGTTCTAATAAAACCCCATGTCATTCCAAGCATGTGTGTCAATTTGTACCTCTCTATCTACATTATTCCTTGATTTATTCAGTTTTCAAATTTATACTGACTTTTTGATCAGCCGGTACTTATGCCTTCAAAGTTGATTTACATATTTTGATGGCAGGTCTAAGGTTTGTAGCTGGAGGGTCTTGAGAAGAACCGTGTGAGTCCATGTCTAGTGACAAATTCATTTTAGCCAGGAGATCTTTGAGATTATCTGGCTGCCTCTGTTAGATACCTGCCTTGTAGTGACTGTTCTTTAGCACCACCCACCACATGTGTAACTTATGGTATGTCGCGGACGCTAACAGTCGTTGTTGCAATGGGAGAGCTACTGCAAGATTGTATGGAGAACGTTTCCCAAACAGACGTACCCCACACCATTCCACGTTTGCGGCTATATTGAGACGCCTCAGATAAGCCTGAAAGTTGCACGCAGGTATTTTCCCCCTGAGGAACCTCCATTGTACAGGAAAGTAGTAGCACTTTGTGCTTAGTATTTGCGAAAATTATCCCCAGCCTATTGTTTGACCTTTGGTAGGTGCCGAAATGTGATGCGGGTCGCCCATACTCGGCTAGAACACTACTATTGGAAATGGTCGTGCTGACAATGTTCGAAGGCGACCAGTCACCAACACTCAGCACGTTGCACAGGCGCTGCACACGCGTAGAAGTGTCGTGTGGCGTGTTGTCCACGAACCCCGTCTCCATCCATACCATCTGCAGAAAGTCCAGGCATTACGGGAGGAAAACTACCAATGACGGGTACAGTTAGTGCTTTGGTATTTACAACAATGCATACCCCAATCACAATTCCCGAGCTTGGTGCTATTCATGTATGAAAGCACGTTTACTAGAGACGGCATTTCAAATTTGCTGAAAATGCATGACTCGGCGGACGAAAATCCGCGTGCGCAGGTGATTCAAAATCTGCAACTCAGGGTCGGTTTTCAAACCAACATACGTTCAACACGTACATATTAGGAAATACTTTATGCATCGTTTTCCTCACTACGTGCTCGCGTGCCTTCACGAAATTCAGAAATTGAGAGATGCGGTCCCCTTCGTTCACGTACTTGTGATTAATCAGATAAGCAATCTTACCGTATGAATCGCTGCCTATGTAGTGTAGACGCTCCCATGGCACTTGTTCTGCGGAATTGTACGTCCCATAATTTATTATGCGAAGTGTCTTGTAGAAGGAACTATACTTAAAGTGTGATTACGCGGCCCCAGTGAATCACTTGAGTGATTGTAACACAGACAAACGTGTGCATACATGTCTAATAATGTTCGCACGCTTGCCGTGTGAAGAAAAGATCGGAAGAAATTTGTCTTTTGTGACCATCCTACGTTTTATCAGAGCTCGTGCAATTTTTTTCCCAAACGAAAAGAAGAAAAATCCTGCCTACAATAATACGGTCAGACCAATAGCCGTCCATCCGCTCGGTCCATAATAATTAATACTGTAAGGCCCTTTCCATCAGCACACTTACCAGCACACAACTGAAGAATGGCTGCTTCCAGAATTAACGACAAGAGTAGTCGCCTGCATTGTTCCAATCCTGCAGGATGGTATTACTCTACTTTTTGTTGACAATTCTGAACTACAGGTTACGAACCACTGGAAAATAAGTGGAGCACAAGGCTCGCCAGTCCCCGGACCTCAACATACTGTTTATTGCGCCATGGAAACTCCTAATTAAGGAATCCTGTCCCGCCACACAGACGAATCAATTCAGTATCAGTGTGAAGAAAGGAGAAATATATAATGTATATGGAGTATTAGCAAGTGTGCCCAGAACCATTTGTCGTGAAATCGCATGACTGTTTCGCTGTTCACTGCGAACTCAACCTTAGCACCACCACCACCAGCTAGCTCCTATCTTGTGTGCGCTCTTCCTTGAATGACGCTCATCTTACACTGCAGAGGCTGCACAAAACCAATGGCGGCTATAAAAATTGGAATCGAACTCGGGAGCGTGCAAGCATTGATATAAGAATTTGAAATTTTCAACATTGAAAAAGAATTTAAAATGAATGTCAGCCAGGGGCTGTTTAGTTTTCGCACTCTTTGCCGCACAGTGCACAGAACATCGATCGGCTGGGAGAGGAGCTGCAGTGCAGCTGCAACTGGCCGCTGCACCAGGCTTTTGAGGGCCCGCCAGCGCCAGCTGTGTCTTTGGAAGCAAGCCAGCCAGCTAGCCTGTGCCCTCGTTGAAAGGTAATTGCGCCGCTGATGTAACAGAATGGGCTCTTTTGTGTCCCGTGTTACGTCACCGTGCATTAAACATTTTCTGCAATCGCTGTTTATTTCCTATGTGGAAAACGGAAGCGTAGTTTTCCGCTGCAAACATCGCGTCCCCGGTCACGGGTTCATCCGTCCTACAGGAATCCCCCATTAGAGTACGTGACTTACATTGTGGCCGTGCTTTTATCTTTTCGGAGCTCTGGTGAGTTTGTCTGCCTTTGCCCTCTTCCGTTCGATTTGGCTGATGTATGAGCAAACTGTTTGCGTATTCGTCTGGCATTGTGTTTTTTTGACATAAATATGAGACTGGAAGGGAGGAGAGCGTAACAAAGCAGAGCTGATAACCACCAGGTTTGTCGAGAAAAGCACGGAAAGGGATCCGTTGGTTTAACTTCCCCATCCTGACATTTCGACGAAGGGTTATCTATATTTGTAAACGACTGTCCCGGTTCATGATTCACTATCCTAGTTAACAGGTTTGTCTGTCTAACGGCTTCCAGGGCAACAAAATTTGACTTTCGGTATTTCATGTAATTTAAAATGCTGTCTTATAATCTTATCTTAAAGGCTTAACACAGACAACTATTACAGTTAGAAACTGTGTGTATGTCTTAAGTCAGCGCAACTCACGGCGCGCAAATTACGCAGAATATATTCATCCACTATTTGAGAGTGGCAGCACTTAGCAACTTCCAACAAACTTTACACATAATTTTAAACGTTCGGAAAACGTTCCCACAAAATGGTGAAAGGAAAAATGTTTATCGCGTACTACATTTTCGCTCTTCATACAGTGAAACTTCAGCATCAGGAATGTTTTGTAATTTATTACTACTGACTTCATTGGCAACACATCTTAAAGACAGTATCCATATATAATACTGAACACACCTGCAAAGTTACATCGTTGTACATCTCACAGTTCACGTGATAATGACGTTATAAACATTGAGACGCGTGAAAAACGAGCTTGATAATGAGAGCATTTAGCGACTTACAACAAACTTTAAACAATTTCAAGTGTGTTCCAATTTTTTTCTGCTTATATGCCTAACGTCAAATATTTAACACATTAAATCATTCTAAAGTAATCAGATGTTTGAATCTGTTTTATGCTTGGGCGTTCTGTGGTTTGTTGGTAAGTGAATATTGCTCTCGGTGACTAAGTGACACACTGCAAATCCAAAAGGGTAGACGATCCTAGGATTTTTATCGAGACTTAACGCTTTGTTACACCTTGGTCCTGAGCCATCGTTATGCTGTAGGTCCCCAAGTCACTAGCTAAGTCATTAAAATAAAAAAAAATGGCTCTGAGCACTATGGGACTCAACTTCTGACAAGGGAACCTCCCCATCGCACCCCCCTCAGATTTAGTTATAAGTTGGCACAGTGGATAGGCCTTGAAAAACTGAACACAGATCAATAGAGAAAACAGGAAGAAGTTATGTGGAACTATGAAAAAATAAGCAAAATATACAAAATGAGTAGTCCATGCGAAGATAGGTGGCAACATCAAACATGATCTGAACTCAGCAGCGCCGTGGTCCCGTGGTTAGCGTGTGCAACTGCGAAACGAGAGGTCCTTGGTTCAAGTCTCCCCTCAAGTGAAAAATTTTTCTTTATTTTAGCAAAGTTATGATCTGTCCATTCGTTCATTGACGTCTCTGTTCACTGTAATAAGTTTAGTGTCTGTGTTTTGCGACCGCACCGCAAAACAGTGCGATTAGTAGACGAAAGGACGTGCCTCTCCACCGGGAACCGAAAACATTTGATCGCAAGGTCATAGGTCAACCGATTCCTCCACAGGAAAACACGTCTGATATATTCTATACGACACTGGTGACGGCATGTCCGTCACATGACAGGAATATGTTGTCGACCCACCTAACTCGTACACTTGGCGAATGGGTAAAAAGATTCTTCTACATTGCCCGATTTAGGTTTCCTTGTGGATGTGAGAATTACTCCCAAAAAAGTGATGAAAACATAGGAGTTTGTCACATAAACTGCAACAAACGAATGCAACAGTTTCACAGTCGTACAATTTTCCCTGTGCTCTGTCAAAACATGTTTTTAACGTTTTCAATTTTTTCCGTGTGTAGACTGTCAAATCCTGCATATGTCCAAGCAAATCTGAACATGTCCTGGAATTTTGGAGAGCGAATTTGATTATATGTGAGTGCCTGAACTTTGATAATTGTCTGAAAATAAAAAATAAAATCTTACACTCGAAGGAAGACTTGAACCAAGGATCTCTCGTTCCGCAGCTGCTCACGCTAACCACGGGACCACGGCGCTCCTGGTTTCACATCATCCTTGATGTTGCCTATCTTCGCAAGGACTACTCAGTTTGTATATTTTGCTTATTTTTTTCATAGTTCCACACAACTTCTTCCTGTTTTCTAGATTGATCTGTGTTCAGTTTTTCAAGGCCTATCCACTGTGCTAACTTATAACTAAATCTGAGGGGGGTGCGATGGGGAGGTTCCCTTGTGAGGTCATTAGTCCCCTAGAACTTAGAACTAGTTAAACCTAACTAACCTAAGGACATCACACACATCCATGCCCGAGGCAGGAGTCGAACCTGCGACCGTAGCGGTCTCGCGGTTCCAGACTGCAGCGCCTATAACCGCACGGCCACTTCGGCCGGCTAAGTCATTTCAGTGATCGTAGAAAGGCAAGGACATGCCACTACCAACCATTCATAGTAAAGAACTGTCTTGTTCAAACCAATTTTCGGGATAATGGCAGTTTTACATACTAATAGTTTATCGCCGTAAACACGTACCGTTCAGCATGTGACGTCAGGTCATTTCATATTGGAAAAATCGTTTTGCTGCGATATAGATGGTCGCTGTTTCTCTTTTCAGATGTATATCGAATTAATCTTGGGGAATGCGGCGGAAAACTGAGATCAGACTTTCATTCAGATTAGTGCAGTGTGAAGCTTTCGTCACGTTGGCAATACAAACAAACACTTCTAACAGACAACAAAGTAGAAATAATAGAAATGTTGAAGCACAGTAGGAGACTAAGCGAAGAGCTCCTCAGAGTGGATAGGTCGAAATGTTGCTTAAAGAGTATGAATAAACAGCAGGCCGTTGTTCGCATGTTCCAAAGATTCAACGGATACACAGAAGTTAGAAGACTGAATTTAGCTTATCATGAGTGTTGTGACATGGACAACTGGAGAAGAAAGGACAGGACAGTAACGCTCCGCTCACCTCGCTTTATTGTTAAAGAAACTAAGATAAGACAGGTTAGCACTATGATGTTTCCCCGTTCCAGCTATGGATCAGTCATGCAGAATCCGTGGTGCATCTTGAAAGAAAATACAGGACTTTGAAGTGACGTCCTGTATTCGCATAATGTCACAAGGGGGCCGTTAAAAACGTGTTTAGTTACTTTGTGGAAGATCAGTGTGTCGATACCAAAGCGCGCCTTGTGTCAATTTGATAGTGAAATTGTAAATAATCGCAAAACAGACGGGTCTGGTTTAAAAGAAAACGTGGAAGGACAAGGGGACGAGAACCAACATCGATCAGCCAAAACTCTGACTAACATGCCACTGTGATAGCTGAAGAGCACGTGGAGAATAAAGAGAAATACAGAAACATTACAACGCAGTACAACCCACGATACTGTGGCATGGTGGCTGCGCATTCGTTTCACATCACACTGCAAACCTGGTTCACTTCACAATTGGTAATACCCAGCTATCGTGACTTTGACGGGTGAAAGAGTTAATCGTACACAAAAAAGCTAACTTGCGTCGTATTCCGGGCTACGTTGAACTGTGTAGCTCCCCTATACATGGATGTACCGATTGTCAGGTGGCATGAAGTAAAGAACATTTCACCTCGTAAGGGGTTCAAATAACATTCGTGTTGAGGACAGCTTTACTGCTAGCACACTGTCTGGAGATCATGAAATGTGCCTGGCAAGTGATGTCCCTACACATCACGTTTGCACACCCAGCTCACTCGCTCCAGAATTGCCATAAAGGTCGGATTGGAATGTGACTTAAGCAGTGGAACGCACGGTGGGTTCTCGGCCATAAATAGTCTGAATGTAGACGCCGTTGAATCTCTGGTGCTGTCGTTAAAGAAAAATCGTTGTTTGCAGGCAAAGCGGTCGATACGCGTGTGGTTGGTTAGAGCAGGATGAGACAAGCTTTGCTGGACTACTCTCGGTCCGTGCACAGCGGCGTCGAGGCGCGCTGCAGAGGCTACCCGCGGGCTGGCAGCGACATCACGCGGCCGCCGGTTGGCCAAGCGCAGCATTGAATCCGAGCGGAGAGAAGAGCGCTGGTAATGAATCGCCCTCTTGGCAGGCCGGCCCGCAGTTCCTGGTAAGGGCCGCCCGCCCAGCGCGAACTGCGCAGTTGACTCGCGGCCCCGCCGCCTGCGGCACACGTGCCTGCCCTGAATGATTCCGTCTTTATTACAGCAGTGCGGAGTATTCGCTAAAATTAACACTCTCATTATCAATCTTATTCGAGATCTGTAGCTCTTTTGGCTACTACTTGAAAGTACCTACAAGTTTATTAGGAACCACATTACATTATGAAGTATACACTCAGTCGCAAAAGTATTCGGACAGCACGTAACGGCGCACAATTTAGCAGTTTGCCGCATGAACAAATACAAAAATTGCACTTTGTAATGTATTTGGGACTCTGGGTACGATGTCGCAACGTGAAACACGCGTCAAATACGAAGAATTGTTGTTGGACATATATCTGTTACGTAATATTTCCTGAAAACGGCATGGGAAGGTGCAACAAAAGTACTCGAACAAAGGCGGAAAACGTGAGAGAGTAGTTCATTCCGAGGCGCACAGAGGGTGAAGCGACTGTAGTGTGTCCGACATTTCCGCGAGACGATAGCGATGATTAGTAAACACGTATGACGAGCCTGTGCAGGTCGAAGTCAAGTCCCACAGGGCTCAGAGCCATTTGAACCTGTGCAGTTCGACGATGGGACGCAGGGGGAAGTGTTCTACGTTCGAGCAAAGGCAACTTGTCGTTTATCGTCACGCGAAGGGGAAAACCTGCAGGGAAATTGCCGCAATAGTGAACATGAAGAAAAGTACAGTTCACGACATTATTAAACGGTTCGAGAAAGAAGACCGATTGGAATTCTGTTGCAGTACAGGACGGCCACGGAGATTTTCACAGAGAGATGAACGTGTGATTGTGCCAAAGGTACAACAGAATCCGAAAATATCGGCCACACGAATTGCAAGTGAGGTGGAGGGAGACCTTGGTATAAAAGTTCATCCCGAAACCGTGAGGAGAGTACTACGACGATCGCAATACCATGGTCGAGTGGCACGGCGAAAGTCATCCATAAATGCAGTGAACCAGAAGAAACGTATACAGTTTGCGAGGGAATACGCCGAATGCGATCAGGCTTGGTGGAATCGGGTGATATTTTCCGATGAATGTAAATTTACATTATGGCAAAGCGACGGAAAGGCAAACGTGTGGCGAAAGACCAATGAAGAGCTGAATCCCAGGAACCTCAAACCAACAGTAAAGTTTGGAGGTGGGAGCATAATGGTGTGGGGATGCATGTCCGGCAATGGTGTGGGTGATTTAGTGTTCATTGATGGATGATACGATGAACAAGGAAGCGTATTTGAATATACTGCGAGGACATTTGAAGCAGAGTGCACGACATCTAGGTATTGCGAACAACTTTCATTTTTATCAGGATAATGATCCCAAGCATACCGCGCATATTGTACAAATGTGGCTGCTCTTAAATTGCCCGAAAGTATTGCACCCCCCTCCCCAATCACCAGACCTCAACCCAATCGAACGTTTGTGGGATAAATTGAAACGGACCCTCCGCGCAGACAACATCTATACGAAGGAGACCTTGAAAGAGAAACTGCGCCAAGAATGGGAAAATACAGGCCCAAATTTCACGAAAAAACTTGTGGAAAGTATGCCGTAGATTGGAGGAGGTATTGAAAATGAAAGGTGGACCCACAAGGTATTGACATTTTCGTCGTACAACTTATGAAAATTTATTGGACAGTGTCCGAATACTTTTGTAGCAGCAGGGTGTGCAGGATGTTTCATTTTTGTTGTTAATTTTTCTGTTATTTATGTTTTGCAAACGAAATAATACAATCATTCTTTTGTTATTAATGTTGTTACGCATATATATATGGTGTCCCAGCTATCTTGTCCACCCAAAATATCTCTGGAACAATAACAGCTATTGGAAAACGACTTTCACCGGTATCAATGTAGGTCTGGGGCCCATGAATGTACATATTTGGAAACATTCTAAAACGAAAGCATATGTGTTTTTTAACACAAAATTACGTTTTTTTTAAATGGACCTCATATTTTTTCTTCAGCAATCCATAGCATGACAAAGCACATACACAATGGCGTTGATTGCATCGCAATATTCCCATTACATCCCGAGATATTAAGACGCGAAGTTGACGCTTGAAACACCCGACATGCGCTGCTAGCGCACGTCCTGAGGCTCAGGCGTGAACCCCATGCTGCCCGTTATCGCGATGTGATTGACATGTGTAATCACACCTCCATACTTATCAAGAGGTCCGAAACGAATAATACGGTCTGCTGTTATTGTTCCAGAGATATTTTGGGTGGACAAGATAGCTGGGACACCCTATATATATATATATATATATATATATATATATATATATATATATATATATATATATATATATATATATATATTGCTAATAAATATTTTTAGGTTTCATAGTGTTTCTCGAGTACTCATTGTGAAACTTCCCACTGTCCGAATACTTTTGCGACTGAGTGTATGTCTATAATCGTAGTTTTCACAGCCTCGTTCCTGGCCGTTGCAGTTTATCACGGGACGATCCGCGATTTTTCTGAAAGCTTATTAGCGTGTGTTACTCCTATCTTACATCCCTGTTGTTTTAAAACAGGGGTTTTTAAAGACAAACTTTTTACAATTATGTTTAGGATGATAATTACGGTTTACTTTTCCTTAAATCTTCATGGTGCTCTCCACCGTGTGCACAAACAGACAGGCGATGGTCAAAATCGTCCCACACTTTTGCGAATATGTTGAATTTACTAAATTCTAAAGTGTTCAAAAGGGAGGCACATTCACGGAGACTTTCACAAACCACCACAAAATGCATGTTGTAATCACATTCGGAATCCAGCGGTACCAGCAAGTATCGATATCTTCGTTTACAAAAAGAAAAGGTCATATAGAAACTATGTCCTTAAATTGTTTCACGTCTGAATATTTACATACCATATCCGTACAACTATGTTGAAATTTTAACATAAAATTTTGTAAATTCAATTCTCTTCGGTTTGGCTTAGTATACGCCACCGATTTTCTGTGACAAAAATGCAACTCCTCGCTTTGTGTAGTATTTCTATATTACTTCATCGTGTATAGTCTTGGCGGGAAGTTTTAATGAACAGTGGCCAAGTCATTTTGTAAGGCTGCAGAGGACGTATTGTTGGTTCAAATTGTGTCATCATAGAAATTGAAGCGTTTCAGAATACAAACGTTTAAAATTCGGATGCCTTATTTCGTTTCGTACTTTGAGAATTATCAGATTTTCGTAGTATTTCTCATCAGTTAATTTTCTACCTACTACTAGACCAGCCTGCGGACATTATCATCTCTCGAAAGAAGACAGAAAAGCAAACATCAAGACAAGGAGCTAAGTAAAATGTTCGTACCTTCGTATGTGGATATTCCTTCGTCGCGGCTCATTTAATAATAATGACTACGTCCGATCTGAGTACAACTCATTGAATGTGCAGCACTGACGAGGCATATTACAGTGTTTATCTGAATTAGGTAAAAATGTCTCTTGTTGCTGTATTATTGTTACCGTCATCTGTACTTCACCCGCATTGGGTGTGGACAAGGGTACGAGCTAGCTGCTCCAGGTAGGGCGCTTACGTGAAGCGACAACTTAAAAATTGGCGCCATGGTAAACATGTAGTTTCGATACGTAACTTAAAATTTGCCCAAGGTTATATCTTCATTCCTACAGAACCTGGGGTGTACAGACTTACTAGTAGTGCCGGCACCTCGCCCCTCACTGTATCTCTTAAAGAGCCACAAGTTCAAATATAAAATGACGCGAGACAAGTTATTCCGAATTTGGATCCCCCTGCCCCGGTGCCAACTAGACTGGGCTCAAAAGAAATAAGTTCTGCAAGTGACCACTCTCTCCTTTTCGGTGTGTGTGTGTGGGGGGGGGGGGGGGGAGGAGGGGGGGGGAGGAGGAGGAGGAGGAGGAGGAGTAGTTGTAAAAAATAAAATAAAAAAAGGTTCAAATGGCTCCGAGCGCTATGGGACTTAACTTATGAGGTCATCAGTCCCCTACAACTTACAAGGGAACCTCCCCATCGCACCCCCCTCAGATTTAGTTATAAATTGACACAGTGGTTAGGCCTTGAAAAACTGAACACAGATCAATCGAGAAAACAGGAAGAAGTTGTGTGGAACTATGAAAAAATAAGCAAAATATACAAACTGAATAGTCCAAGTGTAAGATATGCAACATCAAGATATATATAAGCTGAGGAGCGCCGTGGACATGTGGTTAGAGTGAGTAACTGCGGAACGAGAGGTCCTTGGTTCGAGTCCTCCCTCGAGTAAAAATTTTACTTACTTTATTTTCGCAAAGTTACGATCTGACCGTTCATTCATTGACGTTTCTGTTCACTGTAATAAGTTTAGTGTCTTTGTTTTGCGACCACACCGCAAAACCGTGCGATTAGTAGACGAAATGACGTGCCTCTCCAATAGGAACCGAAAACATTTGATCGCAAATTCATAGGTCAACCGATTCCTCCACGGGAAAACACGTCTGAAATATTCTATACGACACTGGTGACGGCATGTGCGTCACATTACAGGAATATGTTGTCGACCCACCTAACTTGCGCACTTGGCGAATGGGTAAAAAGATTCTTCTACCTCGCCCGATTTAGGTTTTCTTGTGGATGTGATAATCACTCCCAAAAAAGTGATGAAGACATAAGAGTCTTGTGACAGCCAGAGCGAGAGCACCAGCAGCAGCGAGTACTGTTTGTATAAAGCGTTTATTTTGCATTTTGTTTACGACCTTCCACTAAGGAAGGGATTCTATTTGTGTTTATCTGCTCTGCATAGAAACTAACAGTTCTTGATCGTTAGGAGAGAAATTTATTTTGTACTTATTTGCTGCGCTTAGCTTTTAAATAGTTTTTCTGGAAAAACCTAGCGTAGTTTTCGCGTCTCGTATTTCAGTGAGTGTCTCTTGATTATCAGAGTAGCTCATCAGAAGATTATCTTGGGAATTTGTCACCGTATAGAGTAGGGTAAACATAGTCATGTGTAGGGACTGTGGTTGTTGTGAGCGGACGCAAGGAGAATTGGCCACTCTTCGGGGACAGGTGGAGGCTTTGTCTGTTAGGCTCATCGAGCTCGAGGCGCAGGCGTCGGCTCGTAGTGGCGTTGGGGCAACTGTGGTGAGACCTATGCCTACTTCGGTGGCCTTGGAATCACATGGAACCCCTGATGTCGCTGCGTCTTCCGGCAGTGAGCATCTTACCGGTCAGCCATCACTCCAGGGTGAATGGCGGACAGTGGTGGGCTCGCGCGTGCCTGGCCGAAAGGCGAAGGTGGGATCTGGCCGCGTGGCAGCTGCCTTACCCCTTTCCAACAGGTACGGGGTGCTTCCTAGTGGTGATGACATCGTTTCCGAGCCACCACAGGAGCCTCGCCTGTTGGGCCAGTGGCCGATTCTCCGGCAAGGTCCCGACAGTCACAGAGGGCGGGCCTATTAGTTATAGGGAGCTCCAACGTTAGGCGGGTTATGGAGCCCTCAGGAAAATAGCGGGTAGGTCGGGGAAGAATGCCAGTGTGCACTCGGTGTGCTTGCCGGGGGGTCTCGTCCGTAATGTGGAGGAGGCCCTTCCGGCAGCTATTGAACGCACTGGGTGTGACCGGCTGCAGATAGTAGCACATGTCGGAACGAATGACGCCTGCCGCTTGGGTTCTGAGGCCATCCTTGGTTCCTTCCGGCGGCTGGCTGATTTGGTGAAGACAACCAGCATCGCACGCGGAGTGCAAGCTGAGCTTAATATCTGCAGCATAGTGCCCAGAGTCGATCGCGGTCCTCTGGTTTGGAGCCGTGTGGAGGGTCTAAACCAGAGGCTCAGACGACTCTGCGACCATAACGGTTGCAAATTCATCGACCTCCGTTATTGGGTGGAGAACTGTAGGGCCCACCTAGACAGGTCAGGCGTGCACTACACACCGGAAGCAGCTACTAGGGTAGCAGAGTACGTGTGGCGTGCAGACGGGGGTTTTTTAGGTTAGAGGGACCCCCCCCCCCTTGGGCGAAACGATAAAATACCTGACGGCTTACCAGAGAGAACATCATCATCGTTGATAAAGAACGTCCGTCCTCAGAGACCAAAAACAGGAAAAGTTAACGTAATATTGGTAAACTGCAGGAGTATCCAGGGCAAGGTTCCTGAATTAGTATCGCTTATTGAAGGAAATAGTGCGCATATAGTATTAGGAACGGAAAGTTGGTTAAAACCGGAAGTGAACAGTAACGAAATCCTAGACACAGAATGGAATATATACCGCAAGGATAGGATAAACGCCAATGGTGGAGGAGTATTTATAGCAGTAAAGAATTCAATAATATCCAGTGAAGTTATTAGCGAATGCGAATGTGAAATAATCTGGGTTAAGTTAAGTATCAAAGGTGTGTCAGATATGATAGTCGGATGCTTCTATAGACCACCTGCATCAGCAACCGTAGTAGTTGAGCGCCTCAGAGAGAACCTGCAGAACGTCGTGAAGAAGTTTCGTGATCATACTATTGTAATAGGGGGAGACTTCAATCTACCAGGTATAGAATGGGATAGTCACACAATCAGAACTGGAGCCAGGGACAGAGACTCTTGTGACATTATCCTGACTGCCTTGTCCGAGAATTACTTCGAGCAGATAGTTAGAGAACCAACTCGTGAAGCTAACGTTTTAGACCTCATAGCAACAAATAGACCGGAACTTTTCGACTCCGTGAATGTAGAAGAGGGTATCAGTGATCATAAGTCAGTGGTTGCATCAATGACTACAAGCGTAATAAGAAATGCCAAGAAAGGAAGGAAAATATATTTGCTTAACAAGAGTGATAGGGCACAAATCGCAGAATATCTGAGTGACCACCATCAAACGTTCATTTCTGAGGAAGAGGATGTGGAACAAAAATGGAAAAAATTCAGAAACATCGTCCAGTACGCCTTGGATAAGTTCGTGCCGACTAAGGTCCAAAGCGAGGGGAAAGATCCACCGTGGTATAACAATCATGTACGAAAGGTGCTACGGAAACAAAGAAAGCTTCATCATAGGTTTAAGAGTAGTCGAATCATAGCTGATAAGGAAAAGCTGAACGAAGCGAAAAAGAGCGTAAAGAGAGCAATGAGAGAAGCATTCAACGAATTCGAACATAAAACATTGGCAAACAATCTAAACAAGAACCCTAAAAAGTTTTGGTCATATGTGAAATCGGTAAGCGGATCTAAATCCCCTATTCAGTCACTCGTTGACCACGATGGCACCGAAACAGAGGACGACCGAAGAAAGGCAGAAATACTGAATTCAGTGTTCCGAAACTGTTTCACTGCGGAAAATCGTAACACGGTCCCTGACTTCAGCCGTCGCACGGACGCCAAAATGGAAAATATTGAAATAAACGATATCGGAATTGAAAAACAACTGCTATCACTTAGTAGCGGAAAAGCATCCGGACCAGACGAGATACCCTTAAGATTCTACAGTGATTATGCTAAAGAACTTGCCCCCTTTCTATCAGCAATTTATCGTAGATCTCTGGAAGAACGTAAAGTACCTAGCGACTGGAAGAAAGCGCAGGTCGTTCCCATTTTCAAGAAGGGTCATAAATCAGATGCGAATAATTATAGGCCTATTTCGCTTACGTCAATCTGTTGTAGAATAATGGAACATGTTTTATGTTCTCGTATTATGACGTTCTTAGATAATACAAATCTCCTTCATCATAACCAACATGGATTCCGCAAACAGAGATCATGTGAAACTCAGCTCGCCCTATTTGTCCAAGAAATTCACAGTGCCGTAGACACTGGCGAGCAGATTGATGCCGTATTCCTGGACTTCAGGAAGGCATTTGATACGGTTCCGCACTTACGTTTAGTGAAAAAAATACGAGCTTACGGAATATCGGACCAGGTTTGTGATTGGATTCAGGATTTCCTAGAAGAAAGAACACAACATGTCATTCTTAACGGTTCAAAATCTGCAGATGTAGAGGTAATTTCGGGAGTACCGCAAGGAAGCGTGATAGGACCTTTATTTTTTACAATATACATAAATGACTTAGTTGACAACATCGGTAGCTCCGTGAGGCTATTTGCAGATGACACGGTTGTCTACAAGAAAGTAGCAACATCAGAAGACTCGTACGTACTCCAAGAAGACCTGCAGAGGATTAATGAATGGTGCGACAGCTGGCAGCTTTCCCTAAACGTAGATAAATGTAATATAATGCGCATACATAGGGGCAGCAATCCATTCCAGTACGATTATTCCATAGGTGGTAAATCATTGGAAGCGGTAACGACCGTAAAATACTTAGGAGTTACTATCCGGAGCGATCTGAAGTGGAATGATCACATAAAACAAATAGTGGGAAAAGCAGGCGCCAGGTTGAGATTCATAGGAAGAATTCTAAGAAAATGTGACTCATCGACGAAAGAAGTAGCTTACAAAACGCTTGTTCGTCCGATTCTTGAGTATTGCTCATCAGTATGGGACCCTTACCAGGTTGGATTAATAGAAGAGATAGACATGATCCAGCGAAAAGCAGCGCGATTCGTCATGGGGACATTTAGTCAGCGCGAGAGCGTTACGGAGATGCTGAACAAGCTCCAGTGGCGGACACTTCAAGAAAGGCGTTACGCAATACGGAGAGGTTTATTATCGAAATTACGAGAGAGCACATTCCGGGAAGAGATGGGCAACATATTACTACCGCCCACATATATCTCGCGTAATGATCACAACGAAAAGATCCGAGAAATTAGAGCAAATACGGAGACTTACAAGCAGTCGTTCTTCCCACGCACAATTCGTGAATGGAACAGGGAAGGGGGGATCAGATAGTGGTACAATAAGTACCCTCCGCCACACACCGTAAGGTGGCTCGCGGAGTATAGATGTAGATGTAGATGTAGAGTTTGTCACATTAACTGCAACAAATGAATGCAAGTTTCACAGTCGCACAGTTTTCCCTGTGCTCTGTCAAAACATACGTTTTTAACGTTTTCAAGTTTTTCCGTGTGTAGACCGTCAAATCCTGCATGTGTCCAAGCAAATCTGAACATGTCCTGGAATTTTGGAGAGATAAGTTGATCATGTCTGAGTGCATGAACTTTGATAATTGTCTGAAAATAAAAAATTAAAACTTTTCACTCGAAGGAGGATTGAACCAGGGACCTTCAGTTCCGTAGCTGCTTACGGTAACCACGGGACCACGGTGCTCCTCGGTGTACACGTACCTTGATGTGGCTTATCATGCACACGGACTACTCAGTTCGCATATTTTGCTTATTTTTTTCATAGTTCCATACAACTTCTTCCTGTTTTCTCGATTGATCTGTGTTCAGTTTTTCATGGCCTATCCCTGTGTCAACTTATAACTAAATCTGAAGGGGGTGCAATGGGGAGGTTCCCTTGTTAGAACTACTTAAACCTAACTAACCTAAGGACATCACACACATCCATGCCCGAGGCAGGATTCGAACCTGCGACCGTAGCGGTCGCGCGGTTCCAGACTGTAGCGCCTAGAACCGCTCGGCCACTCCGGCCGGCCGGAGTTGTACAATATTAAAATATAGTTTTCAAATCGAAAGAGACTTTTTGAAATACCTGTAGAGTTAATATCTGGGATGAGATAGTTCCCACAATCTTATTACCTTTAAAAATTGGCTTTCGTAACTGCGCTGATGCAATGAT
This sequence comes from Schistocerca nitens, assembly GCF_023898315.1. Taxonomy (NCBI): domain Eukaryota; kingdom Metazoa; phylum Arthropoda; class Insecta; order Orthoptera; family Acrididae; genus Schistocerca; species Schistocerca nitens. The sequence goes on along the minus strand of NC_064614.1, from coordinate 620,700,247 downwards.
ACGTTGCGTTAGTTTTTCTCGGATTTATCTGCTCTGGCGCTCTACAGAAACTTTTAAATATATGAAACGCATTTACTGTCATGTTACTACAACGGTAAGTTTTATCGTTACTGAACTGAAAAGTGGGATATTTTATATTTCTCAGCTGAAGAAAGAATATCAATCGCTGTAAGACATGGCGCACTTCAGCTTGAAATCTTGACATAACCACCGACAATATGTCCAGCGTGAGGTGTTCCTGGTTGCTTAAAGTGTAAAGTGGCCAATCAGTTCACATCGTTATTGTAGTCTTCTGCGTGTTGTAGATCTACTTAGAAAAGCACAATATTCTGTTGGCCAGTCTGTCAGACATGTTTCATAGGCCTAATAACTGGTAAGTACTCAGAAAAGACACCACAAGACAACATTACTTTTGTCATTGGTAACAAAATGGATAACTAAACACGCTATGTCACTAGTTCTGGTGTGATTAACATTACTTCGAGCCTTCTCATTTCGGTGTTCATCGTTTCACCAACCTTAAGACTGACTTCCATTCATTGCTGTTGCTTTATAATATTGTTCCTTGACTACGCTATCATGTCCCGAGCGCCTAGAATAAAATGGTAGCCTACATTTACCATACATACTCTGCAAAACATCGTACGGCGCGTGCCAGAGTGTACCCTGTACCATGACTACTAATTTCCTTTCCTGTTCCACTCAAAAATAGTGCTAGGAAAAACTGTCCATATACCTCCTTACGAGCGCTAATTTCTCTTATCGTCGTACTCACGCAAAATGTCCGTTGGCGGCAGCACAATCTTTCTGCACTCAGTTTCAAGGGTCGGTTCTTTGAATTTTCTCAGTAGTGTTCCTCCAGAGATTCGCATTTGAGCTCCCAAAACATCTCCGTAATAATTGCACCTTGTTCGAAACTACCGGTAAAAAAACCAGCAGAAGAATTACTTCGATGTCTTTCTTTAATCCCACCTGGTGCGGATCCCGTACACACGAACAGTACTCAAAAATTGGTCGCACTAGCGTCCTATATGCGGTCTACTTTACCGATTAACCAATGTTTCTCAAAATTTTCTCAATAAACAGAAGTCGACCATTCGGCTTCACCACGACAATCCTCACATGCTCGTCCCATTTGATATCGCTTTGCAACGTTACGCCCAGGTATTCAAATGACGTAACGGTGTCAAGCAGGACACTGTTAATGTTGTATTCGAAAATTACGAGATTGATTTTCCTATTCATCTGCATCAACTTACATTTTTCTACATTTAGAGCATGCTCCAATTCGTCATGCCAACTAGAAATTTCGTACACTGCACATACCGAGAGAAATGAGCATTTAATATTTTGTTTTGACCTTTGGAAAAGCTCTTACCTGGTTTGCAGCGTTAGAATCATACACACTGGCGTACTAATGGCGTCTCAAGTTATGGTCTGTATGCGGATCATGAACTGTTTGGATGAAGTTTGCAATGACTGCCACTGTCTGATCAGCCTCCCCTTATACAGGGTGTCCCAAAAAATGCCGAAAACGCTAAGTATGTTGTGCGGGAAGGCACACTGATCGAATCTCGAGAAGGAACCCACATCCAGAAAACGCACGGCTTGGGCGCTAGAGAGCTTAGAAGCCGAGATGGGTGTGCGTGCCACATTACGTCAATAAAACCAACACGAGCAGGACATCGCGCTGTCTGCATTACAAACTAGCTTCGCACTGCATACCTTCTACGTCAATGAGGAGCCTAAATCGGTTGTGCTGAGCCTCACGCATACGAGCAATAAGGTCCTCTGCTGACGTTACACGCGTGCCGTATACCATACTCTTCATACTAACCCACATAAGATAGGCGAGAAGTGTCATATCTGGCGACTGTGTTGGCCATGTAAATGGTCCACCACTACCAGTCCATCGATGGGGTATGCGACGTTGAGGTGATTCCGCACGTGAACATCAAAGTGTGCAGAAACTTCGTCGTGTTGCACCCACGTGTCCATCCGAAAATTTAGTGCCACTGCTTGCAATAGGATAAGCAAAACGTCTGTAATGTGAGATAGATCGGTCCTGTTAGTCTGTTTGGGAATAGATACTGTCCAATGATATGGGCACCAAATATCCCAGCCCAGACAATATCGACTAACTTCGATATAGTCGGCGTTGCAGGGGGAGGGGGCACTTGAATGTTACGTCCTCTCTGCTTTTGGTCACTACGCTTCAAAATCCAGGTCGACAGTCATGACGCAGGACGCGTTGCGGACCAGGTAGAAACGTAAGAAAGTAGGATAGCTAGGAAATTTATTCACGCATTTCAGTTTCGCATTCTAAAAATTGCGAAGTAATTTGAAAATGTATGATTTCTATTCGTTTCAGGTGTATTTCAGGATGAACGTCTTTACAAAGTACGCTGTTTGCCTGGTGTTTCGAGGTCTGCGTTCGGATTACAGTTAACTACTCTGCTCTGCAAAACTGAAGGATGGTCTAGATAAACATATCACATTAACAAAGAAGATGGCTGTAAAATGGCATGAGATCAGCTTGACTATAGCGCCAAATGGCGTTGACACCGCAACACGAGGCAATGTGTGTCAATCCACAAGCAGTTACGGTACACTATGGTGGTGTACTTAATGACACCATGGCCCGGAGGCAACTTTTGAATGACTTTATACGGGGAACAATCAACAGCAAACTGGAAGTTAGACCAACTCAGACATCTGTAGGCCTGGAGTTTTCTATTGGTCACAGCACTGTTTCAAGTGCTAGGGGAGCGTTCCGAACCACAAGCACTGCTGCCTAACGAGAGGAGGTGGCCGGCTACGCTCAACTACCAGAAAATTATCGCTACACTGTGCGACAGGCGAGAAGGGACCCACGCCAAACAGCGGGAGCAGTTGCAACCAAATTTAACAGAACTGCATGGGGGTGGTCTCTCTGCCCGATAACCAATACGTTGTGTACCTCTGACACACACACACAGGCGGCACAGTTTGCGATGGTGACAAAGCATAGGGAACTGGACCAACGAAGAGTGGTGTCAAGTGCTCTTCTAAGGTGAGAGCAATCTTAATCTGAGTAGTGATTCTGGACATGCCCTTATGAGGCCACGAACATTGTCGAACGTGATCTGTTTGGTGGTGCACGGGGAGGCACAATGTTGCATGGGCGGTTGTAACTTCCAAATCTTTCAACACGGTACCATCGCTGGTCAACGTTACTGAGACACTGCGCTGATGGAACAAAGGAGTGCCCTACCACAACAACTCCTTACCAACTATGTGACCAGCTTCAGAACATGCACTGCTGTCCGTGGTGATCACATATCCTATTAACAACTATGTTCCGCCTTTTGTAATGTCCAAGGGGCAATCGTAAATCGTGGTGATTTCAGTGTAATTACTGTCTTGGAATGAAAACGTATTTCTTTAGTTTACCCTCTACACTATCTGTAGCATTTCTTTGTATGTAAGGTCCAAGTTTCATCGAGGTATGTTACTTGGCAGTGACAAATCATGCGACTTTACTTTCATCTTTACGCTTTGTACGCCACTGTACCTTGCGCATTTACATCCTACTTTATCAACGTTTTCTCTTTGAAATGGAATGAAATGAAAGCTCTCGTGAAATACATATGGTACCTAACTACAATTTTATCGTGAACGGCGAAATGTGAGGCCAGGGACGTATATATGACATTCACAAAAAAAACCAAGAAAAAATATCCCATACAAAAATTTTGTAAAAAAATTACTTGTCAAAGAATATCAAAAAGTATGATGATGAACTCCAACCTACGCACAAAGAAATTGAGTATTATCTGAACACAGGCGTTAATCCTTGGCCACCGCCCCAACTGACAAAAGATTTTTCATCTCAAATATACCTGAAACGTATTAGAGTCACGACCTCTGATTTCTCATGAACAATTATGATCAAGGACTGAAAAGCATAAATAAAATAGAAATAACAGGTACGCCAGTACTTAAAAAATTTTATCAGTTCCTAATGTGCTGCAGACCGTTTAAGAAAATACAAATTCCAGAGTGTCCGCCTGAGTGCACTGGCGAAGATTTGTTTTTGCTAACGTACGGTATCCAAAGTAATTGTTAGAACAAGAACAAGAGAACCCAGAAGTGCGTTAAGCACGGAACTTAATTCACCTATCCAGGTATACCCCAAACACGCTGAAATTAAAATTGTCAGCTTGTCAATGTAAAAGATACTGCTAAAATTCTCTGACTCATCTACAGAATATTGACCACATAAAAGAAGCCAGGACGATCCAGTCAGTCTGATCTGATCCTCAGAAGTTTGGTATTATCAGTCACTTCACAAAACCTTAAATCTGTGCCGCCAACTGTTTATTCCCAAACACAAGGAGTGCTCGTGCTGGTGTCAGGCTGCCGCTGGTAGTGAGTCATGGGAGACGGCCGCACCGTGCTCCGATACCGACAGTTGAACCCGTCCGCGCCTTACAAGGACGCTTACACGTCATGCCAGGCTGCGGGCTACTTCGCGCAACGCCTCCCTCTTCATCCTCCTCCCACTACATCTAAACAACAAAACAATTATATTTTTCTTATCAGTGAGCCAGTTACAAATGCAAAGCCGTAAAACGATGTTACCTGCTGAAAACTCTTCAGTATCAACAAATGCCCCATATAAATCTATTGTCTGCCTGAACAAGCACGGCCGGCCGGTGTGGCCCAGCGGTTCTAGGCGCTTAAATCTGGAACCGCGTGACCGCTACGGTCGCAGGTTCGAATCCTTCCTCGGGCATGGATGTGTGTGATGTCCTTAGGTTAGTTAGGTTTAAGTAGTTCTAGGGGACTGATGACCTAAGATGGTAAGTCCCACAGTGCTCAGAGCCATTTGAACCATTTTGAACAAGCACGGCAAAGAAAAGATGTCATTCACTTGAATTTTGCAGTTACTGGGCACCTCAAGAAAATAACTTCACCAGTCGAAAGCACGACAGAATTGTGTTTCGCAGCTAAAGCAATTAAAGAGGATTTAGAAGAAGAAAATAGGAAAGAAGTTTGTTCAGAAGACACTGTGTGCATGTTTTTTAACAATATCCCGATGTCACTTTAAAAACTGAGGATAAATTCGCATACATGTGGGGAAATGTAATATTGAAATACTTCAGTTCCCGCCGGCGCTTAAGTATAGTTCCTTTATTTTCTTTACTTGCTTAGAAAAATTAATGAGAGAAAAACACTCAGTTTCTAGTTGATTATCTGGTATATCTTTTGCCGTTAGTATTCTGTAAGGAGAGCTCGCATAGAAATCCTTATCTGACAACACTAATAAAATTAAGTACAGTCCCCCCCCCCCCCACTCAGTTCATTTTCAAGAAACTGCAATAGGACACTTTGTTATCAGTGCTCTTTCTGGTGACTTGTACTAGGCAGCATCAACAAAATTCTGACTCAACGCTAAGAGTGCGTGGCGGTGACGTGGCTCTGTTGTTCTCACGTAGTGATTTGCGAAGATGGAAAAAAAAATCGAGATTTGAGCAGTGATTAAGTACCTCGTGAAGAAAGGTACGGAAGCAAAGGACATTCATGCCGATTTCCAGAATACACTGGGGGACTTTGCTCCTTCATATTGAACTGTTGCCAAGTGGACGAATGAATTTAAATTTGGTTGGGAGAGCTTAGACGATGATCTGCATAGTGGTCGGCCAAGATGTGTCACTACTCCAGAAATCATTGCAAAAGTGCACAAAATGGTCATGGTGTATCGCCGATTGAAAGTGCGTGAAATTGCTCACGCTTGAGAGATGTCATCAGAAAGGGTACATCACATTTTAACTGAAGAATTAGAAATGAAAAAATTATCTGCAAGATGGGTGCCGCGACACTTGACGCTGGTTCAAAAACTCTTGAGAATGGACATATCGGAACAATATTTGTCCCGTTTTAGGAGAAATAAACAAGATTTTTTTGCGCAGGTTTGTGACCACAGATGAAACTTGGGTGCACTACTATACTCCAGAGACAAAACAACAGTCAAAGCAATGGAAACAAACTGATTCTCCACTACCAAAGAAAGCAAAGACAATTAATTCGGCGGGAAAAGTCATAGCATCAGTTTTCTGGAATGCGAAGGGGATTCTGTTTGTAGATTATCTCCCCACTGGGCAAATAATTACAGGAGAATACTATGCTAGCCTCCTGGACAAATTGCAACAAAAGACGCGAAAAAAAGCCGGGTTTAGCTAGAAAGAAAGTTATCTTCCACCAGGATAATGCGCGCCCGTACACATGTGCCTGTCGCCATGACAAAATTACACGAACTATGGTATGAATTGTTGCCACACCCCCCTTATTCGCCTGATATGGCCCCGTTAGACTTCCATCTCTTCCCAAAACTGAAAATTTTTCTTGGTGGACGAAGATTCACTTCAAACGAAGAATTAATAGCCGCAGTTGACGACTATTTTTGCAGGCCTGGAGAAAACTCATTTTCGAGATGGGATCAAGACAACGGAACATCGTTGGACCAAGTGTACTAATCTACAAGGAGACTACATAGAAAAATTAAAAAAAGTTTCAGTGATGTAAATACTTCTTTTCTACTCCGTCCCGAGAACTTTTCAAACCATCCTCGTACTTCAGACTTTGCACACCTTTAGTACGCCATTAAAACAACATAACGGTCAAGCAGTAAGGTGCACTACTCTGGCAATTCCGAGAAAATCCCAAGGGAAGTTTTACGAGTCTTTTATGTAACTGATGCATCCGTGCGTAGATGCCTGACGCTAGAGTTCGTGGTGGTCAAGTAAGAACAACGTGTAAAGGGCGGCTCGGTTCGATTCCCCCGGAAACACTCATTTTTGTAGTACAAGTGTAAATTCCGATATATTTAAAAAATTGTACCTACACTGTTCGTTCTTGCGAAATTAGCAACGTCTCACCGCTACGTACGTTAGCTGCCAAATGGGGTCACCCTCTGTGGCTGCACCTCGAAGCGTCTTGATACAAAATAATTCCGGGTACCTTTCCACATTGCATGTATAAGGGATATCGCAAATCACGACAGGCATACATTTTCAGGAAAATTCTATGCGTTTCTTCATTTACTTATCGATAGTTATAAATATAGATAGCTACTCAAACTGGTGGCACTAATGTGCAATTCGTGCAACTGTTTCAGCATCGTGATCGGCCTCATCTTAATGCTGCTGTTAGGCGCGTTAACATGGGGCTGGAGAAGGCACCGATGGCAGAAGGCATGGGGCACATTGCAGTGGTGCCAGTTGAGTGTATCAATAGATCGGGTTTCACTAGGCATGGCCTCCACTTCAATAGGTACGGGAAGGGGAGGCTGGCAAAGCTTATAGGTGACAGTATAGCGGGTGGTAGTGGGATCACTCACAGAAAAATACATGTAGTAGTTAGTTTTAGAGTTACACTTTTTTTTTAGATTGAAGTCAGCTGATAGTTATATCTGCTTAAAGGAAGTCCCTCTAACAAAGGAATTACCTTCAGAGGTGGACAGGTATCAAAGTAGAGAAGGAATTGGCATATTTCATCAAAATATATGAGGTATTAGAGATAAAGTTAGTGAACTGCTTATATATGTTGACTCTGATATTATTGGCATATCGGAGCACCATTTAAATCAGTTTGACAATTCAGAGGTTTCCTTTACCAGGATAAAGATTACCTGGCTATTGTTGCAAGGAGTTCCTTGCGGAGTAGGGGAGTGGCCATGCACGTGAAAAACAGTATCCCGTTTGAATCCATAGATGTATCACGGCGCTGAACAGATATTTGAATGTTTTGCAGGTCCAGTTGAATTTAGTGAAACTAAACTTCTAATTGTTGTTGTTTATAGATCTCCTAACTCTGAATTAAGAGCATTTCTGTTCAAGCAGCTACAGAGGTTCTTGGTTCACTTTATAGGAAGTATGAAAAGTTAGTTATACGTGGTGACCTCAATATTAATTTTTTATATGATTGACCTAGAAAAAGGATGTTGATAGATCTCCTGAAGTCATATGATCTGATGCAGACTGTGTTTTCTCCAACCAGGGTGCAGGGGGAGTAGTAGCTAAGCCATAGACAACATTTTTATTCGTTCTTCATTGCTAGATGGGCATTCCGTTAGTAAAAGCGTGAATAGTCTTTCAGACCATGATGCACAAATTTTAACACTAAAAGGCTTTTGTACTCAAACCAGTGTCATATTTAATTACAAACTATGTAGGAAATTTAATCCAACAGCAATAGAGAGTTTCTTAAAATTTGTCAAGGAACAAGAGTGTCAGGATGTTTATAGTGCCGATAACATATACGATAAATACGATGCTTTCCTTAACACATTTCTCATCCTCTTTGAGTTGCTTTCCATTAGAACGTTTTAAACGGGGTACTAGCTGTAAAAGACAGCCTGGGTGTCTGACTAGTGGGATAAGGATATCATGTACACAAAGCGGGAGTTATATCAAAATGTTAGAAGTAGTCACAATCAAGCTACAGAAGCCCATTGCAAACAGTATTGTAAGGTGCTTAATAATGTTGTTTGGAAGGCAAAGAGTATGTGGTACGCAAATAGAATAGCTAATTCACAGGATAAGATTAAAACTATATAGTCAGTTGTGAAGGAATCGTCTGCTCAGCAGCACAAGTTCGGTGATATAAAGTCAGTTCGTGGTAAAAATATTTCTGTAACTGATAAATCAGATATATGTGAAGTATTTAGCAATCATTTTCTGACCATTGCTAGTGAACTAAATAAAAACTTAGTTTCTACAGGGAATCATATAGTCTAACTCTCATGGAGAATGCCATTCAGAGACTGATGCGTGAAATATTCCTCTGTGATACTGACAAGGGAGAGAATGAGTCAATAATTAAATCACTGAAGACTAAGGACTCGCATGGATATGATGTCGGAGTGCCTAGCAGAACATTAAAGTACTGTGCTGCACACGTTAGCCCTGTAGTTAGCCATACTTGTAATTTTTCCTTTAAGAATGGTCAGTTTCCTGAGCGCTTAAAATACTCAGTAGTAAAGCCGCTTTATAAAAAGGAAGAAAGGGGTAATGTACACAATTTCAGACCTATTTCTAGGCTATCAGTGTTTGGTAAGGTTATTGAAAAGGCTGTGTATGTAAGGATAATTGATCATTTTATATCACATAATTTACAATAAAACGTACACTTCGTCTTTAGAAGTCGTTTAACAATTGAAAATGCTATATTCTCTTTTCGGTACTGGATGGATTAAAAAAAAGGTTCCGACGCTGAGCATATTATTTGATTTAACTAAGGCTTTTGATTGTGTCGATCACAAAATATTGCTCCAGAATTTGGACCATTACGGAATATGGGGAGTAGCTTACAGTTGACTCATCTCTTACTTTAACAAAAGGTTGCAAAAGGTCATTATTCACAGTGTTGAGAATGGCTGTGATTTGGGCTCTGAGTGCGGCACGGTCAAATGGGGCGGGGGGGGGGGTGGACGGAGGGAGGGAGGGGCGCCCCAGGGATCAGTGTTGGAGCCACTCCTGTTCCTTATTTATATAAATGATGTGCCCTCTAGTATTAAAGGTAATTATAAAATATTTCTGTCTGCAAATTACACTAGCAGTTCACGACATAAGTTGATGGCTTGTAGAAAATAAACTAACGCTACATCACAGTAAGACACAGTTATTAAAGTTTCTAATATACAATTCAACAAAACCTGGCATTTTAATTTCACAGGATGGGCGTATGATTAGTGAAAGTGAACAGTTCAAATTTCCAGGTGTTCAGATAGATAGCAAACTGTCGTGGAAAGTCCACGTTCAGCATCTTGTTCGAAGACTTAATGGTGTCATTTTACTATTCGAACGGTTTCTGAAGTAAGTGATCGTTCGACAAGAAAATAAGTTCACTTTGCTTATGTCATTCGCTTATGTCATATGGTATTATATTTTGGAGTAACTCTCCCCATTTTCAAAGGATATTTTTGGCTCAGAAACGGGCAGTAAGTGGTATAAGTTCGCGAATCCCAAGACTTAGGAGCTCATTTAATATTTGGTAGAAATCCATCTGCATTTGGATCGCACTTCCTTAACTGTTGTGCAGAAAGGTGTGCAGTTTACTGCTGCATCTATTTTCAATAAGCTACCACAAGAATTCAAATACCTTAGCAGTAATTCAAGCGCTTTCAAACCGAAACCGAAGAGCTTCCTCATGGGTCACTACTCCTATTCTGTTGAGCAGTTCCTTGAAAAATTAAGCTGATTCCCATGTTATTACTTTTATGTTATAATTTCATGTACTGACACGTTCCATGACCTTGGAGATTTGCTCCTCAATTTGGTCCTACGGAACCAGGCGCGTAAATAAATAAATAAATAAATAAATAAATAAATGTTTGTTCTAATAATTAACTTTAATTAAAAATAGTAAGTAGTGATAAAAATGAAATTCATGAAAACTTCATCCACATACACGTGGTTTTTTTAAATTATATTACCTTTCAAATGTCATATAAATTAATATGACCAGTGATGAAAAAATATAGATTAAAAATGAAGTTTGAGCTGGAGTCGAATCGTCGCCGCATACAACTTTATCTCACGAAGCTCGAACGCTAACCACTCGACCACTATTACCTTAGACTTCCATAAATACATAAATAATAGACGCGTAAAACTTCTCTGACGATTTTCACGGCATTGGCAGAGTAGTGCACGCTATGTTGTTTTAATGGCCTACTGTAAGTGTACAAAGTTTGAAGTAAATCTGTGATCCCAACGTCGTGGCCTCCCCTTGTAAGATGTTTCACTTGCTAAGAACAAGGCTCACAGGGACGTACGAAACAATTTGGACTACCTCTCGTTTTAAAATTCAGAGCACTTTATCTAAACCTTCTTAGGAGCATGTGTCTTGTAGACCATTATTCGACGGAGCTGCAGAAAATGTTCTAGAACAAAAACACAAAGCTTGTTTATAAACTCTCCTAACAAACTCCAACGCCATGCAAGACGTTTGATAGGACGCTTTTCTTCGACTGTGGTTCCTTTTGAACTCATGGTCTAGCCAGCAGCCTCCGTTTGTTTCAAGAGTTTGCGTAGTACAGAGAGGTTTTGTAATTAGCACGTTCTTTCAACGCTGAATTGTTTCGGCCATTCTACTGTACTTGTAACTCAGAAATAATATTATTACGTCAATCGCAATGATGGTAGGACGATAATAGATGCTACGATTCTCCAAGCAAAGAAAATAGCTAATTCAAAAGTGTAGCAAAAAAGCGGAAGGTCCGCTGAATTACGTGGTGGTTGTAGAGCATGCAAATGGGCTGGTAATCAGAGGTAACGAGACTTAATTGAGCCCTCATTCCTCGTTTGGCCCTCACTGTGAACACAGGGTTGCAATGTCTCTTAGCACGGCGTTCGTACAATGAGGCAGGTAAATGTGTACAAACACTACCCGTTACTGATCAGAAGCACAGGTTTTTGAGATTGGCGATCATGCTAAAACAGTGCCCACCACATAACAACGCAAAATTTGTGATAATGTTCGTCCAATATGCAACTCAAATAACATGAGAGACACAATAGTATCACAAAGCACTTATGAATAGTAAACACATTCACATGTAATCCATCTAGGGAACACACAGACTACAAAATGCGCATGGGAAGTTCTAGACTAGCTCTAAGTCTAATCTAATTTGATTTTCAACTGTATCAAGTTCTGTTCTTGTGAACAAGTCGCACCCTTGACATTTATTTGAATTTCTTACTGTTGCACTCGAAATGAAGGTAGCGTGAAAACCTCAAGATTTTTAACCACTTTACCTGTTATTTTATATACTGTGTTACGAAAATATTGAGAACCATTGGTTCATTTCCCATTCGTCAAATTATCTTCAATAGACTCTTTTCCTATGTTAAAAATATGGTTGGGATTGTTGTTATTCTGATTGATTAGAGCATATACATAACACTTACGATCAATATTCTTTCAAAATACCTATTATGTTTATGTAATTATAGCTTAAAATCATTAAATATCAAGATCTCGTCAAGTGACCGAAAACCCACTGTTATTGACTGATGCTCTGATGCCGTTACAGGCTAAGAGTAAGACGAAGCTGTACGTGTGTTAAGGAGCGTTAGCCGAAGTTGCTGGGTTTTCACGCACTTTATCCGCAAAGGTATTTAGGGATGGAAAACGCAATTACTACTTTTAAGTAACAACCGAAAGGAATTTTGTGAACGGTGATAGTGGAAGCCTAGCGAAAGTATATGGGTTTATGCTCCAACCATTCAGAGCGGCAATATGTGCAACAACAGACATTCTTTTCCTTGCTCCCTGCAACTTCATTAAACTCCCTCAAAACTAAATTTTGGAACTTTTGCAAATTGGTCCGTATATTATACATATTATAACTACATCGTCGACTGCTACGACCCAAAATCCAATAAAATTGTTCTTGGAAAAATTTGGTGCTGATTTCCCCTGTGGAAGACATTCAGTAGAAATATTGCATGTGGCAGGTGTTCGGTGGCGCAACGAATAGCGCGTCCGATTAGAGGTCCCATGTTCGAATCCTGGAAGGGTCATATATTTTTAATAGTTTACATGAAATACGAAAACAGCGTTAGCAAGACCTGATGTAGCAGCTGTTTAGATTGTGGGATGTATTATATATAGCCTATAGGTCTATAGTCTCAGTCTGAGAGATGGGCAACAGAGGATAAATGGCTTTACTTTGGGAACAAACAATTCACTTTTTTGGAAAGCACTGCTAGAAGTGGAGATATCATCATACGTCCACAGTACGAGACGCAGGACGATGAGGTTATACGGAGAGAGATAAAGCGTGTATAACATGCAGATGACACAAACGTATAGGCTGTGATGTTTGTGAGTGTAAACAAATGTTAGCGTTTGAAGCGGCCTTACTTCACCTTTATGTAAGATGATGAAACTCCAAAAGTTTAAACACTAAGGATCCCAGCTGGACAGTACGAAGACAAAAGCATTGTTTCTTATAAAGTAAAGTGTGTGGTCACATTAAATGGAAAATATCTTTTTGAACGTGACTCGTGTGACCAGCGAATGCAAATGTAAGCGCTTGTAAACAGCAAGGAAAACCAAATATTATTCTATTTCTGATCGCTGTGGTGAAGTTTTGTAATTGTGATTTGGTTTTCATATGAGACGACTGTCGAGTCGTTTTACAATTAAGTTAAAAATGTTCTTTCGGGTTAGATTCGAACAAGTGATCTATGGACGTCTCATAAAATTCGATAAAAATGTTCTTTCGGCTTAGATTCGAAGCAGTGATCTATGGACATCTCATAAAATTCGACGGTCTACCGCTTTAATAACTGAACTACCGAATAACTGAGGTGTAGTTGGGTAAAACGACAGTTTTCACTACGTATTTAATTTCGTTGAGGAGCAAAAGTATATGAAACCACCCTTGCAAACGTTTGTCCTCTATACTGGTTTATCCACTTGTTTAAGCACTCCTCAAGACGGGGAAATTCGCCCTGACGTGACCTTTTTCTTCCTGTGCCTGAGACACTTCCGATGACACTATCTTTATTTTTTAAAATGTAGATGGTAACCAAAGGGCAGGCGGTCTGATCCTGTACTGGGAATCCTAGGAGGAGGTGTCTTCAGTTAAGAGTTTGGTGAGATGCCTTCAACACTACAACTTCAAATTACCGAGGGGAGCAAAACACATATTTTTTTCAATTTATCGAGTATTTTGAAGCGACCAGGAGAAAATATCAAATTCTGAGTGATTCGAACTATCGAGAGTCGACTTTATTTTGTTTTGCTACCCCGACATGCTTTGCTTCAATGAGTTAAATAAAATAATATTTTGATATTTGTAGTGTTTCTCCTGCCTCTGTCTTTCCTTTCAAATAGCCAGTTCACTGGTACAGAGTTCGATGCCAAACTTTGTCACTAAGTCCGTAATGTAACACTTTCTCATTCGCAAACTTGTTGACCCAGCAGGCATTCGCGGACGGTTACGATATGTAGCTGTTCTGTGAAGATGGTACCAGCTCTGTAGACAATGGCCGGCCGAAGTGGCCGTGCGGTTAAAGGCGCTGCAGTCTGGAACCGCAAGACCGCTACGGCCGCAGGTTCGAATCCTGCCTCGGGCATGGATGTTTGTGATGTCCTTAGGTTAGTTAGGTTTAACTAGTTCTAAGTTCTAGGGGACTAATGACCTCAGCAGTTGAGTCCCATAGTGCTCAGAGCCATTTGAACCATCTGTAGACAATGCGTTTTGTTCTTGAGATAGAGGCCCGCAAGTAATGTGAAACAAATACTTAGCGTTGTTTTGTGAAGCTTGCAGACGTAAGTTTATTTTCGGAACGCACGCAGTGCAGAGGAGCCAAAATCAACGATTTATTAATAACTAGGAACGAAACCATATTTCATTTACGTTCACACTGGACGTCGTACGAGCACTCCATAAGCAGTCTTCATTATCACCATCACCACCAGCAGCAGCAGCAGCAGCGGGACTTAATATCGTAATTTCATACTGTAAAATCTCAAAAATGGTTCAAATGGCTCTGAGCACTATGGGACTTAACATCTATGGTCATCAGTCCCCTAGAACTTAGAACGACTTAAACCTAACTAGCCTAAGGACATCACACAACACCCAGTCATCACGAGGCAGAGAAAATCCCTGACCCCGCCAGGAATCGAACCCGGGAACCCGGGCGTGAGAAGCGAGAACGCTACCGCACGACCACGAGCTGCGGACTGTAAAATCTCGTTAGAACAATTGGTAGGTGAAGTGTCTGCCGCTTATTTGTATCCCTTGTTCCGGAATAACACGTTTTTCGTGGCGCCATTTCATTCTGAACTTAGCCGCCAGTGACACACGTATCTAGCAAACTACATTACTGCGATTCACTGCGAATTTTCGTTCTTCCTCTCTCACAGGTAAACACACTATCAAGCAGCATTAAACTAATGAGATAGGATGAACCAGTAATCTCCCGTGTGTTAATCCTGTCAAAGCTCAGAGATACAGCGGTAATAGGACTGTTTTAATTATTATTCCTCCCCAGAGTTGTTCTGCCTTCCATATGGAGAATAATGGAAGTGAGCTTAATCAGACAATCTAATCTGTATTGAAATTACAGAACCGACCTGTGACTATTCCCTTTAGAAGATTTATTTATATATTTGTTTCTTTTTACTCAGACGGAGCGGATTTATTTGTATACTTCTTTTTATTCAGTTGGAGAGGTCGTAGCGTACGCCATAACACACATAAAGCTTCCTGAAAGCAAATAAAACATAATAATAAAAAATCAGAACTACAATGTCAGAACGAAAACTGCACTGAAAAAGTAATAATAAATATACAATACAACAGTTTACTCAGTTTTACACGATTTTAGATTGGACATGGATAAGTGCAGGAATTGGCCACGCCATGTTAGTAGGCACCGTTCTGGCAATCGAAAAAACTTTTGGAACCCTATCAGGATGGCTGAATAGGGTGAGGAAGCTGTAACCTCTTTGTATGAATACCTATCGTAGTTCATAATACGTATTAGTGACTTATAATCGTAATAACGCGGGCACGTTAGCCTAAAGTACTCAAATACTGAACTGCTCTGCCAGCTATTTTCTGGCAGAGCCCATTTGACCAGATACAAATGTTGCACATTTCTTTTCATTTGGTAATTCACTGTTCCGCTTGGCGCAAAAAACCGTAGATTCCGTTAAAAGTTTAGGTAATAATAGGTATCACATCGCTTGCCAAATAATCTCTTCAAGGTTCAAAAATAAACCACCAGCGCATTACATACGTTTGAAATGTTTCTATATGCGTGTCTTCGCATGTACGTTTCCATGCGTTACGTACTGCCAACTGCCATTTCGTCCAACTGAGGTAATAGTTTTTTACTACCTAGGTAACAAAGCGTCAAGTTCAGATGAAAACGATGCAGTAAGGAATGTAGATCAGTTCATATGGTTCATATGGCTCTGAGCACTATGGGACTTAATATCTATGCTCATCAGTCCCCTAGAACTTAGAACTACTTACACCTAACTAACCTAAGAACAGCACACAACACCCAGCCATCACGAGGCAGAGAAAATCCCTGACCCCGCCGGGAATCGAACCCGGGAACCCGGGCGTGGGAAGCGAGAACGCTACCGCACGACCACGAGATGCGGGCTGTAGATCAGTGTGTTGCGTGTAAGAAATTGGAACACATTTTGTAGTTTCCAGAAAGTTAGTGTCCTTTCGGAGTTCTTCGTTACCTGAACACTTACTTGCGATTGCTGCACCATCTTCTTCTCTTCCTGGTATAGGGGAAAAAACAAAGGCACTGATGTCAAGCCGCAGTGTCGCCTTGTGCTTAAATGTCGGCATCTCCTTATTCACCTGCATGGCTCGAGTTCTTTGCGTTGGTGTTTTTATTTCTAGTTCGCGGCGCCAAGCAGCTATGCATCTCGGAACTGGAACGTGCGCACGTTCGCGTAGGGCGTCGTGTATTTATAACAGCCTTCACATGACTTCTTTACTTTGGTATTTGAAATATTCTGAACAATGCTGCTGCTCTCAAAAGAATGACTGCATGCGCCAAATTAATACCAGGAGGCGAGTATCATGAGGATTTATTGCGTGAAGACCCATCTTCGCAGTTGCAAAACAATCGTCCCACACTGTAGTTACGAGAGTACTAGTCTGCAATAGCGTATTTGACTGTTTTCTCGAAATTGTTCAAATGGTTCAAATGGCCCTGAGCACTATGGGACTTAACATCTGAGGTCATCAGTCCCCTAGAACTTAGAACTACTTAAACCTAACTAACCTATGTACACCACACACATCCATGCCCGAGGCAGGATTCGAACCTGCGACCTTAGCGGTCGCGCGGTTCCAGACTGAAGCGCCTAGAACCGCTCGCTCGCAGCGGCCGGCTCTCAAAATTGTTTTAAATGATTAATTATGTCATTTTATGCTCCTGATATGCTATCTTCTCTCCTGAATTTCAGTATTATTTTATAAAAACGGAAAGGAAATTCAAATAATTTGAAAGCCCGCTAAAACGCTCTATTCGAGTGCCTGTGAAGTCACTGGCTACCTCACTGCTTCTACTGTCAAGAGTGCTAATTCACACTTGATGTCTTGTTTTGGAATTTACGTTTCGGAAAATGGTTTACAAATGGTGTGTAGTACCACACTGTAGAAATATATTTATATAACTCCTGAAAAGCTGTTTTTGAGTGTTCCAGGGAATAAGGTGCGTAGAATATGGTAGCAATGTACCGGAAAATAGCTCAACTAAAAATGTGTTGCACTTTGAAGTTAACATTAACTTCCCCACACATGGCAGACGCATGGTTGACGACGTATGGAAGATTACTGGGTCTGGCTGCGAGTCGTATACGGATAGCCAAATGCTAAGGCGACAGCTCGCGTTAAGTGGGAAATCAGGGTTCGAATCCCGGTCCGGCACAAGTTTTCATTGTCGTCATTCCATTTGTTTCCATTGTCGTCATTCCATTCTACAGCTGGTGGTAATTCTTATTCGCAATTGCGAATTCATTTGATGTGAACGAGTACTCAGAAAAACACGAAAATCCGCCAGTAAATAGAACACCGCTGTGTCTTTCAACTACGTAACGGAAATTTTTCTCCTAATTACGGTCCGATTTTTATGCGCCCTTGAAGTCGACACACGTCAAACAAAGCTAGAAAACGCATGGTTTCTCCTAAATATTACGTCGTATGTCGCCCCTATTTCAACTAAGATGTAATATCACACACGAAATGAAATTAGACGTTACCACGATTCCAGTAAGGTATAATATATCTATGTTCGTAATGCAATGTGACCAGAATATGAGCTCAAAGTCAGAGGTGAATCATTACGAAATGGATAATAGTACAAGCTCCAGGAAAAGAGACGCCAACATAGTATATCCTGAGTAACAACCGCAACTATCCTATCACCTGCGATCCCATGGAGGCCACTATGAATATCTATTGTGACGTGGATGGGAAGCAGCTCTGTACAAGGTCTGTACGATTCCGGAACTTTGCCCACAAAATTTTCTACGCTTCCCTTTTATTTATTTTGCATGGTCTCCTTCGAAATACTTTCCTCCACAACTGATACACCGCTCCCAACACCGTTCCACTTCCGGAAACAGTCTTGCTCGATCACGCCAAGCTCCGTCTGCGAATTTTCTTTTATTTCATCAACCGTTTCAAATCTTCGTCCTTTCAGGAGAGGTTTCTACTTTGGAAATTAAAAAACTTTCGCACGGACCATGTCTGAAGAGTACGGAGGATGAGGCAGCACAATGATTTCGTTTTTTGTGCAATAGCCAGCAGCAACAGGGATGAATATGCGGGTGCGCTATTGTGATGCAACAACCATAAATTGTCTCGCCACATATCAGGCCGTTTCCTTCTCACATTTACTCACGGGCGTCACAGCACGTCCCGACAGTATCATTGATTACGTCTCTCTGCGGCACGAACTCATAAACTAATCCTTCAAAGTCAAAGAAAACTGTCAGCATGGCTTTGACATTTTGATCTTTCCTGAAGAGCCTTTTCGTCTTGGAGAACCTTTTCCGCCCCTTTGTGAAGATTGAACCTTGGCATCAACATCGTATCAGTAGCCCCACGTCTCAACACCAGTTATGATTCTCTTAAGGAACATCTCGTTCTCATTTGCGCGATCCAAAAGCTCTTCACAGATTGCGAGGCGAAGGTCTTTCTGGTCTTGACTGATGAGCCGTGGATCGAACTTGACGGCAACAATATGCATTCCAAGATGCTGTGTCAGGATTTCATGACATGATCCAACTGAAATGATACATTCTTCTGCAATCTCTCGGACAGTCAGTCTTCGATTGGTGCGCACAATCGTTGACGTTCCCGACATGAGCGTCGTCGGTAGACATCGAAGGGCGTCCTGGACGAGGGTCACTTTAACTTCCGTCCGGCCGTTTTTAAACCGTGTGTCTGGCATTTCGAAATTCGCAAACTGTGCAACAAAACGTTCTATTCAGTACAACACTGAACAATAACTAACATACATACAACAATGAAACTGCCGGTAGTTATACAATAATCATAGGCTCCAACACACCATTCGCGTGAAATTACTAAAGTTCCGGAATATTTTGAACAGACCTCATACTGTGTTCCGGGGGGATTTTTTGTCGTTGCACGAACGCCGTCCATTTCCGGACAAATGTTCATAGGATTTTCCCCCTTCATTTTTAGTCAGGAATTCGCCCCTGGAGTTTGTCGGTTTTATTAATGTCCACCCTTTTCATCTTCAGCCTCAGTTAACAACAAGCGGATTCATACTTCAGTAGTGATGACAATCACACAACTCGTCAACAATACATGCGACGTCAATTTCGATAACAATTTGTTATTGCCAGTAAAAGAAAAGTTTTAACGGTGGAAGAAAATGTGAAAGTGATTCATGAAATCGAGAATGGAGCCAAAAAATTGACGTGTGTCTAGGGTCTAGTATATCGGGAGCGTCACCGTTATGGACCTCCTTGTCCCGACATGTAGACAGCACCAAATTTTATCCCAATTTTGCAAAATACTATTAAGAGCTTGGCTCAAGTATTCAAGTAACGCTATCTGTTAGCGCAACATGCAAAGGCAATCTCAGTTAGTTTTATTCATGTCACCAAGTTTATGCTGACAAGGTCGTCTCACGGATGGCGTTGCATGTTGCCTATACTTTATCGATGATGCCAGCACTTTCTGGATCTAGCGTCTTCATTTGAGAAAATACCAGACTTTTCTAGAACTACGGGGCTGGAACTATTTAATCAGCACCACGCGGAAGAATCTGGCTCTTTCAATTAGAATACGGATCTTGTAAGACGATTCTTTCTAAACGTAATCGAACAACGAGTCCAAGTTAAGAAAGTTTCAAGTATTTACTGTGCATATATAGGGCGTGAAATGTATAGTGCCTTTTATTTCGATGACTAAAGTGTTATTCTCGACTGTTTACTGTCTGATAAATTATCTTACCATAGCTTAGGAAAACGCGTAAGGATGGAAAGAGAAAGGGCCACTTTTAGGATGATTACACAAAAGAGTGGTCTTTCGTCAAGAAAGGACGTACCGATCAAATAGCGTTGTGGGAGATTTGTAGCTGTTTTGTCTCAGTAACTCACGGAGGTAAAGCAGATGTGAGACAACACATTTCTAAGAAGAATCATACGCATAGATTAGCGGTAGCATCGACATCAAAGCCTATTTCTACATTCATGATTAAAGACGATACCCAGGACGAATTCTTCATTGCTGCTGCAGAACTAACAACAGCTTCTAAAGTTGTCAAGCATCATCAGTCCTTCAGTTCTTTTGACGGTACCGTAAAACTGAATGCCGCAATGTAGTCTGACTCCAAAGTCGCCGAAAAGCGGTCTACAGCCGGGCCCAAAGCTACAGCGACTGTTGAAAATATTCTCGCACCACACACCCTGTCCGAATGCATTGCAATAAGTTTCACTATACGGCTAAGGCACAGACGTATCGAACCACACGGCTGAAAATATGTTTCCCTTAGTTGTTCAATACTTTACTGAATCTGACGGAATCTAACAGAAGACGATGAAATTTGATTTGTTGAATAACGAAACATCGGAGACAATTGCAAATTCCATTAGATAAATTAATCGCTTTTTGTGGAGACAGCATCAATAACAACTTCGAAGGGCTTCATCGACGCAGCCTGCGGAATGTGTTCCACCATATCAAAAAAGAAGTTGAAAGAATTCTGTTCATCAGACTTTTCTGTCTCACTCAAAAACAAGAAGGATGTCATTAATGTTCGCAGTTAAGCGAATTCTTAAGCTTTGGATTCCATCAAAACAATTTTTTGACGCCGAAGACAGATCACCTAAAATTTCAGATTTTTTCAGTTGTCCAATCAGTGAAATTTAGTTCTTGTTTCTGCAGTCAAACTTGGCTTTGTTTGAAAAAATATAAAAAGTGTAGAGAAGAATAGTCTCAATAAATAAAATAAGAAATACAAGGTACACACAAAGCCGAGAACACTCAATTATTTACTGCACAA
The DNA here is from genome assembly GCF_023898315.1 of Schistocerca nitens. Lineage (NCBI taxonomy): Eukaryota > Metazoa > Arthropoda > Insecta > Orthoptera > Acrididae > Schistocerca > Schistocerca nitens. The sequence goes on along the minus strand of NC_064614.1, from coordinate 620,679,164 downwards.
GAACCAAACACTGTACAGATATACAAAAGTCATTTTGAAGAGTAACCCTGGAAGTTTTTTTTTTTTCCATGTATACCGCCACAGCGTAGTTTGGTAATTTGCGGGTAGGCGGCGCTAGACGCAAACATGGCGAGTACAGGTGCGAGAACACTTCGCCGAGAGTACTGTCACTAGATATTCTTACTTAGAGATGTTGTATCAATGGCTGATGCCTCAAATGCAATCAGACTCTTCGTTCATCTTTCAGCAGGATGGAGCTCCACCCCATTTTCATCGTGAAGTTCATGGGTTCCTGAACACGGAGCTGCCGCATCGATGGATCGGCCGTGCTACAGAAGGGGACAGCTGTTTCATGAAATGGCCTCACCGATCAGTAGATCTCACTCCCTGTGACTTTTTTCTGTGGGGACACATTAAAGATCTGGTGTATGTACAGCCTCTACCACGTGATGTAGCAGAACTCCGGGAGAGAATACAGGAAGCGACTGCCACAGTCGACGATGCCATGCTGGGACGGGTATGGCAAGAATTCGATTACCGTTTGACGTCTGCCGGGTCACTCATGGTTCGCATATCCAATGTTTGATTTCAGATTTTCTCTTCAAAATGCAATATGTATGACATCTGTACAATGTTTAGTTCTTGTGCAATAAAAATTGAAAGTGTTCCCGGACTTATGTACACCCTGTATATTGACTGACACTCAAAGATGTCTGAATGTAAGGAAGACTGCCAATTTTATTGGCATGCGTATCAAGATGATTTTGAACAAATTTAAGGCGACAACGGCTTTCTGTACCACTATTTCTTTTAGTAAATATCACGTATTTGACTGGATGATACTATCTGGAACCTATGATTGGGTGATTATTGAGAACACTATTATGTACCTGACTAAATCCGAAAAAAAAGGTGGATTTACTTTCTTAACGAAACCGAATATTCTGAACGCGAACGCCGACTGCTAAAATTAGGTTATTTGTTTTCTATTCGGGCGCACAACGCCACTGTGGAAAGAGTATTTTCGCCGACGGATTGATTACAGAAATCGTCTGCTGCCAGGACGGTGGAATCAATCTTGCAGTACAATTTTAACAACTAGCTGACGTGCATGGGGTTTTATAACTACGTAAAAGGGAAAAAAAGACTTGCTGCTAAAGGTGGAATCTTCTGAAAAATATGTTGTACCAACTACTACTCCGCAACAAGTTCCATGCAATTGTGCTCTAAATAAAAAGTAATTATATTAAATAAATTTTTCTTTTCATTTCTCACCCCCATCTAGTGTGTCCAGACGAGGTCCCAGCTCGATATGGCAACTCTACGTGTGTCGTCAATTTCGCCTCATGAATTTCACAGCGCAAACGATTTGGAAGAACAAGGATAAAATTGTTACCGCATTTGAACAAAATAGATCTAAAATTAAGCGGTTACGCAAAGCTGAACGGAGCGACGTGGATGAAGCGCTAGTTAAGTGATTTAAGAAACAGGGAATCAGCAATTTACTCATTTGTGGACTTCCCCTTACGGTGAAAGCAGAAGAATTTACCAATAAATTAAAAGATGTGGAATTTGTGTGCAGCAGTGGCTGGACTGACAGATTCCAGCAACCTCACGTCTTTGCTTTTGGCTAAGTCGCCGGTGAGGCCAACCAACTGAAATAATCCAACAATGGCTCACTATCGTGTGGCCTACAATTCGTGAAGGATACGCAGACTGTGACATCCTTAATGCAGAGGGTACTGGCATTTTCTTTAGATTGACACCTGACAAAATTGTGAAATTCAAGTGCGAAAAATGAGTTGATGGCAAGTTATCTGAAGAACGAGTAACAGCTCAGATTTGTGCTAACGCAGATGGAACTGAGAAGAAAAAATAGCTCGACAGGTGAATTAAAAAAATCCTTGATGTTTTAATCAAGTAAGAAATTTGCTAGTGCACTACAATGGTAATAAAAAGTCTTGGATGACCTCTGACCTCTGAAATAAGGCGTTCGGATCGGGTGTTTAGAAGACAGAAAAAGAACTTGTTGACAACTGTCCAGCACATCCTGCACTCTCTGGGCTGGAAAATATTAACCTTGTTTTTCTTTCTGCAAATATGATAAGCTCATCGCAACCTATGGACCAAAGACTAATTAGGAGTCTGAAACGCGAGTATCGTAAGCTCATATTGATGAAAATGATACAATGTATGGAGAACAAGCAGGATTACTTTGCTACACTGATGGATGAGGTAAGATGCATTATCAAAGCTTCGAGCAGAGTCACAGCCCATACCAGCAAGAACTGTTTCCATCATGCAGGAATCACAACTGGGGGAATAAATACCACCGAAACTGAAGACACGTTGGATGACACTGATGATCTGCCACTATGAACAATGCTGCCAGAAATCAAATGTGATATGCTCAATCAGTGCGACTATGAAATGTATGCGACAATAAATGTTGACATTGTTACAACCGAAGCGCAAACTAGAAACGGAATTGCAAATGAGGTAAAGAATCAGGGCCATAGTGCCCACGAAGTGTGCGAGATGAAGAAGAAAGAAGTCAAGAGTCTATCCTCACTGTGAGTGACTCTTTAGAAGCCATTACACATGTTAACAAATTCTAGAAGTTAGCGGAGGAAGCAGTGAAATTGCGAATGACATAATGAACAGAGTAAAATTACCGATTACTTCACTCCTAAGTAAAGTAGTTGGGTAAGTACTCTACATACTGCTGTATATACTGTATTTGTGTAAGCTTAAGAGTGAATACTGTATGTAAAATAAAATAAGGCTAAATAAATTTGCCACCACATAAGACTGAAAATACGAATCTCGGTTACAACAACACTCGTTTATAACATAATTATTTTCATGGTCCTTTGAATGTTGTTATGGCCAGGTTCCACGGTAGATATTTGTTAGCCGTGAATATTGAGGACGCATATGACTCGTAGCGCAGGGGCGGTATAAATCAGGTGTGTGATTGGTAAACTATTCACACTGAAAAAGCAGGAAGTGGCAACAGAAAGGAGACGGAACCACCAGAACATTAGGAGGGAAGAGAACCTGTACATCTAAAAAACAAGGAAAAACATTACATACACACATCCACTTGGCTGAATAATGTCACAACTAAAATATTTTTTTGATATAGATCAGTGCGTTCATTAATAGCATCAAGAGGATGGGAATGGAGGTTTCTTAAGGTTTCAGTTTCTTCCAGAACATTGAGTATCTGACCTTCCCCTGCAGTGTGCAAGACAAAGTTATCGCTAACCTGCTGCAGCTGACTTTGGTTGTCAGTCAAATGCATTGTCAAAGCTTGCCTGGAATTGGCCAGGCGTTAGTGTTCTACAAATCTCGAATGAAAATTCTAGCCTGTCTGGCCAATATATTTGCCCTTACACATCCGGTTTGTATTGCACTGAATACGATGCACGCCAGGTGGAAGAATCCTGTTTGAAAACTTCACGATTCCTTAACGTACTACCCAAATATTTTGGTATGAAAAATGCGAGGACAACATTGGCAGACGACAGTTTCTTTCCAATCCTCTCTGACACTTATCCATGACATGAAGTATTGTAAAACTTGTTCCTTTTCTCCAATGGATTCAGAGTAATTCCTTAACGTGCTCCCCACAATCATTCGTATTATTTTTATTCAGTTTCTTAAGCGCAGACCCCAAATACCCATCAAGCGGAGCAAAATCATTATTATATCGAACTCTCTTTCATCTATTTAGGATTAATCTAAAGGTAACAGTTTAATATTTAAAAGGGAAACCTGACAATTATTTAAGGTGATCTTTAAGTCTTTTGATACATGGAGATGATGGATGACCTCACATAGTCAAGAGATTTTATTTGTAAGTAACATCCTGTTCTGCCTTATTTTAGCTTACAATTTTTAACTGTGTACTTGCGTAACTCACTTAAAAGAAAAACTTGTGGGTCCTCTCCCATTGCCATGTAACACATTTCTTTATTAATACAGTTTATACCAGATGGCACTTTGTGTTTGCAGAAACGGTCGTGTATGCAATAAAATACTGTCGACTCAGAAACTGTTGTGCAGTCTCTTCATTTCACAAAATATGACTAACAGTTGTGGCTGCCCCACAAGAACATCCCTTTGCCCAAATTAACTGTTGCAAAGTTATATATCTTCCCCCATGAACCATGGACCTTGCCGTTGGTGGGGAGGCTTGCGTGCCTCAGCGATACAGATGGCCGTACTGTAGGTGCAACCACAACGGAGGGGTATCTGTTGAGAGGCCAGACAAACACGTGGTTCCTGAAGAGGGGCAGCAGCCTTTTCAGTAGTTGCAGGGGCAACAGTCTGGATGATTGTCTGATCTGGCCTTGTAACATTAACCAAAACGGCCTTGCTGTGCTGGTACTGCGAACGGCTGAAAGCAAGGGGAAACTACGGCCGTAATTTTTCCCGAGGACATGCAGCTTTACTGTATGATTAAATGATGATGGCGTCCTCTTGGGTAAAATATTCCGGAGGTAAAATAGTCCCCCATTCGGATCTCCGGGCGGGGACTACTCAAGAGGACGTCGTTATCAGGAGAAAGAAAACTGGCATTCTACGGATCGGAGCGTGGAATGTCAGATCCCTTAATCGGGCAGGTAGGTTAGAAAATTTAAAAAGGGAAATGGATAAGTTAAAGTTAGATATAGTGGGAATTAGTGAAGTTCGGTGGCAGGAGGAACAAGACTTTTGGTCAGGTGATTACAGGGTTATAAATACAAAATCAAATAGGGGTAATGCAGGAGTAGGTTTAATAATGAATAAAAAAATAGGACTGCGGGTTAGCTACTACAAACAGCATAGTGAACGCATTATTGTGGCCAAGATAGACACAAAGCCCATGCCTACTACAGTAGTACAAGTTTATATGCCAACTAGCTCTGCAGATGATGAAGAAATTGATGAAATGTATGACGAGATAAAAGAAATTATTCAGGTAGTGAAGGGAGACGAAAATTTAATAGTCATGGGTGACTGGAATTCGTCAGTAGGAAAAGGGAGAGAAGGAAACATAGTAGGTGAATATGGATTGGGGGGAAGAAATGAAAGAGGAAGGCGCCTTGTAGAATTTTGCACAGAGCATAACTTAATCATAGCTAACACTTGGTTCAAGAATCATAAAAGAAGGTTGTATACCTGGAAGAATCCTGGAGATACTAATAGGTATCAGATAGATTATATAATGGTAAGACAGAGATTTAGGAACCAGGTTTTAAATTGTAAGACATTTCCAGGGGCAGATGTGGATTCTGACCACAATCTATTGGTTATGAACTGCAGATTGAAACTGAAGAAACTGCAAAAAGGTGGGAATTTAAGGAGATGGGACCTGGATAAACTGAAAGAACCAGAGGTTGTAGAGAGTTTCAGGGAGAGCATAAGGGAACAATTGACAGGAATGTGGGAAAGAAATACAGTAGAAGAAGAATGGGTAGCTCTGAGGGATGAAGTAGTGAAGGCAGCAGAGGATCAAGTAGGTAAAAAGACGAGGGCTAATAGAAATCCTTGGGTAACAGAAGAAATATTGAATTTAATTGATGAAAGGAGAAAATATAAAAATGCATTAAATGAATCAGGCAAAAGGGAATACAAACGTCTCAAAAATGAGATCGACAGAAAGTGCAAAATGGCTAAGCAGGGATGGCTAGAGGACAAATGTAAGGATGTAGAGGCTTGTCTCACTAGGGGTAAGATAGATACTGCCTACAGGAAAATTAAAGAGACCTTTGGAGAGAAGAGAAGCACTTGTATGAATATCAAGAGCTCAGATGGCAACCCAGTTCTAAGCAAAGAAGGGAAGGCAGAAAGGTGGAAGGAGTATATAGAGGGTTTATACAAGGGCGATGTACTTGAGGACAGTATTATGGAAATGGAAGAGGATGTAGATGAAGATGAAATGGGAGATAAGATACTGCGTGAAGAGTTTGACAGAGCACTGAAAGACCTGAGTCGAAACAAGGCCCCGGGAGTAGACAACATTCCATTAGAACTACTGATGGCCTTGGGAGAGCCAGTCATGACAAAACTCTACCATCTGGTGAGCAAGATGTATGAGACAGGCGAAATACCCACAGACTTCAAGAAGAATATAATAATTCCAATACCAAAGAAAGCAGGTGTTGACAGATGTGAAAATTACCGAACTATCAGTTTAATAAGTCACAGCTGCAAAATACTAACGCGAATTCTTTACAGACGAATGGAAAAACTGGTAGAAGCGGACCTCGGGGAAGATCAGTTTGGATTCCGTAGAAATGTTGGAACACGTGAGGCAATACTAACCTTACGACTTATCTTAGAAGAAAGATTAAGAAAAGGCAAACCTACGTTTCTAGCATTTGTAGACTTAGAGAAAGCTTTTGACAACGTTAACTGGAATACTCTCTTTCAAATTCTGAAGGTGGCAGGGGTAAAATACAGGGAGCGAAAGGCTATTTACAATTTGTACAGAAACCAGATGGCAGTTATAAGAGTCGAGGGGCATGAAAGGGAAGCAGTGGTTGGGAAAGGAGTGAGACAGGGTTGTAGCCTCTCCCCGATGTTATTCAATCTGTATATTGAGCAAGCAGTAAAGGAAACAAAAGAAAAATTCGGAGTAGGTATTAAAATTCATGGAGAAGGAGTAAAAACTTTGAGGTTCGCCGATGACATTGTAATTCTGTCAGAGACAGCAAAGGACTTAAAAGAGCAGTTGAACGGAATGGACAGTGTCTTGAAAGGAGGATATAAGATGAACATCAACAAAAGCAAAACGAGGATAATGGAATGTAGTCAAATTAAATCGGGTGATGCTGAGGGGATTAGATTAGGAAATGAGACACTTAAAGTAGTAAAGGAGTTTTGCTATTTAGGGAGTAAAATAACTGATGATGGTCGAAGTAGAGAGGATATAAAATGTAGACTGGCAATGGCAAGGAAATCGTTTCTGAAGAAGAGAAATTTGTTAACATCGAGTATAGATTTAAGTGTCAGGAAGTCGTTTCTGAAAGTATTTGTATGGAGTGTAGCCATGTATGGAAGTGAAACATGGACGATAACCAGTTTGGACAAGAAGAGAATAGAAGCTTTCGAAATGTGGTGCTACAGAAGAATGCTGAAGATAAGGTGGGTAGATCACGTAACTAATGAGGAGGTATTGAATAGGATTGGGGAGAAGAGAAGTTTGTGGCACAACTTGACTAGGAGAAGGGATCGGTTGGTAGGACATGTTTTGAGGCATCAAGGGATCACAAATTTAGCATTGGAGGGCAGCGTGGAGGGTAAAAATCGTAGAGGGAGACCAAGAGATCAATACACTAAGCAGATTCAGAAGGATGTAGGTTGCAGTAGGTACTGGGAGATGAAGAAGCTTGCACAGGATAGAGTAGCATGGAGAGCTGCATCAAACCAGTCTCAGGACTGAAGACCACAACAACAACAACAAGTTATATATATATATATATATATATATATATATATATATATATATATATATATATATATATAGGGTGTCCAAATCGAGGATAGGGCCCCATGTCGGAAATCATCACACAATGACGCTACAGAGCATCGAACTTACAGGCGCCTGCGCCTGCCACTAGGCCACCCTTATGGCAGCAAACGAGACTTTTTGCTCCGACGGACTACAGGCGGAACGCCTCGCAATATTGTCTGTTATTCAGTGATCGCGACTGATCGTCACGATCGCCAGTGCAGAAGATGGAGCTAGTGGCTGCGTAGCCAGGTCTTAGTCTCCTCTGAATGGGGTGCGATGCTCTGTTGCCTTGGTGGATGACGGTTTCGGACACGGGTTTCCATCTGCACTGTATACCGAAAAACATTGGAGATATTAGACGGTTCCAGAAGAAAAATAAACTGAGGATGGAAACCCTCTACGAAACAGTCATTCATCGAGACAACTGAACATCGCAATCGTAGGAGAGAATGCCTTTCTATGCAGCAGTTAGCTACATCGTCTTCAACGGCGATCGTGGCAACAGCCGCGATCACTGAATACCAAACAACAGTGCGAGACGTTCCGCCTATGGTCCCTTTTTGGCGTACATCATGTTTGCTGGCTAGTGGCACGCGTCGGCGCCTATAAATTCGACGCTCTGTAGCGTCATTTGCTGATGTCTCCGGACACGAGTTACTATCCTCGATTTGTTCAAGACACCCTCTACAACCCCTCAAACTTGGTCACAAGATTTCTGCGACATCCTGTTTATATGACTAGCCTTGTCTCTCTACAAATGTCACATCACGTAGCTCGCCATTGAGTATTTTATTCGTCGGTTATACGAAGGAAACGACCGGAACTACGAATATTTAGTTTCTGCATCGGGTAGGGCGCCTCAGACGTCCTCAATAATCGCATAACTCCTAAAGAATAAGTATTCAGAGGTAAGTTTCTCATTTCGAAGAATCCTTTAACAAGACGCATTAACGAAATGCAGTTGTCGTGTACAGTGTTATACCGAATTAAAAAAATGCAAAAGCAGCAACGCGTTTTGGCCACAGCGCACATCGCCTGTTAACATCGCATGCGTAAAGCTGCTTCTCTTCGGGTTTTTGGTGATCTCTAATTCTCACATGCTAGTCACCAGGATGTGGAACAATCAGTCTATAAATGTATGTCACTATGTACTTCCCAGATGTATGTGTGTGAATATTGGTGTATCTATAAATATAGCAGTAATAACCAAATCTGGTTCTTGTGTAGTGCTCTCATATTGTATCTAGATGGCACTTACAGACCTGCACAAATTTTCAATTTTTTGTTCGCAGCTTTTAAACATTCTTACACGATATACAAAAGAACATATTATTCCTAATTTAGATACAGTGTCATTAATATGCGTTGTATTGGAAATATACCAAATGTGTACTAACAGCGACTTCTTTCTTATTGTGTTACATTTTCCTCTTGTTTCATTCGTCTCAGTATAGGTCTACTGTGAATGTAAAATTTATTTTATGTCAGAATATGACATTCGTTAGGCTTACGTAACTTCGTACCAGAGTACGACTTAATGTGTACCCTGAATTGTTCTCTAATATATAATTTAATTTTTGAAATCCCAGTGTTGATAAAGGGTATATCCTGCAATTCAGTGCACAATGTGCTAGCAACATTAAGTTATGTAATTCTGTACAACTAAATAAAAACTTGTTTCCATTTTGTGCCGCTGCAACACCGAACAGTCTGGATACGTCATTTAAATAAGTTTTATCGCATTTACCGAATACAAAAAGTAAGAATTATGTCAGCACAAACCATACAGATTTCGGAGGAAATAGTTAGCGAAAAACGCCAAAGACATAAAGAAACGACGACGAACATTAAATTGCCTCATTAACAGCATAGCAAAGTGCAACACCAGTTTTTAAGTTTAAGATTCTGCGAAACATCTATCACTCAACTCTCAGGAAATATAATCTGCAAGTGTCCTTCCAAATGGCCAACCTACGGTTTCCGAGAACTGTGGGTGAAAATTTCTGGAAAGACACAGGAACTAAAAATTACATTATTTACCTGGAAACTACGCGGAATGTCTTGTAGACCAAGCCTACACTGTTGAATTGGTCCTTCGGGTGCTTTATGAACTATAGCGGATTCCAGGATTTCGCTCTGTATGTCTCACAATTGTATTTTTACGAGGGCATTACGAGCTTGTGCAACACGCCAATAAAGTACTTCAGATGGTGCAATGTTTAGCTACTGGACTAGAGCAGCACATTTACACGTTCTAAAATTGAAAAGCAGACGTTATATCCTGTGGACCTTCACATCAAGCTTAACATCTACAAGTGTGAAAGAGAGAACGGTCGAGTCCTCAGCGTTACTGTTAGTGCAACAGCTCCTTCAGCTTGCTCGGTGGTATATCATTTGTAACATTAACTTTTAGTTTCTTGTTAGAGCCGCTGTCTATTTTTAAGAGATTCTGAAAAAAAAAAACTAAAATGCTGAAGATAAAATAAGCTCAGCGTCTTAGTTTGCTCACGGAACAAACGCAATGTGCACGTAAGATTTAGGGTATAGTAATATCAGGTGCAAGCCGACTTGAGTGAAGTCACATAAAACATATCCCTTTAAGATAACGGATAAATGCATAACGCAGACACTGAACGCAATGCTTACCGCTTTTCGTGCATGCTTATTTTCGGAGTCTGTGAACATCAAGTTCTGTTTTACCAGGAAAATGCATCGGCTTGCAGCGAAATGATACGAATTAATACGGTATTTCTTTCTAGAGAGTCAGAAATCATTATGTCACCATGCTCAACAAGAAGTACCGTGTTACTTTGAGACGTGGAACGAATTCCACTATGAAACAACAGCAACATGATACAATGTTGTCACGTTCCTGCACCACAAGCATTATTATATAAACGGTGGGCCGCATGGCATGCTAACCGATTTCGGTCTGATGAAGATCTTCCATAGTCTATCATACGCGAAAGGCTGCTCGACCGCACTTACCTTAATCAGTGGGCTGGTCGCGATATTAAAATTATCTCGTCTGCAAAATCTTCACAAGTTGCGCAATTAGATTTTCTTTATGGATTTGGACGAAGACAGAAATGGACAGAAAGAAGCTGGATAGGCAGATGAAATGCAAAGTTGCATCATGGACGCTACTGCCCCATAGAGGATCGTCAAGACAGCCACGGCGAGCAACGCTACATGTTCTCCTGACAGGAACGAAGTATATATTGCTATATCTTTATAAATTTATTGTGGTTCAAATGGTTCAAATGGCTCTGAGCACTATGGGACTCAACTGCTGTGGTCATAAGTCCCCTAGAACTTAGTACTTAAACCTAACTAACCTAAGGACAGCACACAACACCCAGCCATCACGAGGCAGAGAAAATCCCTGACCCCGCCGGGAATCGAACCCAGGAACCCGGGCGTGGGAAGCGAGAACGCTACCGCACGACCACGAGATGCGGGCAAATTTATTGTGAACTACAGCGAGTTTGTAACTGGAAAAATAACGGTAATATAGTTGTAACAAAAATATTAAAACTATTTCTTGATAATATTTAGCCTTACCATCATTTTGGTTTCGCTTTCCAGAATATTTGCTTTCCTCCTGTGGCCCCCTGTCACCAGCGTACAGAATACATCAAGAACATGCACAGACAGCAGAATGTTTTGTTTCAAAGTTGTCGTTCTGTGTAGAATAATTGTATATTTTAAGCCTGGTGCCATAATCGACTGTTAAATGACGTGACTACACCGGTACCTGACGCAGAACCGTCTCAATGCTATTAATTTTCCTCAATTCACTGATAAGTGGTGTATACAATTCCATCTCTGCTAAGTACAGCTACGTCAGTAAATCAAACACTTGTAATAAAAATTCTGGTCTATAGCAGGGACGTGCTGTCACCGAATACAAGAGTAAGGTACAATTTGCAAAAAAATGTTCCTCGACACACAGAAAGGTCATTTGTGAACCGTCCTTTGCTGTTGCTATCTAATACTGATAAAAACATTTTATTAACTTGTACCATACAACTCATCTCCTAACACGTGGCACGCAGATCTATACCAAGCGCCTTGGTTATGAGGAACAACTGCAGCAGTCCAGATCCTGGTGACAAGAGGGCCCTCGATATGTATATACTTCGCCGTCGGTACATGGTCCACTTCCGTAAGCTGCAAAGAGATACGAATTTCCAAACTATTACCCATCACCTCGCGATAATGCAGTCAGTAACTCGGAAACTGATTAAATGGATCCCAATTTCTATTACACTGTTCATACCTGTTTTCTTCTAAATGTTGACAATCTTTCACTGTATCTGACAACAAGTACGTTGAACAGAACGTGTACTCTTGCACGTTCTAGCTTCTCAGATGCATGAAAGTTACGACACTGTGCTAGCATTCGAGAAGAGCGGATTTTATAAATTTTCATACCTAAAAACAATTGCATGGTAAATCTTAGAATATGCTCTTGCGATGCCTTCTCAATCGTGTCCCCTGTCTCTCTGAAATACGGCCTACAAGTGGCCAAGTATGCAATTTCCAGGTTTCTGAGGATTTTATGCTATTTTACAGTTTGAGTCGAAATTTAGCACACACTAGCTCAAAATATTCGTCGAGATAAGCGACTGAATAGTCCACTGGCTGAGGAACATGTTCTTGCTATCTTTAGCGGTAATATACACTCGTAAAAGGCGCACGTGCCGTCGATAATGTCATAAAGCGCACGAACTTTTCACTGTCTGTATTGTGAGGCTTACGAAATACGGCAACGATAGCTCACTTGAGGACTGTCAAAAGTGGGTAAGAACTTTTGACAGAAAAGTCAAAACCTAGAAACAGGTACTACTTGCTACTTTTGCATCGCATGTAAATTTTTTTTTAACAAAATCAACGTAACAGCATCTGAACGGGAAACTGAAAATATACACTAGTAAATGAGTTCACAACACGAAAAAAACGCTATCAAGTTTTCGAAGTGTTCGCTCCGCACAGAGAAATTTTCAGATCAAACAACGCACTTGAGAAAGGTAAAGCTTAGAGAATGCTTGTACAGTATATCCTGAAGTAAAGACTTGCACCAAACTACCGCTGATGGAAGATGGTTTGCAAAGACGCAGAGATCTATCCGTGACGACCTTTAAGTGGACATCACTCGTCTTCAGTCCATTGCGCAGCACACGCCACTTTGGATATACAACGTGCAAGTTACAAGAAAGTGCAAGTTGAAACTCTGACTCGCTCACCAGCCTCTGGTGGACACTGATCTTCCAGCTGAGCCATCCGGAGTCGCCGCACGGACCGATTCAGTTTCAACTTGACAGCAGTTGACCTACAGACCTACGTAACTTCACAGAGGTTGGTCAGCGTCGCTATGGGCCTAGCAAGTGTAACGTTATGCGTATTGAGGTGAGCTAATCGGCTGTCGATTATTGGTACGAAGTACGATGCATTTGTTGTACGACTGAACGCTAGCGGGCGGGCCCAGACTCAGGCTGTGTGCCGTAGTAGGTCCGTCTAGGCGACCACTACGGACGCGCCCAGGTACAAAGATGAGCAGCGTCGCCTGAAATGGGTAAAACCCAAAGTTCGGAATCTGGACGGCTGTTACTCGCATGGCCTTTGTGCAGGAGATGCACCGGCTATGGTGAGCACTGCGACAAACTGAAAGATGGCTTCTTACAGCTGTTTGTGAATCTATAACAATTTACTGTCAATTGTTAAAGCACATCTGAATACATCTGCAATCTCGTAAAAATGAGGCGCATCCAATGAAACAACAATACTGAAATATCTAAAAACTACAGAAGTTAATATTTCACAGCAAATAAACATTTTCACAACGAATCTCTGAAATAACAAATTTTAAACGCTTCATGCGATTTCAATAAACGATATCTCAGATGATTGCATTGTAGTATAACTATCATCTCTGAAAGCTACGTATCTCTAATTTTACTACGCAAATGTTTGTCAGAACATTATATTCTCCACATTTACACAGGAAACGAATACAGCACGAATCCCTAATATTTTGTACTTGTCTTTTTATTTAATGAGCAGTCTACTCCTTTGGCAGTAACTATTTAAATGTTGACTGTAAGCGCTATTAAAAAAAAACTGTGCTAACTTCAAAGTGGTCAATCGCATATGTTAGCTGACACCACAATTGAAAAGAGAACCAATACATGCTTCCGTCAAGAAGGCATAAATAATTGTTTAAACAAAATCTAATGACAATTTGTTGTCATTTAATGTGAGCACACTTAGGCAAGAACGATGGCTTATTTATTTATGAATCGACTATTACTTAACATTAATGTAAATGATCTCATTGTAACTGAATGTTTATGATATTTCTTTATTTAAATAATGTCATATTAGTTTAGTCCGGGAAATGGTCATGTTGAGTCAAATGAGGTCAGCAGAACATAAGAACGATGTATTTTTTATGGGGACGACCTTCAGTCAATGGAAAAGCAGCCAGTAGCGTAAAACTGCGGGCGTCAAGTGGAGACTGTGCCTTTTCGAATGAACAGCTCAAGGGAGCGATTCTGGACAGTTTTACGTTTGTGCTGGAAGACAGACTTGCCTGTGGTAATGTGAGTAATTCTGACGTCCAGCTGATAGATTCTGGGCGGTGAACAGCCGCTATAAGGCTAACTTTTGAAGACACTTTTCCGTTAGATCTTTCAGGGGTCACCTGGGTGTTCTTTCTGGAAGAATACAGACCTGCCTGTGGTACAGTGTGGTTTCTGATGGAGTTGGTGACAGATCCTGGGCAGTGAACGGCCGGTACCATACTTTACGTTCCGAAGGGAGAGGTCTGAATGTGCTCCAGCGTAGGATAATTTTTTCCGCTTGTATTACAAAACGTGGGATAGACAGAGTATGAAGTACTATTCTTTGTATCGCGTGTATCAATTTGTGAATCATCATGTTGAACTCTGAACTGTTTTCAATTATGCTGAACTCTGAACTTTATTGAGCTGGTGAATACTTGGTGTATTTTGATTACGAAACGGACTTAGTTTCCGGTTATCTTTGATTACAATTTAGTTTGGGGCTTTTGCTATAATTCTCGTAACGTTCTCAGCATAACTTGACTGCATTTGATAAGGTTATTTTCTGTCTGCACTTTAAATGAATATCGTTGGACCACTTCTCATTTGAGATGTCCTTTCCTTAATAAACATTACTCAACGTAATTCTCTATCGTCTACATCAATTACAGACTTTCGAATGAAATACTCGTTATTGCAACATTCATTTAAATTTTATTTTGTATCTCTATGTATTTAACTCGCAATCCTGGCCACAGCATGGACTATTTGACCGCGGGATTACAGCTACAGGTTATTATTTGCAGCGAATCAGCTGCAGGGCATGAAAGTAGACGTGCGCGGTTCGATCCTATGACTACATCGAGCTATTCTTTTTCAAGGCAGCTGTGCATAGCCCAAGTACCTAAAGTACGTGTAACCACAGATAAAGACGCAACTGGTTTTCTCGTATGAGTTGCTGTTCGGAAGATTAACTCAACAGGAAGTAACCATTACCTACCGTCACACAAGCCATGAGGATGTCCAGAGAGGTCGACATGGGTACAGTATCGCAGTTGTTACGGGCACGGAATGTCTTGGTTCTTTCGGGAAGAATACGATGAGATTAACATTTGCGCTTATGGGCCTGATACCTAGTTCGGCATACAGTCTTAACTTGGCAGTGGTATTGTACCCGTAATCATCAAAACAATGTTTTCCAATGTTTTCTCGCATTTGAAACACGAGAATGCGGGTGTCTCTCGTCTGTGCAATAAGGAGGACATTACCCGCTGATACCTCTGCACGCACACCAGACCAGACCAGAAGTAGCCTATTTTATGACTTCCGTTATACAATGAAAACACACTGCAGTCAGTCATAAGAAAGTGTTTTTTGGACCACGACGCGCTCTAGGGTCCCCAGATGATTACTGGATTTTAGCTCGTCAGCCTAGAATTCAGGAATGCAACGCCATTATATGTTCTGCAGATTAATAGCATTAACCTGACGATCTCCGCATCCACTGATCGATATTTCTTTGTACGAATGAGGTGGTCGTGTTAGCTGCTGAATGTTGCGGTGGCACACTAGCCATGACTGTGGATTTTACGCAGATTTCCACAGTGACTTACGGGAATGCTGACCTACCTCCCTAACCCAGCGCTAGCTAGGTAGACTAACACGCAAAGCTGGAGAACATAAAATAACCCTTACACTGTTTGCAGGAAGATTACGTACATGCCTTTCTCTGACACTAAGGGTGTCTAGCTACAGAAATACGCGTTGAGCTCAGAAAACAAATGCCCATCAGACCCGCAAAAGATAATGGTACCAGAAAACTGGAAGAAAACCCTAAGTCTATAATTTTGTTTTTCGTGCTTATATGACGCATTACTGTAATGTAAGTGCTGATACATAATCGCAACCAAGGTTGTGGCCTTAAAAATGTTTCAAAAAGACTGCATCCGAATATGCTACAGCGAGTAATAGTAACATCTCATATTTCTCGGCGTGTATACATGCACGACCGGCCTAATTCAGATATACCCACTGCACTGCATGTAAGTTTCACTATGCAACTTTTATTACAAATGTAGGCGCTACCTACGGTATTACTTCAAATGTAACTACACTGAAAAATAAAAGGAAGGAGGTCGTTTTGTTAACTGCAATACGGCCAGTTTTTGAGGAAGGAAAAAAAAAAGCGGGCAGGCTTGACACACTTTTTAGAAAAATTATAACAATTTGAACACAGAAGGATTGATAAAATGGTTAGACTATCAAGAAAGTATGTTGTTAGATACAGAGCTCAGTAATTATAATCAACCGAAACAAAAACCGCGTAATTTTCACGTGTGGAAAAACACTGTCAGCCACTGTTACTCGCAACGTGGGTTAGGATCAAGCAAAGAGCGAAAGTCACCGGGACGTCGAAAAGTAATGTAATCTCTAAGTATCTGCTCCATGTATGCTAGAATCACGAGTAAGCAAAATTCTACCATTTCACTCAGTACTTTAAAAATGTAATTCGTTTACGTACGGTATCTAAAGGTAAATTAAGGGGAGAAGTATCTCAGTCATTTCATACAAAAACTGGTATTAGATAAGGGGATGGTTTATCACCTTTACTGTTTAACTGGGTTCTAGAAAAAAAATTAAGGATCTGGAATTTCGAGCTAAAAAAAGATCACTAAATTGAACCAACAATTCAGGGAAAGAAAACAATGAAATTACGGTAAACCGCCTTGCTTTTGCAGACTATATCGCAAATACTTTCCAAAATTCTAACAAAAGCAATTATTTAAATATATCTTCTGAAAAAAAACTAGCGAATAGAACTGGTCTCAAAATTTCAGCTGAAGAAACAAAATTATGATAAATACGTCTACAAAAATGCAACAAAATTTATGGAAACGAAAATAAGTAAATTAGAGCGAATACGAAAATTTAAATATATTGGAGAAACAACAGAACAGAATAGGGCAGAAAAAATTGCAATAGACATAAGAGTAACAAAACTGAAAGAGTATACGGTTTGATAAAGAATATTTACAACAAAAAATACACATCTAGAAACAGAAAAATTAAACACTACATCACAGTGGTACGACTACAATATTTATTTAGATGTGAATGCCTAACGAACTATAAGCTCAACAGAATACATGTACTTGAAAGACGGATCATTAGAAAAATAATTGGTGGACTGTACTATGGAAAATGAGAAGTAATGAGAAAATCTATAACATTGCACGGAAAATATCAGAACTAATAGCTATGCGATGATTTATCTTTTTTCAACACCTCTACCGAATGAATCAGAACAGGCTAACAAAAAAAATCCTGTATTTCTAATCTTTTCAAGAATAAAATACTAAATTTATAAGGCTTTCCAAGCAGAAGAAATAAGAAGTCGGCAACAACACGGACAGAATAAAGGAAAAGACAACATGGGAGAATATGAGGGAGTACTGGAACAGTAGGAAACAGCAAAGCAAGGAGAGGAATTGAAGATGTAACGTGATCCTTGTTGGGCAACAGGGAAATAAAAAATATGTATACACAATTTATATAGCTGCTGCAGAAATTTGCCATTCTTAATACACTTTAAATATATTATCTTTTTCGAATAATTGCTTAAACTTATTATTTCATCGAAACGTAACGTTTGACCGTCGACTTCTATTGATGCAGAAAAAGATAGGAAAGCCAGGTTTAAATCGTAGTCTGTGATACAATATTGCGAAGGCCGAAGTCATATCTTTATTCTATTAATTTTAGTGCTTATCATTTGGGGGCCGGAGGAGTAACACCAAAATCCTAGCACGTAACGCAGGCCCTCTATGTAGACTTTGTGTCTGCATTCACGAAATCAGGCCTAATAAATCAGAAGTGTGGATGGTTGTTGTAAATGACTTGTTTTATACTAAATTTATGTTCATTTATTAAATCTCATAGTAAACGTTCTGAAGTTTTGTCTCTCAGAAGTTTCTGCCATGTATGGCACCAAAACCATACGTGATATTTGAGTCCGTCCGCTCTGTTGTCACAGCACAATAAGGTGATCATAATAGCGTAGCAACTGGTGTAGGTTTTCTAGAAGTTACGTAGTTTGTTACCGTTAATTTCTATACGTAAGATGCAAGTAATACAATAGGCATACTCATGGGACACGCTTTGGGTAGCGTTAGTAACCAGTGCAGATGGGCTGCGAATAGATCGCGCTTATCTGGTTCAGCTGCCTTTCCTGGGCTTGGGCGTTGTCAAAATAAACCAGTGGGAAGACGGGAACTCACTAGTTCGCTGTTATGACAGCGCGGTGGTGGGGGAACAGACGATCGATGCAGGCTCCGCCCACAGACGCCTCCGCAGCCACCCCACGGGAAGCCACGCCCCGCGGTGACGTCAGCAGCTGGGCCCAACCATTCGCGGGGGTGCTGGAGGATCGGCAGCGTTGGGGTTGGTCCACGTGACCACCAACAGAGCCCTCTGATACGCAACGGGCACGTCGGAAGCAAAGAAATTGTACTGAAGCTGGCCAAATATTTGGCACCAAGCTCAGAAGAGACCCACGATAGGTCTGTAAAAACGCGCGCGCGCACTCACTCACTCTCTCTCTCTCTCTCTCTCTCTCTCTCTCTCTCTCTCACACACACACACACACACACACACACACACACACACACACATTCTTTAATCATCTTCTATAGTTAGAGGCAGTAAACCTTTCAGATGTTGCACACTCTGTTTCGGAACTGAGTCCTTCAATGACACAGGCATTTACGTCCTGCCACTAATTATTTATATCGCTACTATCATTTTCCCTCGTCCTCCATAACGAATATTTATTGTTACTTAATGTTTCTTTTGTGTCAATCTCCAATACACAGGCACAAGTAACCGAGTACGGCGTACGAACTTCGGTTAACTGGAGAAATTTCTGTCAACACTGTTACAAAACAACACAATTTAATATCAAAACGACTGCAGGCCGGTCAATGCAGTATGATAGTCTGAAGCCGTTCGGTATCCACGGACACACCAAATGCTAGCACACTTTGTTCAATGCAGACTGTTACCAAAAATTTGATTCCTGCTATGTGACACAACAATGTTTACAACATACCACAGCAAGCAGCAGCATTTGGTTTTAGTTAGCCTTAGTTAAAAAGCACCTTTGCTGGTTCAGAATTTGCAAATTAATCACCATGCTGCTTGGCTTGGCTTGCATGCCTGTATCAGATCGTCATGATACACCGATTTTTAGGAGTGCCGTCCTGAGAATGGTGAAACATTTTTTTCTACATCTTTTCCAGTGTACAACATTCGCGTTGTTCTTAACGTGTTTCGCACATGCACATAGATTGTTCATTTTTTTACATCTGTTGAGAAAAAAAATAACGAGACGCACAACGATATTAAAAAATATATTTGTTTTAGTAGAACTCACACAGCCATTCTAAACGACTACGGCGTAGGACCGAAATTTTAATTAACTGTAGGTAATTTCGTAGCCCAGTGATTCCCCCTACCAAGAAAAAAAAATTATACTTATGTCTGAAAGACTCAGCTTTTAAGACAGTTTACGAATTTTATTAGACGTGGTCATGTCTACTATGAGATGAGGTGAGGGACTGTGGCAAGCTGCCTAGAGACTTTAGCTTGCCAGGTACGACCAGATGCTTATACAGGATGACAATTATTGAAATATATGAAGTAAGAATTAAAAAACGCCTTCAGTCACAACTTTTCGTGTTTTATTAAGTACACGATGCATTTCGGACCCTGTGGGTCCATCATCAGGTGTCACTTGTCTTAATATATGCTTTATTTCTTCTCTTGAATGAGGTGAAATGAATATTCTTGTCAAGAAAAGGTTTAACGTTAGCTTGTGAATTTCGCAAGTCAAACGCGGTAAATATGTACGAAATAGTGGAAGAGATGAACAGTGTAAACTTACCACATAATCCAAGAAAAGCGTTGTTTTAGCAAACATTCTTTTCTCCATCGCTTTCGTACATGTCACTTCATTCAAGAGGCACATTTGCACACACATGTTTGTGAACACTTCACAGATGTTTTTGCACATGGTGTTGTCAAAGATGAATTTATTCGTAGTCCTAAAGACGTAACTAGTAAACAATTGACATATGCAAGAAATAACTTTAGAATAGGTCTTTAAAATTACTGAAATAAATATGGTTTGCGCAACCATTTAACATAGATTCTGGTTTTTTGATTTTGGGTAGGTATATCTCTAGTTGTTCTAACAGATTTAGGGTCTTGGCTTCGCTATATAATACTACCAAATTGTTTTCTAAACTATTGATGACATGTTTCGTTTCCAGCATGTGTTGTGCAATGACTGATTTTTCGAAGTGGTTGAGCCTGAAAGCATTTACGTGTGCAGATAACGGGTTTTGAAGTTTCTGCATGTTTTCCCTACATAGTAGGCTGGACAACTGCGGCATGATACTTTGTACACTCCGCTATTGTTGTATGTTTGCGTATTTGATTTTATGTTATGGACTAGCAAGTTTCCTAACTCTTTATTAGTTGAGAATGCGACTGTTACTGTCGATTTAAAAGAAAACACCCTCAAGAATGAGATAGATACAATAAAGAGCATTGCCATAAGCAATGGCTACACAGCTAGGAAAACTGACAATTTAAACAGTCAGATACACAAAAGTAAGACAACGACTGGCCACACTGTGAAAGAGGAGAAAATATTCGCCAGTATCCCATAACTGGGCCTCATATCACAAAAAATCGCTAATCTTTTCAGAAAAAGAAGTGTAACGGTTACTTTAAGAGCGTAGTGCCGCCACCCAAGTGTGCGATAGTGACATCGGCTACAGAAGTGGGTAAGAACAGATTGTTCTTAACTTTGAAACTGTCACATAGTAACAGCATTTTTCAATTAGCATTAGTTAGTAACTAGCTACATGAATGACATGAAACGCAGTATTTGAGAAAATAAAGCCGTATCAGTCTCAAACACAGATTCAATTATGTAAATAGGCTGCATCAGTGCCAAAGGCAACGCACTTACACCACGAAAACAAGTTGAAAATCTCGGGACCCAAAAGATTTTATGCAACGTTTTCGCAGTACAAAAAACTTAAAGAACAAAACGCATTGCATGTTGTGTTAAGTGTGGCATATGAATTAATCATGCAACAAATAGAAAAAAGATTATTAGCAACGTAAAGATTTCGCAGGGAAGCCGCGTTGGAACCGATAATTAAAGAGAAGACATTGAATGAAGTGAATTTTGAAATAATTACTTACAAGGAAACGTTTTGTGAGAAAGATTTTTCGTGCTAGCGATCGACCAACGATAACAGTTTATAAGTGTACACCTTGCGTGTCGTTTCCGAGTAGCATTCTTGGATGGTGGATACGGCTCACCCGAACTCTGCATCCCTGCCCAAAACTGTTCTCACCACCAGTACCTAAAATCCGCGAAAATCAGCACACCTGATAAACCTATCTTAAATGTCCTAACTGATAAAAAGGAGACGATGTTTAAATAAAAGAAAGAATTATGTAATAATGAACAATTTCAAGTACTTTTATCCAGAAGATATTTTGAAGGTAACGATAACATAGGGAAAAGTTGCTTCTATTGAACCACTTTTTTTATTTTGCGACCTCAAGCCTTTATTAGGTATTTAATTGAAACAAAATGTACTGTAGAAAAAGTTACATGTTGCCCACTTTCATCAGATGGTATTCTATTTTAAATAAACGCATAGCGTAAATGGGTATCATTAACATTTAGAAATGTGTGAATGATTCAAATTAGGAAATCGATTGCTTGATTCGTACATCCAATTGCTTAAATTGGACCAGATGGTAAAAAAAAGAGTAGAAATTAAATAAGAACTGTAATACTTTACATATTTATTAAACACACACGTTATTTATACTACACAAAACAAAAGTTTGAAATATTCATCATCAGTAAGATGTTTATATTAGGAAATTACTGAAAAGTTTCTTACTCATACCTATAATCACTTCAAATCAAACCAATAATAAACTAGGAAACTTACTGCACAGAAAAATGTAAGAAAACTTGACACACTGAAATAAACTAACAATTTCTGTTGGCTAGCTTAAGAATGGCAAGTTACAATTATGTCTAACCGCAATCTAACAGAAAAATTTCTTCACACTGGCACATCGTGTATGAAACAATTTACATAATTTATTACCTTTAATCTTCTTACACAAAACACAGAACCAGTTTCAATTTCCAACAATTCCATTTATCTTCTGTTCTTTGAGAAATGAAGCTGTGTTAGCAGCTTTTTGTTTGTTTACTTGACCCGGCGACCGCTCTTATTATTGTTGCCTAAAGGGCTGCTAGTGATTACAGTGGCATTCTGTTCTTTTCCTCTACCTCGAATAGCAGGCTTCTTGTATGAATTTGGAAGGAGTGACACCTTGTTCACAATATTCTTGAATTTCTTCGTGGGTATCTTAGGCCTACACTCGTCACGCCTTGAAATGTCTTCTGGAGAAGATTCCTCTCTAACGGTCGTAGAATTGGGTTTCTCTAGACAATTATCATCACTTTTTAAGCAACCAGCTGGTGATGAAAGATCTGAAAACACATTCCTATTCGAAGGCCAAATTCCTGCTGAGCGGAAGGCAATGTCCGCTATTCCAACTTGCTGCTCGGCCATAGGCTTCATTCAACAGTCCAGATACCTGAAACAGTGTTAATAGTTTTACCTACGTTTTCACGTAACCCCTTGTCCCGGGCTTGAAGAGGTGTAGCAGCCTCTGGGTAGTGTGCCCACATAATTGGTTCAAATGGCTCTGAGCACTATGCGACTTAACTTCTGAGGTCATCAGTCGCCTAGAACTTAGAACTAATTAAACCTAACTAACCTAAGGACATCAGACACATCCATGCCCGAGGCATGATTCGAACCTGCGACCGTAGCGGTCATTCGGTTCCAGACTGTAGCGCCTAGAACCGCACGGCCACTCCGGCCGGCCCCACATAATTGCAACAAGATAATACCATTACCACGAGCGTACTCAACAGCCTCTCGATTTCTGCTACGTGTCGTGTGACCATGAAGTGGCAAGAGCACAGGCGAATCCTTGCTACAGTTCACATGGTTTCTGAAGTGTTCGTGCCACAACGCAAACAACTCGGAATTCGTGGAGCCAGTGTCTGACATGTCAACCACAGTTCCTGATGGGTCACCAATTTTAAGTTCTTGCTGCCTCCTCTTACGCTTGAATATAATCATAGGTGGAATAAAGTATCCAGCAGCACTGACTGCAACCTCTTTTCAAATAAAAGGAGGTGATCTGCGAGAAATTTTCCCATCTCAGTCGTAAAAGTTGATTGTCTTCGGAATAACTTCAACTTCATCTGACAACGTGTTTTCACTATCAGCATGTTTCGCCATTGTAGCTTTGGATACTACATATACGCGAGCACACTAGATAAGTCCGTGGTCATCGTATCTGTAAGCTGCCACGGCGACCTTCAGCTCGTCTTCTATTTCCCGTACATTCCCCTTTTTGCCATCATTCAAACCTAAAAAGGTTACCAGTACCTATTGCTTATTGTAAAAATGCACTTAAATATTATTTGTTGTGAGGGTCTCCTAAATTGGACGGGTCTGAATTAGGAAGCAGACATAGGTCCAACTTCGGAAACTGGACGCCATACAAGTAAAGATAACGCCACAGGAACATATAAAATAAAACTCCACTTTTGCGATGTTTAATTATTAACTAACGAATGGCAGTTATGAACTATACTGCAGATAATTTATGTGCTTACTCGTACTGCATAGAAAAGCCTATGATTTGTAGAACAGCAGTTGCGACAAGAGCGAAGTAAATACGATAATGGCAACTGCTCGAACTTCAATAGCTATTGTCGACTACCCGCTGTTCCACGTGACCTCCACAACATTTCTCACCAGTACAGCCAACTTGAAAGTTTCAAGTCACCAACACACAGTGAAATACGAAGGTGGACCAATTTAGGCGACGGTCCAACTTCGCCAATTCTCCCCTATGAGCTTTGTTCGAAAAACAGCTACGTGAAATGTGTACATTTAAACATTTTGCCACTGCATAATTGTGTTTTGGATGAATACTCATTTTCTTTGATCTTCTTGCCAGTTTCTGGTAAGGAATCAGAATTGAAACTATTTAACTGAATATAAGTAGGTCTGTACTGTTCTCAAGTTAGTCTTCACATAAAAAATATGAATGGTAGCGTGATCCAGATCAAACGAGTTAAAACGAGAATAGAGACCCCGCACATATTCGCCGTTCTTGGAAGCGCGGAGGAATCGTCTGCCCAAGTGTATGTCTCTGCTCTACTGTGGATTTCGTGTCCACATGCTGCTAGTGCCTTCAGTCTGAGCATTGTCAACACTTCTGGTTATGATTCAAATGGCTCTGAGCACTATGGGACTTAACATCTATGGTCATCAGTCCTCTGGTTATGACAAGCGAGTAAACCTCCAGAGACGGATGACTATTTCATATTGGTTCCAACTTTGTGGTTTCGGAGATACATGCAACTTACTTTAAATTTAACAGTATCAGTGGGAGTCTCATATGTTCCGTATCAAGCATCGACGTTAAAACGTGCTGCCAGCGTTTTATAAACATAAGTCTATCCAGTTTTAATCATGCTTCTATGCATGAAGTTCACGAAGCTTAGTTTTTTTTTCCCACGCGCACACAGTAATACCGTATAAGATCAACGCTTGTGGAATGTTCATAACGAAGGCAGCACATTCTAGACGACGAGCGCCAATCCCAGCCCGCTGCCAGCGAGCAGTCATTCGGGCCAAACCTCCCTGTCTATCACTCAAAGGAGCTACTTGCCCTCCTAGATTCTTCTTGTCTTTTGTATTGTCCTCCTGAACATGATAGCAAGACAAATATCTTGCACTTATAACACCTAAAAACAATTAGCTACTAATTATCAATCATCTAAGAAAACAGGGGGACGGGGGGTTCCCAGGTGATTTTGTAGCACGGGTGTCCAACCAGTAGCCCAAGAAGTGAGCGTCTATCATACGCTTAGCTAAGAAAATCCATACAATTCTGTTTATGTGAAGTTATGGTAAACTGAATATTTTCAATCTGAAACTCCCATCACATGACGCTGATCTCTCATTGGTCCACCCCCACCCCCTCTTCGGCGGTTATTGTTAGATTAATGTTAAATATATTACGAGCGACACAAAAATACTAGTTTTCTTACAATGTGACTCAGTTCAGCTGTTCTGTAAACAAAGATATCACTAGCGAAATTTGAATTATAAACCGGTAGCGCAATATTTTCTCAAATACTACTTTTGTCGTTACCGAAGTACCTTACAGAGTAATGCAAATTGAAAAATGCTTATATCATGTGACAACTTCGGTTTACAAAACAATCTCAGTTCACATCTGAGGAAGGTCCACGTATACAGCACGCTTATATCTATATTCCGCAGACAAACTCAGAGTGAGTTGCGGAGGGTTCTTCGGGCATCATTATCAACTTCAACTGCTCCTGTTGCATTCGCGACCGGTGCGTGGGAAAAACGACTGGTCAGTAAACCTACGTACGTAGTCGAACTTCTCTGGTTTTTTTCGCAATGTTCATTTCGCGAGAAGTATGTGAGAGCAAATAATATGGAATCTACAGCAAGGAAACAATATTGACAATGGATCGAAGCTAGACGCAAGAAGAAATGGAGGAGACATTGCATTGTGGTAAAGTTTTGGTAATGGGGCAGTCCTAAGAAACAGATAAAATTATCCAACTCTCTTCTTATTATTTAAAATGAAAACCAACATACATCTCGGATACCGTTCTTTTCTTTGCGCGAAGATGTTTAAGGTGAAATACCGACGTCACTCGCTGTGAGTTGCTTAGTAACCGGATACTTTGGAAGCTAAGTGAAGGAAGCGAGCTGAGTCACGGCCACGGAGCGAGATGAAGGCCGCACGCAGCTTTCATTCCGTCAGAGCCCGGTCCTCTGGCACGTGTACACAAATATTTGGCACCTATCCAAGAGGGCTGGCCACTGGCTGACTTTGGGAATAAGGGGCGAAAGTCCTACAACCGTCCAGCGTTTTGAGGTCAGGTGCGTTCTCAAGTATAGCACCGTGGGCACACGTAATGTGATGTGCAAGAAAATCTGTGGATGCCATCAGTGCATTTAATTAAACTACCAAATGAAACAACCAAATAATCAAATGTGTGTGTCGGTAACAATGGTCATCAGTTATTGAATTACTTTCCTTCCAGGCAAGAAACAAGTCATCTGAGCGAAATGGTTAGAGAATTCTTAGAAGGATAAACGCTGCTGCGGCAATTTCTCTGCACGCGTGCGTTATTACAAAAAAGAAAACAAATGTTCATCAGAACCAAGTTAGCGTAGACCCAAAGCGCTCTGACTGCGACGATTTAGTTCACGGAACAGAAAACTAGTTCTAAATTATCCGTCAAGTTCTCTCATTTTTTCCTACACTAAACTATGTCACTCAGCAATGTCGAGTAATGATAATTAGAGTTTAACGCTCCGCCAACAATTAGACCATATCGTGTAAAAAACAAGCTCAGATCGGTCAATAGTGGAGCGGCAAGTCGGCCGCGACGAATTCAAAGGAAAATCCTGTCTACTATCTCAACTACTGGGCTACGTTGCTCGATGTACCTCGTACATCGTCCTATAATCTTTGATCGCGGTGTATTAGCCCAAGAAAATGTCTTCGCCGCCTCTGGCAGTTGACTGCGCATTGTTTATTAATGACTGCGTAAAAAATAGAAAATCTAATTCTGTTTCTGTTATGGGACATGCATTGCAAACAGCTCACTTGTGTAAAATCAGGCTAGCAAAGTCTCGTTGCTTCGAAGAATATTAGCAAGAAATTGTCATTTATTTATTGGGTGTTCGTAGAATTCACAACAACGCATGGAGCTGTGTGCAGCAGTAATACAGAATAAATGTTCCGTTACCAACCACGCTTTTTACGAAAGTTTGACATTCACTTGTAATCAACAACGGGACAATATCTTTTCGAAGTAGGACATATGTGCAAAAAATATTTCTGCTGGCTTATGTGCTAATACACTAGTACGTAATGGCTTAATTGTAAAATACAAAAGGCCAATAAATAGAAATTCACGTTTTTGAAAGTTTTACGAAGCTACAGAAAGTTTTAATTTAAGCCCAAAATTTGATTAGTGCTTCTGTTTTAAACCAGGTAATTTGATAACCAATTTGTAACCGAACGGCTTTTCTACATCCGCAATTCGAGACGGGAAAGAGGTCTGGACAAATTTATATATATGTAGAAACGAAGAAGATGTACTATCATACTATCAGCCTAGGCATCTTCGTAATTCCTTGTGTGGTGAGGGTCTGCAGATTTCCGCATTATATAGAAAGGAAAACGAATGCATAACTTAACTAAATAGATGTGGAAGAAGACCGAGGGCTGCGTATGGGTTTAGTGGTGTACCAGATCAACGGTCCTTATTCTAACCGCTGAATTCAGTCCGTACTTGTTAATGGCAAGCACGTTGAGTATCACGTCATTCAACCACGCCGGGGAAAGTGCTGTAGTTACGAATGTGTGTGTGTGAAACGTAGAGTATCTCCAACTGTGAATTATATATAGGACGAGAAGCGAATTTTGAATTATGCTACTACTCGCCCACCATGAGGTTAACTCCTACTTCGGATAAAATCTTAGTTAACTTCTTTGAACCATTGCCTCGGCATCTCACCGATTCTGAACTAAAGTACGAAATTAACACGAGCAGAGAAAGCTCATGAAAGATGCCCATTAGGAACTGTACAAATATCAACTGGAAGACAAAAATCATTGCCGGCCGGGGTGGCCGAGAGGTTCTAGGCGCTACAGTCTGGAACCGCGCGACCGCTACGATCGTAGGTTCGAATCCTGCCTCGGGCATGGATGTGTGTAATGTCCTTAGGTTAGTTAGGTTTAAGTAGTTCTAAGTTCTAGGGGACTGATGACCTTAGAAGTTAAGTCCCATAGTGCTCAGAACCATTCGAACCATTTTTTTGAACAAAAATCATTATTTCCCAGCATCAGTCAAGTAACTACGCGAAAGAAAAATCGGTAAGGAGATCGTTTCAGTCTTGCACTAACAGCTGTTTTCAACTCCAAATCAGGAACTAGTACACAGCTTCAGTTTCGCTATAAGAGCGAAGGGCGAGCGGTACTCAGCTGACAGCTGTTTTAACCAGCTTCGGTCGAATGTTTTGTACGTGTGAATTTTCATGTCACAACAGACCGATGACAAAATATGCGTAGTTACCTTATGACACTTTTAAGCTGTAATTCCTTAGTTTTACTATCAAAGATAAACATTATTTTGTCAAATACGTAACTAAATAATATCCGCTAAAGTGAAAACTCAGGAAGAAGGAAGATAGGTACGAAGTAAGCTAGTGAACGTACGTTATATGTTAAAACTACTGTCTGTACAGGGTTTGAGACCAGACACCTGTCCTTCGTGTCCAGTGCTCTTTCAGGCGACCGGCAGTAAACGATTTCAAGCAGCCATAGACAGTAGTCAAGCTTTCAGCTCAAGGAGTGAACTGAACTCATAAGAACACAGACGATTTGCACACAGCACGACGAGCCAACGACGTACTACCAATACCAGAGAGAGAGAGAGAGAGAGAGAGAGAGAGAGAGAGAGAGAGAGAGCGTTTAGCGAGGTTATTAGCGCCATTTTCTAAAACAGTTTGAGGTGAATGAAGTAGTAGTTTGTGGTTTTCAGTCCGAATAGAGATTCGATGCAGCTCCCCACATTAGTCTATCCTGTGCAAGCCACTTCATCTCAGCAGAGTTGCTATCGACATATCCATTTGATAGGTGTATCCAACTCTTTGTCTTCCTCTACAGTTTTTACCCCTCAAGTATTTTTTGCATCACCAAACTGATGATTCCTTGATGCCGCAAGATGGTCCTATTAACCAACGCCCTCTTTTAGTCAAGCAGTGCCACATATTTATTTTGTCTCCAATTGGATTTAACAGTACGTCATTAGTTACTCGATTTAACGATTGTATTGAAAAATTTTGTCCTTGTATGCACGCGTTACCCTTGTACAGTCTTCTTTCCAATCAGATCTTTCTCATTTCCCAGTATTCCTTGCTGCTGCAGTCTCCTTAAATTTCCTTTTCTCAGACCGAGCGAGGTGGCGCAGTGGTTGGCACACTGGACTCGCGTTAGGGAGGACGACGGTTCAATCCCGTGTCCGTACATCCCGATATAGGTTTTCCGTGATTTCCCTAAATCGCTACAAGCGAATGCCGGGATGGTTCCTTTGAAAGGGCACGGCCGACTTCCTCCCCCAATCCGATGAGACCGATGACCTCGCTGTTTGGCCTCCCCCCCCCCCCCACACACAACCCAGCCTTTTTCTCAGGACTCTCACTATCAGAAAACATCTATACTGTGCACCTATAAATTCTGTATATATATTCCACTACCATCATCATCATTATCATAAAAAAAATGGTTCAAATGGCTCTGAGCACTATGGGACTCAACATCTTAGGTCATAAGTCCCCTAGAACTTAGAACTACTTAAACCTAACTAACGTAACGACATCACACACACCCATGCCCGAGGCAGGATTCGAACCTGCGACCGTAGCAGTCCCGCGGTTCCGGACTGCAGCACCAGAACCGCACGGCCACCGCGGCCGGCGTTATCATCATCATCATCATCATCATCATCAGTAGCGGTGGCGGCGGCAGCAGCAGCAGTAATAGTAGTAGTAACTTTATGAGTCCATAGTCAGAACTATTTACTCCTATTGCCGCTGTACACACTCAAATCATTTTAATACTCTGTCATATTCAAATTGTTATGTCTTAGGTAACCATGACGTAAAGCAAATATTGCTTATGAGAAACTATGGTCCGATTAAAGAGAGGGCCTGGTGGTCTTAATCGGATCAGGTTAAATAAACAAACAAAATGTACAAGTAGTATTCTGTCCATTTTTCGTTCTGTTCATGCAGGAACTGAGGCAGACACCACTGTTGTCCAGGTCCTGAAACGCCTGGTGCCTTATGGGTATTATGCGAAAGACCACACTGGCGATAGCAACAGAAAATCTGAATACCACTGACTACGAGAAAAACCGTTTGCAAAAACGTGTAGGTCTGTACTTAAGTCACTTCATGCCGGTATACGTTTACACAATCACTCCGCTACAACGATAATGGATTATTCTTGCGCACAACCGTGGGGTTGTTTCGTCGTGCATGTCCTTTCCAGAGCTGGACGTATCCGATCTCAAGCTCTACCCGGAATCGCTACTCGTCAAATAGCGAAACACGGACACATTCGGCGGGTCTGTTTGAGGTCTTCGGCCATGAACCTACGTGAATGAAAACTACCTCCACCAACACGATTGCTAACAGATCTGATTAATTCTCAGCGCCCCAATGTAGTCTACAAAGGTTCCGTGAATAAAAGTTCTATTCTTCCACCAACTTCCATGGGCTGTACAACCCGGCGTCGATATTATTGCACTTGGCCTCCCGTGGCCATCATCGGAAAAACGCGGTGAGGTTACAATAAACAAGTGCGGAGGTGACTAAGGAAAGGGCACTACACTGTGACTGATTCCCAGACATTTGTGCACATACTATCAAGTGGTTCAGCGTTCGTCGTGAAATATCACGGTAAAAATTCACGATTAGCCGACAGAAGCGTCCTCACTCCCACGTGCAATAATACAGGGTGATTCAAAAAGAATACCACAACTTTAGGAATTTAAAACTCTGCAACGACAAAAGGCAGAGCTAAGCACTATCTGTCGGCGAATTAAGGGAGCTATAAAGTTTCATTTAGTTGTACATTTGTTCGCTTGAGGCGCTGTTGACTAGGCGTCAGCTTCAGTTGATGCTAAGATGGCGACCGCTCAACAGAAAGCTTTTTGTGTTATTGAGTACGGCAGAAGTGAATCGACGACAGTTGTTCAGCGTGCATTTCGAACGAAGTATGGTGTTAAACCTCCTGATATGTGGTGTATTAAACGTTGGTATAAACAGTTTACAGAGAATGGGTGTTTGTGCAAAGGGAAAAGTTCTGGACGGCCGAGAACGAGTGATGAAAATGTAGCACGCATCCAGCAAGCATTTGTTCGCAGCCCAGGAAAATCGACTCGCAGAGCTAGCAGAGAGCTGCAAATTCCACAATCAACTGTATGGAGAGTCCTACGAAAAAGGTTAGTTATGAAACCTTATCGTCTGAAATTAGTTCAAGCACTGTCTGCAGCTGATAAGATTAAAAGAATCGATTTCTGTGATTTTATCCTTGCTCAAATGGAAACAGATGAATCTTTCGTTTCAAAGATTGTGTTTAGTGATGAAGCAACTTTCCACACTAACGGGAAAGTCAACCGTCACAATGTCTGTATATGGGGCACTGAGAATCCGCGGGAAACAACTCAGTATGAACTTGACTCGCCTAAGGTGAACGTTTTCTGTGCCATTTCAGCCAATAAAGTTTTTGGTCCCTTTTTCTTCGAAGGTGCTACTGTAACTGGACTACAGTATCTGGAGATGTTAAGAGAATTGGCTGTTCCCTCAGCTCGAACAAGAAGCACAACAATTCATATTTCAGCAGGATGGAGCGCCACCACATTGGCACTTATCTGTCCGTAACTACCTGAACGTCAACTACCCGAGGCGATGGATCGGCCGCCAGGCAGCCCGTGACAGAGCACTTCATCACTGGCCTCCAAGAAGCCCTGATCTTACCCCCTGCGATTTTTTCTTATGGGGGTATGTTAAGGATATGGTGTTTCGGCCACCTCTCCCAGCCACCATTGATGATTTGAAACGAGAAATAACAGCAGCTATCCAAACTGTTACGCCTGATATGCTACAGAGAGTGTGGAACGAGTTGGAGTATCGGGTTGATATTGCTCGAGTGTCTGGATGGGGCCATATTGAACATCTCTGAACTTGTTTTTGAGTGAAAAAAAAACCTTTTTAAATACTCTTTGTAATGATGTATAACAGAAGGTTATATTATGTTTCTTTCATTAAATACACATTTTTATTAAAGTTGTGGTATTCTTTTTGAATCACTCTGTATTGTGGTCGACCAATAAAGCCGTGCGTATCTGCGCTCAGCTCATAATAAATACCGCAGGAATTTTTGTGTCTTGCCCGGTATCGAAGACTGGGGTACAATCCACTGTGTGATTTTTCTTTCGCAGCCAGCTGGTGATGGCATCAGACCTTGTGGTGGTCGCCACACCTTGCATAATGCGTGCCGGTGGCTTCGCGGCGAAGGCACGCCTTGACGCGCTGCAGACTTGTCCTGCAGCGGCAGCGGCGGCGGCAGCTCAAGGCTTTCGGCGAAGCCGCGTCTCCAACAGGATTCTGAAGCGCGCCTATATTTATACCCGGCGCACGGACTGACACCGTAGTTCCGGCCTGCCGATACTCCGCTGAAGGTTTGTCATCGCTCACCTCTCCATGCTTATTACTTGTACTGAAAAACAAAATAGATTTAAAGTTCAGTGATTTTCTCGCATAAAGTAAGACAGATAATGAACGACGTGGGCCTATAAGATTGTCCGGTATGCGAACGTGTTGGGTACGACTAGCACTGCTGCTTCTGCAGTACAGGATATCACCACATCAATGGCTTTACGGTACTTTCAAGCGTATATGGAACCATCTTTCTCGGTGTATTCCAGTGATGAATTCTTCTCGGGTTATCAGCCAGCCGATGGGTGGCGTCTTGTCGCAACGTTTCGATGAGTTTCGTACCCATAATCTTCTGGCGAAGACGGTAATACGAAACTCATCGAAACGTTGCGACAAGACGACGCCACCACTTGGCTGATAACCCGAGAAGAATTCATCACTTTCAGCGACGTTTATTTAAGTCAAGCTATAGTAAAGATCACGGAAAATTCGCGCCTAATTTAAAGAAAATAAAAACATTTCCGGACACTCTCCGCCTACTAGCTGTCATTTTGTGGCCATAGCTTCACAACGCAATATTCTGTTGTTAACTAGAGTTAGGGAACGCAAGAAACCGGAAGTACACAAGTCACAGATATCCTATCAGAAGAGCGCCTCGACGAGCATGCCATCATCAATTTCTCGGTGTATGGATGTGATACCACGCAACAGAGAATACGGAAACGTTTTATAGAAAACAGCATGAACAATATGGTCTAAATATTTATTAGGGGCCTCAACACATATTCATGACTTAATTTTTTCTGCATGTATAACGCGTTAATCTTAATAATACTTCACAATTTCCCATAAGTTTACTAATATTAAAATGTGATTTTAGTTATGATATTGCAATAAACGTATGAACATTAGGAGTCCGGACTATCAAGGCCATGTGCGCAATGCAATTTTTGTACATCCTGTTCGTAGTGATCACTGTACGTAAAGGAGTGTATCTATGCTATGGCGACAGAAAATACACTCAATTACAATAAAAATTTCTCATTCTTACAGCAGATACTACTGTTGAAAACGGGGGAAAAACCCAGAGCGGTCAGCACCTCATAGTTTAGTGTCTCTTCTTGCTGCAGTTGATTGTTCATATTGGTTAGGTTGTTCTCTGTGCTTAGTCCTCTGACTGTCATGCTGCTGTCAGATCTGGTAGTTAGAACTGTTTCTTATACCGGCCACTCTTTACGTATATTTTGAGGCCGTGCTTGCATTACACCAACATTAATGGAGTGCGAGTAAATATTACTTTACGTGGGAAATGGCCAGGAATGGTGGGTAACAGGCTCCCAGAACCCCCCCCCCCCACACACACACACACACACACGGGCGAGAGCGCGCGCGCGCCAACGTACTCAACGCAGCATTCCAGTTGCAACTTGTTGCAGCAATCTTTGATCATTCGTGGCAAGGACATGGCATCGTGCTACAGCTTCCACTGTTCGCATGCCGGATATGGAGGAGCGATGGGTACATGATGCTGAAATAAGTGTGCGGAGAAATGGTGTTGCTAAGGTAAAAAGCCACACGCCACACACCTTGTGTGCTCGATTCTGCACGAGCCATCGCTCAATCGACAGCGTGCATAACTCTCAGATCACAAAACCACCAAGGCAAATAACAGTTCTGCCGATAGATTCTTGGATTCTTTGGACCACTGAAGATCAGCAATTCACAGACTGCGTTTTGACTATGTACGAGGTGTGATTCACACAGAGTTGAATAGCAAACGGTCACAATAACCAAAGTGGACAGATGCGAAGTCTCGAGAAATCATGCAAGCACGTCATTCGTCTTGCTTCAGCACCAGTGTGTGGCGGGTGACAGGCTCCCAGAACTAATAACTGCTGTTTAACAATAATTTCTAAGAGATAAATTACCCAGCCACAGTAGAACGTTACGCTTGCAGAAAGACCGCTGTAGCTTACGCAAGACGAAGCAACACTCCAATTTCTATGCCGTCAACGACAGAACCTAACAAACGTGTACTCAGATATTGGTTGGTGGAGTAGGACCAGTAATATAGCCTCCCTTATCACCTCACTTTCCCTTATACTGGAGGAAGTGGGGACATTTAAAGGCATCACTGGATTCCACACATCGAAGACACGCACACTTTTCAGGAACGCGTGTGCCCCTTATGTGTGTGTAATCTGAGGGCAACCATCTGTATTCGCAAGAGTTCGTTAATCTCTGACAAGGGAACCTCCCCATCGCACCCCCCTCAGATTTAGTTATAAGTTGGCACAGGGATAGGCCATGAAAAACTGAACACAGATCAATCGAGAAAACAGGAAGAAGTTGTATGGAACTACGAAAAAAAATAAGCAAAATATACAAACTGAGTAGTCCGTGTCCAAGATAAGCCACATCAAGGTACATGTTCACTGATGAACACCGTGGTCCCGTGGTTACCGCGAGCAGCTACGGAACGGAAGGTCCCTGGTTCAATCCTCCCTTGAGTGAAAAGTTTTAATTTTTTATTTTCAGACAATTATCAAAGTTCATGCACTCAGACATGATCAACCTCGCTCTCCAAAATTCCAGGACATGTTCAGATTTGCTTGGACACATGCAGGATTTGACGGTCTACACACGGAAAAACTTGAAAACGTTAAAAACGTATGTTTTGACAGAGCACAGGGAAAACTGTGCGACTGTGAAACTTGCATTCATTTGTTGCCGTTTATGTGACAAACTCTTATGTTTTCATCACTTTTTTGGGAGTAATTATCACATCCACAAGAAAACCTAAATCGGGCAAGGTAGAAGAAACTTTTTACCCATTCGCCAAGTGTGCAAGTTAGGTGGGTCGACAACATATTCCTGTAATGTGAAGCACATGCCGTCACCAGTGTCGTATAGTATATTTCAGACGTGTTTTCCTGTGGAGGAATCGGTTGACCTATGAATTTGCGATCAAATGTTTTCGGTTCCTATTGGAGAGGCACGTCCTTTCGTCTACTAATCGCACGGTTTTGCGGTGCGGTCGCAAAACACAGACACTAAACTTGTTACAGTGAACAGAGACGTCAATGAATGAACGGTCAGATCGTAACTTTGCGAAAATAAAGTAAGTAAAATTTTTACGCGAGGGAGGACTCGAACCAAGGACCTCTCGTTCCGCAGTTACTCACTCTAACCACGGGACCACGGCGCTCCTCAGCTTACACACTCCTTGATGTTGCATATCTTACACTTGGACTACTCAGTTTGTATAATTTGCTTATTTTTTTATAGTTCCACACAACTTCTTCCTGTTTTCTCGATTGATCTGTGTTCAGTTTTTCAAGGCCTATCCACTGTGTCAATTTATAACTAAATCTGAGGGGGGTGCGATGGGGAGGTTCCCTTGTGAGAAGGAGGGCTAAAGGGCCTTTAATAATGAGTGGTAACCATGCAGAGTACCTCCAATTTTGTCGACAGACAAATGGCTACCAGAGTACAATCGCTTTTATCAAGTATTTTTTACGGACAAGTTTACACAACTTTTTTTCCTTGTTTTGACCATTATTATCTCATGTAAAAGTAAAGGACACTTTTTTTGAAAACATACTGTATTTCTTACAATGTTTTAAAACAAAGTTAACATCAACTGTCTCACAGTAAGCAACCAACGAAGTTTTAGACCATCAGATTACCTTCCATTATTAATGTGGATGCACTCAGCGATTGTGCTATGATTTACAAATGACAGAGCACAGCAATCAGTTGTCCTTTTTGCAGGTTTTATTTGGCAAATCTAGATTTCGGCTAGTGCCTAGTAATTATCAATGCACTATTTAATAGTATCAATGCACGTCAGTTCCCTGTTGTCCGGGCGTCTGTTACAGTTTCAGATACCTTTTTTATGTCTATATATCTGCGCATAAAACTCAGAACAAAATTCGTCTGGAAATGATTCACAGGTATACGTAGACATTCGCCATTATGCGAAGAAAAAAAAAATAAGAAAAACCGGCGCCTTTGTAGTCTACTGAAATCACAGTTCTGGATACATGATATACGCTGCTTACTGCACACTGTGGTTTCAGAAGCAATCCTTATCCACACATACAACGAACAAGTGAACAAGTGTCCAGATTTGCAGAGTTGGAAAAATTTAACATGTATAGCGGTTTAACAAAGATCACACTTCAGAGGTCCCTGGTTTGTTTTTGGCTTATAGACTATATTAAAGTGTATTAGAATGCTTCAATAATGAACTATTTATTTCATATTTGTCGGCAACACAAAAAGGTCGATTCTTACTTTGAGACATCAAAGACATTAAGCGTGGCTTGTGCATTCCAGTTTATCTTTTTCGATGAAGTGGTTCCTGCTATTTGCAGCAAAGTACGATACGTTTATTGACGAGCAAACTGCTTTTCCGACTGAGCAGGAAGTGGGACCTACAAGACCGGTTGAGTGCATTTCGTAATCTGACTCAAAGCGCCCTACTAATCAGAAAAAGATGAATCCGTGTGTAACGCGTCACAGAGTGCATCGAGAATTCAAAACACTAAACGAAAGGAAGACAGTCATCATACTCAGAAACTGGATCTTCTCAGCGACAGATTGGCGCAGACGGAAGACAGTAACGTGAAATACACTGACGGAAAAAAGAAATCGCAACACCAAGAAGGCGCTGTGCGACATAAACGAAAGTTGACAGGTGTGTTTCTACATCTGAAAGACAATGTCTATACAAATTACGTGCCAGCTGCATAAGAGTGGCGCTAGCAGCGCCACTATGAGGATGTAAATCCGGTTTAAATGCACGTTTTAACAGTCGGGAGCGTTAGTTAGCTTTGAGATTGGAAGTGGTGAGTTTATGTTAGTCAAGGACGCTTTCACGGTGACAAAGACGTCATTATAAGCATCTTACGGAGTTTGGACGGGGTCATGTAATTGGCTACAAGGTCAGTTGAGGACCTGGAATCAACATGCATCTGGGCTAAACACATTGGACATAAACTTGCAGTTATGGTTTGGGGTGCGATTTCGTATGACAGCAGGAGCACACTCAAGATTATTCCACGCGCTCTCACTGCAAATTTCTACGTTACTCTGGCGATTCGACTTCTTTTGCTGCCATTCATGAACAGCATTCCTGGGTGTGTTTTCCAACAGCTGAACGCTCGCTCACATACCGCTGTTGTAACCCAACACGGTAACATGCTGTACAGTGTGTCGACATGTTGTCTTTGTTTGCTCGATCACCAAATCCGTATCCAGTCGAGTACATATGGGGCATCATCTGACGACAGCTCCGGTGTCATCAACAACCATCCCTAAGCGGCCCTGTATTGACCGACCAAGTGCAACAAGCATGGATCTCCATCCCACAAACTGACAAACGTATTCTCAAAATTTCATTACTCTACATTAATTACTTTTTGGTGCTGCGATTTTTTCCCGTCAGTATATTAGCGCTGTGAACTGCGCACTGTGCGATAGACGAGCGACATCGCATCGGTAACAACCTATTAGCGAAGGACTGAAGCAGCAGTGTCGCAGAACCACGTTTTCTGAGATACAAAGAGCTTGTCAAGCTCCCTATTGGCCCAAAGCTTAGTTGTGACAGACCGATTTTCCAATTTACTTTTAAGCGACTTCAATTCAAAGTCAAGGCTTCGTTGGATATAACCATAAGCAAGGCTCAAGGTCAGATGGGGTGGAGGGGGGGGGGCAGATGGAGATCAGGACGTATACGCAGTTCCCATACATATTTAGCAATTGAGAAGCATTTCCAGTTCGCTAGAGTCTCTCTCTCTCTCCAAAAAATTCAGCTTTACTGCAGCCCCCCCCCCCCCCCAAAGCTCATTTCAAGATCTAGAGATACATCAAACCGCGAGTAAATTCAATAGATATTGATATATCAAATACGTAATCTCGACCGTGCCATCATTACAAAGAATGCCGCCCCTCTGTTGAACGGGATTTGCGCATGAAACCACGGCGTCAAGTTCTCCGTTATCAGAAACTATTATCAGCACCATGTCTCAAAAGCTATAGGCCTATACATCATGATCTACTGTAGTCGTTGTGAAAGACAGAAATATTAGGGGGTCGTGCTCCTTGAAGTCTGAGCCCATGCACTGATTTTACAAGAGCGACGAAGAAAACTGGTCGTAACCTCTTTAGGGGGAAGATAACAACATTCGCCTAAATAGATTCAGGGAAACCTAAATCTGGGTGAATGGCGGGCATTTGATCCCAGCTCCTCCCGAAAGCGAATTAATGTCTTAAATTCTGCCCTTCATATATATAAGCAGCAAATAACTGAGGCTAACGTCACGAATTACCAAAAATTGTTCCAACAAGCACTGAATAGAAGAAGGTACAGCTAGAAGTATGAGGGAGAAATGTTACCGGAGTTACTGATAATGTTCGAACAGGAAGAAACTCCCTCCGAGTATCCAAACGATAACATACAAAAGCAGCGGTAGCGTCTGTAGTTGATAAAGCGCGACTAGGAAATGTTACGTTTTTGGTACTACACATAGCTCATCATCTTTAACGGGAAATCCACTGCCTGGAATCAGTTCACCTCTGTTTGCAGTACGCACCATTACTGCTAACGCTGATTTAAAAATTTATGAACTAGTTAGTTCTGAATATTTCCATTCACCAACGAGTTCTCGAGTCAGTTTTTCGGCGTTATAGGAATTATGTCTGGTGTTAATTCCAGAGCGTCCTAAAGAGACTTCTTCAAAAAAATCTTGCATCTTCCTTCGTCAGTACCAAAACTTTTTCAAAAAAAAGTGAAAAGCATGAACGTAACACTAATATCAAAAACTACTTTTACTTCTAAATGTTAGCAGTAGCACAGAATACTCACATATGGGCGCAGATGTATTCAACAATCTACCGGAGCAGATTAAGTCGCGTAGATAATGTTGTGGAAGTTTAGACTGAATTAAAGAACTTTGCTACTCCACTGAGGAATACCTCCATCCTCCATGTAACCGCCCAAATTTTATGTTTTTAGTTATTTGAAAATTATAATTAGCACTACATAGTACTGGGCAACGGCCTTGCCGCAGTGAATAAACCGGTTCCCGTGAGATTACCGAAGTTAAGCGCTGTTGGGCGTGGCCGGCACTTGGAT
Source organism: Schistocerca nitens (assembly GCF_023898315.1). Taxonomy (NCBI): domain Eukaryota; kingdom Metazoa; phylum Arthropoda; class Insecta; order Orthoptera; family Acrididae; genus Schistocerca; species Schistocerca nitens. The sequence continues at coordinate 620,639,477 of NC_064614.1, read as the reverse complement.
GGGTGACCATCCAGCCGCCGTGCCCTGTTGCCATTTTCTGCGGTGCACTCAGCCTCGTGGTGTCAATTGAGGAGCTACTCGACCGAATAGTAGCGGCTTCGGTCAAGAATACCATCATAACGACCGGGAGAGCGGTGTGCTGACCCCACGCCCCTCCTATCCGCATCCTCCTCTGAGGATGCACGGCGGTTGGATGGTCCCGGTAGGCCACTCGTGGCCTGAAGACGGAGTACTACATAGTACTAGAGACTTTTGTAATGTTATGTGATTTCATTGTATTGCACTTAAAATGCAATTACATCTTTGACTACTTTCCACATCCCCGAGATCATGCTTCGTGGGATCCACAGAATGCGACAGATATAATTACTGTATTTCTCGGCTTTAAAAAGAGTAAACAACAGATTCACCCTGATTAAGATATACTTTATTCAGGAAGAGAGAAAATTAACTTTTCCAACAGATTCTCTACGGGCGCGAGAATGTTCCGATTTAAAATCGCGAGCAGTTCTACAAAAGACATTACTAATAAACTGTCCGACGTCACTACGCCAGTTAATAGGGCACCTGGGAGACGAGTGAACGAGATCGTTATTTGAGAAAGTAAAACGAAAACTGAAACTATAGTCGTTTGAGAATTGTTGCAGATGAAACTGGCACAGAGGTACTCAATTTATCAACATAGGCACGGAGAAACAGAGTGGCAGCTGCCGCGGGTAGTTTATGTTTACTTCACAAGTCGCGAATCTGTCAAAATCTTGGGGGCTAAGGGCTGGCAGGCCACGAAGGCAGCCTTTGGCAGCAGCGTCGGCGGTAACAGTAGTGACGCGCGAAGCGCTCGAATGGCTACCACTTGCCGTGATAGCCGGCTGAGTCATTCATCAGGCGAGGTGAGAGGCGTGCGATGGAACCCGCCGCGCAACTCTGTGCGCGCCTCCAGCCTGCCAGCGAGTCCGACTACGAAGAGAACAAGAAAAACGGGCCGGCGCGGCGCAGTTAATTACTACCGGCCTGTTCTGCCGTGACCGGGCTGCAACAACAACTACTGTTACGCCACGCCGGCTCTCCAGCAACCTCCTCTTACGTGTTCCTTCAGGTAATTGTCGAGATATGCTCGTGACAACACCAGTCCCCATTCTGGTGCACAAGTCAACTCCGTACCTGTAAGTCATGTTACCGATGAGGCGATAAGCCGTAATTTTCCACCATTTTCATTTATGTAAAAAAGGAAGGGTACTGAGTAACAGCTGACAGAAACTGAAGTAGAAGTTGCCACAGTCATCATTAAAATTCACAAATACTACGCAGTTTTCCCATCTCAACCCACAATTGTCGCCCCCCATAGTGTGGATCGTTCAAGGGCGCTGCACAAAGATTAAAGAGGACACCACTAAATGTTTCCATGTGTTCCGTTTCTACGACAAATACTGCTACGAAGTTCGCTGTTGGAAGATGGCGTCTTTATCACTGCCACAGGTATTGCTAGCCGTGTCTTGAGGAACTTTACTACACTCCTGGAAATGGAAAAAAGAACACATTGACACCGGTGTGTCAGACCCACCATACTTGCTCCGGACACTGCGAGAGGGCTGTACAAGTAATGATCACACGCACGGCACAGCGGACACACCAGGAACGGCGGTGTTGGCCGTCGAATGGCGCTAGCTGCGCAGCATTTGTGCACCGCCGCCGTCAGTGTCAGCCAGTTTGCCGTGGCATACGGAGCTCCATCGCAGTCTTTAACACTGGTAGCATGCCGCGACAGCGTGGACGTGAACCGTATGTGCAGTTGACGGACTTTGAGCGAGGGCGTATAGTGGGCATGCGGGAGGCCGGGTGGACGTACCGCCGAATTGCTCAACACGTGGGGCGTGAGGTCTCCACAGTACATCGATGTTGTCGCCAGTGGTCGGCGGAAGGTGCACGTGCCCGTCGACCTGGGACCGGACCGCAGCGACGCACGGATGCACGCCAAGACCGTAGGATCCTACGCAGTGCCCGATCCTACGCAGTGCCATAGGGGACCGCACCGCCACTTCCCAGCAAATTAGGGACACTGTTGCTCCTGGGGTATCGGCGAGGACCATTCGCAACCGTCTCCATGAAGCTGGGCTACGGTCCCGCACACCGTTAGGCCGTCTTCCGCTCACGCCCCAACATCGTGCAGCCCGCCTCCAGTGGTGTCGTGACAGGCGTGAATGGAGGGACGAATGGAGACGTGTCGTCTTCAGCGATGAGAGTCGCTTCTGTCTTGGTGCCAATGATGGTCGTATGCGTGTTTGGCGCCGTGCAGGTGAGCGCCACAATCAGGACTGCATACGACCGAGGCACACAGGGCCAACACCCGGCATCATGGTGTGGGGAGCGATCTCCTACACTGGCCGTACACCACTGGTGATCGTCGAGGGGACACTGAATAGTGCACGGTACATCCAAACCGTCATCGAACCCATCGTTCTACCATTCCTAGACCGGCAAGGGAACTTGCTGTTCCAACAGGACAATGCACGTCCGCATGTATCCCGTGCCACCCAACGTGCTCTAGAAGGTGTAAGTCAACTACCCTGGCCAGCAAGATCTCCGGATCTGTCCCCCATTGAGCATGTTTGGGACTGGATGAAGCGTCGTCTCACGCGGTCTGCACGTCCAGCACGAACGCTGGTCCAACTGAGGCGCCAGGTGGAAATGGCATGGCAAGCCGTTCCACAGGACTACATCCAGCATCTCTACGATCGTCTCCATGGGAGAATAGCAGCCTGCATTGCTGCGAAAGGTGGATATACACTGTACTAGTGCCGACATTGTGCATGCTCTGTTGCCTGTGTCTATGTGCCTGTGGTTCTGTCAGTGTGATCATGTGATGTATCTGACCCCAGGAATGTGTCAATAAAGTTTCCCCTTCCTGGGACAATGAATTCACGGTGTTCTTATTTCAATTTCCAGGAGTGTATTAATACAATTAAAGAACTTGCAAGGTATGATATCTCTCAACGTCGTCAGTATCGAAATAACAAACACGTATGTGTGGCGGACGTTGGGAAACAACAGACGACATGGTATAAAAAATATCGTAGAAACCGAGATTTTTACATACACTTTGCGAACATTTCAAGTTTTCAACTCCAACTGCTTCACCTGTTGCTGTCCTAGTACACAAGAATTTGGTCAAAATCATAAACATTAGAGGTGTTATAATAGTTTCAATGGGTGAAGTCAGAGGATATGTTTTGTCACAATAAATTACTGATGTAGTTACGCTACTCATTTCGCAATTTTGCTTTCTTCTTACACTTTGCAAGGGTTAACAAATATCGTGTGAGTGTACAGGTAATAGATGATGGCACTACATTCTTCTATTGAAAGGGATGTACTCTACATCTGATGACTGACAATGCGACAAATGCCGTCGGGCAGCACTATAGTTTGTAAGTGTGGGGTGTGCCAAGGATACGGTGGAAGTTGCCATTAGATGCATACATCCAGTGACAGCATTGTGTAAACACTGTTGAGGATGTGTGTTGGCGAGAGTTACTTAGTACATCATATGCATTTACGAACTATAGCCGTTATATCAACTCCATGTACATATTCACAGATACCTTTTACGACTAGAAATGTCGTTCCTGAATACAGAATCATTGTGAAATTCGATGTCCCTCACATGGCATCATGGTTATCACAATAAACTCCGTAGCTTCCGTTAAGTATCCAGCAATATAGGAATCTATTTATGAGCTCCCTTTGACACGTAAATCGCCTGATTTTACATTCACGCAGACAGTACCAAAATAACGGCGGACTTTCGTTAGAGTGCACAAGCCCCGTCATTTTACATTACCGTCACTCTCTACATCCCTTGATATCTCCAGATTTCTACGTACATTCTTTTGTTCGTTCTACGAATGGGGACCCACCTTAAAGGCAACTATTGCACGGTAAGCTCTGTAACCATTACTCAACTAAGGAACAGAAATAAAGAAAAATCGTTAGCATTCCTGTTCAATGGCTTACGGAATATATTTGTAGATGCAGAATGTTGTTCGGTAAACGCTACAATTTGTTTGTCGTCTCCGGTGGAAAGACGCCAATAAAGACGGAAGAAAGGGGTGAGGTAGTGCTAAGAAGAGAGAACGAACACGATGTAAACGTGACGAAATTTATGCGTTGCAAGTATTCCTAACAACACAAAGGTGCACGCACTGATGACTTCGAGGTAAAGTTCGTAAATTTCACTCTAGGCTATTTGCTGCTGCTTCATCACGAGGCACAAAAGCTCAGAAGGAACGAAGAGTGAATACATCTTCGCACGGTTTAAGCGAAAATTGACGCCTCATTCTTGCCGAGAACAGCCACTGTGCGCCTATGATTGCGTTCCTTTGTGGAAATTTGTCACGGATCCCCGTTACACTATCACATAAAGAAAACTGTGTACTACTACAGAAAAAGCCACCAATCTTTGAGAGACCGTCGTGCAAACATAGATGACAACTCGCTGTGTGTGAAATGAAAAGGGAACCGCAAGGAAACAGAAGGAAGAGAATGTTAGATGAACCGCATGTCCTCTGCTCAAGTAACCTATATCTGCATATACATCTTCATTTACGTACATAGTCTCCAGGCAACCGCATGGTATATGGCAGAGGGTACCGTGTCACCGCCATTTCTATTCCACTCGCAAATGGAACGAGGGAAAAACTACTGTCTATATCCCTCTCAAAAAGCCATAATTTCTCTTGTCTTTGCGGTTCTTACGGAAACACTACGTTAGATGCAGCAGAATCATTCTGCAGTCAACCGTAAATGACTATTCTCGAAGATATCCTAAGTAGACTCCACGCCGCTTTCCAAGTGGTAAAACGGCCTCGTTCTTCTCAAAAGCCTAAAACAGTATACGGTGCCCACATTTCACAGCCGAGCACATTAACGACGACGTCTATACTTTGTCTAACTAAAAATGTGAGTGGCCGCAAGACGTCCATGGAGTTGTGAAGCACCCGTCCCCTATATTCAATATCCGCGGCTGAAGAACATAAGCTAGAGACATATGAGAATCGAAAATTTGAGATGTGTGGTAATAGAACACTGATCGCAGTCATTAACTTAAATACTATTTATCATAAAATGGAGACTTATGTTCGAAAACTGCTTTTGTCGTAACAGAAATGATGATGCAACATAAATGTTCAAAAGTGTAAAATAAATTGTTTTCATCACACGATGCAATACTGAAACATACTATTCTCACGTCAGTCACACGCTAACGTTATCGGAATCGTGTCCAGCAACACACACTACTTGACGATCTAATTGCCTCGTAACATATCAGTAGTTGAATGATAATGTTTTGTTAACGGATTACAAGATAAAGCGTATGCCTCGTGAAAATTGATTTTCACTTCACCTTTTTCTGAAACAAAACTCCTTTCGTACCGTAATCTGATTAAGAAAAGGATATAAGTCTTCCACGTATACAGCAGTTTCTTCATTGACGAAAACGTTCCCGCACTAATAATTTTTTTTAAATTTACTTTTAATATTTTTTATACATATATAATATTAAAAATGTCACTATTTGGTAAGTCAGATTTATATCCACTTCATCAAGGTAACGTGCTTTTAAACCGTACTTTCCAGGTTGTTATTACTCATTTGTTGGCAAGGGAATCTACACTCTTGCACCGTTTTACCCAAGTTTATTTTAATTTGGAGCATATTTACAAGATCTCACAATGATGTAGTAAGATCTCTGTCGTCTTCTAGACGTTCGCTGCATGCAGTGGAGACACGCAAGAAAACATGCGTGTTCCGACCTTACTCAAGTAACTGATGTAGCTCCTCGCAATATTCTTCTGGATGTACCACGGTTTTCTTGGAACAGTGAGCTGGACTTTGTCAACGAGAAGCCGTTTTCTTTAGCAATATCTGCTACTACAGTTCCCATTGCTCGTATGCCTCTTTAGTAAGTTGTGTAAATAGCGGGACCCTTCTTTGATGCTGTCTTCTGCGAAGGCATGTACTACTTCATTTTGCAGAAAACCGGATTGCTCCGTTAAGCACATTATACTGTTTTCTTTGTTGGCTTTCATTGTTACTTCCACTACCTCATAAATACAGTTATCATTCTTCGACATACTATACTCTAGCTGCTTCAAAGTACTTCCTGAGTCAGTCAGAATTAATGTTTAGCTTCCTTTTTCGATTCCAAATACAGTAACTTCTTTAATCGCGGTTACTTCTGCTGAACAAACACAACTTAACTATGGCATTTGGAACTTTTTGCTCCGACCTAACTCAATAATAGGCGCAATGAATTCCCTCGTGTGTTTTAGATGTCAGATCTGGCCATCCGCTTTTTAGGTAATTTATTACGTCATTATTACAGCCAAACTGTTCACCTGACGGATTCTGAGTGGCAGGTAAAAGACGTCACGTTGACAGACAGACCGTTTCATATTCTTTACTTAAACATTGTAGTATTTGATTCTTCTGTGTGAAAGGAAACGTGAATCTGAGACATCAGAAGACTTTTACTAACAAGATGATCGTCTGATTTCTTCTAGGTACCATGAAACGATTGTTATTACAGATATTTAAAGCACAAATTTTTCTGCTAGTAGTTTCCTACTAGAAGGATGTTGCATGGAGGTGACAACACGCCTCCTTGGCTTCGCCTGATAGTCCGAAATTGAAGTACATGTTGTTTTTGTAGTATATACTGTTGGTCATTTACACACAGGAAATTCAAGTAGTTAGTTACAGTGTCTACTGGTCCACAGTATAAGATGATGAGAATGTCGGGTTGGACTCCCCACCACACACGATTTACAGCACCTAAGACTTCAGAGCTATTTCTGATTTCGTAACAGTATGATTCATGCGTTCAGTGCGAGACAGTCTGCTGTCCAGCAGAAGCCGCAGTGCCTTTGCTGATGCTCATAAATCTATAAATATCATTTAAGTCCTCCGCCGCGTTTTTATGTCTGTGTAACGGTTAATCCCACAAACTATTGCAAGGACTTCGATCGAGTGTTCACTAATAGATAGACTGATTCACGAGGAAGCTTTGTGTCTATAATTTACAATCTACGAAAAGATACACAAATAAAAAATAAAAAAAGACGCTCTACGAAGGATTATACGAATGGTACGGAAATCGGTAGATGTGGTGACTATCAGACAAATGATTAAAATTTTAGAAAAATAGGATGATTTATTCAAGGAAAACGAGCCTCACAAACTGAGTCAACAACGGTTTGGTCTACCTCTGGCCCTTATATGCAAGCAGTTATTCGGTTTGCTGTTGTTAACAGAGTTTTGGGTGTCCTCCTGAGGGATATCCTATCAAATTCTGTCCAATAGGCGTGTCAAGTCGTCACAATCCCGTGATGGCTGCAGGGCCCCGCCAATAATGCTCTAAACGTTCTCAAAGGAGGAGAAAAACGGGGACCTTGATGGCCGAGGTAGTGTTTGGCGATCACCAAGACAACAAGTTGAAACTCTTGCCTTATGCGGGTGGGCATCATCTTGCTGAAATTTACGCCCAGGATGGATTGACATGAATGACAACAAAATCAAAATGAGGCGTAGAATATCGTAGACGTACCTTAGTGCTGTAGCGGTGACGAGAAATGACAAGAATTATTCCACCTAAGGTGCCATCTAAAATTTTATAATTAGTAGTATAAGCTGAAAAATTCATTGCAGGTACTAAATCTAGCATTCTTTTTGATAAATCACATTTTATTTGTATGTCCCTAAAACCCGCAGCGGTGTAGATACAACTCGTCTTATTCCTTTTTTTTTTTTTTTTTAATAGGGTTGAGATCTTGTTCAGCAAGTGGCATTCTGCTAACAGTGCAAATGATGTACGTCGTAACTCACATAGCAGCCTCATATGTAGCAGCACAAGTTCCTGCTGTAGGTAGAATAGCTAACATTAGATCATCTACACAACAAAAACTTCATCCAGTAAACTGAGTATTTATGTGAATAGTGCACACCCAGAAAGTGCTAGGTAGCGTTAATGTTATTGTATCATCATCGCATTGAATACTGGTGCCAATCGTAATATAAACAACAACAACAAATGTCACACAGAAAGCTATATGTGTGAGTTGCATCAATAAAAAAGAAATTCGGGTTCTAGCTTTGGTGTGATGGATCCGTAAAAATTACAATCGGTAATGTTTCGCATATAAGCAGAGCAAGAAAAAAAACGAATTACAGAACGAAGGGACATCAGAGCAGCTACACGGCACGTCTGTACAATACTTGGCAATCAAACTGGCCAATAGGAACTCGGTTTATTAGTAGTTAATATTGGTCAGTTAATATCCAAGGTACGGTATTCCTGTGCGCTCTACTCGAGTGGACTATTTTGTAAATTAGTCCTATAATTCTAGATTTTCATGAAGCAACTGTTTTTGTTGGAGGTACCATTGCTTATCAAATGCCGTACATTTTTAAATAATTCTCTAAGTATACGAATCTTCCTCAGATTTGTTCCGTATGGATTTTTTTCTTTTTGGTTTTGCATTCAAAACAAAATTATAATTATAAATAACTCATCGTACATTTACATTGAGCATCCCTATGTTCAAGAAAAGAATATAATTATCACTCTAAGATTGTATGTAATGATCCATTTCACGGAAGACACGGGAAGCGACACTGCTTATAGAATTGTGTAACTGGGTAAGAGTCAAGAGATGTACTAAAAATCAAGATAGCAGATGACAAACCGAGATGGTTGTGTCTCGTTTCAGAACAAGGGGGGTATTTGCATTCAGTTGGCTGAAGAGCAAGGCCCAGCCCAGCTGGGAATCGAACCCGGGCCGTTAGGTATGACATTCTGTCGCGCTGACCACTCAGCTACCAACCAGGGGCGGACTCCGCACCAGTGAAAGTAGCTATTTTAACAGTGCACTACGCTGGCGCTCCTGGTGGCGGAATGGGGTATTGATGCATTACATAAATCAAACTTGAAGTTGTTTGCTACAAAATGATACATCTACTGACTCTTAAGTTACCTCAATAAATTTCTATATAATTTCAAAGTTGTGAAGTCCTTTTTGACTCGCCCTGTGTATACTGATTAGCCGTAGTGTGGTGGTTCAGATCTAGCACGCAATACAGCAGCGATTCTGCGTGACATACGAGGGGCGTTCAGAAAGTAAGCTCCGATCGGTCGCGAAATGGAAACGACTATGAAAATCCGATAAAGCTTTGCACAGATGTGTTGGGTAGTGTCTCTAGTATAACCCCAGTTAGCATCACGTCGCTCTTCTCATTTCTGAGCTCGCAGTGAGTGCGTAAAGATGTCTAGAAAATAGTGTCTGCCGCCAAGTACGAGGGCCTGGTGAGAAATTTCGCCTGAAGCTATGCAGCTAACATTACATAACTGTCGTGCTGTTTCTTCTTCAAGACAATTCTCAGCCGCATTCTGCAGGGGCAATGAAGATGCTCCTGCATCGTTTTCAAATGGAAATGTGAGATTACCCACAATACAGTCCGCAATTGTCTCCCCCTGAGTTTCATCTCTGGTCACATGAACCGCTGTCTTTGAAGACAACATTTTGACACAGACAACGAGGTGTAGGCCAGCGTGGAGAATTGGCGGAAAGCACTGGCGGCTGCCTTCTATGATGAGGCTATTGAAAAGTTGGTACAACGCTATGACAAAAGTCTAAGTCAGAACGGCGCCTTACGTAGAGAAGTAGCTGAAAGGTGTAGCTAATTGTTACAAGTAAAACATTTCTGATGTTCACTGTGGTTTCAATTTGGCAATCAATCGGAGCTTACTTTCTGAACAGGCCTCGTAGATTCGATAAGTCATTGATAGGTATGCGGCACAAGATACCTACGCAAAGATCACGCTAATCTCGTCAATTACGGACCGTTGTTTTGTGGGCGTACAGCGGACGTCCGACAGCATCTCAGATTTATTCCATCGGGTTCAGATTAGGCGAAATCGACGATCAAGACATCAACCTGAGTTCACTGTCATGTTCCTCAAAATCACTGTAGCACGTTTAATGCCCATCTGCCACCGATAGTTACCTTGCTGAACGATGCCATTGCCGTCGGGGAAGATACTGTATGAAGCATGGAGGTGATCGGCAATAATGTTCACGTAATCTACAGCTGCCACGGCGCATTCGCTTACTACCCAAGGTCCCAAGGAACCCAAGATAAATATCTGGGGTAGTCTGCATCCGTGGCGCGTTGCATGTTGAAGCCGCGTGTTCGCCTGGATGACGGCGTATCCGGACACACCCATCGAGTTGAAATAACAAAAAAGGTAATTCATCCGACCATGCCACACGTTTTCATTTATCCACCGTTCCATCTCCATGATAAAGTGTTCACTGTAATCTTGATTGAAGATGTCGTTGATCGAAGAGGGGAGCACGCAGGGTCGTCTGCTGCGGAATCGCATGTTCAACGGAACACTGCGCTCCGAAACACTTGCGCCTGCGCCAGCATTGTACGGTCAGATCTGCTACAGCTCATCGGCCATCCTGCTTTACAGAGAGGGGAAGCCTCCCACCACGTTCTGTGATGAGGCGTGGACGTCCAATAGCTTGTCGCCTACACGGGGTTTCACCATCCTTCAACCGCTTTCCACAGCTGCAACGACAGCAGCACGTGAACAGCTGAGACGCCGTTACCGAGACGGTCGTTCCCAGACGCCACTCTATTACATTCCGCCCTTTGTCAAAGTCACTTACGTCACCTGATTTCACCATTTGTGACTCGTACCATCGCTAGAATAATACCCCTATTCGCCTCTGCTTCGCTTACATACTTTCCCTAGAGCATCACGTTCTAGCAACACCATAAGGCAGCATCGAGTTTCGCTGTAGGCTGTGGTCATAAGGTTTTACCTCATCAGCGTAGATGCTCTAGTATCAGTTCACAGAATGACTGCTGCGGTATTTAGACAAATATTATTTATGGATGTTATACAAGAATAAGATAAATCACTAACTTCCATCCAAAGCAGCATTGTTAATTCACACCAATGAACTCCGTAGTAAAGGATACAAAGGAACATTATCAGTCGTTGCACTAGTTTTATTTTTTGTACATCACACAGATTTCGAGAAGATAACACTTTCTTTGATTTACGGTAACGAGAGAAGTATTTTCAGCGCTCAAAGTAGGCGCACCAGAAATAACATTTACTACTAAAATTATGATTTTCAGCTTGTCCTTTCATCTTTTATCAATTACGTTATACTAAAGATCTTTATACGGCAGAAGAGTTTCAGCGATACTTTTAATACGAATCCCTTCAGATAAGGTTATGAATCTCCTGTGGAAGTAAGAATCAATACCCTTGCGCAAACAGCGCAGCGTATAATGCTCCCTTCGACACAAAATTGGATAATACGCTACGTGAATCAGGCAGTTTTAATACTGTCTTGTCTCCTCCTCTTCATACTCCACACTCGGTTCCTGTTCATTTTGCGATATTATTAGGGAGTTTTTGCCTTAAGTCCAACATGTAAGTTTTTCCTCGTGTTGTTACACACTGTACAATTATTACATTGTGTGAGGAAAAATTTTCGCTATGCTTTCATTTTCATCATTGAAGTCTCCAACAATGACTTCGTTACTTGCTCGCTTACTTGGGTTCTTCTAAAGTACTTCGCACGAGTATGCATTTCTTTCTCCGGGTTCCTGCGCGAAGACCATTCCAAGCGATAAGACTGCTCCGTAAACTTTTTTATTACGTCGTAACTTTGAAATATCAAAGCGAAGTCACACAGGGCAGAATACCAGAATCGCACTTGCTGTTCTAGAAGGAAACTATTAGTGGTGTAAATACCTATATTAGTAAACTTCTAAAGCGATTCACGGCACCAGGCGCCAACTGCGGTTGCCTAGCTAACGGCTTCCAGGAGCAACAAAATTTTGACTTTCAATATTTCATGTTATTATTGATGGAATATACAAAATGTAAGTGCTGTGATAATATACTCATTACCAGATATAATCTTACGTTAAGGATTTCACACAGTAAGACAAGAATTCAGTTAGAAACTGTGAACGTCTTGAGGCAGCGTATAACTCTCAGTACGCAAATTACCCAGACTATATGCATGCTGTATTTGAGAATGAGAGCGCTTCTTGACTTCTAATAAACTTTTACGAAATTCTTCGCTGGCAACGCCCCCCCCCTCCCCCCGCCCAAAAAAAATTCAAGGATAAAAGTTTATCGCTTACTACATTATCACTATTCATGCAAAAAAAAACTGCTGCATCTGAAACTACGTTTTAATTTATTATTTCTTTACTACTGATGTATTCGCAACACATTTTGCAGGTAGTATCCACATATGCCACTGAATAAAACTACAAAATTATATCACTGACGTCAAATCTCATGAAGTGTATGTCGTACAAACATCGATATTCGTGAACAACCAGGTTTCGTTTACAACGCAGCGCAAATTCTCCAGACTATGATCATCCAATGTTTGATACTTAACGATTTACAATAAAAACTGGAAACATCCCCCAGGCTGTGGCTAAGCCATGTCTCCGCAGTATCCTTTCTTTCAGGAGTGTTAGTTCTGCAAGGTTCGCAGGAGAGCTTCTGTAAAGTTTGGAAGGTAGGAGACGAGGTACTGGCAGAAGTAAACCTGTGAGTACCGGTCGTGAGACGTGCTTCGGTAGCTCAGTGGTAGAGCACTTGCCCGCGAAAGGCAAAGGTCCCGAGTTCAAAAATGGTTCAAATGGCTCTGAGCACTATGGGACTCAACATCTTAGGTCATAAGTCCCCTAGAACTTAGAACTACTTAAACCTAACTAACCTAAGGACATCACACACACCCATGCCCGAGGCAGGATTCGAACCTGCGACCGTAGCAGTCCCGCGGTTCCGGACTGCAGCGCCAGAACCGCTAGACCACCGCGGCCGGCGGTCCCGAGTTCGAGTCTCGGTCGGGCACATACTTTTAATCTGCCAGGAAGTTTCATATCAGCGCACACTCCGCTGCAGAGTGAAAATCTCATTCTGGAAACATCCCCCAGGCTGTGGCTAAGCCATGTCTCCGCAATATCCTTTCTTTCAGGAGTGCTAGTTCTGCAAGGTTCGCAGGAGAGCTTCTGTAAAGTTTGGAAGGTAGGAGACGAGGTACTGGCAGAAGTAAACCTGTGAGTACCGGTCGTGAGTCGTGCTTCGGTAGCTCAGTGCTAGAGCACTTGCCCGCGAAAGGCAAAGGTCCCGAGTTCGAGTCTCGGTCGGGCACACAGTTTTAATCTGCCAGGAAGTTTCATATCAGCGCACACTCCGCTGCAGAGTGAAAATCTCATTCTGGATTTACAATAAACTTCAAAGATAATTTCAAACATTTTTTAAGCTACTTCCCGCTTATCCGCTTAACGCCAAATATTTAACGCATTACCTCATTTGTAAAATAATCACAAGTTTTAAGCTGTTTTATGCATGGGGAGTTAAGAGTCTTTAAAGAATCGGGGGTTTACTGGTATTTTCTAATGAGTCAGCATACAGCAGTTACCGACGAAAATGAGATCAGTATCCAGCACTGCGTCTGTCAGTGGATCACCTGCTGCGGTAGGTCATACGGGGAGTTTTTGTCCCTTACGGTGAATCTTCGCCGCAGCTAATCGACGTACATGAAAATAAATGCAATGCATTTTCCATGATTAACATTCTGTACGAAAGAGATACCGATGTTTGTATACTGTACTGCAAGAGGCGGCTGTCAAATTTTTATGATTTCAAGTAACAAAGAGACCATAATGGACTATTCATTTTTTTTAAAAAAAATTAATACAGCAGCCTGTTCAGTCTCTATTAAGAGGAATGCGTGCTACACAACTAATACAGTTGCTCCACAATACATGACCGAAAAATTTTGTACGAAATGTAATACATACAGGTTGGTTGCTAGTAACAGAGAGAGGGAAAACAACCGATCAGCTGATAGTAATCGGCAGAACCCAGGTAAAAAGAAAAACTGTGCACTCCTTCTAGGTGTCACTGCTGCAAAGACAGAACAGACACACAGAAAAGGCGGAGTGTGTGGGATATTGACTAAAGAACGGCATAGAGAGAGAGAGAAACCTAGCAACAAATGACTGTAGTTGTGCCGATATGGACAGTCAAGTTCCCAATGAACTGCGCACATGTAAGGATTCTGGACAATCACAGAATTGGTCCCGATTCTCGTCAAATGCACCAAGGGGTGGTTGGGTTTCGGGTTCCGCTGAATAGGTCAGGAGTCCACTACAAGCAGGAGGCAGCTACACGGATAGCAGGGGCTGTGTGGCAAAGACTGGACGGTTTTTTAGGCTAGAGGGTCTCGGGAAAACACAAAAGGGCTTCTGTCACAAAGGGTGCAGGAAGAACACAGAAAGAACGTAGATACAGGAACCATCGGTGTAGCGGTTGTAAATTGCCGTAGCTGTGTTGGGAAAGTACCAGAGCTCCAAGCGCTAGCAGAAAGCACTGATGCTCAAATCGTTATAGGTACTGAAAGCTGGCTAAGGCCGGAGTTAAGCATAGGCGAAATTTTTGCGAAGAACCTAACGGTGTTCCAAAAGGATAGGCTAAACACGGTTGGCGGTGGCGTGTTTGTTGCTGTTAGAAGTTGTCTTGTCACGAAACTGAAGTAGATAGTTCCTGTGAGTTAGTATGGGCAGAGGTCATTGTTGGAAACCGGAATAAAATAATAATTGGATCCTTTACCGACCTCCCAGTTCAGATCATACAGTTGCTGAAACGTTCAAAGAAAACTTGAGTTTGATTTCAAACACGTACCAGTCTCATACGATTTATTATAGTTGGTGGTGACTTTAATTTACCCTCGATATGTTGGCGAAAATACATGTTTAATTCCGGAGGTACGTATAAATATCGTCCGAAACTGTACTGAATGCATTCTCTGAAAATTATTTCGAGCAGTTAGTTCATGAGCCCACGCGAATAGTAAACGGTTGTGAAAACACACTTTACCTCTTAGCAACAAATAATGCTGCGTTAATAACGAGCATCAAAACGAATATAGGGATTAGTGAACACAGGGTTGTCGTAGCGAGATTCAATATTGTAACCACCAAATCCTTCAAAGATAAACGATAATATACCTACTCAAAAAAGCAGATGAAAATTCATTTGACGCCTTCCTGAGAGACAATCTCCACTCCTTCCAAATTAAAAATGTAAGTGTAGACCAGATGTGGCTTGAATTCAAAGACATAGTATCTGCAGCAATTGAGATATTTATACCAAATAAATTAACAAAAGACGGAGCTGATCCTCCTTGGTACACAAAACGGACCAGAACACTGTTGCAGAAACAACGAAACAAACATGCCAAATTTAAACAGGCGCAAAATCCCCAAGATTGGCGATATCTTACAGAAGCTCGAAATCTAGCGCGGACTTCAATGCGAGATGCTTATAATAGTTTCCAGAACGGAATTTTGTCCTGAAACCTGGAAGAAAATCCAAAGAGATTCTGGTCGTACGTGAAGTATGTTAGCCGCAAGATACAATCAATGCCGTCTCTGCGCGATAGCAATGGATATACTATCGAAGACAGTGCTGCCAAAGGAGTTACTAAACACAGCCTTCCAAAATGTCTTAACAAAAAAAGAAGTAAGTATTCCAGAATTCTAATCAAGAACAGCTGCCAACGTAGGTAACGTAGAAGTAAATATCCTCGGAGCAGTGAAGCAACTTAAATCACTTAATAAAAGCAAGTCTTCTGGTCCAGGCTATATACCAATTAGGTTCCTTTCGGAGTATGCTGATGCAATAGCTCCATACTTTCCAATCAGATACAACCGTTCGCTCGACGAAAGATCCGTACCAAAGAGTGGAAAGTTGCACAGGTCACACCAATATTCAAGACAGGTAGTAGGAGTAATCCACTAAATTACAGGCCCATATTATTAACGTCGATATGCAGTATAATTTTGGAACATATATTATGCTCGAACATTATGAATTACCTCGAAGAAAACTGTCTATTGACACACAGTCAACATTGGTTAAGAAAACATCGTTCCTGTGAAACACAACTAGCTCTTTATTAACATGAAGTGCTGAGTGCTATTGATAAGGGATTTCAGATCGATTTCGTACTCCTGGATTTCCGGAAAGCTTTTGACACTGCACCGCACAAGCGGCCTGTAGTGAAATTGCGTGCTTATGGAATATAGTCTCAGTTATGTGACTGGATTCTTGATTTACTGTCAGAGAGGTCACAGTTCGTAGAAATTGGCGGACAGTCATCGAAGAAAACAGAAGTGGTTTCTGGCGTTACCCAAGGTAGTGTTATAGGCCCTTTACTGTTCCTTATCTATAAAAATGATTTGGGAGGCAATGTAAGCAGCCGTCAAAGGTTGTTTGCAGATGACGCTGTCGTTTATCGACCAATAAAGTCATCAGAAGTTCAAAGCAAATTGCAAAACGATTTAGAAAAGATCTCTGTATGGTGCGAACATTGGCATTGGACCCTAAATAACGAGAAGTGTGAGGTCATCCACATGAGTGCTAAAAGGAATCCGTTTAACTTCAGTTACACGATAAATCAGTCAAACCTAAAGGCCGTACATTCAACTAAATACCTAGGAATTACAATTACGAACAACTTAAATTGGAAGGGACACACAGAAAATGTTGTGGGAAAGGCTAACCAAAGACTACGTTTTATTGGCAGGACTCTTAGAAGTAACAGATCTACTAAGGAGACTGCCTACACTGCGCTTGTCCATCCTTTTTTAGAATACTACTGCGGGGTGTGGGATCCTGACCAGATACGACTGACGGAGTACATCAAAAAAGTTCAAAGAAGGGCAACATGTTTTGCATTATCGCGAAATAAGAGGGGAGATTGTCACTGAAATGATACAGGATTTGGGATGGACATCACTAGGAGTTTTTTGTTTCGGCGGAATCTTCTTACGAAATTCGTCACCAACTTTACCCTCCGAATACGAAAATATTTTGTCGACACTGACCTACATAGCAAGAAACGATCACCATGAAAAAATAAAGGAAAGATATAGGTGTTCATTCTTTCCGCGCGCTTTACGAGATTGGAATAATAGAGAATTGTGAAGGTGGTTCGATGAACCTCCTGCCAGGCACTTATATGTGATCTGCAGAGTATCCATGTACATGTAGCATTGTCTGTGTTCTACACAAATACTAATCGGGCAGCAACGACAGTAATTTATGTCTTATCAGTAACTGCCTGGGAGAAACATCAGTCTGAATTCACTTCCGTGACTTTCCAGGAAACGGTCAACGGAGTTATCTGGTTTCATTGGGACGTGCAGGTCCAGTTTCGCATACCCTCGCTTCTGAATTCTCCGGGACACAAGGCACACCCCGTTAACAGCCTATTACTTCAACTCCGAGTGTCTAGTAATGATCTTCACCTTGCGACTTTCGCAAATCATGTTACCGGACAGTATTCTGACGTAACTGATCGACAACGCATCTTCAGTTTTCTGCATACAAATGTGACGTATCCAACAGTATCAACGGCCCGTGGGAGAAAGCTTTCGCGTGACCGAAGCAATACGAAAATACCATCCATAATGACCTTAGTATTAATACGGTATTCTGACAATGCTTCATTTCGTTTCGACTTACATTTCCGCTGCAATCATGATTAACCATAGAGTACTAAACCCTCGTAAAGTATACGACTGCAGTAGGGTATAAAACAGGATATAATGCGCTTAATTTGATATTTAACGCACCAATGGAGATTTAATAATTATAGTTAACTAATGGATTAGCTATAATTTATGATCGCTCTGAATAATGCTCTTTACGATCTCGTTTATCAAATCACTTCCGAACAGCTTTAACTTACGCCTCCGAGCAGGAACTGACGTAATGATATGTATTAAAAAAACATCCATCCTTACAGTAAACTAGCAGAAGTGTGGTTGTAACATGTTCACGTATCTCGAGTAGTTACATATGCAGTCCGTTAAAGACAGAAACACTGCGTTACCCATGAACTGGAACCAGCTAACACTAAATGTTATGCGTAGCTTTCAACAGCGATTGTGTTATAAAAGTCGTCTGTGTGTTCAAAAGTGAAGGAGGACGGAAAATTATAGACGACATCGAGGTCGTTAGAAATTTATTGCTAGCTCAATTAGACAACAAAAGTAAGTTATTTGGCCATGGTATTGTGAAAAAACCGTCGCGACATTCTTCTCAGTTATTTACGGAACCTATGGAAAGCCTAAATGAAGATAGCTAGACGCCTATTCGAAACCTGTCTGCACCGTTTAGTAATCCAGCGTTTTAACCACTGTCTCACAGCGACAGGTATCCGCTTCCGTTCATAATACTCGTTGAATATCTACGTCTGTATGCTACAATTTCTTTTTTAATGGAACAAACAGCTTTTGCATCAAAAGCAGATGACTATCGAGTGCAGTGAAACGCAAACCGCGAATGCTTTCCACTGAGATTTAAGTGTCAGGTGATGTACATAACATATTACAACTAATTTTGGTTCAAATGGCTCTGAGCACTATGGGACTTAACTTCTAAGGTCATCAGTCCCCTAGAACTTAGAACTACTTAAACCTAACTAACCTAAGGACATCACACACATCCATGCCCGAGGCAGGATTCGAACCTGCGACCGTAGCGGTCACGCGGTTCCAGACTGTAGCGCCTTTAACCGCTTGGCCACACTGGCCAACTAATTTTGGTTCTTGGAGAAAATGTTTTTATTCCCTTATCAAAATACGTTGTCTTACACGTGATAAAAAAGTTTCTTCGAAAGTGTGTAGCGACGACTGACGATTGCCATGGTGTCCACTACATGCAAAAAAAAAAAAAAAAAAAAAAAAAAAAAAAAAAAAAAAAAAAAAAAAACGGTTTGCAGCTTCTGTTCCTGTATCTCAGCAGTACGAATCTTTTTTATTAATCCCATTTGCTTTATGAATATTATCTCTTTCACGATCGAGTGTTAGTGTTTGCGGTGTCTTGCGCAGAAAGAGACCTCACAAAATAAACTGGATGCTAGAAAACTTTTGCCATATAGTTTGCAATAGCAATGATACAATGTAAATCGGATCAGTCTAAGTTGAGAGTCAATGTGAATCTGCTGTAATTACCTGGGAATATTAACATATTACATACAAAACAAGCAGAAATAACAGTCAACAGGGAAGAGCACATACTAGAGCTTAAGTAGTCTCCTACTGTCAATACATTCTTCTCTCATCAGCTGCAAGAGCTGCCGATATTGACGCATGAAACCGAAATTGTGGGACGCGGCTGGGCGGCAATAAATAACATCGCCAACTGCAATGGAGCGCAGTGCGCTCGCCGCTATCTTCCGGACACGCCCCGTCGCGATCACGCGCTCAACACATGCCGCACTGCTTCTGCGGAGTCTGTTAGTATATCCCTAATTGTCCTGGACAGGTACTCTGTGTCAGTGGATGAACTTCATCCGCAACACTACAAAAATGCATTACGCACAACACACAAATAATTTAACTGTTGCAGTTAACCTGTGCTGACAGCTAACGGCCATGACTTGTGTTTCTGGAGGGTTAATTACTTACAAAAAAGCAATATCGACAACACCAACCTCTTCCTCTCGTGAAGTAGGTCTACAATCTTTTCTCAGATGAACCATGTTTCCATGGAATCTAAATCTACACTGAAGCGCTAAAGAAACTGGTATATACATGCGTATTCAATTACAGAGATGTGTAAACAGGCAGAATATGGCGCTGCTGTCGGCAACGCCTGTACAAGCTAAGTGTCCAGCGCAGTTGTTGGATCGGTTACTGCGGCTACACTGCCAGGTTATAAAGATTTAAGTGAGTTTGAATGTGGTGTTATAGTCGGCGTACGAGCGATGGGACACAGCATCTCTGAGATAGCGATGAAGTGGGGATGTACTCGTACGACCATTTCACGAGTATACCTTGAATATCAGGAGTCCGATAAAACATCAGATCTCCGACATCGCTGCGGCAGGAAAAAGATCCTGCAAGAACGGGACCAAAGACGGCTGAAGAGAACCGTTCAACGTGACAGGAGTACAACCTTTCCGCCAACTGCTGCAGATTTCAATTCTGGGCCATCAACAAGTGACAGCGAGTGAACCATTCAACGAAACATCATCGATATGGGCTTTCGGAGCTCGTGTACCTTTGATGACTGCACGACACAAAAGCTTTACGCCTCGCCTCTCGGCCGTCAACACCGGCATTAGACTGTTGATGACTGGAAATATGTTGCCTGGTCGAACGAGTCTCGTTTCAAATTGTTTCGAGCGGATGGACGTGTACGGGTATAGAGGCAACTCCATGGACCCCTCATGTCAACAGCGTACTGTTCAAGCTGGTGGAGGCTCTGTAATGATGTGGGGCGTGTGCAGTTGGAGTGATATGGGACCCCTGATTCGTCTAGATACGACTGTCAGGCGACACACAGCTAAGCATCCTCTCTGATCACCTGCATCCATTCATGTCCATCGTGCGTTCCGACGGACTTGGGCAATTCCAGCAGGACAATGCGACACCCTATACATCCAGAATCTCTACATAGTGGCTCCAGGAACATTCTTCTGAGTCTAAACTTCCGCTGGCCACCAAACTCCCCAGACATGAACATTACTGAGCATATCTGGGATGCCTTGCAACGTGCTGTTCAGAAAAGATCTCCACCTCCTCGCACTCTGACGGATTTATGGACAGCCCTGCAGGATTCATAGCGTCAATTCCCTCCAGTACTACTTCAGACATTAGTCGAGTCCATGCCACGTGGTGTTGTGGCACTTCTATGAGCTCGCGGGGGCTCTAAACGATATTAGACTGGTGTACCAGTTTCTTTGGCTCTTCAGTGTATATACACACACTTCTCACACGCCCATCTTTGCGCATGGCAAGGAGGAGCAACATTAATTTTTCCGTGATGTTTACTTCGCAAGTAAAAGGTATGAAAAAACTCTTTGCAAGGACCACGCGCAATATTTTATTATTCCCATAGTTCTCGTGTTAAAACGTACGCAGTTTAATCAGTTACAGATCCCAGCCAAACCATGGTCCATAAAACTACGTCGCGCAGTAAGCGTGTTAAGATTTTAGTAACGTCCAACGTAAAAAGATGAAGTATCTGCAAAGCATTCCGACACAGATTCAAAAACGCTCTCGCGACCGACTAGAAGACCCTGTGATAAAACGCGCTGCTCTTCGTGTCTTGTCTGTCTCTTCTATTAATCCAAACTGCTGCGCAATACTCAAGAATCAGTCGAACAAGTGTTTTCCATCTCACCTCCTTCGTGGATGGATTACATGATCTCAGATTCTTCCTATGGATCTTAGCCCGGCATATTTTTTCCCTACAATTCGTTTTATGTCGTCATTCCACATTTAGATTGCTCCGGGGGCTACTCCTAGTTATTTCAAGGTGGTTAGCATTTCTACTTATTTGTCATCCACTGTGTTATCGAACAATAGTAAAATTCTTCGCTTATTAATATGTAATATGGTACATTTACTTTCGTTCAGGACAAACTGCCAGTCTCTGCCTAATTTATCATTCCTCCGGTTTTTTTTTTTTTTTCCTGCAGTTAGTTACAGTATTTTGTCGTTGCTACTTATCAGTGACTAACTCGTGGAGCTTCCGATGTTATGCACCAGATCATTTAAATAAATTGTAAACATTAACAGTCCTATCACACTTGTTTGGGGTTGTACTGAAATTACCTGTAAATCTGTCCATTTTGTTCTGTTAAGAGCGACGTGATGAATTCTCTGGTCGTCACTCGATAGGTCCATATTTCTTCACTAAACGGCTGTGCAAGACGGTGTTAATGCCCTCCTGAAGTCTAGGAACATGGCATCTCATGCAGGAACAGTGGGGATCTTACGGAGGAACAGACGAGTTGATCTTGCCATGATCTATTTTTGTGGAGTACAATTCTTCCTCCAAATAATAATAGTTTCTTGCGGCTCAGTGGCTAGGTGGAAGTCTTTCAATTAGACGCCACTTCGGCGACTTGAATGTCCCTAACCTAATACAGTAATCCAACCGCGGGAAGGTGCGGAATCCGAACCACATGAGGTTCCTAGCGACTCCTCACATCACTGAGACGTGAAGGCTGAGTTGAAGGTCCGAATGGGATTCGATCTCTCAACCTTTTGGTTTCCTATCAAGCGCTTTAACGCTAGACCACCAGATCCGACTCCTCTTCCAAACTCGTCGTAATAGTGAATACAACATCTGAGTTAGACACTTCTTGAATACGAGAATTACCTGCGCGTTTTTCCGGCCATTAGGTCCCCTTCGTTGCTCCAGCGTCCTAAGATCAACTGCTGCTAGAAAGTGAATACGTTCTTTCTCATAATCTCTGCAGAATGTTAAAGGTATCACTGGGTCTCAATATCCGCCGTTTCGGGGATCGTGGTGTGATTAAAAGGAGGAACCGTTGCTCCAGCGTCCTAAGATCAACTGCTGCTAGAAAGTGAATACGTTCTTTCTCATAATCTCTGCAGAATGTTAAAGGTATCACTGGGTCTCAATATCCGCCGTTTCGGGGATCGTGGTGTGATTAAAAGGAGGAACCGTGGTGAACGGTTTCTGTGTTTCGGCGTTCTCTGTACCATTTTACGTAATCAAGCACCAAATATCGATTGTCACCTACTGGCGTTGAGCATATCATCTATCTGTTGACAACAATGCAAGCCGGCCGGAGTGGCCGTGCGGTTCTAGGTGCTACAGTCTGGAACCGAGCGACCGCTACGGTCGCAGGTTCGAATCCTGCCTCGGGATTGGATGTGTGTGATGTCCTTAGGTTAGTTAGGTTTAATTAGTTATTAGTTCTAGGCGACTGATGACCTCAGATGTTGAGTCCCATAGTGCTCAGAGCCATTTGAACAACAATGCAGGCGCTGCGTCTACTGCTCCTGGCATGGCATAAACAGTTACCAAACTTTCCTCACGTGGCCACGCTGATGTAAAATCATAGGGAACAGCAGCATATTCAAGGTTATTCTGAATGTGGTTCTTGATGTGACGGGCATTCTCTTTAACCATTCTGATTAGGAAACCTTTTCTTCGGCAGCAGCTGTAACTACCTATAAATCTATTTTCAGCTCCAACATAATTTCTTTCATATCTGTATTCGTGGAACCATGAAGAACTGTATCGATGAAAAGAGACGAATACCCACACGCCAACGCAAATCGCTTTAGACACGGGATGTACACACAGACTCACATTCAAATAGTGAATAAATATCGCATGAAAATGTACCCGTTTCCTAAACATGGCCGATGGTGACTGAATTCGGTGCAGAATATAACGGAAGCCATTTCACTTATTTTAATAATGACACTGCTGAAAGCTGGAGTAATAAATCACACTGAATGCTGTTCTCGCCGGTCTTCTTTTGAAATGTTACAGTGGATCAGTACAGATTAATCCCAAAAACTTTCAGAGTGACCCTTGTACACATGAAAGGGTTAGAAAGAGAAACATTGTAATTAACTGGTAAGTTTTATACTGGTTTACTTCTCAAAAGCATGTTTGAACAAAATATGGAGAGGGTGATTTGTACGGCTCATGGAGCCTTTTTTCCCTCCCAGAAATACAAATGACTGACTGTGAACATGAATCTTCTAAGTTATATTAAGAGGTTTGTCGTGTCAATGCTATTACACACCGTAAAACAATGACTTACACAAACAAACCATCAAATAAATTTGCGTGCTTCATACAGCGGAGACTTACAAGGGAACCGCGCCTGGTCATCATCACCGATTTCGTCCAAATTTATGGTATATGCAAGGCTTGGCCACAAATGAAAGTGGCAGGGAGGGAGCTGAAGGTGGTCAAGCGTTTAGAAAAAGAACTAGTATTTCTGGCGCGGGTGAGCGAGGCATGAGCCATTTATGTTATGCTGGTTTCCAGGGAGCGGCTGACGCAACGGAAAGAATATAGAACGGTAGTCCGAGGGTTGTGTGGTCGAGAACTTATGTGGCAACTTTTTTATTTTCAATTTTTCCTACACTTAACAAATCGAACTACTGCTAAGTACGTTGTATTCATCAATATTTTCATGAAAGGCGTGGAAAGGAAAGGCAAAGGTAGGTTCGAGATTGTAAATAAAGGCTTGTACTTACAGCGTCCACGAGTACTCTGCAAATAATATTTCAAGAAGGGATTGTAATTAAACCGTAAAAGACTTCGTATTCCGTTAGTTTCATATTGTCCTTGGAGAAGACTGTATCAAAATATATTCCATTGTACATCACCAGCTATCCTTCCCAATATTTGCAAAAATATGCGTTATGCGTCGTTTTATACCAAACTACGCAATGAGAAAGGACATTTTTATGAATGTAAACCACGTTTCTATAGGAACTTTAAAACAATGTAATTGTAAAAATGCTGTGTTTATGACGTGCGCAAAATGTAGGGAAAATTACTGCTTCCCTATTTTTACGAAGAATGCACGTATAAATCACCAACTGTAAAATAATAAAAGTAATTTCATAATCGAAGTTTTCGTTTACGCATTACAACCAGGAAATTTATTTCCCATTTCAACTTTTCCTTTGCCTTCCGTGTTCATGTATTTTATGAACATATTAATAAATGCAAGATACTGTACATTATATCGGTTTATTTCCAAAGTGCGTAATGTAAAAATTGAAAAGAAAGAAGTATCCGCATAAGGACTCCATCGCACGACCCTCGGATTACCATTCTGTAGCCTTTCCGCTGCGCCAACCGCTCCCTGGAAACTACGTAAACAAAAGTGGCTCATGTCTCGCCTGACCCGTGCAAAAAATACAATTTTTTTCCCAAACGTTTGGTCATCTCGAGCTGCCGCTCCTGTCGCTTTCATTTCTGGCCAAGCCCTGCATGTACCGCAAATTTGGACGAAATAGGTAGTGACGAGCAAGCGCCGTCTCCTTGTTAGACCAGTTCTGAGAGCAAAACTTTTAGGACAATGACAGTGGAGGAGGAGGAGGAGATTAGTGTTTAACGTCCCGTCGACAACGAGGTCATTAGAGACGGAGCGCAAGCTCGGGTGAGGGAAGGATGGGGAAGGAAATCGGCCGTGCCCTTTCAAAGGAACCATCCCGGCATTTGCCTGAAGCGATTTAGGGAAATCACGGAAAACCTAAATCAGGATGGCCGGAGACGGGATTGAACCGTCGTCCTCCCGAATGCGAGTCCAGTGTGCTAACCACTGCGCCACCTCGCTCGGTGACAATGACAGTAACTCTAAGTTCAACAAAGAGCGCAGTGCTGAAATCACTAATGTTGAACATCAGTTGAAATTATTGTCGTACGTTGGCGTGTGAATGTTAGCAGACATACTTAGAAATGGTTTGTAGTGAACTATGCTTTCGTTCAAGACTGCTTGGAGCTCTTGAGACGTTACAAGAACCGACTACAACATACGTATAATGAAGCTGACCAATATCAACTTAGATATACAGCAGCAACTTTCAGAAGTTCATCAATGCAGTCACTCATTTCATATGACAGCGTGTATATTTAAAGAGAAACGGCGGACAGGTGAAGATGATACGCGTCGTAAGCGGAAGCTTTGCTGATCTCTACCACGACCCTCCCACCACCAAGGAGAGCACTGGATTTCAGCTCTAGTTATTTAACATAACAGTAGACTTCATAGTCTTATAAAACACGCATACAAAACAAATTGAGAGCAAGATGGAAAACACACATACTCTGTAACAATGATAAAGATTTTTGTCAAAGCATTTCATTTGAAATTAAAATAATATAGCATTTTATAAAACTGGTAATTAACTGCAGGACTTAGATACCGCGACTTAAACGTGAAGCAGCAGCTGTTAACGAACGCACTCCAGGATTAGTTACAGCACAGATAAGGTAATCCTGCACAGTACACTCTAACAGATAAGAGGTCAAAGAACGATAAACCACAGATACCGTTGCGCAGCTGATCAACTCATGAACACAAACGTATAGCGGCTGCGTCAGCAACCATTGTAAACGGGTCTACTGAAAAAGAGGAACGACGTCGATGATAAGAGAAGTAATTAACTTTGTTTTATACGTGGCACTCTTTCGCCGTGAGAACCACTCTATAACGTTTCTCCTTTCCCTGATTTTTATTCTTCTTCAAATGTTTTGTGGCACCAGCATACAGCCAGTGTCTCTTGTATGCTGGAGCTCCAAATGTAAAGGAAGCTAGCGTTGTTTCAGATTACGCATCTCTAGCAGAAATGACTTCAGGAAGCTTGCTTAGGAAGTATGAAGATAAATGTAGCTAAGAAGTCACTACAGATTTTTGAACGTTGTGCTGGATTGCTGCCACAATTAGTCTTTTAGATCATTTGTGCAATACGTAATGCTCTATGACGAGGCACTTTAAAAGCTATGAAACAATTACTTCTACTGATTGATACATATTGCGTATTACTTACGACCTCATGTTGCAAAATTTAAATGTGCTACAGATTCCGTCTGAGCAGAAATAGTTTCAGGGAGAAACATTTTCAACATAGCTTTGTTATCTGTCAGACGTCTGATATCGTCAGACAAATCATCAAAACTTCTGATAATGGCATTAATGCACCGTACTTAAGAGCCAAATACGATGAATACTTTGAATTGCTAACGATTGCAATCAATTCCACCTTCGAATGGCTTTTTGAAGCAAAATGACAGTTGATGGGAACTATATGTTATTTATAGCCCACAATTGTGCACGAAGGATGTTTCTTTGTAAAAGATCGATGAGCACTACAACATTAAAGCATACTATACGTATTATCGAATGGGAACAGACAAAATATGAGAAGTTATTGGTTAGTTTATCTACTTGACTTACAACCAGCGACTCGCCCCGGCTTACTGCATTCATTGTTTCTATTCTTCGTGTTACTTGAAATTTTATTTATAATGCATTCTTTCGTTTGAATTTTCATCTGCCGTTTTTTGTCCATGGCGCGACAAGAATTTGTGTGTTAGGTGTTTGTATGACGATTAAATGTTTGACGACTACGCTCCAAAACAAGGTATGTCACGTAACGAAAAATACAATACTGACACCATTGGACAGCCAACAGAAAGATTATTTAGCCTTTCTTTACAGTTCAGCATTTTCAGGATTTCTAATATTACGAAAAATAAAAAATAATTAAATCACATGCACGAAGATTGAAAAATGGTTCAAATGGCTCTGAGCACTATGGGACTTAACTTATGAGGTCATCAGTCCCCTAGAACTTAGAACTACTTAAACCTAACTAACCTAAGGACATCACACACATCCATGCCCGAGGCAGGATTCGAACCTGCGACCGTAGCGGTCGCGCGGTTCCAGACTGTAACGCCTAGAGCCGCTCGGCCATCCCGGCCGGCCCGAAGATTGCAGTCGTTCTGTTTTAAAGACAAAATAACAGAAAATGAAACAGTTAATACCATGGTTAAAATATTGCGGCAAAGGGTTAGAAATTACATTTAAACCAATTAACGTTATAAATATAACGATCAAAACAATTTCGATGAAGACTTGAAAATAAATATTATCACACCTGCCGAGATTCAAACCCACAACCCTTTGCACAGGAACGTAGATTGACCACTGCGCCACACCACCTTCCTGTGTACTATTTTTTACGCTCTAGAGTATTAGGCGACATTCCGAATTTCTTTCTTCGTCGATTTCTCGCAAACGTGGGCCCACGGATGTGAATGGCTCCAGGATGTGATACCTGGGACCCTAATTAACTTCACCGAACAGATGGTTTTAAAGATTCGATCCCATTCATGTGGACATCTCGATGCAGGCTGAGAAGACTCTAAAACTTTAAATTAAGTTTTTTCTTCGTGATCCGATTCGGAGGAAATAAAGCCTGTATGTTGCCCCAGGCTATGCCCAAGTTACGTGTGAAAATCCTTGAAAATTCGCTCAGTAGTTTTAAAGAGTAGTACATTATGTCATCAAAAGTATCCAGACACCCCAAAAACATACGTTTTTCATATTAGGTGCATTGTGCTGCCACCTACTGCCAGGTACTCCATATCAGGGACCTCAGTAGACATTAGACATCGTGAGAGAGCAGAACTGAATCTTTTAGGTAACTATCAATTTCAAGTCGCCAAAACTGCTAAGTTTGAAAATTCAAACCATGAACTTTTCAGTGAACAATCTTTTAACAATAGGAACTCCCATTCTGGTTGGGAGCTATACATCTTGTTCAAAAATTGTATTTTATATTACTCTTACAGTATCGAACGACAATCTTAAAAAAGAAGTACCAGGTGGTTATGACAAGTGCAACTACTCATGAAGGTCCACTGTGTGCTGTAATAATCATATGGCAGCGAAGCTTGGCAGATATACTAATGCGGAACCGATTTACGCTGGAAAAAAATTAGTTCCAATTTTAGCCACCAGGTGCAAATGCGGCGCTTTAAAGCATCTCATCAACGTCTACAGTCTCATATCGAACAAACTGTGCAAGTCGTAGTTAATAATAAAATCAACATTATGCCATTCGACTTGTTCGACCTTTTCTGCCCATGTCCTGTTCCTGAACCATTACACGTGGAAACATTTCTATGCATCTTTCTTGCATTCACAGCGCCATATTTGTCCCTGGTGGACACTGGGAACTATTTTTCCAGCGTAAATTGATTCCCCATTAACGCATTAGAATATCTACCCAGTTTGCTGTCATATTGTGACTACAGCCCACACTGGACCTCTGTGAGTAAATGCACCTTAATTGTAATCATTCGGTACTAAACACAGCATTGAATATCACACACAACACGCCCAGCCTGCCATCTGTCGGACTTACATTGAAGGGTCTCTCTACAGTGAACCACTCGGTACACATGCGCTAGCATCAATCACAATAATTACACGTAAGAATATATAATAAGGCGTACAAGCATTTAGTGGAAGCTTTTTTTTTTTTTACAAGTTTGAAGTTTGATGTTAGAAAAAATTCTAGTACTTTCTACATGGTACAAGGGCAGAACTATATACGTAAGTTTAGCACATTAAAGTTTTCGGCCCGTTATCAGGTCTCGACGAAGTAATTTCGTATGTATCACATTAATCTCGACTGACTGCTATTTTTCTTGGCTTTACTACGTATCATTTTGTTGTTCTAGATTTACCATACTGCTCCTTGAGCCTTGTTATCCATCTTAACTTAAGAAAATTGTGCACGTATATTTTCATGTTATGAGGGTGTGAAGAATTTTGTGTTGGAGACGTAAACATTTTCTAAAATCTACACTCAGGCTGGCTAGTTGGCTATAATACGACCTTTAATCAATTCGTGTGTGGGCTCTCAATTCTCTGTATGCCTAGCTAATGCTACAACCGTCGGTTTGTGTGTTAGTACAAAGAAACTAAATAAATTAATGGAAAACGACAAGAATAAAAGGAGAGAGGTGTAGCGTAGAAATTTATAATCAGAACTGAAAACTGAATCGCGTTTCTCTTCATCTTCAGTTCGCAGCGGAAAAAAAAGAGACATTATACACGTACGCAGATTCTATAACGTTCTGTAATGTGTTCCCTAAAATAATACAGAATAATGTTAAAATAAAACTTGCAAAATGTTGGTACGATAGTTGAAATGTTAACAATATAGTCATTAGGAACCATGTTATTTGTGAATAAGCTTCTTCCAAACGATTCAGTGCACTGCGCCAGAATTACAGACAGTATCAGCAGGATAATTTGGAAAGAAAACGGGCGATATCATAAGAAATACGATGCGTATGCATTTTCATAACTTACCCAATTCCATGGGGTACAGCCACGTGTTGACGTCCAGAATGAGGTCCATCTTGAAGGACTCACTCTCGCAATGCAGGCGGCTCACTGCACAGACAAGAAAAGAACGAGAGTAAGCAACAAGTCAAAGAACGGTTACGCCGTTTCCGGCGCTTAAAGACACTGACTGCTGACGCGCTCCAATAACATAAAAAGCTACAACCTCGAAATGCAGTTCCTTAGAACACCAAATTAGCGACCAACAATCCATAAACGAATTATTTGGACAGGAGAGTGTAATGAAATCCGATCTACTGTGAAAGAGGCGGAGCGCTTAGGCCGCAAGAGCAAGGATTAGCACAACCCACGCGGCTATGGAAAGGACGAAACGAGCGGGCGAGGCAAGTCAACTTCCCGGTTGTTTGTTGTCAGCCGCTGTTGGTAGGCGGGGAGGGGAGGGTGATGTTGCGGTCGCGCTGACGTCACAGTCAGCTGACTGCGTAGCTGCCAGCGCGGCCGTTGCCGTGGCCTTCCTCGGAAAGCCACGCCGAGCAATGTTCCCCAGGTCCGGAGGGGCAGTACAACTCAGGAACATCATTTCAAATCTGTGTCAGGGAGTGTTCTCTTGTGAAAAATATAATTTCAAAACTGTTTTTCAACTTAACGGATCAAATAGCGAATAGTGAAGCAGCTCCGTAACTGTTACCGTATACGTATCTGACAAGGGAACCTCCCCATCGCACCCCCCTCAGATTTAGTTATAAGTTGGCACAGGGATAGGCCATGAAAAACTGAACACAGATCAATCGAGAAAACAGGAAGAAGTTGTATGGAACTACGAAAAAAAATAAGCAAAATATACAAACTGAGTAGTCCGTGTCCAAGATAAGCCACATCAAGGTACATGTTCACTGATGAACACCGTGGTCCCGTGGTTACCGCGAGCAGCTACGGAACGGAAGGTCCCTGGTTCAATCCTCCCTTGAGTGAAAAGTTTTAATTTTTTATTTTCAGACAATTATCAAAGTTCATGCACTCAGACATGATCAACCTCGCTCTCCAAAATTCCAGGACATGTTCAGATTTGCTTGGACACATGCAGGATTTGACGGTCTACACACGGAAAAACTTGAAAACGTTAAAAACGTATGTTTTGACAGAGCACAGGGAAAACTGTGCGACTGTGAAACTTGCATTCATTTGTTGCCGTTTATGTGACAAACTCTTATGTTTTCATCACTTTTTTGGGAGTAATTATCACATCCACAAGAAAACCTAAATCGGGCAAGGTAGAAGAAACTTTTTACCCATTCGCCAAGTGTGCAAGTTAGGTGGGTCGACAACATATTCCTGTAACGTGAAGCACATGCCGTCACCAGTGTCGTATAGAATATTTCAGACGTGTTTTCCTGTGGAGGAATCGGTTGACCTATGAATTTGCGATCAAATGTTTTCGGTTCCTATTGGAGAGGCACGTCCTTTCGTCTACTAATCGCACGGTTTTGCGGTGCGGTCGCAAAACACAGACACTAAACTTGTTACAGTGAACAGAGACGTCAATGAATGAACGGTCAGATCGTAACTTTGCGAAAATAAAGTAAGTAAAATTTTTACGCGAGGGAGGACTCGAACCAAGGACCTCTCGTTCCGCAGTTACTCACTCTAACCACGGGACCACGGCGCTCCTCAGCTTACACACTCCTTGATGTTGCATATCTTACACTTGGACTACTCAGTTTGTATAATTTGCTTATTTTTTCATAGTTCCACACAACTTCTTCCTGTTTTCTCGATTGATCTGTGTTCAGTTTTTCAAGGCCTATCCACTGTGTCAATTTATAACTAAATCTGAGGGGGGTGCGATGGGGAGGTTCCCTTGTGAGTAATTTCAATGGTACGAGTTAACACTTCCAATACAGCCACCTGCTTGGACAGGGAGCAGATACAGGAATTACAACGACGTTGGTGTGCCTATTACGTTAAGTTAGATAACAATGAGCACTGCAATTGTAATGTCCTCCCGAGGGTCTCAGTTAATAACTGTAGTGTATTAGGTCATAACATAAGCTGTGCGTACATAAGGCATAAATGCTCAGCGTAGAGGCCGCGGTTCGTTCTTTCCGAAAACTTGCACGTAACTATTAAGGTGCTGTGAAAACAAAAACTCACTTGTACTTGTGTGCTAAGACAGATGGTAAATCAAGACACTGCGTGGTATTTAGGTTTCTGGGTCTTATTAAGTGAAACACAACGGAAAAATACTGATGCTCGTTCTCTTTCATTTGGGGAAGATAGCAGATTAAGTCGTAGCTGCTCTAGACGAGTGTTATATCGGTATCCAGGTTCACATCCACTAAGTAGTAATGCCGAAAGTAGGAATGATCTAAAATGTTCAGCAGTATTAACTATTTCCCCTCTTCGACGAATCATCCCAGTCGGTAGTGTGTTCATTATAAACGCAGTGCTCCCTCAGTTTAGAAAGAGTGGGAAAGCCATGGGCCGTGGCCTTTTGTATGAAACATTCTTGAATAATATTAACCCTTGAAGCGAACAAGCAAAACTGCGGAAATCCAAATTAGGATGGCTGGATAGATAATTGAATTTGGCTTCTCTAAAACAAAATCCAATGCCTTATAAGAGACCCCCCACCCCTCCCTCTCTCTGGTCATTAAATACAAAGCGTGAGGTCCGATTCAGACAATGTTTGAAAAAAAACTGTTGTAATTTAAATTTAACCACTGTAATTTGCATATTATTTGGTATCTTTTGAACAGATTCCTAATTTAACGAAGAGGCGCAAAACTGCCAAATACTGGAATTCAAAACAAACTGAGTATATGGCTGGCAGTGACACCACGGCCTCCTATATCGACTTTTCATTTGCCGTTAATCTATCTTAAAAGTGCCCTAGGTATCTGCAAACAACGCCTGTCAAACTTAAGTTTTCTGATTATCTGTGCATCGAGCTCGAAAACATGCGATGATTCATGTATTACACAAAGTGACAAAGGTTGCCGATACGCAAGTAGTGCGATTTCTCAATGGCAGCGATGATTATTATAAACGGTTTCTTCACCATTTGAAGAGAGTGAAGGTTCCCGATACGCGAGAAGTGCGATTTCTCAATGGCAGCGATGATTATTATGAATGGTTTCTTCACCATTTGAAGAGAGTGGGTGGGACAGTCACTTGCCATTACAATTCAGTAACTACAAACACACACCGGAACAGCCAAGTGCACTGCATGACAAACTCATCTGGTATCTCTTAGAAGAACGCCAAATAGAACATTAAAAAATCTTCGAGGAAATTCTCATTTAATTCGCTTATTCTGAACAATAGCCGCTGCACTTAATACATTTCTTTCTCGTTCCAGTGGCTTCTGGCGTCCGCATGATCAACTCCATGTGTCTCAAGGAGATCTTCATTTGTGGGAAGAAGCTGACCTTTCATGGCAACTGTAAGTGACACGTGACAATATTAATGAGGTAGCGCGGGTGTTCAAGAACTTAAAGAGGCAGACTGCTGATAAGTCTCTATAAACTTTAAGCCGGAGTACTGGGGCGCTGTAATGATGGAAGAACAAGTTGCCGATTTTCAAAGTTGGTCCGACAGTATCATGGACCTAACTCAGGAATTCTTCCGCATACGACTTCCCAGTGAGGGTTTTTTGTAGGCTGCGTGCCACCCATTTCAAGACTATCGGTAAGATAAAAGACACAGGCACCACACTCTCCTTTGTTACAAATCGGATTTCCATCCGGCGGGTCAAGTGCCCTCAGTTTCAACACCACACTATCCCTTTTGCAGTTTGGTTGGAAATTCTGGATATGACACCCGTATCGTGT
Source organism: Schistocerca nitens (assembly GCF_023898315.1). Taxonomy (NCBI): domain Eukaryota; kingdom Metazoa; phylum Arthropoda; class Insecta; order Orthoptera; family Acrididae; genus Schistocerca; species Schistocerca nitens. The sequence goes on along the minus strand of NC_064614.1, from coordinate 620,605,846 downwards.
GTTTCCTATAAAAACACCGAGAGGTCCATCTCCGAATTATTGAACCGTTTCTTTGAAGCAACAGAAACGATGTGCCATCTGTTCCTCTATTATGGACTACGGTAATTTCCTCAACTGACAGTGTTCTTGCAGGATTGTGTAATTTAAAGGCGCAGACAAGCGCCAGAGCTCTTCCGTCTGGCTGTATGTACGTAAATCGCTCGATAAAAAGAAAAGTCAACTTGTGCTGGAAACATGCCCGAGTCTGAGACTGAAAAATATGAATAGACCTTCTCTTCTTCGCCAAAGACACTGGCTAGTGATTGTCACCAACTGAGAAAATTTTGTTGTTGAGAATATGCTCATCGCATTTCTCAGCCTTACTCCAACGCCTCGTTACCCTGAAGTGGTTTAAAACTATAGAAAAACATAAGATGTCTTTACTACAGCGGAGAATTGTCTATGTGGAAATGGAATAACAGAAACAGATTGTGACGTGTTCACTTTTACTTCCATGTTGCATAACTGCGGAAATAAACAGTGAATTAAATCTACAGCAAGACTTGTGCGTCTTATGGCCACTGTTCATCACAAGCGCCGATTCAGAGACGCCTGTTGGCCTTATACGACTAGCGTGGAAGACAAGTAGTTGCTGCTGACGTGGTGCCAAAGAATCCCGAGGAAGCGGTTGCGAAATGAGGTGGTCTTTCTCTCCTGTTGTAAAGAGCGGAAGCAATGCCAAGGCCGCGACATGTGACCCAGCACAGGTGGCGGCGTGACAGCCGCAAAATCAGTTACACGTGACACAATTTGCCATCGCGTCGGCAACTTTTAGGCAGTTGTTCGTAACGATACAGCGAACAGTCTCAGCAATGAAAGACCAAACATTCTCACAGTGTGCTGGGCCCGATATGAATCTATCAGCAAAATCTTCACGGAACCAACATCACGACAGTACACACATATGGCAATGAGTGGAATCGTAGCTGGATTTCCTAATTTACGAAAAAGCGTAAACTGTTTCAGTGTGGTTCTCTGACAAGTTATCTTTCTCACAGCAGAACAAAAGAATAATTTATTTTCGTAAATGAAACACGATAATCTCCTTTATAAATTTGACTGGACCACGTTTATCGTTACCATTTTAAAAGCCATTATTTAAACTCATGATAGGAACAGACAAAAGACTAATGGAAAGGAAGTTAAAATTTAATAAGCCGTCCACCTAGACGTCTACTCAGTCAGTTGGACAGGGATGGGGACTAAAATCGGTCCACACCCTAGTAATAAGCCCGTGCTCGCCTCCACGACTTTGGGAAACATGGGTGGGCGGACGAGGATTTATAGTCCGCCCCTTCTGACTACCTACTGCGCCACTTCTCTCTGTAAAGATAACATCTGAAATTTAATTTGGCATTCCAAATGCTGCTACACAGAACAGGAAACCCGATCTTTCACATAAAGTTTATAGCAAATTCATCCGTATGGGACGATCGCAGACGCAATGAATTTGTTGTTATCCTATGACCTGCCATGCTCTGCTACTATACAGGTTGATTAAAAAAAACTAAGCGATGTAGATGACGCTGAGACAAGTAAGTTGATACACGACACACACTCGAAAAGTGGATGACAAATGCTGAACATATGGCCAGTTGATCCTACCTTCGCCGGTAGGAGGGGTTCTACACATCGCTCCGCTTGGATACTCTGTCTTCGAAAACCTTTTGTAAAAGTGATATGTTGTAAATGTAGTTACAAAATTACTGCCCTCGCTGTAACTACGAAAAAAGCTGTTTTAATTTTGTGCTTCTTTCATTTTGTCCTTTTTTGTTCACAGACCGTTTTTCAGTAGAGAACACGTAGGTCATTTAATGCTAGCGATGCAGTTAGGAAGCCTATACTTGTTTACTTATGACGCAATGCGGTAGGTTTTTGTTGTATTGTACTTTGCAATAACCAGCGGAGGCCATGAGACCGGTAAATAAAATAGTTTATCTTACCTCAATGTAAACACATAATTGTCTAAGGCAATGCAAACAAGTACTGCCTGCCAGGTGCAAGACTCAAACCCTGAGCCCCACGCGCTCAAGTCGCGTACATAGGACCGGAGCCATACCGACTTGAATACTTTACTTGACTTGGGTTGGGTTGGGATGATCAGGTGCGACAGATCGATAGTCTCCACCGCTGCACGTGCGGGGAGGTACGTCATCTGGTGACGTAGATATTCAGCAACTGGTCATCCAATTTTGGGGTATTTTCCGACATTCGCGGCCGCATGCGTCTTATATCGAATTACTTGTCTCAGTCATCTACGTCGCTTCGGGGTTTTTTAAACATTAATAAGAATCACCGTGTACAACGATACTGGTAAGTTTGCATGATCTTCTGGCGCACTACGATATGCAGTGGCTGCGCAAGTAAGAACGGTTAATGCCTCAAAGAAAGAACTTTTTCAACGACAACACAGTTTTTAGTATCTACATACATCTACGGCTGGCTAAAGGGTATTTTTTCCATACCTCTCATCAAGATTACTTTCCGTACCATTTGCGCTCGGAAGGTGGAAAACATGAGTGCTTTTTTGCCCGAGCGCAAGCTACAGTTAACTGTATTCTATCCTTCATTCTCCACACACGTGAGCGAAATGTAGGAGATACGCTTTAGAAGCTTATTCCCCGAAGGTTTCCTTCTGGCGTCTGAAAATTCAAATTTCTCAATGTTTCAGTTTCACTCACAGACACAGGGCAAACAAATCTGCACTCATTCCCTCCGCCCTTGCTTGATATCCCTATAAGCAGAAGGATCCCACACACTTTATAGCAGTATTCTGCTGTAAATCAAAGTATATGTATACAACATTTTTAGCAGACAACTTTCAGAGTCTGAGTATGCTATGAACCAACCGATGCTTAAACTGAACTTAAGTGATGGTCCCACTCAACACCACATTTTGTCACCCCTAAGCATCTGAATGACACGACTGATCTATTCATGACTAATTAATCTTATTGTCAAGTGTTGCTATATTTTCATTTTTTGTGAAATGCATTAAGAGATAGCTGTCAATCTTTAACCTAAGTTGACAGTGTGTGTTACCACTGTTGCATTTACACTGGCTACATTATCGTCGTTACGCACTTCTGTTAACTGCTGGCTTCGATTAACACTTACTTTAAGCCTGTCAACAGATACGCGCATACAGTTCTGGAGCTGTGCGCGTCTGTTTCTGCGATGCTTTCGTATCAAATGTAGACGGGGGGAGTGGGGGGACTCACAACCTCTTTTTGAAACCTTCAACTTCCAATGCTTCACACAGTTCTTCTACCGAGCGAAGCTTAACAGTTCGAGTAGGGAAAGGATGCCGGAACCAGCGGGCAGCGAATACAGTTGTGTCACATGCGCTGCTATACGTAACCAGTAGGTTGGACGGCTGTGGAGCCTGGAGCGGAGGGCACCAATTTCGGCGAGGAAACACTGCTGCCAAGGCCGGCGCGGCGGCACCCGCAAAGGAACAATGACGGCGGGGATTTCCTCTGATCTCCTTCCTCGCCGACACCAGCTGCGAACTGCTGCGCTGTACTCACTCACTTCGCTTCAAATGAGACACGTGTTCCATTATCAAATGGCTCTGAGTACTATGGGACTTAACTTCTGAGGTCATGAGTCCCCATAGAACTTAGAACTAATTAAACCTAACTAACCTAAGGACATCACACACATCCATGCCCGAGGCAGGATTCGAACCTGCGACCGTAGCAGTCGCGCGGTTCCGGACTGAAGCGCCTAGAACCGCTCGGCCACTGCGGCCGGCTGTTCCATTGTCAGCAATCGGGCTTAGTAAATCATATATACGTACCACGAAGGAATTATCCGCTAGGGACGGAAATCGGTAGATTCTGATGTACATGTACACACAAACGAATGAGTACAATTTCAGAAGAAATGGACGATTTATTCAAGAGAAACAGCTTCACAAATTGCGCAAGTCATTAACGAACTGGTCCACCTGTGGCCCTTGTGCAACAGTTATTCGGCTTGGCATTGATTGGTAGAGTAATTGGATGTCCTCCTGAGGGATATCGAGCAAAATTCTGTCGAACTGCCGCGTTACATCGTCAAAATGCCGAGCTGGTTGGAGTGCCCCGACCACAATGTTTCAAACATTCTCATTTGGGAAAAGATCCAGCAACCTTGCTGGCCAAGGCAGGGTTTGGCAAGCATGAAGACAACAACTCTCGCGATGTGCGACCGGGCATTATTTTACTGAAAAGTAAGCCCAGAATGGCTTTTCATGAAGGGGGCACAATATCGCTGACGTACTGCTTTCTTCTCAGGGCGCTGCGGATGACAACCAAGGGGGTCCTGCTAAGAAAATAAAAGCCACCCTAGACCATGAATCCCCATGAGTCCCCATAGAACTTAGAACTAATTAAACCTAACTAACCTAAGGACATCACACACATCCATGCCCGAGGCAGGATTCAGGCCATACAGTCAGTTGGGCCGCACAGTCAGTTTGGTATCCCACCGCTGTGCGGGGCACCTCCCGACACGTCTTCTTCAGAGATCACTTCCCACTGAGCTCCGATGACCAGCGAAGATCATCCGGAAGGTAGCTAGTGAGGCGGAAGGAATCCTAAAGTGGAATATCTGGGATGTTATTCCCAGGTCTGGAATTCGTCTCATAACCAAGAGAAACCTCCCGAAAACCTTGGTTGGTCAGGGCGACTATGTGTGTAAGACGTTGCCTCAACATGTACCCTTCTCCACACAACATACAGTGGTTTCAATACTGCAGATGTAAATCCCACGTAGATATCAAAAGGAAGTAGTCATAACTTGAAACTGCATTGTCACAGAGTATCATAAGATCCGGTTTTCCTGAAATTTGCTTTTATTAACTTGTCTCGATTCTCCTGATTTTCCCGATACCTCCTAATTTATGGATTACTCTTACTCAGGCAACAGAATGTGCAATATCAAATATCGATGAGGATTTATCAGTCGACTTTTTTATGGAACAGCCATTACCTTCGCAGCAGCTACTGATTGATGCATTGTTCATTGCAGTGGACACATCCTTGTAACTAACGGAGAAGTCTTTATTCAACTATAAGATAATAAACAGAGATGCAATTCTAGTTGTTTCTACATTTTTACACCGGAGAAGATTTACTTCTTCTAGTAATAATAGTGCTATGCTTTCTTAACAAACCGCATACGTGTTTCTAGATCGTTAGAAATGTTTCTTCTAATCAAGGAAAGACTTTATGTACTCTTAAGAGACTGAAATACTCGAGAAGGTCTTTAATGGTGTTTATTGTCTCTGTACTGCTGCGTTTCCACGGGAAGATTAAGAAAATCACTTCGTTGACCCAAAATTCATGAACCCTACTAATGGTCTGAGAAGTCTCTTCACTTCAAGCAGTTTCCGAGATGGAACAAACACCCAAGTTAGCCAAACCTTGCCCTTCGCTTCAACAACTACGGTGATACCGAACTGCCTCATCGAAAACAACTCCCGAATACTAAACAGTGCAAACTTCATGTTTCTAACCTTCCAATCGGCCCCTTATTTAAAGGAAAAATGAAACATCTAAGTTTACACCTCTATACATTACATTACGGTAACAACAACCAACAAGGTTTTATTGTCTCATGATGGTCGAGTCCGATCTGGACAATAGCACATAACAGTTCAAAATTCATACATACAGGAGGAGATACATTTGGAAAAGGCCAAAGACAGAGGATGATTCCAGCTGGATTACAACATAGTCAGACGGAGATTGTAAAGTTAGAAATTGGACTTTAAGACGTACCCAGAAGCAGATATAGATTCAGACCACACTTTAGTAATTATGACGATAAGGCTGAAGTTTGAAAGACTCGTCCGGAAGAATAAATGTGCAAAGAAGTGGGACACTGAAGTACTAAAAATGATGAGATGTAATTAAAGTTCTGAAAGGTTACAGGTACTGGGATACTGAACAACACAATAGGCATTTCAGTTGAAGAAGGAAGGATATCTCTAAAAAGGGCAATCACAGAAGTTGGGCATAAAACCATATGTACAAGGAAAGTAACTGCGAAAAACCTTGGGTAACAGAAGAAATACTTCAAGAAGGAAGTACAAAAATGTTGAAGGGAAGACAGATATACACCAATGTAAGTCACTTAGCAATGAAATAAGTGAGAAGTGTAGGGCAGCCAAGAGGACTGGCTGCAGGAAAAGTGTGAAAAAGCAGAAAAAGAAATACTAGTTGTAATGCCTGATTCAGCATATAGAGAAGTCTTAACAACCATCGGGATAATTAAAAGCAAAGGCGTCAATATTAGAAGTGCAGGAGGAATTCCATTTTTGGATGCAGATTAATGAGCGAGTAAATGGAAAGAGTACATTGAAGGCCTCTACGAGGTGGAAGATCCGTCTGAATACGTGGGAAAAGAAGAAATGTGAGTCGACATAGAAGACATAAGGAATCTAGTATAAGGGTCAGAGTTAAATAGAGCTTTGGAAGGCTTGTAATCAAGAAACGGTGAAGGGATGGTTAACACTTCTTCGGAATTTTTAAAATAGAGATTACGATCAGTGTGGCCTTAGATAAGGTAAAGCCACAAAAGAGGCAGTTCTGAGGTTGCACTCGACAATGGATGCAATACTTAACAAAAATCAAGGCACGTTCATTGGATTTGTCGACTTAGGAAAGGCGTCAAACAATGTAAAATAGTGCAAAATAATGCAAAATGTCCGACATTCTTAGGAAAAAAGGTGTAAGCTACATGGAAGGCCGGATAGTAAACAATATGTACAGCAACCAATACGGAACAATAATAACAGGTAACCATGAACGAAGTGCTCGGGTTACTGTTCAATCTAAGGGTCAATGACGAAAATAAAGAATCAGGAGTGGTATTAAAAATTCACGCTGAAAGGATATCAACGACAAGATTCGCTGAGAACATTGCTATTCTCAGTGAAAGTGAAGAAGAATTACAGGATCTGATGAGTGAAACGAACAGTCGAATGATTACGTAACATGGACTGAGAGTAAGCTGAATAACGACGAATTCTGTGACCTTGGGACCAAAATAATTTATGAAGGACGAAACAAGGAGAGCATAAAAAGCACACTAGCAAAGGCAAAAAAGGCATTTCTAGCCGAATGAAGCCAATCGAAGCGTTTGAAATATGGTGCTAAAGAAGAATGTTGAAAATTAAGAGGACCGATACTCTAAGGAATGAGGTGGTTCTCCGCAGAGTCGGCGAAGAAAGTAACACATTGAAAACTGTGATACGAAGAAGAGACAGGATGGTATGACAAGTGTTACGACATCGGGGAATGACTTCCATGGCACTAACGGTAGCTGTAGAGGGTAAAAACTGTTGAAGAAGACAGGGATTGGAATACATCCGGCAAATCATTGGGGACGTAGGGTGCAAGTGCTAATCTGAGATGAAGACGTTGGCACAAGAAAGAAATTGGTATAGGACCGAATCAAAGCAGTTACAAAACTGAAAATTCAAGGAAAAAAAGAAGAAATAAGTGAACCGACACTCCACCACGAGTGGTGGCAGTAAAACCCATCAGATGGCGCATGTCGTCATCGTGGCCGACTGGACACACACTGATGTAAAGTGCCACGCGATATGGGACAGTAGATAAGCATTTGAGTCGTATTTGGAAGAACAGGCGGGGAATCGGATGCCCATAACGACAGCCTGATTTGCTTCCACGTATTTTCTCCAAACCACTTCAAGCAAATGTTGGGATGGTTTCCTCAACAAGGCCGTGATCAGACTCTTGGCCGAGGTTGTTAACAGTCTTCAGTGACTTCGATGTCGACTAAGGTTTATGTAAAGAGTGCCCACAGGCTAATCAGTATTTTATAGCGCAACAAACGGACTAAAGCACTGCGGACTTCGCTGCAGTGAAGCAGTCGAAGCAGGGCCTTCATCTCTAGGGGATACCACGTAAACGGAATTACTGCTGGTGGACACATAGATGGCCTAAGTAGAAATTGTTTGTAACTGTAGGTCAAAATATGAAAATTCAAATTTGCATGTCAAATGCTGATGCTAAAGTAGACATCTGAAAAACTGATTTGTGTAGTTCACTTTGATTACGAGGCATTACCTCTCCCGCCCATAAAAATAGCTATCAGAGAATAAATGTTTCACAAATGAAAAAAGAAGAAACGGAGTTACTGCTTAGTCAGATTAACAGTATTTCAAGTGCATACAGTCCATTAGTGCAAGTATCAAACAGTTTTTACTTCTGCATTTCCACAAGGGCGCAAGTGCTACACTGGTAGCATCAGGACTACATTATGGTAATAGAACCAATTAAAGCGGGAGAAACAAAAATACAGGAATTAAAAAAAAATCTCATCATGGCTAATATGGCATTCAGAACAGCTTACAGTCGTCTCAGAATAAATAAACACAGGGCCTGTGAAGTTTTGGAAGGTATCTTCTACTGTTCTTCCTGCAAAATAGTGACAAGCTCAGACAATAATCATGGAGGTGGATAGCGATCACGGACCCTTGTGTCCAAAGGAGACCAAAAAGGCTCAATAATATTGACGACAGGGGAGATTCGATAATTCATCCTTGTGCTCATAAAATCAGCATTGGACGATACGAGCGGGGCGAACAGGGGTCTCTCGTCTTGGAACATAGTATCACTATTGGGCAACAAACACTGCACCACGGGATGGACCTGACAGTCAAAATGCTCACACAATTCTTGGCTGTAAAGCGATCTATTCGAGTAACCATTGGGCCATATAATACAATGATATGGCTGCCGAAATCACCACCCAACCCCCCTGTTCCCCATTTCCACTCTCGGCAGACGTAAACTCGAAGATGGAAACAGTGTGGAAAGCAAGACAAGCAAGACCCATCTATCAAATGACATTTTCCCATTGCTCCATAGTCCAAGTTTTATGGCTTCCGAATCACGTTTTTCTGTTACAGGCATTTTCATCACTGATAGTGGTTTTGAAATTCTAGCTCATCCTAAAAAATCCCTAATTATGGAGCTCCCTTTGTGTTGTTTTGGTGCTGACAGTATTCGCGAGTGCGACATTAAGTTCTGTAGTGGATTTTGGGGCTGTCGTGCTCTTATTTTCTGTCACAATCCTCTTCATCGACCGTCTCTCACAGTCACTCAACCCACACTTTCGTCCGCGTTGTGACATGATAGTTGTTGTTGCGGGCTTCAGTCCTGAGACTGGCTTGATGCAGCTCTCCATGTTACCCCATCCTGTGCAAGCCTCTTCATCTCCCAGTACCTACTGCAGCCTACATCCTTCTGAATCTGCTTAGGGTATTCACCTCTTGGTCTACCTCTACGATTCTTACCCTCCACGCTGCCCTTCAATACTAAACTGGTGATCCCTTGATGCCTCAGAACATGTTCTACCAACCGGTCCCTTCTTCTTGTCAAGTTGTGCCACAAACTCCTCTTCTCCCCAATTCTATTCTATACCTCCTCATTAGTTATGTGATCTACCCACCTAATCTTCAGCGTTCTTCTGTAGCACCACATTTCGTAGCTTCTATTTTCTTCTTGTCCAAACTATTTATCGCTCATGTTTCACTTCCATACACGGCTACACTCCACTTTCAGAAACGACTTCCTGACCTTTAAATCTATACTTGATGTTAACAAATTTTTCTTCTTCAGAAACGCTTGGATAATGTTTTTGCCGGCCGTAGTGGCCGTGCGGTTCTAGGCGCTACAGTCTGGAGCCGAGCGACCGCTACGGTCGCAGGTTCGAATCCTGCCTTGGGCATGGATATGTGTGATGTCCTCAGGTTAGTTAGGTTTAATTAGTTCTAAGTTCTAGGCGACTGATGACCTCAGAAGTTAAGTCGCATAGTGCTCAGAGCCATTTGAACCATTTTTTTAATAATGTTTTTTCCGATTTCCCTGTATGCTGTATAAATCTTGGATAAGATGTTTCTTAACACACCAAACCCGTCGGCAGCCTTCGTTACAGACGCAACATTCGAGCACCAACAATTTGTCACCGGTCCAATGCACTGAGCTCCGACGTAATGTACCCACAACTACACAGAGCGCTGTTTTGACCACGACTGACGCTTGCAAGGCACTGAAGACATCGCACAGGTGCCGCTCGATGCCAAATACAACGGCGCCACCTGCAGCTTTGGCTAGCATCTGCATTTACGTTCAAAGATGTGTTCCTCCGGTGTTTCCACATTTTTGTCCGACCCCTGTAGTTGCAAATGTTTGGTGATAATTTCGCGGACCAAGAGGAGGATAAATGCAGCTGGATGTGGGACGTTACGTCATGTGGGACGTTACGACGTTTAATTCTTAGAATACAGTAGAAAAGGTTGCTGTTTGGCACGGAGTTCGACATCAAGTGATGGACACTTGTTCAGAATATTTCGGTGTCATTCAAGGTTAGACAGAATACTTCATTCTCGTGCAGTCGACGCATATGTGTGCTAAAGAGAGAGTGAGTGAGTGAGTGAGTGAGTGAGTGTGAGTGTGTGTGCGTGTGTGTGTGCAGCGCGGACAGCGCAGCGGTGCCTGACGGCCAACCCAGTGTCCGACGGGGCCTCTGCGCGCCACAGCTCGCGAGAGGTGTGCTGCAGCCACCCAGCCTCCGACAACACGCCGCGGCCTCTTCTCCTACCGGCCATTTCCAAGCCGTTCTGTTAGCAGGGAAATGCCGCCTACGTTCTGGCGATAGATCCTTTCCTCAGTATGCAGCAGTCCAGCTTTGGAGGGCTAAAGGCAGATACTGGCAGATTGGGGCTATGATAACGGTTCGTGAGTCTTGACTGGATTACCTGAGAAATGCAAGGTTCCATGTTCGAGTAATGCTTCAGCGTATAGTTTTAATCTTACAGAACATTTCGAAACGGCGTACACACTCTTGCAGAGTGAAATAATTCTTCACTCAGTATACTATTCACGCCTATCTCCTAGATGGAGACACGTTCTGAAGCCAACTCTTGGTACCTTGCTTTACCTGATGATGTCAATTTGGCTGTCGAGCAGCGCAAATGAGGAGATAAATAACTATAGAAATACACGCATGTCTATATGCACCACACCATGCAATCGGACATTATACGTCCCCCCCCCCCTTCCAAATTCAGAGAAGTGCCTGTTCGCCTGCGTGGACCCGCAAGTGAAGTACTTGAAGTACGAAGTTTGAGTTCAGAGGTTTTCCCGATAGGATCGATAGTTGGAACTCATTCTTTTATCCAGATGAGTTCATTATTCCATTATTCTGCACAATATTTTGATATCAGACCCAGTTGTGACCATGACTGCTAAGGAGTCGCGAGGTATTGTCTTACAACAGGGAGAGCTAATGAATTGGATGAAATTTCGCACAGATGTCCGTCACTCAAGAAAAAATGGATGCTTCTTGGCTTTTAGCTCGACAAAAGGTGGTGTTTGATCAAGCTGACGGTGAAGAGTCAACTCCACGGGCGACTGGCGAGCGCAGCCTTCTCTCCAAGTTTCTGTATCAGGCCGAAAGTCTGCCACTGGACTTTGAAGGAAGAATATTTTCAAACATTAAATTATTTTCTTTTACAAAGTAATCAGCATTTCAATACAATAAAGAGTTTCATTCGCTTGTCATGGAAGCATTAGTGAAAAATTAACAAATCGTCATTTGACGTGGCTTTTCTTTCATTTGTTCGTCGAGCAATACACCTGAATTTGAATACATAATAAACATATACTACATTCTACATCAAACGAATAGAACTATTTATAATTTTGTAAAGCTAATTAGACTATTTTTATGGAACTACATATCCCACAATGCAAAAAACTTTCTTCAAAATCGGAAGGCCAACATGAACCCGCATACGCACACCGAATCGGCTGGTCAGTTATTTCAATCCAATGGACTTAAGTGATGAGTGAGACGTTGCTTTTCTCAAAAACTACGGAACTTGACGGAAAGGACGAAAATAGGCATACTTTTAATTTTTTCAATGAGGGACCTGTGAGTGAAATGTCACTGAAATTTGTGCCTCAAAAATCCCCATGTCTCCTCTTTGCAGCTTCTATGGAAGACGACGTCCGAGTATCTTTTTTTTCTGACCTTTACGTGTGCGGCATGTTAATTTTCTGTATTTGGCAATGTTAATGGTAGACAGTGGCCGGATGCCCTTCCTGCCACCCCTCCACCACCGATGCGAAACGGAAACGGGACGTGGGCACCAGCCCGATATTCACCAAGTCAGATGTGGGGAACCGCCTCAAAACCACATCCAGTCTGGCCAGCACATCGCCTCCGGTCGTTAATTCGCCGGACTGATACTGTACGGGATTAGCGCACCGCCCCGAATCTCGGAAGCGACGTGTTCACGCGTACAGCTGTGCGTGGGGAAAGGGTGCACGTGGGAGACTTCGGAGTATAGTGCTTAACAAATGGAAGAGTCAACTCAGATAGGCACTCGAAACTTACCATCTAAAGTATGAGAATTTCTCTTACCAAATTAAAAAAAGTCATACCTTTTCAGAAACCCACGTAATCTTACCTGTTTTGCACATGATATGAAAAGATACTCAATCGGCAAGAGGGTCATGAAAGTTATAATGGTGCTAGAATGCACTTGAGGCGCTGAGAACCACAAGGGCATTTATTTATGCTTTTGCCATCTGTTAATCTTATGGCGCGTCAGGTTTATCTGTGTTGAAGGCCCATATTGTATACACGAACATTCACGAAAAGCTGTCACACTGGTTTCTCTGACATTCACCTAATTGTGGGCTCGACGCCGGTGTGCTTTAGGCCTTGACGGTTGTTAGTGCTTCAGTTGTAACACTGACGTCCTCCTCTACGGTTGGCGGAGAGCAGGACGTTTCTTTCAATAACATTGCCTCTGAATACACTCTGGTTAGTCAAAAAGCAGCGTCTCGGAAAAATTCTATTACGTCTCTAACAATATTTGTCAAAAATAGGAAATTACTCCCTCTCCTTGTCTATCGTACTATGTTACATTTACGGAGATTCACTTCATTCATGCGACTAAATTTGCTCGCTTTCCATTCGTCTGATCCACCACCTTTAATTTTATTTCTTGGCTTTAACAGAAGCAATTAAAAAGTTCGATTACTATTCCTATTTTGGTTGTTAATGTTTCAATTAGTCTCCTAGATATTATTCTAAATTTAATTAGTGGTAAGAACTACTTGAGTGTTAGTGCTGACAAAGTACCCAACGATTAATACATCAGCACACTGTTAAACTGGTGTGGGACGTTGTTTAAGGGCACTCTTCAACACTAGTACTACAAGCTGTATCATATGATAACCAGAAATACAGCTTCCAAGTAGCAATCGTTAACAACTTTAAACACTACCTTCGCGAAATCTCTTCAAGAAACAGTTTTCATTATTCTGTACTGATCGTGCTACAAACTACACCTGAACCCTGTAATTATATCACTATTATTGCTGTGCAACCAATATTCTTCCTCAGTGTGTATAGGTCTTTAAAATTAAAACTGTAGTTCTTCCCTGTCTCCTCTAACGATTTTCAAAATAATGTCATTGTACAACCTATCTATTACACCAACCGCTCGCAACTTCTTTGCTCAATACTATGTACCGAATGAACAGGTACTGTCGTGCATTGGCAGTTACTCAAAGGAAGGGGTCCAGCATAAACTAAACGGTGGCATCGAGAAAAGGTCCTGTTTCGTTAAGTGTGTGTCCACCATTGAGGGACCATGTCCATGTACCGAAAACAGTACACGCGGAGCACAGCGAGGGCTCTCCGCTATTGATCGCAGCGCCGCCTGGCAACATGGCGCCCTTGACATTGGCGGAGCACAGCCGCAGCGTGACGTCAGGCGGGGGCGCAAGCGCATGCGCCTTGCGGCCGTTACGTAAGATCGAGCGACCCAGATCAGCCGGCTGCCGGGCACGGGCTGTACCTGCGCAATAGCAATAACTATAGCTGTAGCTGTGGTTCCACAGCCACCACGCAGACCACCGCCAGCCTGTTTAAATGTTCTGCCAGTCGATGCGGCAAGTAAACAGCAGCGTGGGCTTGCAGCACGGTAGCCGCTTACTTCGGATCCGTCTCTATAGGGCAAACACACCACATCTGTTCAGGATGTCCCGCCAGGACCTCTGTGGTGAATTGTGGAATGGGTAGACTACGCAAAGTCAAGGGCACTTCGGCCAAATATCTTGGATAAGGAAGTCTGCCAACGCGCTGGATTATGTGTCAGGAGAAAATGGGTAAGGAGAACGATAATGACATCGTTATCTGAATCAAACATCGCTAGGAATGTTATTAAAAGACTGGTTGTCGAAGAGTATCATTAACCATAGATTACTAAACCCTCGTAAAATTTACGATTGCAGCAGGGTATAAAACAGGTCATTTCGTGCTGAAATTTGTGCGTAACGTACCACTGGAAATCTAGTAAATGTAATTAATACATAATCTAAACGTTACGACGTCCTTTGAATAAATCTGGAGTAGTATAATTTACGATGGTTTAGTAGAAATGAAACACTCCCTCCTTTAGTGTTCTATGTTTGAGGTTAATAACTTGGATTACTAGTAACCGTTCAATTCCAAGCCACACCAACTGCTGCAAAATAAAGTTTATTAAAAATTTTGAAATCTGCTATCACTGTACAGTTTCCACATCCAGTAACTTAGATTATTTACAGTGAAATTCCGTTGTTTTTGCTTGTATCTGCTATTGTCAGTGTACAGTATTATGCTAAGTGTGTTTCGAGTACATTGGTATCTCTGCACGTACATAAAGAAAATAATTACGTGGATTACGTTACAAGGCAGTTCTAAATTCTATGGTTATTTTCGGTTGCTACACGTAAGGATGTTAACGGGGAAAACTGTAAACAAAAAACCGCAATAGAGACTCGTATCTTCCAAGGACTTCAACACTGTGTCTCTTGGAATGTGCAAGCTTTTGTTAATTTCATTCTAAAAGCAGAGAAATACTTTACCGGTATTTCAAATGGGAGACCGTGTTCTCTGCAGAGCCGTGATAATTATAAATTTTGACATCCATTATTTGTGTTCCACAAATTTGAGAGGCTATGAAATACCAGCCGACCAAGACTTCACGCAAATACGAAGTCATGTCCATGTAAGTGTTACTTTGCGGTCATTAGAAATGGAATACGGGCTCGGATTTGGGAAGGCCGTCGTCTTTAAAAGGAACCATCCCGGTATTCGCTTTAAACGATACAGGGAAATCACTGAAATCTTACACCTGGGTAGTAGGACGGGAGTTGAACGCCAGTCCAGTGTCGTCCTATTGCGCCACCTCGCTGCAGATTATTAAACACCAATGTGTTAAGCTGACTGATTCTCTTTTCTAAATTCCACCACGACTGTATAGGTACATTAGTGGTTGTAGAGCAAGAACCGCTTGTTTTCTTTTTACAGACACACAAGAAGGCTGTATGAAAGCGAGAAATGTTACACTCATGACAGTCATTATCGGTATGATGTGCAAGGGGTACCAAACCGGACGACTTGCTCTAGACAGTGAGTCACAGTTACTCTCGCATCATTCTGTCATCGATGATGCACTGAAAACATAGCAGCCTTCACCTTTGCTTTTAATATATTCAAGAATTTTTTTTTTCAAAGTGTAGTGGAAATCCCAGAATTCAGGCAGGCTTTATACAATTCTAATGGTGCAAGTGCCGTGGCAGAAGTAAAGTGATAAAAGAAAACACCATTTCGTTGCGCGTTTCCGTAATGAATAGCAATAACCACAATCTGAAAACTCCATGTTGGAGCGATTGTGTTTAATATCTCAATTAATAGATCTTCACAAATTACAGTAACTAAATGATGCCAACTCAGGGAAGATATGGCGATGAGACAGAATGGCTGAAAGAAGCCATCATGTTTGGACGTCCCCACGACAACACCGTGAATATGTGGCTGCCCTATTTGTTGTGTCCAAAGCGACCTGCCCACCGCGTCTATTAAGAGTGGTGTACCACTGGCAGCCACGGAAAATGGCGTAAGATTAGTGGTCC
This sequence comes from Schistocerca nitens, assembly GCF_023898315.1. Taxonomy (NCBI): domain Eukaryota; kingdom Metazoa; phylum Arthropoda; class Insecta; order Orthoptera; family Acrididae; genus Schistocerca; species Schistocerca nitens. The sequence continues at coordinate 620,589,809 of NC_064614.1, read as the reverse complement.
TGAGAAGATATTAGGAGTACCAGCCTTCTAAATGGCAATCAGTTTCAAACCGGGGTACCCTGCAAAAGGGTGATCGCTCACAAGAGCACATAAAGCTGCACACTAATGTGCCAAACAGCACAAAAACTGGACACCACTTGTTTGGCGGTGCGCAGGATGGTCCGACGAGTCGGCACTTTGCCTCTTCTCAAATTACTCAAGTCGTCGAGTGAACAGCCGATCCGACAAGGCGTTTAACCCGCGACAGGTGAAGAGTGTAATTAGGTCAGAGGTGGTCCCGTGGTGGTTTGGGAGCATTTTTCGTACCGATACATGGTCTCACCTACCCAGGTTACCGTGAACATGAACCAGTATGCGTGTTTGAACATCCTTGGTGATCAAGTATTATTTTTTTCTTTTTAGGTATTCCTGATGAGTATGCTGTGGACACTTCCATCTTCCAAGATGACAACACCGTACTGGCACGGCTGCACGCATACGTTTCTGATTTGACGAACTATATCACAACTCGACTGGCCAGTTTAAACACTCGACCTTAATCCCATATAAAATATCTGGGACTATTTGAAACAGCGAGCGAAACTTAGCTGTTGACATTCCCACAGTTTGGTAACCCTATGGGACCTACCGCCCACGAGTGGCTTCAGCAGGATGTGGCATACCCGGAGAAACTTGTGGACACACTTTCCGACCGAATTCAGGAATTTATGAAGGCTACAGGCAGTGTGGCACTGTGTTTGGGTGATGTTCTCCTGCTGGTGACTAATTTTCTGTTGTGTGTCCTTATCTTTCTTAATCGCATTCACTAGTGATTTCCTTGAACTGTATGTTAGTGAAATTCACTCTAACTCTACTTTGTGGCTTATAGTCGGTCTTAAACGTGAACATGAACATCAAAAATAATAGAAAACAACTGAATTGCTCCACTGTATGCATACTACTATTGACGCTTTGTTAGCATCTTGACAACATAGTTGCCTCCTCTGAGCAGGCAATTCGCTACAGGGTAGCACAACGGGGTAGCCTTCGCACTAGCGCCACCACTACAACTGTCCACTGCGTAGTAACACGAAAATCACCTTGCTGTGGGAAAAGGGACTGCATGGTATCTCGGGCAATGAAGTTGTCGACGTTCTCGATAAGACTGCCATCCTCCACGGGATAAGGACGTACGAATATGTTCCTTGCACATACCACCTGCAAGGTGCGCGGCTACAGATTAGAACCTTGCGGTACAGTAAGTGGCGCCTATCGTACCAACAATACTCCATTGCTAAGCAGTACAGGCAGTTACTGATCACCATGTTCCGCTTCAACCACGGCCGGTTGCGGGCGCATATTTATGTGATTGTGAGACTGAGGACAAAGACCACATCATTCTCGGCTGCCCACAGTGATAGCACGCGACGACCGAATTGCTAAGTGCTTGATGCTTAATGGACAACAGTTTCCTACACTGTGTAGATACTGCTCGCAGCGCATTATGTATCACTGTTTACTTATATACACTGAAGTGCCAAAGAGCCTGGTATAGGCATGTGTATTCAAATACAGAGATATGTAAAAAGGCAGAATACGCCGCTGCGGTCGGCAACAAGTGTCTGGCGCAGTTGTTAGATCGGTTACTGCTGCTATAATGACAGGTTATAAAAATTTAAATGAGTTTGAACGTGGTGTTATAGTCGGTGTACGAGCGATGGGACACAGCATCTCCGACGTAGTGATGAAGTGGGGATTTTCCAATACGATCATTTCATGAGGGTACCGCGAATATCAGGTACCCGATAAAACGTCAAATATCTGACATCGGTCCGGCCGGAAAAGGATCATGCAAGAACGAGACAGACAACGACTGAAGAGAATCGTTCAACGTAGCAGAAGTGCAACCCTTCTGCGAATTGCCGCAGATTTCAGTGCTGGACCATCACCAAGTGTGAGCGTGCGAACAACACTCAACGAAACAATCAACGATACGTTGATTCCGTCAACACCGACATTGCACGGTTGATGACTGGAAACATGTTGCCTGGTCCGACGAGTTTCGTTTCAAATTGTATCGAGCGGATGGACGTGTAAGGGTATGAAGACAACCTCATGAATCCATGGACTTTTCACGTCAGCACGAGACTATTCAAGTTGGTGGAGGCTCTGTAATGGTGTGCGGCGTGTGCAGTAATCAATCATTTATTGAGGGTTGGTTGAATGGATCATGTCCGAAGGCCACAATAAAAGAAAAATACGAAGTAAAAAATAGCTGTCGAGTGATCGGCCACGACTGCCAAGCGGCGCGGCGGTCTCTGAGCTCTTCCCGCCAGTGCAGCGCGGCTCCAGCGAGTGCCTGGTCACGGTGCTCGCCCGTCACAGCTCGTTGCCGCTTCTCGGAACTTCGGAGGCCTCACTGACAACTTCTCGCGTTCCTCCGTCTTCAGTGAGTTTTCGTAATGATCAGCAACAGCAAATACTCGCAAAATTACACATAATTTTACGTTGCAACATGTCGACTAGGAGAATACATCAATTTACAGTTGCTTGCATTTCGATGATTTACTGTGTCGACAGATCTCTCTTCTGATTAGGAATCACTGCTAAAAGCAGCTAGTTACGGAGCCTCGCCGTAGAGAGAGAGAGATTGAGAGAGAGAGAGAGAGAGAGAGAGAGAGAGAGAGAGAGAGAGAGAGAGAGAAGCATGTGAGGATAGGACGTGGGAAAGGGCGTAAAAAAAGTAGGGGGGCTGAGAGAGGGATTAGATGAAACAAACAAATGTACTCATCTATCGGGCGCTTTCTCGACGTTTAAGTAAATGAAGTCGAAGCGTTAAAAAGACCGCACAAATGCGGCGAATAAATTAGCTGTACACTTTTTATTCGGAGCATTGCAGAACACGGTTCAAATTATATAAGAGCCATGCTATTTTAACACCGGGGCACTTCGCTAGGTTCGAAAGTTTGTCACTCGTAAGAACTATGACAAGTACAACCGGTAACTTTTTCAATGCTTTGAGCTCCAAACTGCTCTAACAGGTTTCCGATAAACCTTACAGTCTTTCTTCCTTGTCTTCAAATCGAAGAATAAGGTACGCTACATAAAAGAAGTTTGTCTCACGTAAGTTCGACAGAAGTTAACTATGACAGTCAACAAACTAGTAGTTTTTTTGTTTCCAACTTCTCTGGAATTTTAAATTGCAATACACTGCACATAATGTCCTTTCAAAAAAGATACAAAGTTCACATACTTCTTCCCAACCATTACATAGTGCTACGCTGTATCAATAGTTTTAAAATTCCATTTTTAATAATCATTTCTAATTCTAGGATAATATGCCGCACTGAAAAATAAGATAGAAAATAAATCACCTTATCGGCACCAAAAATTATGCAGTAGTACGTAAAGTCAAGTAGAAAAACACAATAGTGCTTTCTGACATCGTCCTAGTGGTTGTTAGCAGGTTGCAACGAAGGCAGGATAAAAGGCTTCATATATTTTAAAACTTCATACGCGCATTCTTGCATAATAAAGATACATGAAGACTGTTGTATCTTGCACAACAACGATGTTCAGTTACGACCTGCTCTCATTTGCGTATTATTTAGATATGTAAAACAAGACAGAATTTAATGTTTCATTAAGAAGGGGTACTAACCGCGTCCAGTCTAATTTAGATTTTACGTGGTTTCTCTATGTTACGTTAGATGACTCGCGCGATTATAATTTACTGAGTATTAAAGGAATGTCTAATAAAAACCTTCAACTTTAGCGCTCATAAAGGCAACCATCGCTAAATAGGATATCGAAAGTAAAGACAAACCATCGCTAAATAGGACACCCAAAGTAACACAAACGACCTGATGAGGTTGTATCAGGTGACGTCGAATCGAGCAAAATATTCAGAAAATTATAGCTGTGAAACGCACAGTCGTGCTTACGGAATAATCTTTCCGCTGCGGAGTCGACGGCCTATCAGCGACGAGCGCGTGACATTTTGTTCGGGAAGCGAGCTTGTTCGGCTGTGTGCAGTACTGCAATTTTTCTCAATAGGGTGCGAAAATCTCTTTTTCGACGAAGATAACTTTGTACTGCAGTTGGAGGAACGATTTTTGACCATATGCTGTAAAATAAATAAAATGGTTCGAGAAGAAACTGATATTTCCTTTCATTTTCTTAGTTCACACTTGTTAGTCCACTTTACTTCTAAGAATAAAAGTTCATTAATGCTCTCTGTACATCGCCAAAAAGTAAAACTTATGGCCTTGGATTTTATTATTAATAACATTGCGCTTTACTGTACCACATGTCGACTATCTTACAAGCGAATGGTCCAATTCGACCTGTCGAAACCTACCCTGAAATATTTCACACAGGAAGACTACACCGAAGGAAATGCACTATCAAAATCTTAGCTGCTAAGGCGCAATGCAAATATTTTTTTAAAAAATATGTTAAAATTTACTCATATTCGCCGCACGACTAACCGCTTATAACAGCAGTTTGAATAGTCCTCCCTGCGTAGTGCGCGATTCGACGAATAAGCAGATGCAGCCGTAACGAAGTCTACTGTATTCATGCAAGTTTTAAGCGCTTAAACCATACCAAAAAAGTCTCAAACCATTAATTATTTTAAAACCTGCATTTCATATTGACAGCTAAATTGTTACAGTGTAATTGTTTGACAAGTGATTAGCAGATGAAACAAATTCAAAGTAGTGTATGATGCAAAACTATAGACGACTTCTATCATTCGAACTTTAATTTCTGGACATCAAATATTTTGTAAAAATTCCTGTAGCAGAGTTCCTATGATAATTTTTTAATAATGTATATTTTACTAACAATGAAGCAATTTCTTGTTTATTCCCTGCAGTCGTCAAAAAAATATGAAGTATAGTATTGAATGACGAAAACAACTATTTTCTTTATCGACATTTATATTAGTTCCCGTCAACAATCTTTTCCTCGTGCTTGTAAAGAAAAAGGTATTGTTATGTCCAGAGTAAGAGTCCAACAAAAGCAATGAACTATTTTCTGCAAATAGTAAGAAGACGTTTCGGATGTAATATTGAAAATTTTTCTCTCCCATTTTTCCAGATTTTACTACATCGAATACACGAGTTTTACAACTAAATACTGCTTTTTTTTAATTTTTTGTCTTAACTTGCCTTGAGGTTCCTGAAGACAGAGCTGCGGAGACTGTAACCCACTGATACTAATCACTGGCATTGTTGTATTATAATATGCTACAGCGTTCATCGACTGCAAAGGCGACACTGCTCGAAATGATAAAAGTGTGGTCTGCACGCAGTGCTTGCACGTAACCTGACTGATTGGTTTTATACCAAACATCTTAGAGGATAAAAATAAGCTTCGTCTTTACATCAGCTACCAGTTTGACTACAGTATTACCTATTAATCACATCTCTTCCACACGTTTGCTGGCCTATGTGACCGAGCGGTTCTAGGCGCTTCAGTTGGGGACCGCGTTTCTTCCATCTATACAATTCACATTCAGATTTTACGAAACGAAGCCGCCTTGGCACACTGCTTAAATTTAAGTGTTTTCTCCCTCCTTCGTTTAACCAAATAATTTACAGCCTTTTCTTTCTCACTGGGAACTATTACCGAACGTGTTTTGTGTGGGCCAGGAAAACAGTGTAGTTTTGTTCTCGACTTTAATTAGCACTACAATCATCGTTAGAACCACAATTCACGGAATCGTCTGAGTTATTTCCTGTTTCTTCTAATTCTTCTTCCACAATTTCTAACGAAAGGTAGACGTAATTCGAATGAGTGTCCAAGAAATTAACTAGTAACACATACGCAGGTCTTCCGAAGAAGCATGTGATTTCACTGCATACAATGTTTTCATTATTTCATCTTTGTTAGGGTGGAAATATTAACTGGTTTCCACGTTACTGCGACGCTCCGGAATCTGAATAAAGACACGTGCTATTAGCTTGAATATACGAAAGAAACACAAAGAAAATTAATTCAGTTTTATCTCCACTGCTAACACTTAGTGATAACGCAAAGGAAATTGCTAATTATCATGGACATTAAATGAGCTTCAAATTCAAGAGAATAGTATCTATGAGCAACTGTGTCAGACAAACTATCAAGGGAAACTGAAATTCGCTTTACAAATTACGATCGCGTTGCGGCATGTTATGTTTCTCCTTGTGCTGTCTTCCTACGGTATGTGCCTGCCGGGTTGTGCATGAAAAAGCCTACACGTAGCCTTTATGTCGGAATGGTTCCTTTAAAATATTCTTATTCCTTCCGAGGCAACTGTAACATCGCTAATGACTCCAGCTGCAACAGTACCTTTATACTCTTGCGTATCAGACATCACTTATTAGTTGGTTTCATATTGAAAACCTATAGTTCAATCACGGTTTCAGACAACACACACACACACACACACACACACACACACACACACACACACACACACAAAACTGACTAAAAGAACCATTTCTCTTTGAGCTATTTTCCCACCAATAGTGAGCATAACAACAAAACGCCGGTCTTCAGCGTCTGCGATTTGTAGTCTGCTCTCACTTTTGGCTTAACATCCAACAACTATTTTTCATACGACGTCCATCGAGATACAGTTGTTCGTCTAACATGGCACACACACAGGGAAAAATAGTTTCACATCAATGAGTTTTTACTGAATTTAATCACCTTCTTGCAACAAGCCAACGGGAAAACAATTTGCGACGCAGCATTGGTAAGCGGTTAACTATTTCCACGAACCAGCCGATAGGACAATGACAAGGAAAACGTCTGCGCAAGTGCGTTGCGATGTTCAGCACGTTTTTCGCAGGAGAAACAAGTAAAGAAATCGCTCGTATGGATTGCAACTAAAAATGGATATGGAAGTGTGATGCATATTTAGTCAATAAAAATTCAGCATTCAATTATAAAGTAGCTCTTAGGTGTACTATAAAAGATTTTCCAAACAATTCGTCTTCATGAAGACCATGCTCGGTCTGCTGGAGGGTAGAAATTCGAATATATAAACTTTCTATACTGCTGGATATATAGTAATGCAACATGTCGCTAACAAGTCTTCACTTTAGGCAAAAATGTCACTGACAAAGAAATGCCTAAACTCGTGTTGCAAATGTACCATTTAATTTTCTGTAAGACCAAGCAAGAGAAGTATTAAATATGTATAACGATTTGTGCAATAGCATTGCTGTCAGAAGCTGCGGATGGTGCTTCACTACAAACCAATGTAGTTTCCCTATTCTCTCCACCCCGCGGCTCGACGTCGCGTGTCCGTTTCTTTCCCGTTACACAACGTGTCGACTCAAGATCATCGGAAGGTCGTACGAACAAGTGCTGCTCGACAATGCTGTGTTGTCCCCCGACAAATACCACACACAACTGAGTATTGTAATTATGACATGACTTATATAAAACTTTCAGATGGTTAAACAAAAGTGAAATTGCGAATATTCACTATAAAATGCATAACACCATTGAAAGCGGTTTGTTTTTAGCAGGTTCCTGTGTACCCATACAAATAAAAAAGAGTTATCACATGTCTGCACATGCATACAAATGTTAGCTCCCGGTAAGTGGTAGCTTACGAGCTCCAAAAAACACTTACAACTACCTGAATACTGTTGGCACATTACACGGACGACTTGCGTCCTGCTTAAAATTGCCCATATTATTCCTAGCAATAAGACTGCACGTTGTTGTTGTGGTCTTCATTCAGAAGACTGGTTTGAAGCGGCTGTCCAAGCTATCCTGCGCAAGCCACCTCCTGTTCGAATAAATACTGCAACCTACATCCTTGTGAATCTGCTTACAGTATTCATCTCTTCGTCTCCTTCTAAGATTTTTTTACCCCCAAAATTCCTTCCAATATTAAGTTGGTCATCCCTTGATTTCTCAGAACGTATCCTATCAATCTAACCCTTCTTTTAGTTAAGATGCCCCACAAATTCCTATGCTCCCTATTCTATTCAGTAACTCCTCATTAGTTATAAGACTTTCCCTTCTAATCTTCAGCATTCTTCTATAGCACATTTCAAAAGCCTTTATTCTCTTCTTGTCTGAACTGTTTATCGCCCACGTTTCACTTCCTAGAAAGGCGACATTCCAGGAAAATACCATCAGAAAAATTCGTAACACGTACGTTTTATACTACATGTTCATTTCTCTTTTTTACAGGCGATTCTCTTGTTATAGTCCAGTGTGCGTTTTATATCGTCTCTGCTTCGGCCATCATCACTTATGTTGCTGCCCATTTAGCAAAACTCATCTAACACGTTTAGTGACTCATTTCCTAACCTAATTCCCTCATCATTGCCTGATTTAATTCGACTGCATTCCATTACCCTCGTTTTCCTTTTGTTGGTGTTCATCTTATATCTTCCTTTCAAGACACTGTCCATTCCATTCAACTGCTACTCCAAGTCCTTTCCTGTCTCTGACAGAATTACAATATCATCGGCAAACCTCGAAGTTTTTGTTTCTTCTCTCTGTACTTTAATTGCTACTCCAAACTTTTCTTTGGTTTCCTTTACTGCTTGCTCAATGTACAGGTTGAATAACATCGAGCACAGGCTGCAACCATGTGTCACGCCCTTCTCAAGCACTGCTTCCCTTTCATGCCCCTCGACTCTTATAACTGCCGTCGGGTTTCAGTTGAAGTTGTAAATAGCCTTTCGCTCTCCGTATTTTGCCTCCATTACCTTCAGTATTTCAAAGAGAGTGTTCCAGTCAACACTTGTCCGCAGCTCGTGGTCTTGCGGTAGCGTTCTCGCTTCCCGCGCACGGGGTCCCGAGTTCGATTCCCGGCGGGGCCAGGGATTTTCTCTGCCTCGTGATGACTAGGTGTTGTGTGTTCTTCATCATCATTTCATCATCCATTGACTCGCAAGTCGCCGAAGTGGCGTCAACCAAAAAGGACTTGCAATACGGCGGCCGAACTTCCCCACATGGGGCCTCCCGGCCAACAATGCCATACGATCATTTCATTTCATTTTCAGTCAACACTGTCGAAAGATTTCTCTAAGTCTACAAATGCTTTAAACGTAACCTATCTTCTAAGATAAGTCGTAGGGCCAGTATTGCCTCGCGTGTTCCTACTTTTCTCCGGAATCAAAACTGATCTTCCCCGAGGTAGGCTTCTAATAGTTTTTTCCATTTTTTCTGTGAAGAATACGTGTGAATATTAAACTGATAGCTCGGTAATATCCAGACCTGTCACCCTTGCTTTCTTTGGAATCGGAATTATACATTCTTCTTGAAGTCAGTCTGGGGGTATTACGCCTCTCTCATACACCTTGCTCACCAGATGGAATAATTTTTGTCATCGCTGACTCTCCCAAGGCCATCAGTAGTTTGGACGTAATGTCGTCTACTCCGAGGGCCTTGTTTCAACATAGGTCTTTCAGTGCTCTGTCAAATTATTCTCGCAGTATCATAACTCTTCCCTTTCTATTACATCGTCTTCACGTTCATCTCCCTTTTATGGACCCTCTATATACCCCTACTACCTGCCAGCTTTCCGCTCTTTGCTGAGGACTGGTTTTCCATCTTAGTTCTTGACATTCATACTTCTACTTCTCTTTTCTACAAAGGCGTACTTAATCTTCCTGAAGGTGGTATCTATCTTTCCCCTAGTGAAATATGTTTCTAAATCCTTACCTCTGTTCTCTAACCATTCCAGCTTAGCCATTTCGCAGATCCTGTCAGTCTCATTTTTAGACGTTTTTATTCCCTTTTGCCTGCTTCATTTGAAGCATTTTTATATTTTTTCTTTTCATCAACTAAATTCAAAATCTGCTGTGTTATCCAAGTCTTTCTACGAGATCCTGTCTTTTTACCTATTTGATCCTCTGCTGCCTTCAGTATTTCATCTCTCAAGGCTACGCATTCGTCTTCTACTATATTCCTGTCCTCTGGTGTCAGTCGTTGCCTTAAGCTCCCTCAAACTCTCAACAGCCTCTCGTTCCTTAAACTTATCCAGGTCCCATCTCCGTCATTTCCTACCTTTTCGCAATTTCTTGAGTTTTTATCTACCGTTCATAACCAATAAATTGTAGTTAAAGAGTCCACATCTAACCCTGAGAAATCTTGCAATTTAAAATAAATTAAATATCTAAATTTTGCAAAAACTCATTCAAGAGAACACAATTTCAACGGAAGTGGGAGCTATGAGAAACAAACATACTTGGTGATAAGTTGACGTTTCATACTGCTCAGTATTTAGACGTTTCCCGGGAGGCATTTTATTAGTTATGTTTGCTGCAAAACGTGTAAAGGACGGTAAGATTGGATCCAGACTGGTGTGACCTGCTACCATTGACTAAATCAACGTGTTGCTTTTCGCGTATTTTGATTCCTGTGTCCCCCCTTCGTCGTATTCTGATTTCACTTACATGGCAACGCAGCGCAAGTTCCAGTTACAAACCTCGATAGTAGGGAAACATTGTAACACTGCATACAGACTACAAGTATGTAATTTGCGAACAACTTCGAAGGCGTTTTTACGGAAAGTCAGTCTGGCAGAGCGCTAGTTTCGCCTTTATAAGCTAGCTGTCATTACGTTTTCATTCTAAGGGCGTCAACCTCCAAAGGAAACTATCTAACGAATTCATGCTGCAACATCGTTGACGATGTTCTAAATCGTCCTCCTTGGAAGGGCTTGCAACTTCACAGCTCAAATGTACGAGTCTGCAAAAACTGTCTCTCGCGAGAGTATTTCCTTCTATGCAGTTGCCATGAGGTGCTACTTTTAAAGCTAAAAATGGTACAATTCCGTGCGTGCCCAACCCCTAGTCGGGTGATTCGGGAGAGGGGACTAAACTGCTAGGTCATCGGTCGCATCGTAGTTTGGTATCTCAAATGTTGAGAGAATTGCCAAGCAGCAGTTACCTCTCCTTTGCTTGATGTATTGAAATGTGTGGAATCTTGACTTATTAAGACTTACGAGGGAGGTTATCGTGTTAGTAACCAGTCAGTTTAGCCAACACTCAAGTGACATGTTGATGCTCAGAGACTTTATACGCAAAACATCATCAAAGGAAGAACGTCCCCCTTGCAACATCTTGTTCTAGAAATTCTGGGAGTTGGTAATTGCAAGTGACCCTAAAATTATTTTTACGAACTAAGAAACACAAGGAAAACTGCAAGATATATTATGGCACGCACGCTAAGAATACACTGCAATCTTCATTCGTAGCGGAGCAAGCACATACGTTGACACAAAGACCGTTCCTCGCAATTTGCGTTGTACCCATATGCGCTATGTTCCCAAATCCACGTTAAACTATAGGTTCGAGTAGAACCGGTAAGTAAGTCAGTTTAAAGGGCGGTGGAAAACCGGAGCGTACCATCTTCGTCAGAACGACACTTACTGAAGCAAAGCTCTGTTCAAATAAACCTTCAAATAAACCTTCAAATAAACCTTCTAACTAAGAAGAGCTTTACCTCTACGCAGCAACATTAAAACCGTCATCGAATGCCATTTTCGACCTCTTCCACATGAAAAATACAGTATTGACTGCTGAAAGTTATGGGCAGATAGCGTGGATACATAATTGGCGTAAATTTCCGTAAGTCAGTTAGGTGACATGAAGGAGAAGAAACGATAACAGAGGTATTGACAATATGTCAATAATCTTTCACTTGTCTCCCTATCTAACACTACATGTCAACGAGAGAGTGCGTCATTTCGAGTAAGGCAAGCGTGGAAAATGTAATGTACTACAAAATGGCTGTGTGAGTAATAAGTAAATGTATGATATTGCTAGAAAAGGAACGAGGCAGCATTAGGAACTGTATCGTTTGGCTGGAAGTTGACTCTTCTATCACTTCCTTAACCATGAAACTTCCTGGCAGATTAAAACTGTGTGGCGGGCCGAGACTCGAACTCGGGACCTTTGCCTTTCGTGGGCAAGTGCTCTACCAACTGAGGTACCCAAGCACGACTCACGCCCCGTCCTGCAGAGTGAAAATCTCATTCTGGAACCCTTAACCATGGTTTATCAACCTTATCCTAGTATAAGCGCGTAATATTACTACCAGGACGACTAAATGTTATGAACTCTCGAGTTTTGTCGCAACGTTTGGAACATGTACGGCATTCAAGTCGCGAACCAAGTCAGTACAATCACAATACTGATTTTATAACCAGAGGAAAAAGAAGATATGGAAACCGTATAAATGTAAAGCGCTGCTACCATTCCAACAAAATTCTGATAGCAAGAAGTTGATGAGTTCCGCAGACCACTACGGATAAAATATTGCTAACAGAGTGTTACGTTCAAAGATAAATGGTGCAAATTAACTTGGAAAGATTGTCGTTCTGGCTACTTTCCCCCTTACCTGTCCAGCAACCACGCGAATCTTAATCACACCTATTATGTCTAGGCACCGAACAGAAGTGTGCTTTCGCACTGCAAGTCGGTTTACGTAACACGTGGAAACGACTACTCGTGCCGTTCCAGTGAGCTGCCGCAGCCCGTCCACGGAACGGATTTCGAAAGCTGGCGTCCGGAAACGCGGCCGGCGTAATTTTGGTAGTTGGTGCGCGGCGTGTGTTTGTTGACGCAGCGGCGCCAGCTGGCCAGCTGAGCAGCTGGCAGGCCGCCGCGCCGCGTCCAGTAATAGCCCGTAGGCTGCGCGCCGCGCCCACGCCGATGCTACACAGCTGTTCCTCTGTCCATGACCAGCATCGTCACGCCGCTCACAACCACGTAACACGAGCACTCGTCGCAATACCGGAAAAATTATACGTAGTTACGACAAAAATCTGTTAGGACGTGAAACTTGGACGATAACAAGTCATACAAGATGAGAACAAAATTTGGAAATGTGGTGCTACAGAACAATGTACAAGATTAGATGGCTAGACCGTATAACTAGTGAGGAAGTGCTGAATCGAACTAAAGAAAGAAATAAACTTACGGCATAACTCGACTAAAAGAAAAAGTCGGTTGACAAGACTCGTCCTGAGACGTGAATGAGTCATCAAATGGGCAATGCAAGGAAGCATGAGTGAGTAGTTGGGCTATATATTGTAAGAGACCAATACTCGAGTACAGTAAGCAAGTTCAAATGGATGGAGAATGCGGTAGCTACGCAGAGATGAGGAGGCTCTCACAGGGCAGACTTGCGTGGGGAGCTGCATCAAACCACTTTTTTGGCCAAAGAGCACAACAACAATAATCATCTGCACAAACTATGTAAAAATATATACTGATCAAGATAAGGCCAACTACCTTCCTTCGCTGGGTAGGTTAGGACGTAGCCTTGCTCCCCTACAAACATCTGTTTCTACGCATCAATACACTGTCCTCCCTCACTAGGAATCACTGGTCCATGAAGCAATATTGCTATAGGGTTCCACAGCAGTAATGATAATAATAATTTCAACTGGACGCCACTTTGTCGATCTGCGTGTTACTAACCTAACCCGGTTATCCAATATCAGGGGAAAGAAGACCTAAGTTTAATGAGTAATCCGAATCCTGTGTCGTTCCCGGAAACTTCTCGCATTGTTCAAAGGTGAAGGCCAGGTTGAAAAACAGACTGGAAAATTCTATCAGATGATTCTCGGTTTTCAGATACGTGCTTTACCGCTAGACCATCAGGCCCGAGCTGACTAACAAGAAGACCACCCCAGCGATTAGGAGAGAGTAGTACATCTGCAGGCTCATTCTTCGCAAACACATCGGTATATTGCTAAGGATACGTTGCTTCAGACCGACAAAAGTTAAATATTTGTTCACAAATTTTAGAACTGATCACGGCCTCAAAAAGGGATGAATACTGCACCATGTCAAAATCTGGTGAGTCGTACGTGGAGCATTGCATTATAAAAATCCGCCAAGAGGTGCAATAACCACTGGTGAAATACCCACCTCGAACAGTCAACCTAATCAATATGAAACAAGCCAAGCGCTGTATCATATGTGACATACAAACGCGGGCGAGTGTGCCGGGGATTACCCCAGTTCAGTGCTAGTAGCGCCACGTCACCTTCACGTGTCTGCGCGTAGCGCCCAAGTATTGCACCACAATTAAGAATGAAATTAAAAATCAAATTTTATGTTTAAAACTTTGTTTAAATATTGTTTACTGTCATAATGTTCCAAATACCAAGTCTTTATGTTCTAGGCTTAATAGTTTACGTAAAAATGACGTTTTAAGAGAAAAATCAGAGGCACTAAATAATGAAGCTTGAAAGCCAGAATCTGCTCAGAAGCTGCAGTTCGAGCTCATAAATAAGTGGTGCAGGTTTCCAAAACCATATAACAAAAATTAACACCGAAATCCACATTTTTAGGAAAAATCAAAAGCGCAAAATAATGGACTTAGAAACATGAAAATTTGTTTTATGCTTCAGTTCAACCGAAAAATAATAGAAGTAAAAACCAATTTTGTAACTAAAGTATACCCAGCCGAAGTGGATTAAGTACCTGTAATTTTAATGACAGAATTTTGGTTAAAGTGGATGATAAAACATACCAAGTGATAGAGCTATACCAAATTTGAGAGTTGTAGTATTAATAACTGCTGACATAAGTTCTAGTAAATATATGGTTCAGAGGTAACGATCTACCGTTAGTTCCACTATAAACTTCTACTAGCAAAGTTTTCGTTCTAGCGAGCTGAAACTTTTTCTATGCTTTCAAAAAACTTAACTGACTACAAATAAAAATTAAGAGGTTTCTTAAGTAATTTGTACCCATATAATCAAAGTTTATGTGCCCGAGAAAGCGGTTGTTCGGAGGCTGCTGCAGTATGCCGATAGCCGTAGACAAAAGATGTTCCCTCGGCCGTCCACTCAGACACCTATATAAATACAGCTCGAAAGGCAGTATGAAGGTTCACTTCGCAATCAGCTACTGTAATATCCATGTGTGTTAAACGTCGGATCGCGCTCTGCCTCGGATGACGTCAGAGCAGAGCTGTGACAGCCCGTATTTTGAGGTAAAAATGGATAGTGAACTAGCGAGGACTGTACACCGTCCTGGATCGCTTAAAATTCGGCTAAGTAACTGTGTGAACTACAATTCCGCATGGCAAGTGGTGACTTTATTTCCACTTTTATGGCGAGCATTAATTTTGAACATTTATTGCAAACTTTCATTGAGTAATTTTAGTCAGAGCGAAAGACGATCTGGTAGTAACGTACCGAAGAGGTCGCCTCTGAACTACTAAATGTGCTGTTGGAATAGAAAGACTTGCTTTCAATTGAAAATAGTGAATTTCCAAGTGCTGTATGGGAGAAACTTCCCGCAATACAATTTTGATTGGAACTTTATACTTTCATTTAAAATCATAGTCCTGATCCTGCAAAGAAATAGGACGGAAACTTTTCTTTCAGTGGGCTGGACCAGAATGTGGCCATGCAGACTGGAAACTAAGGTCAGTATGTTTCCCTTCGCTTTCTGGCTGGCCACAAAATTAGATGCCAGGCTAGCGCGAGAAAAACGGCGAACAAACAAATGATTAACTTTTACCCGCCGGCCCACAATTAGTCATAAAGCATTGCTTCTCGTATAACGACATGACGGACTGTGTGACAAATATCATGTTTCGCTAGTTTTCATTATTTATCCAATCAACTCATCCGCAAAGTCGAAAGGGCACCGGGACGTATCTCTGCGGCGGCCGCCGGAAACACGCACACACATCAGAGGACATAGTAGACGCCAGCACAGAAACTCTGATATAAACAGCGGTAAGTTGCCAATAATCTCTCACTCTAGTTGGAGGCTGCACAGCACTTCACAGACGTCGAAGCGTCTCAAGAAGGTGAATTGTTAAGCAGCGAAGTGTTGTGCATGAAAATGGTATTCTGAAGTTCAAGATACAAGAAAGACGTTTCCGGTAATTTATAATACGCAGAGGGGTGCCATTAACTCTGCTACGTTTTTAACGGCATTCGAAACCTACTGAAACGCTATATGGTAACATGCATCTTAAGTGACCCAGTATGCCTGTCGAATTATGTGAGGACAAGGTGAAATAGGCTTTATACGCACACCCTCGACATGGTTTCTCGCTGCATATAATGAGGAGGCCTAGCATAAGAACACAACAAAAAGGACCCTCAGAACATTTCTATTTTAGACTACACGCAGGAAAATTTCAGTAAGTTTGCGGTTTGATGGTCCTCCAGACTCACGTTTTGAACCATCGCCTTGATTTTCTCCCTAATGTGGCTAATGCCAATGAGGAAGAAGGTGAGCGATTTCATCACGATATCAGAGTGATTAAAAGTCTTTATCAACGTCGGTGGAATATCAGTATCATGGGAAGCTATTGTTGGTCACTTCACGGAGGCATACAATAGGTAGGTCATCAGAGAAATAACTACGGAATGTTACATGTTTAAAAGGGGAAGACACAAAATAAATATAAGCCAATGGACACACAATGTGAAAGTAGTGATGGAATCGTTTCATGCTATTATTCTAATAAAATCTTTGTTCGTGTTAAACAATTAAATTTCCTTTTATTTTGACCACTCATGTTTTATTTCTTTTTTAGTTCATAAAGTCACATTGCGGCAAAAGTGTACATGATAGAAAAAAAATTAAAGCCATATATAGGTGCACAGACAAATAACTGTAGGATGCTGATTAAAAGTAATCAGTTAATATCTTTTCGTAGATCGGTGTAATCTACTCATAACTAAACAAAGAATCAAATAATTGAACAACTGAAATTAGGAAAATATAAAAATGTGTTAACTGACTTCCTATTGCAGAAAATGCTGTGAGGCTGTAGCCCAGCCCTATGGTATCACCACGGGTATAGATAAACCAGCATATTAATCCTCCTACCGGACCACATTTCCCTTTTAAAAAAACTCGGGCAGAAAAGTGGGGAACCAGCTGCCTCTATCCTAGTGACTTTTATTTTGGAGCACGTTCAAAGCTGTATTTGGATTCATCACAGACCTTGGAACGTGCTGATGTGCACCACGACTCTTGAAGGAAGATACTGTATTATCAGTGTTGCTTCGAGAAACACAGGGTATCCCTGGAGGAATGGTAAATATTCAGAGATATGACAGGAACGATCATTCCAAAAAAAAGGTCTAGTACAACGTGGGCTCTAACACGCATATCTTAAGAGCAGTAAGCACTTGTTCAGCAGAAGAGATTTGTTTCACTATATCGAAGATGAGGTAATCGTAGCTCTTAAGATAGGCATTTTAGAGCCTATGTTTACTAGACCTTTTTTGCTTCGAATGATCGTTTGTTTCATATCTCTGAAGATTGACCATTCCTACTGGGACACGTCGTACACTGGCGTAATCGATTTTGAGTTATGCTCTTATCGAAGGGAGAGAACATGATATTTAATGTAGTCGGAACAAACTATATACGGTGTTTCACTTAAGGAGAGCACGTCACTCTTTCACACATGGTCCAATCTACACGTTTCTGATGCCTCAATAAACGGGCCTGATTCTTCATTACCGACAGCGGGGTTCCCACTGCTGGAAGTCTGGTTGGTAAAGAAGACCTTCTGCTGCGAGTTCACTACACACAGTTTTTCCGGAAACCACCACCTGAATCGGTTACGAGCTCTTCAGAGAGTTTTCCGGGATAGAGCCAAATTACTGCAGCCCGTGTCTAACCTAGTTCGATGCCTTCGAGTGTTCCAGCCTGTAAAACGAAAGGCCAAACAGCGTTTTTGTGAAATTACTCTGCAAACCACACCAATATTCTACACTCAGCTCAAGACCGAGAATTTGTAGCTCCAATGCACTGCTTTCTACCATCTTTGAATCGCTTGCTTATTAAAACCTAGGCGTCCTTCTTGAGTTTACAGCTTAGACAACAGCGAATACTGATGAAATATTGACGACTGTTTACAGCGACTGCTCACTTCCCGGCATTTCTGAACATAAATGTCTCTTTCAAATGGTAGTCATACCACTTGACAAAGGCCAAGGAGTGCTTGGCCAAAAGCTCGTGTAGTTTTAAGCAATTGACGTGGTTGGAAACCCGAGAACATTTTATTCAATGTTATCGCCGCGAGACTCTGCATTCATACAATAGGAATACAACATTGTTCACAATACAGAATGCAAACGAAGTCACGATTCAAATTCAAACAGTCACTATATTAATGAAATTTTAAGCTGTTGTCGTGCTTGCAGAAAATAATAACCAATTAAAGAGGGCCCGCCTTATTGCAAGAACACTTTTCTTAATCCCCACATTTTTGTTCTGTTTAATCCGCAACAAAAGAAAACAAAGTGAAGCCCTCTTTAATTCATTATTTGCTGTATTTTGTTGCTGCTGCCCCCCAGCGAACGTCGTGGAAAACGAGGCAAAACAACGAGTTTTTGTCTGTTCTAGTTTCATCACAAGCTAGTAACGAGGTACGTGCGCAGTACCTGCATAATGAGTTTGCGCGCCGTACGAAACGATGTGTGGCTGGCTGGAAATCTTCCAGCAGAAGACCGAGGTACTATAGTCAGTGCGTTTGTGCCGCAATTTGTCCACATCCTACGAGCCGCCACATCGATAAAATCAGCACAAAAATCACGAGTTAAAAGCAACATCTCGCCTATCGTTAGCTGTCATAGCTCTGTTGAGAGAGGACGAGACAACTAACAGGCCAGTCTCTCCCTGACGTTACGACATCCTCATGCGTTTAGAGACAGATATTTACACAAAAATAACCGTAAAACTTCTACCCATATGTTTGAACGGAAACTTGAGACTCGTGCTGCCGAAAAGGAAGACCTGTGACACCTCACTAGATCAAAGAGAGCGCAGATAAATATCTAAAACTAACATTACTTTTAATATTTCGACATTCAATTATCAAAAATACTTTTCTCATTTTAAGGGAAAAATATAACGTTGCCTAAGTAACGTAGACTGAAAATGGGTTTAAAGGACGAACTATTTAGATTAAATTTATACAGTACTTAAGAATGAGAGTATTTAGCGAGTACCAACAAACTTTATATATAATTCCAAACCTTTCTCGTTGACATCCCGCACAAAATAATAAAAGGAAAAACGTTTATCGCTTACGACATTCTCTCTGTTAGTGCAGTAAAACTTAAGCATCAGCAGTAAAACTTAAGCATCAAGCACGACGTTGTAATTTACCACTTCTTCACTACTAACTCTATTTGCAACACGTTTCGCAGACCGTATCCACATTATTATGTCACTGTACGATCCACAGTTCGAAAGAGATAAAGCCACAAACACCGAGGTGCGTAATAAACTAGCTAATTCCGCAGACTATACTCAATCAATATTTGGTAACGTGGACACTCAGTGACTTCCAACAAATTTGAACCATAATTTCAAACACTTTCTAAATTCTTCTCGCTTACAGCTGTTCAATTACGACATGGACAGGAACATTTTTACTTGTAATACGCCGTCTTCAGTCACGATGTTATATTTTTCTGTTTAAGTTTAATGCGTTTAGAAGTTACAACTCAATTTTCAAGGACTCCACTGACCTTTTTGGGGACTACATCTACTTCCGTCTATCACCTCCACTTGGCCTCAAAATGTTCATGGTCTACATTAGTGAATAAATGGGTATCATCAGGGTGAATGTGAGTGACCTAAACTTTTACCTGGGGTTACAGCGAGTACAAGGCAACGCTTAAGAGACGTTTGGCAGGCTAAAGAACAGGAGATTCAGTGTGCATGTAGGCGGAGCTTCCCGCATGACGCAACTACAGGAAGCTTTTAACAGTCGAGACGTGGAATAAATTTGAAGCGCAACTATGAGACTGTTTTATTCATCTACGAATCAGATACTCTTACCCGAGTTATTCATGTATGCCACAAAGACGGCCCTTAGTGTTTTCGGTTCCTATTCCAATGAAGAACGTAACAATGATGCCAAAGACACGCCTACGTCGACAAGACAGTAGTCGAACAGCGTTCCACAGACGGAAATTAAGGCTGGAAAGGTTCCAAAGATAAATACAAGAATATGAAAGAATAACGAAGGAGCAACACGGTGTCGGTGCAAAGAAAGCTAGCAGTAAATACTGGATGACAAATACAGTGACTTTGACGACTCCTCTTCTTTTAGACTCTCCTTTTGATAGTATAAGAGATGACGCACTAACTCGACTGCAAAGAACGAGTCATCGGGTCGCCGAAGAAAGCAATTTCGCACTGAACGCAGTAACATACGGATATCAGCGAACACCATATCACGGAGAACTGATTGGATTTGGACCCCAAATATACTAGTGGCCATAAATCAAAAATCACTAATAAACGTAGCAAAAAAATTTAAAAAATGCGTGGTGAATGTAAAAATAGTTTGTAAACTTGATAAGTCATAAATTATATATTAAATATCTAAGCTGGAACTTCAGTAATTTCGAAAAGCGAATATGTCAGTTTTGTGTAGTAATGTCACGCGAAGAGTTGTTACACAGAGTAGCAATACAGCACTGTGTGACGCTGCTTATCACGTTGTCTGTGGTGTCCACAGTAGTGAAAGCAAGTCTTGCAAAGCTGCTTCACAGGCCAAGTGCCCGGGAAAGAGAACTGCGAGCAGCACACGCTTCCAGAGGGCATCCCAAACATTTCCTATGAGATTTAAGACAGGAGATCGAGATGGCCATTCGATGAGCTGAATTAATTGCGGCTGACGATTGTGGCCGAGCACTGTCGGCTTCTACGATGAACTATTGCATCAGTTTAAGGAGAGACATAAATACCAATGATCTCTATGTGGTGTGTTTCTAAATAGTTGTGCTAAATGTCGAGGGGAAGAGATTCTTGAGATTGAAGTATGACTGAGTGTACATTATGAGCATTAATTTTTGTACAGCAATAGCTACCTCATCATGGATCTGAGACTCCACTCGATGGTAACTGTGTCCTCTCGAATAATTGTACATGCGTCCTGGAGTACGTTGTCCCATGTCGTTGCTGTTGTTAAGGGCAGTACCGTACCCCTTTTTTCTAATTTGTCTCCGCAAGCAAGAATCCTGTATGTTAAGGTTACCGGATTTGGTGTACGCTACGTCAGTTTCCTGCTTTAGTTTGTGTAACTTTTTTGAATGAGCGCCATTACCATTCAAGTGCTGGTAAGAGTTTTTTTTTGCATGTTATCTTTGTGTAACGCGTCATTAGCAATGATGAAGCGATGCGACAGAGCAGAAGCAAATCTATCGTTCAGTTTTAATTGCAAACACGAAGCCGGGTCGGTCGTCGAGTCGGTAATAGTTTCATGGTTCAAGGAACGTATTATTCGATTTGAAACCCCTTGAGCCAAGATGCTTTTTTGGTTTACTGAGCAATGTGCTTTACGTGACCTGCTCAAATAGCGCAAAGCGTAGTGCACTAACTTGCGAGCCAGGGAAGTAAGCCAGACCTGAGTCAAATACGCACAGCGGATTACTAACAGTGGGCTGGTACACTGGCATTCCTGACTTATTTTAGGCAAATGCTGGGCTGGTCTCCAATTTCCGCCGCAGAAAATATGACACACAAACAGTTGATGTACGATAAGACAGAACAGGATTCACACACAAACTGTGCTCACGACTTCTCTCCCTTTCGTTACCTTGATGACTGTCCCATTAGGAAGAGCAAAGTTAAATAGTAATGATGATGAAATCTGCTAAATGCCCTAAACAGCAGGCCTCCAGAGAGCATAAACATTAGGGAAAAGAAAGATGCAACTTCCATTACGTATTGAGAACATAAGTACATCCTATATTATCGCACAACACAGCAGGTAGCGTCACTGATAATCAAATGCTCATTTCAAATCACAGTTCCCGCATTTGTGGTGCCTGTAAATTACTGCATCAACAACCGAATGCGTACGAAGAATCAATACTGACAACATGTGTAATGAAAAATACTGTACTACCGAACTAAGTGGAATTGGGAGCACTGTGCTGGAAAATTGCTCACAGGATTTGAATTGGACTGTGAATTATTATTATTATTATTTCTTTACTTTCTCAGACGTTAAGTCTGGTTGAGAATGGAAAGTGACGCGGACCTTGATCAAGCGTCACTTCCTATTAACTGTACGGTATGTGTTATATTGCATTTAGGAACTTTCGGGTAATTGAACATGTATCAATAATTACGGATTTCTGTAGTTGTATATATGTGTTTGGATGTAGCTGTATTGCATTGATGTACTGGTGGATATTGTGTGGTATGACTCCTGTAGTTGATACTATAATTGGTATGATGTCAACTTTATCCTGATGCCACATGTCTTTGACTTCCTCAGCCAGTTGGATGTATTTTTCAATTTTTTCTCCTGTTTTCTTTTGTATATTTGTTGTATTGGGTATGGATATTTCGATTAGTTGTGTTAATTTCTTCTTTTTATTGGTGAGTATGATGTCAGGTTTGTTATGTGGCATTGTTTTATCTGTTATAATGGTTCTGTTCCAGTATAATTTGTATTCATCATTCTCCAGTACATTTTGTGGTGCATACTTGTATGTAGGAACTTGTTGTTTTAAAAGTTTATGTTGTAAGGCAAGCTGTTGATGCATTATTTTTGCGACATTGTCATGTCTTCTGGGGTATTCTGTATTTGCTAGTATTGTACATCCGCTTGTGATGTGATCTACTGTTTCTATTTGTTATTATTATTATTATTATTATTATTATTATTATTATTATTCAGACGCACCATCTGTCTCCATGTTCCCGCTCGTCGCAACATTACACATGCTGCACTTACATACTATAGGCCTATACTATATAGTACTAGCGGCCTGTGGACTGGAAACATTTTGAGGGGAATGAAAAGCACTTTGGAGCGTGTTCATGGGACCAGTTTATATAGACACAGTTAGGTCTTGAATCACAATTCGTACAGCGGCAACAATTGCTTTTAGGCTCATGTTAAAAGACAAACTAGATGCCCCAGCGGGACCCCGTTTCTCAGCTTACAAGGGCAGACCAATTCTCTTTTACCTCGATGACCGATCCCACAGTTGTGGAACCGTGGCCAAAAACCGGCTTACATCCAAACGGCAGTGCAGTGGCGTCTAATCACACATGGACCAAATAGCGCGGTGAACTCTCTGTGACACATTTTCCAGTAATACACGCAAAGTCTCCATTAAAATGGGACAGCTGGAAGAATTATGCTCGTGAGTAAGTATATTTGGAAGTGTTTCTTTAATGTCTTGCCAGTAGTTGCCCAAAGGATACCGCCAACACACAGTTATTTTAGCCCTCAGTTCTACGTACAAGGGAGCTGCCGCTGTCTCATCACAATTACCCCGATCACTCGCCGTATTTCTTTCTTCGCTTCCAATATTTACTTTTTTTGCCTGTGACTTTTCACTCGTTCGGAATATCTGTTCAACCACCGTACAGCTGATAACGTTTAACACCTCATAACCCTGATTTACAGTCGTAGTTAGTTTCTGACGCTCTCACATATCTTCATTCTATGATCCAGCACCCCAGCAGCGCGTGAAGAGGAGTGGGGTTTAACGCCCATCCGAGGTCCTTAGAGATGGAACACATGCTCGGATAAGGCAATAATTGGGAAAAAATTGCCCCTTTTCTACCAAGGAAACCATACTGGCATTCGAATTAAACGATTTATGGAAACCAAGGAAAACTTAAATATGAATGGCCGAACAGGCATATGAATCCCGATCCTCCAGGACGCGAGGTCTAGGTCTGTGCCGTAAGCCTCCGCCACACGGGACGAGGCAGCTAACCGTTAACGTGCACGCAGACGGGATATCCCACGTCACGAGACACACCGCCGCCGAAACACGGCACGAGTTGGTTGACGTGATTTGCGCTATCCTGTGTCGGGTGTCGACTCTATCTGGCTCGCAAACCGTACAGTTTGTTCGCAAAAATGGAATTTCTATCTTAGCTCTATTAAAGCGAACATTTCCTCTCCTGACCATAAGCTAGTCATGTTGTGCTGCCTGTCGTATACATAAATAAAAAGTTTAATATCCGTGAACGTGTAATAAGACAAAAATAAAAAAATAAATCAAATGTGTGTGAAATCTTGTGGGACTTAACTGCTAAGGTCATCAGTCCCTAAGCTTACACACTACTTAACCTAAATTATCCTAAGGACAAACACGCACACCCATGCCCGAGGGAGGACGCGAACCTCCGCCGGGATCAGCCGCAGAGTCCATGACTGCAGCGCCCGAGACTGCTCGGCTAATCCCACGCGGCACAAAAATAAAAGATACATACCTACTCAGGAAAGATATCAGCTAATAAAGTTAACCACATCAAATTTACTCCCGAGAGAGAGTTTACATAACATCAAATATTGCAGAAATTATTTCTACTAACTTCATACGAAACTTCCACAACCGTTTAAAAGAAAACACTAAGGTGAAGAAACAATTTTGATACAGTGGGACGCGAACCGGCATCGGATTTCTCCTCATTTCCGTATCGCGTTGCGTCAAGCAACTACGCTATATTGAAAATCAATTCACATCAGCATCGTTTTCTGATCTTTAATACCCTGAGTGTTATTGACAGCCGGCCGAAGTGGCCGTGCGGTTAAAGGCGCTGCAGCCTGGAACCGCAAGACCGCTACGGTCGCAGGTTCGAATCCTGCCTCGGGCATGGGTGTTTGTGATGTCCTTAGGTTAGTTAGGTTTAACTAGTTGTAAGTTCTAGGGGACTAATGACCTCAGTAGTTGAGTCCCATAGTACTCAGAGCCATTTGAACCATTTTGTTATTGACATTTAATCATAACAAATCCTAACAAGAACGACGTTTTCATGAATATGAAATTGGTCGTTGCGTTAAAACGGCTTGTCTCATAACACGCGAATAATAAATAAGTAAACACAAAAATTAATAACCACCAATTGACGTTTCGTTCTCGAGACAGTCATCGTGCTGTTGCTTAGAGACAGCATATATTCATAGAGTGTAACGTGTAACACAAAACCCATCGAAGATGGGCTTCTGCTGAACACGACGAATTCAGTATGGCGACTTGCTTTCTACTTGTGGCGTAGGGAGCGTTCTTGTTTCCTATTGGTTCTACTTTCCGTGGCACGTAGCCGGAATATCACACAACTCATTCGTGTTTTATGTGACGAAATGACTTCTCAACGATAAATAGCAGGAAGTGACATCACACAACTCGTATAGCGCCACGTCAACTTAGCTAACTCGTCCCCTGTCTTATAAGTATCGTGTGCACAGGTTGCTGTCCGCGCAGAAAAAGCTCCAGATAAAGATGTGCAGATTCATTTGCACGACTGTAAACTAAAAGCATGTCGTCTTTATCTTGCTCGGAATAAAATGTTGTGTCACACGCGCCTACGTACACGGCTTTGCACCACTCAGTATTTGTTGCCCTTGTGGAACTTCGTCATTCCTCCGCTGTACGACATTCTGTTAAAGTGAATGGTCATATATAAAGTATGTATGCCCTAACGTTTGCCACAAATGTTTCGAAAAATCCTCCAGACCACGCACTAATAGTGAACTACGCTCACTCTGAAGATAGGCTGTCCTAAACAGATAATACGTGGGCCGGACGTATCACTTTCGCGGATGTTTGAGTGACAAATACATCCCTGTTCCTGTAAAACCGAAAACAAGTATACTGTCATTTTACAGAGTGACAAATACACCCCTGTTCCTGTAAAACCCAAAACAAGTATACTGTCATTTTACAAACTTATCCTGGACTCGGGTATACAGAGAACTACCCTTCATTGATTTGCAGTCCAGTGAACATATTGAGGTATTCAGATTTAATAGCCACGAGTATACAGGGTGTTTCAAAAATGACCGGTATATTTGAAACGGCAATAAAAACTAAACGAGCAGCGATAGAAATACACCGTTTGTTGCAATATGCTTGGGACAACAGTACATTTTCAGGCGGACAAACTTTCGAAATTACAGTAGTTACAATTTTCAACAAGAGATGGCGCTGCAAGTGATGTGAAAGATATAGAAGACAACGCAGTCTGTGGGTGCGCCATTCTGTACGTCGTCTTTCTGCTGTAAGCGTGTGCTGTTCACAACGTGCAAGTGTGCTGTAGACAACATGGTTTATTCCTTAGAACAGAGGATTTTTCTGGTGTTGGAATTCCACCGCCTAGAACACAGTGTTGTTGCAACAAGACGAAGTTTTCAACGGAGGTTTAATGTAACCAAAGAACCGAAAAGCGATACAATAAAGGATCTGTTTGAAAAATTTCAACGGACTGGGAACGTGACGGATGAACGTGCTGGAAAGGTAGGGCGACCGCGTACGGCAACCACAGAGGGCAACGCGCAGCTAGTGCAGCATGTGATCCAACAGCGGCCTCGGGTTTCCGTTCGCCGTGTTGCAGCTGCGGTCCAAATGACGCCAACGTCCACGTATCGTCTCATGCGCCAGAATTTACACCTCTATCCATACAAAATTCAAACGCGGCAACCCCTCAGCGCCGCTACCATTGCTGCACGAGAGACATTCGCTAACGATATAGTGCACAGGATTGATGACGGCGATATGCATGTGGGCAGCATTTGGTTTACTGACGAAGCTTATTTTTACCTGGACGGCTTCGTCAATAAACAGAACTGGCGCATATGGGGAACCGAAAAGCCCCATGTTGCAGTCCCATCGTCCCTGCATCCTCAAAAAGTACTGGTCTGGGCCGCCATTTCTTCCAAAGGAATCATTGGCCCATTTTTCAGATCCGAAACGATTACTGCATCACGCTATCTGGACATTCTTCGTGAATTTGTGGCGGTACAAACTGCCTTAGACGACACTGCGAACACCTCGTGGTTTATGCAAGATGGTGCCCGGCCACATCGCACGGCCGACGTCTTTAATTTCCTGAATGAATATTTCGATGATCGTGTGATTGCTTTGGGCTATCCGAAACATACAGGAGGCGGCGTGGATTGGCCTCACTATTCGCCAGACATGAACCCCTGTGACTTCTTTCTGTGGGGACACTTGAAAGACCAGGTGTACCGCCAGAATCCAGAAACAATTGAACAGCTGAAGCAGTACATCTCATCTGCATGTGAAGCCATTCCGCCAGACACGTTGTCAAAGGTTTCGGGTAATTTCATTCAGAGACTACGCCATATTATTGCTACGCATGGTGGATATGTGGAAAATATCGTACTATAGAGTTTCCCAGACCGCAGCGCCATCTGTTGTTGAAAATTGTAACTACTGTAATTTCGAAAGTTTGTCTGCTTGAAAATGTACTTTTGTCCCAAGCATATTGCAACAAACGGTGTATTTCTATCGCTGCTCGTTTAGTTTTTATTGCCGTTTCAAATATACCGGTCATTTTTGAAACATCCTGTATATGATACTAACCAATCGCAGTACCACTGATCTGTACGTGGCACTTCCTTTTTATTTTTTTTCTAGATGGTTTGGTTTTTCTCATTTCCTCTAATTTACTGGTTACAATGTGCACGTTTCATGTCAGTCAATAGATGGTACTTAAAGTATCTGTCCGTACATACGAATATTTAAGCGAGCACGACGCACACAGTTGGATTCTTACACTGGTGCGTGCCTGATAGCAACACAGTCTGAAATGTGACAATTCTAAGCTCAGTGTACCGTCTTATCCCAGTATCGTATTCGAGAAACGACGCGTGTAGTAGTTTTTGTGAACGAAACAGAGCCCTCTTTAGCAGAACGTGGCCCTCCACAAGTTGGTGGCTGGCGCCCGGTAGAAGAAGTGGCGCGGTGCTCAATTCCGCCGCGCACCAAAAACTCCGCCGCTCCCCCCAGCCCCGCCGTGCGGCTGTGTGACGCAGCAGCGGCGGCAGTGGAATCGGCCAGGACAGGACAGGCTGCGCAACCAGCGGCGCACTGTGCCGTGCTCTCTGCAGCGTCTCTCTGCTTACACTCCGCGGTGATTCACTGTGCTAGTTCAAAAGACACTTGTGTTTGCCTGTTCTTTGCTCGGATTGTGGCAT
The DNA here is from genome assembly GCF_023898315.1 of Schistocerca nitens. Lineage (NCBI taxonomy): Eukaryota > Metazoa > Arthropoda > Insecta > Orthoptera > Acrididae > Schistocerca > Schistocerca nitens. The sequence continues at coordinate 620,561,879 of NC_064614.1, read as the reverse complement.
TACGCAACGTTGCAGACACTGAGGCGCGAGCCATTGTTCGTAGTCACTGTCGACGCCGTAGCCTCTGCGGCAGTTACATGAACGAGTAGCATTCGCAGTCGTTGAAATGTACAGCGTCGGATATCGCAGTGGACGAATGTGTGGGTTGTTGTTGAAAGATGATGACGAAACTGCGAACCTAAAACGGATTAATGGCACCTTGGAAAAGATTTACGATTAGCCGACAGTATAGAAAGGAGTATCTCCTAGCGATGTTGAGCAAGCACGTATAGAAAAAAGGAAGCTAACCCAGATCGGATCCTTCGGGTATAAATGAGAGGAAATGCATACATCAGCATGGTACGGTAAATGCGTAGTATCGAATCAGTAACGGTTACAGGCTCATTTACGTACTTTTTCAATTGATTAGTCAGTTACATTAGTGAATCTGCCTCCAATAGGTCAGTGGTCAGTGTGTCTGGTCACTGGGTAAACGACCCGGGTTCAATTCTCCGTATTGTCAAGGGTTTTTCCTTGGCGGGAAGACCGGAACGGGGTTCACTCAGCCTCGTGACGCCAACTAAGGAGCAACTTGAGTACCTTCATTGGTAGAGGATGGCCTATTGGGGGGCCAGCACACAAAGCTTCTATAATAGGCGATCAAAAAGTTTCAGGGAGTTGCTGCAGTTTATATGCAAGTGGCGCGACTCCGATGGGGAATATGAGAGCACCGACATGTAGGCGAAGGATTAATCTGACACATTCGCGTCGTTTCGACGTTGACGCGGTAAATGAGAAAACGTGAACTACGGTAACGTTATTACCGAATGTGTCCAAACAGGGCCAATGTGCTGTTATTTTTTTCTTGGCAGCCGAAGGGCAAATATCGGTAGAAGGTGAATGGGGCAGCATGCCTGTCGAAAACCACCATTGTGGAATGGTGCGCGACAAGGAGTGCTGCTGCTTTATGATAACGCACGTCCCCACACTGCAGATGTCGTAATCCAGAAGTTACGGCAATTGAATTGGGAGACATTCGAGCACCCGCCCTACAGTCTTCATTTTACTCCCTTCCGATTACCACGCCTTCCGACCCTTTCCTATATAAAAAAAAAAAAGGAGGGGCTTCCGAGGGTTGACGATTCCAGAGGTCGAGGCTGTGCAACAGGCAGTTACGGACGTCTTAACGCAGCACGACACGATGTTTTACCCAACCATTTTCAATCTGGTGCTTCGGTGGGATTACTGCCTCTGTGCTCACGGTGATTTTGCCTTATTGACACACCGGTTCAAAACTATAAGGTCTTCGAACAGATACTTCTTGATCGCCCCTTCCATATTAACCACATTCACTTCATGCATCTCGCATCCGGACTCAAATACTGTAGGAAGACTAGAATACTATTGAAGGTGAATATACCTACGGATTAAAACCTGCAAAAATCCGATGCTAAAGCTGGAATCGGCGTAGCGCTTTAACTGATGTATGAAGCAACCATTCAAGTTATATAAGTTAACAAAGTGCGCTGCGTTAACAAACGTTATATCACTGAAGTTGTTTTTTAAACGCTTCCGAATACCTTTGAAAACGTATAGTATTCCACACAATCAGGGCTTGCTTTTGTATCGCGGTTGATACAAATCATAAAAGATATTACTTATAGATGGTCCTACGGGAGAAAACAGATCCGCATTAGAAATGAAACTTACACAACAAAAGAAAAAACTACACATATCTGAGGTGATAAAAATTATGGAATACCTCCTAATATCGAGCCAGACCACCATTTGCTCGGCGCACTGCAATAACTCGACGAGGTATGGACTCAACAAGTCGTTGGAAGTCCCCTGCAGAAACATTGAGTCATGCTGTCTCTATAGCTGTCCGAAAGTGTGAACGTGTGGCCAGTGCAGGAAATTGTGCACGAACAGACCTCTCGATTATGTCCCACAAATGTTCAATTGGATGCTTATCGAGCGATCTTGGTGGCCAAACCGTTCGCTAGAACTGTCCAGAATTTTCTTCAAACCAATCGCGAACAACTGTGGCCCGGTAACATGGCGCGTTATCATCCATAAAAATTCCATCGTTGTTTGGGAACATGATGTCCATGAATGGCAGTAGGTGGTCTCCAAGTAGCTGAACATCCAGAAGCTCCAGTCCATTCCACGTAAACACAGCCCACATCATTTTGGAACCATCATCACTGTGCACAGTGCCAGTGCCTTTTTGACAACTTGGATCCATGGTTTCGTGGGGTTTGCGCCACATTCTAACCCTACCATCAGTTCTTACCAACTGAAATCGGGAGTCATTTGATCAGGCCGCAGTTTCCCAGTCGGCTACGTTCCAACCTGTAGTCGAGCCCAGGAGAGGCGCTGCAGGGGATGTCGTGCTGTTAGCAAATGCATTCGCTTCGGTTGTCTGCTGCCACAGTCCATTAACGCCAAATTTCGCCACACTATCTAAACGGATACGTCAGTCGTTCGTTCGACGTTGATTTCTGCGGTTACTTCAAGCACTGTTGCTTGTCTGTTAGTACTGACAACTATACGGCAACGCTGCTGCTCTGTCATTAAGCGAGGCTGCCGGCCACTGCGGATTTCGGAATTTTCAATTCTCTAACGATTTCCAATATGCGTTTTAGTTCCGACTACCATTCCGTGACAGAGTCTGTCAATTCCCGTCCTGTTTCTGTAATCAAGTCAGAAAACCTTTCCATATGAATCACCTAAGTACAAATGACGGCTCCGCCAATGCGCCGCCCTAGTACTAAGCACTAAGTACCTAGCGCTAAGGTATAAAACCTTATCTACGCAATACCATGTGTGTGCATATCACTGTCCCGTGACTTTTGTCACCTCTGTGTATTTTGACATCCCCCAGCCGTAAATCCTACTCCTGTGACAGCTGCAGTCATTGATTTTGGAAATTCTGAATGCCAGGCGCATCTGTTTGTGGGGAATATTTTTTTAGAACTGAGTTTGCGTAATCCTGAAGTGAGCGATTTTTTAAGGAGCGAAAATGGAAAGTTGTTTAAGAACCACAAGCGTCAAGACAGAAGCTTCGAATCCGCCGAACTGCTGGCTTCATTTAAGTTTATACTGTGCTTTATCGAGAAACGTTAAAACCATATTGCATGTGGTTTACTACATTAATGTGTTTAGAAGCTTCGAATCCGCCGAACTGCTGGCTTCATTTAAGTTTATACTGTGCTTTATCGAGAAACGTTAAAACCATATTGCATGTGGTTTACTACATTAATGTGTTGATGTTTCGGCTCTACGGTGTCTCAACAGAGAAGTTATCAGAGTCCTGACACGAAGAAACGAATGAGGAGAAAATCGCTAAAATTGTTCATGCAGTGAGGAAGGAGTACACTTACTCCCACCTCACTCACACTGACCTACACAATCACTATCTCATACGGTTTTAGACAACTGAGAAAGGTGTCATAACAGGGATTACTACGCAAGTAATACTACAGAGGAGCTAATCCAACATTAAGCACCTATACGATAACAAGTTTGTTAGTGTAATTATGACAATGGCTGGTTATAAAAACAGTGTGTCACTGAAGGTAAGCATCAAGCAAACGCAATTAAACGTTGGTATTCTCAATATATGCGTGTTAAGATATGTATCACAGTTGACGACATCATGAGACACTTTTTAACTCTAGCTGGCTATTCATAAACAGAAATATGGAAGCAAACCAAGCACAGGGGTTTTCCTTACTGAACCGATTCTCACGTTACTGTGTGGACAACATGCGTTTCTAAACGTGTTAATTCGCAGCTGGGCGTCTACGTACTAACTATTGCATCGTCTACTGGAATCTGCTACTATGAAGTCTTATTTATTAATAGTACAGCAACAAAATTTAATTTAAGATCAATACTCGATATAAATGGTATAACGGCTTGTTTATGCATTTAGTCTCTTCTGCTTAACAGTCCTCATTTCATATAAGAACTGATAATCATTTTGGCATTTTATTTTTAATTTTATTGTACCCCAGTACAGCCGTAACAAATTATAAGCAGGCGTAATAACAGTAAGAGTCCATAATAGCGGATTCCAGTAGAAGATGCAATTCTTGTTTGTACGTACACACCTAGTTAAGAGTTAACAGGTGTAGAAACTTAGTTTGTCTGCTGAGTTGAGCGAGCGAGCGCAGGCCCACTTTCTTGACGTACGCGCCGCGCCCTGTCTTTCTCGTAGGCCTCGTTCCCGTAATACTTACGCAGCTGAATCGGTATATTCAAGGACTTCCATGTAGCAGTCAGCGCGGTTGAACATGGCGTATACCACTATGGACAAGAACTGTTTCGGAAAAGCTACTAACGGCCACAACACTCAACTGTGTCTCCAACGTAGGTCACGCAGTCAGAAAAACAACGATCGTGACAGTTCTGTGCTCTTGTCTCCTACATATAAAATATGCAGACCATCTTTCGTAGCAGGGCATTCCTAATACTACCTAAACCTTTCAAGATACCGCAATTAGATTTGTGTGTAGCTATAGTTACCTTTTAATTAAATTATCTATGGTCCGATTTTTTGCAAGGTGTTAGGCAGAGTAATGTGGTCATATAAGACATTTCGGAGATCAAATTAAAAGTTTTCATAAGGCAGCAGGAAGATACTCTAAATGTGTGGCACAGCGCAGTTTCTACCACGTTACGCTGTATTTGCAGCGAATCTGAGCTGAAGCTGTATGGTGTAAGCAGCCTTCGACATCTTATTTAAAACTATTTCTCGATTATTTCTGCGAGAAAAAATTAACTTTGGCTATTGGTACCGTCTATGACTATAGTACACTATCGAGAATAGTTAAAAAAAAAAAAAGGTGCAAATGGCACTGAACACTATGGTAGTTAACTTCTGAGGTCATCAGTGGCCTAGAACTTAGAACTAATTAAACCTAACTAACCTAAGGACATCACACACATCCATGCCCGAGGCAGGATTCGAAACTGCGACCGTAGCGGTCGCTCGGCTCCAGACTGTAGCGCCTAGAACCGCAAGGCCACTCCGGCCGGCTGGTTTTTACACAATCAGATTATTTCGTTTAAAGGAAACCACAGTTTAGTATTTGGGAAGACGACAAGGTAACGAATATCAACCACACATAACAGTGTGATACTATAATTTGCGGGAAACGTTGTTTCGATGCCTCGAACCGTTTGCGAAGAGTAGGAGGTGTGCACGTTGCATTGGACCTTTTCCCCTTTTTCGGAGTGGGGTGCTACTGGGGATGTCACAAAAAGATATATGTGCGTGAGCAGGTGGAAGCGATGGAATGCCAACACACACACACACACACACACACACACACACACACACACACACACACAGAGAGATTGCGTCACGGGGGAGCAGGCAGCCCGCGTGCGTCACCCTGTTAGCGTCGCGCTGGCGGCTGCGGTCCGGGCGTGCCGTGTCGCAAGCGCGCCGATCACCTTGACACTGCGAGCAGGCAGGCAGCTAATCCCCGGTTCTGTCGCGCACGCGCGCACCCGTCCGATTTCTGAGCTCAAAAGAACTCCTCCTTCACCCGTACGTGAAAGAAAGTAGCTCTTCACTCTCGTCTGCGGCTTATAAACTTTCAAACTGCAGAGTGTAATTCCATTCTGGAAACATCAAGCGTTTAGTCGCAGGAAGCTACAGAAGTACCATTTATTCTCTACGCTACCGGTTCTCTCCTTTTGCATTTACCGAGCCTACGTGAAACCCCTGTGCTTTATGGAAGAATTTCTAGACCCTATTCTCTTAATGAATCATGGCTACACATTCTTTGTTAAATTATACCGTTAACAGGACGCGGAGTACAGTTTATCGTTTTATTTAAAATTGATGTTAGGCTTTCTTCACAGGAATACTACAGTGCTTTATCAGAAGTATAAGGCTTCTTGGAACACACTTGGGGAAATCTGATGAACATCGTATTTGACTCAGCCATTATTACCTACTGGTATTTCACTTTACTGAGAATATTTCAACCTGGTCCACTTTACAAAGGAGCACGAAAGGCAATGAACACGCACACCATCCATATTACAGTCCATTGCTCCCTCCCAATTTTTGGGCGTGGGGGGTAGGGGAGGAGTAGTCGCTTAAATAACAACATTCACTCCGAGGGAAAGACTGCAGGAAGACAAGGATACTTCAAAAAAATGGCTCTGAGCACTATGGGACTCAACTGCTGTGGTCATAAGTCCCCTAGAACTTAGAACTACTTAAACCTAACTAACCTAAGGACAGCACACAACACCCAGCCATCACGAGGCAGAGAAAATCCCTGACCCCGCCGGGAATCGAACCCGGGAACCCGGGCGTGGGAAGCGAGAACGCTACCGCACGACCACGAGATGCGGGCGACAAGGATACTACTGGGGTTGAATATTTCTGCATGTCGAAACTTGTCACGGATCCGTGTTCAAACTAAAATCGCCGTAGCGCTGTACCAATTGAACAGATGCAAACAGCCACTGCCATCTCCTTCAGCGCACACACTGCTGCATACAGCTAGACTTCATTCTAACGCAGCAGACTGATAGACTTCATTCTTATAAAAGCTGGGGCTGGAACGATGAATCCTTTGTGTCGATCGGCCCCTGGAGATTAAGCCTGAACGAAGCAACATAAATGTTTTCATTGCACTGTTCGATCGAATAGTGCATAGTACAGCACTACTGCTGAGAGCATGTCACGTTCGTGTTTCCTGTACCGTTAATTATTACATCAACACGAGCTCTCCGTTCTCATCTTCCCTAAAATCCAGTGGATTCTCTCCCCGACAGTCAAGTGTTAAGTCCACTAAATAACCCCAGATGTGTTTATGTTGCAACGACTCAAACACTTCTCATACTGCACGATGTGCACTGATGAAAACTGATGGTCTTGCTGAATTCTATCCTAGCTTCTACAAATAAAAACGTCAGCATTCACACTGTACACTGCGCAACAGAATTAAAGGATCACTTTTTCGAAACCCCGTAACAGTGTCCCATTGCTACGCAGAAGTTTGAATTTAGGTCAAAGGTGCCTACAACCTTCCTCTGCAACGGTGAAAACGCGTGGTAACCTGCGGCGTCACCTCTGGGCTCGGCGACGCTTCAAATAGCAAGGTGTCGATCCATGCGAAAAAAAAGCCTCAGCTCGGAAGTTCATGTGACGTGTAAGGTGGGTTAATGACGACACATTGGCACCTAATTTCACCATAACTGTACCCAAGGCCACCGTGGACGAGTCACATAACAGGAAGGTCGTCACAGCCCATCTTATCCACATTACATCTCTTTTTAGTTGCGTTGAGCAACATGCATTTCTGTCCGATCCCGAGATTACAACGAAACTGACTGTCATTCGGGCATCCTTAACTACTTCCGAGTAATACTAGACAACAACATTGTATTTCCTACAAACACCTAATTTTCCTACAGTCTAGATATGAGTCGTGCGAAACGTGCTGTGAATAGAAATTCCTTTCATCTTCAGTTCGACACTCTTTTGAAAACAATTCTACTCAATAAACCCGCCAGAGATATTGGCACAGCAATCACAGAAACTTAAGTAGATTAGATTTTTTAAAAATTTAAATTTATTTTAATATACTTTTCTTTAGTAATGTTCTAGTAAATATAAATTACCGTAGATGAGAAAACTGCGGGATGCACTAGTCAATTTAGGCGACTGGCTAGTTTAAGCCCCCTTACATGCTTCACGAGGCCACAGAAATAATGCATAGGAGACTAAAGCACGCGCGTCTTTTACCGTCTGTTTCTTCATACACAATCTATTTGGAATGGCACAAACTAACGGGTAGATGTACCAGAAACAGGTTTTTAGGTGGTCATCACGAAGGTGAATGACTACCATATCTATACGTACATAACTGTATACTGCTCAAGCTGCTGTATAGTGCATGGCGGAGTGTACATCGTACCAATATTATCGATTTTCTGTTCTGCTTCATTCGCGCACCGAACAGGCAAAAGCAACTTCCTACCTTTCTCTATACGTGTCCCAAATTCCTCATCTTATTCCCCATTATCTCTAAGAGAGATATACACTATCTCATCAAAAGTACTCTGACATCTGTACATAACGTGGAATTCACCATCACATGTCACGAAAAGTAGATTCCCCAGTATAAAACGAGGCTTGGAGTACGGACTGTCGCTAGAAATGCACTAACAGCACAAGCATTTCTGTTATGCTTCCAGACGGGCTACACCGACCTGTTACGCACTTTGTGAATTCGTTCGATGTCTGTTGTAATACATATATGACAACGACTCCAAACAGTGCAATTTGACTAACTATCTAAAATGTGTGTGAAATCTTATGGGACTTAAATGCTAAGATCATCAGTCCCTAAGCTTACACACTACTTAACCTAAATTATCCTAAGGACAAACACACACACCCATGCCCGAGGGAGGACTCGAACCTCCGCCGGGAGCAGCCGCGCAGTCCATGACTGCAGCGCCTTTGACCGCTCGGCTAATCCCGCGCGGCGACTAACTACCTCCTCGTATGCTATTTCCCTTAGAGATGCGGTACGTTTCCCCAGAACCTTTCCAACAAATGTAAGTCTTCCATTAGCTTTGTTATTTTACTTGACTGTCTCAATTCATGTCGTCTCCGAGTACTGCCGCTAAATACTTATACAATGTAACTTGCTCAAGACGTTCGTCACGATTCTTGTGATAGGCTACTATTAGGTTCTTCCATTTTTCTTTATCGGCACAATTTTACATTTATCTACAATTAATTGAGAGTTTGTATTTATTACACCATGTGCAAATTTCGTGCAAGTCTTTCTCATTTCTTACGATCGTCCATCGGTGATATTTCCATATGGACAACAGCACCATCAGCGAAAAACCTTACAGCGTATATGATACACACAATAGTGGAAACCAGTATAAAGGTTGGGTTCCTGCGAAAGTAATATACAATGTCTGAAGCATACGTGTATCTAATTTATCATGAAAGTGGTAGATACATACAAAACGTAAACCATTATGACGGACTTACATAGCTTCTTTGAGTAACAAAATAAAGCACCTGCATTTCCTGGATAGAAATTGGTATAAATGCACTCACTGTCCTGTTGTGTTATTGCAGCGTCAGTACTCTGAGTAACCTCCGTCCTTGCTAACTACCAATAAATTCTCTTCGGCATTGACTGTTAGGGTTTGTAGTTCTTGCAGTGAATTTGTCGTCCACTCTTCTCGTATCGCTCTTTTCAGCTTATGGCCTCAATTTGCTTTCCATTGCGATGACCACGTCTTGCAAGTATTCTCCAAAGGCTTTCCACGGGGTTCAAATTCAGGATACTTGCAGGCCACGGCAAGGCATCGACATCTTTAACTTCAAACAACTTTTTTGTTACGCTAAATCTGCACAGATGAATTACCACGCTGAAACATTAGACTTTCATCCCCTAGGTCCAAATATAGGCTATTCTAATCCATTCTGTCTCTAGCATCTCAGTGTACATATTAGATTTCATTCTAGTGTTCACCTAAGCATTGCGTTTGTTTTGTTTTGCTCTAGGACGCAAAAACAACCGGGGTCATACATGCCCGTGTCAAAACTATAGAACACGAAGGCAGAGAGGAGTTAAAAAACGACTATACGTCAGTCCCAATTAACATAATAGAAGACAGCTAAAACAGGCACGTGGAAAAAGGGATAAAAAAGACACCATACAGAAACAGAACTCCAAAACTAAAAATTAAATGGCCATCGCCATATTGCTTTGGCGGATAAAACGTAAAACGTGGTCGACAGCCCGCGGGTCATTTGCTAAAACGGCCGATAAGTCAGGCGGCAAACCCAAGCGGGAACGTAAACGGTTAAAAAATGGACATTCCCTCAGGAAGTGGCTGACAGTTAAAACTTGGGCGCAATGTGTTCAAAGTGGTGGGGTAGCGCCACTTATCAAATGACGATGGCTAAAAAGGCAGTGCTGAATACGCAGCCTAGTTAAAATGAACTCCGCTCGGCGGGGCGGCCGAGAGGAGGTCGTCCAAGCCGCTGGTAGAGGCTTAATAAGCCAGACCTTACTCCCGTGAAGGGAGGACCATTGGCGATGCCAAACGGACACCACCTCCTGACAGACGGCAACACGGAGATCATCAGAAGAAATATAGGAACTAGTGGGCTGAGGTAGGAGGTCTGCAGCCTTGGCAGCAGTCTCGTTTTCCGGCAGACTGATACGACCAGGAACGCACATAAACATCACAGTGGCTCCACCAAGAGCGAGCAAGTGACAGTTTTCCTGGACCCGTTGCACTAAGGGATGGGCGGTGTACATCGCACATAGGCTTTGAAGGGCGCTGAGTGAGTCTGAGCAGAGGACACAACTGAGAAGTCTGTGTTGCCGGATGTACTCCATAGCCCGATACAGGGCGAAGAGCTCGGCTGTAAATACTGAGCAGTGTGCCGGAAGCCGATATTGAAAGACACGGGCGGCAATGACGAAGGCACACCCGACCCCACGGTCAGTTCGAGAGCCATCAGTGTACACAAGCTACTATCGCGAAGTTTCATGCGAAGGTCGTGAAACCGAAGGCGACAGAGCGAGGCTGGGGTAGTGTGCTTCGGAAGCGAATGAAGGCCAAGGTTAACATGGGCCGCTTCATGAAGCCAAGGTGGTTAAGGGTTTACACCCATCGGGAAAGTTGGAGGTACTGTGAAGTTAAGCCGCCGTAACAAGTGCCGAAAGCGGACTCCAAGAGGTAACAGAGAAGAGAGACGCGACCCATACTGGTGATCAAAGGTATCCTCGAAGAAGGAGGCATAGGATGGTGGCCACGCATGGCACACACATGGCATACACACCTGCTGAGGAGAAAGTCACGGCGATAGGACAGTGGTAGTTCAGCAGCTTCAGCATACAGTCTCTCAATCAGGCTTGTGTAAATGGCGCCGGGGCCCAACGGATGCCACGATGGTGGATAGTGTTGAGAGGTCGTAAGAGGGATGGACGTGCAGACGCATAAACAAAGCACCCATAGTCGAGTTTCGAACGGACAAGGGACCGGTACAAATGGAGGAGGGTGATTCGATCGGCACCCCAGGAAGTACCGTTGAGGACACGTAGGACATTGTGGAACCGTGTACAACGGGCTGCCAATAAGACACATAGGAGGACCAAGAGAGTTTCCTATCGAGCATGAGCCCCAGGAATTTTGTAGTTTCAACGAACGGAAGAGCAACAGGCCCAAGATGTACAGACGGAGGAAGAAATTAATTGCGCCGCCAGAAATTCATACATACGGTTTTGTCAGTGGAAAAACAAAAACCCTTGTCGATGCTACAGGAATAAAGACGATCAAGACATCGCTGAACACGCCGCTCAGTGAGACAGGTCTGAGGAGAACTGCAATAGATGGCAAAATCGTCAACAGAAAGGAAGCCGGAGATGTCCGGCCGGACACAGTCCATTATACGGTTAATGGCGATAGCATAGAGGACGACGCTCAGGACGGAACCCTGAGGCACGCCGTTTTCCTGGATAAAGGTGTCCGACAAGGCAGAACCCACACACAGCTTGAAAACTCTGTTTTTTAAAAAATCTTGAAGGAAACAGGGCAGGCGGCCATGGAAGCCCCACGTGTAAAGAGTACAGTGGATACCAGTTCTCCAGTAGGTGTCGTAGGCCTTATCCGTATCGAAAAACACGGCGAGTCTGGGATTTCCGCAGAAAACCATTTATGACACGGGTGGACAAAGTAACGAGACGGTCAACTGCAGAACGCCATGCTCGAAATCCACACTGTGCATTCTTGAGTAAATTGCGCTACTCGAGCCACCATACCACCTGGGCATGAATCATACGTTCCATCACCTTGCAAACGCAGCTGATGAGAGAGATGGGGCGGTAGCTAGAAGGAAGGCTTGTGTCCTTACCGGGCTAGGTATGGGTATGACGGTGGCTTCACGCCAAAGTCCGGCAAATGTGCCCTCTGCCCAGATGCGGTTGCACGTGTTAAGCAGAAAGTGCTTGCCCCGAAGAGAAAGGTGCCGCAACATCTGAATGTGGACAGCGTTGGCCCTGGGGCGGAGGAGCGGGATGAACTGAGAGCATGATCTAGCTCCCTCATAGTAAAGGCGGCACTGCAGCACTCACGATTCTGAAAACAGAACGGTATCGCCCGAGCCTCCACCGCTCGTTTCCCATGGAGGAAGGTAGGGTGATAGTGGGAAGAGCTCGAAACTCCCGCAAAATGGTGGCCCAAGGTGTTGGAGATAGCAATAGCTGCTGTCAGGCCTGAAATTGGCGAATGGATCTTGGTCCCAGAGAGCCATCGGAAGTTGGCCCATACGACAAAGAACGCGACGACACTTTGCACGCATCTGTTTATAATGAATACAGTTTGCCATCGTAGGGTGACGGTTAAAAACGCGGAGAGCACGTCTCTGTGCGCGAATTGCGTCGAGGCACACCTCAGTCCACCAAGTGACTCGGACACGGCGTGGTAAAGAGGAAGTGCGAGGACTGGAACGTTCCGCAGCAGTAAGGACAAAGTTTGTGAGATATTCCACCTGGTCATCACAACTGGGGAAATCTTGTTCTTCGGAGATCGCCAGGGAGGAGTAAAGCCGCCAGTCAGTCTTAGTAAGTTGCCATTTGGGTGTGCACGCAGGTGGGGTAGGTGTCAGCAAACGGATTGCACATGGGAAATGGTCGCTCGAGTAGGTGTCAGATAGAAAGGACCATTCAAGACGATGGGCAAGCTGGGCAGTGCAGAATGATAGGTCCAAATGGGAATAAGTGTGCAAGGAGTCTGAAGGTAATGTGGGTGCTCCGGTGTTAAGGCAGAAGAGGTTAAGTTGATTATGAATAACCAAAAGGACACCTCTCTAACAGGTTCTTGGAGAACCGCAAAGAGGATGATGCGCATTAGTCATCGAGTAGCAGAAATGGGGTGGTAGCTGCCCAATAAGCTGAAGGAAGTCTGCCCTAGCGACATCAAATGATGGAGGGACATAAATGGTACAGAGGGGAAAAGACAGGTGAGGAAGGAAAAGGCGAACTGTAACAGCTTGAAGACAGGTAGTCAGGGAGTATGAGCAGCATGACGCCCTCATGAGATGGAATGCCAACCTCAGGGGGAAGGTCAAACCGAACCAGGAAGAAATGTGAAAGTTCAAAGTGGTCGTGAGGACGTTATTTTGTTTCTTGATGACAGAGTACAAAGGGACACTGCGATGCTAGAAGCAACTGTAAATACTCTTTGTGCGACCAAAGGCCACAAGCGTTCCATTGGAGGAGAGTCGTGATGAGGAAAAAATGAAGATGTGGCAGGCTGCGGACCTCTTGGACAGCCTGCTCATCAGGATACAAGGGACAATCCCGAGAGGAAGCGGTATGACCGCCATTGCAGGGGGGGAGGGGGAGAGGGAGGGGGAGGGAAGGAGAGAGAGAGAGAGAGAGAGAGAGAGAGAGAGAGAGAGAGAGAGAGAGAGGAGGAGGAGGAGGAGGAGAAGGAGGCAGACAATCGCCCTCGTGCGCATTCCTACCAAAGGTGACACATTTGGCTGGGTGTCGACAAGACGTTCTAGTGTTGTTGAAACGATGACACTGATAGGAGCGCATCGGGTTCGGAATGTACGGCCGGACTGTTATAAGTTCATAGCCTGCTTTGATCTTGGACGGAAGCACCACCATATCAAAGGTGAGAAAAAGAGTGCGGGTGGGCACTAAGCAGGAATCTACCTTTCTCATTACACGATAGACGGTAATGACACCCTGATCAAATAGGTAAGATTGGATTTCGGTCTCGGTTAGACCGTCGAGCAGCTTAGTATAAATAACACCACGGGAAGAATTCAAAGTTCTATGGGCCTCGACACTAACAGGGCAGCTGTGGAGAAGGGAGGCGACAAGCAGTTGCTGTGTTTGAGAATCAGCAGTAATCTCCAAAAGGAAAGTGCCATTCCGTAAACTGGAACAGGAGTTCACAGGGCCGGGAATTGCATCAACACCTTTCTAAATAATAAACGGATTTGATGTGGCGAAGGACTGACTGTCTTCAGTACGTGAGACCACGAGGAATCGTGGTGCAGCGGGAAGGGTCTTTGAATCTTTAGTCTAATTACGTTTACGTTTCGTAGACGTTGATTGTGAAGGTTTCACTCATTGCGAGAATATCCCCCATGACTGCCAGCGTCTCCGATGGGGCGCTCCTTCCAACTGGAGCCCCCTTCACAAGGGGGGCGCACCTGCCTTAGGTGATTGTTCACACCTCAGGCCACACCTCCCAGACACCTGACAGAGGGACCATCGGCAATCTGGGAAGGTTGTAGCTCAGGCAATCACCCCTCCCTGGTCCCGGCCTGTACCAGGGGTACGTGCGAACCCTACGTGTCGACCGGGGGCTGGCCTTCAGGAGCGCACAGGGAGGGAGAAGAAAAAGAGGAATCTCAAAACGCCCAAGCGGGGGAACGAGAGGAGAAGGGAAACAAAGAAAGGAAAAGGGAGCGAAAAATAATGGTGAGACTGTTCTTACGTCAGCGACAGACAGTGCAGAACATTCCCAGTAACACCCCAGACACGTTTCCCAAGGGAGGGGAAAAAGAATAGCAAGAGGATATGCATGCAGCACGGAAGGGAAAAAATGCTGCGAAGGCTGGGGCCCCGTGGTAGCCTAGCACGAACCCGCCAAAGGGTGGCGAGCCCCCTGGGGAGGGGGGTGTAAGCAATGCGTGATTTACCTTCAGTGCAGAATGCTGCCCAAATCATATAACATTTCCAACACCAAATTTTCTGTTCATATTTACCCGCTGCTCTGTTCTCAGATCCTGCCAATCATACTGAAATCCATCGAGACCCTCTGAATTAAGCTTGTTCTCATTACTGCAGATCACTTTATCCCAATTTTCTGTAAGCACGAAACTAGCCTGTTTGTGTTTGGGTCTTAGAGCAGGTTTCTGCAGTAGTTTCTTGAATGCAATACGTTTTGATCTGACAAAATTTGTCGAACGCATAAGGCAGTTACCGGCAACTGTAAATCAGCTACTGGTTTAGAAGAATAACGGTTTATGGCCCTTGCTTTGCGCAGTAACCGTTTCGATGCCACAGATACTTTTCCCTTATTTTCCGTTCTGTCCACATCGTGCGTCGAATCTAATGAAATTAAAAATCAGTGTACTTTAACGGTTCAACTTTTTGGCCATTTAACAATTAGAGAGCCCCGTTTCTTTCTACGCACCAATGTTTGCTTTTTCGTCGCACGATAACTGTTTCCTGCGTAGCTATGTAACCATCTTGGTGTATGTACACAATACGTGCTCTCGCTAATGGAAAGGCACGTACATACACACTAACAGCGCACAGAGCAGACTGCCTTTATACAGAGTTCCACCCTCTACCACCTGAATCGCTTATGTCTTGTTGTATACTTTACTACTGATGTCAAATACGATTCCATTTGACTACATTTGTCAATATATTGGATCTCATGCTGATACATATACACAGTGTGCAACTATTCCAACCAAGAGTGGTAACTTTTATAGAAATATCCACGCCTTTATACTGATTTCCACTACTGTATGGGCAGTGCCATGCCTTGCCAACTGTACATTCCACTTGGTATGACGCTGAGCATTGCAGCAAGTTTAATCTGAATCGCAGAGTGCTCAGATAAATTAGGGCAGCTACAGCAGTGCTGTCACTCAGACGAAAGCACTTAGTATGTCTAAACTGCTTCCTCTTCTTCTGAAGGCAGTACAGTGATGGAGCAAATCGAGACGAGGCGTGCTGCACTCACAAGGGAACCTCCCCATCGCACCCCCCCCCCCCCCTCAGATTTAGTTATAAGTGGGCACAGTGGATAGATCTTGAAAAACTGAACACAGATCAATCAAGAAAACAGGAAGAAGTTTTGTGGTACTATGAAAAAAATAAGCAAAATATACAAACTGAGTAGTCCATGTGCATGATAGGCAACATCAAGATAACGTGAGCTCAGGAGCGCCGTGGTCCCGTGGTTAGGGTGAGGAGCTGCGGAACGAGATGACCTTGGTTCAAGTCTTTCCTCGAGTCAAAAGTTTATTTTCGCAAAGTTATGATCTGTCCGTTCGTTCATTAACGTCTCTGTTCACTGTAATGAGTTTAGTGTCTGTGTTTTGCGACTGCACCACAAAACCGTGCGATTAGTAGACGAAAGGACGTGCCTCTCCAATGGGAACCGAAAACATTTGATCGCAAGGTCATAGGTCAACCGATTCCTCCACAGGAAAACACGTCTGATATATTTTATACGACACTGGTGACGGCAGGTGCGCCACGTGACAGGAATATGTTGTCGACCCACCTAACTTGTACACTTGGCGAATGGGTAAACAGATTCTTCTACCTTGCCCGATTTAGGTTTTCTTGTGGATGTGGTAATCACTCCCAAAACAGAGATCGCATCGGACGGACGGACGGACAGATAATAATTGTCTGAAAAGAAAAAAATTATTTCACTCGAGGGAAGACTTGAACCTAGGACCTCTCGTTTCGCAGCTCCTCACGCTAACCACGGGACCACGGCGCTCCTGAGCTCAAACGTTTATCGAGGTTGCCTATCTACACATGGACTACTCAGTTTGTATATTTTGCTTATTTTTTTCATAGTTCCACACAACTTCTTCCTGTTTTCTCGATTGATCTGTGTTCAGTTTTTCAAGGCCTATCCACTGTGCCAACTTACAACTAAATCTGAGGGGGGTGCGATGGGGAGGTTCCCTTGTCAGTAGCAGCACTGTAGAGGGGACGCGGGCAGCGGGGCGCGGGTAGGCCGCTATCGCGCGGCAGGGGCGGCGTGTCCTTGCGAACAGCTGGCCGGGCGCACGTCACGCGGGCCGCAGCTGTGCGTGCGTGCGCGGGCGCGCGTCACCGCCACCCAGCCCGCCGCCTCCGCGCGACGCAGCGCTGGCGCACAACCGACACTTCAACCACACCGCTCTCCCAAGTGTCTGCAATCTACATCCAGTCTCCGTAAACAGCCATTCCTATCGAGACGCAGGTACAAGGCAGCCTACACTCTGCAACATTCCGTGGCGTCGGGGTTTACCAGTGTCAAGACTTCCTATCCACGGAAAGTGTCGCCATCGTTGCTACGGTTTTTAATTTTTTCATAGTTTACCAAGATTATCAATGCCTAAACGGCAGTAGCGTTCCTTCTGAAGGAACTATAAGCAGTCTGGGAAGAAGTAAAAAATCATCACGGCGTAATGCCCACAAACAGCTGTGCTGCATAGTATCCGGGAACATTTTCTTTTTCGCCGTAGCCGTTACAGTGTAATCTGCATGTCTTATTCGTATTCGTCCCCCTCCCCCCGTTTCCTGTCAAGGTCACAAACCATAAAGAACGTTGTGTGTGTGTGTGTGTGTGTGTGTGTGAGTGTGTGGTTCAAATGGCTCTGAGCACTATGGGACTTAACATCTGTGGTCATCAGTCCCCTAGAACTTAGAACTACTTAAACCTAACTAACCTAAGGACATCACACACATCCATGCCCGAGGCAGGATTCGAACCTGCGACCGTAGCGGTCGCGCGGTTCCAGACTGTAGCGCCTAGAACCGCTCGGCCACTCCGGCCGGCTGTGTGTGTGTGTGTGTGTGTGTGTGTGTGTGTGTGTGTGAGAGAGAGAGAGAGAGAGAGAGAGAGAGAGAGAGAGAGAGAGAAGGGGGGGGGGGCAGGTAGAAGATAAATATACCTCCAAATTATTTATTGGGGTTTACCTTTACTAAAGAGTCCGCTTATTCATACTGATAATCCACAAACATTATTGATTATTAATATCATGATATGTTTTTCACATACTGAGCTGCACCTTATTCTTAGTTGTTTGTGTCTACAGCGACAGAACAACTGAACGGTACGTCGCATACTCCGTGGTCCTGCGTTGCTAACGGAGCAGTCTCAGCAGTTGGCATCAGATGAAAAACTGCCTAAGATCGCCGAAGAAGTCTGCCATAATTTAATGGCGTGTGAAGCACGACGAGCCATAGGGTGAATTATTGCGTTGTTCTTGACTTCTGTGTCTTGTCTGCTTCCTTTTTCGTTGCAAGTCTTCTATCATTCCTCTAAATTGTACGTGCTTGTAATCGATAACGGAATCAGTAATTCAATTATTCTGTACGTATAGGGTTTCCCATCTCGCTGGGACAATATTTTTAAGAAATTGTCAAGATAAATGGTGTAAAACTATAAACACGAACATTTTAAGTTAGGTTTGCCACAGACCGCCACTGGCATTGGCAATATTGTAGTAACAAATTACTGTGACCAGTCACATTTATTATTCTTTCTGCAAACCTTTTCTGAGGATCCTACTTCCATCATCAGGTGAATTTATGACAATTAAATAGACATTGACGACTTTTGGATACCTTGTAACGTTACCCTTTCGCAGTCATGGGCTCATATTCCGATCGTATTTAAATCACTTACACTTTCTATAGTTTACAAAAATACGGCCAAGTCGTTCTACCTGACGAGGGTGCAGTTTTCGCAGCTACCACACTATCGTTCAACCCTTTTCTCAACTTTGTCTTTCAACAAACTGATGATAAAAAATATTGTGCACCACTTTGCCTGTATCAACTAAATATAACTATCCTATAATTAGACAATATATATACCGAGCGAGGTGGCGCAGTGGTTAGCACACTGGACTCGCATTCGGGAGGACGACGGTTCAATCCCGTCTCCGGCCATCCTGATTTAGGTTTTCCGTGATTTCCCTAAATCGTTTCACGCAAATGCCGGGATGGTTCCTTTGAAAGGGCACGGCCGATTTCCTTCCCAATCCTTCCCTAACCCGAGCTTGTGCTCCGTCTCTAATGACCTCGTTGTCGACGGGACGTTAAACACTAACCACCACCACCACCAGACAATATAGCTCCATGACAATATGGCGTAATTGAAAAGAACAGAGGTGGACAGAATTCCAAATAAAACATAAAAAGCGAGCAGTCACAATTTTAAAAAATCCAAAAAAGCGTCGAATTTTTTTAAATATATATAACACATTAGTATGGATAGATTTCAGATACCACGGAAGAGTTCCTGAGTTTGAACGCAACAGTCAGCTATCACAACCGTTAAATAATAGCTATAACAAAACCACCTCATTTGTAATTAAAAGAAAGTTTCCTTCGTTTTCTGGCATCTGGCCTTACATAACTATGTCATAAAGAATGGGAATCTACGTGTGACAAAGAAACCAATGATTTTCTTCTTACTTTTCTTGCTGTTCCAATTTTACAGCTTTGTCTTGCGAATCCTCTTTATCTGCAGTAAGTCCTTGGTCTACTTCTGGCGTCTTTACAGACCTAGATTATTGTGTAAGTATAACTAACCCGCTGACACCAGGTAGTGTAGTGCTTGTTGTTAAGACATCCAAACTAGGCTCATTAGGTACTTCTGGCCTACGTCATGTTTAACTTACTGATTCCTTATTGTGTAACACACTCCCGGCAAGCGACTGCTCCCTGCGGCAGTTCATTTTATTCACTCTGTACGCGAACTCACAACAACGCTATCCTTTTGCCGATAACTGCGCAAACTCTTTATGATTATCATGCATCAAATGCTAGATATTGCCCTCGGTCGACGTGAACGTTGTTAAGTCGCGATGGTGGTAGAAACTGACAGCAGTGAGTGAGATTTAGTGGTTATCGTTGTAAATAAAGATGACGGAAAGAGAGAGCAGACAAAAACAGACAGGATAAAACGTGTTTTAATGTTAACGCTAAAAGAACATTAGGAGAGGGAGAAATCACACCACAGTGTTGGCAGGAAGACACATCAATGCCGTTCACCCGCCGAACGGCAGAGCTCGACGTAAATCTGTATTCCGCAACACATCGTACAGTATGTGGCGGAGGGTGCACAGCGTGTTGGAAACACCCCTTCCTGTTTCGTTCGCGGGCACCACACCAGAACGGAAATTATCGGTAAGTTTGCCGGCCTGGGTGGCCGCGCGGTTCTAGGCGCTACAGTCTGGAACAGCGCGACCACTACGGTCGCAGGTTCGAATCCTGCCTCGGGCATGGATGTGTGTGATGTCCTTACGTTAGTTACGTTTAAGTAGTTCTAAGTTGTAGGGGACTGATGACCTCAGAAGTTGAGTCCCAGAGTGCTCAGAGCAATTTGAACCATTTTTTGTCGGTAAGTTTTCGTTATACGGTGGTATCTTTGTGGTCATTAGGCGTGACACATGCTGCCGGAAATAATATGTTTATTATCTCGTTTTGGAACGTAGGCTCTCAGGATCTAGATCTATACGTCGCAAAACCCTTACGTGCGTGGCGGAGGGTAGTTTGTGCACCACTTACATTTCCCCACTTCCCTTTTCCAGGCGCTAATGGTGCGTGGGAAGAAGAATCGTTTGTAAGCTTGACCGAGAACTCTAATATCTACAACTTTGCCTTCGTAGTCTTTTCGCGAGATACACGTAGAAGGAAATCACATATTGATTAATATTTCCAGCAATGTATGCTCTAGGAATTTTAACAGCAAAATCACACCGACATCCACATTCTCTCTCTCGTAGTGCTTTCCACTGTAGGTGGATGGGCAGCTCAGTGTTGCTTTTGTGCTTACTTCGACTCCGAGATGCACAATACTACTGGGGTAATAAAGAGTTCTGTTGCATATAACAAGGTTCTGTTTACATCAGTATCATGAGGATCTAACACCCCGCTCTTTCCTCTCTCCTCCACCTCTCCCTCCTCCAAACCACTATGGTGGACCTAGCCCATTTGCTCTAAGTTAAAATGACGGCGTACAAAAATCCAAGCTGGCGCAAATGGCAGTGCCTTAATAGATATCTAGCAGATTGCCCACATATGCTTCAATGTGGTTGAAAAGGCGATGTACTATTTATTTATCTATAAACAATAACAATGAAGCAGGTAGCATCGCCACTGCCGGAGTATACAGCGCTCACAGAGCACGCAGATGAGGAGGTAACTGTCAAATGTCGCGCTGTGCTCAAGGGGACAGGAGCCACCGCCTGGGCAGAGCTTCGCCAGCTCGAAGCGGTGCATGGGGGAAGCATCGGCTGAGATCCGGTTCCACATTTTTTCCCCACAAAACCACCTGAGCTGTTCACTTCAAGCCCCTTCCACTACTAGTATACTGACTGGTTTGAACAAGCTCCCTGTGAATTTCAGCTCGTTCACCTCCACCTCGACGACGACGACGACGACGACCACCACCACCACCACCACCACCACCACCACCACCACTTCTCTACAGGCCAGTTTTAACAAGTTCCCTACAAGTTTCTAAGGCTGTTTCGGTTCTGTCGACGACTGTGTCATAAGCGAGGCACATTGCAGGATGGCTGTTTGTGTTTCAGGTATCAATGTAGGCGAAGTTAAAAGCAGCGGCATACAATATTCTGTGAAGTTTGATGGTAGTGGAGAAAGATAACACTAAAGGGTTAAATTTCTCGATTCGTACCGCATCCCACCTTAGAACAAAACAAAATGGTTCAAATGGCTCTGAGCACTATGGGACTCAACTGCTGAGGTCATTAGTCCCCTAGAACTTAGAACTAGTTAAACCTAACTAACCTAAGGACATCACAAACATCCATGCCCGAGGCAGGATTCGAACCTGCGACCGTAGCGGTCTTGCGGTTCCAGACTGCAGCGCCTTTAACCGCACGGCCACTTCGGCCGGCTAGAACAAAACAGAAAAGAGAATTATGAGGCGGCAAGCAACGAGAGTACAACAGAACGGAAGTTATCCATATGATGTAATCCACGTGAACAAACAAATCCGTCGCATTTACATAATAACATTAACAAGTTACCAAGCTAACTGGGAGCATTAGGTAGTAAGATCACAATTAAACAAACTAGTGTACACAAAAGTAAAATGAAATCAGTATAACTTGAAGGCTGGGGCCACATGAGCGGAATGTGTCCACAAGGCAAGATATGCTGCGACGAAATGCACAGTCCTGTTGCCATGCTGCCAACTGCGGAGCGGAATGCGTAGAGCCAAATATTGACTCATATGCTGTATGCAATAAAAAATTGTTTACACAAAACAAAGGAAAGAACATCTGTATCTATTGTTGCTGTCTCAGTGAAACTTTTATATTGGCATAAAAAATTAAAAACCGTTATTTTTGGTTTGGCCTGTCTTTCCCACGGTGCAATTTTTCTTTGGGGAAATTATTCGAAAAATGAACTAATTCTTTCGCATATTTCAAATATGAATCGGTTGAGGTAGCAACTGCACTTATAAAAAGAAATATATACCTGGAGTGTTAAAGTCTTTGTGAGAAACATCCATGTGTGGCAGATCACGCCATATGATATGACTTTTATTGGAGACAAAATGTTCACTGACGTGACACAAGGCGTGATTCAAGTCTGGACATTCCCTGAGAGGCGGCAGTGCGTAAGCACTCTGCAGCATTAGTATGCGATGAGACTTGCCTGTCATTTGCTCCGCGTGAAAGGTGGTAGGCTGATCATAACTGATGTGCCTAATTTGCTTCTAAATATCTTTCTTCGCTTAGAGACACTCTTTGTTACGGATTTCTTGTCGAAGATCACTGTATCAGTTCACTGGTATTGGAAGACCCTGCTAGTTAGGTGAAATTTCGTCATCTCACAGCAGCGAATACTAAAGAGCGCCTAGCATCGTTGGGAATCGTCTGCTAGTATTTTGTCTCTAAAAAAGTTATTTCTTATGCTATAATCTAACACCCCTAGGCATTTGTCGCAAAGACTTTGAAACACCATGAATATACTAAGGAAGTAATCGGATTTCCTTGAATTTTACAAGGTAAGTTAAGGAGCTGTTAAGTAGACTGCCCAAGGGATTGATATGATACAACTAAAAAGCTGACTGCCAAAAACGGCAGGGGATTTTTGCTAACAAAGACAATTTACATCCGATTGTGCAGCAAGACAATACAGAGTTCGGACACTAGCTCACTTAACATAACAATTAGAATTCTTTGCCACAGGAAAACTACTACAGCAACACTAAGAATATCCATGTGGCTATGGGCTAGGCAACGGGTACCTTGCCCAGAAAGTGAGTGTGGACTGTAACGTACAAAAGTGACACCCTGTAACAAATGTAGGGCACTCTACTGAAGCATGACACAGACAAATTATCACCTTCGTCCAAACTCGCAACTGCACCGAAATGTCGAAGCTTTACATCAGAGTAAAGATGAAACTTTCTGGTCAAATCGAGTTATGTATCAAACTACGAAGTTGAAAACGGTAGCTGTAAAATAAGATCACATTGTAATACAAGAGAGAGGACAAAACGTGGAGACGTCGAAATGACGCTACATATTTGTTATCATCTTCACGTCAGTAAATATAAAACACTAAATTTCCTCCGTAAGTATACGTTTCGGATGTTCTGTAAAAGAGAGTATGTGTATGCGTCAGCATTCCATAGAACTTGGTAGCGACAAATTATTAGGACACGGCAAGACATAGCCTACGCCAGAATTGTGCGTTAAATATCTGTATCATCTGGTCAGGCTACAATAGATAGAAATTGCTGTTGTGCAAGCACCTGACAGCGATGTACAGGATGTAACTTGAATCGATGGTGTTCTTGAACAACTCACCCATACGTGGCTTACTGGCCTTGATATACTATGAATACATTTAGATAATTTTACCACAACACTAGCGGGCGAGGTGTGTCATCTTAGATTGAGGGGGGAGGGGGGGGGAGTGAGATAATTACGTATTCCATACGTCATTTGAATGATACTTCTATAAAAATGATCTGGAACAAGTCAGTTTACGGAATATGTATACATGATTAGCGGTAACATTAGTAGCACAATTTTTATTCTCACTTAGAAACTAAAATTGAAAACTACCCTTTTTTTACAGGCTATCAGTTATTAAGTAGTAATTCGTCATGGAACAGAAATAGTTGTTCAGGCGCAATTATTTTAGATTACATTTAAAAACTGTTTTTCTACCTGTCAGAAATTTTATGTTATCGGGCAAAAACCAAAAATTTTTGTTCTTGCATCTTGAATTCCTTTCAGAGCCACTGGTAGCTTTAATAATGGGTAATAAAGGTCATTTTTTTCCTTTAGCATTGTGGCTATAGGATCACCATTCTTCTCAAATTGTGGTAAATTATTTATGTCTAATTTCATTAGCGGATGTATGTATTGTGATGGTGCAATTAAAATGCCTGATTCTTGAGGGTGTACCTGCGTGACAATCGCGGGTGAACACCGTATATTATTCTTACTGCTTGCTTTTGGGCAATCAGTACTTTCTCTTTAAGTAATGTGCTATACAGAAAACTATTCCGTACGACATTAGTGAGTGGAAATATGCAAAATAGGTGAAGAGGTTAATTAGTTTGTTTCCCAGACTAACAGTTACACGAAGAGCAAAAGTTTCTGAACTTAACTATTTGAGCGCCTCAGTAATTTGCTTTTTCAAGTCTTCGTCAGTATGTACATCTACAAATTTAATTCATTTGACCCTGCGTACTGACTGCTGTTCACTCGCTATCAACTGTTGGCAAGGCTATTTGTTGTACAGAACTGAATGTAGTGCTTTCTCTCAAAATTAAGATATAGCACATTTTGAGGGAACAACTCAATAGTGCTTTGAAAACACCATTAACAACATCTTCTGTTGTTTTCTCTCTAACTGAATTTAGTAGTCCCCAGCTCGTGGTCGTGCGGTAGCGTTCTCGCTTCCCGCGCCCGGGTTCGATTCCCGGCGGGGTCAGGGATTTTCTCTGCCTCGTGATGACTGGGTGTTGTGTGATTTCCTTAGGTTAGTTAGGTTTAAGTAGTTCTAAGTTCTAGAGGACTGATGACCATAGCTGTTAAGTCCCATAGTGGTCAGAGCCATTTGAATTTAGTATAACACTAGCATCATCCTGCAAAAAGTACCAATGTGCTTGTTCAGTGCTAAGAGGAGGTTCATTCGCATGTGTAAGGAATAAGGGTGGACCCAAAACTGAACCCTGTCTGAGTCCCTTTGGTATTTCTCCTCAGTCACTAAAATTTTTTTACTCTTCCAACATTATTTGAATTATTCAGCACAACGTTTCGTATTCTGTTGGTTACGTTTGATTCAAATTAGCTGTGTGTAAAGCCATTAATTCCATAAAACGTACGCTATTCTAAGGGTGTAACATAAACTACACAATCCAAGGCATTGGAAAGACCCCAAAGATACCAAATGATAATATTTCGTGGGTGAATGCACAAAAGAAAAAAGAAAAAAATCTCAGTCGAGTAATGCAACTGGAATGCAAACTGTGATATGCTAAGTAAATTGTTTCTACTTAAATGTGAAACTTCTCTTGAATATATTATTTTTTCGAGCATTTCGTAAAAAGCTGTAACTGGGCGATAATTATTTAAGTCTTTCTTACCACCTATCTTACAGAGAGGTTTAACAATTGTATATTTTAATCTGTCTGGAAAAATTCCCCCGTGCCTGTGAAGCATTACATTACTAAATCGCTTCTGGCGAGTAGCAGGATTGATACTTCAACAAGTTCACGTCAGATTTTCTTCCACATTCATTTTGCAACTAATCAAATTTTAAAGCTTGAATTGTACAAACAATCGCTTATGCCACTTTTAGGCACTACAGTTGGCCTGTAAGCACGCCGGGACAGGCATACGAAGATTGGCGTGTCTATTCAATGGATTACAGACTACGTATACAGCCTAAATGAAAGGTATAGATTCATTGATCCCTGTGTTTAATAATGCGAACTAGTGCTACTACCTCTAAATATTTGTACGGAGAGTACATAGTTCCAGCTGCCATCTTACAATTATGGTGAAGAGGAGAATTTCATTTTAAGCTACATTCAGAGCTAAATCGAATTTCTGCAACAAGCAAACTTGAGTGTGGACGTAGGCCCAGTTAGGTTGTTGCGGCAGGTGCTACTGTGTGTACCCCGGCCAGCTGGGGCAGCGAGCGGCAGCGCCAAGGCAGTTTCGCCACTGGCCGCCGTGCGGCGCAGGCGTTGGCAGGAGCGATTACTGCCAAAGAGCACGCGGTAATAAAGCCGATGGTGCAATGCCTACTGCTTCTTTACCGACTTCGACACACCACACTGTCGACATAGAGTTCATTATACGATTAACGACTTTTTCATAAATTGACTCACGATCGGGCCCAAAAAGAAATTTTTGTACTTTCGATAAGAAGTAACGCGGTCAGACGTGACTCAACAGCGAATCTGAAGAAGAACCAAGCAAACTGCACCATAAGCTTGCATAAATTATAACGATCTTGTATCATCATGAAAACAACCACATTAAATTGTGGTTTCAATGTATGGAGCTTGTCCTGCTAGACTGAGAATATTTAACATTAGAATAATGCTATCTGTGAGAATAGGTGTACGAGTGGATTAGTAAGATGGTGGCGGGGAGAGGTGGCACCCCCCCCCCTTAGAATATGCAGTACAGATTTTTTATTCATTACAGAATTCTCATAAACATTAATCAGGGATACAATATTTTTTGTGTCGCCTGTATAATTTAGGTCTTGTGGCATGGCAGGTATCGAAATTGAACAACTCTTTGATATCAGAAATGGTAACTTTAAAGACTTATCTCCTCCTAGATAAATTTCTCCGGACGCCCATGTCTGTGAGTAAAACATAAATTTAAAAGGGAAAATTTCTTTTACGGTCTACGCCTCTAACTTTGTAGAAGTGAAGATCAAATGATATTATCTGATAAAGAATGAAAGAAAATCTTCATTTAACTCGCGGTAAGGTACCGAAACTTGCGTTTTTATAAAGAAAAAAAAGAAAGACATTAGAACCGCCAATGCATAAATTTAATTAGGTGACGTAGACAATTTTACGTTAGTGGCACATGTCAGCAGCTCTTAACAATTAAAAGGAAAGCCCAATAAACGTCCTGGAAATTCACAGATACACTGAAGCAAAGCAAGCGCTGTATCATGTGTGAGATACAGAGGCGAGCGAGTGTGCCGGGAATTACCCCAGTTCACTGCTAGTAGCGCCTCGTCACCTTCACGCGTCTACGCGTAGCACGCCAGTATTGCACCACAATTAAGAATGAAATTAAAAATAAAAATTTATGTTTAAAACTTTGTTGAAATATAGTTTAGTGTTATAATGTTCCAGATACCAAGTCTTTATGTTCTAGGCTTAATAGTTTACCTAAAAATGCCGTTTTAAGAGAAAAATCATCGGCGCTAAATAATGAAGCTATAAAGCCAGAATTTAGTCAGAAGGTGAAGTTGTGCAGGTTTCCAAAACCATATAACAAAATTTTAACACTGCAATCCACATTTTTAGGAAAAATCAGAGGCGCTAAATAATGGACATAGAAACATGAAAATTTGTTTTATGCTTCAGTTCACCCCAGAAATAATAACTGAAAGACCACGTTAAGCTCTCTCTTAGAGTTTTTGAGTAATTAAGTAAAAAACCAATTTTGTAACTATAATGTACTCAATTGTTGTAGATTAAGTACCTGTAATTTTAATGATAGAGAATTTTGGTTACGGTGGATCATACCAAGTGATAGGGCTATACTAAATTTGAGAGTTGTAGTATTAATAACTGCTGACATAAGTTCTAGTAAAGATATGGTTCAGAGGTAATACAAGGCAAAGTTTCATTCTAGCAAGCTGAAACTTTTTCTGTGCTTTCAAAAAACTTAACTGAATACAAATAAAAATTAAGAGGTTTCTGAAGTAATTTCTAACTATATTATTAAAGTTTGTGTCCCCGAGAAAGCGGTCGTTCGGAGGCTGTTGCAGTATGCAGAGAGCCGTAGACAACAAATGTTCCCTCGGCCGTCCGCTCCGGCACCTACATAAATGCAGCACGAGGCCGGGGGCGGGTCGGCGGGGGCTTCCCTCTCGGGTCGGTGCGAAACTCCTCCGCCCGACCCATCCAAATCTCCTGGTTCCGACCTACTCAACGAGGGTATGTGTGTATTCATCCGTCAGTCACCTATCTTCAACGACCTAGACGATTACGTCTATCAGGACATTCCTATCCGGAAGGTTCTCATATCAGTCAGGACTAGCAGGCAAAGCACAATAAATGCTAATACTGCACCCATACGTGCTGGGGATGGCGCATCATGTTATCGACAGCAGTCGAAGGGTTCACTTCGCAATCAGCTACTGTAAGATGCACGTGTGCCAAACGTCGGATCGCGCTCGACCTCGGATGACGTCAGAGCCGAACTGTGACAGAGTGCGTATTTTGCGGTAAAAACGGATAGTGAACTCGCGAGCACTGTACACCACCATGGATCGCTTAGAATTCGCCTACGTAACTGTTAGAGTGCCGTCCGTGTGAATTACAATTCCGCGTGGCAAATGATGACTTTATTTCTACTTTTATGGCGAGCATTAATTTTGAACATTTATTGCAAACTTTCATTGAGTAATTTTAGTCAGAGCGAAAGACGATCTGGTAGTAACGTACCGAAGAGGTCGCCTCTGAACTACTAAATGTGCTGTTAGAATAGAAAATTTGCTTTCAATTGAAAATAGTGAATTTCAAAGTGCTGTATGGGAGAAACTTAAAGCAATACAATTTTGAATAGAACTTTATACTTTTATTTAAAATCATAGTCCTGATCCCACAAAGAAATAGGACAGAAACTTTTCTTTCAGTGGGCTGGACCAGAATGTGGCCGTGCAGACTGGAAACAAAGGTCAGTATGTTTCCCTTCGCTTTCTGGCTGGCCACAAAATTAGTTGCCAGGCTCCCGTGAGAAAAACGGCGAAAAATTAAAGATTAACTTTTACCCGCCGCCCCACAACATCCTCCATAATACGCTTCAGACCGTAGATACAAACATATACGTATTTAACAGAGTGCTGTACGTCACGCTCACTCGCGTACTTACTTGAAATGGTTAACTAGAAATCGTAAAAACTGTTTAAATAGTAGCATCGTATTCATCATGAAATGACAAATGGCATAATGGTGGCTATTTGTAGGTAATTTATACCGAAAATAGGAGACCGATGACCTCGCCGTTTGGTCCCCTCACCCAAATCAACCAACCAGTCTAAGAAAGGGAGGTCAGGGTTTACCGTCCCGTCAAGAACGAGTTAATAAGAGATAGTAATTTATGTAGTTTTCAAAAGGTTTTATTAGTTAATCGAATAAAACTATCCTGCAACTTGTCTTTCTCGTCAGACTAGAAGGAAAACGGGTGGTCATGGTTACAAAAAAGTACGAATGTATCACTCATACATGTATGGCAATCTGCAATGAAAATCTGCAACACGAAGGCAATGATTAAGAGCACCATAGCACTGACTTCTTATGCATTGAAACCTAAACCTGTAGCGATGAAATAGTATTTTAACGTAAATAGGAACACAATTGCGCATCAAATGACAGATTTTCAGCCGGGCGCGGAGGCCGACCGGTTCTAGGCGCTTCAGTCCGGAATCGCGCGACTGCTACGGTCGCAGGTTCGAATCCTGCCTCGGGCATGGATGTGTGTGATGTCCTTAGGTTAGTTAGGTTTAAGTAGTTCTAAGTTCTAGGGGACTGATGACCTCAGATGTTAAGTTCCATAGTGCTCAGAGCCATTTGAACAGATTTTCAGGATGAACTGTTCCCTGTTTCAAACTGAAGCTGACAATAAACAACAAAACTATCATGAATAAAATGATATGAAAACAAAAAAAGTCATGGACATGGCTGGAGCCAGCACTAAATTACAACAAAATGGAAACAAATATCCAATACGTCCGCGCACTTGCGCTTGACGCTTAGATGAAGCAACAGCAGTAACACAAGACAGCCTGTTCAAACTGCGGCGTGGCCGTCAACAACGGAGTACACGCTCGACGTTGAGAAGCGTGGCCACCGCCGTGGAAATTCCCCGATAGCCTTACGAAACGCGACTGCCGCACCTCACCCGCTGCCGTCCAACGTTCCACAGGTATAACGCGAGCCACAAGGCACACATCCCACCTGTCACTCGCGAGAAAATTATCCAGCATCCTGCGTCTGCGAGCACGGCTTACCTGGTCGCTCTCTCTAAACACCCCTACATTAACACATATGTACACATACGAGAAGGTACATAACACGTATTACGCTACGGATTAACGACGTCTAGTACAACGAAAACCACTTGCGAATCGGATACGTGGCTGCTACGTGAGAAAGTAGGCATACACTCATACTACAAAAGCCATCTACCAGAAGAAAAACGTGTTTATTTATGTAACCAGAATAATTTGGTTGACTGATGAACTAGTTGGCTGTTCTACAACGCCTGAGAAAAAAAGTGAAGTACTCAGAAGGCATGGTCGGATATCAATGTAACATAGTTCATGTACCCATCATCAGCGTTACGGTATCTAAAATATTACAGCTGCAATTGAGGTGTTCTCTGGATACGAGAAGTATTCCCTGAAGACTATTTAAATGGAATAAAAATAAGACAGTAATTCTTATGTATTAAAGTATCTCTTATATTCTGAAACTACGATGTTTCGTTTATATTTGACTGAAATTTAGTCCATGTACGAGACTTCGAAATGAATAAAAAAACTATTTAAAAACGTTTGTTGCTCCATACCCCGAGTGCAATATACCGGGTAGTTATAATTGAACTTTCCCTATTTAACACGTTATAACACGGAAGCTAATTACCACACGAATACCAAATTTGGTAGTATTAACGTCCAGAGTATTGGGTCCATGATTTCCATGCGTCACAGCGCCACCATCCAGTTCCAACATGAAGGGGTTAGGGAAGGGTCCTCTCTCTCTCCACCTGCAGCGCCGAGCATGATGAAGTTCCAATTAACTGGAGAACTGGGCGTCGCTGCGGGAAGAAGCCGACAATCGGTTGCACCATAGATGATTGATGAAATCACAGTTGCTATGGCAGACAACGCTGCGCGCAACTCCCGCTCTTCAAGCAGTGCGCGTCCAGTGTCACGACAGTTGAACATCCTGTGGTCCACAGTACGGAAGGTGCTTCGAACCATTCTCAGATGGTATCCGTACAAGATCCATATTGTACCGCAGCTTGCACCACAGGACGCACAACGACGTGTTGACTTCGCTCTCCACTTTCTCGCAAGGATTGAAGTTGACGAGGACTGGCCCTGACCATCCTATAGACAGACGAAGCTGATTTTTCTCTGACGGGTGAGGTGAACACACAGAACTGCCCAGCGTGGGGATCTTCATCCCCAGTCACAGTGCATGAAGTTTCTCTGTAAGGTGAACGTATCACCGTATGGTGTGGCTTCACGGCAACGTTCATCAATGGCCCTTTATTTTTTGAACAGCTTGGCGCTTGAGGATCAAAGACTTACAGTGTGACTGGCCAGCGTCACTGCGATATGCTTCGCCAGCATGTCGTACCCGCCTTACAGGAGAGAGAACTCAACAGTTTCCATCCAAGCTTGGGTCCCACCGCACATCGCTCGTGATGTTCACCTGCTTCTCCGAAGCACCATCACCTGATCTCACTCCCTGTGATTTCTGGTTGTGGGGCTACCTGAAGGACAGGGTTTACTAGGGGAACATTCACACCTGTGCCGATCTGAAGCGCAGTATATCAAGAAAGGCAGCCAGCATACCCGCGGGCATGCTTCTTTCTGCAGCGCAGAATGCAATCCTGCACTTTCAGACTCTTCTGCATACTGATGGGCGCCGTATTGAGCCCCCTTTGGTAGCAGTAATGTTACCGGTATGTAGTGGTGTGATGTACCGCAGCAGCGCATTCAAAGCGTTTTAACTGAGTTGATTCTGCATTATTTCTTTTCCCCATGTCCTTGACATTAATGCTACCAAGTTTGGTACTCATACGGTAATTAGTTTCCGTGTTATAACGTGTTAAATAGGGAAAGTTTAATTATAACCACCAGATATCTCAGTTAAGTAGTCGTTCCTGAGGACGTCTCAGTTGTTTATGGTAGGTAGTGTTGCTCGTGTTTAGTGCTATTACCGGGCCTAGTAGGGTATATAAAAGTAGTGAACAGCGTCAGATGTTCAGTGATAACTATGAAGGACACGGAGATGGTGAGGGGAGCCGTCGGATATACCTCCACGTGACGGCTGGTGATGATTCAGGGAACTCTTGACGACACATCGGTACTTCGCGGCATCTTGCGCCCTTATGTGCCACTTATGATGCGACATTATCGTGGTAGCATTTTCCAACAGGGCACTGCTAGTCTACAAAAGGTACTTGTATTTATGAACTGTCTGCGTAATGCTGAGGTACTCCGGTGGCTAGTAAGATCGCCATATCTTTCCCGATCGAACGTGCGTGGGAGCAGCTCGGACGTCAACTTCATCCCAATGCCAGTATCTACTATATTAAGGATCAGATAAACCAGGACAGGCTTCAAAGTCTTTATGAGGCCCTTCCCAATCGAATTAGTGTATGGAACCAGGCAACAGGGGATGGAACGTCATACTGATATGTGGACCCATACTGCCAAGTTCTTTGCAAATTTGGTTTGATTATGTAATCACTGAAATAGCGTCACAAATCACCTCAAGCTGTGAAGTTTCATTTCGTTACCGTGTCCCCTTCTGGGTACTTCGATTTTTTGTGGTTTTTTTTTTGTTAGGCAGTGTATATGCAACTACGTTAAGCGTGTTGTTTTAAATTATAATATCGTTTTCGTTTGTGTGTTGTAAAACAACACCTCTGGCCCGAAATCATATAATCCTTCTTACTCTATGGTTCGAGAGAGAAGCGAACACATTTAAACAGAACTTACTGCTGTGCGGGCAATTTATCTAGGTTGTAATTCTGAAAATATTTCGTATCGTCTTGTATTTTACCACATGATGTTCAAAAACTGTCTTATATTATTTCAGTTTTTGCAGCTTATCCCTCTCCTTTATTATTTATTAAAAATGGTTCAAATGGCTCTGAGCCACTATGGGACTTAACATCTGAGGTCATCAGTCCCCTAGAACTTAGAACTACTTAAACCTAACTAACCTAAGGACATCACACACATCCACGCCCGAGGCAGGATTCGAACCTGCGACCGTGGCAGTCGCGCGGTTCCAGACTGAAGCGCCGAGAACCGCCCGACCGGCATTATTTATTACCTCCCAATAGTATAAACATACCGTATCTTCGAAAATGTCGAAGTTATGATTCCCATGTGTTATTTTAGTTCAGCTGAAGTAAGGACTACTCTCTCGTTAGCGAACAAAGTTCGCGACAACTGAATAGTCAAGTCACAAAGCATTATTTCACGATCCCTTAATCAACTATTTTATAGCTGAATATGTGGATGTAGACTCCTACGATTTTTTTTCTTAATGAACGAAGTCAAACATTCAAACTCCGTCGATATCACTATGATTTTTCACTGACTGAATTTCGCAGTACGTCTTTGGAAGTGATGTCAATGCCACTAACTGCTTTTCTTTTTTCCGCCGCCTACAAACTGAGAACTCTTTTACGGTATCTGCCACGAGCAGTTCCTGCTTGGGAAGAGAAACAAAAAGCTGGGGATTGCGCAACGGAGCGCTGTACTAAGGATTCTGAGAAATGTGCCCGATCCGGTGTTTCTTTTTTGAGGCGCAAAGCGAGGAGGAAGCGCAGCGCGGCGCGGTGCTGGCAGGCAGCTAGCCGCAGCCGCGACGTGGCACCAGCGCCCGGCCCGAGCCGTGGCGTGGCGACCTTGCAGAAAGGCGCTGCAAGCCAAGCCCGGCCCGGCCGAATTGCGGATACCCGTAGGCGGCCGTCACGTGGCCACTCGACTCGCGGAAACGCGGCCAGCGCGCCTCGCCATGATTCACGGCGTCACATCACATCTACTGGCCCGACCCGACCCGGCTCAGCCTGTCAAGGGCGACGCTCGTTCTGGCCCGTATCGCCCTGCCAGTGTTTTCCCACGGGCATCTTGTTTCGCAAGTTTACATATAAACAAAGCGAAAAAAATTATTCAACGTCTAACATACCGTATTACTGATTTGTAGCATAGCTAGCTGCATATTAAATGTACTATTTATGGCTGCGCCTACAAGGAGTGTCAAACATTCCTGGACACTTCACAGGGGAGCCAGAGGCACCCCAACTATAACATTTCCAGGTGTTGTCACTCACTAATTACATTGAGGCGGGATTCCAGAGAAAATTGAAAACATCAGTCGCCTTTATTGACCTCTCAGCAGTTTACGATACTGTGTGGAGAGAAGGCATCATGTACAAAATTCTTCGAGTAATTCCTTGCAAATCTATAGCACGCTTAATAGACAGCATGCTCAATGATAGGGCGTTGCAAGTAAGTATGGACACTGACTACAGCTCCATCAAAAAACTAAAGAATGGCTTGCCACAAGGATCAGTGCTCGCACCGCTGCTGTTTAGCCTCTATATCGCAGACCTGCCGGAAACACAATCAAGAAAGTTCGGGTATGCTGACGATTGGGCCCTCACTACAAGATGTAGCACAATTGAAGCATCTGAGGATATCCTAACGAAAGACCTGAACATAATGGGTGGATATTTCCGTAAGTGGGCACTTCAACCAAATGCTTCCAAAACAGAGGTTAGTTGCTTCCATCTCAACAACAAACTCGCTTGTCAGGCATAATAAAACTCCGAAGTACTTGGCCATGACGCTGGACAGAACACTATCTTTTAAAGAGCACCAAACAAAGACTGCCGAAAAATTAAAGACGAGAAACAACATTATGCAAAAGCTTTGTTGTACTACCTGGGGAGCAACGGCCTCCACTCTCCGCACCTCTGCTTTAGCAATAGTATTCTCAGCTGTCGAATACTGTGCTCCGATTTGACTAAACAGCCCACATGTAAAAAAGATGAATGTCCAGTTGCGTAACACTCTAAGGATGATTTCTGGAGTAATTAAACCCACTCCAACGTAATGGCTCCAAATATTAAGCCACATCCCGCCACCACACCTGCGACGTACTGACGCCCTTGTACGTGAATACAAAAACATTATGGGAAATCGTAGCCTGCCAATCCACCAAGACATTGAGGCTGCAAACACTAATAGGCTTCGATCTAGGAACCCACCAACAAGAACAGCAAGGAACTGTGTACACGAAGGTTTCAGTATCACAAACGCGTGGTCTGAAAAATGGAACGCATGGCAAAATCATAACATGCCTTGCATCACACAAAAACCACCTGGTTTTGACCTACCACGCAAAACATGGTCCACTCTAAATAAGATTAGAACTCGTCATGGCAGATGTGCTTACTCCTTGTATAAAGGCGTAAAATACTATCCCCTCAGTGTGACTGCGGAGAAAGTCAGACCATCAGCCACATTGTTGAAGAGTGTTCCAGAAGAGCCTATAATGGGAGCCCCGACGACTTCCTGCTCGCATCTCCAGAGTCGATAGATTATATTAATAGACTTGATGTTTGTTTGTAATCCTTAAACTTTGTTATATTAGTAATGTTTGTTTGCAGTTATTAACGTTTGTTATATTAACGATTTGTCCGTTTCTTTCTTATGTGTCTGTATTGCCATACGATAAATAATAAATAAAATTTAACATTTCCGTCAGGGCGTGTTACAATTAGTAGTGGCCGCTTGCGGAGACCAAGCTGAGAGAGGCTCCCAAGTGCAACATTTGTATAAAGACCGCATCACAATTAGGAGCGAAAACTGGCACGGGTATTATGTACGTGGGAAAAGGGATGAGACTGAGGACAGAAGTCAAATGACAAAGTTTCTTAAAATGTTCTCAATTGGCCCTAACTTCACAAAATATGTAAATAAAAAGTCTGGAACAGGAATTTTAGCTTCCCAGGCACTGCAGGATCTAACCAAGTAAGAGTAGATACAGCAATGGTCATACAGTAGAAAACGTTTGTAACTGTGGAATCGACCGATGAGACGTACCAGTTAGGACAATGGACTCGTATTCGAGAGGAGGGTAGGTTTGAATCTTCGTCCGGCCATCCAGATTTAGGTTTGACGGTTGATTCGCAACTCAGTTACTTGAGAGGTACGATAGAGAGAAAATCCAGTCAATCTATAAAGAAGACATTCCATCCTAGAGTTCTGCTGAAGTCTGTGGGACCCACACCAAATAGCATTAATAGAGGATATTGAACGTTTCTACAGAAGGAAAGCGTGTGTTCACGGATATCTTTCATTCACGGGACAGCACCACGGGAGTGCTGCAAACCTGAATTGGCAGACGGTCGAAGACAGGCCAGTAATTCCGCAAACGTCTACTCACAACAATATTGCTCTACCGGCCGGCAGCAATCTTCACTCTGTGGCCGGCCGGAGTGGCCGTGCGGTTCTGGGTGCTACAGTCTGGAGCCGAGCGACTGCTACGGTCGTAGGTTCGAATCGTGCCTCGGGCATGGATGTGTGTGATGTCCTTAGGTTAGTTAGGTTTAATTAGTTCTAAGTTCTAGGCGACTGATGACCTCCGAAGTTAAGTCGCATAGTGCTCAGAGCCATTTGAACCATTTTTTTCACTCTGTGAGGAAGGGGATCTACGAAATGAGCAGTAAATCCTTTAGCCTCCATCACCACTTCCCAGGCAGTTAGGGTGACGTTCCACATGTCATCTCGGCTTCTAGGCACAAGGTGATGCCGGTTCTATATTGTTCGTTTCCTTTCGTTTCTACTCATATGTCTTCATAGGGGTTTAGGCTGTTGAAGACCATTAGTGAAGATAACCTCATTCTATCCTGGAAAGCCACCCTTGCATCATCGCTAGTACGTAAGCTGGAGACTGGTCCTGCTGGAAACATTATTCCCTCACTCAGGGCATAGAACCACACTGATATGATCGTATCGTTACCTTACATACAAACCGGCCTTCTATTATGTGAGGCATTTCACGACCAGCAAATGAGTTCTAATGCCGCAATGACACAGACACATTGTCACACTGATACAATTCGTGGATTATTTAGCGCTGAAATGGACAATTTTCGGTACGTATCAGGCAATCGTTTTCTGAAGAAAACATCTATTTGTATGAAATATAACGTTTCACAAGTAACGACTGACGCAGTATTTGTCAAATATTCGCCAACAGGGTTGATCTTCAAGGTTCAAATGGTTCAAATGGCTCTGAGCACTATGGGACTTAACATCTATGGTCATCAGTCCCCTAGAACTTAGAACTACTTAAACCTAACTAACCTAAGGACATCACACAACACCCAGCCATCACGAGGCAGAGAAAATCCCTGACCCCGCCGGGAATCGAACCCGGGAACCCGATCTTCAAGGTAAAAGGCTCTCCTTGATGAATGCTTTGTATCCCGCCCTCCCTAAAACGGCTCATAACTGTATATCATGACTGGGGAAACGCAGCAGACTCAATTGCACTGCGTGCTAAAATGCATTTGAACTTGACGTGTTAACCGCATCAATCGAAAATGTCTTTCCAATTCACGTAAGACGATCCTATGATGAAGTTAGGCGTAGAGCTATTCACACTGATTCATATACTCCCGCTTTGCACAACCAAAAATTCTTAGGATGACACGTTGTCACACATTGTAACTGGTGACATATAACGGGAGGGGGGGGGGGGGTGTTCCCGATGAGAGTATAGAGCAGCAAGTAGTGTCCTGAACAGTACGACGCAGTGTGTTTCGAGTCCTCAAAAATATTTCATTTTCGTATTACATTTTATGTAAGGGCGTAAAATATCACAGGTTTGTAAACAAGCAATAAGGCTATGTTACACGAGAACAATTTTATTAACAGTCTTTGACTGGTGCTTAGCATTCTATTGCGGACGCTAATTGTTATTAAAACTTTTCTCAACTGACTCGTATTTACCTCCGATCGCTAATGCTCTCACAAACGTCGTATCCGCTTTCTCGAACTAAGAGTATGTTATGACGTTAGACTAATCTGATTACAATACTGAATATTTTTAAGCGTGGAAACTTACATTCAGAGTGGATTTTTTCGTATTGGTCATATGCAATAAATTTATCCACAATCATTTCATTCCAAACAAATCAAGTTGTTATTAAACAGCAGCAATGAAACTGGAAGGAACAGTTCTCAGGCCATCAATAATTTAGTCTTTAGCACTGCACCAGAGCCACCGGGTGGAAGTCTGCTAATACACAAGACGCGGCCATTAAGTTTCCAGGTAACTGCAAATTTCACCCTCCTGGTCACTGGAAGTGAGTCTCATCGATTTATAGCCAACTTACCACTGCGCCTACGGTCAGAAACAGCTTTTGACATAAAATCTGGCCTCTGGCCAGGCGCCGCGCCAACTCAACACGGCCCAACACAAACTTGATAATAAGCTGTCAGAATTTTTTAATGTGAGGATCTGCTTAAGTTGCCAACATCTCAAGCGGTAGCAGTGCGTACAAAGATGTGTCTATCACTTGAACAGAATGTTGCACGCGCCAGTTCACTACGCATCGCAACTACCGCCTCTTGTACGCAGCACTTGTTTTTCTACTGATCACTTCGGCTAGTACGTAACGCATTATTGTTGTGTAATTATTAACAAAAAGTGTCTACCATAAAGAAGGTTGAATACTGTGACGATCAGGTTCCATAGTAACACAGACAAACTATTCAGATTTGAGCTGCATGAATTGATTCCTGAATAACTTACGATGACGAAGTAATACAAGAGCTGTTAAATTAAATTTTATCAAATACTCATACGCAATGTTACCTAGCACAGAATGGTGTAAGAACGAGGTGGATGCTAACAAAAAGTCAGCAAATTCTGATATACGGTTGGGAAAATTAGCGAAGTGATAATTTCTCTGACGGGAACCGATACTATTCTAATCGACTTATTGTGTTACACCAAAAAGAAATGCGAAACGAGCTTGCCTGAAACTCACAGAGCAGTAAATTACTGCGTCGTATACGAGCGGTAACATGCTAGTGTATATAAATCCAATACTGTTAAAAATATGTAGCTCACATTTCAGTCACAAAGCGAATACTGCAAAGTTCAGGACAATGGAAAACTGTTTGAAGAAATCCAAACGTGGTTTTTGTAAACCAATTCGCGAAAATCTCTTTACTCTTTTGCAAAACTTCATTTATGAACACGATTTTATCAGAAACTGCAGTACACACAGCAACGCTGCGTACGCTCATGGCAGTGAGTGTGTTCTACAAGAATCACTAGGAAAACATTACGGATTCCTCAGCACTTGCGATGCTGAACTGCTAACGTTTTGTATATGAGCAACTGAGGTCAGTGGCCACTAGGCAATGACTTACGGGAGAAAAAATGAAAATACGACTCGCAATAATGAGCTAGTTTTCAAAAATAGCCTTTTCTGTTCAATTTCGCGAGACAGATTTCAAGCTCTTTCTTTAATTTCCTGGACCGGTCGGTTTGTTAACATACACTCATCTTCTTGAAGTTACAGAAAATAGTAGTCTTCTATAACATCGACTTTCCCAGCACATTAATCGCCGAACTGACATATTAGTTTGTATAAAAAGCAGCATTTACACTCATAATTTCATTAGCGAATCAAAATTACGCTCTTGTAAATTAAATCATAGATATTTTTTCTTGTTTTCCTTTCGTAATTGTTGATATGTCGTACGGCTAAGCGCTACACCACGTGACTGATTTCTACCACATTACTTAATTTTCATAGCTGTAATTTATCAGCTTCATTTTTTCTTACTAAGGAACTCGCGCGGTTGTGCACTGAACCATCCTGTTATTGCCTCTCGCCTGGAAGAGTAAAATGAGACAACTAACACATGTTTTACTAAGATATATTGTTTTTGTGCCACATACGCCCAGAAGCAAAATGTATTACTGTCAACATGTACCAGCGACATATTGTAATGTCCAATGAGGCTCGAAGCTTAAGATACGTGCTCAGAAATGACCCAAGGTCGAAATTAGCATTCACATAGATAATAATAATAAAAAAATTACAGCCTGTCTGGCCCATGTTTTCAGTCGTAAAATTAACAGGGTCTTGCCTAGTTTGATTCACTGTTGGACATATGTGTAGGCCATTTTCTTATACAGAATACACTGGACGGAAGATTATTCACGTACTGACTCCGACACAAAATATAAAGTAATCAACATCCACCGTGAAAAGTCTGTTATTCTGTACAGTCGCCTTATGGTAAAAACAGAAATCGACAATTCCGTCACGTCACCTGATATGAGTAGCAACTTACTACGTTGAATGTCGTTCAGCACTTTTATGAAGCTTGTTTTAGACACCAGGATGCATTTTCCTCTACAGGAAACAACCTCGTGGCATTTGCAGCTTGTACACG
Source organism: Schistocerca nitens (assembly GCF_023898315.1). Taxonomy (NCBI): domain Eukaryota; kingdom Metazoa; phylum Arthropoda; class Insecta; order Orthoptera; family Acrididae; genus Schistocerca; species Schistocerca nitens. The sequence goes on along the minus strand of NC_064614.1, from coordinate 620,521,608 downwards.
TACAAGAAGTTCTTCTCTTGAAATGACCCACGCTGTTATCTGGAAGGGACGAGTGAAGGAGGAAAACAAGAGCTTTCAGAATACTGAGAAAAGATAGGTACAGTCGCAACAGGATGATACACTCTGTTTCATTTCTAAACAACTGCGCTCATGTATAACATGGCAAACAGCCCATGCTGCGAGAACAGCAAAGTAAACGCGTTGTCATGTGTGACTACAATTATATCTGAAAATCAGAGAGCGAAAAATTAATCCAACAATCGTAAAGTGATAAGGAAGGAAATGTTTGTCATTCAGAAAAGAAGTTAACTCTCCCCTTTCCACATCAATAAATCATTTATTTTCCTCATTGTACGATTAAGTTTCGGATAAAAACAAGTATTAACTATATTCTGTAAGGATAGATTGACCACTAGCTGTTTCTCAAAGTACACAAGGCTATATTTTTGGTGTTTGCAATCATCTCAGTGACGAACTTCTTTTGAGATGCATGATCTTATTCACTTAGTCATTTACTACTTACCCACAATTTACCAAATGATATGAAATGGAAATGCACAGGCAAATCATTTTCCGGTAGTAAGCCACGCACAGCTACGAAACAAACATACAATGAGATTGGTAGCGCGAAAGTCAGCGGGGAATTCACATCTGGGCGATATTTTGCTCTTAATGCAGTGCTGTTGGATCGAATGAGGATCTGCGTCTCTGAAGAGTCGCTGAGCGTTTCTTCCCCATCTAATTCCACCAAATGTGCGTATAAAAACAGAGAATTTAGCATGGCTGATTTTAAAGGTTGCTGTGTGCAACGTAATTTTGGAGTTAATTGTCGTGCGCGGCAGAGATGACGACACTGTTCAACTCAGCAATTTACTTACAATATTTTAAAAGAGGAACACCCATGCAACTGTAATCAAGTAAACAGAGACATGAAATGAAGCGCGATTGACGGCTGACTGCCCAAAACGCTTGTGGAGCCACCCAGCTCCTGGCCTCCTACTCGTTCAGCACACAGGATGGGCGCCAAATTTGCTTTGTGCGCAACCGAGATTTACGCACATACGAGACACCATTTATCGATGGACAGGCTGTAAAGTATTTCATAGGTGTTGCATACTCTGCGCAAACATTTCAACATTTCGATAAAAACTGTATCGGTTTCATGTAAATAAGGCAGTAAAAGTACACAGATCTTCACTCACTAGTCAGAAGTGTAACATAGGCAAATGAAGTTATAACAGTAAACGACATTTGGTTAGTTTTCTGTAACCCTGACGACTTGGGGTGCAAAATTCCAGTCAGTTAAGGGACATTAGTATCATTCTGCTAGTTCTCTCTTGCAGGTAAGAAGCACAAACTGAACAACAGCTCTTAAGTTGCGTTTGGGATAATAATTCAGGCAACTGGTTTCAGTGACATAGTGAGTATTACAACTTACCTCGGCGATCAGTACACAGCAGATTATTCTTACCTTTGGTATTAATCGGATATTTTATCGAGGCAGTTTTAGGTGTGGGTGTTTTGAACTATGGTTGCGTAAGATATCGGCCGAGGTCGGGCCTGAACTGTCGCTGTCAACCTAACAACTGCAATATAGCCGCTAGATATTGCTTTGGATACACCACTTTACTTTGTGTTGTGCGTTGCTCGTTGGTTTCTTTTCTTATTTTGAAATGAGCGAAAGACTAATCCTGACCCATCAAGGGGTTCGAGGGCGACTCACACGTCACCAGAGATACCGGCGATCCCTACACCACATGTCAGTTCTGCAGAGAACACAGACGTACCCTGCCAGCACTAGGTGAGAGGGAGGCAGGGCTTGTACATCTCAACGCTCCTCTCCCCGAGGGTGGTGTTAAGTTCTCGTTTGTTTACGCTTGGGCCCAGTCACAATAGTGTCCGCACATTAAACCAGCGCGAGACATAAAACGTCCAGTATAGAAACACTAGCATCCAGTGGTGAGTGTGCTATAGTTATTCTGTTTCTAGTTGCGCTCGAACGTAGCGCCAACAGTAGAAATAGCAAATTATTGTATTTTGTACGCAATATACACTGCAACTGTCAAGCTGCAATATTCGCCATCTGTTGAATGGTGTTTTAGTTGTCTTGTGTGTGCAATTAGCAGAGCATCGTCCAGCGCAAAGGTATGAAAATAAGGAAAGAAGCTGGAAGAAGCAATCTTCCAGGCACATGCTGGAATAACCGATTTATTCGGAAATGGGATTATTAAGAGACGCAGACAAGTGGACAAGCAGTTCATCTTATTTCAGCACAAGCAGTTTATCGGAAAAATGCATAATTACACTAACAAGCATTGGCAGAGCCTCTGAAAGTATTACTTATGCAATTTTTATTGACAATGGGAACTGGCTACGAAAACTGTCAGTGGTACCTTCCATTAAATATCAATGTATACAGACATATCAGGAGCAGGTCAGTTACTGGTTATGGCATCAGCTGATGTGATGAAAGACAGAGAAAAAAAAAAAAAAAAACTCGGCGTGTATAAATGTTACAGCATTAGTCCGAAGTCACGAAGGCAAAGCGTAGCAATGACCCATCGAAACAAACATACCCTCAGCTAAGCTGCAACACCCGTTTCATCCTGTGCACAAAGGGAACAATAATAGTGACGTGGACTCTACACGACAGCAAAGGTGTTGCGCGCCCACAGTGATTCATGGCCGTGGAATAGCTGATGATAACTACGGGAGACTGGTCAGATCAGGGTCATCGAAGCACACATTCCTCTCTGAACCATCCCCAAACGCGCTAATTACAACTAACATTAGTCGCTCACGAGAAGATCAGTTACTTTCATATCCACAAATAGTTCATCGAATCACTGACTGATATGAACGATCGCATTGCGATACATAGTCTTACTGAAACCAAAGATCTCCCATAGGGTCTTGTCGACGAAAAAACGGTTTGTTATGATTTATCAGTGGGTTCCAGTTTCACTGGCCAGTGACGAATGTCCCAGAGTGACAGAGATCTCATTTCTTCCTATGTCAATACTCTCTCCTGCGGTTCGGAGTTTACGTTAAACTGTAGAAGCTCTATGCCTGGCTGGGAAAAATAGTTCAGAGGAAAGCAATGGCATACTATATCCAATAGCACCATGCCTAGTAAAGCACTGTGACGTTCAAACCGATCTTCGGGTTGATGACACCTAAAACTTTTAAATATTCTGCCGGCCGCTGTGGCCGTGCGGTTCTAAGCGCTTCAGTCTGGAACCGCATGACCACTACGGTCGCAGGTTCAAATCCTGCCTCGGGCATGGATGTGTGTGATGTCCTTAGGTTAGTTAGGTTCAAGTAGTTCTAAGTTCTAGGGGACTGATGACCTCAGAAGTTAAGTCCCATAGTGCTCATGGCCATTTTTTTCTTAAATATTGTCGACAGGAGGATATCACCACCGTCCTCTACTACACTATGCTGGCAGGAATGATGAATTCCCGTACAAACATGCAACTTGCGTATCAGGGCGATACTTTTCGATAATTTATGCATCCAATAGTGCTGTTCTTGCTATCATGCTATTTTCGCCCTTACCTACAGGCTCTATGAGGGAATCAGCTGGGTCACCCCAAGCGCCTCTATTCGCTGCTAAACCCAACATCAACGCACCGGAAGCTCTCAGCGTCGTGCTGAGCAAGTCGCTACCTCGACAGGTTGTGGTGGACGCCTCTGTAGTACTGCGGACGCACATCGTGCAAATACTGCATACCCGGAATTGGCGCACTACGACTGGTACACAGCCCAACGAGAGACTTCCCTACAGCGCAACTGCACGAAGTCATAGGCATTCCCCTCCTCAGACATTGCCGGTCGCGGTGGCCGAGCGGTTCTAGGCGCTTCAGTCCGGAACCGCGCGACTGCTACGGTCGCAGGTTCGAATCCTGCCTCGGGCATGGATGTGTGTGATGTTCTTAGGTTAGTTAGGTTTAAGTAGTCCTAAGTTCTAGGGGACTGATGACCTCAGATGTTGAGTCCCATAGTGCTCAGAGCCATATGAATCATTTTGAACCTCAGACAGTGTTATTGAAAGACAGCACAACAGTTTAACGAGAACGTACGGCATGCCCAGAACCGTCATATACAGGCACATAAAATCCATCGTGGATGAAGGAGTGAAAGGGATCCTAACAAATTACTATCAATTAATTCAAGGACTAAACGAAACGGAATGAAAAATCTGAAGGTAGTACATTTTAACACCATGAAGACTTAATAGAAGACTCTGCAAGGAATAGCGCGAGGTGGTACAGTAACAGGACACTGGACTCGCATTCAGGAGTGCGAAGATATAAATTCCCGTCCGGCCATCCTTATTTAAGCTCTCAGTGGCTTCCTTAAATCCGTTACGGCAAAAGTAGAAATGATTTTTTCCGACGGATCACGGTCAACTTCCTTCCCTACTTTCCGCAGGAGCTTGTCATCATCTCTAGTTACCTCGTTGTAGATGGAACGTTAAACCGTAGTAGTCATCTTTCCTTTCCGTGCAAGGATTCCTCTGCTCCTTTGCTTCCAGCCTCCAATGCTGGTATTCTTGTATACATGCTAGTTTAGTAGATGCCATCGGGAAGTAGATGCCTTTATCCCATTTTGTGAAATAGTTTTAACTTTATGTTATCTTTCGGTATCCAAGTAATTACAACACAACGAACAAAACGACTAGCTGATGTAATCCCCAATCGGGACTTTGGTATTAATTCCAATCAGATTCACATATGCAGCGTGTATGGAACTGAAAATCGAAAACTGCAACGCTGCCACTGAGCCATCAGAGACAGTGACAGTGAGATAGGAAGCGTAAACGAAGATGGGAGCATCAATTATGGCTGGTGGCAAGTGGTAAATTATTTGGGACCAAATTGCTGAGGTCATCGGTCTCTAGACTTACACACTACATAATCTAACTTAAACACACACACACACACACACACACACACACACACACACACACACACATGCCAGAGGGAGGACTCGAACCTCCGACGGAGGGAGCCGCGCGTTCCGTGGCGTTGCCCCTGAGACTGTGCGGCCCAATTACGGCTCACCAACCCACTAAATAGCGCAGTGATTTAAGTTGGGTTTCCATATGCAACTACAGTGACACCAAGACTGCTGAAACGATAGTGGCACCTCATGTTGCTGTTTTCAAAAATGGTTCAAATGGCTCTGAGCACTATGGGACTTATAAACTTCTGAGGTCATCAGTCGCCTACAAGTTAGAACTAATTAAATCTAACTAACCTAAGGACACCAAACACACATCCATGCCCGAGGCAGGATTCGAACTTGCGACCGTAGCGGTCGCGCGGTTCCAGACTGTAGCGCCTAGAACCGCTCGGCCACTCCGGCCGGCTTGCTGTTTTCCACATATTCCTCTTGAGATTACCTGAAGGTTATGGCATCAGAAGAGAGCCACAAAACGAGTTAAGAAAAAGAGAAAGAATAGATGTTAAATTCGGAAGTGGATTTTGCGCAGAAATAACAGGGGGTGTCAAACACACTAGTAAAGGAATCAGTACACTAAGATGAAAATGCATACACAAATAAAAACTGGAGACATTTTTCCCCACATAGTATTCACAGTTTCAAGAAATCCCTGATCTCTTCAAGTTCTGTCTTTATAGCACTCATGTATGTTTGCGATTCCACAAACAAGATCACTCCTATTACAATTCAGTTGTTGCAAACGATCACTGTTTAGCATTTTTGATACTGTGACACACACACACACACACACACACACACACACACACACATACACACACAGAAAATTACTTACATGATACCAAGAACACAGTAATGGTGTGTCAAAATCCAACCAGGAGATGTCAGTCAAATGTGACTGACTGTAGATAAGAATAAAGCAGACTGTATATTTGGTTGTATGTATATACTTATGTAGCTATGTATGGGAACTCTTCCCAAACCCCTGGATTGCTTTCAAACAAATTTGGTTCATGAACAGGAAAACAAGAATTTCAGCACTGTGGTGTTTACAATCTCCTAGCTCCAACAGGATTGGAGATAGGACCAAAAACGTGTTTTTTCAGTCACTCCTGTATGGGCTGCTCTGCATGACATTAGTGTTTTAAGGAAATAGTATCATCGACCAGCTTTGCAAGGCAGCCTACATGTCAGGGGAGCAGGAGGAGATGGAGAGAGGGCACGAAGAGATGGACAGAGAGAGAGGGGCCACAAAGGTATGGATAGAGAGAGGGAGAGGAAGAAATGTTCAGAAAGGGAGAGGAAGAGGAGGAGGAGGAGGAGGAGGAGGAGGAGAAGGATATCGGTCAGAGAGGTGGAGAAGGGTAAGGACAGAGAGGGGGCCACAGGTGATTGGACAGAGAGGAGGAGAGGCCGATAGATAGGGGGAGGAGGAGATGGTCAGAGAGGGGACAGAGAAGTCGGAGGTGTAGGCTGCCCTGCTCAACAGGCATGTTATGGGAGTAGTGTGGGCATGCTTCGACATGTTTTGTATGGGCTATGCTTGGAAATAGGCACAGCTGGGGGAAGGTTGGAATGGATAGGGGAGATATTGTACAGAAGGGGGCAGGCGAGGATGACAAGGAGAGGGGGCAAGTGGGGACGGACAAGGAGAGGACGGGAGGGGAAGAGAAGATAAACACGAAGAGAGGGGAAGAGGAGAGGGGCAGAGAGAGAGAGAGAGAGAGAGAGAGAGAGAGAGAGAGAGAGAGAGAGAGATGGGCAGAGGCGGAGCGAGGAAGGTGTGGAGAGTATTTAGTGACACAACATAACACTTAGCCACCAAGATATACAACAATAAATAGAATGAAATGCTTATAAGACATACTGTGTTATACACTCCTGCAAATGGAAAAAAGAACACATTGACACCGGTGTGTCAGACCCACCATACTTGCTCCGGACACTGCGAGAGGGCTGTACAAGCAATGATCACACGCACGGCACAGCGGACACACCAGGAACCGCGGTGTTGGCCGTCGAATGGCGCTAGCTGCGCAGCATTTGTGCACCGCCGCCGTCAGTGTCAGCCAGTTTGCCGTGGCATACGGAGCTCCATCGCAGTCTTTAACACTGGTAGCATGCCGCGACAGCGTGGACGTGAACCGTATGTGCAGTTGACGGACTTTGAGCGAGGGCGTATAGTGGGCATGCGGGAGGCCGGGTGGACGTACCGCCGAATTGCTCAACACGTGGGGCGTGAGGTCTCCACAGTACATCGATGTTGTCGCCAGTGGTCGGCGGAAGGTGCACGTGCCCGTCGACCTGGGAACGGACCGCAGCGACGCACGGATGCACGCCAAGACCGTAGGATCCTACGCAGTGCCGTAGGGGACCGCACCGCCACTTCCCAGCAAATTAGGGACACTGTTGCGCCTGGGGTATCGGCGAGGACCATTCGCAACCGTCTCCATGAAGCTGGGCTACGGTCCCGCACACCGTTAGGCCGTCTTCCGCTCACGCCCCAACATCGTGCAGCCCGCCTCCAGTGGTGTCGCGACAGGCGTGAATGGAGGGACGAATGGAGACGTGTCGTCTTCAGCGATGGGAGTCGCTTCTGCCTTGGTGCCAATGATGGTCGTATGCGTGTTTGGCCGTGCAGGTGAGCGCCACAATCAGGACTGCATACGACCGAGGCACACAGGGCCAACACCCGGCATCATGGTGTGGGGAGCGATCTCCTACACTGGCCGTACACCACTGGTGATCGTCGAGGGGACACTGAATAGTGCACGGTACATCCAAACCGTCATCGAACCCATCGTTCTACCATTCCTAGACCGGCAAGGGAACTTGCTGTTCCAACAGGACAATGCACGTCCGCATGTATCCCGTGCCACCCAACGTGCTCTAGAAGGTGTAAGTCAACTACCCTGGCCAGCAAGATCTCCGGATCTGTCCCCCATTGAGCATGTTTGGGACTGGATGAAGCGTCGTCTCACGCGGTCTGCACGTCCAGCACGAACGCTGGTCCAACTGAGGCGCCAGGTGGAAATGGCATGGCAAGCCGTTCCACAGGACTACATCCAGCATCTCTACGATCGTCTCCATGGGAGAATAGCAGCCTGCATTGCTGCGAAAGGTGGATATACACTGTACTAGTGCCGACATTGTGCATGCTCTGTTGCCTGTGTCTATGTGCCTGTGGTTCTGTCAGTGTGATCATGTGATGTATCTGACCCCAGGAATGTGTCAATAAAGTTTCCCCTTCCTGGGACAATGAATTCACGGTGTTCTTATTTCAATTTCCAGGAGTGTACATTAAATGAATAATTTCATTGTTTGTAGGGCAATAACCATCACCATATGACAACAGATTTGCTCATAAAGTAAGTGGATTTTTTATTCGTTCTTGTGCTGGCACCGTACAAATTGTACACTGCCACACTGAAAAGTCTAGGAGCAAAGTTAGATAAAAAAAAAAATGTTATGTCTAAGTCATTAATAATGGCATATCACAACCCGAAAAGCATAATTCACACAGAAACGAATAATCTGCCGATCTCCACAAACTGTCTTTACGATTCTTGTCTTCCAGGTTAATTTTAAGTGTCCATTGTTTTCGTCTTTCTTATTTGTCGGAAATACTACAGACATGTAGCCACCGTCACAGCAATTTTTGAAGTTACCAGCGGAAAAATCTGGAATTGCTCTTTACTGTGCTTAAAGATTAAAGCTATTTTAGTTACAGTATCAAAACTCCAATCAATCAAAATTTAGTGCACAAAAGTTGGTGTGGAAATCTAATGTGATAGCCATCGCCGCAGGTTCGACTTACAACAGGATTCGTTTATCGATGTTAAATCGCCTAAGACGAACCGACAAAGGAAATGAAGACCCGTACCAAGACCTATTATATTTCTACCTGCAAATAATTACACCATGGAATAGGTACTGGGAGCGCTAAAATCAGTCTACAACAGCACCGCGCATTGCAGTTCAGTCACAGCAAAAACACGACAGATAAAAACACGGCATCTTGCACTCTCGGCCAATCAGCATCAATATCACCAATTCCCCCCCCCCTCTCCCTCCCTCCCCCCCTCTCTCTCTCTCTCTAATCGGTGGACGAGGAAGGAATGTGGAGTCATGAAAGTGAAGCAGGCTAACTTTCAATGGCATGGCTAAAAATGACGTCAGTCGAGTGACGGCACAGGAATCTGAGTGTTTCAACACGCAACTTCCGTGACGCCACTCGAGTGTGAGCTTCATATGGAAAACCAGTTTATGACACTGGACTCGTAATCAGGAGGAACTGGTTCAGATCCTCTTTTGCTCGTCCAGAAACGTGTGTGCTGCTTCTCTAAAGCGCGCAAGACAAATGCCGGCAGCATATCTTCGAGAAGTACGTGGCCAATTTTTTTCCTCGAAATTCGAGCTTTTACTCTGTAGTGACCCCGGCGTCGATGGGACCAGCCAGGATCGGGGGGAAGACACAGATGGCCCTCTGACAGCTAAAACAGAGAAGCTGGGGAGAGAGAGCTTAAACGATGCAGATAACACGCAGGCGCAGTTTCGAAAGCACATTAAATTAAAATGTAGCCTTCACTTCGGTTCGGTGTTATCTTTCTGTCAGCTTAACACGTATTTAGAGATAAATAAAGAGCGGTATCATGGCCTGTTTTTGTAGGTATTACATCGAACAACGTTGAACATTGTTAGACTCATCAGCCGAATCTTAGAAGACGGGTTTTGCAGTTCACAAAAGGAAAAAAAAAATTGACTTTGCTACACACTATAGGGCGAGGAAAAGTTGTGTAGGTTGTAGTTTTTGTTAATCTGGCATGCATAGGCAAACACAGTGCCAAGCAGCAGAAATCAAAGATGACGTAGTACTTTAAGATATGAAAGAACTTTAAGATATGAATGTTAAAATTGGGCTTCAGTAGCAGCTGAACTGACTCTTCTGTATTCTCCACACGAACAACAGAATAGTCAAGAGAAGAGAAGGGACGGAGTTTATGAGAGGACATGGCAGGCTGGCGATATCCTTGGACAGCACAGCTGGGCCCGCTCCGACATTTAAAACGGACCGAGTCACGAAACACGAGTGGCCTTGGGCCGCAAACGTGCCGCCCGCGGGCTATCTTCCACAAAGACTAGCGCCTCAACAGCTTCACTGACCCAAAAGCCTTACGTGGTCAGCGGCAAGCCTTATGTATGCCAAGTGTCTACATCCGAAGCTCTGGATGCTCTCAATCCGTATCGAACATATTTGTGGACGGTAGTGAGGATCTGGCAATTCAATTGGAATGTTCTTACTTTTATTAACCAAATCGTGGTGTGTGCAGTCGCAGACAATCCCACTCTAACCTTGAGAGTAGCCAGCCGAGGTGGCCGAGCGGCTCTAGGCGCTACAGTCTGGAACCGCGCGAATCCTGCCTCGGGCATGGATGTGTGTGATGTCCTTAGGTTGGTTAGGTTTAAGTAGTTCTAAGTTCTGGGGGACTGATGACCTCAGATGTTAAGTCCCATAGTGCTCAGAGCCATTTGAACCAGCCTTGAGAGTAGCTGAAACATGAAACTGGTATTCTTATCGTAGAACGCGTTGTTAACAGTGGGACATTTTCCTGGACCGAGAAAGACATTCATTCGGGAAGCTGAAAGTGAAATCAGGTCGACGAAGTTGGCCAACTCAGAACTGGATGATTTTTAACAGTTATTTGAAACGAATGAGGTTTATTATCGAGGAGTTACGTAATATCACTTTCTTCTAAAAAAAGTTACGCACATCAAGCTACTTTATTTATCGTTCTTGGTCGATTTAAGAAATATAAAACAGTAGACACGCAGTTCGTTAACTAGAATGTTCCAGTTTCTCAATACTGTAAAGAAGCTATGGGCCAGATTTCCTTTCTTATGACCGACAGTCTTTTAAAAACACTGCAGTTCAGAGTTTGCCATTCATTTTCGATAACTCTAAGAGAGAAAGACTGCACGATGCAGTACGTTCTCTTGCATCCTGGGAGAGAATCTTCGTACTACGCGAGCATCAATACTGACTTAAAAGGGCTTCTTGACAGAAATACCATAGTACGTCAAGAAAAGCGTAGCTTGGACTAATTGGTAGCTCTGACGAAGTAAAACTTGGCAAGACTCCTGTAGTTAGCAATTACATGAAGAACCGCTGTTTGAATACTAGTTTATGTAAAGAAAACGAGCACCACATGTAGTCACGCGAATTCGTGTTGCATACTGAAGAATGCTCGTTCGCGCCTGCTTACAAACTTTCCTATAGACCCTACGTATATTCATCTTCTGGATCTGCAGCTCTTGTCTTTCTTTCCGTGTTTGCAGTTAAATTATTGGATACAGGTGCCGCCTTTTATGCAAAAACACTGTTTTTTTTTCTTGTTACTCAAACATGTTACGGCACGTCTGTGCCATCGTCAGAGGGTTTTTACAGTTTTCAGTAAACAAAACCACTGACGATGGATCAGAGGTGCCGAAACATGTTTGGGTACTAAGAAAAAAACAGTGTTTCTGCATAAAAGGCGGAACCTATATCCAATAAATTGACTTTTTACGTAATTTCATAACCAACGATATATGAACCAAAACTACTGTTCTACGAATTAGAAAAAAAAAAAAACTAAACGAAATGACTGACTGAATTTAAACATGAGACACACAGAAGACATACATTACAAATGAAAGCTCAGCTAGCACAAGGAGAAGCGATCGCGTTGTTAAGTTAAAATAATTTCTGTCCTGTTCTAGAAGAGGTGAAAATTTATATACAGGCCTATAGTATATTAGATACGTGAGAGATGGCCAAAGAAATCAGTGCCCATTTTCTTACATTCATGCGTGAAAGAAGAACCACTGAGACACAATAGGCACACTAAAAACGTTAGAGATAGCAAATGATAACAAAATGTTACGGGTCACAGTAAAATGACAAGAACATTCGTGTAATATGCAGCGTGAACATTAATAAAACCTACAAACAGCAGAGAGAGATTCCTTAACTTGAAATGGAGGAAACAAAAGGTGGTATGAACATGTATTCGGAAATTCATCAGTGCCACGGTAGACGGTGGTGACGAATGATAGTTCCTCTGACCACATGTCGTGTGTTCCTTGTGTGTTGAGGACTGTGTGACTGAAGCAGCAGAATGGTTCGGTATTCGTGTCAAGAATAGGTGGTGTCTGTGTACGGCCAAGCAGATGAAAGCATTCGAGAGGCAGCGCGGCTATATTAAAACAAGACCCTCACAGGTACCACCCACATCACATAAAATTTAAGGCAATTTTTGGGTGTTTGTGTAATCATAGGTCCTTTCAGACAGACTAACGTCATGGAAGGCGGCGGACTCTTGCGTACACCAGATTTGTAGAACAGTTTTCTACAGGATATTGAGACAATATCCAAGCTCCACGCAAGTGACCCACCAAAGTACGATTACGTGTATCCTGCTTGACAACCGCTACTATCCCTATCACCTGCAACACACAAGGAGCGCACGGCACGTGCTCTGAGGAAGTGTCAATCGTCAGCGCAATCTGCCGCGGCAACAATGCATTTCCGGTCCCAAGTTCAAAGGAGATTCTTTCCACCATATCCAGTCATGCATCCGTCCCTGCAGTTTGTCGGTTTTATCAGTGCTCACCCTTTACGTAATACTGCCGTAAATGCGCTAACAGAAGCGCTTATAATCTCTAAGTTCTAACACACTATATTTCAAGGAAACACAAAGAACATAGGAATATCATTGACGTAGCACTCATACTCAGCATGATACACATCTAATTCTTACATGCCTAGGGAAATGAGACCCCTAAATAATTTGTTTGTTACTCATGATCGGCTTGCGTTACTGATCATGAGTAGTTCGCTCGGGTTTGTTACGATGTTGAAAGTTCTATAGTATTAATAACGTAAATACACAGTACTGATGTTCCTCAATAATATTTATATAATTGTTCGTTATGAATCGGCTCGCCGCTTTCTAGGCCATTCTCAGATTACGTAAAACAGGTAGTCCACATACAATCAGAGTTCACATCCGTACAAATATTGTTTTTCAAAGATGTGTGACATCGTACTATATATCGATACAAAACACATGCATAATGAAATTCACAAAGAAGCTTTGAACAAATACATCTAATAATATTTTACACTCACAAGATTAAAAGTATACAAATGCATAAGAAAAAACGTTGTACAAGTGAGAAATGGCACAGACCACTATCATATGTGGGCAAACTGGTGAACGTGATGAACATCGAAAAAAAAAAAAAAAAAAAAAAAACGGGGGGCAGAGGGGAGGAAGGAATCTATAGAATGTTGGTGTAGAAGAGTTAAAGCAAGCATATTACCTACGGTGAAAAAATATTAACTTGCTGCTGCTAGTTTAATAAGGGTGAACAATGAGACTGAGTTTGGTCGTGACGAAGCAGGTCTGTATTATTTGATTGTTGTCGAGTAATGTTAGTTTTCTGTCTTTACTTCCGCTATGGAAAACATCACATTCAATATAATAAGAATCACATTCATTCAGAACAAGTTCAGCACAGGTGGAATCTTTATTTTTCAACCGCCAACTCCCTCCCTTTTATTATCCTCTGTCTCCTTTTGCTACTCATGTAGAGGTTACTTTCCTGTACATCTTAAATAAATGTTATTGCCTATAAATATCAATGGAAAGGTCTAAAAAGTCGATAGTCCCCTCTTTACACCTCTGTAAACTTAATTTTACTGTGGTGTGAATTTAAATGGTGAAAAAATTTATTTAACTGTCTGGTGGTACCTGTCCATAGGAACAGTACATCATTCACAAACCTAGTCCAGTACTGTCTTTGAGAACTTTGGGGCTCTTTATCTAAAAATGATTGTTGAAAATTATCCTTAATCATTTCAGTTAATAAGCGTTTAGAGAGGACCCAATCACAATCCCATCTGACTGACTGTACAGAGACTGCTGAAATTGGAAACAATTTTGTTTAACAATGTCTCTGATGCCAATTTTATACCCTCTGTCTCCATTGGCTTTGTTCTGTTTTTTATAAAAGTTCTGGAGAATGGGCTGCTGACATCAAGTGAGGTGGAATTGATACATCTTTTACATTTTTTACTAATACAAACAAATTACGTATTCCAAATATTGGTTGAAATTTAGTTTTTGTTTTGATTAGTGAATGTAAATCTCAGGCTAATTTGTGGAAGGTGCTGAAACTCACGACACTACAGGTCGTATTGGAACACCTTCTTTGTGAAGCTTAAGTAACCCATACAAATTGGGCGTTATTGGATTCATATCTGTGGGGTATTTGGAATCATTATCAGCAAATATGCGGTTTGTGTAAACTACAATATCGGTCAGAGTCCATGTGCAATATGTCAGATGACTTCTCAATTTAACATCACAGATGTAGCGACGAACAACAGTATATTATCTCCAAGACAAATGGTGACAGAATTAGCACTGATACTGGTCTTCTGGAGTGACACTGTGGCAGCTCTCGGTGGATCACTTGCGAAATGACATCAGAACACAAAATACGGGAATAAACGGGACTATAATGAAGGCATTTGAGATATTTATTAGGCGATTACTGCAATATGACTGTAAGAAAAGGATAAGGAGCAGGTGTAGTAGGGATGCGAAAACGAGCAACAGCCGTAAAATATTCGCACTTATTATGCAGAGTGTCCGAGAAGTCCGTATGTCCTCCTCCACTTCATCGCAAAAGAGCAGCTGAACTTTATGCACTGCGATCAGTGACGCACGATCGCATTTAACAAAGTAAGAGAGTGAAAGTAATTAAACCTATGTTTGTGAGTGAATTGTCAGAGAACGACAACGAGCGCAATCTGTCGAGTTTTGTTGGTACAATTTTCAAACAACTTATCTCGCTCAAGAGTGTTATTTTCTTACGATATGTGTCAAACATCACAGCCCAGATAGGAGGAATGTGGTTTACTGGTTTAAGGAAATTTCCCATTGTGTACTAAAGTCCGGAAGGAATCTGCCTCACATTACGATACGGTAGAGATGTCATCCGGATACTTGTTTCAAACCATAGTTTCTTTTTAGGGTACGGGAAAGGAAATTATCAGGAAACGTTGCCAACGTTGTTCATTGATCAAAGACAAGCGAATCTTGGATCACGTTTGGTTACAACAGGAAGGAGATCCAGCACAATTTGCTATTCCGGTGCCAGAGTTCCTCGATTAACAAAATCGAAGCCTCTGGATTGGGAGTAGTGAAGTAAAACCCCGCCCACTGAAATGGACAGGCAACTCGTTGTGAGGACTACTGATGTCCCATGTGGCTCAGCGTCTGCAGAGCACTAATAAAGAATTGCGCAGGAACGCTGAGGAAGCCTTTCGAAGCATAATTCCTGATATGCTACGCAAGATATCCAGGGGGGGGGGGGTCACGGACACGCATAGATCTCCATGTATGGCACGATGGAACACATAAAGAACCGTTGGATACGTACGTTTTTGTATACTGACAGAAAAGAAATCGCAACACCACATAAGCGAAGGCTGGTAGACATGTTTCTACGTCTTAAAAATGATTTCTATTTAAATTTCGAGCCAGTCGCACTACGAGGATGCAAATCAGGTTTGCTTTGAACACACGTCGTAAATGGTCGTGAGCGTTAGTTACCTTTGAGATTGGACGTGGTAAGCTGATGTTAGTCAAGAATGCCTTTAAGGGCGGGTAGGACGTCAAACAGGCCGACTAGGAGCAGGAGAGACACCACAGGACATTTTAATTTCCATTGTCTATACTTTTACAAATAAATTCATAAAACTTTGTCAGCATGACCAGGAAGGATTCAGGATTCATGTTTATAGCAGTGGAAGTTGAAAAAACATAACAAAATATATATATATTTTACATGTGAAGTGTCATAATTTTTTCATTTACTGTTATCTGCATTTGTTGCTATAGGTACACTTTTCATCATAAGTAAGAGAGATTCTTCGATGAATTTTGCACAGTATACAAACTATACTTACAGGTGTATGAAACTCTAGAATTTTCCAAATCTATTAAAAACTATGGTAAAAATGGAGATAATTAACCATAAAATTTGAGGTTTTTCTAAACATGAAGTTTAAAATGTAACAGCTCATACATTTTTTCATAAATTAAATAAATTCTAGAGATTCGTACACCTGTAAGTATGGTTTGTATGCTGTGCAAAATTCATCGAGGAATCTCTCTTACTTACGAGGAAATGTGTACCTATAGCAACAAATGCAGCCAATAGTAAGTGAAAAAAATATGAAATTTCACTGTTAAATTTCTTTTGTTATGTTTTTAAACTTCCACTTCTACGAGTGTGAATCCTGAATCCTTCCTGGTCATGCTGACAAAGTTTTATGAATTTATTTGTAAAAGTATAGACAGTGGAAATTAAAATGTCGTGTGGTGCCTCTCCTGCTCCAAGTCGGCCCGTTTGACGTCCTACCCCCCTTAAATGCGACAAACAACAGCTTGCTAAGTTTGAATGAGGTCGTGTAATATGGCTGCGAGAAGGTGGACGTTCCTTCTGCGATGTTGCAGACAAACTTGACAGGAATATAGCCACTGTACATGACTGCTGGCAGCGGTGGTCACGAAAATATACGGTAGCAAGATGACCGGACCCCGAACGGTCACGTGGCACTACCGACAGGGAAAACTGTCGTCTTAGGCGTACGGCACTGGCGCATAGTACTGCAAGTGCAGCTAAAATTTGAGCACAAGTTAGCACCACACTGAAGCAAAGAAATGTTACAAATCTGTTACTTCAAGGAGAGCTCCATGGAAACTGGTCCTGCCCCTGTGCCAGTGATGGTCGTGTGTTGGTTAGAAAGAGACCAGATGAGCACCTGCAACCAACCTGTGTGCGTGCTAGACACACTGGACCTACACCTGGAATTATGCTCTGGGTGTGGCTCCGTATGGCAGCAGGACTCTCATGGTTATCCCACACATCATGATTGCAACTCTGTACATCTGTCTAGTGATTCGACCTGTTGTGCTGCCATTCGTGAACAGCATTCCAGGGGATGTTTTCCAACAGGATAACTCTCGCCCACATATCGCTGTCGTGACCCAACATGCTCTACAGAATATCGACATGTTGCCTCGGCCTGCTCGATCACCAAATCTGTCTCCAGTCGAACACATATGGGACGTCACCTGACGACAACTCCAGCGTCATCCACGAACAACATTAATCGTCCATGTATTGACCGACCAAGTGCAACAGCCATGGTACTTCATCCCACAAACTGACATCTGGCACCTGTACAACACATTGCACGCATGTTTGCATTCTTGCATTAAACAGTCTAAGGGTTAACCGGTTATTAATGTACCAGGATTTCACATTTGCAATGGCTACTCTCGTGCTTACATTAACCAGTGATCTTGCAATGTTAGTCACTTAAATATGTCACTTAGACAACTGTACTCGCATAATTTCATTACGCCACATTAATTATTTCTTGGTGTTACTATCTTGTTTTTCGTCCGTATATGTTAGGTAGTCCAATTTACAATATACCATTTTTACGAAGGGGCACAAGCGCTGCTCGGACGCGTATTTATGTGATTTACATGCGCTACAACATAATGCGGACGCGAACAGAAGGCCTTGTAAGATATAGTCGCGCACGAGTGCTTGCGCACATCGGTGTGTCGAGATCGTCTATCGGCTGGCAGGGCCAGCCGTGCCGTGCCGCTGAGGGTGACAGCTCGAGGCGGTCGCTGTCGGCGGGCTGGCGCGACGTGGCACTGGTTCCTGGAAGCGTTTCGACACGAGGAAGCGACGCGCACAGCCCCGCGAGGTTCGCCAGCACATATTCCGCACCGCACATCGCGGGCCTCGCCGCGCCGCGAGCTGCTGCGAAAGCGGCCAGGGGCCCGGGCCGGGTGGGCGCTCGCACCGACCTGACGTGACGTCAGGAGCCGCGCCAAACAGCTAGTGCTGCCAAAGTCAGGTCGCTCAATCGCTCCCTCATCCGGCAAGGTGCCGCGTTCTCACACACACGCACTTGCCGTCTGTTAAATTTATTTCCAACATATGCAGATTCTCTTCGCACCTGGCGCTGGGGCTGTAAGGGCCTGCCGTCGTCTAATAGCAGCACAAGGAGCACATCACCCTAGTATGCAATTTAAATCTCCAAGCTATAATCACACTCATTTCTTGACCATCTCCGATATTAAAGTCCGTTCATCTTTCGCAACACTTCTATTTCTATCACAAATTCCTCGGAATAGATTTAGTTCTTCATTTCTTCCCAATTGATATTCGACAGTGGAACGGTCAATACATAGTGTGAACGTGGTTATGTGAATCCTGTGTCAAGAACTTGATTGTGACCTACAGAGTAATGACGTCGATGCACATGACCTTTCCAACGTATATTTTAAAATTAATCATTCTCTCCTGTCAGTCTCTTTCGAATGGGTAGTAATTTTCTCAATTTAGCTGATGTTTCGTCTTATCAGCAATCGCTGCTGAGCTCTCCAAATGTTTTAAGCGCCGCTCTGCTTGCATTTAATCGTACCATCAGTGATCCTTTAACATGGAAGATTGCCCCTCCCTAAGTACTGCCGCATTTTTTATGTATCAAGTAACACGATACAGCATGTCATGATCAAACCAACGAAAGGATCACTTTTCCGAAACCCCGTAATTCCCATCCATTGTGGCGCTTAGGTTTGAAATTTGGCTCAAAGATGGGTACAAACATCCTCTGTAAGGGTGCACAATCATGGCGCTTTGTGATGCCATCGTCGGGCGCGACGACGCCTGAAACAGCAAGGTGTCGACATTTGCGAAAATAAGGTCACAATACAGAAGTTTATGTGACGTGTTAGATGGATTCCTGACGTCTCATTGGCACAAAATTTCACAACAATTCTGCCAAATACTGCTGTGGACGTATCACACGATCAAAAGGTAGTCATTACACCTCTTAATCACATTTCACCCCTCTTTTCCATGCCTCAGCGATGGAGGTCATCAAGGCGACGCTCAGCCTTGAAATCACGCTGTTTTCTTATGAGTGGCCGAAGAAAACATTGCAGACACACTGACACTCAGAATCGGCACACAAGGCCGCTGGGGGTGGCATAAACGACGTCAGTGACACCACCCCTTTCCCTTGGGCGTTGGTTCCCACAAGTTTCGCGGTCAAAAACGACAGTCCGGAGAAAATGAGCATCACGAAGATGTTCTTCACAACTTTCGACACTGCTGGCACCCTCGCACGTTTCAACCTTTCTATACAGAGGTTGTGGGGCTGTATCCCCGCCGAACGATCGCACCCCTTTGGAGCGCAGCGCTACCGCAATTTTTACTCTCGTGTACAGGCTGGAACCACTAGGGACCGTTCAAATCCATTCGACGATAGTTGAACGTGATCCAAAGCAGCTATGGGTGCTTATGCTTTATGAGCGCTCCTATTTTGTATCGTCCTGTGGCGTGTTCACGTGAAGATGCGACACTGACACATGCATGAATAAAACAGCAGAAGGTCCCTCCAAGAACGCTCTTCCTCTTCCCAGTCCGGCAAAACCATCGGTGGCACCTATCACCTCCAACTGGGAATTTTAAAAATATACCTAACAGACAGAGACCATGACGACGTCCCAGACGCTTGCAGACCGCCAACCCCTTTGATACTCTCCGATTCCAGATGGCCTACTACAAGTGCAAGAGCAGCATTACGGTGGCGAAATAGCAGTGGCGTAGCTTGCCTGCAGGCGCCTGGTACTCACGTCACGCCAAGGGTTCTGTCTGTACAGGCACGTTTTAAAAATTCTCAACTGAGGGGTCTTAGAGGGCCCCCTGCCGTACTATCCACGCGTGTGTCAATCTCGCAACCCCCACCTGATCACAATACAGGAGGACATAAAATAGGAGTGCTGAAAGGCTTAGCTGCTTCAAATCACATTCAATTTTCGTCGCATGGCTTGTGGATCGCTGCGTTCCAAATGAGTGTGATAATGTTCGATGAGGTTACAGCCCCACAATCTCTTTAGAGAAGGGCTGAAACGCTCGGAGGTATCAGCAGTGTCGAATTTTGTGTAGAATTTCTTCCCACCGCTAACTGCACTGTCGACTGTCGTTTTTGACCAAGAAACGTTTTGGAATCAACGCCTCAGGGAACGTGGTGGCTTCACTGATGCCGTTCGCGCCGCCCGCTGCAGCCTTATGTGCCGATTCTGAGCGCTAGTGTGTCTATAATGTTTTCTTCGGTCGCTCATTAGAAAACCGTGTGATTTCAACGCCGAGCATCGCCGTTCTCACCTTCTTCGCTAGACGTCAAATGAAGTGGTGAAATGTGGTTAATAGGGGGTGTGACGACCTTCCGATCGTGTGACACGTTCACGGAGGTATTGGATACAATTATGGTGAAATTTTGTGCCGATGAGACATCAGTAAATCATCTAACACGTCACATAAATTTCTGTTCCGTGGCCTTATTTGCGCAAATGTCGACACCTTGCTGGTTGAGGCGTCGTCGCACCAGAGGATGACGTCACAGGGCGCCATGCTTTCTGCACCTTTTAGCCAAATTTCAAACTTAAGTGTCACAATGAATGGGAATTACGGGGTTTGGAAAAAGTGAAACTTTAATACTGTTGCGCAGTGCACATTTTGAATGTGCTGAAAGTGGTACGTACTACAGTAGAAACTAACGAAAAACTATTTATACTAGGCTGATAATATGGGAAGTAAAAGAAGAAATATGAATTTGTGGCATACTAACGACTGGACATTTGAACTGACCAAAAGCCAACTTCTTGCCTCTACTTGAGGTAGGCTGATTATTGATTAGGCCGACAAATGACAGGTAGGACTGACTAAGGTTGTGGCGAGGCAAGTTTACGACTTTATTTTTACTGCTGACCGTAATATGAATACTTGTGTCCTGTCACTTAAGAGGCAAAAAGGCCATTGATCGTAAGGTTGGCTTCAACACCACACGGATTCAGCAGAGATGATAATTATTCTATCTTGTAATTGCTAGCGTATCTGCTGGAAATGCGGAAATCAAGGATTTTTCTTAAGGTTGGTCCACCTAAAATTTCATAACACGAGTAACAGAGACTCTCCTGCGGGAAATTTGGTAATAGCATCACGAGGGAAACATCAGCGAGAACGAAAAGCACGCTATCCATGTTCGAGTCGCGGTCCAGCACAAATTTTCAACTGTCTGTACCTATTCGCACCATTGAGAGTTCAGTAGATATTAACGGCTTGCAGTGATAACATTTCGTATTAGTACATGTTAACTGTTTCATCCCCATCGCTCAAGTTATTTCAATTCAGTGCGTTTTATTCTTTCCGTAGCAGACCTGCTCGTATGGGTTAAGAAGCAAGAGACGTATGCCGAGGTGAGCGAGTGCCGGATCGAATCATCGTGAGGAACTAACGAAAGCTGGTCTGCTGCACCGGCCTGGCTGAGCATCGTTTTCAGGCGGCTTTCCTCGACCGTTCAGACATATGCTAGGCTTGTCCCCAATTTCCGCCTGCCTCAGAAAATACGATACACAAACAGTTAATGTACGATAAGAGGGAACAAAGTTGACACGACTCACAGACAGATGGCCCGCACGACTGCCTTCTCTTTGGTTAACTTGCGGCTGTGGCGACAAGAAGAGCATCCGGACGCAACGTTCAAATAAAAATTTTCTAAATCATAAAAACAGCGGACCTTGTAAGGCGGAATATGCGCTGTGAAAGGTAGAGACAATTCATTTAGTAACAACTTACTTTAATACAGCTTTTCCCATTACAGTTAATTAATTTTGGACAAGAACACGAGAAGCAGTCGTTCTGAGCCTTGTTTACTTTGGTGAATGGTACTGATGCGTAAATAGCACGTCTTTTTTCAGAAGAAATATACTGTATATATTTTCCACTTCTATGCAGGGACGCATATAACCTAAAAGTAATGAAAACTTCTGTAATTGAACGAGAAACTGCGATTAACATAGTTAATAGGACAGTGCTGGTAACATAAGTATTATTTAACGGTTTTGTCAACTCTGATGCATAAACATGTGCATCAATGGCTCGAAACTCTTCGCAGTTGAATTAGTGTCATGAAATCAATAACCCAAGAATTCTGTGACTGCTATCGATATCCACATATAACCTTCATAATAGCACAGAGATTGAAAACCAATAATAGCAAAGCTGCAATTGACTGAATTACACTGAGGTAAAGCACGCCATGGTATACCGATATGCACATATACAGACAGCGGAAGTACCGCGTACACAAGGCATAAAAGGGCAGTGCATTGGAGGAGCTGTCGTGTGTACTCAAGTGATCCATGTGAAAAGATGTCCGACGTGATTATCGTCGCACGACGGGCGTTAACAGACTTTGAATGCTGTATGTGAATTGGAGCCGGACGCATGGAACATTTCATTTTGGAACATTTCATTTCGGAAATCGTTAGGGAATTCAGTATTCCGAGATCTATAGTGTCAAAAGTGTGTCGGGAATATCACTTTTCAGGCATTATCTCTCGCCGCGGACAACACAGTGGCCGACGGCCTTCACTTAACGACTGAGAGCAACAGCGTTTACGTAGTGCTAACAGACAAGCAACACTGCGTGAAATAACTGCAGAAATCAATGTGACAGTCAACGATCGTATCTGTTTCGATAGTGCGACGAAATTTGGTGTTAATGGGCTGTGGCAGCAGACGAGCGAAGCGAGTGCCTTTGGTAACAGCACGATGCCGCCTGCAGCGCCTCTCCTGGGCTCGTGACTGTTGGTTGGACCCTAGACTGGAAAATTGTGGCCTGGTAAGATAATTCCTGATTTCAGTTGGTAAGAGCGGATGGTATGGTACGAGTGTGGCGCAGAGCGCGCGAAGCACGGACCCAGGTTGTCAACAAGGCACTATGAAAGCTATTGGTGGCTCCATAATGGACATGGAACGGGTTGGGTCTTCTGGTCCAAATGAACCGATCATTCACTGGAAATGGTTATGTTCGCCTACTTGGAGCCCATTTGTAACCATTCGTGGACACCATGTTCCCTCACAACGATTGAATTTTTATGGATGGCAATGCAGCGTGTGACCAGGCCGCAATTGTTCGCGATTAGTTTGAAGAACATTCTGGAACATCTGACCGCGGAGATTGTACGACACGAATTCCGTCAAATTTTTATGGAACGTAACAGAGAGATCAGCTTTTGCGCGAAATCCTGCACCAGCAACACTTCCGCAATTATGGACGGCTATGGGGGCAGCATTGTTCAATATTTCTGCAGGGGTCTTCCAACGACTTGTTGAGTCCGTGCCACGTCGAGTTGCAACACTACGCCGGGCAAAAGGAGGTCCGACGCGATATCAGGAGGTATCCCATGCTTTTGTGACATCAGTGTATAAGGAGCACTTTTAATGCGAAGTTTTCAGTATCTGTCTCGGGTTCTTCGGTCAAGCCAGCAGGCAGTTTGTCTTCAGTATCTCACAGTAACATTAGTAACTCATCAGTAGCAACGCTGCATTGCGCGCCAATTAATCAGGGCGGCGCTCGCTTGATAGAACACAGGAAATGAAATGTATGGGAGATAGGCAGTGGTGAGGGAACAGGATGAAGCGAAATGCCGTTACGGGAAGTCCATGGCCAGAAGGCATCGGTAAAAAAAAAGTGCGCGGGACAAAGGAGCGCAGAGCGTCGGTTTGGGAGTCGGCAGCGGGCGCTGTAGCGAGCGCAGAGGCCCAGGCCCGGCTCCGCCAATGGCGAGCCGCGACCTTGTCCGCGGCCGATGACAGTGAGGCAGGACCTGCGCTCACGTCACCGCAGGACCTCTGCGGGCAACACCTCGCCGCGCCGCTGCCAGGGCCGCGAGCCTCGGCCTCGCGCTGCGCTGAGCTGCGCCCTCCGTCTCCCGCCCAATTACCTACACTGGGATAATAATAGAAGCTGAAGAAATGTTTCAAAATTTGTGTCACGGCCGGGACTTGACCCGTGTATAAATTTCGATTCATTTCTTCAGCTTCTGTCATTATCGAAGATAAAAGGTGAGACTCGTATGTCTCAAGGAAATTTTATTTCCATCAGATCTACTTACACCGCGTTTGCGAAAGTATCCGCTGCTATTCCCCTTGCACAATAACATGGGCATGGGGCATCCGATGTTGGCGTGGATGCGGGCGGGAAATCCATCATGATGCAACACAGAGCCTGCGTCACATGAGACGTGCTAGTTATCGTGATTTGTGACTACGGCACTCTTCGGCGACAGCTGTCACCTGTACCTGGCTCTCAAAAAAATAGCTTGTTTACGAAAGTGAACGCATCTTAGCCGGCCGGCGTGGCCGAGCGGTTCTAGGCGCTTCAGTCTGGAACCGTGCGACCACTACGGTCGCAGGTTCGAATCCTGCCTCGGGCATGGATGTGTGTGATGTCCTTAAGTTAGTTAGGTTTAAGCAGTTCTAAGTTCTAGGAGACTGATGACCTCAGATGTCACGCCCCATAGTGCTCAGAGCCATTTGAACCATTTTTGAACGCATGTTAAATTCCTACGGTAACTGAAGAAAACTTCACAAGCCAAGATAGCTGAAAAACATTTTACTGTCATCATCTGATCTTATGCTTTTGAATCTTTACAACATATTATACGTCAGTGCTACAAGTTTCAAAAGTTTAAGTTCCGATGATGAAAGCATACGTCTGTCGAAACAGGTCTTTCTTTTTATTTTGGCATACGAAACTTTCTTCAGTTACCAAACATTGTCGATCACCGCCGGACAGATCATGTCAGGAATATATTGAATTCCTACGTTAGCGCTATTGGAACGCACATTTCCTCTCAAGTCCTTGTGCTAGTCGTGTTGCTCTGTCAGCAGGATACAGAAATAAAAGCCTCAATATCCATGAACATATTACAAGGCAAAGAGAGAAGTTCCATGTCCAGTTAGTAAGGACATTAGCTTATAAAACTCCACCATCCGGACAAACTCACTCCTGTAAGAGAGAGGACTTATATCTACATAACCTCGAATAATACACAAAATATTTGTATTTTAATAAGAAAGTCCCACAACCTTTTAGAAAATGAGAAGTTGGAAAAAAAAGTTTCTATACAGCGAGACGCGATCTCGCTACACTTGTTGATGGTTCAAATGGCTCTGAGCACTATGGGACTTAACATCTGAGGTCGTCAGTCCCCTAGAACTTAGAACTACTTAAACCTAACTAACCTAAGGACATCACACACATCAATGTCCGAGGCAGGATTCGAACGTGCGACCGTAGCCGTCGCGCGGTTCCAGACTGAAGCGCCTAGAACCGCTCGGCCACAATGGCCGGCACACTATGTTGACTAACTCCGCGTCTCTACCATCTACGCTACGGGAATTTCTGTAGCAGAGGACCCAATATTTCAGTTACGATTCCTGAAGGCTTTATCGATGTTAACTGACATTTAATTGTAACAAAGCGTACCAAGAAGAGCGCGTTTTTGATGAATCTTCAATGCGCCGTTACCTTACAACGGCGAAGTTTTCATAGCGCGTTACAACATGAAAATAACTACTGCTGATACGAAAAATTCTATAACTACCAGTATAACGTTTACTGTCATTTGACCACAACAAATCGTACCGATAATGACGGGTTCTCGAGAGATTCTCAATGTTCTGCTGCTCAGAAACTGCACATATTCATAGGGTGTAGGTTACAATATAAGACCAACGAAGTATACGCTTCTGCCGAAAACGATAAATACAAAACCTTTCGTAGAAAGTTGTCAAAATGTCAAAAATTAATTTTTTTTCCCGCGCGCCAGTGGTTATTCAGGGTGAAATAACAGTTAGTGACGACACAAAACTCATATAGCTTTACACCAATGCTAGCTAACTAGTCTGGGTGATGACGGCTTAAGCGGTTGTCATTTTACATCAGCAGGTACAAAGTTCACCTCAACGGTGTATCCACGTGCCAGACGGATCGAAACGTTTGACGTTCGATCGCCGATCAGTCCTAAGATTTATATCAATTACTTATGAATTCTTTCTCCTCTGCCAACGTTTGTTAACGTGAAATATGCCGAGTACCACCATGGTTTGGAGACGACATTAAACTGCAGGTCAAAGTGTAAGTGGCAGGGCGAAGGTTGATTCACACGGCAGCGGTACATGAAATCATTCGATAATGCATCCGAAATTGTTGAATTCAGATAGACCGGTTACGGAACAGGGCATCTACGTCAACGATTCTCAGGAAGAAAGTTTTGACACTGATGCTGCAGGAGGGAGGGAGGGGTGGTGGGAGGGAGAGGGGAGGGAGAGGGGAGTGAGAGAGAGAGAGAGAGAGAGAGAGAGAGAGAGAGAGAGACTCATCACTTGTTAACATCGGAAGTTAACGTATCACTGTCGCGCTTACTCATTTTATAGTTGTGGATTTTGCGCTTTTGTGTCTTTTTCGATTTTAATTTTAGTTACCTCTCTTTTCCTAACATTTCCCAAAGGTTCTGTAAGGAACCAAACATTTTTCCTATTAGTGTTCTTTCACAAAACGTGTCATCAAATATCTGAAGGAGAAAAATGATTTAGCTTTCACAATTCTTGGACAAAGAAAAAGCCTACACTGTGCAGAAATAGGCCAATACATTAATGATACAAATTTTATTAGGCGAACTACTTTAAACAGAGACAAAATCACTTTTAGTAAACGAAAAAAGTATTAGTTTTTGGAACCTAGGAAAGGGTAAGAAACTTAATGCGCAAGGTAAAAACATCCATGTAATTCCTTCTAAATGTTATTTGATGTTAATGTATGAATAGTTTTTCTCGAGCAAATAAATATACTATAATATTCCTTAAACTCATTTGCAACGTTCTCTCCAGGGTTAAGGAAGTGACGTTGTCTTGACGTTCCGTATAGCGTCCAACGTCTCCGTTTGCGGTGGCATTTGCCTTTCCGTCCGTTCCATGCCATTCCTTTGATGCTCTGTGTGAATCAACAGTAAATCGGTTCAAAACTTAAGCAAGGAAATATCACTTCCTATACGACGTTGGATTTGTAAAAGTTGGTTATTCCCTTTTTGCACAGAGGTCTTCAGTTTCAATGGAAAAGATACCATGTTGTAGCACGACAGAACTTATTACACACACAGTGAATATAAATTTAGCTTCTGATTTTATTTATTTATTCATCGTATGGCAACAACAGCAAACACTGACAAGTACATAAAGTTTAATTTTACATGTATATTTAGTTAAGTATTTACATATAATTTTGTTTTACATTTTGGCACAGATTGTATACACATTTTTAAACTGTGAAAATTACTAACTTAATATTACTGACTACTTTGATATAATTGCAAGTTAAAAAAAGGCAGATGCATTTAATCATAGTTCAATATCTAAAGATTCAAGCCAACTAACAGCAGAGGGAGTAGCATTAATAAAGTCACTATATGGTCCAGGATACTTCCTCTGAGGACTGTCTCTAACAATATATTGAACAGTTTGCTCTTGGGCCCCACAATGATGAAAATGTTCAATCAAACCTCGGTAAACTGGTGAAACTAGTACACTGCTGGTTCAACTACAGTACGTGGGAACAAAATATAACAGAGCGCTATTTCGGGCTATTACGTAAGGCAGCTAAACTACGCAACTCGCGGAGTGTTAAGATCCTAAAATAATGCACAAGACTTCAAGCCCAGGGTTTGCAAACAAGTCCGTTTTTATTCTGCCAATAAATTCTGCATAGAGCGGGGAATGACAGTAACCTCATTCGGTATTCAGTAGCAGTTCCATAATAGAATGGAAAGAAACTGTGATTATAGTGTGATGAGTTTAACATACTAATCCGTCTTTACCTTTTCTTAACAGTGGAAGTAAGTTAACCGCTCTCCAGCAATTGGCGGCAATCCTCTGAAACTGTAGCAGTAACTTAATACCACTGACATAAAAAACAGCGGCGTCAGTTACGATGATCCGGAGTGGGACTTGATTCGTTCATATATTTTTAGTCTGAAGTGGTACATTTGCGACACTGCACGCTTATGTTTCGTTTGTACGTCCATGTGATATCACTGCCCAAACAGAAGTAAAACGCTTGTTGTTTCTCTAACTTTCCAGTTCGAAAGTGCTTTGTGGTCTCCGACAGGGGTTGGCTACAGAGATAAAACTTAGCAGAGATCAATACTGAACTGGTGAGAACACTCGAAGGCGTATTTGCATAGAAAACCGTAACGTCGTTTGGCGGGTATGCCATATTGGCGAAGGGCATTGGGGGTTGTTAGAACAAAAAACGGCTCTGAGCACTATGGGACTTAACATCTGAGGTCATCAGTCCCCTAGACTTAGAACTACTTAAACCTAACTAACCTAAGGACATCACACACAGCCATACCCGAGGCAGGATTCGAACCTGCGACCGTAGCGGTCGCGCGGTTCCAGACTGAAGCTTCTAGAACCGCTCGGCCACTGCGGCCGGTGGTTGTTAGTACAATTTGTGCTTGCGACTTTCGATCTATTATTTCACTGAATTAGAAACTAATCCTCAACAACGTCACGTAGTATCAGTAAACAGTAATTTTATTTCTCCTGTTAAGCAGAACGATTTAGCAGCTTGCCCTGACCTGTCATGGTGCCTGTGACGTATTGCGTCACGTATTGGCTTCATGGAGTAGTCAGTAGTCACTCCAGTGAGCTAGTCTTGAGCTCACTGGAGCTGCCGCCTACTCGGTTGAAAAAGAAAAAACGTTTAGAAACGTTATTGAGGCGAGCCTAGACAGTGCTTTCAGTCATTTCCAGTGATGGTGATATCACAGGACGAAATGCTTACAGTTTTCGAAATGCGCAGTAACGAATAATTAGTTTCTGAAATGTGCGACCTAACTTTTATTCATTGCTACAATTTTTAATCGAGACGCAACAATTTCCTACAACAAAACACTGCAAAATATCGGCAACTTGCCAAATTTGCAAAATGTCCAGATTCTTACACCAGCTACGCCAAACGCAGTGCTAGGCACAAATGTTTCGAAGGTGGGTGTATAGCATTTGTAGGTGAGCTGAACAAAGCAAAATAAATCACTGGCGACCAGCAACGCACACACTTCAGCGTCGGAAATTGTTAATCTGCAACGCTTCCCCTCAAAAGAGGTAATAATAGCTCACAAATCATTCACATACGAGAAACAGTGGGTAGAAATACATTTCTGTGGCTGCGATGCTTCAGCGCGAATAATGCTGGAAACTGCGTTCCCAGATTTTCACGAGTACACATAATACCCCCCTTCCCAAAAAAGAGCTATGTTGGTCTGGATGCCGATGTGCCGAGACGAAGTCGCACTAGCAGCGCGGTGTGGTGCTGTACAGCCTAGCAAATCAGTCGCGACCACTAGGAACGAGCAGCGTACGTGGTTCGCTGGCGAGGGCTGCCAGCACGCTGGTCTGGGACCCTGCACAATTGCTGCTTATTCCGCGTTGCGCTACATGCGCACCAATAAACTTCTAATTGGGAGGGGCTAACAAAATCCCTGACTTTTACAGTCCAGCACCCAAGCAATGATTCTTTGCCACGTAGAGATTAGGCTTAAAAATGTATCGTAATAAAATCACAGTTATATATTCCGTCTAGTCGCTAGAACGCAAACCATATGTAGGAGAAACGGTGCAGGGGTGCAACTGCGAAGCAAGCTGCAACCGAGCGGCGATGAGATGTGAGTCGCCAGTCAATACAAGAACAAGTTTACATAATTTCATAACTGAAATCAGCTAGTATTACATCAGCTATAAGGGCATATGCACACGACATAAGAGAGCTTTTACACAGGTGTGCTGTCTAGCGTTGCGGAACATTCTTGCGTTGCCACGGCATCTGTTTCTCCCCCTCTTGTTCTCGTTTTGCTTTTATTTCGGGAAGAGTAAATGCGTAAACTGCAGTCTCTGGGACATTTACATAATATTTCGTAGGAAGAACGACCCAGGAGAAAGTCAAAGGCTCGCTGCCTAAAGCGATTGGGGAATATTTTGAAGGTAAAAATAATTTGAACGTCATACAGCATTTTTGTCTGCAAAATGTTGACACAAGCTCGAAAGACTATAAAATCATGACTGCATTCCGAGTGGCCCCATTACGCTATTCCTCAGAGTTGTCTCCGGCCAATATGACGACTTTTGTAAATGAGGCACACGTCATACGTTTATGTACATAGAGACGACTCAACAACAATGGGGGCAGTTTTCGTGTTGTTGCAGTCTGTAAGGCTTGCTGCAGATGCGTTATGCTATCATGAATGCGTTGCAACTAAGAGACGGCTTTCTCCAGAACTAGTTCTTATACTTTTCGTTGTCTGAGAGGAATTCCACAGCCGTGAAATTAATCTCTGGATACACTAAAGGTAATTTCTACCACATCCCGTAACATTACACCACTTTTACACATACCAAATTAAACGCTAGTACCGAACACAAACGACATTTGGACCTCTAATATTCCACCCATTTTGCAGTTACCACTTGCATACCTAAAGCGTCTATGACGGCCTTTTCATCTCTTCCTACAGTAATATCACCTACGTGTACTCTACGTTGTCAGAGATGTCACACTATTCCCACGGATATCTCGAATGAGTACTCGTTTTGACCACTGAGAGCCAATATGTCTACTGTACATCGCGGCAGTTACAAGGCAACTGGACTCTGGCGGAGGCTTCCTCTTTCGAATCATTTTTGTGGTAATGGAGGCCTTTCACTTTACGTGATCAGGATCTGCTGAAGTGTATTTTTTCCCACATAAAGCTGAAAATGTAGGAATTTAAGTTTTAAGCATTTGTATCCCATCCTGGACACAAGGACGCACGGTTATGTTACCGATTATTGGTGGTAATTACGAACGATTTTTTTCCTACTTTGCGACAAAATTAAATTGATCCACACTGCATAAAAAATAAGTTAGACCTAAATTATTTTTCTCCGAGATATAGTATAAAATCGGGGAGGTTTAATGGAATGTTGCAAATTCGTTAAAAATGTTGTCAAATGGGACAATCTGGCATAATCTCTGAAAAATTAATGATAAGATCTAGTTAAAATGACACGTTTACATGAACACCAAATATAACTGCAAAGAACAGATTAAATCAACGTTAATATCAGCCAGTACTGGCAAGACTAATCTTTTTTCGCCGTTTAAGAACTCGGAAGATAGACTTGTGTGCTCCTTTATGTCCACGGTAGACGGGAACTGCGACCGAGACACTATCTGGTACATATTGTGGAATGTAACATTTATACTGTTGTTATCAATCACTAGAAGGAATTACGACTGGAGAATTAGTGCCGGAAATATCAATCACTAGAAGGAATTACGACTGGAGAATTAGTGCCGGCACTCACGCCCTTTGGCCGCTTCAATTTTCCTACCAACACGTTTAGCCTACGTAATCCTGGAATTCAAAGACAATGGAGTTACTTTCTGTTACTTTGCGATAAAAGTTTCTTTTGTCTATGAGACCTGTAGCATGGCTCGAACTGAATCCTGCCAAAGTCGTATTTCTTTCAAACAGTTCGCATTTGGTTGTCTGATCTGATTTTGTTAGGAAGCAGCTCAAAACAGCGTCAATCTGTGTGTGTGTGTGTGTGTGTGTGTGTGTGTGTGTGTGGGAGGGGGGGGGAGGAGGGGGTGTTACACTGGAGGGAGGAGGTAAGGCTGGGTGGTGTCGGTATTGCCGTTTCTAAATAATCGATCCTCCAGAAACACAAGTAATGGCCGCCAGCTGTCAGCACTGCTCAGCGACTAGGTGCTGTAACCGTCGTCAGACGAAAGCTACTTCACAGTTTATTCTTTCTAAAGTAAAAGGAGACGACACAAGTATCAAAATGACACTCGCACTTACAAATTACCTTATTCCAAGATTTCAACCTAATTATTAACATAATCGAAATCTGGTCTTATGACATGATTCATACGCAACACGCTATCACCAGTGCGGGACATTTGATATTGCAAATTTCTTTTATGACTGCCAAACTTTTAAGAGATCAGGATGACACGGCGGCCGGTCAGTATCGTTGGGCCTTCACGGCCTGTTCGGGAGGAATTTTACTTTTTTTAAACTTTTAAGAGTTTATAAAAATAGTCATCTTACGTTGTAAAAGATGAAATGTCATGTGCAAAAATAAGCTTCGTCGAAATATTGCCGGTATTTTTGCCGTTACGGAAAATGCTCTTATTGAAAGTACCGAAAATAAAAGTTCATTTGTAAAAGGCAGTGTGCAGGAAATTAGGATTTAATATTACATCAACTACGAGGTGATAGCAGTCTGAACACGAATTCCGATAGGCCGAAAATGGGAAAGC
This sequence comes from Schistocerca nitens, assembly GCF_023898315.1. Taxonomy (NCBI): domain Eukaryota; kingdom Metazoa; phylum Arthropoda; class Insecta; order Orthoptera; family Acrididae; genus Schistocerca; species Schistocerca nitens. The sequence continues at coordinate 620,489,282 of NC_064614.1, read as the reverse complement.
AAATCAGATATAGCGAAGGACGATTCCGGCAATCGCCATAACAGATTCACGACAAGTGTAAATCGTTAACGTCGGACAGGGCTTTGGACCGCGCCCATCCCCAATGCGATCCAGTGTGGTCACCACAGCTTCACTTAGCTCGGTCCCCGAACATGAGTTTAGGTTCTTCACTACCCACCTCGCTTCAAATTGAGTCAAGCGGCTACCTTGCACCTACGCTAAGAATTTGGACTAACACATCATAACTACTGTAGTGTACGTCTACGTTCGTAGAAACAAATCGAAAACTGAAATACATCGTTGATTACAGGAAAACGAAGTCTAATTTCAAACGCAAATTAGGAAAAAAGCATGTTACGGCACTGAACTTATTTCCTGTTACTTTTCTATACTATTACACTGTTACCTGTTTTGTTTATTTGTTCGATGCGCCTGCTATTATCAAACAAAGTGTGACATGAGAAACAGGAATGTTCATGCAAGTGCAACAAGGAATTAAGACTTGTATCCGCACTTTGAAATGTGTCTGCGTTATGTTGAACAGTATTACTCAAATAAAGCAAAAAGAGAAACAAAATAATATGGATTGCAATGGAACAGTTAAATCTTCTAAGACCAAAGTTTTAGCGCTAAGTAAGAAATTTAAAATATCTGTCTCGTGAGTGTGGGAAATCTCGGGTTACTTCTCACACTGTTACCTCAGAAAAATCTGGATTACAGCCACGGGAACAAACGTATTGCTTCCACTGTCGCGTCGTAGTAATGCGCATCAGTAACATGATAATGCATACTATTTCGTTGCAACAGTGAAACGTGTAACCTCGGGGCCACGCCTCAACGGTGCTTACGTTGCGCAGGACATCAAACTCGCGCCCCACCGAAAATAATCGCTCCGCTTTTGCATGTCAGTCTAGTGAGTGGCTACAAACTTTATCCGTCTGTACCCGTCAAAAGGAACGCGGAGTCTATGTGTCTACGTTTCGAAAAAGTATCAAAAATGGCTAGTGATACGACAATTCCGGGAAAGGAATGGACGAGTCACACCCACACGTTATGGCCGCCATTTGTGTAGTTCCGACGCAAGGCATAGTTTCCCCTTACCAAAAGAATGTCGCAATACTCTTTGACAGTTCGCGACGTGCCGGCCCGTACGTCGCACTACTTGAGTATACTAGTAGGAAAACGTATTACGATACAGAACGGCAAAATTAACATCGAACAGTGAGGCACCGTCCGCCGGCCTTGCTAAAATGGCGAACGTCAACAGCTGGCACATCGCGCTCGTCATTGTCATACTCTAGAGCTGCCCGTTCCGGAAGAGACATATACGTGCACTCTATTGCGTAACAGCGAAGCTCTTCTGTGAAATCCTATTTGGCCGGCCCGGCAAGAAGCGTCGGGGTTTTATTTTTCGCGCGATGTGGCAGCGCCCGCCGGTGATCAATACCGGAAGGCGACGCCTCCGCACTTTACTAATCGCGTAGCTCTCGCAGGTGGAAGCTACGGAGGGGTGTTACACCTGCGGTGCCTTCGGCAATTAACTGCACAGTGAGGCACACCGCAGTAGCGCCACGCTACAGTTCGGGCCCGCAGCTCCCGCCTGTTGCTGTGGCAGCAAACGAGAGAAGCGTGCGCGCGCGCGCAGAGCGGCGCCGGCAACCTAGGGCAAGGAGAAAAGCGAGGGCGCGTGCCAGAGCAGCGAGCAGGGGGTGGGGCCAGCAGCAGAGCGGCGCTCGGCTCACCGTCATCCCGTGGCAGCCGCGGCGTGGTCCCCGCGCCGCAGCGCAGGGCGCCTCTGCCGGCGACGTCCGCAGCCGCGGGCTGCCGTCAGACAACTGCGCCGCAGCGCCGCGGCCGCCCGCCCGCCCGCTTGTTATTTTCACGGTGAAGGTCGCGCCAGGCGGGCAGCCGCGCAGCGCAGTTGCCATGTCTCGGTATCCCTTCTATCGCGAAACTGCTACGAACGCGGGCAACTACCACCTCCTCCGCTTCCTCCTGCCGGTGCTCCTGACCCGGGTCCCCTCCGCCCCGCGAAAATCGCCAGGCAGCGCACAGCGCATGCGTCGACGGTGTTCGACTCCAGCTCCTAGAGCGCCGCTGCCCGCCGAACTACTGCAGACGAGATGAGAATCGACAGCACGATCGATAGTATCGCAGGAGAGGATATCGATATGCTAGCCGAAATCGTCATCTAACGCAGTCTCTTCTTTTTCTTTCGGAAATGCTTTATAGCTCCCAAGCAAGTGACGACATGTTGGGGGAAGACCACACTGTCTCTTATTGAAGGAAAACCAGAGCGGCAGGTCTTTGGCAGCAACAGTTTCATGTTGACCACGGCAACAAGCTGAAGCCGACAAATACAGCAAATGAAATACTGAATGAGAAGTTTCAGCCAATACTACAAATTATTATAACCAGTCACAATTTACTATTATTTCCACCAGCTATCTCACACCGCTACTCCATCACTACGTGGATTTGTTAATAAAACTAGCTACTTCTGTAAAATATCTGGTATAAAATTAATTGTTGGTAAGGCGGGTACCAGGTTGAGATTCATTGGGAGAGTCCTTAGAAAATGTAGTCCATCAACAAAAGATGTGGCTTACAAAACACTCGTTCGACCTATACTTGAGAATTGCTCATCAGTGTGTGATCCGTACCAGGTCGGGTTGACGGAGGAGATAGAGAAGACCCAAAGAAGAGCGGCGCGTTTCGTCACAGGGTTATTTGGTAAGCGTGGTAGCGTTACGGATATGTTTAGCAAACTAAAGTGGCAGACTCTACAAGAGAGGCGCTCTGCATCGCGGTGTAGCTTGCTGTCCACGTTTCGAGAGGGTGCGTTTCTGGATGAGGTATCGAATATATTGCATCTCCCTACTTATACCTCCCGAGGAGATCATTAATGTAAAATTAGAGAGATTCGAGCGCGCACGGAGGCTTTCCGGCAGTCGTTCTTCCTGCGAACAATATGCAACTGGAACAAGAAAGGGAGGTAATGACAGTGGCACGTAAAGTGCCCTCCGCCACACACCGTTGGGTGGCTTGCGTAGTATAAATGTAGATGTAGGACTACGCAAAGATCTTAGTTTAGGGTATACAAAGTGAATGTGATGTAAACACGATAAGATACGTTCCATGCGACCAGTGACAGAAAAGCTACACATATAATAAAATACATCTCTGCCATACATAATTTATATAAATCACCGGATGACGGAGGTGAGCACTCGACACGTCTTTTCATTCAGTACTTTGATAATGTTGTTGATCTTTTAGCATTATCTGCTTAACGAGGGGACCCTGCCTACTCGTCATCACAGATTTCGTCCAAATTTATGGTACATGCACGGCTTAGGCAGAAATGAAACTGACGGATCTCCAGATGGCCTAGCATATAGAAAAAGTAGAATTTTGAATGCAGGTCGGGCGAGGGATGAGCCATTTATGTCAGCGCAGTTCTCAGGCGGGGTTGTTGGAGCGAAAAGTGTACAGAACAGTAATCCGAGGTAGTTTGGATAAATGGCAGCATCCCGACGTGTAACACGGAAAATGATATTATGACATGGGCCTACAACGTTCGAATAGTTTGCTCTGAAGATGGCCACACCGTGACCGAAATCGGACTGTAAAATAAAGGATTTCAATCTTGCTTCCATTTATCCAAAATATATTGACGGTCGTGGTGCACATGTTCCCAATTAAATTGGGCATCAAGTAATGCGAAGGTCGTACGTTCGAGACCCCTGAGGAAATCAATTTTTCTTTTCTTTTTGTTTACGTTCCTTACACTGCGAATAAAACAGAAATATTGCTCAATACATTGCATATATTAATATTTTCATAAGACTCGAAAAGGAAAGGCATAGGACAATGTATCACTGCAAATAAATTTTCAGGAAGGGATTGTAAGGTGCTGAGGAGAACTTCGTATATAAAATTACATATATTGGTTTGCGGTCGATGATTTACGCGTGCTGGGGTGACATTCGTAATAAAAACTGAGGAAGTAGTAATTTTCTCGGCATCTTACACATGTTATAAACGCTGCATTTTTACAATTACCTGGTTGTTTTAAACTGCCTTTAGAATAACACACTCGGTTTACATTCATTGAAGATTCATCCTCGTCGCACAGCCGGCCGCGGTGGTCTAGCGGTTCTGGCGCTGCAGTCCGGAACCGCGGGACTGCTACGGTCGCAGGTTCGAATCCTGCCTCGGGCATGGGTGTGTGTGATGTCCTTAGGTTAGTTAGGTTTAAGTAGTTCTAAGTTCTAGGGAACTTATGACCACAGATGTTGAGTCCCATAGTGCTCAGAGCCATTTGAACCATTTGAACCATCCTCGTCGCACAGTTTTGCAGCAAACAACACCAAATATTGGGGCAGATAGTTTATGATATAGAATCGAATGTATTCTGATGCACTCTTCTCGGGCAGTGATTTCTTTTTTTCTCTGGACAAAATAAAATCAGTTTTGAATATTTTCGATTAAATTCTTTACAAGACATCACGAGTACTCCACGATGGCAAACCTTTTTCATCTCGAAAAATCTCGTCGTATAATAGTGAATCTGTTTGTTAATTACCAAGGGAAATTTTTTCCTCTGCACATAGGGCTTAATCGCATCAGTCTAAAGTCTTTTGTTGTATACGTCTGTTTTAAGTTTCCTAGATTTTGCTGGGATACTGACGATATTCCCGTATTTTGTCGTGTACTCATCCACCGCTGTTTGAATCTTCGGTCCAAAAGAGTCAGTCCTCTCTTGTAGGCATACCTGCACCGTTGGCAATAATTTTATAGAAAGAGTTAAAGTATACTGCGTTGTGCACGAGTGGTTTACTCTGTATATATACCGTCATTTCACGAGAACTACTTTTACCCCTCCGTGGTCCAGGGTTCGGTTTTAAGTCGACTGGTACTGCCAAACTAGGAAGAGAACACGCAAACGTAAATATTTTATTACACGTGACATTCAAAAAATAAAATACAAAAGAAATATTGGTTTCCCCACAGGGACTTGAATCTACGACATTCGGATTACCTTTCTGTACTCTTTCCACTGCCTGAAAACTGTGTCCACATAAATGGCTCATCCCTCGCCCGGTCCGGGTCCAAAATGCTACTTTTTCTAAACGCTAGGCTATTTGGATCTCCCCGTCACTTCCATTTCCTACCAAGCCCTGCATATACTATCAAGCTGGTCGAAATATGTGACGATAAGTAGGCGTGGTCCCATAGTAAATAAAATATCCAACTTTAAAAATCCTGTGATTATCATTTTTATTTTTCGAATGAACCACGTACATTTCTTTCCCGAGTGGAACGACCACGAAATTTAGAATACGCAGTATATTCACGCATCACCACTTCAAAGACTTTATAATTAATTGCAAAACCACAACTGTTGTTTTAAAACTATGATTATCTTCACCTAACAGGATAATGAGTTTAAAACATGTAATACATTACATAAAATAGATAATCACAAGTGTTAATACAAACAACAAGAAGCGTGGTGGTATAACAGTAACATAAACTGACATAACCAGAGTTCATAGTTGTTATTTCGTACTGTTTCCGTCGTGTTCGAGGTCCGTACGTTAAGGATAATACTCCACATTGTATTTATGTGGCTATTCCAGCCGTCGTCTTGTCAGTTCAACCTAAGAGGAATGGGAGATTCGTGCCGCCATGTGTGTGCATTAAGGGCACCCTTCATACCGTGTATCTTCGAGTTTTAACTGATCGCCTTAGCTTTCAACTATTAGTATCTGGTTGTCAGAAAATAAAAATGTTAACAGTCTTTTTACATCAAATGGATTTGTTTCTTTTCATTTCTGATCCTCCGAAACCGAATGAAAGCATAAATAGTGTATTTCAGAGAGAAGACCTTAGCAGCACAGTACTGCTTAAGCTTCTTGTCAGACGCAAGTTCTTCCACATCGAAGAAATAAATTCATGATAGCCCACATGATACATTGGCATTTGCCAAAGCTGACGATCATAAGCTAATGCCGATAATCGAATGCGACACGTCATTTCTAACTGCAGAATCCTTCCGGAGATTATGTGAAAAACAAACAGCAGTATGCGTCGTATTTACCAGTGTTTCCCCTCAGACTTAACAGCACAGAGATTACACTTTCACGAGATATTCAGCTATCAAGATTACTTCCCCATTTCCTAAGACGAAACTTAAATAAAAAATAAAAAAACTTTAAATGCAACAGTCTTTTCGAACACTGCATCATAAAAAGAGATTCTTCGTACGTCATTTGTACTCCTAGTAGAATTTAAGAACAGATCCGCTACTCATAGGCCTGCATTGACTTCGTCAAATAAAAAAGCACTGATACCAAATTTGAAACAGATGTTGATATTTGACGATTTCTGAAATTTGAGAACTACCAACACGACCTTTTTTCTCTCTGATAACCAAGAAGTGATAAACTGGGGATACACCTTCGGCGGCGTCCTCGCTCTCGGGGTATCGTGGCCACCTCGAGAAGCCGAGATCACCAGTTCGAGTCTCTTCTCGCACAGCGATGTGGGTTTCATTTGTATCGCTTTGTTTTGTCCAAGTCACTCTACACGGTCTCTGTGTTACAACTGATGGTAACAATTAAAAATGAGCACCCCACAAGACACACACACACACACACACACACACACACACACACACACACACACACACACAAAAGAGAGAGAGAGAGAGAGAGAGAGAGAGAGAAAATGGTAAATTCATGGATATCACGAGGATAAATTTTTTTAAATTTAGAATGGCAGGAGACCCTGCGTTGCCTATGAGCAGAGTTTAAGCATCTTTCCAACAACAGTATTCTACTACTTGTATGGTTGTCGCAAATCTCCTGGTCCATTCACTGAATTGGGAAAATGATACTGAACAATATTTACTCTACTGCGGAATACATACGTGTAGCAACAGGGTTGGACTGTTTGGGAAAGGAGACCAGACAGCGAGGTCATCGGTCTCATCGCATTAGGGAAGGGCGGGGACGGAAGTCAGCCGTGCCCTTTCAAAGGAACCATCCCGGCATTTGCCTGGAGCGATTTAGGGAAATCACGGAAAACCTAAATCAGGATGGCCGGACGCGGGATTGAACCGTCGCCCTCCCGAATGCGAGTCCAGAGTGTAGCTATAGCTGGTGCAATTGTGTAAGACGGTAGCAAGCTGTTTTCAAATCTCAGAAAATGATCCAGACTGTTGCACAAGGAGGCAAAACCGTACAAGCAACCGACTTGAGCGTTTACTGACTAAATACTCATAGGGCAACAAATTTGGGCCAGAGAACGAGGCGAAGACTGCTACTTCATTCATGAATGTACGCCCTTACCACGATTTCCTTTTTGCTACCACACGTTTCCTTGTAAGGAAGTAACATGTCAGCGTTGTGAGTCACAGATTTCGCTGCTTTGATCAAATAAGCAAGTATGAAAGCTTATCACCACCATGACGCTGGGTAATAGCGTGGCAGTTTTACAGCAGGTAAAATAATCCTGTGAAATAATAGCAAATGAAAGCTACTAACGTCGCGTGTGGGGTGTACGTGGCAGCACTAAACACGCTGAAGCTATTGACGTATTCGTATTTTCATGTTACGGACTAAAAATTGAGGGAATGGAAGCACCTTACCTTACCAATTAACGATATTCGTTGTCCAGATCAACTTGCGGAGCAGTAATCTATTTTTGACTTATTTAGAAAGTTTTCACATTGTAAAAAAGGCACTAGACCTAGCTGACGCGCTTTTTTGGCAAAGGGTCGTAAAATAAAATGATCCCCCGAATAGAAACGATACAGGATTGATGTTTAAAAAAAATGTAAACTTGTTCTACGAGTGTGTATTGTAATACTCAATAATTCTGCACTTGTTCATTTCTGCCACATGTTGCACAACATGAAATCAACAACTAACCTTATTTTATAGCGCAAATATGTCTGTGCTAGTGAATGATCATTTTCGCCACTGACTTGAAATGCTGTTTCCTGGACAGAGTGTGAATTGTTCTACCAGGTGCATAACGGAACGGAGACAATTTGTCGCTTATTGAACCTTTTGCCTCAGAGTTTGCGTAACTGTCATTTTTTACATAAGAACCGATTCGCGAAAACACATTAGAATGTTGAAAATAGACGGAACTAGGTCACAAGGCTAAAATTTCTCTCTGAGGTTATTACTCGACTGGTGTGCGCACATTTCTGCTAGCCGATACTTAGAACACCTTGACAAGACCTGACGTCCTTCCACAGGCAGGGCTGATAAGAACTTGCAATCGGTTCGTGAATTTTCGCATTGCCATAGTAGGTTATTAACGGACTCCTAAGGACATCATTAGAGATAAGAACGGGACAGTAATCCCGCCGCGTCCTTTGCAGAGCATCCATCCAGACACCTCGCTCGGTGTGATCTCTCAACTGGAAATTAATTTTCTGAATACGGTCTAGCCAATGCGACGAAATGATTGATTTTAAGCTCTACATGTTTCTGTCTTGGCTGGTGCTGGCGTATTTTTGCTACAGTTTTTCAATGCCACAAAATTTTTTGAAATGGCGTTAGTTTCAATATGCACAAATACACTATTAGGTTCCTTACTACACTTCTAGCCACTTCATAACATGTGGAACATGAAACAAGACAACTGGACTGTGCATCAACTGGAGTTCAGCATAATAAAAGTCCAGTGTTTTACAACTGCACCACTTCGCCGGCGCCGTGAGACACTTTTTGAAAATTTATGGGCAGAAGCTATGTATTAAGAGAAACAACAACATTATGCACCAGAATCCATGCACCGTCTCACACGACCCCGACTAAGGCCACATTTGATTGGATGTTTTTGTGCTGTTTACAGATTTTCCCAGTCTATCACGTGACGAGCTTGTTACATAAGACAGTTTGTCTCGACAATGTGATATGCAAAATTCATATCAACTACGAGTTTCATTGGAGTCCCAAAACGCATCATCCCTGTGTTCGCAATGCACAATTCCTTTTCAAAGAATCCATCGCGGCAGCTGTATTCAGTAATTTGGGGAAACCAAGAAAAGATAAATATGGATGGACTGTTTTCAGCAGTGGACACACACTCGTATCATGATCAAAAATTTCGCTAAACTTAACAGACTATTCCTGGTCTGCGGTATGCATCTGGTAGGACGTCTCCATTCTTGCCCAAACTCCTTTAATTATTACGGCTACGTTAGTGTAGAAGGCAGAACTCGATAATTATACGTTATTTTCGTGAAAACCTTTTTGCTGAGCGATGCAGCCCAGCAGTAGGACACTGGACTTGTATTTGGAAGGATAGTGAGACAAATTCCATTCCGATTTAGGTTTTTTAAGGTTTAAGGTCGTCTTATGTAAACAGTTCTTTTGAAAAAAGAAACGGCGGATTTCCTTCACCAAACCGAGACTATGCTCAATCTCAAACTTCGCCGTCGACGAAACGTTACACTTGATTTTCCTTCCTTTTTGATAACGTTTTTTACTAGCTAGTTGTAGCGCTGCGTTTCTTAAACTATGCAATTTAAAATTGGAACGATCAGGGAAGTCAGTGACGAGTGACGTAAAGCGCATCTGAGATGCTAAACTAACGGAGCAGGGGCAGTAGCAACGCGAGATGAAATACTGATGGCAGAAGGGGGCCAAACGGGCAAAAAGACAAGACTTAGTAGATAACACCAACAAAAGGAAAACAAGTGCAATTGAATGTAGCCGAATTGAATTGGACGATGTTGAGGGAATTAGGTTAGAATTCGTGTCACTAAAAGTAGTAGGTGACTTTTGCTACTTGAACAACAAAATAAGTGACTATGGCCGAACTAGAGAGGATATAAAATGTAGACTGCTAATGGCAAGAAAAGCGTTTCTGGACAAAAGAAATTTGTTAACATCGAATATAGATTTAAGTATTATTATTTTCTGAAAGTATTTCTACGGAGTGTAGCTGTGTATGGAAGTGAAACATGAACGATAAATAGTTTAGACAAGAAGAGAACAGAAGCTTTTGAAATGTGGTGCTGCAGAAGCGAACGGGGGAGAAAAGAAATTTGTTCAATAGCTTGACTAAAACAAGGAATCGGTTGATAGCGCACATTCTGAGACATCAAGGGATCACCAGTTTAGCAATTTTAGGGAAATGGAAAATGGGAAATGAAAAATGAGAAAATTTAAAAAGGGAAATGGATAGGTTAAAGTTGGATATAGTGGGAATTAGTGAAGTTCGGTGGCAGGTGGAACACGACTTTTGGTCAGGTGATTACATGGTTATAAATACAAAATCAAATAGATGTAACGCAGGAGTAGGTTTAATAATGAATAAAAAAATAGGAGTGCGGGTTAGCTACTACAAACAGCACAGTGAACGCATTATTGTGGCCAAGATAGACACAAAGCCCATGCCTACTACAGTAGTACAAGTTTATATGCCAACTAGCTCTGCAGATGATGAAGAAATTGATGAAATTTATGACGAGATAAAAGAAATTATTCAGGTAGTGAAGGGAGACGAAAATTTAATAGTCATGGGTGACTGGAATTCGTCAGTAGGAAAAGGGAGAGAAGGAAACATAGTAGGTGAATATGGATTGGGGGGAAGAAATGAAAGAGGAAGCCGCCTTGTAGAATTTTGCACAGAGCATAACTTAATCATAGCTAACACTTGGTTCAAGAATCATAAAAGAAGGTTGTATACCTGGAAGAATCCTGGAGATACTAAACGGTATCAGATAGATTATATAATGGCAAGACAGATATTTAGGAACCAGGTTTTAAATTGTAAGACATTTCCAGGGGCAGATGTGGATTCTGACCACAATCTATTGGTTATGAACTGCAGATTGAAACTGAAGAAACTGCAAAAAGGTGGGAATTTAAGGAGATGGGACCTGAATAAACTGAAAGAACCAGAGGTTGTAGAGTGTTTCAGGGAGAGCATAAGGGAACATTTGACAGGAATGGGGGAAAGAAATACAGTAGAAGAAGAATGGGTAGCTCTGAGGGATGAAGTAGTGAAGGCAGCAGAGGATCAAGTAGGTAAAAAGACGAGGGCTAATAGAAATCCTTGGGTAACAGAAGAAATATTGAATTTAATTGATGAAAGGAGAACATATAAAAATGAAGCAGGCAAAAGGGAATACAAACGTCTCAAAAATGAGATCGACAGGAAGTGCAAAATGGCTAAGCAGGGATGGCTAGAGGACAAATGTAAGGATGTAGAGGCTTGTCTCACTAGGGGTAAGATAGATACTGCCTACAGGAAAATTAAAGAGACCTTTGGAGAGAAGAGAACCACTTGTATGAATATCAAGAGCTCAGATGGCAACCCAGTTCTAAGCAAAGAAGGGAAGGCAGAAAGGTGGAAGGAGTATATAGAGGGGTTTATACAAGGGCGATGTACTTGAGGACATTATTATGGAAATGGAAGAGGATGCAGATGAAGATGAAATGGGAGGTAAGATACTGCGTGAAGAGTTTGACAGAGCACTGAAAGACCTGAGTCGAAACAAGGCCCCGGGAGTAGACAACATTCCATTAGAACTACTGATGGCCTTGGGAGAGCCAATCATGACAAAACTGTACCATCTGGTGAGCAAGATGTATGAGACAGGCGAATACCCACAGACTTCAAGAAGAATATAATAATTCCAATCCCAAAGAAAGCAGGTGTTGACAGATGTGAAAATTACCGAACTATCAGTTTAATAAGTCACAGCTCAAAATACTAACGCGAATTCTTTACAGACGAATGGAAAAACTGGTAGATGCCGACCTCGGGGAAGATCAGTTTGGATTCCGTAGAAATATGGGAACACGTGAGGCAATACTGACCCTATGACTTATCTTAGAAAATAGATTAAGTAAAGGCAAACCTATATTTCTAGCATTTGTAGACTTAGAGAAAGCTTTTGACAACGTTAACTGAAACACTCTCTTTCAAATTCTGAAGGTGGCATGGGTAAAATACAAGCAGCGAAAGGCTATTTCCAATTTGTACAGAAACCAGATGGCAGTTATAAGAGTCGAGGGGCATGAAAGGGAAGCAGTGGTTGGGAAAGGAGTGAGACAGGGTTGTAGCCTCTCCCCGATGTTATTCAATCTGTATATTGAGCAAGCAGTAAGGGAAAAAAAAGAAAAATTCGGAGTAGGTATTAAAAATCATGGAGAAGAAGTAAAAACTTTGAGGTTCGCCGATGACGTTGTAATTCTGTCAGAGATAGCAAAGGACTTGGAAGAGCAGTTGAACGGAATGGACAGTGTCTTGAAAGGAGGTTATAAGATGAACACCAACAAAAGCAAAACGAGGATAATGGAATGTAGTCAAATTAAATCGGGTGATGCTGAGGGGATTAGATTAGGAAATGAGACACTTAAAGTAGTAAAGGAGTTTTGCTACTTAGGGAGCAAAATAACTGATGATGGTCGAAGTAGAGAGGATATAAAATGTAGACTGGCAATGGCAAGGAAATTGTTTCTGAAGAAGAGAAGTTTGTTAACATCGAGTATAGATTTAAGTGTCAGGAAGTCGTTTCTGAAAGTATTTGTATGGAGTGTAGCCATGTATGGAAGTGAAACATGGACGATAACCAGTTTGGACAAGAAGAGAATAGAAGCTTTCGAAATGTGGTGCTACAGAAGAATGCTGAAGATAAGGTGGGTAGATCACGTAACTAATGAGGAGGTATTGAATAGGATTGGGGAGAAGAGAAGTTTGTGGCACAACTTGACTAGAAGAAGGGATCGGTTGGTACGACATGTTTGAAGGCATCAAGGGATCACAAATTTAGCATTGGAGGGCAGCGTGGAGGGTAAAAATAGTAGAGGGAGACCAAGAGATGAATACACTAAGCAGATTCAGAAGGATGTAGGTTGCAGTAGGTACTGGGAGATGAAGAAGCTTGCACAGGATAGAGTAGCATGGAGAGCTGCATCAAACCAGTCTCAGAACTGAAGACCACAACAACAACAACAGGGAAATGTGGGGGTTAAAGATTATAGCGGCAGACCTACATAGGAATATAATAAGTAGGTCCAAATGGATGTAGCCGGCCGCGGTGGTCTAGCGGTTCTGGCGCTGCAGTCCGGAACCGCGGGACTGCTACGGTCGCAGGTTCGAATCCTGCCTCGGGCATGGGTGTGTGTGATGTCCTTAGGTTAGTTAGGTTTAAGTAGCTCTAAGTTCTAGGGGACTTATGACCTAAGATGTTGAGTCCCATAGTGCTCAGAGCCATTTGAACCATTTGAACCAAATGGATGTAGGTTGTAGTAATTATTCGAAGATGAAAACGTGTGCACAGAATCGAGTAGCGTGGAGAGTGGTATGAAACCATTTTCGGAATGAAGACCACAACAAAAACACACTCTGCAAAGAGTAACATAATTTTACTTCAGGGATGTATTAAAAATACAATGCTATGCTTTATTTCAGCAGCAAACCCTACCACAATTCATATATACGAGCTGCTGTTACAAAAACCCATGATTATGAAATAGGATACAACTGGAACTTGCATATACAGGATAATTACTGATGAATTTGGCACTTTATAGAAAGTGACAGTATATACTTGTGGTGGATAGGAATATAAATATGATCGCTTTGGTTAGGAAATTCAGCCCTATGTCTTCCCCTAAGACAAATTCTCCAAAAACACGCTATTCGCAAGTCGTTTAGTCTGATATTTAGTTCCTTTGTCGTATTTTACTTCCAAAGAGCATGTCGTGTGCCTCTTGATGAACAACAGTTTTACAATCCAACAATGCCCGCTAACTAGTTCGATAACCATTGAATGCAGCATTATGCAGACTAGTGCTCTGCAGTCTTTGAGGATTTTCAAAAGCAGATGTTTCTTAACACTTTGCAAGGATCAGAAAGCTCTTAATATTCTCGCGCTATAACGAGAACTCTTTTCATCGTCACAGACGCAAAATGACACCGATGACAGACAATAGTTTACTATTCTCCTCAGCACTTCACGTTTAATACGTTAACAGTAATCTACGTATAAAAGCATGCTATTTTTGAGAGCTATTTCATGAATTTAAGGTACCTCTTTTTCCTTTTCGCTCTTCCCACTATAACACTTAACTAGAGCTATTCTACCGATACTAGTTGGACTTCTGTATGCACTCGCTCAAGGACTACTGTTTGCGCATTTTACGTTATTCTCGTTGTTGTTTGTTTACAAGTATAAAGACTTTTGTTAACTGGTAAGTGGATTAAACAAAAGTTTAAAAAACAGGGAAATAAGCACTAGAGAATCAATTGTTTTTCCTCACTACAATATTCTGCACGAACGACATTTTCATCCAGAATGCACAGTTAAGCACGGTAATGTTATTTTGAACAGTGTAATGACGTGCGGAAAAAAATACTTGCTTTCAAAAAGTGGATTCTTGACACACAAATAACGTCAAAAAGTAACTTGTCGGCTGATTACTTGTTTCATATTTGCTAGCGCAACGGTTCCGTAGAAGATCTGTAGTTCTAGCAACACAAAAAATGAAATGTGTCTCAATGGTTTATTTTTCGTGAAAACTATCCGTACCACCATCCCACAAAATGTGTCTCTTCCTTCTCGAACACTGCACATAGTCATATGAGCCGCAATGCCGTAGATTTACTTTGCTTTTACAGTGAATAATGTTATTCCTCACAGCCTCAAATGCACTAGGTCTCTGTTAGCTATAAACCAACTGAGGGTTTCGCAACATTTGTTTCATCTTCTTCTAACCCGTCTCTAAACGCCGCCGTCACCCTTCTGGGCTGTGGTGCACTTCTCTACAGATTTGAGACGACGGCGGCGGGAAACGGGCAACAAGAAGATAGAACAAATGTGCCGAAACCAGTCCAGCCGTTAGTATTAACGGTAGTATAGTGTGATCGAAACAAAATCATTCATACATAAATAATTGTGCCGCTTTGCCATGAAGGCTTTTTTTTTTTTTAAAAAAAAAGCACACTCTGCGCCACACATAGAGTTGATCCTGAATTAATCAACAGCGATCAGCAACTGGCGTAGCCGGACAAAGAATACGTACAAAACTGTCATTGCTATTTCTGCTACGGTCTATATGAAAGAACTAAAGACGTCAATACGCCTAGAATATTTATTACGCCAGAGGAAACGTCAGTGGGAAAAAGAAAGAAGAGTGACAAGCCGCGGCACTTACGTAAAACTGTAACAAATATTTGTGCAGCTTTTTTGGGACACGCACGTCAAATTCGTCGCAAGTCACTAAAATAATAATTTCAGTGCAGGAGAATAATCATTAGCCGGCCGCGGTGGTCGCACGGTTCTAGGCACTTCAGTCCGGAACCGCGTGACTGCTACGGTCGCAGGTTCCAATACTGCCTCGGGCATGGATGTGTGTGATGTCCTTAGGTTAGTTAGGTTTAAGTAGTTCTAAGTTCTAGGGGACTGATGACCTCAGAAGTTGAGTCCCATAGTGCTCAGAGCCATTTGAAACATTTTTGAATAATCATTACCTTACAGATGCAGTTTCATTCATAAATCATGTTACCATTTGTACACAGTAATATTACTTCTGAGGATTACTCCAGCGGTTAAGTCAGTCACATCGGGTGCTAGGACGTACAGCCTCGTTGTTCTGACTTCCACAGAAGTCGGTGTAACAACGACAGCCCGCCAGACTAGCTAGATACCGTGTGACACTGAGCATTCCTTCACACCGGTTGTACGAGCTGATTGACAGACCACAGGAAGTACATGTGCAAACTTTCATTGCGACTCAGGACAGAAGGGAAAACTCGCACTCTCACGTCGTTTACAGTGTCCACTAACCGATCACAAAATTCTTAAATATTAAAACTAACTTACTCTTCTTTTGCAGAGAACATTCGGTAAATCTGGCCACACGTCAAAGGGCATTTTTGTCCCCAGAAAAGTCTCTACTGTCTATACTACAATTATCTAGAAATTAAATACCACTATCGTAAACAGGGTGAACCCGAACCCACCACCAAAATTTCTAAGGGTTTCCAAAAATATTTTCAGAGTATTTTGGTGCAAGAGATCCGTGGTCGCCGGTGATTCATTATAGAGCAACTACCTTCCTTTTGATTTCTTACCCCAGTTTATCTTCGCACCTGTACCGAATTGAGTAAATCTTCACAACAATGCCAATGTCGACGGTATGCACTGTATGCCTTGTTTGGAAACAAACTTGATCATTCATTCAAGGTACTTGTTGTGAACAATATTGTGCAGTTGGACCAAAGTCTGCATTCGGAACTACTCTGTTCTGTCCTGGGTTTGTTTTTCCAACAGCGTTAGTTGTACATCAACAGTGACGAACAACAGTATAGATAGTGCCACTTATTAAGAGTTGACCGATACGCACCTCCTGTGTGGGTTCACTGAATGCAATAGAAGACCGCCTACAGAGCTGACCCGCAGCGACAGCGGTCGCATCGGAGTACTTTTGCACCGCTGCGCCTACGAAAAACTTTATCCTTCTGTGTTGGAATGACTGAATGTTAAGGCTTTTTCACTGTCGTGAAATTATTTTCGTACAAACAAAGGAAACTGTGATAACAAACCGCATAAATCATAATTACAGTTACTTTGCAACGTATCTCGCAAGGTATCCCTGATACCAAAATACTCTGAAAACATACCTGAACAACCTCTGAAATATTGAAGGTGGTGTTACGGTTTACTCTGAATGTATTTTGTCTTCACTATCACGCATTTCTATACGCGGCGATTTCAAAATAAGGTAGCTGAGTCATTTTCTGCTTCGGATTTCACAGTTTTAGGTTAAGATAAGTCTTAATTTCATTCTGCTATCCGATGTTTTTGGAAAGTCTGAAAATGTATCACTAATTTTTTAAATAATAAAACACTGCACCAGTTATTTTTTTTAATGCATAGTCACAATGCGATTCACGAATTTATTTCTATTTTCAGTCGCAGCTATTTCTGTCCGTGATGTGTGTGTGTGTGTGTTCTGCTTTTTGGGCGTTCAGTCTTCTTTCACGGTTTTACTGCAATCGGTAAATAGTCTGTTCTTTCGTAAGGCACTCACAATACTTGTTCTGGGACTCTAAGCGCCACTATCACATTCGCTTACGCCTGCCTGTCGATCCGTGCAAATTGTCATGTAACTCCTCAAGATGACTCGAAGAATCTCTGGGAGCTATGCGTTCACATTATTGTGCATCGCAATATTATCTTCAGTTTGTGCACTCATGGCCAACGGAATCAAGAGAGATGTGTGTGCCCAGACTATGGTAGTCCCATACAGCACTATTAAATAGTTTCTTTAATATATGTGGTCGATAGAACCTTCTCCGTCCTAAACTAACTACATTTGTTCATTATGCTTACTCTTTTCTCCTCATCTCTTCCATACGTACTAAGAAGTTGCAGCTATCGTTGAAGTTAAGGTGCCTAAAGTACAACGTAATGTCAATTGGAATGTTCTCGTTTGTAACCGTACGATTTCTTATATGGCGCCCTTTAGTTTATGCGTGTGTGGTTTAACGTAGTGCAATTTGCATTTTACGTTTAACAACAACAGCTAACAAGTCTGGCAGTAACCCTAAAGTTGTTTTCTTACATTTCTGCAGTTGATATGTACTGTTTCCTCGGAGTATTAAGGTCTCCATTTCTTCCAGAACGGGGTCTAGCTATCTCTGTAGTGTCTGTCAGAAGCAACACTGAGTGGGGAAAGTGACAGGTACCACATGGCTGGTTAGTTGACCTGGGGGAGGTGACCCAACAGCGAGGTCATCGGTCCCATTGGAGAAAGGAAGGATGGGGAAGGAATTCGGCAGTGCCCTTTCAAAGGAACCATTCGGGCATTTGCCTGAAGCGATTTAGGGAAATCACGGAAAATCTAGATCGGGATGGCCGGATGCGAGTTTGAACCGTCGTCCTCCCGAATGCGAGTCCAGTGTGCTAACCACTGCGCCACCTCGCTCGGCGACAGGTAGCACATGGGGAGCTCACGCATGCACCGCCACAACTAGAGCGCTAGCGTTCTGTCAATCCTGTGCTGGATATGAATGTTCAGTATGGTACAAGTCCGGCCATATTAGAAACATAGGTGTGGCACTTAAAGAGAACTGTCGCATTAACACGGATTTTTTAAGAGCTACACCTGCAGATAAACTCCATTGTCTTGCTGGCATAGTCCCTCCTGAAATTAGACGCGCGACAGCTGCTACGTGCTAGAAAAATAAGACTATGACAACACCTCGAAGCCTTCCCTTTTATATGGCCGTCAGACGGCACTTTTTCGGCTGAAATCAAGAAAGAACTGAAGAGGCAATTACTGAAGTTGATACAGGTCGACCGCACGAAGCAAGAATCTCAAAGTGGTGGGGGACATGTCAACATTTGGAGAAATGGATTATTCCGGAGGAAGACTCCCTCCTGGTAATTCATAGAAGTGGACAACATGGAAGGCTGTAAAGAGACTAATCTCTAGAACCACGAGATGCAAGACCAACCTGCACAAGTGGAGCCTTCCTGTGGAGTCAGTTTTTTGCAAATGTAGTGCTATGCAAACAACCATCTAATACAGCGTCCTTAATCTCCAACCACATGCAGCATGACAGATCTGACGAGGACGACACCGAATGCACTCGACGTCGCCAGTTTCTAGTCAACCAATGTATAAACTGATGTCAACGATCTATGTCTTTTTGTTGTTGACTGTACGAGTTGCGATCAAAATGTAACAGGAATTTTTGTTTTTCTGAAAGAATGTCCCCTCAGGTATAATAAAATTGTACCAGCGCTTTTTCCCATCTAGGAAGCACTTCTGGAACTCACTTTTCGTTATGGTTCTCAGCTTCTTCAGCGATGCTGTTTCTGTCTCATCAATGGTGGCAAAACGACGTCCTTTGATGGTTGTCTGCAGCGTCGGGAATAGAAAGAAGTCGCAGGGGGCTAGGTCTGGCGAATACGGTGGCTGAGGCAACATAACGGTTTTGTTTTTTTTTCGCGAAAAAATCACGAACAAGAAATCCGGTGTGAGCGGGAGCATTATCGTGATGCAATTTCCAAGAGTGGTTCTGACACAATTCAGGTATTTTTTTCGAATTGCTTGACGCAAAGGGCACGTAACTTCCAGGAAGTATTCCTTATTGACCGTACGACCACAAGGCAGGAACTCGTGATGCACTGATCCACTGTAATCGAAGAAAACAATGAGAAGAACCTTCACATGTTATCGAACTTTAATTTTTTGCGGTCTTGGCTCTCCAAGCAGTTTCCACTGGTAACACTGGGCCTTTTCGTAACACTCGCGTGATGATCAAACCTACCAGTAACAAATCTAGCAGCCCGCCTCTGAATTGCTTCTATGTCCTCCCTCAATCAGACCTGATAGGGATCCCAAACGCTCGAGCAGTACTCAAGAATAGGTCGTATTAGTGTTTTGTAAGCGGTCTCCTTTACAGATGAACCACATCTTCCCAAAATTCTACCAATGAACCGAAGATGACTATCCGCCTTCCCCACAACTGCCATTAACATGCTTGTCGCACTTCATATCGCTCTGCAATGTTACGCCCAAATATTTAATCGACGTGACTGTGTCAAGCGCTACACTACTAATGGAGTATTTTAACATTCCAGGATTCTTTTTCCTATTCATCTGCATTAATTTACATTTATCTATATTTAGAGTTAGCTGCCAGATATAGGTTTATGGCCCGAAGCGTTAGTTCGCATATTTGATCCCTGGAGTCAGTTTGCCGCCAATAGTTTGAGTGCGCCCACAATTTATTTTCCGTTATTTTATAACTGTCAGTAGGGAATGGTAGGAGGGGTAGGTGTGACGCCTCGCCCACCCCTGACTCGGCCATTGACCGGGGTGTGTCGGGGACGGAGATGCGCGCCCGGCGGCGCAGGGCCGGGTGGTGCCGCGGCGAGGTGAGGCGCCGTAGGCTGTAGCGGGCAGTGAATGATGCAGGCAGGCGGGCGGGCTCTGGCCCGGCGCCCCGCAGATCGATGTCTGCGGCCGTATCGAGCCCGCCGCCCACCTCCGGCGGCCCGGCGCACCCGCGCCCACACGTGCTCGCCCCCGCTGGATTTACGGCACTGCACTGTCTGCGTCCAGCTGCCGCCGGCCGCTGCACCTCGCCTCCAGACGGACATCACCGGCGCTTCTTACACAACCGGGCTAAAGCAAAACATTACGGCGACTGGTGACACTCCCAATTTAAAATACTTGCACGGGTATACCGTTCGGAACCATCTGTCACGAAACGACAGTTTTCGATTGTAGTTTCCGTATACTCTGCTGGACAGCTTTCCAAATTTGTTTAACCTTCTCACGAAGAGTTCACGCTAGAAGTCCGGCCAGTGGTTCACTTTGTCACACAAAAATCAGTCACATCTCTATAATGTAACACACGAAGGCTATCCATTAAGTAACGAACGTTTTGGTATATCGCGGCGGTAGGCGGGGCTACAGCCGCCATCTTGGTGCCATAACGTTCCTACACCCACGAGGGGACCTTCTGGGAGGTGCATCGCGTTATGAGCTCCCACTTCGCCTGCTTATAATGTGGGTAGGCATCTATCACACCCTAAAATTGTAGGTGCCAATGCGGCCTCGTTTTTGAAATATTGCCTGTTAAAGTTTGGGCAGCTCTCTATATACAGAAAAGTTTCACTATAGTGTCAAGTGAACGAGTAGCCGAGCGGCAAGCGAGCGAGACTCCCGTCCAGGCGATCCTGGTTCGAGACCCGTCTATGCTACTTTTGTTTTCTTTTTGTTTTTTCAAATGTTTGTTTTAATTTATAATTAATCATGAAAATTCCGCAAGGTACTGATTAAAAAGAATTACAAGCCTCTATCAATCAAAATTACACACTGAATGTCAAATTTTGTTTCAACCTTTTGCGGTTTTTTTTTATTTTAACGGGAAATTAACCGTGATTAAAACGTTGGCATACATAAATTTGCCTGTTCACCTGAAACCTGAGAAACGTTGTTAAAATATTTCTTCGAAAATAGTCATAAACGCGTCATACAAATGTTGGGACAAGGTCCTAGAAAATTTTATACCTGTCAGATCGTTGACGCGTCGTCGCGCCCAATCCTGTTTATGGTCTGTGACCGTTGGCGTTCCCCTATTTGTACCTGCCGTTCCACGAATAAAGGGACTCTACTGTCTGTGTACTTTAGTAGCGACGGCTATAACTGCCGAATAAACGTCTCTCGTCAGTTGAAAGCTTGGATTTGAAGTGTGCAGACGTTTACCCTTTAAAATGGAGCAAAGTGCAAGTTGTTCACGAGTTGTCAGTGAGTGCAATTTTGACAATATTGAACATTTGGTGGAAGACCAAGGAGGTATTTTGTGGCCTCCACCTAACAATGAAGAACGGCAGGAGTTAACAGATTCAATTCATTGTCTACTTATCAGGCATTTGAAAAAAAAAAAAAAAAAAAAAAGTACCATAGACGGGTCATGAAACAGGGTCGCCTGGACGGGAGTCTCGCTCGCTTGCCGCTCGGCTACTCGCTCACTTCCCACAATAGTGAAACCTTTCTGTATATAAAGAGCTGCCCAAACTTTAACAGGCAATATTTCAAAAACGAGGCCGCATTGGCACCTACAATTTTAGGGTGTGATAGGTGAGTACCCACATTATAAGCAGGCGAAGTGGGAACTCATAAGTCGATGCACCTCCCAGAAGGTCCCCTCGTCAGTACGCATCCAGCGGTGGTAGTGTGCGATCTGCGTCTCTGCTACTTTCCTTGCTGTGAGGTGTTCAAATGCTCTTAGCACTATGGGACTTAACTTCTGAGGTTATCAGTCCCCTAGAACTTAGAACTACTTAAACCTAACTTGCCGAGGCAGGATTCGAACCTGCGACCGTAGTGGCCACGCGGTTCCAGACTGTGGGCCTACAACCGCTCGGCCACGCCGACCGGCTGCAGTGAGGTGTTAAAACGTGCTCTGCAACAGAAAATCTCGCCACTTGTGAGGTGCGTCCTGTCAACAGGTTACCGTTGGAAAAAAAAAGCACCAACTGAAATTCATCGCGACCCTTGTGTTGTGTACAGAAAAGGAATAATGAGTGAATGCCGACTCAGGCAATGGTGTACTGATTTTAAAAATGGGCGTACCAATGTTCACGATGATGGCAGCAGCGGTAGCTCTTGCCTTGAGACTGACGAACTGTTGATGGCAATCAGCGACTAAACATGTGAAAAACTGTCATTTCATGATTACGGAACTTTCGCAACATTTCCCGCAAATTTCTCAATCATTAAGCATAAAATACGCAATCTTTTTGGGGCGAAATGCCAGATAGTTTGGGTAAGGGTGGGAAAAGAATCGCCAATGGCCTTATTCCCATCCCGACGCTGATCGTGAGTGATTTAGGAAACTGAGTACTGATCAGATGGGACTTTGAATCCCGACCTCTAAAACAGGAGCCCAGTTCCTGAATGAAAGATCCATCTCACTCGGTATATTTTAAGAAACAAAGCTATAGCAGTATACGCTAGAAATTACCACTTCCCGATGCGAAATATAAAAAATTCAACAAATCTGTGCACGAAGTTGAGCCTTTGAAATTCAACTGTTTGATTTCTTACTATAGTGTGTTGACCCAGTATAGTTATATTGGAATTTTACTAACACGGTTTTGCTTATCTTCCCTTCTAAAACAAGGAAGAAATCGCTGTTACACAGCAGCACAATGTCACTCAACAACACTTGTCTAAGCTGTAACACAATGTTCATGCCTTCTTAATTGTAAGGTTGCTTACACTCTTACGAAAGTAACGTTCCACCACGAGCTTTGCAGACTACTGGAGTAAATTCGTTAGTGACACGTATTGCGTTTAAACTCGGAGTTGTTCTACGGTGCACGTAAGACTAACCCTCTGATTTTAACATACTACCAATTTTTAATAAAATGATTTGCTTTAAGGTTGCGCGAAGTTCTGTAGGCATGCATAACATTTCATACTGTCTTTTGAAGTTATTCCTCTGGATAAGGTCATCCGGTCCTAAAGATGCTCCTGAAATTCCCATTAATAACAGCGAAATGCTGACAATAACACAATGTTCTTTTCTCTTGCAGCTCGCTGAATTCAGGAGGAAATGCATCTGATGAAATATAACATAGCAACGCCTCAAATAAATACAGAGAACGTACACTTTACTATTTCAACAAATTATAAATGACAGAGAAGAAAACATATCTATAATTTTTCTCACTCAAGCTGCTAATTTTCCGTACATCATGAACTTTCGTTCCATTATTTGTAAAACACTAATCGACTATTTCTGACACCTCTTTTTTCAATATTTATTTGTCGACTTAACGTTTAATTTTTTTTGCAGTGACAATCTTAATTGCTTGAAGTTTGTTAAACTGTTTCCTAACAATTCACAAAGATCGCTTTACAAAATAGAAGGCCTTACCTGTCCGTCAATAATACCCCCGGAGTTCGTTTAATATGTAAATGCGAGAGGCAAAACGAACATCAGGAGAGTTATGCATCGAATTAGAACTGACTGTTCCTTCAAAATAACTTTCAGCATACTCAATGTCTCTCTTCATCATTGGAGACTACTCATAAAACCAGTTTTACCAAGCTTCTCACTGCCTTTCCATTCATCGTCTCACGTCTGTATGACTTCATAACCAACAAAAATATTTCCACTTTATTCGCTTGCGAACACAAGGCAAACTCAAATGCGGTAATATGGAAATTGTGGAGAGGATGATCAACATTTTTGAAGCCTACTGAAGTTCAACAACCGACAAATATTTGACGTTTTGTTAGACCATTGTCGTTATGACAGAAGCAACTATCAGATTTCAGTCTTCGATGCATCTGGTTAATGCGCACTGCGATTTCAAACCCGAATTGTTTCACCTTCTAATTCACAGAGACTCTTTGCTGAAAACTTTAAGTTCAGCGACACCCAACCACTACAGATGCAATTACAAATTCAAACATCTGTTGCTTGGGTCAATTAATATTTGATTTTCCCCTTTTAAACCTTACTGTACTCTAAGACTGATTTTCGGAAGACAATTTTATTTACGGAGCAGCTTCACTGGTCGTTCTGTAAATAAGGTATATATAATACGTTCCTATATTTTGGCATTTATAGATTAAAGACTGTTCTATAAATGGCAAAATGAAGAAACCTACCATATTTATTAAATGACTACTGAAAATGCTTTGCATATAAAAGCCAAACGCGTCTCGTGGAAAACAATCTTAAAAGGGAAAAATGCGATAATAATTTATATATAACAGCCACTGTGGAAGAGGGCCATGCAAACAAATCTATTGTTTTGCGACTTTGTATGACCCACCACCCCACACAAAAGAAGGAAAAAAGAGAAAAAAAACCCTCGTACCTCTCTCCCTCTGTCTCTCTCCAACACACACACACACACACACACACACACACACACACACACACAGTGTTGTCGTATGTGTCTGCGTTTTTCGCATGAAACGTGTAACTTTCGACTTCATCATTATTACTATTATTGTTATTATTGTTGTTATTTGTATAGAAATGCGACGTGTCATCCTATCCACAGGGAAATAGTGTGGTATCCACAGAAAACTAAGTCTTCTCATTTTATTGTGGTAGAGAATGGCATGAATTGAATCTGCAGACAGATTCTAGAATCCCTCTATCTGGTGATATGACACACCTCCTACCTTTCCGTATTGCAAGGAATTCGCTTCAATGGGTGCCGAAAGGGGTCGACCCAAGCGCGAAGCGTCTTCCGAAACTATGAGCCAAATGAAATGACACAGCGTAGCGGACAAATTTCAATAAGACCATGGAGACACCATGTTGAAGTCATCAAGAAGAATTCTTCCACGAAACTTTTGTTTCTTCTAATATTCCAGCTTTTGATACTGGCTGATGAAACAGCTACAACGTGTCACTGTGCTCTGCTCATATCGTTAGCAAACATTAAGCTAGATTAATAGTCTGGATCCTGTGGAGTGTTGGGCTGTCATGTTGATTTCTGCCATGCCAGTAGCGACGGTATTGTTTCTTGTATTCCGGCCGAAGTGAGAATCATATCAAACCGTGTGTACATGTTAATGTGCAACTGCTGTGTTCTCTACATCTGTGTCGCGACATTTTCGGAGTTGAGAAAGGCAAGTGGTGTTGAAGGGGACAGTCCCTATTTGATTTCTCGTATAATGTTTTTGTTGAGATACAAAGAGGCATTCAGATTAGAAGATTCGTCTGCCTGCCATGCAATTGCAGCAATTGGCAATTGCCCCTCGAATTAGTGTGTTCAAATTAAATACACTGTCTTATTCTAGTCCTGAACAAAGCCATTAAACGTTGATCGTCGTGACTAAATATTGGCTGAATAATGTTTAGGTTAAATGGAGCAGTTACTATACTAATCGGTAATACACTCCTGGAAATTGAAATAAGAACACCGTGAATTCATTGTCCCAGGAAGGGGAAACTTTATGACACATTCCTGGGGTCAGATACATCACATGATCACACTGACAGAACCACAGGCACATAGACACAGGCAACAGAGCATGCACAATGTCGGCACTATTACAGTGTATATCCACCTTTCGCAGCAATGCAGGCTGCTATTCTCCCATGGAGACGATCGTAGAGATGCTGGATGTAGTCCTGTGGAACGGCTTGCCATGCCATTTCCACCTGGCGCCTCAGTTGGACCAGCGTTCGTGCTGGACGTGCAGACCGCGTGAGACGACGCTTCATCCAGTCCCAAACATGCTCAATGGGGGACAGATCCGGAGATCTTGCTGGCCAGGGTAGTTGACTTACACCTTCTAGAGCACGTTGGGTGGCACGGGATACATGCGGACGTGCATTGTCCTGTGGAACAGCAAGTTCCCTTGCCGGTCTAGGAATGGTAGAACGATGGGTTCGATGACGGTTTGGATGTACCGTGCACTATTCAGTGTCCCCTCGACGATCACCAGTGGTGTACGGCCAGTGTAGGAGATCGCTCCCCACACCATGATGCCGGGTGTTGGCCCTGTGTGCCTCGGTCGTATGCAGTCCTGATTGTGGCGCTCACCTGCACGGCGCCAAACACGCATACGACCATCACTGGCACCAAGGCAGAAGCGACTCTCATCGCTGAAGACGACACGTCTCCATTCGTCCCTCCATTCACGCCTGTCGCGACACCACTGGAGGCGGGCTGCACGATGTTGGGGCGTGAGCGGAAGACGGCCTAACGGTGTGCGGTACCGTAGCCCAGCTTCATGGAGACGGTTGCGAATGGTCCTCGCCAATACCCCAGGAGCAACAGTGTCCCTAATTTGCTGGGAAGTGGCGGTGCGGTCCCCTACGGCACTGCGTAGGATCCTACGGTCTTGGCGTGCATCCGTGCGTCGCTGCGGTCCGGTCCCACGTCGACGGGCACGTGCACCTTCCGCCGACCACTGGCGACAACATCGATGTACTGTGGAGACCTCACGCCCCACGTGTTGAGCAATTCGGCGGTACGTCCACCCGGCCTCCCGCATGCCCACTATACGCCCTCGCTCAAAGTCCGTCAACTGCACATACGGTTCACGTCCACGCTGTCGCGGCATGCTACCAGTGTTAAAGACTGCGATGGAGCTCCGTATGCCACGGCAAACTGGCTGACACTGACGGCGGCGGTGCAAAAATGCTGCGCAGCTAGCGCCATTCGACGGCCAACACCGCGGTTCCTGGTGTGTCCGCTGTGCCGTGCGTGTGATCATTGCTTGTACAGCCCTCTCGCAGTGTACGGAGCAAGTATGGTGGGTCTGACACACCGGTGTCAATGTGTTCTTTTTTCCATTTCCAGGAGTGTATATGCACGATAATATTTACATTTAACAGATAAGACGATATTATTTAACAGATAAGACGTGCTATCTTAAAAGATAAAAAAAAATGATCACGCTGTGACAGTAGGATGCTGAAGAATGCGCCGCTTATCATTCTTCTTGTCCTACGCACACTTTTCAGTTCGAAATACCACCTTCATCAATACAACCGCTTTGGAAAATCAAAGGTCAGTTTCAACGAGGGTAACAAATTTCTTGCTCAACAGGAAGCCATTGAATGAAGCACAAGAGTAACCATCGAGAATATTTGATTTCGTTTTCTGCTCTCAATTGTAATAAGCGAAACAATTCAACAAACCTCTCGTCACAGTACGTCAGCTGGAGTGCGTTCACCCACAGCAAAGCAAATGCCTTAATTTTTTTACTCTGCCTAAAGGTCTCGATACTGCCGTGAGGAAGTTATACCAAGTGATGCCCACCCAGAAGACATTGGTGGATGACAACGTAAATACCATCTGCGGGTAAGCAAGTAACTGTAATTCTCTGTGACAGATTGAACGGCCACCAGAATCCATTAGAGTTGTTCGTGTTATCTTGTTACCAAGCCTGACGGGGCTTGGTTTATAAGGGGGCGTGAACAGTGTCAGATGTTGAGTCATCACTGAACGACACGGAGAGACAGCTTACTAGTGGGAGACAGTGTTATCAGTGCCTGACAGAATTTGAAAGAGGCCTCATAATGGGTTGTATCCATTTGGCTAGCTGGTCGATTGGTGCAATATCCAGATATGTACGGCATTCGGATGGGACAATGGCCCAATGTTCGACTTCTTGGGAAGGTGAGGGCAGCCATACTTTTCGTCAAGGTTCCAGTCAATCACGCGCGACCACTACGAAGGAAGTTTGCCGCATTACGGACCAAACACATCGTAACCCCTTCACCTCTGCGTCCGTCATACGAGAACATCCTGCAACATATTAAGTCGTCCCGTACCATTGGTCGGAGACTAGCAATTGCGGAGTACTGAACTGCCGTCCCATGAGTAGGCTGCCATTAACACAACACAAACGGCTAAGTTTGGAATAATGCCGTGAAGGTGAGACATGGACCGCTGATTGGTATCGCATTATGTTCAGCGATGAATCACCGGTAAGTGGGCTCATACTGCCAAGTTATTTGTGAATTTGATTCGATTTTGTAATCACTGAAATAACATCACACACTCTCTCAACCCGTGAAGTTTCGTTTCCTCCTCCTCATCTGGACCGCTTTTTGCTTTTGTCAGGCAATGTATTTACTGTTCCCTAAATAAATGTACAATACCACTGATTTCAGTTTACTTTTATACACATATAAAAAACATCGCGACTGGCTGTACTGGTTGTGCACAGAGGATAATAGCTTGAAAAAATAATGAGAGACTCCGAAAATTAAGTTGCGTTAACAGGTCCTGGCAAAACTGTGATTCAGGTGTTATTTTGTACATGTGGTATGCCAAAGATTGCCATTTTTCCTACACACAAAAGTTACATGTGTCACACGAACATCAACAGAAAAGAATGAAACCGGATGCCCGCGAGAGATTCGGGGAATGACTACATTTCTAGATGAGCCACTGACAGCCTTAATAATCCACCCTGACATGTATCTAGCGGCATTACGTGGAACAGACTAACAACGAAATCAGTGCCTCATGGGTGAACTGGGAGTGTTGAATTCAGTACGTGAGGCGGAGAACAAAGTACGCCAATGTCAAAAGCAGTTATTAAATTGCTACAAAATCTCGCTGCAGCAATGTCAAAGAACTGACGATTTAATAAGAGACTTCTTTTTCGATGTGCATTTACGCCCTATTGTTTCTTCCTTTGTTTAGCAGAGAATACCTGCAACGTGAAACGGGTCTTTTATTAGGAACTCATCAGCAGTTCTATGACTACGTGTAGCCAACAGGGTTCATCTTCTAACATAGGATCTGCACATAACAAACGTCCTCAATCCATCTCTCTTAGTCTACACGAGTAAATTCCCGATTCTTTAAAGAATCGAACTCTCGTGCATAAAACAGCTTCAAACTTCTGAGTACTTTAGGAATGAATTAATGTGTTAAATATCTGACGTTAAGCATGTAAGCCAGAAAAAATTTGGACGAGCAAAAGCCAGTTTTTCACACATCCCAATGTTTATGACGCCATACTTCTTGAAGTGTGTTTTGCACAACGATAATTTTGAAGATGCATTCAATGGTACATGTGGATACTGTCTGCAAACTGTGTTGCAAATAGAGCCAGTACTAAAATGGTTCAAATGGCTCCAAGCACTATGGGACTTAGCATCTGAGGTCATCAGTCCTCTAGACTTAGAACTACTTAAACCTAACTAACCTAAGGACATCACACACTTCCATGCCAGAGGCAGGATTCGAATCTGCGACCGCAGCAGCAGCAGCGCGGTTCCGGACTGAAGCGCTTAGAACCGCTCGGTTACAAAAGCCAGCGCCAGTAGTAAAGAAGAATAAGTTAAAACGTCTTGCCTGATGTGGCTGTTTTTCTGCTCGAATAACGAAAATGTAGAAGCGATAAACTTTTCGCATTTCATTATTCTGGGAGCGTCGGGGGTTGAAATTATTTGTAAGCCTTGTTGGTAATCACGAAGTGCCCTCTTTATCGTAAACTCTCGAATGTTTAGATTATGACAGAATTTCAAATTTTTAAATTTGGTCAGTAATTCTATGAAACACTGAAAATCAAACATTTGTTACCACTGATAGCCGTTAGAAAGGCAGAGTACAACTGGGGCGCCGCGTGGCCGTGCAGGACGTTAGTCATTTCGTAATGCAGCTAACGTCCGACAAAACAAACTGTTACCAACTTTGCACTGCAACTGACAGCTCTAATTATCATTTGACAAATCGAATGCGCGACAGCACATGGACGTTGAATGGGTTACAAAACACTTCTAAAACATATTTCTCTGTAACGTATTTTTGTTTCTAGAACACGAGTGGCATTAGAATAATATTCGGCGAATTTGAAACTGAGGCGATCTACATGTTGTGGACCAACGAATCGTATCAACATGTAGCAGGCAGTTCACAACGGGAAAAGGAAACGTTGCATAATTCTCTACCACGAACACTAATATTAAGGTACAAGAAAAGAAAAGCTAGCAATCCAGTCAAGGCGGCAATGTCTTTAAACATAACCATTAATATTTTGATAATTTATTGAAAGGCAGGGGAAATTATGATACGCCTTCCCACGATTCGCCTCGCCTACTGCAACGCACCTGCACTCCAATGCAGATTTTCAAATATTGGGATTAACTAGTTTTTGCCATTTGGGGATTAGAACAGAATTGTTGCATCAATAACAGGAGAGATATTTAACGCTAAAGAAAAGTTTGAAACGAGATACCAACACGAAACGAGAAAATTTTCCATATAAACGACAGTGTAAAGTTGTTCAGTACATTTTAGAAAGGATAATTTCTTGATCGTGGCTCTGTGCTAAATCTGAATGATAAGCAGTAAAACCCCCTCCATGAACCATGCACCTTGCCGTTGGTGGGGAGGCTTGCGTGCCTCAGCGATACAGATGGCCGTACCGTAGGTGCAACCACAACGGAGGGGTATCTGTTGAGAGGCCAGACAAACATGTGGTTCCTGAAGAGGGGCAGCAACCTTTTCAGTAGTTGCAGGGGCAACAGTCTGGATGATTGACTGATCTGGCCTTGTAACATTAACCAAAACGGCCTTGCTGTGCTGGTACTGCGAACGGCTGAAAGCAAGGGGAAACTACAGCCGTAATTTTTCCCGAGGACATGCAGCTTTACTGTATGATTAAATGATGATGGCGTCCTCTTGGGTAAAATATTCCGGAGGTAAAATAGTCCCCCATTCGGATCTCCGGGCGGGGACTACTCAAGAGGACGTCGTTATCAAGAGAAAGAAAACTGGCGTTTTACGGATCGGAGCGTGGAATGTCAGATCCCTTAATCGGGCAGGTAGGTTAGAAAATTTAAAAAGGGAAATGGATAGGTTAAAGTTAGATATAGTGGGAATTAGTGAAGTTCGGTGGCAGGAGGAACAAGACTTTTGGTCAGGTGAATACAGGGTTATAAATACAAAATCAAATAGGGGCAATGCAGGAGTAGGTTTAATAATGAATAAAAAAATAGGAGTGCGCGTTAGCTACTACAAACAGCATAGTGAACGCATTATTGTGGCCAAGATAGACACAAAGCCCATGCCTACTACAGTAGTACAAGTTTATATGCCAACTAGCTCTGCAGATGATGAAGAAATTGATGAAATGTATGACGAGATAAAAGCAATTCTTCAGGTAGTGAAGGGAGACGAAAATTTAATAGTCATGGGTGACTGGAATTCGTCAGTAGGAAAAGGGAGAGAAGGAAACGTAGTGGGTGAATATGGATTGGGGGGGAAGAAATGAAAGAGGAAGACGCCTTGTAGAATTTTGCACAGAGCATGACTTAATCATAGCTAACACTTGGTTCAAGAATCATAAAAGAAGGTTGTATACCTGGAAGAATCCTGGAGATACTAAAAGGTATCAGATAGATTATATAATGGTAAGACAGAGATTTAGGAACCAGGTTTCCAATTGTAAGATATTTCCAGGGGCAGATGTGGACTCTGACCACAATCTATTGGTTATGAACTGCAGATTGAAGGAGGAGGAGGAGGAGGAGATTAGTGTTTAACGTCCCGTCGACAACGAGGTCATTAGAGACGGAGCGCAAGCTCGGGTGAGGGAAGGATGGGGAAGGAAAACGGCCGTGGCCTTTCAAAGGAACCATCCCGGCATTTGCCTGAAGCGATTTAGGGAAATCACGGAAAACCTAAATCAGGATGGCCGGAGACGGGAATGAACCGTCGTCCTCCCGAATGCGAGTCCAGTGTGCTAACCACTGCGCCACCTCGCTCGGTAACTGCAGATTGAAACTGAAGAAACTGCAAAAAGGTGGGAATTTAAGGAGCTGGGACCTGGATAAACTGAAAGAACCAGAGGTTGTACAGAGTTTCAGGGAGAGCATAAGGGAAGAATTGACAGGAATGGGGGAAAGAAATACAGTAGAAGAAGAATGGGTAGCTCTGAGGGATGAAGTAGTGAAGGCAGCAGACGATCAAGTAGGTAAAAAGACAAGGGCTAATAGAAATCCTTGGGTAACAGACGAAATATTGAATTTAATTGATGAAATGAGAAAATATAAAAATGCAGTAAATGAAGCAGGCAAAAAGGAATACAAATGTCTCAAAAATGAGATAGACAGGAAGTGCAAAATGGCTAAGCAGGGATGGCTAGAGGACAAATGTAAGGATGTAGAGGCTTGTCTCACTAGGGGTAAGATAGATACTGCCTACTGGAAAATTAAAGAGACCTTTGGAGAGAAGAGAACCACTTGTATGAATATCAAGAGCTCAGATGGCAACCCAGTTCTAAGCAAAGAAGAGAAGGCAGAAAGGTGGAAGGAGTATATAGAGGGTTTATACAAGGGCGATGTACTTGAGGACAATATTATGGAAATGGAAGAGGATGTAGATGAAGACGAAATGGGAGATAAGATACTGCGTGAAGAGTTTGACAGAGCACTGAAAGACCTGAGTCGAAACAAGGCCCCGGGAGTAGACAACATTCCATTAGAACTACTGGTGGCCTTGGGAGAGCCAGTCATGACAAAACTCTACCATCTGGTGAGCAAGATGTACGAGACAGGCGAAATACCCTCAGACTTCAAGAAGAATATAATTATTCCAATCCCAAAGAAAGCAGGTATTGACAGATGTGAAAATTACCGAACTATCAGTTTAATAAGTCACAGCTACAAAATACTAACGCGAATTCTTTACAGACGAATGGAAAAACTGGTAGAAGCGGACCTCGGGGAAGATCAGTTTGGATTCCGTAGAAATGTTGGAACACGTGAGGCAATACTAACCTTACGACTTATCTTAGAAGAAAGATTAAGAAAAGGCAAACCTACGTTTCTAGCATTTGTAGACTTAGAGAAAGCTTTTGACAACGTTAACTGGAATACTCTCTTTCAAATTCTGAAGGTGGCAGGGGTAAAATACAAGGAGCGAAAGGCTATTTCCAATTTGTACAGAAACCAGATGGCAGTTATAAGAGTCGAGGGGCATGAAAGGGAAGCAGTGGTTGGGAAAGGAGTGAGACAGGGTTGTAGCCTCTCCCCGATGTTATTCAATCTGTATATTGAGCAAGCAGTGAAGGAAACAAAAGAAAAATTTGGAGTAGGTATTAAAATTCATGGAGAAGAAGTAAAAACTGTGAGGTTCGCCGATGACATTGTAATTCTGTCAGAGACAGCAAAGGACTTAGAAGAGCAGTTGAACGGAATGGACAGTGTCTTGAAAGGAGGATATAAGATGAACATCAACAAAAGCAAAACGAGGATAATGGAATGTGGTCAAATTAAATCGGGTGATGCTGAGGGGATTAGATTAGGAAATGAGACACTTAAAGTAGTAAAGGAGTTTTGCTATTTAGGGAGTAAAATTACTGATGATGGTCGAAGTAGAGAGGATATAAAATGTAGACTGGCAATGGCAAGGAAATCGTTTCTGAAGAAGAGAAATTTGTTAACATCGAGTATAGATTTAAGTGTCAGGAAGTCGTTTTTGAAAGTATTTGTATGGAGTGTAGCCATGTATGGAAGTGAAACATGGACGATAAATAGTTTGGACAAGAAGAGAATAGAAGCTTTCGAAATGTGGTGCTACAGAAGAATGCTGAAGATAAGGTGGGTAGATCACGTAACTAATGAGGAGGTATTGAATAGGATTGGGGAGAAGAGAAGTTTGTGGCACAACTTGACAAGAAGAAGGGATCAGTTGGTAGGACATGTTCTGAGGCATCAAGGGATCACAAATTTAGCATTGGAGGGCAGCGTGGAGGGTAAAAATCGTAGAGGGAGACCAAGAGATGAATACACTAAGCAGATTCACAAGGATGTAGGTTGCAGTAGGTACTGGGAGATGAAGAAGCTTGCACAGGATAGAGTAGCATGGAGAGCTGCATCAAACCAGTCTCAGGACTGAAGACCACAACAACAACAACAAGCAGTAAAACAAAGATGCATAACAAAAAATACAAAAACGCACAATGAATCCCATCTACTTACCTAAACCTGCTTCCACTAACGGAAGTTTTTTTCTTTTCAATGGCACTAGATTTTATGTAGGGGATTAAGAACCATCTAATAGGAGAAATGGACCGAATAACGCCGAGGAAATAAAGTGTGCTTAAATTATCCTTTCCAAATTTGTTTTCAAAAATTGAAATATATTCGTGATTTTTTTTTAACGCCGAGCGAGTACTGACGATAGTATTTCCACGCAGTGCTAACAAGCAAACATACCCACGGGATACACTTCGAGTTTGATCGAAGTCTTAGTGTAGATCAAAATACGAGAGATATTATTGTATACATGCCCATAAAGTCGTTAAAGGGGTGCAAAACCCCATGAAAAAAAATTGTGTTTAATATTTATGAACGAACACCGTTTGAACGGTAACTTTGTGAAAAAGTCTTATTCTTCGAAATCCTCCGTGCTTGGTGCGCAATTCTGAACCGGAAAATTCTGCACTTCCTCGTTATTGTATTAACTTACAACCATGTTAGAAAAATAGTGTACTATTTCAAATAGAGAATAATGAAATCTGAAAATTTAGAACTTAAAAAATGCAACAAATGTTAAAAGGAAACACGCACAACACACGACTAATATATATATATATATATATATATATATATATATATATATATATATCCCAGATTTTATATTTATTATCTGAGAAATACTTATTAAACAACTCAAAACGGCATTGCAGCGGAAATAATATCGCGTGCGAGTACAACTATACGAAGATATTTCTAGCTTATTTCTGACAAATGCGTCTTTGGAATACCATTTCATCATATATGACTGAATTTGGTATTAACGATGCTGTACGTTTTTCTATTTGTCAAATGTCGAAATGAAAACCAAAACAGTGGGAAGGAATTTCGAAAAAAATAATTGATTTTTCGACACATCTGCGTGCACAGTTATAGTTGTCGTTGTTGTCTTCAGTCCTGGGGCACAGTTGTAACGTACATAAGAACGATAGACCTTTTATCTGAAGTATTTTCTTGTCTCTGTTACTGTTGGAACACTATTCATTCATAAATATTAAGCTCGTAGTTTTCAACGGAGTGTTTCACCCCCGTAAACGCCGTATAAGCACGTATATATATATAAAACATATGTCTCTTATTTTGTTCTACAATATATTCAAAGTCGATCAAAATCGAAGTGTATCCTGTGTTTAGGTTTTCTTGTAAGTTCAGTTAATGAACAACGTAAGCTGCCAATGTTAAAGCATGTGGAGTAAGTATACATACATTTGTCTTGGACGAAATCGAGAACGTCTTAAAACTGGGTTGCGAGGTCGCAAGTTCAATCTTTGGTAAAGCTCACTTGAAATTTTTGTGTTAACAATTATGACAGGAAAAATATTAGCTGCTAATGACTTACCATGTGCATCAGGAGGGCGACAGAAAATGAGTGTATGGGAGGTGCAGAGATGTCATCTATGGGATGTATGTAATACACTTCACAAAATGGACACGTCGACATTCACGAAATGTTCAAAGCAAAACATTAACTTGCACCAGGAACACCGAACGAAAAATGGTGCGCCACAGTGATCACAAACGTTAGCACCATCAATCTCGAAGGCGAACTGCTTGGGAGTTGCAAACCATCCAGGACGTTTAGCTAAGTATCCACTCTTAAAGAATGGATATGGAATCATATTGGTGTACCGGGATGATGAGAACTGATGGAATGTGAGGGCATACAACGAATGCGGATCAGACTGTCGTGGAGCTTATCGTGAAACTGACTATCCTTTAAGGAGAAGCTGCAGATAGTGCGTCAATACGTTTTACACGCACGGAAAAACAAACATCCAGAGGATGAATTTGGCCAGTGGTTCCAGGTATGAACTTAATGTCACACACTTTTCAGGACGGATAGTTTGCTCTAAAAGAGTTCGATTTTTATAAACAGACTAGGAATAAAGGGAAAGCAAGTTATTTTGCCAGCTGTCGGCCAAAAGCACTGCTCATACCATAGCTGTAGTTCTCTTTTGCCTATTTCCCCACTCTTGCTTGCTGTAACGTAAATATTCCCTACTGCCTTAGCAGGATCGCGCGCACGACAGTGTCATAGGGAGGCAAAACATCTTCAGCTTCTCGCAGCACAATAAATAACTTTCCAGCCAAATTACCACCCAGATTAACAGTCGGTATAATTGTATACGATCGTGTTAAGGCATTGATGTTAGTTCATCTTGCTATAACTCTCTTGGCACCTGTAATTTCCAGGGTTCCTTTCATATCCATTTCCTCTTCCGAACCCGATTGGTCGGAGTTGAAAACAAATTCCTTACTGAACGATAGAATAAGTTTGTTTATCTTATCTACAAATTTTCGGGCCGATTCAGCAGTTTGCTGTGCATCATCAAGTTGAAGCTTGGTTTGCAATTTCGTTACCTTCCAACTGTGTAGCAGTGTTTGAAGTTATGCGACCATACACGGCTTTCCTTGAAATCACCGTAATCTATGTCACCCGCAATTTGATGTACTAACGTAGTAGGTCGCTATGGTGCAGGTATCATATATCGAAAATTGTACGGAACATCCTCGAAACGTCCAAACACCAGTTTTTGTAACAAGTGCGCCAAGTCCTCCCTCGAATATCCGTAGTTTTTCTTATGCATTACCTTGTCGTATTCTCGCAGACTTATTCGACACCTGTTCAGACTTGTTTTTTTTACTGTGCCGCGGATGAAGTTCCATGTACATAATTATGTTTAGTACCCGCTCCTTGGACAACGATTACGTTTCACTGGAGACGAGATCTATGGCATCCTGTCCGACACAGATGGTGAACTAAATGATTCGACACATGTTTCAATATGGCTTTCACTTGTTAAGCACTTATCGTCGTCATTGTACACGTCGAGCACATACGATACCGCCCATTCCACTGACTAGTCTTGCAGAAATTTCATCTGTCATTTCTTTCTTCCTCTGCGAAATTCCTTGTTTTTTTTTGTTCTTTTTTGGTTGTTTTTTTAATGACGAAATATCAACTTCTCCAACTGTTACTGTGGATATAATGCAATATTTTCTTTGTTTATAGTTGCCTTTGCTCTGCTTTGTATCAACACCACTACCATTGTGGCATTGTTCTGAGTTACTCGTCGACAAAGCAGTTCAACTACGCTCCGTAGACACACGCTGTGATCACTGGATACCTCTGGTCCCGCCCCCTGTTGCCGTTAGCAGTCAATACTGTTGTTGCACGGTGGGGAATATGTTGGGAATTGAATGCCATAAATATCAATGGCCTTTTGCAATCTCGCACTCAAGGGATTCATTTTCATTGAAAATACCTATTAGTACTTTTCCAGATATGAAACTAAATAAAATTCCACTTTTTCTCTCAAATTCACAAAATCGGATAGTAATTAAGCTGGCAAATTTCGAGTTTGTTCGGAAGTTTGCAGGGTGCACAGATGCGGCGTCTAACGGCCTCCAGTGGCTGATTCCCGAAGAATTGCATCTTACGAGAACTGAAGGGCGGCATATGCTTATCGTTCTTGAACAAGGACTTCAGCACTACCAGAAATTGTGGCGCTGATAGTTGATAGACTTAAGAGACGATATGACTTCGAATTGATGAGGCCACGACACAGACTGTGCGGTGTGCTAGGAACAACGAAGGACGACATGTGTCGTAACGTCCCGTCGACGACGAGATCGTTACAGACGAAGCACAAACTGGGAATGAGGAAGGACAGGGAAGGGAATCGGCAGGGTCCATTTCTAAGGAATCATTCGGGCATTTTCCTTCAGTAATTTTCGGAAATCTAAATTCGGATGGCCAGGCGGGGATCTGAAACGCCGTACTGCCTAATGCGAGCCCAGTGCGCTAACCAATGCACCGCGGCATCGATGCGATTCTACGTTTACCTTGAAGCTTAGTTCAGATAACAGTGGTTTGGTCGTGGGGATAAACTCAGTCAGCATTCAAAGACACCAATATCCCGGGATGCGTTGGTATATTG
Organism: Schistocerca nitens; assembly: GCF_023898315.1. Classification (NCBI taxonomy): domain Eukaryota; kingdom Metazoa; phylum Arthropoda; class Insecta; order Orthoptera; family Acrididae; genus Schistocerca; species Schistocerca nitens. The sequence goes on along the minus strand of NC_064614.1, from coordinate 620,451,291 downwards.
TTTATACTGATCATAATAATCGCCAGTTTGAAAACGTTACTACGGAAACAATTGTTAATAGTAACAGTAAAATGTGCACGATTTGCCTGAAGTGTATTGCGTTATTTTTGCAATCTGTTTTGTTGGTTTCACTTACCCATTGCTTTGATAGTTTTAAGAATGTAGTCAAGTGGTTCACAGGCCCAGATAGTTACGTGTAGCACATCACATAGCCCAGCGACGAACCATTACAAACCCACCAAAGATCCAAGATCCCCGAGCGTAGCTTTTTTTTAAAGTTTGTCAGCATTCAAAGACACCAATATCCCGGGATGCGTTGGTATATTGTTTATACTGATCATAATAATCGCCAGTTTGAAAACGTTACTACGGAAACAATTGTTAATAGTAACAGTAAAATGTGCACGATTTGCCTGAAGTGTATTGCGTTATTTTTGCAATCTGTTTTGTTGGTTTCACTTACCCATTGCTTTGATAGTTTTAAGAATGTAGTCAAGTGGTTCACAGGCTACTTGTGCGAAGAGTGAGTCAGTAACGGACGCACAAACTTACATAAATGACAAAGAAACAGAATGGTAATGACATAAGATCAGGAACGAGTGCCCGAAAACTGGGCAATTTATAGCCCAATACAGTGACCGACGGCCAGCAAGAGGTAACAACACACTAGGACCAACCATTAGGGAGAGTACAAAACAGTGATAACATGCAGAAATTTTTTTCAACTGGGAACAGCTGACTTCTTATCTCGTCTCGTGTCTTTATGTGTGTGCACTTTCAGCGATAAACATAGGTTTTTTCAAAAAATATTGAAATGTGTGTGAATTCCTAAGGGATCAAACTGCTGAGGTCATCGGTCCCTAGACCTACACACTACTTAAACTAACTTATGCTAAGAACAACACACACACCCATGCCCAAGGGAGGACTCTAACTACCGGCGGGAGGGGTCGCGCAGTCCGTGACATGGCGCCTCAAACCACTCGTTGTCGACGGGACGTTAAACACTAATCTCCTCCTCCTCCTCCTCCTTCAATCTGCAGTTCATAACCAATAGATTGTGGTCAGAGTCCACATCTGCCCCTGGAAATATCTTACAATTGGAAACCTGGTTCCTAAATCTCTGTCTTACCATTATATAATCTATCTGATACCTTTTAGTATCTCCAGGATTCTTCCAGGTATACAACCTTCTTTTATGATTCTTGAACCAAGTGTTAGCTATGATTAAGTCATGCTCTGTGCAAAATTCTACAAGGCGTCTTCCTCTTTCATTTCTTCCCCCCCAATCCATATTCACCCACTACGTTTCCTTCTCTCCCTTTTCCTACTGACGAATTCCAGTCACCCATGACTATTAAATTTTCGTCTCCCTTCACTACCTGAAGAATTGCTTTTATCTCGTCATACATTTCATCAATTTCTTCATCATCTGCAGAGCTAGTTGGCATATAAACTTGTACTACTGTAGTAGGCATGGGCTTTGTGTCTATCTTGGCCACAATAATGCGTTCACTATGCTGTTTGTAGTAGCTAACGCGCACTCCTATTTTTTTATTCATTATTAAACCTACTCCTGCATTGCCCCTATTTGATTTTGTATTTATAACCCTGTATTCACCTGACCAAAAGTCTTGTTCCTCCTGCCACCGAACTTCACTAATTCCCACTATATCTAACTTTAACCTATCCATTTCCCTTTTTAAATTTTCTAACCTACCTGCCCGATTAAGGGATCTGACATTCCACGCTCCGATCCGTAAAACGCCAGTTTTCTTTCTCTTGATAACGACGTCCTCTTGAGTAGTCCCCGCCCGGAGATCCGAATGGGGGACTATTTTACCTCCGGAATATTTTACCCAAGAGGACGCCATCATCATTTAATCATACAGTAAAGCTGCATGTCCTCGGGAAAAATTACGGCTGTAGTTTCCCCTTGCTTTCAGCCGTTCGCAGTACCAGCACAGCAAGGCCGTTTTGGTTAATGTTACAAGGCCAGATCAGTCAATCATCCAGCCTGATAGTTCGGTAATTTTCACATCTGTCGACACCTGCTTTCTTTGGGATTGGAATTATTATATTCTTCTTGAAGTCTGAGGGTATTTCGCCTGTCTCATACACCTTGTTCACCAGATGGTAGAGTTTTGTCAGGACTGGCTCTCCCAAGGCCGTCAGTAGTTCTAATGGAATGTTGTCTACTCCGGGGGCCTTGTTTCGACTCAGGTCTTTCAGTGCTCTGTCAAACTCTTCACGCAGTATCATATCTCCCATTTCATCTCCATCTACATGAGAACTGGTATTTGACTTCTCGGTTAGAAATAAGTAAAGAATTACGTGTTTTAACGTTTCTGGAATTTCAGTCGTTAAGAACGTGCAATAGGGCACGAAAATTTTAAGAAAATATTTCGTTACATTATAAAATTTTAAAGCTAAATTTATCAAAACTGGTATTTCAATTGTCGCTTAGTGGATGAAAGTTACTATGGAAATATCTCCACAAGAACGCAAAAGGCATAATTAACAAAAACTTTGGGCTCTAGCTACCAGAATCGCTCTTTGGTCAGAAGTATATTCGGGAAATATATTTATATGGACTTAATTAGCGTGAAAAGCTTAGAAAGTGTTGCAATTCGAACAACATAAAAATCAATTAAACAAAAAAGATATCCTCAGGCCACATAGTCTACGCGACGGAAGAAGCGGGTGCTAAGTCAGTAACACATATTCGGTTAGGACTCCTCTGTCATTCTCGTCTCATTTATGCCAATCTTTTGCTAAGTTTCATCGCGAATCTTCATCCCTTCCTAAATCAATTAACGTTTGAAAAGGGCTCCAATAATGCGGTATACACACGTGCACCTTTTCATACCACAGGTCAGCCAAAACTTGAGTTTCGTTTACAAATGCTGGTGACATTGCGGGACTGTTTCCACTTCCAACATTTACCTCCGTAAGGTGGTTGTCCTTTTTATGAACATACGTCATCTGTATTGTGTGTTCGGGTGATGATACCTACTAGTAGACATTTCTGATTATACATAGCTACTTAAAGCTTCCTGGTACTAGACTTCAGCGCAAAACTGCCATTTCCCTAACTAGTTTGCAGAGTTTCTATCGAATTATTACATCACAATATTTTCTTTACAATGAGACCTTGATCTGCACTGAAAAAGAGGAAAGCTTACATAAAATAAGTTGTCGTAATCATCAACGAAGATTTTAGAAGTGCCTCTTTAACAATCGATTATTGATTTTTTCGATGTGATTTTGTCTTGCTATAACACTGCATTTTCCTTCTACTAAGGTTAGAAGTCATTAGCTCGTTGTCAGGGTGTTCGCTGGTATAACTAACCACCCTCCACATTAGGCAGCGCATAATGGTACATTTTCTTGGATACAGGTCACTCAAAAATGTTTACTGCATCGCCCCCGCCTCGTGGACGCGTCGTACATATTCTTGACCTTTCTTTCTGACATTATCACATCGCCCTCTATCAACTTCAGAGAATTTCATAGTTGTGTTGTGATCATTCACTCTAAAAACTCTTCCCTGTTGGCAGTAAATGCAGACTTTGGACTCAACACTTGTGCGCCGCACGCTAACGAATGTTAGATGACAAGTTTGTTCTTGCGAGAGACAGAGAACGCCGTGTCCGTAGCAATGATCACAGCAGGCGTCCACCTTGTGCAGTACGAGTCCTTCGTTCTCCGACGTCACTCGAAAAGAAATGCTTTCTGAGGGAGAATTACGTGCTTCTTGATGCTTTGTTTCAAGAATATGCTGCAAATTCGCTTCCTTCAAGAAAGATATTCATTTCAACTGCACATTTATGAAACAAATTATACCGTAATTTTGTATGACGAAAACACGTAGCATTCGAGAATCAGCAACTTCTCTTTGGCGTAACTTGCTTCTTAGAGACTCTATGACATCTCCCATACCTCTAACAGAATATCAGCGTACGTACCCCACCCACCATCAACCTTTGTCGCCTTTCTGCCATCCTCTTGTAACCCAATTCCTCTTGTTGCATCTGCTCTTCTCTGAGGACGTAGTTAGGGCTACATTCACAATTAATTCATGTCCTGTCGCTGACACGGAGGTGGCCCCTTACTGTTCTTCGATGAAAATGTAACTTGTGACATGTACGTTTGGTTAAGAAAGGGGGCTATTATTATAATTTGTTAGACATTCATTGTTATTTTCATTACGACATCTACTCATATCACTACATAATTTCCGTTTTTACGTTGTTTATTACAGAGAAATTGTACGACTGCTTATTCAATGTAAGGATTAGTCTAATGGTTACGAATACGAAGTCACGTCTGTCACCGAGACCTCGTACTTAGAAAACTACGCAATCATCAAGAGGTGCACAAACAAGTAAGTACCTTGGTGGAACAATGATCTCTAATTGCGGAGGAAGCAGGTAAGAAGACTATTCAAGTTTGTACGAAGGAAAGGGCAGTAGACAAAACATCGGTAGGCCCTTGCCAAATAGTCTTGTTATTAAGCAAACGAAACTATCATCCTGGAACGTATTCTGTGAGGATGCGGAAAATACAGCTGTCCGGGCCAGACTTCACAAAATCCTCACAAGAATACCAACAAATCCAGGAGGCACACCAAAAAATGATAAGGACAAGTATACAAGAACAGGGCATGAGATGTTGGATATGCTTCCCAAGATTCTCTTCTCTCAATAAACTCTGGCAGATGACACGGAAACAGATTCACTTCCTGTGACGTATTGTGGGAACGTTTCAACTGTTCAAGATGTCTAAATGGAATTTTTCTGGCTCTTCTGCAACAAGCATAAGAGAATTAATAAGACTTCTATGCAGACCGTTTATAGTCAGTCTAGCAGTAGTCTAATGCTTTGAGGAAAGCGAAGAGTTTTTTTTTCCATTTCGAAGCCAAAGAGAACTGATCATACTAAGGCTAAGGATATGAGACGGATCAGTCAGTTCTTTCTTTTAAAGCCATTAGGAAAACTGGTTAATGTGGACGCTAGGGAAATTATGTCAACTGAGGTTCCTCTACACGAAAACGAATATGCATGTAAACCAGGAACATCATGTGAAACAGCACTTCATCAGCCTGATGGGAAGGTTGAAAGAGCTGCATACTTTCAAGAAATTGCTCTCTACATCTTCCTGGATATTCGAATCCATGGTCAGAGCTGCAGAACACCACGGCATTAAGATCCCTATATATGTATATAATTGGATGAAGACCATGCTGAATAGAGTTAAGTCACCTCGATGAACATTCAAAATGGTGACCAACAACATCAGACGGTGTCCGTAAGGTCGGGTTTTGTCCCCACTGCTGCGTAACCTAGTGGCGAAAGAGCTAATTAAAGGGTTAAATGCTATATGTTACATTTGCCAAGAATACATCGACGATTTAGTCATGGTAATTCTTGGTAAATTTGCAAGTGCCGTTAGACAAATGGCAAATGCGCTCTGAACATAACGTAAAACTGGTGTAGGAAGCAGGACCTAAGATTAGTTCCAAGAAAATAGTTGAAGTAGGGTTCACGAGGAGTTGTATCCAGGACAGAACTCTTCAACGAAATTCTGCCATTAGATGGAGACAGTGACGTACCTAGGGATAACCCTGGATGCGAAACTACGATGGAACCCTCACATAAAAGTTCCAAGAGGAAAGATACTCTTACTAGCACTAGATAGGCCCGTGGTAAAAACTGAGTGTCTAAACCCAAGGAGTATCACTGGGTACACACCTCTTAATAAGATCTATGATAATTTACGGGGCTACAGCATGGTGAAATAACGCGGAACGGGAGGTGGCCGATTTGGAGTTTGGAAAGGTTCAGAGATTGGCCTGCCAATCCTAACAGCTGGAATTAGCAGCTCAGCTACTGCTGGAATGGAGACCATGCTGGACATGCCCCTTACATCTGAGTTACAATGGAGACAGCATCAGGGGCATACAAGTTAAAAACTGGAAACTTTTATAATATCCAGAACCCCACACTAAAATGATAAATGTGGTGAATACAGGAAAAGGCGGTAGTTTACTGACGGGTCGAAAACAGACAAATGTGCTGGAAGTACAGCCTATACTAGAGAGTGCAGTCTCTCTACAGAAAAAAGCTGTGGTATTCCAGACAGAGATACTCGCTATTAGAGTAGATGCAGAGGAGAATCTACGTAGGTGTGACAACGATCGTAGCATCTGCATTCATTCAAACAGCCAAGCAGCTCTGAAATCTTCGTCAGCCCCTGCAACGGAATCAAAGATCGCCGCAGAATCCTATGAATGCCTTGTGAGGCTAGGGGAAAGCAACAGGGGAACTTGCTGTGGGTTCTTGGTCGTCAGGAATTATGATATGAAGAAACTGATAGGCTGGCCAGGACAGGGACGGCGACTCCATTTGTTGGACCACAACCTGTCTTAATCATCACTAAGATGGCTCCTGAAGCAGCACATAGAATAATGGACTAACAATTAAGTTCCAAAAACAAAAACGTGATAAGCTTATGAGTTCGAAACCATATTTTAAGAGCAGTTTTGCATTCCTGGGCTTGAACTGGAGGCAGTTTAAACTCACAATAGATGTAACGATTGACCATGGGAACTTCAGGAAACACCTGCGTAAGGTATGCATAAAGAAAGAAGCCTCTAAGTACAAATTACGAGACTTGGAATTTTAATAGTGGTAACTACTCGTACTTATTTATTTACAACTTATACAAGTCAGACACATGTTTCAAAGTTTTACTATCCTTCCAAGTAGTCACCAGTATTGTTTGTAACCCGTTGCCAGCGATGAGGAAGTCTTAGGATACGCTTAGTAGCGCCTACTGTGTTGGTAGTTCGAATGGAGTGATCTATTACCCGACGAAATTCTAACAGTTCTGAAGCGAGTGCCATGAAGTGCTTCCTTCAGTTTAGGATTGTTGTCTACGTCACAGGGGCTTACGTCCGGGGGATGTGGTGGATGGTACAGCGCTTCCTAGTCCAATCGACTAAAGAAATCAGTCACAACATGAGCCTTATGTGCCGGGATATTGTCCTGCAAATGATAGGCGAATCCTGCAGAAACCGCGTTGGAAGCCAAAAAGAGACAAAAGATTTAGGTCATTAATTCTAAAGAGATTGTAACTAACAAAAATGTAGTAAAAGGTCTCTTACTACTCTTCAAGGGTACTGACGGGCTTCACTAGAATGACAAGAAGAGAGACATCACAACAACCTTAGTTTTAATGCGAGCAATAGGCGGCTAAGGCCACCGTCTCCCTGATTAAATCAAATCAATGGTTACGAATTTGCTGAAAAAAATGATCGCAAAAAACGTTTCATGAATTATCAGCATATGTTTAACGCTATCGCTTGAGAGATCATTTCATTCGCATTCACCGACACGCAGCTTGAAATCCCTTAAGAGTCAGTACTCTGTCTTTACACGCGTTGCCCGTCCACAAATACACGCTAAAGAGCCAAAGAAACTGATAAACCTGCCTAATATCGTGTAGGGCCCCCGCGAGCACGCAGAAGTGCCGCAACACGGCGTGGCATGGCCTTTACTAATATCTGAAGTAGTGCTGGAGAGAACTGATACCATGAATCCTGGTGGGTTTTCCAAAAATCCGTAAGAGTACGGCGGGGTGGAGATCTCGCCTGAACAGCACGTTGCAAGGAATCGCAGAATTGCTCAATAATGTTCATGTCTGCGGAGTTTGGTGGCCAGCGGAAATGTTTCAAATCAGTAGAGTGTTCCTGGACCCACTCTGTAGCAATTCTGAATATTCGGGGTGTTGCCCTGTTCTGCTGGAATTGCCCAAGTCAGTCGGAATGTACAATGGACATGAATGAGTGCAGGTGATCAGACAGGATGCTAATATACGTGTCATCTGTCAGAATCGTACCTAGATGCATCACTCCAACTTCACACACCACACACCATTGCAGAGCCTCCACAGCTTGAACAGTCCCCTGCTGACATGCAGGGTCCATGGATTCGTGAAGTATTCTCATATCCGTACCGTCCATCCGCTCGATACAATTTGAAACGAGACTCGTCCGACCAGGCAACATGTTTCCAGTCATCGACAGTCCAACGTCGGTGCTGACGGGCTCAGGCGAGGCGTAAAGCTTTTTGGCGTGCAGCAATGAAGGGTACAGTAGTGGGCCTTCAGCTGCGAAAGCCCGTATCGACGATGTTTTGTTGAATGGTTCACGGTGACACTTGTTCATGGCCCAGAATTGAAATCTGCAGCAATTTGCGGAAGGGTTGCACTTCTGTCACGTTGAATGATTCTCTTCTGTCGTCATTTTGTCGTAGGTCCCGTTCTTGCAAGATCTTTTTACGGGCGCAGCTACGTCAGAGATTTTATGTTTAACCGGACTCCTGATATTCACGGTGCACTTGTGAAATGGTCGTACGGAAAATTCTCCACTTCATCGCTACCTCAGAGATGCTGTGTCCCATCGCTCGTGCGACGACTATGACACCACGTTCAAATTCACCTAAATCTTGATAACCCGCCATCGTTGCAGCAGTAACCCATCAAACAACTGCGTCAGGCACTTATCTTATATTGGCGTTGCCGTACGCGGCGCCGTTTCTGCCTATTTATATATCTTTGTATTTGAATACGCATGCCTATACCAGTTTCTTTGGCGCTTCAATGTAATAACGGCAGCTAAATATAACTGAGCAAGTAATTCATGCCTAAAGTTAATATTTGTGGTTATTTTGGTATTAATGCCTGCTAGAATTATTCTTTGAGGTTGTCCCGACTACCTGCGAGTGATGTGCTGCCGCTGCCCAAGACGTAGCCACATGATTCTGTGACAGTAGAGCATAGAATTATGATTCCAGTTACGTATGGTTCTGCAGTGAATTTAAATTGTTATTGCGCGTCAAGTGTCCTCTTCTGAATGTTTAGACTTAGAAAAAGGGATGAAAAACTTACTGACGTTCGGTGCCTTTCATTGAAGTTCATATGAGATCAAACTGCGAGTGTAGCATCCCGAAGTGGAAAGAAGCCGTCGTGAATGATCATGAGATTTACTCAGTGACACTCTGGTACACGGTCAAACTTTAATCGAATCTTTCATACATCAAACTGAGGAACCGCAGAGTGCCAAGTACCGAAAGTTAAAGATCTACTCTTTTAAATGTTTTACTTCTGATACATTGTCAATCTCTATTCGAATTCTGCAGTTTATCATTAAAAACCGACAGAATGGAAGCACGAGGAACGGCACTACCATCGATTATTTCATTTTCAACTTATGTAGGTCGGGATACACATATTCCCCGCATAGGGCACTTGGCAAAACGTACGACGTCAAAAGTGTACCACAACACTCCGCCTGCGAGCAGGATTTACGAGCGGTGCGCATGCTTAAAGTGGCACGAAACTCTTAACAAGGGTTCTGAAATTAGCCGACTATGATGAATGAGTGACGACAGGCGAAGCTTCGGATATAGTTCGTTTGCTTTTAGCGAACTCTGTACAGCTCATCCTGGTCACGATTTCTTGTCACTACAAACAAGCATTGCTAGCTTTTCCCTCCCATAAGGTCGCGATAGGTTCGTTTCTCACTTCCGAGACAAACAAATGGTCCATCATTAATAATCCTGTAGCTAAGAAGAAAGTAGAAGTTGTCGAATGTAGGAGGCGGATACGAACAATATAGCATTCCAGTAACACCCCCCCCCCCCCAAAAAAAAGGGGGCGAACCTTCGAGCCAATAAATCACCAAATCATTACTTCTGCGTTACCGAGAGATGGCTCATCAGTTTCAATTAGACCAATTTCATCATTTATTCGCGAGAAATCTCTCTGACAGTTTTAGCACAATTAACAATTTTTTACATAAGACTCAACAACCTACACGCCGACGTGAACGTGTCAACCACCAAACAGTCTTTCAAACTTGATACTCCAACTGCATACTATGTTTCCATTTGCCACAATGGACGTTGCCATACAGACGGTAAAGTATTGTCATACGAGGCTCTAGGCAGAAAATCCACCAAGTGTCTATGTTCATTTATAGACCTATCCGTACTTGCATTCTAGTCAACAGTATGAGGACATCGTATCAGTTTTGTCGTCTTTGTTGATCAAGTTAGCATCGGATTGTGTCGCAATGGAAGAAGAGTGGCGACCTCTTTTTTTTTCTCTCCAGACCTGACAGTGGGTCAGTGCTTATAGGAAATGTGTCTAGTGAGGGGCAATAACTTCGAGGAACCTTTTGTTTCGTGGAATGCTACTCCGTCAATAGCTGAAAACTAAGTTTATGAAGGGAAACGGCCGTCTGTCGTCCTATCATGCATGGGTCTTTCTCCACCTGCAAGTCTCCCCAGTTCGGCTGACCGCATAAAATTGAGTAAGAGTTAATCTTTTTAGGTATCACAGTCCTTTACACAGGAAAAGATGGTTTACTGTGTCCAAAAAGAGAGACTCTTAAAATGCAGTTGAAAATATCTGGCGATGAGAGTGCATCTGTAGCAGTCTGAAAAATCTGCTCCGGTAGAAGAGGGCGATGCTTAAAACCCCAATATTTCTTTTACTCAACAGTCATGCCATTAGCAACACAAACAGGCAACTCAAAAACTCCTTTGCCGGCAGCGGTTACTGTGTATTTCTTCGAATGGTTTTATAGATTAAGAATCTTGCGAGTCTACAGCAGCACGTGGGAAAATATAGTATGCTGCAGGTGTCGACGTAAGGCCATTAGCCAACTGGGAAAGCTAAGACAGTTTAATTTTGGGATATCATTATATCTTTGTTTATTCGTGAAATATAACGTTACTTCTAACGACTACAACACTATTTTATAATTCTCTATGACTGACGCTTTATATAAACGACGGTTAGATTCTTCTGTTCTGTTTCATTCTATATCAAATAATACTGAACAGCAAAATGGTTCAAATGGCTCTGAGGACTATGCGACTTAACTTCTGAGGTCATCAGTCGCCTAGACCTTAGAACTAATTAAACCTAACTAACCTAAGGACATCACACACATCCATGCCCGAGGCAGGATTCGAACCTGCGACCGTAGCGGTCGCTCGGTTCCAAACTGTTTCGCCTAGAACCGCACGGCCACTCCGGCCGGCCTGAACAGCAAATGGGAAGTTTCGATTTTGTATGTGCACATCGCACATTGCAATTCTTTGTAAGAATTCTGGTACCAAGAAGTAGGCCTATTATTACAGGAATTTCTGCACAGACAAGACCATTTTGTCTCTAATTCCATGAAATAGAAGACGACAACGGCACACTGAATTAGTGCAGTTTTTCTAATACCTACATAACCTGTGAGCAAGTTTTCATTGAACTAATAGTGAGCACGATTTAAGCTAGGATTCTTGCTCGCTTACTAGGTATGTAAGTATGAAACTGGGATTTCCCTACCGTCCGCGGAGCCATCTGCTTCCTGTAACGGCTGACGATAAATGTCAACACACACAGTAACCCAAGTTTCATACATCGGTATCTGTTTCAAACCGTAAACATGTCGAGTTTTATACCTACGAACTACGATTTGCGGAGAGCATTGGTTTTCTGTTATCATTTGAAGAAAACTACTGCAGAATCGCATCGAATGCTTGTCAAAGCTTTCGGCAAACATACTCTTGGGAAAACACAGCGTTTCGAGTGGTTCAAACAATTCAAAAGCAGTGTTTTTGACGTGAGAAACGATGAGCGCAGGATACCACCGAAGAAGTTCGAAGACAACGAATTGTAGGCCTTATTGGATGAAGATGATACTCAAACTCGACATGAACCCGCGGAACAATTGAATGTGACGCAGAATGCGGTTTCTCTTCGGTTGGAAGCTGTAGGAAAGGTGCAGAAAGTGGGAAAATTGCTTCCGCATGAACTGAATGAAAGACAGCAAGCAAATCGTAGGACCTTTTGTGAAAGTCATTGCTCCATCGAATAGTGACAGGTGTTGAAAAACTGATATGTTTTGAGAATCCTAAGCGTCGTAAATGATGCGTGAATCCAGACCAATCATCGACATCCGCTGCAAGATCAAATCGCTTAGGAAATAAGACAATGCTCTACGTTTGGTGGGATCAGAAGGGTGTCATCTACTATGAGCTGCTAAAACCTGGTGAAACCGTCAACGCTGATCGCTACCAACAGCAAGTGATCGATTTAAATCGAGCATTACGTGAAACACTACCGGAATATGGAAAAGGCAATACAAAGTCATATTGCTCCAGTATAACGCCCCATCACACACAGCAAAACGGGTCAGGGAAACGATCGAGACGTTCAGTTGGGAAATACTAGGGCATGCGGCCTATTCTCCAGACTTGGCTCCATCCAAATATCAGTATTTGCATCACTGGGACACGCTCTCACTGAACAACGCTTCATTCCGTATGAAAATGTACAGAGTGGCTCGCTGACTGGTTCGCTTCATAAGAAGAACTGTTTTTCTGGCATGGCATTCATAGCCTGTCGGAGATGTGGGAAAAATGTATATATGGCCATGGAGATTATTTTGAGTAAAATGTTGTTTATCAGTTTCACACAAAAGACCAAATTCCGGTTTCATACTTCTACACATGGTATACGGTGTTTTGCATCATTTAAAGGGGACCAAGGCGGCAACACACTGCTGAGTTGTGGCAAAAACACACCATCGTATGAGACGATAGTTAGGTGACGCATGCTCTTATAGTGTGGTCGAACATCTCTGAATGACGAGGAACGACGTGGGATACCACCTCTCTGCGAAGCACCGGGGTTCGAATACCAGCGTTTCACAACCAAGGTGATAGTGGAAAAATCCAAAAATCACCCATGGATCAGTTTTTTAATACCTTGCACACTTTTAATATGGTAAAGGTCACCACCCGTTGGGTTCTGCGACTGACGACACACATTCAAAATGTCTGTCGAACCGTGGCAGTAGCCGAAATAGTCCAGTGGTTTCGGTCGCAATCCGAGAGACAAACTGCTTAATAACTATGTATGAGTGCTGGTTGTATAAATTGAGCCCGAGACGTGACAGGCAAAAAAAGCAGTGGAAACATGTGGATTCATGACCGCCGACAAAGGAGAAGATCCAATTATCGTCGAGTAAGATGGTGGAAAGTGTTTTTGGGACTGCCATTGCGTGGTGCTAACAGATTTTACTAAAAAGGAGCAACCTGTCACAGGAGGATACTACCGAGATCTGACTACGTTACGACAGGCTGCCAAGACGAAACGTTGGGGTGTTTTTGATCTTCGCCAACGCCCCAGCTCATTCCGCACACGACGCAGTCACAAAGGCTGCTTCTTTGGGCCATCAAATTTTACTCAACTCTCGACATGAGAAGCCGTGACTATTTCCTCTTTCTTCGAATGAAGAAACCATTGCGTGGCAGGCATTCCAGGATGACGACTAGGAGACTTTGGAGCTGGAGCGTTTCTGAACAACCAAAACACTGACTTTTGCAACCAAGGCTTCCGCCAAGTCGTCAGTCCTTGGGAAAAATGTGTCACACCGAAGGGTGACTATGTACGGAAGGGCTGACACCAGCGCCAAGTTTGGTGGCAGCAGCTGGAATTGCTTGGGGAGCAGCGCCTGACGGCACCTAGCTCGGGCGGGCCGCAGTGCGGTCATATGCACGTACCCCAGACCCCAGGCCGATGCGACATGATCGCGGCCCACTTGGCCGGTTGCCGCTGCTGCTAGCGTATCGAGCGACAGCGCCCCGTCTATTACCGGCTCAGGCTCCCCCGCAGCGGGCCGCTGGAGGTCCGGGTGCCGCCGACCAATAGCGAACCGCCAAAGCCGGCCCACACTTCCGTATTGGGACGCCAGTCTTCCGCCGCCATTTTGCGGGGCCTTTGGCGAAAATTGACACTGCTGCGCGCCGGGTCCACATACTGGGAAACTCCACCCTGTTCGCTCCAACCAGTCGCCATTTTGAATCCGTTGCGATGGACCCGCTCGTACCTACAAATAAGTATCTACAAATAAGTTATCCATCAGTTTTCGTACGCGGAAACGCATACAGCTTTTGGTATTAAGGATCCTTCGCGCTCCACGTAAATAAAGGAACGACAGAGACCACCAGCAATCGCACGTTTGGATACACGGCAACATTGAGGCAGAGTGTTATTTATTTCAAGTTTCTGCTACCAGTCACTTATTACTTTATGCTTAATCTAACATAATGCAACGCGTTTCGAACATGTTATGTTCATCTTCAGGCGTTTATACATACATACATACATACATACATAGAGAAATGTTACTTAAAAATAAGCAGTCTTAAACTAGATTAATTTATAACACTTTGTCCATTGTTTTTACTGTAGCTGTTGGTGTGGCATTTGGGGGGAAGGAGGAGGGCAGTGTATGGCTAGAAATCGAAATCATTGACGTCTTCTGCTGGTTTTCTTCTTTGTGGTTGACTATGTATATCACAGCCCGTAGAGGATGCAGATAGATTTGTATCAGTTATGTATTACGAAAATAGTGTGAAAGGTTTTTATATGACAGTTGATCTCTTACAATTTCATCATCTTAGTGCTTCACTTGCATCACTGGTGTAATGGCGGAGCGGTTGATTGGCATTACACTATTGCACATAACATTTTGTCACTGATTGCCAACGTAATTCACTGCATAAATTGCTTCGATGCTATACACACAACATCTTGAATCTATTGAGTTAGAACTGGCTTAAGACCGTTGAAAATTTTGAGTTTTTGAATTCGATTATTTCATTAAGAATGTTATATCCATCCTTTGTGTTATGTATGAAAATTTCCATTTCTTCCATGATATCCATTCTTTTACTTTTTCCTATTTTGTGTAAAATTTCGAGGTTGTCTTCGATTTTCAAAGGGCGGCCTGTGTCTTTAATGTGAGTTGCTACTGCTGATTTGTTACGTTTATCAAGCCTGTAGCAGTCTAAATGTTCTTTGTATAGGGTTCTGAAATTTCTGACTGTTTTGCCGATATAATATTAATTACACTGGCTGCAGGTAATTTTGTAAATGCCAGATGCATCAAGACTTGTATCTGGTGGTTTTATATTTTGAATAAGTTTCCTACTTAGGTTGTTGTTGGTGCTGAAGCTGATTTTTACTTCTATGTTTTTTAATAGTGTTCCTAATTTGTCAGATGCTATTCCGAGATATGGCATTTTCACATATTTGACTGCTGGGGCACTGTCAGTGGTGAATGTAGTTTGATGTTGTTTGCTCAGTTTACTTTTTATTTGTTGTGACATGGTATTAATTAGAGAAGGGTCATATCCATTGTTTATTGCAGTATATGTTATCAGTGACAAAATATAATGTGCAATAGTGTAATGTCAATCAACAGCTCCGCCATTACACCAGTGATGGAAGTGAAGCAGCAAAATGATGAAATTGTAAGTGATCAACTGTCATATAAAAGCCTTTCACACTATTTTTGTAACACATAACTGATGCAAATCTATCTGCATACTATAGGGGCTGTGACATACATAGTCAACTACAAAGAAGAAAACCAGCAGAAGACATCAATGATTTCGATTTCTAGCCATACACTGCCCCCCTCCTTACCCCCAAATGCCAAAGGTCGCAGTTCGTAGTAATAGACGGCAAATCATCGAGTAAAACTGAAGTGATATCAGGTGTTCCCCAGGGAAGCGTCCTGGGACCTCTGCTGTTCCTCATCTATATAAATGACCTGGGTAACAATCTGAGCAGTTCTCTTAGGTTGTTCGCAGAAGATGCTGTAATTTACCGTCTAGTAAGGTCATCCGAAGACCAGTATCAGTTGCAAAGCGATTTAGAAAAGATTGCTGTATGGTGTGGCAGGTGGCAGTTGACGCTAAATAACGAAAAGTGTGAGGTGATCCACATGAGTTCCAAAAGAAATCCGTTGGAATTCGATTACTCGATAAATAGTACAATTCTCAAGGCTGTCAATTCAACTAAGTACCTGGGTGTTAAAATTACGAACAACTTCAGTTGGAAAGACCACATAGATAATATTGTGGGGAAGGCGAGCCAAAGGTTGCGTTTCATTGGCAGGACACTTAGAAGATGCAACAAGTCCACTAAAGAGACAGCTTACACTACACTCGTTCGTCCTCTGTTAGAATATTGCTGCGCGGTGCGGGATCCTTACCAGGTGGGATTGACGGAGGACATCGAAAGGGTGCAAAAAAGGGCAGCTAGTTTTGTATTATCACGTAATAGGGGAGAGAGTGTGGCAGATATGATACGCGAATTGGGATGGAAGTCATTACAGCAAAGACGTTTTTCGTCGCGGCGAGGTCTATTTACGAAATTTCAGTCACCAACTTTCTCTTCCGAATGCGAAAATATTTTCTTGAGCCCAACTTACATAGGTAGGAATGATCATCAAAATAAAATAAGAGAAATCAGAGCTCGAACAGAAAGGTTTAGGTGTTCGTTTTTTCCGCGCGCTGTTCGGGAGAGGAATGGTAGAGAGATAGTATGACTGTGGTTCGACGAACCCTCTGCCAAGCATTTAAATGTGAATTGCAGAGTAGTCATGTAGATGTAGATGGCACACCAGCAGATACAGTAAAAAACAATGGACAAAGTGTTCTAGATTAATCTAGTTTAAGACTGTTTATTTTTAAGTAACATTTCTCTATGTATGTATGTATGTATGTGTAACCGCCTGAAGATGAACAGAACATGTTCGAAACGCGTTGCATTATGTTAGATTAAGCATAAAATAAAAAGTGACTGGTAGCAGAAACTTGAAATAAATAATTATCCCATACAGTCACGGTTCAAAACATAGTGATTATGGCTGAAAATAATTATGAGGCAGAGAGTACTGAGGACAGTTGTTGACTGGAAATGGGTAACGCTCTAAGTGCTACAGATGGTTATTTTATTACTTGACAAAGGTCTGGAGTATCGCAGAAACCTCCTTCAACTAGATTTACAGTGTTTAAGTGTTTTGTTTGTGACGTAAGGAACGCTGAATGTGCCGAGCGTGGTTAAGTGCAGTGTCAAACATGTTATACGCTAACCTGTTTCTCGCTCGCTTTCCTTCAAGCAAGAAGCACTAGTATATTATATTTCATTTATTTTCGACGTGAATCTTTTGTGTACAGTGCTTTAAGACGGAAACGAAAGGCTAGGCTACAAATATTAAGCAGAAAACTGACCTAAGCCGTAAGAGCCGGCTGTAGAAAGAACCATCACAACATGATGTGCGTTGACATCATTGGAATCTGGAGAAGAAAGCCACTACTGAACGATTAGAGTATTGGCGACAAATCATTGGCAGAAAAACGTCATCGCTGACTACCGTAAAATACCTTGAGGTAAGCATTGTAAGTGACCTAAAGTGGAATGACTACAAAAAGTAAGGTTTGATTCCTAGGGGAAACAGCTGTAGCCAGTGACTGCATTCATTTCAAGTACTGATGGTTACAGCAATCAGTCGCAATGATATTTATTGCATATCTAGATTTCAGTGCTAAAAAAAATGTAAAGAACCAGTTGCAATAAGGTAACATGCATGAGTTCTTAAATTTACAGTTGCAGAAGATTTAAATGTAAGTCAATCATAAAGTTCATATCAGAAAACGTAAGCTAAAACATTAAAAACACATGAATATGCACTTAGTCCTAACCTGACTATTCATGTCAGACGCTGAGTTCACACTGAGGTCACTGTTTACATTAATACAGCTGTCTTCACTGGACATCATACCAATCTACAGTGGAATTCTAACATATATGATGCATTGACAACATGATAGTTTATCTTCACAATTTATATGTTCTATCATTTTATTTATTGTTTCATGCTTCTTAAAAAGTTACGTACATAACACAAAAAAGATAGCTGTAATTAAACGCAATGGCCTATGTTTTACAGTTGTACTTGGTGGTTACTGTGTGAACCAGCCAGTGGTATCCGTTTCTGCTGCGCATTTTACAACAGAACATAATTTAAAAATGGATACAGACCTAATTTAATAAAATTTTATTAAAATAGTGTTATACACAAAGTACAGTTAAAGAAACTTGCACAGACAAGAGAGGTGCTACGTCGTAGTACCATCAGTAGCATGCCGCAAAGGCCCGGAACCTTTCTCCTTTAAAACGTCCTCTCCTATGAGTTTCTTACTCAAATCCATTATAATTTACACAATTTGGTGTTAAAACTAATCAACCGTCCACTACATCATGTAATAATGTAGGAAATACATTACATTTTACTTCAGAAACTTTGTAATCACATGCGATGTAGAAGCGATCATTGTAACTGGATCGTTATGGTCAGATCAGTGCGTCTGTTGGACTTGACGCATAGTAGCTGAATCCGAGTGATTTTTAAACAGTTCCCAAAACTAGAGCTTCCCGTGGCTACTTGCTCATTAAGCAGTGCCACGCGGGACCACACTTAAGGCAACATTTCAAATTCTTCGAACAGGTCCATACATCTTCCCCTCTCTTACAGATGGAGCGGCCTAATATGTGAGAGCAGAATAGGTGCACCGTGCCCCCTTTCAACGAAGTTAGATTTTTCTGTCGCATTTTTATCATCTTATACGACTTGTTCGCTGAACCTGGCTTTCAGCACATAGCAAAGCAGCCAGGATGCTGCTAATTAATTATTTAATCAATTTTTACACACATACATTTAATAAGGCAAGCCTGTTACCTTCTTGTAACTTGGCCTTCACATGTTTTTAGAACTGAAAATTGCCACACAGTGACCGAAACCTAGACGTGCAATAAACATCACTGCGACTGATTGCCGTACCCTTTACTACTTCATATAAAATAAATTGTAGGTAAATTAGATGCGATCCACAAAAGAAGTGTCGTACAGAACAGCTATTTCGACAGATTCTTTAATATTATTTGTCAGTCTAGGACCCTATTAGGTATGAGCTATAGAAGAAATGAACGAGATCCAACGAGAGCATTACTTAGATGCCCAACTAATCCAGTGGGAGACGCTACAAGAGTCGCTGTACTACACAGAGTGGTGCACTACTGAAATTCCGAGAGAGTACTTTCCGGGAAGAGTCTGACAACATGTTACTCCCTCCCACATACATCTCGCGAAATGACCACAACAAGAAAATCTGAGAAATTAGAGCTAATATGGAGGCTTACCGACAAAGGAAAAGATAATGGCACCAGAAGCATCTTCCGCCACACACTGTCGGGTGAAATTGCGGAGTATTGGTGTAGATTTGACTGTCACTGAAGCACTTCAAATCTGACATAAGCTAACTTAACTGCTGCAAGACGAACAACAGGATGTGATAAGATTTCAATGTCTCATGAACTTTCACGTCATTAAAGACGAGGCACCAGCCTGGCGGAAAAGGAGGGAAAGTGGCGGCAAACGTTTTCGGGATCCATTCGCTGTTTTTGGACAGTCAAATAATAAACTGATCTGAGAATTGATCGTTGTTCCTCCCGTATTTGTGACCAATGCAACAAACAGTGCGGCACGCCACACATTCACCGTAACTGAATTACAGCATTGGTGGAGCTGTCGTCTGTACTCTTGTGATTCACGTGAAAAGGTTTCCGAAGTGACTATGGCCGCACGACAGAAATTAACACACTTTGAACGCGAAACTGGTAGCTGGAGCTAGACGCATGGGACATCACATTTCGGAAATCGATACGGAATTCAATATTCCCAGACCCACAGCGTCAAGAGTGTGCCGAGTATACCAAATTTCTGGCATTACCTGTCTCCACGCACAATGCAGTGGCCGACGGGCTTCACATAACGACTGAGAGCAGAGGCAGGGGCATCTGTCGAGTTATCAGAGCTACCAGGCAGGCAACAATGCGTGAAATGCGTCACAGCTGATGGAGTCTACATTGAGTAGGCTCAATGTACAGCTAAATGTTCCAAGTATGTTCACAAAAAATTTCGTGCTCCTCCTGCAAAAAATAAAAAAAATTAGAGACGACTGTGCAAAACTTTTTGAACGCCCTTTGTAGTAACTTCGTCAGCACTTAGCTTTATTATCGCTACAGCTGCAACTGCACACTGCAAAATGTAAACATACTACTATGCTTCATGATATACAGGGTGTTACAAGAAGGTACGGCCAAACTTTCAGGAAACATTCCTCACACACAAAGAAAGAAAATATGTTATGTGGACATGTGTCCGGAAACGCTTACTTTCCATGTTAGAGCTCATTTTATTACTTCTCTTCAAATCACATTAATCATGGAATGGAAACACACAGCAACAGAACGTACCAGCGTGACTTCAAACACTTTGTTACAGGAAATGTTCAAAACGTCCTCCGTAAGCGAGGATACATGCATCCACCCTCCGTCGCATGGAATCCCTGATGCGCTGATGCAGCCCTGGAGAATGGCGTATTGTATCACAGCCGTACACAATACGAGCACGAAGAGTCTCTACATTTGGTACCCGGGTTGCGTAGACAAGAGCTTTCAAATGCCCCCATAAATGAAAGTCAAGAGGGTTGAGATCAGGAGAGCGTGGAGGCCATGGAATTGGCCCGCCTCTACCAATCCATCTGTCACAGAATCTGTTGTTGAGAAGCATACGAACACTTCGACTGAAATGTGCAGGAGCTTCATCGTGCATGAACCACATGTTGTGTCGTACTTGTAGAGGCACATGTTCTAGCAGCACAGGTAGAGTATCCCGTATGAAATCATGATAACGTGCTCCACTGAGCGTAGGTGGAAGAACATTGGGCCCAGTCAAGGCATCACCAACAATGCCTGCCCAAACGTTCACAGAAAATCTGTGTTGATGACGTGATTGCACAATTGCGTGCCGATTCTCGTCAGCCCACACATGTTGATTGTGAAAATTTGCAATTTGATTACGTTGTAATGAAGCCTCATCCGCAAAGAGAACATTTGCACTGAAATGACGATTGACACAATGTTGGATGAACCATTCGCAGAAGTGTACCCGTGGAGGTCAATCAGCTGCTGATAGTGCCTGCACACGCTGTACATGGTACGGAAACAACTGGTTCTCCCGTAGCACTCTCCATACAGTGACGTGGTCAACGTTACCTTGTACAGCAGCAACTTCTCTGACGCTGACATTCGGGTTATCGTCAATTGCACGAAGAATTGCCTCGTCCATTGCAGGTGTCCTCGTCGTTCTAGGTCTTCCCCAGTCGCGAGTCATAGGCTGGAATGTTCCGTGCTCCCTAAGACGCCGATCAATTGCATCGAACGTCTTCCTGTCGGGACACCTTCGTTCTGGAAATCTGTCTCGATACAAACGTACTGCGCCACGGCTATTGCCCCGTGCTAATCCATACATCAAATGGGCATCTGCCAACTCCGCATTTGTAAACATTGCACTGACTGCAAAACCACGTTTTTGATGAACACTAACCTGTTGATGCTACGTACTGATGTGCTTGATGCTAGTACTGTAGAGCAATGAGTCGCATGTCAACACAAGCACCGAAGTCAACATTACCTTCCTTCAATTGGGCCAACTGGCGGTGAATCGAGGAAGTACAGTACATATTGACTAAACTAAAATGAGCTCTAACATGGAAATTAAGCGTTTCCGGACACATGTCCACATAACATCTTTCCTTTATTTGTGTGTGAGGAATGTTTCCTGAAAGTTAGGCCGTACCTTTGTGTAACACCCTGTATAGTTAATACTAGCTGTTACCCGCTGCTTCGCTCGCATACCAGTAGTTTTCTTACGATGAGTGATAATGAGTAAGCGAGTTAGTAACTTTACTGGATGTCTCTGTGTATATAGCGGTGTGGAAACGCATGTACAGGGTGTTTCAAAAATGACCGGTATATTTGCAACGGCAATAAAAACTAAACGAGCAGCGATAGAAATACACCGTTTGTTGCAATATGCTTGGGACAACAGTACATTTTCAGGCAGACAAACTTTCGAAATTACAGTAGTTACAATTTTCAACAACAGATGGCGCTGCAAGTGATGTGAAAGATATAGAAGACAACGCAGACTGTGGGTGCGCCATTCTGTACGTCGTCTTTCTGCTGTAAGCGTGTGCTGTTCACAACGTGCAAGTGTGCTGTAAACAACATGGTTTATTCCTTAGAACAGAGGATTTTTCTGGTGTTGGAATTCCACCGCCTAGAACACAGTGTTGTTGCAACAAGACGAAGTTTTCAACGGAGGTTGAATGTAACCAAAGGACCGAAAAGCGATACAATAAAGGATCTGTTTGAAAAATTTCAACGGACTGGGAACGTGACGGATGAACGTGCTGGAAAGGTAGGGCGACCGCGTACGGCAACCACAGAGGGCAACGCGCAGCTAGTGCAGCATGTGATCCAACAGCGGCCTCGGGTTTCCGTTCGCCGTGTTGCAGCTGCGGTCCAAATGACGCCAACGTCCACGTATCGTCTCATGCGCCAGAGTTTACACCTCTATCCATACAAAATTCAAACGCGAAAACCCCTCAGCGCCGTTACCATTGCTGCACGAGAGACATTCGCTAACGATATAGTGCACAGGATTGATGACGGCGATATGCATGTGGGCAGCATTTGGTTTACTGACGAAGCTTATTTTTACCTGGACGGCTTCGTCAATAAACAGAACTGGCGCATATGGGGAACCGAAAAGCCCCATGTTGCAGTCCCATCGTCCCTGCATCCTCAAAAAGTACTGGTCTGGGCCGCCATTTCTTCCAAAGGAATCATTGGCCCATTTTTCAGATCCGAAACGATTACTGCATCACGCTATCTGGACATTCTTCGTGAATTTGTGGCGGTACAAACTGCCTTAGACGACACTCGAACACCTCGTGGTTTATGCAAGATGGTGCCCGGCCACATCGCACGGCCGACGTCTTTAATTTCCTGAATGAATATTTCGATGATCGTGTGATTGCTTTGGGCTATCCGAAACATACAGGAGGCGGCGTGGATTGGCCTCCCTATTCGCCAGACATGAACCCCTGTGACTTCTTTCTGTGGGGACACTTGAAAGACCAGGTGTACCGCCAGAATCCAGAAACAATTGAACAGCTGAAGCAGTACATCTCATCTGCATGTGAAGCCATTTCGCCAGGCACATTGTCAAAGGTTTCGGGTAATTTCATTCAGAGACTACGCCATATTATTGCTACGCATGGTGGATATGTGGAAAATATCGTACTATAGAGTTTCCCAGGCCGCAGCGCCATCTGTTGTTGAAAATTGTAACTACTGTAATTTCGAAAGTTTGTCTGCCTGAAAATGTACTGTTGTCCCAAGCATATTGCAACAAACGGTGTATTTCTATCGCTGCTCGTTTAGTTTTTATTGCCGTTTCAAATATACCGGTCATTTTTGAAACACCCTGTATAAAAAATGTATGCAATCCCTGTGTAGGTTCATAATGACTATGTGTCTATTATTTTGCTTTCTGTCGAATCTGAGAGCGTGCGTTGTACACTGAAGCGCCAAAGAAACTGGTATAGGCTTGCGTATTCAAAGACAGATATATGTAAACAGGAAGAATGAGGTGCCGCGGTCGTCAACGCCTATATAAGACAAGCGTTTGGTGCAGTTGTTAGATCGGTTACTTTTACTACAATAGCAGGCTATCAAGATTTAATTGAGTCTGAACGTGGTGCAATAGTCAGCGCATTGGCGAGGTAGCGGTGAAATAATGAATTTCCCGTACGACCATTTCATGAGCGTACCGTGAATATCAGGAATCCGGTAAAACATCAAATCTCCGACATCGCTGCGGCCGGAAAAAAATCCTGCAAGAACGTGACCAACGAAGAAACGACGACTTAAGACGATCGTTCAACGTGACGGAAGTGCAACCCTTCCGCAAATTACTGGAGACTTCAATGCTGGGCCATCAACAAATTTCAGCGTGCGAACCATTCAACGAAACATCATCGACATGAGCTTTCGGAGCCGAAGGCCCACTGCTGTGCCCTCGATGACAGCACGACACAAAGCTTTACGCCTCTCCTGGGCCCATCAACACCGACATTGGACTGTTGATGACTGGAAACATATTACCTGGTCGGACGAGTCTCGTTTCAAATTGTATCGAGCGGATGGACGGTACGGATATGAGAATACTTCACGAATCCATGGACCCTGCATGTCAGCAGGGGACTGTTCAAGCTGTGGAGGCTCTGCAATGGTGTATGGTGTGTGCAGTTGGAGTGATACATCTAGGTACGATTCTGAGAGATGACACGTATATTAGCATCCTGTCTGATCACCTGCACTCATTCATGTCCATTGTACATTCCGACTGACTTGGGCAATTCCAGCAGAACAGGGCAACACCCCGAATATTCAGAATTGCTACAGAGTGGGTCCAGGAACACTACTGATTTGAAACATTTCCGCTGGCCACCAAACTCCGCAGACATGAACATTATTGAGCAATTCTGCGATTCCTTGCAACGTGCTGTTCAGGCGAGATCTCCACCCCGCCGTACTCTTACGGATTTTTGGACAACCCACCAGGATTCATGGTATCAATTCTCTCCAGCACTACTTCAGATATTAGTAAAGACCATGCCACGCCGTGTTGCGGCACTTCTGCGTGCTCGCAGGGGCCCTACACGATATTAAGCATGTGTACCAGTTTCTTTGGCTCTTCAGTGTTTTTTCTAATTATATTTAAAAATGCCTCGAAACATTAAATTTGTGGAAGAGTAGAGTTTTTATGGGTTGCTCTGGCTCACGTAGTACTGGATGTGGGATTTTGCCACCATAGCAATAACTGTTTCCCCCTTCCTTTTCAATCCATTATGTTGCCTACTTTTTTTATCAATCCTCCTGTGATGACTAATTTATAATTAACATGGTAAGTTAACAAATGATAATCAAATTTCAGCTTCGCCAAAAGCCTCTTACGTTCCACACGTAACGGTAAAACACTGTGTTTGTCGTACAGCCTTTAAATGATGCCGTCGTTGCGAGTCTTTAAGTGTCATGGATGCTATAAGAGACGCCCGACGCTCAGTGTCTGAAATGCGACGGACTTGAGGCTGTTGTAATGTCTCTATAGTTCTTAGGGCCACCTGACGTTCTGCATCGAAGTTCTGGCGGTCATGAGGTTGCTCTGAGGTTTGTTGGATTCGAGTAACTTTCGCAGCTTGAGCTCTCTTACAACTATGCGCTATATCAATCACAGTCTGTGAGGCTTATAGCACTAGTTTTGAATACAGTTCTCGGGCTTACTGTCCGGTTTTGTTTTATGTCCACCAAAACTCTCCAGCTAAGCCAGGTGGTGTAGGAACAGAATATGATAAACCACGCGCACAGTAACATTGGATTTGCACAGCCACGGAATAATCTACAGACACTAAGAGTCGCCGAACATCGCGCCAGTGTCGTCTGCATGCCACTCACGTGTACTATATTTAAAAATGTCAATAAAATTAAAAAAATACAAGTTTTTAAAGTAGCCTATGGCCTTTCTCTGGGTTCAAGTTATCTCCACACCAAATACCATCGGAATCGATTCAGCGGTAGAGTTGCGAAAAACGTAACAGAGTAAGTTACTTTCGCAATTAATAATACTGGTATTAGTATGGAAGTATGCACTAAAAATGTGGAGAACTGAGTAAGCATTGTACTGATTACGTTCAATCATATTACGTAAAACATACCAACCAGTACGAGGTCTCTCACAAATATGATAAAATTCAGAAGTTAAAGAGTAAATAGCTTCGTCAAAGATTAAATATTTTTTTTCCTTAATTTGCTCAATACTCTTCAAATCAATAAATACTTTTCCTGCACACTTTGCGAAGTAGCCTACCCTCTTCATCATGGTTCAAGCTATCTCACGCCAAATTTCATGGACATTGGTTCAGCGGTTTAGTCGTGTAAATTTAGCAGAGAGAGTTACTTTCGCATTTATGGATTGGCATGGATTAAACACATTGAGAATTCTACGTGTTACCCACGGCTGCGCTCGCGTAACAGTAAAATGAAATGAAATGTGCATATGGTTTTACTGGCCGGGAGACTTCGCTTGGGATGTTCTGGAGCTTGGTGCAACTTATTTTGGTGACTTGCACGTCGATGATGATAAAATGATATTGAGGACCATGCACACATCCAGACGCGAGCAGAGAAAAACCGACCCGGGCATAGTAACGCCAACCGCTTGACCAATAGGTATTCACGCAAATTTGAACGCAACAAAGAAGTTATAAGAGACTCATGACCCTCAGCGGCTAAAATGTGGCGGGTTTGTGGCTGATGTAAGTATGGATTACACACGTAGAGGATTGTATAAACACTGTATTCATTACATTGAATTGTAGGATGTAGAACTTATCAAACAATGAAAGCATTTTCACAAATATGATGAAGTTCACAAGTCTAAAAAGCAACAAGTTTTTTCAAAGAGTAATTACTATTCCAAATCTCGCGTTATATTCTTCAAATCAATAAATATGTTGTGCTACATATTTTCTAAAGTAGAATATGTACTTCCTCAACGTTTAGGCAATCTACACACCAAATTTTACAAAAATCATTACAGCGGTAAAGTCGTGAAAGCGTAAGAGACAGAGTTACTTTCACATTTCTAATATTAGTACGGAACGAGTACAACCGCACCTTACAGATTGGAAATCGCCTGCTCTCTATGCAGGACACATGTACACTATGTGATCAAAGTATCCGGAAACACCCAAAAACATATGTTTTTCATATTAGGTGCATTGTGCTGCCACCTAATGCCAGGTATTCTATACCAGCGACCTCAGTAGTCACACATCGTGAGAGAGCAGAATGGGGCGCTCCGCGTAACTCAGTGACTTCGAACGTGGTCAGGTGATTGGGTGTCACTTGTGTCATACGTCAGTACGCGCGATTCCACACTCCTAAACATCCCTAGGTCCACTGTTTCCGACGTGTTAATGAAGTGGCAACGTGAAGGGACACGTACAGCCCAAAAGCGTACAGGCTGACCTCGTCTGTTGACTGACAGAAGGCTGACAATTGAAGAGGCTTGTAATGTGTAATAGGCAGACATCTATCCAGACCATCGCACAGGAACTCCAAACTACATCAGGATCCACTGCAAGTACTATGAGAGTTAGGCGGGAGGTGAGAAAACTTGGATTTCATGGTCGAGCGACTGCTTGTAAGTCACACATCTCGCCGGTGAACGCTGTGGAGTGACGAATCACGGTACACAATGCGGCAATCCGATGGCAGGGTGTGGGTATGGCGAATGCCCCGTGGACGTCATTTGCCAGCGTGTGTAGTACCAACAGTAAAATTCGGAGGTGGTGGTGTTATGGTGTGGTCTTGTTTTTCATGAAGGGGGCTAGCAGCCGTTGTTGTTTTGCGTGGCAATATCACAGCATAGGTCTACATTGATGTTTTAAGCACCTTCTTGCTTCCCACTGTTGAAGAGCAAGTCGGGGATGGCGATGGCATCTTTCAACACTATCGAGCACCTGTTCGTAATGCACGGCCTGTGGCGGAGTGGTTACACGCCAATAAAAACCCTGTAATGGACTGGCCTGCACAGAGTCCTGACCTGAATCCTACAGAACACCTTTGGGATGTTTTGGAACGCCGACTTCGTGCCAGGCCTCACCGACCGACATCGAGACATCTCCTCTGTGTAACACTCCGTGAAGAATGGGCTGCCATTCCCCAAGAAACCTTCCAGCACCTGACTGAACGTATGACTGAGACAATGGAAGCTGTCATCAAGGCTAAGGGTGGGCCAACACTATACTGAATTCCAGCATTACCGATGGAGGGCGCCACGGACTTGTACGTCATTTTCAGCCAGGTGTCCGTATACTTTTGATCACATAGTGTACAAGAAGAAGGAAAGACGGCAGATTAGGGTTTAATGTTCAGTTAACGAAGAGATTGTTAGGGCTGTGCGCAAGTTATCTTTGCTCAAACAGAGGGCAGGAATATGGCCGTAGTCTTATCAAAGGAATCAGCCCAGTATTCTTCATTGCTGTAGTCTTCTTCAGAAAAACTTTATTTGCCATGATAGTAAGAAAAGACAAATCGATTACTAGTTTCTGCCAGTTAAGCGGCCACCTTCAGATCACATAATTAATAAAAGCATAGGGTACATCGACCACTGAAGCACGACGCTTTGCCACAGTTATGTTTACAATCTCAAACTCAAAACTGTAGTTGTCACAAATCGTCTTGCTTCAATAGTCGATTACTTCAGCAGTCGATGTAGACTCTGCTTTCTACTATGTGATCTGAAGATGACCCTTTAACTGGTATCCCTCCTTGCGATCTTAGCAAATAAAAAGTTGCCCTAAAGAAGCGCCTCCTTACAACACTGAATGTCAGGTCATTATTATATCCCAGTATTTGATTTATACTATTTAAGAAAACCACGGTACTAAATGCACCACAACATAATAATAATCTATCCCAACATCTCATGGTTCTCTTTATCTTGATTTTCATTTAGCACATTCTCGGGCTAGAGTTTCAGGTAAAACTACCTGTTCACTTAGTAGTTTTGTTAAGTTCAAATGGTTCAAATGGCTCTGAGCACTATGGGACTCAACTGCTGAGGTCATTAGTCCCCTAGAACTTAGAACTAGTTAAACCTAACTAACCTAAGGACATCACAAACATCCATGCCCGAGGCAGGATTCGAACCTGCGACCGTAGCGGTCTTGCGGTTCCAGACTGCAGCGCCTTTAACCGCACGGCCAAGTTTTGTTAAGTCTATACGTTTAAAGTTTCATCTAGTAATTTTGTTATGGCTTTGGGTTTCAAGATTGATATTTACCTTTACCTGCGTATTTGGGCACTACATTTTGCAAGGCGTCTACAAACTGTGGGGAAATGAATTCTGGTGTCCCTCGATGTGAGCTTTTTTATTTTTTTTATTTTTTTAAAGGTGGCCTCCCTCAACTCCGATGTAGAATATGTTACCTTAAAGAACTTCGTAATAGCAAAATTTCTTAAATGTTCATTGTTATCATGTACATCAACTTTTGCTTTGGTATTGAGGTTGGTAACGCTCTTAATGGTTCTGAAATCGTCAACTTCCATTCTAGAGACTGGAATGCTGAAACCGTGGAACGTGAGGGAGGAAGGCATTCCTCCATGAGCTTTCAGCTTTTATGAAGAAACGGGAGTCGCTGTAGCTAATGAGCGTTACCGCAGCAATGAAAATTTGTGCTCTGGGCCCCATCTGGAAGTGGAGATCAGAGAAATCGGTCAGACAGCTTTTCACAAATGTTCATATAAACACTGTAGGGGTAAGGCGCAGATGAAACTAGTTCACTGGAAGATCAACAAA
The DNA here is from genome assembly GCF_023898315.1 of Schistocerca nitens. Lineage (NCBI taxonomy): Eukaryota > Metazoa > Arthropoda > Insecta > Orthoptera > Acrididae > Schistocerca > Schistocerca nitens. The sequence goes on along the minus strand of NC_064614.1, from coordinate 620,422,031 downwards.
TGGCAGGAGCATACGTATGTGCTACAATCTGAAAAAAATTGACGACTGTATGCTTCACATCCTTATGATTCTCAGGGCATCAAATGTATTTATGTATTTAAATTCCTTTGACAAAAGGTGTCAAACATATTCACCAGTTCACCAGGCAACTGCAAAAAAAAAAAAAAAAAAAAAAAAAAAAAAAAAAAAAAAAAAACTTTATAATGCGTGTTGCTGAACACAAATGGAATCGTAGAAACTCACGATCCGCGAGCGATAGCATGTGAAGAGAGTATTACAGTAAAATGTACAAAGACAGGCCTTACGAGAGTCGTCTGTATCCGTCACAATCATTACATACGTAACTCTCGTCCTGAGACTGCAACTTTTCTAGCATTTGGGTCTGCAAAAGAAAAATGTGATTTTCCTTTGTTTGGGAGAGGGGGCGTCAATAGTGTAGCAGATTTGTGGAGGCTCTTTAAGAAGTAACGACACTCTGAAACAAAGGAATCATTAGCGATGGCTGTTTACATTAGTCACATGTATTTGGTATGAACCGAGTCGCAGTGTTTTGGGCCGCGACCGTAACGGCGGCGGCGGCGAGTGACGTGGCTGTCGGTGCAGGACGCAGCTGCGCCACATCCGCGCAATTGTGCTAACAGCCGCGCCCGCGCCACGTTCCATTACGTCAATCACGCCTCCCCTCACCAAAGCCACAAAACACCTCACCGCACCGAAAAACTGATACTCTGCCTAGCCCAATTTCTCCTATGCCTCTCGACATGTCAGCACGCAGAAATAAACCTCTCGTATCGTGAGTTATGAAACTTTCCCCGGCTGATTTATGGAATTTATATTTCTGGTTGCACAGGCGGATTGACGATTTCATTTCTCTGTTTAGTTTACAATGACTCATGAAATCGGCTTCATTTGGTGCTCCAAACGAAGCTTACGCATACCCAGGCTGTGTGGCTTCTAATCGGGGATCGCCTACCTAAACTAGACAGAAGAAAAAATGTCGTCAGCCCAGTTTCACGTAGCTCACATTTTATTCCTTGCCACAGCATACGATCTCTTCACCAAGTACCTGTACAAAGAGAAAGTTACATGGAATTCTTAGCTAAGACACTCCTGGATTAATTCAGCCGCCTCGCTAGAGGGCTCTTTTCTCTTGACGCACTGCGCCTCCTTTCCTTCGCTAACAATGAAATGTATGCAGCTTAGGGTTTAGTAACAATGACTAACGAATACATCTGCAGCTTAATGTTTCTGTTGTTAGTAGTGATGACGAGAAATAAATGGGTGGGGGACCAAATACAGCACCCACACATCCAATAATACCAAAGGAAATATATAATATATTACACAGAAATGCGTAGTAAACTATTATGTGATGTTGACAACCAAACGTCTTCCAGAAACCCTTTCAGTAACCTTGGATTCTATGTGCCAATGTTCATCACCAGTTTTCTACTATGTAAGGATATCTTTTGCTTCTCCGTTTACTATGGTCCACCGCCTCCACCTAAATGTCGTTGCACGTGACGCCGTCCTGCACAGCATTCTGTATCTCTTGCTCCCCAATCCTCCCTTACCCTCCACATACTCCTCTTTTTATAAGCCCCACCTATTTCTTAACATATGTCCAATTCAGCGACTATTCCTTCTTTTCATTACATTCAGTAATTGCTTTTGCTCTCCCACTCTTCTCAGTATCTCGTCATTCTTCTTTCCATCCATCCATTCAACTTCATCTTTCCACCTCAAAAGCTTTCAGCCTAGTGCTATTTCTGGTTAATAATAAGAGTAAATTTAGGAGGAACTGTTAAATTACAACCACATTAAAGTAACTGCCATGTACGAGGTCATACTGAAAAGTAATGCCTCCGAATTTTTATGTGAAAACTTGTGATGCTTTTTAAATAAAACAACATTATACATCTCTATTCTTCATGACTACGTACTTGCAGCCCTCTGCCACTAGAGGACTGTGAACTGTGGCATGTCAATTTGGTGTATGGTGGTGTGTAACCGTAACTATGGCGATGCGTGAGAAACAGATGCTGTAATCCAGATTCAAATTCGACCATGACAATGTCAGATAACATACGAGCGCTGCGAAATATGCAATACTCTGATGCCTTTGGTTCACTGCCATCGATCATCCTCCATACGGTCCCGACTTGGCCCCATCCGATTTTCATCTGTTTCCAAAGCTCAAAGAATACCTTCGAGGACTTCACTTTGATAATGAAGAGGCGGTACAAGCAGAGGTGAGGTTGTTGCTCCATCTGCAGCCAAACATTCTAGTGACAGTATCAACAAACTGGTCACTCATTGGGAGAATAACATCAGTTTTATTTTAAAAGTTTTGAGAGTTTTCACGTAAAAAACAGGGAGGCATTACTTTTGAGCACGCCCTCATGGACTATGGGTCTCTCTCTCTCTACGGTTCTGAATGGAATCTGTTATAGGTTGCTGACATATCACGCAAGAAATTGGAAATCTTCAGATATTCAAAACAACGGTAAAAGAAAACCTTACTAGCTGTTATTTCCTTAGTTAACCAAAATATCTGCAATAGGAAATGTAAATAGTCATTATCACTAATCGTCACATTAAACGGAAATTTAGCTTTTCCGGTATAAAGGGAGCTGATACCGATATATAAATTGGTAAAATTACTTACAAGCTTGACACGAAGTAGCAGAATGAAAACAGCAGATGAATACTGTTAGCGGAATTAGTTGCTTTTCTCCTGATAGATGAATTAATCCAGAAGTAAGTTCCATAATTAACAGTGTGAGTAGATTAGCACTAGTCCTAAGCTGTATATTTGACAGAAGTTGCTTACAATGACTGCTTCTGCCTCTGAATTTATAACGTGACTCGTTCCAGCTCATCCACACTATGGTCCTGGATCTTACCCATTGAGACAACTCGATTGATAATTTTATTTTGAAACACGCGTAGTTATTATTTTACTGCAGGTCAGTGATACTTTATTGTTAACTTCCGCATGTAAAGTAACTCGTACACGAACCGAATGAACGGTAACGAGGATATCAACATTAAATTATAGATCAATGTAACTGACATCCCTCATTTAGATATTCAGTGACTCTCGTTTATCAGTTTAGATGAATGCCGTGAAGGCTCGTGCAAACACCTACACTCTTCGAGAAAAGTATTCAAATATCCCTTTGTTCCACTGCTTTATCTTGTGGATTATGTTTATTTCCACACAGCGAAGCAATAAACTTTTATTTTCTTATTCTGACTTACCAGACTACAGTTCCGCGCGATTTCCTAATAGTGTCAGTTTCTTCAAAACAGTTCCACTATTTGGTATGCACTTATTTTCCTTGCAGAATGATCGACATTAGCAACTGCAGACGCCACGAATTGAAGCTTCAACGCATTCTTCAAAGACGAGACAATGCAAACAGAGATCCTCAGCTCAGCTATACATTCATTATTATTCTTATTACCACATATAACAAAGTAATTTGGGTGAAATAAACGATATTTTTCCGACGCCAATGTTCTCCACTCCTTTTTAGTTAGCAACTAACAGAACCGAACAACGTGATTTTGCCGGCGTGTCTCAGAATCACCTGGGATATTGACCACTTGGCTTCATCAGTCCACCTCATTCGTGGAGCCCCGTTTTGGCGTTATGCTTAACACTGGCCCTTTAAATGAGCGCAGCCGTGGTGTGAACGGAATAAAATAATTATTTGCTCCAGACTTCAAATATAAAGGAGACATTTACTGTTTGTTGATCGTTGAAATTTGTTTACGGTCAGCGCCGAAAAAAAAAAAAAAACTTCCCAATACGGCGAAAAACACGCAATGTAAATGTTTCAGTTGCTGCAATATTGAGAATATTTTTTTCTGGATTGTTTTCAATGACCGGAAAATAAATTCTAGATACATATTTTAATGGTTAAAGAGACAAGACACACAAAATTAGAATACCTGGCTAACTCGATTGGTTCAACACTATTAGCCACAAATGGTACAATGCCACGACTTATTTTCTGCCTGATTTTATATTCAGCCTTCGCACACTGTTGCGAACATACATCAGCAAGCAACCAAGCAAAACTGTAAACAAATGGAATGAAACGAAATGATACGCTCTTTGTACTGGTCAAAGTCGAGGAATATTTCTGAGAATGCGAGGAAATTAGCTGCTTACTAAGGGAGAAACAACTGCTTCCAGGAAATGCCTGATATTTCTACTTTCTATGACCCATCCTTGGTCGGAACAAATGCGAACCTTATGCATGCTATCTCCATAGGATCAGAATACGTCTATGGGTAAGGATGGCTAACAAACTATATTTCCTTCGATCGATCCGTTGGAGTTCTTATAGGATATTTTAAGAATGGTGTTGCGGTTTTATTCCGACTTTTTTAACAAACATTTTCGATTCAGTTTTTAAAATTATGAACTTGATTATGGAACAAGCGTCACTCAATGGTTCTGTCTCCAAGTAGAAGAAGTGAGATTGTACCAGTGATTTAACAAGTCTCATCGCTAGATCTAACATCAATATCACACAACCTACGATATTTTTATTTTTTATCATCACTAGTTTACTGAACTTTCCGTCGTACCTTTGTTTCATTCATTTTGCTTTCTCTCCATCAGCGATTTGTTTTGCGTAACAAACCAATATATACAATACGAATAAAATTTCGTATCATAATCGATGCATGAAATACTCTGTAAATGAAGAAAAAACACTTATGCATCTCACGGTCAGAAATCGTTTTAACAGACAATCAAGCCATCAACTTTTTTCCCTTTTTTTTCTGTCAGAGACTTTCTAATAGGCCAAAGGCGTCTTACGAGGTCTGCATCGTGCCCGCCAACTTATATATAAATACAATCTGGTATTTAGGTACGCCAAGGATCAGAAACAGCCGTCAATCACGCTAGAAACGCAGCGCACAACGGAGGAATTCTTTTTGGGTTCACATCGTTACAGGAACTGAATCTTTGTGACGTCCATACGGAAACTAAATTTATTTCCTATTTCATTAAAAGATTAGTAACAACATTTTGCATCCGCAGGGCACATTTTGTGCTCCTGATGTTCTGAAGCATACTATCTGTACTATGTTGGCTGCACTATTTTTCACGGTTGGTCACGCTGGTTTTTTGGGGTGACACGAAAATATATTTCCAGCAGTTGGTTTCAAAATCTTTACATTGCCTTATGCACTCAAAGAAAATATTACTGCATTACTACTACTACAATGCAAGTAAATGGTTTTGACCACTCCGGTTTCATCGTGTTAATCTAACATTTATTTCCGAAGTGAAAGCAATTTTCGTATTTTCATGTATATCATCAGGTAATAATTGTAAAAGCAAATGCAACAACAGACTACAATAAATATATTTATTGAGCGTCTTTAAATTGTGCAGTACGTGATATGGATTGGTTTCAAGATCGACATACAACCGTTTGGATGCTGATCTCTTAACCCATAAGACTGACGCCATCGGGGAAAGATTCAAAGATAAAAATTAATACATGGATACGTACATCGCTTTACCAGCAGTGGTCTACTGCTGGACGTAGGCCTTTAAATTGAGACACCGAGCAGGTTCCACATTCCAAATTCCTATTACAAGCTTCTAGGGGTTGTAGAGGACATTCAGTAGATAAAGTTTTGATATGAAGCACGTGTTCGGAAGTGTACCGTTTGCATGCCAAAAAGTCTGAATCGCATAACTTTGAAACTCCCGCTTCACGGTACGCACGTGACGGACACAATGAGCTTTGACTTGTACATTCTACAGCAACTGGTCCAAGTGGCGATCCTGCTGTTTGTGGCACAAATCGTATCTATGATGCCTGCCTTTATCCACGCAGCCCACAAACCCCGGTGCGCGTCCGTGCAGCACTATAGGCAGCCCTCTTAGTTACGCACGTACGTTTTCTCGCTTCAGTGCTGTAGTCGGGCGAATGTATTATGTGATGACTATTACAAACGATCCGGTAAACGTTGTTAATACACGCGTTGTGCAGCTCTATCGTTACGTACCTTACTGTGAAGCAGGAGATTTGAAAGTGACTATCTGTACACTTATTTTATATCGAAAAGGTTCATTTCCGAACATTGACTCCGTATCGAAACTTGATCCACTAAGTTTTCTCTACAACCGATAAGAAGCCTGTAATAGGTACTGTGAAACACCCTAGAAGGGTTAATAGCTGTGGCACTAGAATATTAACACGCTCTATGTGTACCGCAAAGAATTAACAAATTATAGAAAAACTGGCAGGACATTAAAAATCATGTGTTTATGCATATCAAAAATTGTCAACAAATTCAGGCGTATACATTTGCTACACATTAACGTATGAAAGACGGACGCAGGATTTGCTGACAAGTAAAATACTTTTAAAGGTCAAGTATTAAAATGTGACTCGGGGAAGGCGGGGCTCAGGTCGCGCAACGGCGGAGCGGAGTGACCCGAAAACACGACGCGGAATCAATACGTCTCTAGCGGCTAATGACGCAAGCACAATGAAACATTTAAGGAGCGTCAACGACCGGCCTTGGTTGGAGTGATCGTTCTAAAGATAAACGCTATCGACGAAACAGAATGGAACATAAAGTACATTAGGCCACTGATATACAATGTTGAGTTGCTAATTCTTTACTACACACATTAACCGATAAATTTAGATATCCCACATCCTGTAAAAATACAGAATTATTACATTACAGGAAGTACACGGGCAGTATGTACGCGAGTTCCGTCAGTTGACTATGCGTTAGTCTTCTCCTTTAGTTCGGCTCGAACAGAAGGCCCATATCACCACACTTATTCAGTGCTGCCTAGCATGTTACATTTAATATTGTGGGTGTAATCACGTTTGATCACATAGTTGATATTTATTTTTCCTCTTCCTCTAGTTCAATTTGCAGTTTAGTTTAAAACAACACGCCGGTAAGTTATAACTGGAGTCAGTAACAAATTTTCGCAGGCTGTAGTCTCAAAAGCAACAACCACATGGAATGTCACTAAAACGCCACATATGGGCTACATCATTCCTCAGTTCAATGAATAATTCTCGGTAAACATTATAGATCATGCACACTATAACTGTCAGGATTAAATTAATAGGAGGTGCACAACGAAACTATTTCCTAATCCGTAATCAATATCTCTTGTAAACTTTCTTGGTATTAAATCGGCGCGTGGTAAGGCATAAAATCCTTAAAAACTAAGTTCAGGTCTTGGTGCAGCACGCAACTTTAAATTGTCAAAATGATTAAGTTCAGGGAACACTGGGTTGTCGATCGACAGCTTCAATCCGGAACCAACCTACAGGGTGGTCACTATGCTATCCCTCCATGAGTGTTGATGCAGCAGATTACCTGGGCGCGTCTTTGTAGAGTTCATGGAAGTGGACGAGATTAACATATTATTTGTGCGGTGACAACAATGATGTACGGTGTACACAGAGCGTTAACAGTGGAAGGCAAGTTCTGGATGCGGAAAAAAAAGAAACGTTTAGCGTTCAACTACTTATCGATAGGGTAGAACATCGATAGGATACGATATGGATAGAAGGACGAATTTGGCCACTTCCCCGTCAAAGGAACGATCCTAGCATTCATCTTAATCGATGTAGGGCAACGATGGTAAACGCAACTGAACTGCAGGTCGAGATTTTGAACACTGCTCCTTCCAAATCTGAGTCCAGTCCCTATACAACGTGTCACATCGCTCAATATACAAACTGTTGTCTCGGTCCGACATACAAATTGTCAGGAAGATACAAAGTTTTGTTTAGTTCGAGTTTTCTGTGGGGATTACTTGTTCGGACAACACACTTTCACATTGAACACTGTTACTCACATTCGCGTTTTATTGCATGAAACGTCGTGTGTGTATCAGATGAATTGTTAGAACGCCAAGACAGATTTCACCTTCACAACAAAGGAGTTGAAAGATCCTAAACTTTGCGCAGGGAAGTGAGATTTTATAAAAAATTATTTTGGGATAGCAGTGTAGTTCCATATCGAACAAACATGAAGGACGAGCCACTGCAGGAAATTTCTGAATCTGCGAATGTAGCTAATAGACTTGACACGTTTACGTAACTCAGGCAGCGTTACATCAGACGATTGCGTATCACAGGTGACTACGCAACTGCTGGTTGACGGAAGTTATTTATTACTGCTAACATCGCCATATATCCAATACATAAAAATAAATTAGCTCTGTTTGTGCGCTCTTGAAAGATGAACATGTTTACGCAAAAATTAAAACATTTTTTCTTCTGTAGTAGTCAAATAGGTGCGAATCCCAAATAAAATATTTGTTGCATCCTACAGCTTTTTTAGTTCTGTTTATTAACGACGCATCTAATGGAAAAATTGTTTACGTGGTCATTATAAATCATAATTTGAATATAATAAGAAGCACGACAGAACACTGTCATAACTAAGCTCTGTGGTGCATGAATGAGACAAGACGTTTATGGACTTAGGCCTCCACTTGTCCGAGTATTTCTTATACATTTTTTACACTGGGAAAACACTTTGTGAAATATCTAGATTGTTGAAATCATCAGATGGAATCATTCTGAGTTTCAAAAGTGCTACTAGGAGTCCAGCTAATACAATGACTGTGCTCAGGCAGTTAAAAAGGGCGGGGTACAATGGTCCAGCAGTTTCTGAAAAGTCACACGTTTCTATAATGAATGCTAAGCGACGCTTGAGGCGGTGTAAAGAGCGAAACCACTGAACACTGATGACTGGAAACGAGTGACTGGGAGGACGAATGACGCCATACCCCGTGATAATCCGATGCGAGGATTTGGCCAATACCTGGAGAACGTTACCTGGTCATCCCGTGTAGTGCCGACAGTGAAGTAAAAAGCAGATGGTGTTACGGTACGCCGCGCGGGATTAGCCGAGCGGTCTCGGGCGCTGCAGTCATAGACTGTGCGGCTGGTCCCGGCGGAGGTTCGAGTCCTCCCTCGGGCCTGGGTGTATGTGTTTGTCCTTAGGATAATTTAGGTTAAGTAGTGTGTAAGCTTAGGGACTGATGACCTTAGAAGTTAAGTCCCATAAGATTTCACACACATTTGATCATTTGATTTGTTACGGTACTGGGGTGTTTTCGTGTTTAGCATGTAGTCCCCTTACCGCGCTTAAGAAAGCACTACGTGCGGAAAGATATGAACGTCATATTTTACAGAATTGTGTTCTTTGTACAGTAGAGGAACAGTTCGGAGACGATAACTGTTTGTCTCGCCACAACGCACCCTGTCATAAAGGAGTATTTTGAGAGAGAGTGATTTATGGAAAACAGCATTCCTGAGATGGAATGGCCTGTCCAGAGCGCCGATCTGAAGCCAATGGAATATCTTTGGGATGAGTTACGGGACCTCGCTCCAGACCCCAGCGTCGAAAATCACTACCCCTCTGATATGGATCTTGAGGATCAAAAGGTATGCTCTGCAGTTCGGTGCGTAATCTCGGCCGTATATCTGAGAAGCGTGGCAGCATTCGCGGCAGTCTTTCTGCTGGCGCACTCCCCACGGATGCAAACTAGTCACAAACACCGGCAACATGCAGTAACCTAACAGTACGGTTTACTTCTCGCGAAGAAAGGTGTAGTTTGTCGTCATGCCACGTAGCACGACGTACGAGTCTGATGTATAGTTTGAGGCTCATTTGCGTTGATAAACTTCTCGGTCCCGGTCACGACCAATGTGTGATGATACATAAGAGAGAGGGGACGGCATCAATACAAATACCGACTATAACAAATTTCTTTTAAAAACTCTCCATCCATTTCGTTTCATTCTTACTTGCCTACATGCTTTTAGCGGACTGATAACAACGGAATCCAGCAGCTGTTGATACCAACAATGAAACTATTGCGTTAATTAACATTTAGAGGTTTTTTTTTTGCAATTTTGACGGAAACCCACCAAGCTGAATCAAGAAAAAGGTTTTCTGTTAATCACATGGCGACATCACAATCATTAGCGCATTCGGTACAAGCGTACACAGAAATATAAGAGCGTCTTTACTATCAGCAGTTAATAGCGGACTTTCTAAATATGTCAGGAAATTGTTTCTCATTACTGCCCCCACTGACTTAATGCATTCTCATATGAGAGCCAATACACAAAATTCCATTTTACCCAAAAACAAATTTGAAATATATTTTGTCACACAAGTGTCGATACCTTCATTTCCGTCTGACTTGTAAAGCGGTTAGTAAGTGTTACACGTAAATCGTGTAGTTGAGAAAATTATGCTCCCACCAAGAACTATTTGCCAAGGGCTGTTAAGTCTCATATTATGACCTTGTTCAGATTGTATTTCTAATGCATTAAGTCCCAATGTCTAACAACGAGAAAAGGCGACAGTGTAGGAAAGAAATCAAGAATTGTCACTGAAAACTTGTGATAATTAACAGTATTACCAAAACTTCAAATGGTTCATATGGCTCTGAGCACTATGGGACTTAACTTCTAAAGGTCATCAGTCCCCTAGAACTTAGAACTACTTAAACCTAACTAACCTAAGGACATCACACACATCCATGCCCGAGGCAGGATTCGAACCTGCGACCGTAGCTGTCGTGCGGTTCCAGACTGTAGTGCCTAGAACCGCTACCAAAACTTCAAACACGTCGAAAGATATAACCCGTAGTTTCCCGCCGGAAAGCGCAATGCTAAAGGGGGAAAAGAACAGCTATAAGTTGCACTATAATGTCTTCTTATTATAAATTTTTTACTAACCCTCATAGATAGTATGTTCCCAATGACAATTTCTCGTGATGCTGGTCCATGCTAAATGATGGAGACCAAAGCCTGTCACAACACTACAGACAAGGTGGAAAGCGCCTGCACTGGTCACATGTTTCTTCTGCCGGAAAACTTGTTTCCAACAGTTAGTACGTTATGAAATAACGAAGAGATTAAGTCATTAAAGTAGCAAGTGGGCTTCGTATGAATAAGTTGGGTAGTATATTAAATTAAACTTTCTATTACAGTGAGGTGAAAAAAAGTCATCGATGGCGAAATGCGCATCTACAGATGGCGGTAGGATCGCGTACACAATGTATAAAAGCGCAGTGCATTGGCAGAGTTGCGTCGAGTTGTCAGTGCTAACACACAAGCAGCACTGCATGAAATAACAACAGAAATCTATGTGGGATGTGCGACGAACGTATCCGCCAGGAGAGTGCAGTGAAATATGGCGTTAACGGGATATGACAGCAGACGACCGACGCCTTTGCTAATAGTAAGACATCGCCAGCAGCGCCTCTCCTGTGCTCAGGACCATATCTGTTGGAACCTAGATGACTCGAAAACCGTGGTCTGGTCAGGTGAGTCCTGGTTTCAGTTGTTAAGAGTTGAGGCACTGTGCAAGCTGGTGCTGGCTCTGTAATGATGCGGGAGGGCTATGTTCACATGGAACGGATTGGTCCCTCTGAACCATCTCTACTGACCATTGACAGGAAATGGTTATGTTCGGCTACTTAGAGATCATTTGCAGCCATCCACGGAGTTCATGTACGTAAACAACGATGGAATTTTTATGGTACCGAGCCACAATTGTTCGCGATCCGTTTGGTTTGAAGAACATTCTGGATAATTCTCCTACTCAGTTTGAATTCACAACGTGGACTTCACCTTCATGCATCAGTGAGTTTCTGTAACCTATAATTACTCATAGGGAATTGCTTCGGACATTCTAAACCTTGGTCAATAAGACAAGTGTCTCATTGTGTTATTCAATCTTCTCGAAGTCTGAGGTGTGTGCAGTATAGATCAGAAGAAATGCCTAATGGGAAGAAAAGTAGTAAAGTAAAATTACTGCAGCTCACCCATCTCAATATGATGAAGTATTTTCGACTGATGGTAAAATATTGTATTGTAAATTGTGCGACGCGGAGAAATCATTTAACGTTCCGCAGCAACTGGCAACGTAAAAACATAAACGTGTAATCAACTGACTGAAAACTGAAAACACTACAGCAAATGCTCTAAGGGGAACCCCACTAATGTTGTTCACCATTTTATGAAGAACATTGTGCAGCATTCCCTTCAGTAAAGTGAACCATAAAATACTTCGTGGATTCCCAGAACATTACACAGGAAAATCTCTTCCTGATTCTTGCACATTAAGGAAGGACTGCATCAGCCGAAGCCACGAAAAAAAGAAAAAGAAAAAATGTAGCAAACCAGACAACGGGTTGTAAATAAAATAAATAAGGTTATCGATTGACGAAACCACAATTACCTTACCACCATTTCCCATTCTGACAAGATGGGGGTCGAGGATAAACGCTGCAGCTCTTACTGCCAGAACCTCATTGATTCATTCGATAGCCGTGAACCGGCTTCAGTTGGACTAGCCCAAGAATTGATGCCTAATGCTGAAATTTCAGGTTAAAATCAGAAGCGCCACTAGTGAAGTAGATAGAACGAGTGAAAGAAATTGTGTGTAATTAAAAGCTGTTTGTGGCAAAGTGGGAAAAGAAGTGTCAAAATGGAAAAGGCGTTAGAAGAAAATACAGCGCATCAAACACTGTGTCACATTGAAATGATTTTGCTGTATGAAAAGTTCTATTTTAATCATTTGGAGTTGGGTTCTGGACATTTTAAAATGCTCCTCTTGTGTTGTCTGAAGTACAAATACGCTTTTCAAAGTACAGCCTTTGTTGGCTGACAATAGGAAATTATTTTATTGGAAAATTTGCAGAAGGTATTCAATGCATATTGCAATTCACAACACATGAATTGAAATAAAAATGGAGAAGAAAAAACTGGGTTAATTACGTTTAGATAACATTAATAAAAAGCATACTACAACATCAGCTTTCATAGTTGCTTCTCTTGTGCATTTTATTCATAAATAAATAGCTCCTTAGAATAAACTGACGGATTAATTTATTTTACAACATAAATTTTACCTCATTTAATATTGGTAGGTCATATTTTTATGTTAATGTGCATATTTTTGTAAAGGAGAGAGAGAGGATGAGGAATGGAATGCTAAGGGTAATAGTGAAAGAGGAACCCTTGCAGAGCAAGACAGAAATATCAAGGCTAACATGATATGAGCACTTAAAGAGAGTGAGAGAGTGGAAAACAAGATGATACCTGAAATGGAGATGCGAAGGAAACGACCACGACGAAGACCAAGGGATAGATGGCTTAAAGGTACGGAGAAGTCTATTGAAAAAAGAGGCGAGGAGTGGACCAGAGTGAACACACAAAGATGGTGGGAAAACAGGACTAGATGGCGAGGCTTATGTTCCAAATGGACCCAGCCTGAATTTGGAATCAATTCAAGATGATGATGATCATCATAACAACATACTTTTATGCATATTAAGGTGACTTTTAGGTCATAAAAATCTCAGCCCTAGTTCAAATGGCTCTGAGCACTACGCGACTTAACTTCTGAGATCATCAGTCGCCTAGAACTTAGAACTACTGAAACCTAACAAACTTAAGGACATCACACACATCCATGCCCAAGGCAGGATTCGAACCTGCGACCGTAGCGGTCGCTCGGCTCCAGACTTTAGCGCCTGGAACCGCACGGCCACTCCGGCCGGCTTCAGCCCTAGTCATGACACTAAGCAGGAAATGTCAAATTCGAAATTTCATCATCGCCCACATCATGTATCAAATAGGTTACAAATATTGTGTGTGGTACAACCGTAGACCTATAGAGGAAAGTCACTAGTTGATTAAAAACAATGTAAATGCTACTTCCATTCTGGAATGTAAATACAGCCCGTTTTATGCGAGACATATTTCGTGCTATTTTTTCAAATAATGATGTTATTGGAAAACCGTGTCTGTTATATGACACAAAATGTTTATAATATGGGGCAGTAACCGGTCACATTTTAGTTTTGGTTTACCAGTTCTTTATTGAAGAAGCAATGTTACCAGTTGCCAATCTATACACTGATCTTCAGATGCCTTTCGTGCTTGTATCAAAACAAATGGACGTCGATTTAAGACCACTAACGGCGCTTCTTCAATAAAGTAAACCAAAATCAAATTGTGGTAATAATAAAATTGGTAATACACATACATATTAACAAAAAATATTATTTTTTGTAATAGGAAGAAACGGATAATGACTGCAAGTGTACAAGAGTGTGAAATTACAGTATACAGGACGAATGAAACTATTAGAACCAGCTGAAAATGCTCCTGTCGGAGCACAAAAAAGCAGATATGTTCGTCTTTCGAAGACTGACAAAAGTCGGTAACCACCAGCCTCAATCCTCATCCCACCTTCCTCACCATAAATTTTGGTATGTGAATATTTTCACGCTCTTTTAATACAGAACATTCTAAAGCCTTTTACTCAGTCTCTCTTTGTGCCGACGCCTTCGTACTCAGCATGTCCCCTCTCTCACTGCCACTGTCTATGCACAGTATGTGTTTATCCAACTGTCTTCTTTTTCTCCCACTGCCACTCTCTCCTGTCTGTCTCTTCCACCAATCATTGTTTCCATCCCTTTCTCTCGTTCTTCCTTACCACTGTCTCCTCTGCCACTTTCACTGCCTTAGTCTTTGTCCCCTTCTTTCCTTCGCTTTCTTTTTGGATTATAGTCTGCTGCCTCCCTCTCTTCAATCAGCACAGTCTCCTCTATACACATGTTCTTGGGGATAGTTTGCTCGGGTTTTATACCCCTACACCGAGAAAGTTTAACGCAGGGTTACAGAAAAAATTTTGTCCTGTGAAGTTCGCAGATGGCGGGGGGACTATATATGGCCTCCATACTTCTCTCTTCTTCGTTTCCATTGTCTCTTGTCTCTTGCTCCCACTGCCACTATCTCCACCTATCTCTCCTTTCTTTCACTGCCACTGTTTCATCTACCATCACTATCTGCTCTCTCTCTCTCTCTCTCTCTCTCTCTCTCTCTCTCTCTCTCTCTCTCTCCCGTCATCACAGTCTGCGTTCTCTTTCTCTTACCACCGCTATTGTCTCTTCTCTCTTCCACCATCTCCGTCTCTCTACTACTCTTTTCCAGCACAAAAAGCGCAAATATGTTCGAATGCCAAAATTTTTACTGAGGAGGGCGGAATGACGACTGAGGCAGCTAGTTCCCCACTTTTCTATCAGTGTATTTGGAAGGAGAACATATTCGCCTTTTTTGTGCTGCAAGAGGAGTATCTTTCAGCCGGTTCCCTTCTTTTTCCTGTCAAGGCAAAATGTGCTGCTCATATAAAACGAATTCCGTGCGTCAGTAAAGTTCTGACAGTTTATTTATGCGCTTCGACACATTTACAACTTAGACACATAAACAACAAATAAGTACGAATAATGTACGGTTAAAACAAAATCTTCTCCTTTCCAGTGCAGGTTCACTTTACGTACTTTGCATAGAAATGCACAACATTTTTAGGCGACACTTACAGTGTACCAAAAAATTTGGTGTTTTGATATGCAAGTACAAAGAATTTGTGTGACAATTTTTTGTGAAGTGATTACAACTCAAGGTAGCACCACTGAATAATTTCCAGATCAAGAAAGCCCGTACAGGCGGGAAGTGTCCATTATACAGAGACAACGCCTCAAAGTTTTATTGGTGAAAAAATGGCGATGGAAGCATAGTTTGTTCTCCTGGGGATCCTTGCGATGAGTTCACTGCGTCAGTTAAAACTACATTTACGCCTCAGACAGGATGTTACGTGGCAACTTTTTCTCAGGACTTGCTCACGAAGCAATGGTGCTCTTTATAAGCGTCTATGGCTCACTCTAGACCATACCTTATACAAAAGAACCAACCTATTTCCTCTATTTGAATGGACTGGAGGAAGAGTATGATGTTAAATTTTGACCCTGTAATATAGTTAGCTACAGTGTGCCCATTTTCTTACGGGTATACAAATGATTGCTAGGCCAAGGGCTATTCAAAACACTTAGCCCGTAATCTCTGTGCTCAATATAACACGCTATATCACCCCCCTGAAAAATCGCATTTTCGCGGGCTGCTTTTAGGAACACAATGCTATCGTGCACTGTTTACTGCGTTATTGTTGCTCTGTATGCCACTCATGTTTACAATGTCTCAGTTCCATATTCCACTGTACCTATCCTGTCCTTTCCCTTCTGGAATAATAAAAACGAAGCAGAGAGTGTGTGTGTGTGTGTGTGTGTGTGTGTGTGTGTGTGTGTGTGTGTGTGTGCGCGCGCGCGCGCAAGAGGGGGATTTGCGTAACCGTGGGAATTAAAGTAGACTGCTATTGTGACAATATGACCAACATTAGTGAATGATTGATACGTAGCAAAAAGGTTTCTGTTTGCCTTGGTCGAACCTTTTGCGCAGATTGGTACAATAAGGGTCACTACCGCGGTTTCGTTGGGGGTACTCTTCACTGTTCGTTGGGAGCTAGGTGAGATCCATTGCTCTCAA
Source organism: Schistocerca nitens (assembly GCF_023898315.1). Taxonomy (NCBI): domain Eukaryota; kingdom Metazoa; phylum Arthropoda; class Insecta; order Orthoptera; family Acrididae; genus Schistocerca; species Schistocerca nitens. Next base: position 620,405,598 of record NC_064614.1, on the reverse strand, counting down.
GACTTCAGTCCAGTTGAACCCCTATGCTTTTCTCCTGCAGCTTTATAGTCTATTAGTTCATGTGACTAATATTTTTATAATATTATGTTCAATATTTCGAAATTTATGTGATTTCGTAGGCTACTGGTTGTTTCTATTAGTCACTTGAACACACAGAAGTATGTCGAACTAGTTAACAATTCAGTTCTATCAGCTGCTCATTTTTCTAACCGCGATTGTGTACACATTTTGCTTCTGATTATTCAATCCGTTTTATTCTGTAGCTTCCACTGTTCGGCACTTGCTTTTGTTCATTAATATCATGAGTTAGTGTAAATGTTTAAGAGACTTCAGCTGTTGTTACCTTTGCGAAAATTAAATGCAGTTCCAATCCACTTATCCTGAAATTCCTATTTGTTCGGTACTTGGCTCTGTTCGTTACCGCCAAATCCTGGTATTCTGGCGTAAGAACTTTTTGTGCGATAGTTTCTATAATCTTCTCCACTCTTCCACGATACATTAAAAATTAAACGTGTGTTTTAAAAAATGGTTCAAATGGCTCTGAGCACTATGGGACTCAACATCTGAGGTCATCAGTCCCCTAGTACTTAGAACTACTTAAACCTAACTAACCTAAGGACATCACACACATCCATGCCCGAGGCAGGATTCGAACCTGCGACCGTAGCGGTCACGCAGTTCCAAACTGAAGCGCCTAGAACCACACGGCCACAACCGGCCGGCTCGTGTGTTTTAGTTCATGTCTGATCTCTATCTGTGTATTTCAACGGTAACCTTACATGTTCATTTCTTGTGTTTAAATCGAGGTAGCAAGATCTCGTCGTGGTACGGTCACGGTGAAGGGTCTTTGTTCTTTTCTTTTAGCCTCAGTGTAAACCTCAACAACTACATGTGGGTGTTAAGTGTGTATGTGGTGAACACATCCTTTGATTATTCCCGTTTCATAAACCACAAATTTAAAAGCGGATTCAGAACCAAGATTTAACATTTACCAAGTATGGAACTTAAGATATATCAGGCACCAGCAATTGTCACATTATGCTCACTAGTATTCCTAGTTAGCTTATCTAACTCAATAAATGTTTATTTTACCCATAATTATATTGAAGATTTCCAAAACTGAAATTGTCCCACACCCCATCCAGTTCTGATCCAGGCCGCATCCTCCAGCACTTCCTTGCGCAATAACTGAATACAACCATTGTTTTTCATGAATTAAGAATTATTTAAATTATCCTAAGGTTAGACAGGATAGCTCTTAAATTTTTAAACGCACGGCCTTAACTACTTAACCAGAGCCAAGGCTGTAGCCGCAATACTTACGCCAGCTAATTTCCGCGCAGTACGCGACCTACCGTAAGTAGTAGCGATCACTGTGCTTCCGTACTTAATGTTACAACCCTTACAATAATATAGCAACCTTTTAATGTATCTTAAGCGGTTAGGGAAACACAAAGTGAACACGTAGATGAATCACTCTGAATACTGTAAATTATTCCCTTTCACCATGTTTCTCTATAGCGTGTATCACATTACAGTAAATAAACGTCGCTAACAACTTAATGTACCCAACATGTAATATCAGTTTGGTACACTACTGGCCATTAAAATTGCTACAACACGAAGATGACGTGCTACAGACGCGAAATTTAACCGACAGGAAGATGATGATGTGATACGCAAATGATGAGCTTTTCAGAGCATTCACACAAGGTTGGCACCGCTGGCGACACCTACAACGTGCTGACATGAGGAAAGTTTCCAACCGATTTCTCATACACAAACAGCAGCTGACCGCCGTTGCCTGGTGAAACGTTGTTGTGATGCCTCGTGTAAGGAGGAGAAATGCGTACCATCACGTTTCCGACTTTGATAAAGGTCGGATTGTAGCCTATTGCGACTGCGGTTTATCGTATCGCGACATTGCTGCTCGCGTTGATCGAGATCCAATGACTGTTAGCAGATAATGGAATCGGTGGGTTCAGGAGGGTAATACGGAACGCCGGGCTGGATCCCAACGGCCTCGTATCACCAGCAGTCGAGATGACAGGCATCTTATCCGCATGGCTGTAACGGATCGTGCAGCCACGTCTCGATCCCTGAGTCAACAGTTGGGGCGTTTGCAAGACAACAACCATCTGCACGAACAGTTCGAAGACGTTTGCAGCAGCATGGACTATCAACTCGGAGACCATGGCTGCGATTACCCTTGACGCTGCATCACAGACAGGAGCGCCTGCGATGGTGTACTCGACGACGAACCTGGGTGCACGAATGGCAAAACGTCATTTTTTCGGTTGAATCCAGGTTCTGTTTACAGCATCATGATGGTCGCATCCGTGTTTGGCGACATCGCGGTGAATGCACATTGGAAGCGTGTATTCATCATCGCCGTACTGACGTATCACCCGGCGTGATGGTATTGGTTACACATCTCGGTCACCTCTTGTTCGCATTGACGGCACTTCGAACAGTGGACGTTACATTTCAGATGTGTTACGACCCGTGGCTCTACCCCTCATTCGATCCTTGCGAAACCCTACATTTCAGCAGGATAATGCACGACCGCATGTTGCAGGTAATGTACAGGCCTTTCTGGATACAGAAAATGTTCGAGTGCTGCCCTGGCCAGCACATTCTCCAGATCTCTCACCAATTGAAAACGTCTGGTCAATGGTGGCCGAGAAACTGGCTCGGCACAATACGCCAGTCACTACTCTTGATCAACTGTGGTATCGTGTTGAAGCTGCATGGACAGCTGTACCTGTACACGCCATCCAAGCTCTGTTTGACTCAGTGCCCAGGCGTATCAAGGCCGTTATTACGGCCAGAGGTGGTTGTTCTGGGTACTGATTTCTCAGGATCTATGCACCCAAATTGTGTGAAAATGTAATCACATGTCAGTTCTAGTATAATATATTTGTGCAAATGGCTCTGAGCACTATGGGACTCAACTGCTGTGGTCATCAGTCCCCTAGAACTTAGAACTACTTAAAGCTAACTAACCTAAGGACATCACACACATCCATGCCCGAGGCAGGATTCGAACCTGCGACCGTAGCAGTCCCACGGTTCCGGACTGCGCGCCTAGAACCGCGAGACCACCGCGGCCGGCTATATTTGTGCAATGAATACCCGTTTATCATCTGCATTTCTTCTTGGTGTAGCAATGTTAATGGCCAGTAGTGTATTTTCTTCAGTTTTCAAGTTGTTGACTGCTCCCTGGGTATTTCAAAAAACTGATTTGTAATAAACAAATATTACTAGAAAGAAAGTCATGTTTGCTTTTGACGCTTAAATATGAAACTGTTCTAGCACGAAGTGTCGCAAGAATCAACGAATACACCACGACGGTAAGGTTGAGGGAAGCGAGGGAATAACAGATGCCGTGAGAGCTAGTGCAGTACTTTTGGCCTGGGTGGTGCGGCCGCACTGCGGGGTGGGGCGCGGCGGGGCAGGGCAGGGCAGGGCGGGGCGGCGCGGCCGTGTCCGGCGGCAGCGAAAGTGCCCGACGCCCGCAGACTGCCGCCCACGGTCGCCGCCCGCGCTGCGCCGCGTCGCGTCGCGTCCCGTCGATCAATACGTGCCGCACACGTAGACCGCCTGCCGCCCACGCTACACCTGCCGCCACTCTCTCCTCGCGTCTGCTAACTACATTCGCCACTTACCGCCGTGTTTCCTCTTAGTGATAGACTAGACAAATGGTGCACAAACCACTGCTGCGCCAGCACTCCAGGATCACTTTAACGAAAAATCTTCTGTCACTATTATTTTTTTGATTGGTCGTGTCCAACTGAGGTATTTAGCGCTTTTTTCCCCTCTTATTCTCACACTCTCTCTTCATTCGTTCACTGTTTTTCTTTTATGAACACAACAAGAGCATATGGACTATCAGACCCATTGTGTGATTGGATTGAAGAGTTCCTAGATAACAGAACGCAGCATGGCATTCTCAATGGAGAGAAGTCTTCCGAAGTAAGAGTGATTTCAGGTGTGCCGCAGGGGTGTGTCACAGGACCGTTGCTATTCACAATATACATAAATGACCTTTTGGATGACATCGGAAGTTCACTGAGGCTTTTTGCGGATGATGCTGTGGTATATCGAGAGGTTGTAACAATGGAAAATTGTACTGAAATGCAGGAGGACCTGCAGCGAATTGACACAAGGTACAGGGAATGGCAATTGAATCTCAATGTAGACAAGTGTAATGTGCTGCGAATACATAGAAAGAAAGATCCCTATCATTTAGCTACAATATAGTAGGTCAGCAACTGGAAGCAGTTAATTCCATAAATTATCTGGGAGTACGCATTAGGAGTGATTTAAAATGGAATGATCATATAAAGTTGATCGTCGGTAAAGCAGATGCCAGACTAAGATTCATTGGAAGAATCCTAAGGAAATGCAATCCGAAAACAAAGTAAGTAGATTGCAGTACGCTTGTTCGCCCACTGTTTGAATACTGCTCAGCAGTGTGGGATCCGTACCACATAGGGTTGATAGAAGAGATAGAGAAGATCCAACGGAGAGCAGCGCGCTTCGTTACAGGATCATTTAGTAATCGCGAAAGCGTTACGGAGATGATAAACTCCAGTGGAAGAGTCTGCAGGAGAGACGCTCAGTAGCTCGGTACGGGCTTTTGTTAAAATTTCGAGAACATACCTTCAGCGAAGAGTCAAGCAGTATATTGCTCCCTCCTACGTATATCTCGCGAAGAGACCATGAGGATAAAATCAGAGATTAGAGCCCTCACAGAGGCATACCGACAGTCTTTCTTTCCACGAACAATACGGGACTGGAATAGAAGGGAGAACCGATAGAGGTACTTAAGATACCCTCCGCCACATACCGTCAGGTGCCTTGCGGAGTATGGATGTAGATGTAGATATGTTATTCTCTCCTTCCTGAATTTTGTCGGACAGGCTTCTCAACATATTTGTGTCTGTAAAATAAGGTTCTAAATTTCGTTCAATCTCTAATGATTTCTTCACGAATGCCACTTTATTTTAGGTCTTTATTAACTTCCAGACTGTTGTATTACATCCATAAGATTAATTTCAGAATAACTTTGTCAGCCAGTTGTTCACTCTATATACATGGTAAAATAAACAAAAATAAAAAAATTGCAACACGATGGAGTTGTACGACGTAAACGAAAGTTGGTAGGCGTGTTTCTACATATGAAAGATGATGTCTATTCAAATTTCGCGTCAGCAGCATAAGAGTGACGCTACTGGATGCAAATAAAGTTTGCTCTGAATACACACTGTAACGGTCGTGAGCGTTAGTTACCTTTGAGACTGGACGCGGTGAGTTGATGTTAGTCAAGAGTGCCTTGAACGCGACAAAGACGCCATTGCCACCATCTCATTGAGTTTGAACGAGGTCGTGTAATAAGACTACGAGAGGCTGGATGAAGCGATATTGCAGAGAGACTTAGTAGAAATGTAGTCAGTGCACAAGACTGCTGGCAGCGGTGGACACGTGAATTTACGGTCGCAAGAAGACCGGGCTCCGGATGGCCACGGCCACGTGGCACTACCGAGAGGGAAGATACATCGTGTTTGGCATACGGCTCTGGTGCATCGTACTGCATCTGCAGCAGCAAGTGGAGCTGCAGTTGGCACCATAGTGACACAACGAACTGTTACAAATCGGTTACTTCAAGGTCAACTCATAGCCAGAGGGCTTGTACCGTGCAAACCACTGAGCCTAAACCACCGCGATTTGCGACTTCAGTGTGTCAAGCGAGGGCTCATTAAATGTCTGTTGTGTTGCCTGATGAAAGCTGGTTCTTCCTCGGTGCCAGTGATGGCCGTGTGCTGGTTAGGAGGAGGCCAGTTGAGGACCCGGAATCAACCTGTCTACGTGCTAGAAACATTGGATCTACACCTGGAGTTATGGTTTGTGGTGCGATGTCGTATGACAGCAGGAGCACTCTCGTGGTTATTCCTCGCATCGTGACTGCAAATCTGTAAGTCAGTCTGGTGATTCAACCTACTGTGCTGCTATTCACGGACAGTAACCAAACATGCTCTACAGAGTGTCGACATGTTGCATTTGCCTGCTAGATCACCAAATCTGTCTCCAGTTGAGCACATATGAGACATCATTGGATGAAAACTCCAACGTCATCCGGCACTTGTACAACAGAAGGCACGCACGTTTGCTGCTTGCTTTCAACATTCTGGCGGTTGCAATAGTTATTAATGTACAAGCTATATCGTGCTTATGTTCACCTGCGATCTTGCAACGTTAATCACTTAAATATTTAACCCAGGCACCTGTATTCCCTAAATTCCGTTGCTTTGCTTTTTTTGGTGTTGTGATATTTTCCGTCAGTGCAGCTGACTGTAAACTGTAATTGCCGTTTCCTAATACTATCTCTGTATCTGTACTTGATGGATCTCCTATGTTTTTTTTTTTTTGTTTTAATTAAATTTTCGCATTTTGGTCCGAAGACCTTTCTTTCTTGTTTTTCAGTTATTTTGCTTTGTGATCAAACATTATTTATCACGGTTTCAGATGCGTGAAGAGCTTCTGAACAAACAACAGTGCTATAACAGCATGTTTCATTTTATGATTCAGACTTTTTGTGGTTGTACCTTTTCCACGTGACATCCTCTGCTATTTCTGATTTTGCTGTTGTTTTCCTGTGCGCTTCCCAAGTAGCCACGCTTGTTCAATATTGTCTCCTAGATACTTAAATTTGACTACATCGGAGTTTTGGCCAAGGTTGATTGCTAAAAGTCTGCGTCGGCTCTTTCGTATAGTGCGTCTTCTCATAAGACATTCCAAGTCCAGTTTTGGCCGCAATTTAATGGACTTTCTCTACAGATTTAGATTCTTTCTGGTCTATTATTGGAGACGATTTCAATGTCACCAGAAAATGCTAGACAATGAAAGCGAACGTTATTATGGAGGCTTCTTCCAAAATATGTACCGTTAATTTCATTTTATCATTTCTTGTTAACTTTTTCAACAACTATACTGATCAGTAATGACTATAATCAGTCTCTGTTTTCATTTTCAAGCGGCACTGAGTGAGTGAGAGCACGCCCTTATCACGAAATCTGACACCACGCAAATCTCGAGTCTGGTTTCATATTACATATCGAAAACACAGTTTTGATTCCAATTTGTAACGCATATAGGCAGCAGAACGAAATTGTTCGAAGAGTTTAAAATGTTTTTTATAGTTTACACAATGAATATAAAATACTCGATTAAAGTTGAACGTGAATCGAACTCTTGCAAGATTTTGCGCAGTCTCTTGCAACTATTGGTTTAAGTTCATACAATTACAGACAAAAAATGAATTTTTAACATGTTGATGGGTAGCTTTATATGAAAACTCTGATTCCACTGCTTGTAAATTAACTTTGATTTCAGTTTTAGTTTAAGAGCTGCATCTCCAAACCGTTTTATGATATCATAGCCACTCTGTGTGCTCAAGAGTTACAAGAGAATGTTCTTCGTTCATTACCAGTAAATAAGAGGCACAAAAGCCTACTTCTATTTGAAAGTGCAGCGGGACAATTTTTCTATATTCATCAACGAAAAATCGCCAAACAGCCCTATGTTTTCAAAAATTATTTTATTTAGGCGACCAGTTTCAATCAGATACATCGACACATGCATAACTGGAGCAATCAATATCTGAATTCCATGAATCTGAAACTGCTGCAGTTGCTGTCAAGCCTTCGAAGTACACACTCCCCCCCCATCCTCCAATATACAGAATCAATATACTGATGGTTCAAGTTATGCATGCAGCGATGTTCTCTCTGTACATAGAGTGCAACGATGACTGAAAATGGCATTAATGAGATGCCGAAACAGGTTGTATAAATAAAATAACTTATTAAAACGTGCGGCTGTTTGGCGATTTTTCTTTGATAAATATCTGTCCGGCCGTTGTCCCGTACCCACGATGGATCAACACAAATCATTAAATAACCAGTAAAGATGCTAGACTTCATAACATTTACTGAGGATCTGAAATTGACAGGCACATATCATTGTGAATTAAAGCATACGAGACGGCAAGTTCTGAACTCCGGAATGCCGTTAGATGATATCACGGGTGTAATCGGTAAGTATGATGTCTCTTGAATTTGAAAATCAAGATATCAAGTGAACTTTATAATAAAGCTTTCGAAATTTTGTTTTTCCGCTATGTTCAACTGCCCTACAGGAAAAAGCCGAACCAGTAGTATGCCGCTTTAGCAGCCACACTGCACAGAGGGGCCTGGCGAATGCTGTATCTACCCCAACTCTGCAACCTCTAATATGTGCATATAGACTAAGGTTTGTGCTGAGTTAGAGCCTCTACACATCTTGATTTAGAACTAAATAGGGGCTATTACTGATATTCTATCCTATTCCAATGGCATATTGAGTGACGGGAAAATAATTATCTATATGCTTATGTATGTCCACTAATACACTCCCGGAAATGGAAAAAAGAACACATTGACACCGGTGTGTCAGACCCACCATACTTGCTCCGGACACTGCGAGAGGGCTGTACAAGCAATGATCACACGCACGGCACAGCGGACACACCAGGAACCGCGGTGTTGGCCGTCGAATGGCGCTAGCTGCGCAGCATTTGTGCACCGCCGCCGTCAGTGTCAGCCAGTTTGCCGTGGCATACGGAGCTCCATCGCAGTCTTTAACACTGGTAGCATGCCGCGACAGCGTGGACGTGAACCGTATGTGCAGTTGACGGACTTTGAGCGAGGGCGTATAGTGTGCATGCGGGAGGCCGGGTGGACGTACCGCCGAATTGCTCAACACGTGGGGCGTGAGGTCTCCACAGTACATCGATGTTGTCGCCAGTGGTCGGCGGAAGGTGCACGTGCCCGTCGACCTGGGACCGGACCGCAGCGACGCACGGATGCACGCCAAGACCGTAGGATCCTACGCAGTGCCGTAGGGGACCGCACCGCCACTTCCCAGCAAATTAGGGACACTGTTGCTCCTGGGGTATCGGCGAGGACCATTCGCAACCGTCTCCATGAAGCTGGGCTACGGTCCCGCACACCGTTAGGCCGTCTTCCGCTCACGCCCCAACATCGTGCAGCCCGCCTCCAGTGGTGTCGCGACAAGCGTGAATAGAGGGACGAATGGAGACGTGTCGTCTTCAGCGATGAGAGTCGCTTCTGCCTTGGTGCCAATGATGGTCGTATGCGTGTTTGGCGCCGTGCAGGTGAGCGCCACAATCAGGACTGCATACGACCGAGGCACACAGGGCCAACACCCGGCATCATGGTGTGGGGAGCGATCTCCTACACTGGCCGTACACCACTGGTGATCGTCGAGGGGACACTGAATAGTGCACGGTACATCCAAACCGTCATCGAACCCATCGTTCTACCATTCCTAGACCGGCAAGGGAACTTGCTGTTCCAACAGGACAATGCACGTCCGCATGTATCCCGTGCCACCCAACGTGCTCTAGACGGTGTAAGTCAACTACCCTGGCCAGCACGATCTCCAGATCTGTCCCCCATTGAGCATGTTTGGGACTGGATGAAGCGTCGTCTCACGCGGTCTGCACGTCCAGCACGAACGCTGGTCCAACTGAGGCGCCAGGTGGAAATGGCATGGCAAGCCGTTCCACAGGACTACATCCAGCATCTCTACGATCGTCTCCATGGGAGAATAGCAGCCTGCATTGCTGCGAAAGGTGGATATACACTGTACTAGTGCCGACATTGTGCATGCTCTGTTGCCTGTGTCTATGTGCCTGTGGTTCTGTCAGTGTGATCATGTGATGTATCTGACCCCAGGAATGTGTCAATAAAGTTTCCCCTTCCTGGGACAATGAATTCACGGTGTTCTTATTTCAATTTCCAGGAGTGTATCTCCTGTCTTTCCCTGGTGATTCTTAGGCTAGATAAGTGGAAATTTTATATAAGTATTTCATATTTTCCTTACGATCTTCGAAAGCCGTTACTTCCCTCTAGACAACAGTGTCCTCGTTATCGTCACTGAACAATCTGATAATGCTGCTGGCTCTAGCCGGCCGCGGTGCCCGAGCTGTGCTAGGCGCTTCAGTCCGGAACCGCCCGACTGCTACGGTCGCAGGTTCGAATCCTGCCTTGAGCATGGATGTATGTGATGTGTAGATCATGTGAACAATGAGGTGGCACTGGAGAGAAAAGAAACTTGCAGCACAACTTTACTAAAAGGAGGGATCGGTTGATTGGACACGTTCTAGGACATCAACGCATCGCCAGTTTAGGAATGGAAGTATAGAGGGTAAAATTTGTAGAAGGAATACAGTAAGCAGGTTTAAAAGAATGTAGGTTGCAGTAGTTATTCGGGGATGAAAAGGCTTGTACATGATAAGAGTAGCATGGAGAGCTGCAGCAAAGCAGTCTTCGGGGTGAAGATAACAATATGCAATGATTCAACAAGTGTAACGAGAACGGTCATTAGAAGAGAGAGAGTTTAAAAAATATGGATAAAGCACGAGCATCGAATGGTGTGGGGGAAAAATAACAATCTTTCACCGTCGGTTTAATGAGGAATAACATGTATACACTGTCTATACAGTGTAAATACTGTTGCAATAGTAAACACAACATAAACTATCTGACCAAAAATATCCGGACACTCCCAAAAACATACGTTTTTCATTAAGGTGCATTGTGCTGCAACCTACTGCCAAGTACTCCATATCAGCGACCTCTGTAGTCATTAGACATCGTGAGAGAGCAGACTGGGGCGCTCCGTGGAACTGACGGCCTTCGAACATAGTCAGATGATTGGGTGTCACTTGTGTCATACGTCTGTTCGCGAGATTTCCACACTCCTAAACATGCCCAGGTCCACTGTTTCCCAGGTGATACTGAAGTGGAAACGTTTAGCGACCTCGTCTGTTGACTGACAGCGCGGACAGTTGAGGTTCGTAATGTGTAACAGGCAGAAATCTATCCAGACTATCACACAGGAATTCCAAACTGCATCAGTATCCACTACAAGTACTATGACAGTCAGGCGGGAGGTGAGAAAACTTGTATTTCATGGTCGAGCGGCTGCTCATAAGCCACACATCACGCCGGTAAATGCCAAACGACGCCTCGCTTGGTGTAAGGAGCGTGAACATTGGACGTTTGAACAGTGGAAAAACGTTGTGTGGGGTAACGAATCACGGTACACAATGTGGCGATCCGATGGCAGATGTAGGTATGGCGAATGCCCAGTGAACGTCATCTGCCAGCGCGTGTATTGCTAACACTAAAATTCGGAGGCGGTGGTCTTATGGTGTGGTCGTGTTTTCATGGAAGGGGCTTGCACCCCTTGTTGTTTTGCGTGGCACTATCACAGCACAGGACTCCATTGATGTTTTAAGCACCTTTTTTCCCCACTGTTGAAGAGCAATTCGGGGTTGGCGATTGCATCTTTCAACATGATCGAGCACCTGCTCATAATGCACAGCCTGTGGCGGAGTGGTTATACGACAATAACATCCCGGTAATGGACTGGCCTGCACAGAGTCCTGACCAGAATCCTATACAACACCTTTGGGATATTTTGGAATGCCAACTTCGTGCCAGGCCTCACCGACCGACATCGATACCTCTCCTCAGTGCAATACTCCGTGAAGAATGAGCTGCAATTGCCCAAGAAACCTTACAGCACCTGATTGAACGTATGCCCGCGAGAGTGGAAGCTTTCATCATGGCTAAGGGTGGGCCAACACCATATTGAATTCCTGCATTACCGATGGAGGGCGCCGCGAACTTTTAGGTCATTTTCAACCAGGTGTCCGGATACTTTTGAGCACATAGTGTACCATGCTCGGCCCGTAAAAAAATGAGGGGCAAGAGTAGCCGTTAATAACTTATTAGAATTGAGTGCTTCACGAATATTTCCTGCCTTAACTAAAGGGTTGGTAAACTGAGAACCCGATGTCTGCATTGAATGCCAGCTGTAGGGAAATGCCTTCTTCATTAGCAATCACAGCAACAACCAAATTTATGTCTTGCGCTTGGGGACAATTCTTCTGGCGAAACTCATGAATATGTTGCTGCAAGTACGTCTGATTTTTGGAAGAAACATGAGGACCTTGAAAAGGACAGATAAGGAGAAGACATCATAATCCAGGAGAAGTATCTGTGTATTTACCAACCAAGTGAACCCTACGAAATCTAACCCTCTTGGAAAGTAGGTCAACAACCTTTTCAATGGAATATATAAAGAGGCAAGAACTCATTTATTCTACAAGTCAACCTGAGTGCCTTGTGAACGTCTTTTTTCGAAATCCGTAGGCACATTCACCCGAAAAGGAAACTGGCTCTCTGGGAAACATCTAGAGAAATTGTGTTTTGTTCCAGAAGTCTTATTTTTATTATTGATGCACACAACAATCCAGATCATGTTTGTGTTACTGTTTCGGCCGTACTGGGCCACATTCAGATTCACAACTGAAATGCTGGACTGCCGCTACCACAGCAGCATACGTCCAGTATTCAAGTTGTAAATCTGAAGATAGCTTAATTCAACCGAAACCCGCCATAATAATTACACAAAACGTGATCTGGACTTTGTGCATGAATCTAGAAAAGTTAAAATTTTTTCGGCGGCGTATCAGAAACATGTTTCACGTCAACCTGACTTTTCATTAAGAAAATAATTTTGCTTGCTTGTGTGTAGAACTAATCGAGGAGTACGTGTTTGTAGTGTTTGGAATATTTGAGACCCTCGGTCGTACATCATGAAACTAACAAAATGAATACTTCAGGGAAATTGAGAAAAAATATAAGGCAGTTTGCTTTAACAAGTTTTTCATCCACATGTGAGACCCTGTTACCTTGTCATGTGCCACACACTATGTTTTATAAAAATTAATGTGAAATGTTGCTTCAGATACGTGGCAGCTACAACACGGAAGGAACCTTATCCGGATGTTTACAGTGCAATGGCGTAACATAATAACCACACTGGAATTAAAGTAGCCAAAAGCTGCATTGACAACTGTTTCATTAATATTTTTTAGGTACAACAATTTTACATTTAACACTCGGGAACCACTCTCGTTTTACATCCGTGATGTGCGCCTGGAATATGTTTTAATAGGCTGAGTACATCACGCAATTTTTCCTCCTCGACTGATATAGGTTTATTATACAGCAATGGAACAGTTGCGTTAAATTTTTCCTGAAATTCTTCGGTAAGAGGACGATCTTTGAGCTTCAATAGTATTTCTTCATCCAAACCGAAAAACGTGTTTTAAACAGTTAAAGAATCTGGTTTGTCACGGAACAACAGAAGTCTAACAGAGGCAGCAATTACATTTTCTGGTGCTCTAAACAATGGTCACAGTGAACAAACGTGAAAGAAATATCCCTGCTGCATTCCGTACCCATTAAAAGGGTGGGGGGGGGGGGGTGAAGGTTGTGCGTTTATCACGATCTGTCCCCACTCCTCCGGGAAGTACACAAACGGAATGCGATCCCTCTACATATCGCTCTAATCGGCCGTAGTCTCTATGTGATGACAACGTAATATGCCCAACACGTTTTACACGACCGCTTACCTATAATTTAAGCCAGATGGTTTTTGTTTTGGCCGCAGCAGTTATCTGATATTACTATAAGTTTATTGCACTGCATGGTTGCACTGTTTTTCAATATGCAACTTGCAATTTCATCACTTCCTCTTGTACGAGTAGTCTCGTCCCAATAATAAAAGTACCCTGCGTTATTGGAGCAATCATGAATGCTGAAGTTGTAGCAAAACAACTTTCTTTTGTAGAATGCAGATCCTGAGGATAACTTCGAATGGGGAACACTTGTTGGAGATCAAAAGTAAGAACGAGGACTTCTTTGTTCTCTGGTGTATTTTGCTAAAAATTTTTGCCGGCAGCAGCCTTTGGGTGATGTTCTGACTTTAGCGTCATTTTTGTCTTTCAGTTTGTTGCGCTTCAATTCTAATTGAGTCGCAGTCCTTACATGCGTCTTCCTTACGAGCTTTGAATCCTATATATATATATATATATGTTGTTGTTGTTGTGGTCTTCAGTCCTGAGACTGGTTTGATGCAGCTCTCCATGCTACTCTATCCTGTGCAAGCTTTTTCATCTCCCAGTACCTACTGCAACCTACATCCTTCTGTATCTGCTTAGTGTATTCATCTCTTGGTCTCTCTCTACGATTTTTACCCTCCACGCTGCCCTCCAATACTAAATTGGTGATCCATTGATGCCTCAGAATATGTCCTACCAACCGATCCCTTCTTCTGGTCAAGTTGTGCCACAAACTTCTCTTCTCCCCGATCCTCTTCAATACTTCCTCATTAGTTATGTGATATACCCATCTAATCTTCAGCATTCTTCTTCAGCACCACATTTCGAAAGCTTCTATTCTCTTCTTGTCCAAACAATATATCGTCCATGTTTCACTTCCATACATGGCTACACTCCATACAAATACTTTCAGAAATGACTTCCTGACACTTAAATCTATACTCGATGTTAACAAATTTCTCTTCTTCAGAAAAGATTTCCTTGCCATTGCCAGTCTACATTTTATATCCTCTCTACTTCGACCATCATCAGTTATTTTACTCCCTAAATAGCAAAACTCCTTTACTACTTTAAGTGTCTCATTTCCTAATCGAATCCCCTCAGCATCACCCGATTTAATTTGACTACATTCCATTATCCTCGTTTTGCTTTTGTTGATGTTCATCTTATATCCTCCTTTCAAGACACTGTCCATTCCGTTCAACTGCTCTTCCAAGTCCTTCGCTGTCTCTGACAGAATTACAATGTCATCGGCGAACCTCAAAGTTTTTACATCTTCTCCATGAATTTTAATACCTACTCCGAATTTTTCTTTTGTTTCCTTTACTGCTTGCTCAATATACAGATTGAATAACATCGGGGAGAGGCTACAACCCTGTCTCACTCCTTTCCCAACCACTGCTTCCCTTTCATGCCCCTCGACTCATAACTGCCATCTGGTTTCTGTACAAATTGTAAATAGCCTTTCGCTCCCTGTATTTTACCCCTGCCACCTTCAGAATTTGAACGAGAGTATTCCAGTCAACATTGTCAAAAGCTTTCTCTAAGTCTACAAAAGCTAGAAACGTAGGTTTGCCTTTTCTTAATGTTTCTTCTAAGATAAGTCGTAAGGTTAGTATTGCCTCACGTGTTCCAACATTTCTACGGAATCCAAACTGATCCTCCCCGAGGTCCGCTTCTACCAGTTTTTCCATTCGTCTGTAAAGAATTCGCGTTAGTATTTTGCAGCTGTGACTTATTAAACTGATAGTTCGGTAATTTTCACATCTGTCAACACCTGCTTTCTTTGGTATTGGAATTATTATATTCTTCTTGAAGTCTGTGGGTATTTCGCCTGTCTCATACATCTTGCTCACCAGATGGTAGAGTTTTGTCAGGACTGGCTCTCCCAAGGCCATCAGTAGTTCTAATGGAATGTTGTCTACTCCCGGGGCCTTGTTTCGACTCAGGTCTTTCAGTGCTCTGTCAAACTCTTCACGCAGTATCTTATCTCCCATTTCATCTTCATCTACATCCTCTTCCATTTCCATAATATTGTCCTCAAGTACATCGCCCTTGTATAAACCCTCTATATACTCCTTCCACCTTTCTGCCTTCCCTTCTTTGCTTAGAACTGGGTTGCCATCTGAGCTCTTGATATTCATACAAGTGGTTCTCTTCTCTCCAAAGGTCTCTTTAATTTTCCTGTAGGCAGTATCTATCTTACCCCTAGTGAGACAAGCCTCTACATCCTTACATTTGTCCTCTAGCCATCCCTGCTTAGCCATTTTGCACTTTCTGTCGATCTCATTTTTGAGACGTTTGTATTCCCTTTTGCCTGCTTCATTTACTGCATTTTTGTATTTTCTCCTTTCATCAATTAAATTCAATATTTCTTCTGTTACCCAAGGATTTCTATTAGCCCTCGTCTTTTTACCTACTTGATCCTCTGCTGTCTTCACTACTTCATCCCTGAGAGCTACCCATTTTTCTTCTACTGTATTTCTTTCCCCCATTCCTGTCAATTGTTCCCTTATGCTCTCCCTGAAACACTCTACAACCTCTGGTTCTTTCAGTTTATCCAGGTCCCATCTCCTTAAATTCCCACCTTTTTGCAGTTTCTTCAGTTTCAATCTGCAGTTCATAACCAATAGATTGTGGTCAGAATCCACATCTGCCCCTGGAAATGTCTTACAATTTAAAACCTGGTTCCTAAATCTCTGTCTTACCATTATATAATCTATCTGATACCTATTAGTATCTCCAGGATTCTTCCAGGTATACAACCTTCTTTTATGATTCTTGAACCAAGTGTTAGCTATGATTAAGTTATGCTGTGTGCAAAATTCAACAAGGCGGCTTCCTCTTTCATTTCTTCCCCCCAATCCATATTCACCTACTATGTTTCCTTCTCTCCCTTTTCCTACTGACGAATTCCAGTCACCCATGACTATTAAATTTTCGTCTCCCTTCACTACCTAAATAATTTCTTTTATCTCGTCATACATTTCATCAATTTCTTCATCGTCTGCAGAGCTAGTTGGCATATAAACTTGTACTACTGTAGTAGGCATGGGCTTTGTGTCTATCTTGGCCACAATAATGCGTTCACTATGCTGTTTGTAGTAGCTAACCCGTACTCCTATTTTTTTATTCATTATTAAACCTACTCCTGCATTACCCCTATTTGATTTTGTATTTATAACCCTGTATTCACCTGACCAAAAGTCTTGTTCCTCCTGCCACCGAACTTCACTAATTCCCACTATATCTAACTTTAACCTATCCATTTCCCTTTTTAAATTTTCTAACCTACCTGCCCGATTAAGGGATCTGACATTCCACGCTCCGATCCGTAGAATGCCAGTTTTCTTTCTCCTGATAACGACGTCCTCTTGAGTAGTCCCCGCCCGGAGATCCGAATGGGGGACTATTTTACCTTCGGAATATTTTACCCAAGAGGACGCCATCATCATTTAATCATACAGTAAAGCTGCATGTCCTCGGGAAAAATTACGGCTGTAGTTTCCCCTTGCTTTCAGCCGTTCGCAGTACCAGCACAGCAAGGCCGTTTTGGTTAATGTTACAAGGCCAGATCAGTCAATCATCCAGACTGTTGCCCCTGCAACTACTGAAAAGGCTGCTGCCCCTCTTCAGGAACCACATGTTTGTCTGGCCTCTCAACAGATATCCCTCCGTTGTGGTTGCACCTACGGTACGGTCATCGGTATCGCTGAGGCACGCAAGCCTCCCCACCAGCGGCAAGGTCCATGGTTCATGGGGGAAGTATATATATATCATTCCGTAAATACAGGCTGACACAGAAAAACGGGAACATTTTCACAATCCAACAAAATTAAAAGGATGAAGGTAAGAAATTGCATTAATAGTAATTGAAACCTTACAATTTTGCCGTTTACGAAACACTGATGGCATTTATCATTTTTTAAAAATTACGTCCTTTAGATGGCGTCCTTCTGTATGAATACATTCGTGAAATCTGCTGTTGAGATTCCTCATTGACCGCTGCAACTTCTCAGCTTGGATACTGTGAATTGCATCCCTAATTCTCTGTTTTTATCCATCCAGGGTTCTTGGTCGAGTCGTGTAGACTTTGCTCTTGAGGCAGCCCTATAAGGAAAAAAATCACAAACAGATAAATCTGACGATCTAGGAAACCAGGGAACGTTACCGAATCGTGAGATCACACTGTGGCCAAACAATTCTCGCGCATATGCCATTGATTGCCGTGCAGTGTGTGATGTAGCTCCATCCTGTTGAAATCAGGCTTCTTGAACGTTTGGAAAGTTGTTCCATGCAGTTGTAACGAAAGTTCGTAACATCTCCACGTAACGATCGGCATTAATAGCTATTGTGTTTCCCTGTTCATTTGAGAAAAAATGCGGGGCGATAATCCCATGTGATGAAATACCACACCATATTGTCACTTTACTAGCGTGTGAAGGGTGCTCATGAACGACATTAGGATTTGTGATTGTCCAGTAACACACAGCCTGTGTGATGAAATGTGCCTCATCTGTCATCCACAACTTATTTAGAAATTCATTGTTTATTTTTTTATAATTTGTTGACAGAATCCTAATAGTAACTGGTAATCGTTTCCTTCAATTGTTGCATCGTCTGTAGTTCGTACGGATGAAATATATAAAAGTATGCACTTTTTTGTATCATCCAAGGAATACTTTTTCTTGTGGTGCCCATGTGCACCTTTTCATGTGACGGAGTATGAGCACGACTTTTTTCAAACCAATATTTCTACTCTACCTCTACTTTCTACAGTTCATTGACGTTCAGGAAAGCAGTTATACACACGGGGGGGGGGGTTATAATTAAACTTTCCCTATTTAACACGTTATATCACAGAAACCAATTACCGTACGAGTACCAAACTTGGTAGCATTAATGTCAAGGACAAGGGGAAGACAAATGATGCAGAATCAATTCATCTGAAACACTTAATGTGCCGCTACGGTACATTATCATTACATACCGGTATCATTACTGCTACGAAAGGGGCTCAATACGGGGCCATCTGTGTCCAGAAGTCTGTAAGCGCAGGGTTGCATTCTGCACAGCAGAACGAAGCTTGTCCGTAAGTATGCTAGCTACCTCTCTTGGTATTCTGCGCTTCATATCAGCACAGTTGTGAATGTTCTCCGGGTAAACCCTGTTCTTCAGGCAGCCCCACAGCCAGAAATCAGAGGGAGTGAGATCAGGTGATCGTGCCGACCAAGCATTTGGAAACGATCGGTTGATAATTTGATCGTTTCCAAATGTTTTTCGGAGAAGCAGGTGAGCTTCACGAGCCATGTCCGGTGGGGCCCAATCACGCATGAAACCTGTTGAGTTCAATGCGTCTCTCTCCTGTAAGGCGGGTATGACATTCTGGCGAAGCATATCGCAGTAACGCTGGCCAGTCACACTGCACGTCTTTGGTCCTTGGGCGCCAACCTATTCAAAAAAAGAATGGGCCAATGATGAACGTAGCCTTGAAGCCACACTATACGGTGACACGTTCACCATACGGAGGGACTTCATGCACAGTGACTGGAGGTGAAGATCCCCACACTGTTCAATTCTGTGTGTTCATCTCACCCGTCAGAGAAAAATGACCTCCGTCTGTCTATAGGATGGTCCGGGGCCAGCCCTCATCAACTTGAAGCCTTGCGAGAAAGTGGAGAGTGAAGTCAACACGTCGTTATGCGTCCTGTAGTGCAAGCTGCTGTACGATATGGATTTTGTACCGATACCATTTGAGGATGATTCGAACAACTTTCCGTACAGTGGACCATGGGATGTTCAACTGTTGTGACACAGCACGCGCAATATCTGACGATCGGGAATCTGCCATAGCAACACCGATTTCATCTATTACCTGTGGTGTAACCGGACGTCGGCCTCTTTCCGAAGCGACGCCCAGTTCTCCAGATGATTCGACCTTTTCATCATGCTCCCCACAGGAGGTGGAGAAAGAGGACCCTTCCATAACCCTTTCAGCCGGCGATATTCTCGAGGAGCAGCTACAGTATTACTGTTGTTTGGTTGTAGAGATTCACCAATAATGCCCCGCTCCTTATGTCCAAGCTCATGTTGACTCGTCAACAAGTGCACTGTGACTGGTCGGGTGTGAGACTAGGAATCACGATGACTGATCGCGGCAACTGGTGGACATAGTTGG
Source organism: Schistocerca nitens (assembly GCF_023898315.1). Classification (NCBI taxonomy): domain Eukaryota; kingdom Metazoa; phylum Arthropoda; class Insecta; order Orthoptera; family Acrididae; genus Schistocerca; species Schistocerca nitens. The sequence goes on along the minus strand of NC_064614.1, from coordinate 620,385,877 downwards.
AACTGGACGGTGGCGTGTTATAACGTGTTACATAGGGAATGTTTAATTATAACCATCCGGTAGTTCTACTTTTTGCCCTTCAACCAATATATTGTAACTAACAGTAAATTTTCTTCGTGATGGACTTCCGCAAGTTTTCGTTTTTCTGGCAGTTTTTTTAACATCTAATACACCACACAGGTAAGAGTTTTGGATGTTATAGTTTCCTTTTAAATTGAACTCCTCAAACCAGAGTGTCGTCCGTCGCCATCAATTTTTTAAAAACATTTTTTTCTTACAAAGGCAATCTGGGCCTGTGTCTCGAGGGACTTGTGGATTTCCTTTCCCTCTTAAGACAAATAGCTATCCTGCATGTCGGACTGGACTAGGCGGATTAGATTTCCCACAAGCAGCAGGCATTGTTTTCATATGACATGTTTGTGGACCTACTTGCAGATTGTTTAGATTCACAGCCCTGGTTGATATTGAGCGTGGTCGACTTCTGAAACAAAAGACGGAAAACTTGTTTCCAAAAGGCTAGCACCCTTAAAAAAAATAATGAAAAGGATAAGAATAAAAATTTCGTGTGGCTCACGATCCTGGCGCTAGTCTATCAACTTGAAGCCACTTTGGACGTTTGCGTGTCCCCAACCTGCCACCGAAGTCCTACGAGGGGAAAGCTCTACAGTTTAAAGTGGAAGCCGAACCACGGCTGTATCTGGCGTACTTCGTATCTTGTTGAGAGAACGGCCGGTCTGAAGACTAGCTGAAAACGTTTCGCGATCCGACGAGGAATCGATTCCCTAACTTCGGCTTGCTAATTAAACGCGTAAGTCGCTACACTACAGGGCGTGCGGTAAGAGTGTTGTGTTTAAATTTTAGATCAACAGTTTTTCTGGGGAGCTGAGTTACATCGTAACAGACAAAACCCAGAGAGGATTCAACCTAATGGATGTAAAACATGGTAACTGCAGAAGATACCATGTGCACCTTAGCACATATTTATAACCTGCGAGCCAAAATGAAGCCTATTTCGGTTATTCCAAATACTGCATCGTGTTTATGTTTTACCAAGATCAATTACCACATATTCAATTCATATTTGATAAAAGGAATGTTCAGAATTTGCGTTTTTGAATAGGTTAAATGCTTGGAACAGGCTGTATAACTTGCTAAGTGCAGTACGTACCATATTTTACTATAAAACAGGTTAAGAAGTAAAGCATCTTAGGAGTAATTTGCATCCGATTTGTTTGCACTCATAAACAGGATAATATTCCAGGTCTTCATCTTCGTCACTGCAGACAGAGCTGCTGTCAGATCTACTGCTAGCGATCGGAACAAAAAAAAAAAGGGTTCAAATGGCTCTGAGCACTATGCGACTTAACTTCTGAGGTCATCAGTCGCCTAGAACTTAGAACTAATTAAACCTAACTAACCTAAGGACATCATACACATCCATGCCCGAGGCAGGATTCGAACCTGCGACCGTAGCGGTCGCTCGGTTACAGACTGTAGCGCCTAGAACCGCACGGCCACTCCGGCCGGCTAGCGCTCGGAACATTAGATTCCAAGTTCATCTACATCTACACTCCGCAAGCCACCTGACGGTGTGTGGCGGAGGGTATCTTGAGTACCTCTATCGGTTCTCCCTTCTATCCCAGTCTCGTATTGTTCGTGGAAAGAAAGACTGTCGGTATGCCTCTGTGAGGGCTCTAATCTCTGATTTTATCCTCATGGTCTCTTCGCGAGATATACGTAGGAGGGAGCAATATACTGCTTGACTCTTCGGTGAAGGTATGTTCTCGAAACTTCAACAAAAGCCCGTACCGAGCTACTGAGCGTCTCTCCAGCAGAGTCTTCCACAGGAGTTTATCAATCATCTCCGTAACGCTTTCGCGATTACTAAATGATCCTGAAACGAAGCGCGCTGCTCTCCGTTGGATCTTCTCTATCTCTTCTATCAACCCTATGTGGTACGGATCCCACACTGCTGAGCAGTATTCAAACAGTGGGCGAACAAGCGTACTGCAACCTACTTACTTTGTTTTCGGATTGCATTTCCTTAGGATTCTTCCAATGAATCTTAGTCTGGCATCTGCTTTACCGACGATCAACTTTATATGGTCATTCCATTTTAAATCACTCATAATGCGTACTCCCAGATAATTTATGGAATTAACTGCTTCCAGTTGCTGACCTACTATATTGTAGCTAAATGATAAGGGATCATTCTTTCTATGTATTCGCAGCACATTACACTTGTCTACATTGAGATTCAATTGCCATTCCCTGCATCATGCGTCAATTCGCTGCAGGTCCTCCTGCATTTCAGTACAATTTTCCATTGTTACAACCTCTCGATATACCACAGCATCATCTGCAAAAAGCCTCAGTGAACTTCCGATGTCATCCACAAGGTCATTTATGTATATTGTGAATAGCAACGGTCCTATGACACTCCCCTGCGGCACACCTGAAATCACTCTTACTTCGGAAGACTTCCCTCCATTGAGAATGCCATGCTGCGTTCTGTTATCTAGGAACTCTTCAATCCAATCACACAATAGGTCTGATCGTCCATATGCTCTTACTTTGTTCATTAAACGACTGTGGGGAACTGTATCGAACGCTTTGCGGAAGTAAAGAAACACGGCATCTACCTGTGAACCCGTGTCTATGGCTCTCTGAGTCTCGTGGACGAATAGCGCGAGCTGGGTTTCACACGATCGTCTTTTTCGAAACCCATGCTGATTCCTACAGAGTAGATTTCTAGTCTCCAGAAAAGTTATTATAGTCTAACATAATACGTGTTCCAAAATTCTACAACTGATCGACGTTAGAGATATAGGTCTATAGTTCTGCACATCTGTTCGACGTCCCTTCTTGAAAACGGGGTGACCTGTGCCCTTTTCCAATTCTTTGGAACGCTACGCTCTTCTAGAGACCTACGGTACACCGCTGCAAAAAGGGGGGCAAGTTCCTTTGCGTACTCTGTGTAAAATCGAACTGGTATCCCATCAGGTCCAGCGGCCTTTCCTCTTTTGAGCGATTTTAATTGTTTCTCTATCCCTCTGTCGTCTATTTCGGTACCTACCATTGTTTCATCTGTACGACAATCTAGAGAAGGAACTACAGTGCAGTCTTCCTCTGTGAAACAGCTTTGGAAAAAGACATTTAGTATTTCGGCCTTTTGTCTGTCATCCTCTGTTTCAGTACCATTTTGGTCACAGAGTGTCTGGACATTTTGTTTTGATCCACCTACTGTTTTGACATAAGACCAAAATTTCTTAGGATTTTCTGCCAAGTCAGTACATAGAACTTTACTTTTGAATACATTGAACGCCTCTCGCATAGCCCTCCTCACACTACATTTCGCTTCAGGTAATTTTTATTTGTCTGCAAGGCTTTGGCTATATTTATGTTTGCTGTGAAGTTCCCTTTGCTTCCGCAGCAGTTTTCTAACTCGGTTGTTGTACCACGGTGGTTCTTTTCCATCTCTTACGATCTTGCTTGGCACATACTCATCTAACGCATGTTGTACAATGGTTTTGAACTTTGTCCACTGATCCTCGACACTATCTGTACTTGAGACAAAACTTTTGTGTTGAGCCATGAGGTATTCTGAAATCTGCTTTTTGTCACTTTTGCTAAACAGAAAAATCTTCCTACCTTTTTTTAATATTTCTATTTACGGCTGAAATCATCGATGCCGTAACCGCTTTATGATCGTATTTCATCAGTACGGAACAAACTGCGTCGGGTGGCCATGTTTGTTAGTTAGAATGTTTTACCTCCAACCAACTGTCATTTACGATAACTTAATACCGATAAACCTTCTTAAGAACATACACATTTTCTACAGATTCTTTCACCAGCCTATGAAATCAGCTGTAAGGATTCCGGTGTTGCCAAAAACGCCCATTAGCAAAAAATGTTAGATACCATGTTTTACGACCGAGTTTCTCATTTGTGTTTTGCGATTATATTTATATTTGATTTTATACACATGTTGGTCCAATAAAGAGAGAATAATTTCCACTTTTCGCTTTTGTATATTGAACAAGCTATTTTGTGTTAAATGAAAGCTTTTACGAAAGTACATAAAACAATCAATACTTCGCAATGCTGTCGGTGACGATATTTCCGTTCTGCTATTAATGTGTGGACAGAGGTTTAAATGTTGATACTGATATCAAATATCGTATCAAATGCTTACTGGAACGTCCTTCTGCAAAGATGGGCAACCACTGCAATAGTCGTATGAAACGAAAGTTTTGTCTAATTCTATCAGTGATTTGTTCTTGGCGCTCTACATAAAGAAAACAATATTCGCCAAAGACGAGGGGCATACTGAATATTCACCACTCTCTCTAGATGAAATATGGAAAGGAGACTTTTTAAAAATCCATTATACCTCCACACAAAATCGACGCTATCAACGACGGTGATATACGTACCTGCACGTAGCGTTGCCAGTGAAAAGAACTGCGAGGCTGGAAGCACATCGGAGGCCTTGGGCCGTGAGCAGTGGTGGCCGGCCTTGCTGCTGTGAAACAACGGTACAGCAACAGAGCGGAAGGCGCAAGGACACTGCCGAAACAGACAGCCGGGCGAGCAGCACAAAGCGGCCGCGCCGGGCGTCTGCTGGGTACACCGACTCCCGGCGGCCAGCAGACAACCGGGGTCGATACGGAAATATACTCAAGCTTTCAACGCGGGACATTACAGTGATGTAGAATTGTCACCTGGCGAGGGGCAGTGCTGAAGACGAGGCGACAACTACATTCGCAGATGCAAACGTATCTACAGCAGTAACACCGACAAACATGACGCCATAGATCTTGCACGATTATGTGATAAGCTATGAACAATGAAACACAGTTGTCCCTGTAACTGTTATAATATCTTTCATGCTTTTTTTTTTTTTTTTTTTTTTAGAAAACGGAGATAGATAAAGAAAGAGAAAATTAGAGTGTTCGAGAAATATAATCTAGTCACGGCTCGATGTCGAGGATAAAATGTGGGAATCTGATTCCAAGAGACGATAGCTGACTGTGGACGCCGTGTTAGAATTGTTTCTACCGTCTTCATAACTGTATGTTCCAGGAAGTATCGGCGTTTCGAATACGACTGAACTGGGAAGTAATATTAAAAAAATATATTACAGTCTACTTTATGTAGAACTTATTATAAGGGGCGTACTCCACGTAAACATAAAGATAGCTCGATTTCCAGAATGAAATTTTGACTCTGCGGCGGAGTGTGGGCTGATCTGAAACTTCCTGGCAGATTAAAACTGAGTGCCGGACCGAGACTCGAACTAGGGTACTATGAGTACGGGTCGTTAGACGTGCTTGGATAGCTCAGTCGATAGAGCGCTTGTCCATGAAAGGTCCCGAGTTCGAGTCTCGGTCCAGCACACAGTTTTAACCTGCCAGGAAGTTTCATATAGATCGATTTATTTTTTATTTTGAGAAGGAGTCTCTGTTTTGAAACTACTAATCCACACATCATACAATGTCGAAAATTACTGATATATGGAATAATAGCGACTACGATGGTAATCACGCAACAGCAAACTCCAACGACGGGCACATTATAAAACTAAGCTGTATATTATTTCTTTTACACTTTTTACGTAATACATACACGCAGAGTTTCTTCTTCTTAGGATTACTCGAGTTGCCGAAGATTTTTAAAAAATTAAACACGTACTTCCCAATTACCCGAGAAACTTTCGCTAAACATTACCACTGATTCTGAACTACATGAAATGGAGAGCTCTACGACAATTTTCATTTAGTTAAAACGAAGTTACGTTAGTCCCGCGATAGAAATGGTTCAAATGGTTCTGAGCACTATGGGACTTAACTTCTGATGTCATCAGTCCCCTAGAACTTAGAACTACTTAAACCTAACTAACCTAAGGACATCACACACATCCATGCCCGAGGCAGGATTCGAACCTGCGACCGTAGCGGTCGCGCGGTTCCAGACTGTAGCGCCTAGAACCGCTTTTTTTTTTATAAAACCTTTATTGAAAAAAAACAATGTTACACATTGCAAATACATACTAAGTTATACATACATGAAGTTATTTAAACAAAGCGGTTTGATCATTTCAATTGCGCTGACATTACGGAAAGACAACAGAAGATTGTGTTACTGACTAAATCACCAGAAAGAATTAAATTAAACATAAATACTTGAGAATGGCGGGAAGGAGATATATAATAAAGTTGACTAGCCTTCCAACTACACTTTCTGGACATTAATTGGATCTAAGTATTTGAAGTGATCAGATCTATATAATCAGTCTTTCACTGCAAAAATGAACAGGGCAATGTGCCAGCCATTTAATATTACATTTATCGGATAGAATCTTATGGTTTTAACCAATCGATAAGGAGATTTCTATAAAAACTGTCTATTTCCAAATTTCTAGTACAAGCCAATAATGCACCTTTCATGTTTTGTGTTTGGCACTATTAGACACACAATATCAATGTCACATAAGTTCTGTACATTAGCTTATAAATTTCAAAAAACTACTCTCTGAAGTAGAGAAAGCACACATCATAAATATACTGTAAAATCTTAAATAGTATCCTTAGGGTAACTACAATACATCACTGTCAACACAGTCTTCTTTTTTATATTAACCAATGCCCATTCTTTCAAATACAATTTTTAGCATATTACCGAACTTTTTCTTGTGATTCGAATAGCTTCTAATTTTGTGGAACTCACACAGCATGTGTACCTTGAACTCTATGATGCTATCGGATCCTAATTTAAGGACGTAGTTAACGAAATTTCCCAGCAACCAGTACACAGCGTTATTTTTTGCTTCTGGGAAATAGCGTGCTTCAGGCCTGTGTATCAATGACAGCGATATATACTCAGGGGATGTTCTTGTAATCAGAGCTATTTGCTCCCGGATCCACTTCCAACTATTCATGTGACCACTGCAAGTATATCGATGAATTACTGTGTCAACTAGATGGCATTGTTGACATAAATTTGTTTCACAGAGTCCGATTGCGTGCAGTCTTTCATTGGTGCTAACTATGTTGTTAACTGTCTTGTACCATGACGTTTTTATATTAGACGTGAGCATATTGGAACTAATGTTTTTCCAAATCTCAGTCCACTCAATGTTTGGAAACTGTCGTTCTATTTTGTTTCTTCCTTCGCTTTTCTTTCGTTCCCGCATTATGGCTCTCGATGTTAAGTGTCGGGACTGCCTGAGTTCGACACTGACATAACTAAACTCAACATAGAAAATCCTCACGTGCTGTAAGCGACTGTTGATATTCTGCACGTCAATCGGGGGAAGCAGGCTTGGAGGTTTAATGATCTCGAAAAGTTGGCTGGTTATGCTTTCTCGCGAGTCTCTTATTAAATTAACTTGCCTTTTGATAAAAAGAGCAGAGGCTTTATCCGTTATATCAGTTAATCCTAGTCCACCATTTTTAGGATCCAAAGTGGCTACTTTAGCAGGTACTCTGAACACTTCACCTCTCCACAAAAATTTTGTGATTTTGGACATTATTCTTCTCGCTATCATTCTCGGTATTGGAAACAGCTGGGCAGTATAATAAGCCTTAGCAAGGATGCATGAGTTGATATACTGTGTTCTTTGAACTTGGTTCATATATCGAGTTAAATTCTCTACAATGGCTCCTTGCACTTTATCTGCTGCAACTTTCCAATTTAAAGCCGTCATTTTCATAGGGCACGCTGTCAGGGTGATCCCAAGTGTTTTATGTTGTCGGACTAATTTTGCCCACTCGACGTTGATATTATCAAAACCTCTGAGATTTAACATCTTACTTTTTGTTCCGTTTGCATTGGCTCCAGATGCTCTACAGTACGAATCAATCACTGTTGCTAGCGTGGTTACCTCGTCATTATTCCTTATAATGACCCCTATATCGTCAGCATAGGCTCTTATAACTGTTTTGTTTCCTGATAATGTTAAGCCTTTTAATGTAGCATGGACATGTCGGAGGAAAGGTTCTAGCGAAATTGCGAAGAGCGACATGGACAGAGGACTTCCTTGAGGAACACCTCGTTGTATTTGCATCGGCCTGGATTGTTGACAATTCACCGCTATTTTAGCATTTATTCCAGTTGCTATGTTCTTAATCAACTGTATAACCCTATCGTTGAAACCTATTTTCTTCAATGTCTGTAGAAGATATTCATGGTTTACTACATCGAACGCCTTATAAAAATCTAAAAACAATAAAGCACACTTTATGTTTGTTACAGAAGTTATTGCAATGATATCCCTGAATTCCACTAGATTTTGAAAAATGGTTCTGCCTTGCGCACAGTTCTGATGTTGACTAATAATTTTATCTGTAAGGCATGAAATTCTCTTGTTTATTACTCTAGCTATTAATTTATAATCAGAATTCAGCAGTGAAATTGGACGAAAATTATTTAAATCTTTGTTTCCATTATTTTTTGGCACCAGAACAATTTTACTCTCCTTAAACTCAGCCGGAATCATTTTACCCTGAATAACCTCATTTACAATGTCCGTGATTTTCGCACCTACTATTGGCCAGTAACGGATGCAAAACTCTGCTGGCAGACCATCCGGTCCTGGGAATTTTTTTGGTGGCGAGGCGCACAGAGTCTCATACACGTCTTCTTCACTGACAACCTCGAGAAAATTTTCGTTGTCATCTTCTGTCAGCTGTGGGGCTAGGATGTCAAGGAATTCTTCCAAGGAAGCATCACTACTTTGATGTACAGAATATAGCTCGCAATAATAGCGATAAATCTCGTCCATGATATCCTGCTGGGTTCTGAGAATCGTGCCGTGTTTTGTTCGAATTTCTTCAATAAAAGTCCTTCTCCCGTTTTTCGTATGCTTCACTAAATGATATAGGGAAGTAGTTTCATCTGCTGACACCGAATTTGCCTTCGATTTTATTTTCAACCCTTCCATTTGACTTCTCTTGATATTAAGTAACTTGGCTTTGACTTTTTTTATGTCTGCTATCCGAAGTGAGGAACCTGCTGAGACTTGATCATATAGATCTCTCAAAACGGAATAGTAATACTCTATAGTGCATTTCATTTCCCTTGCGCTCTGGGCACTGTATTGAATAAGAACTTTCCTCAACTTTGGCTTTGCCATTTTAACCCACCAGTCAACAGCAGTGGCATATCTACTACGGGCTCGCAGGCATATTGCCCATGTTTCTTTAATCAGATCTTCTAAATCATGATTAACTAATAAGGAAGTGTTCAAATTCCACTGATTCTTGAATCGGCGAACCGGCTGTCTTGTTAGATTTATGCAAGCTAAGACACTTGAATGGTCTGAAAAGTACGTAGGAATGGTTTCTACTTTTGTCACGGAAATTACAAGATTTTTAGAAATATATAGTCTATCAATCCTGCTACGTGATGTTGCCGTGACATAAGTGAACTCAACAGTGGAGGGGTATTTGATTTCCCATATATCCTTTAATTCTAAACCAGTAACTAATTGTTTTAGTTCACTTGAGAAATTAAAATTAGGTAACTGATCTTTTCGATTTAAAACACAATTAAAATCACCTCCAAGTAATAACTGTCTTGGCGATTTCCTTAACAAGTATATCAAGTCATCCTTGAAGAAACGTGCCCTGTCAGCTCGATGAGAACTTCCTGAAGGGGCGTACAAGTTGATGATAGTCGCATCATAGATATTTAGTCCTATTGCCCTTCCGGATTCCAGTCGTTCCACCTCGCTTACTGTAATCCCTTCCCTTACCAAAATAGCTGTTCCAACACTTGTTTCGGGAGACACATTTATGTAACTGACAAAACCGGGAATTACCAAATCCGAAATTAGAACTTCTTGTAACAGGGCAATATCAGTCGCGGATTCGTACAAAAATTCCTTAAGGGCCGATAATTTCAAACCGGTCGTGATTTTATTTATGTTTATAGTGGTGACAGAATAAGATTGCGTTATTGTGCTGTCACTATGTAGTTGTTTTGTTGAACTAATTTAGTTTACTGTGGTTCAGGGTTCAGTTAAGCTGTAACAGTTTTCTCGGAAGGCTGAACATGGAATAACACTTCAATCAGTTTATTAGTTACTGTCCCGTTTTTTTCTACTTCTGATGTTTTCTCTTGTACCGCAAGCAGACTGATTTCCTGGTAAACTTTCCGATTTTTCCTCCAGTGATTCGTGTACGACAGTTTCGGACTGAACATTCTTTGGGCTTGGGTCGCCCCTACTGGATTTTTCCCTTCCCTTGGTTACGAGCTACATTCTCATTTGGTTGCGTCGGTATTTTACTTCGCGGCTTATCTGGAGCAGCAGCAGACGCTTTAGCAATTTCGGTTGCCGGCGCCTGCCCTGAGGTGTTGACCGTGATTTCAGTTTGGCCACCACTTCCTCGTTCTTTATTAATTTCACTCACTTTCTGATCGAGGGAAACAAATGGAGACTGCAGTTTTGCATCCTCTCCCTGAATGTGTTTATTAACAGATAGATTCTGATCTTTGCAATCGGCTACTGCACCTGTTTCTTGCAAATTAATGCTGCATACACCCCTTTCATTTTCTGGTACCGTATGTGTATTATCTTTCTGTTCATTAGTTTCCATTCGCATTTTGCCTTCAGGTTCCTCTGCCTCCTCATCGCACTGTTTTTGCTTGCGAAGTGAGGGAGAGGGACAAGACAGCTCGTCCTCTGAACAACTATCAGTTATGTCCAGAGGTCGTTTTTTCGGTTGCATTTCAGTTTCACGAGTAGTGGCAACGGGGTTTCCTTTTGTTGTTAACGGGGGAAATTGACTTATCGTGAAGGGAGACATCAGCTTGTCCCGCTGCGTTAACATCGTCAACCAGTTGTTCCGGGCTATTCTTTGGTAACAGATCATTTAAGGTAAGCTTCTGACGCTGTATCAAATTACTTTTAAACACAACAGTTCGCCGCGGACATTCCTGTCTGAAGTGGCCGGTTTCGTTACATATATGACATGTAGCTTCCTGACCTGTATAAACAATTTGTGCCTTATACCCACAAACAGTTATGTGAGACGGAATATTCGTCTTAACGTCCATCTCTACACAGCGGACCCCGTTAAAACACTACAGTTTAAAGTGAGGCGACCATCTTTCATTTGCAATTGATTTAACGTCTCCGTAGTTTAAAAGAGCTTCCTTAATCTTATCATTTTCAATTTCAATGGGGAGATTCAAGACACGAACGGTTTTGTAATGAATGTCCGCTCTATAGATGGAAACCTTACTTTTATAACCATTTCTATGCACAAAATCTACTTCATAGCCCCACTTTCGTAACACTTTATCAACAGTCGAAGCACTGATTAACTTGACAAAAACACAGTATTTTTCCTGATCCAGTTGCCAGGTATGAACGGTTTCAGAATTTAGACCAATTACCTGTGTAATCCAGTCATCTATTTCCAGGGATGTCGGCTGAACAGGACGGGATTCTTTGTCAAAAGCAAATACCAGAGTATTCTTCCTGAGGTTTATAGCCATGGTTAATCCAGCGAAGCAATTTCGGTTAAACAACCGAAATTCCAAGTAGCAGCAGCAAGACCAGAAAGAGCGATCAGATCACAAGGAACAGGAACGAACACGGAGATTAACTGACGGACGGCACTCGGCGAAGCACAAGTACAGCAATGTAAACACTGAAGTGCAGCGCAACAGTTAACAGCGGCCACTCGCGAGCGCGGCTGAAACGGGTCGGCCACTCCGGCACTCCTGATGTCTTCATCCTCACGAACTGGATGTCCTTTGTTGTGTCGCCGTCTAAAAACGAGTGGATTTCCACAGAAAAGCCACGTCCACCCTATTGACAACCATGCATTGTAAGATTCAAACTTGTTAAAAAGAATGGGATGAGGAAAAGCCGCGTTGAATGTTACCCAGAAAAATATTTTGAATTCATAGACGTGCACTTTCGAACAGGTTGTCTTTAATTTGAAACTTTCTAGCATATTAAAACTGAGTGCCGGACTGGGGTTCGAACCTATGATCTTTGTCTTTGGAGGCCAAGTGCTCTAGCGACTGAGCTATCCAAGCACGACTCACGATGGGCTCTCTGTGAAATCTGGAAAGTAGGAGATGAGGTACTCTTGGAAGTAATGCTGTGTATGCTCTCACTGAACGGTGCCGACTTAATATTGCTGTAGCGGCCCTCTCTAACGTACCTCCGAAACCGGGAAACGTGGACCGAGAATCTTCACATAGGTCTGCACTAAACCTCGGCACGGTAGTACGTTAAGATATCACATATTTCTAAAAGTTTGAGATAATTATATGCTATATTTAGACTCGTCTGGGGCGTCCATTTATCGGCATTTACTTGGACTCCTCTTCCTGCATCATGCCGAGGGTCTCTGACGTTCTTATCGATGGTCACCACCGTTATGGTGCAGCACAACTGGCGTCCATCCGTAAAATAAATTTCCAGACATCCGTTGCGAGGAGCTTAGTACTGATCCGCAATTCGTACGGTTGGAAAAGTAAACAGACTTACGATCATGAGAACAGAAATGAACCGAATTTTCTCATTTTCGGCTCATATCATTTCATCTACTATTTTTGTAAATTTTTTTCCCATTATAGGAGAACCACCTGAAAGCTATTAAGAAACAGACACTAGTCAGTTAATTGTTAAGGGCCCCCGAAAAGGTTCAAATTCATGAAACGTTCAGTTTTTAGTTTTTTTTTTTTGCATTTTAATAACCTACATACTTTCCCCCTTAAATTGATATATAAGATTACAACTACTTTTAAAATATGTTCTGCATGGGCGTGACCCACTGTGGCGCTGTTAAACTGCTGTCAAATGCTGTACTCACGAATCTACATGTTCATGTGCATTTTAGTGATGAGAGAGAAAGTAATTGTTACCAAGTAAATGTTGTGGCTAACCTTCGATAGTTCGACATATATCGTTCGCTCGATTGTCGTGTTTCATGTTTATTTACTCTTCTGTAATCCTGAAAATATTCGTAGTAAATTCTGTTCACTGAAGTCTCCGTTTTATTGAAGGATCCCCATGAACCATGACCCTTGCCGTTGGTGGGGAGGCTTACGTGCCTCGATAGCCGTACCGTAGGTGCAACCACAACGGAGGGGTATCTGTTGAGAGGCCAGACGAACGAATGGTTCCTGAAGAGGGGCAGCAGCCTTTTCAGTAATTGCAGGGGCAACAGTCTGGATGATTGACTGATCTGACCTTGTAACACTAACCAAAACGGCCTTGCTGTGCTGGTGCTGCGAACGGTTGAAAGCAAGGCGAAACTACAGCCGTAATTTTTCCCGAGGGCATGCAGCTTTACTGTATGGTTAATGGTGATGGCGTCCTCTTGGGTAAAATATTCCGGAGGTAAAATAGTCCCCCATTCGGATCTCCGGGCGGGGACCACTCAAGAGGACGTCGTTATCAGGAGAAAGAAAACTAGCGTTCTACGGATCGGAGCGTGGATTGAGCAAGCAGTGAAGGAAACAAAAGGAAAATTCGGAGTAGGTATTAAAATCCATGGAGAAGAAATAAAAACCTTGAGGTTCGCCGATGACATTGTAATTCTGTCAGAGACAGCAAAGGACTTGGAAGAGCAGTTGAACGGAATGGACAGTGTCTTGAAAGGAGGGTATAAGATGAACATCAACAAAAGCAAAACGAGGATAATGGAATGTAGTCGAATTAAGGCGGGAGATGCTGAGGGAATTAGATTAGGAAATGAGACACTTAAAGTAGTAGAGGAGTTTTGCTATTTGGGGAGCAAAATAACTGATGATGGTCGAAGTAGAGAGGATACAAAATGTAGACTGGCAATGGCAAGGAAATCGTTTCTGAAGAAGAGAAATTTGTTAACATCGAGTATAGATTTAAGTGTCAGGAAGTCATTTCTGAAAGTATTTGTATGGAGTGTAGCCATGTATGGAAGTGAAACATGGACGATAAATAGTTTGGACAAGAAGAGAATAGAAGCTTTCGAAATGTGGTGCTGAAGAAGAATGCTGAAGATTAGATGGGTAGATCACATAACTAATGAGGAAGTATTGAATAGGATCGGGGAGAAGAGAAGTTTGTGGCACAACTTGACTAGAAGAAGGGATCGACTGGTAGGACATGTTCTGAGGCATCAAGGGATCACCAATTTAGCATTGGAGGGCAGCGTGGATGGTAAAAATCGTAGAGGGAGACCAAGAGATGAATACACTAAGCAGATTCAGAAGGATGTAGGTTGCAGTAGGTACTGGGAGATGAAGAAGCTTGCACAGGATAGAGTAGCGTGGAGAGCTGCATCAAACCAGTCTCAGGACTGAAGACCACAACAACAACAATCATGAGTAAACGTAAAGTGACTAGAAATGCTCTGAAAACTTCTAAGAAAAGGAGAACTGTTGGAAAGCCGAAGGTAGGTGTTGTTACCGTAAACAACAAAGACGATAACCCAGTGTGTGAGCTTAACCTTGCTGGTACATCTGCCCACTGCAATGAAAGTGAGAAAGAACGTACTTCACAGAGGGAGCTTGGTTCAGTTAGTGAAACGTATGAATGTTTTATGGGCGAATCGGATGCGAATGAAATATTTGATACTTCAGTTCTCAACGTATTTTTTGTAGACAGTGTAAGGTATATTCTGTGTAGTGACGTCGGTCTGGAACACGCTATAAAGATAGGACTTGCCAGGGAAATGGAAATGAAGTATGATAAGTGTTCATACATGCCCACCTTTTGGAACAGTATTGCAGTAACGCCAAATGAAGAAAATGGTAGCAAAATATAGGAACACAACATTAGATTTGTTTATGGCATACGTATAGTTATAAGGGTGCTACTGCAGGTGCAGTCTTCTGTGGCGTGATGAATCTTCCAATTCCCCAACCAAATTTTTTAACTATACTAGATTTATAGGGTCTAAAGCAGAAGATGTCTGTATAGAATCTATGAAGAAAGCTGTGGAAGAGGCAGAATCAGAAAACAGTGGTAACAGACTTTACTGCGGCATTGGATGGTACCTGGCATAAAAGGGGGCACACATCTCTTCATGGTGTAGTATCTGCCCTCAGTAAGTGTACATGGAAAGTTTTAGATGTAGCAGTAATGTTTGAATATTGTAGCTGTCCACAAAAAAATAAAGGTACACATGAAAATAATTGCACAGCTAACTATAGTGTCAGTGGAGGAGGAATGGAATTGGCTGGTATTGCTAGTAATTTCAACGTTATGTTGCGGGTGATAAAGTTTCAAATATACGCAAGAACTCAAGTTGTAGTGCAGAAATCTGAGTGTAGTGGACACGTACAGAAACTAATGGGATCAAGATTTCGGCGACTGAAAGATTCATACAAAAACTAAGTGATGGTAGAGGGTTAGCTGAGTAGGGAAGGTCAATTGTCTAATTAACAAAATACATAACTATTATGGAATGGCTATTATGCGACCCCCCCCCCCCACACACACACACACAGTGTCGATGAAATGAAGGCTGTCAGGCTCTTTCTTTCATACTTTTGCAACCGATGAAGAGTCCCCATCATTACTTGTCTCTCAAAGGAGAAAACAGTTGGTGTAAATACAACAAGGGGTTACTAACTGGTGAAGTGTACACTCACAAACATAGTCTGATGCAGTAATGGAAGAGATAAAACCTATTTTCAGAGTTAGCAGCACCTGAACTGTTGAAAAAGTGTGTTCATGGAAAAACTCGAAAACCCAACGAATGTGTAAACAGTGTTATATGATCGAGAATTCCGAAGACTGTGTTTATGGGAATAAAAATACTTCACTCTGGTTTGTATGGCAACGTTGTAAGGTGCAAAGTATTTCGAAATATTGGAATGAAGATAGGTTACAAGAGGGTACGAACGATGCTTGCTTTAGACAAGGAAAGTCTTCGGACTGCTGACAGGGATATAAACAGCCTAGAAATATAAGCCAGAGTACACAGGAGAGGAAGCTGGAGGAGGAGGAGGAGGAGATTGCAGGAGACGAAGATAATCCATCCTATGGACCTGGACTACACTACAAAGGTAATCTAAACTTTGTCGCTCGATTTTCATACAAATTACATGTTTTCTCAGGATCTACTAGTGATTTTCATTACAATAGAAAAAATTAATCTCTAACAACTGAACACCTCTGTTAAATTGTAGCAAATACTCAGATGAACAACCAGTAAAAATTTCAACTTCTAGCTCAAATATTTTCTGAGACAACAAGCACTTTGTAAGCGATATTTTAACACTGGCTTTCTGGAGCCCCAAGGAAATGACGGTTTTTGAGTCATGTAACAGTTTAGATGTCAGGAGAAAGAGAGTAAAGACAATGTGCCATCCAACGACGTTAGCAAGCAGTATTCAACTGGTATTGATTAGCTTGTCACTCAGGATTTTCAAGTGATAAACGATCCGACTACTTGTGCTGCTGCCGCAAAGATGATAAAATCGTAGCTCATGGATAGTTCAGTTAATTTACCTATGATTTTGAGCTGCCGATGGAGAAAAACGCTAACCTTCAACACACACACACACACACACACACACACACACACACACACACTGTGTGTTTCCTCGGAACAAAAAATACGGTCACGCGAAATTTAGGAAACGTGCCGTTCAGGTGACAGACAACGTTTACAACATTATTCACTTGCGTTTTTTTTTTTTTAATTTTCTAGTGTAACATGTGACATGGCACTAGTAAATCACGAAGGCGTAGTTACAGACGCATGCTCTGTGTTGTGCCATATTTAACCCTGGAGTACTAAAACCTCGTAACATTTACGATTGCAGTTGGTATTTCTTCTTAGTTCCCGCCAACCTGGATACATTAGGGACACGTGCTCTTGAGTACCTTCATGGAAAACATCAGTTAACAATGTCTGAACTATTTTTTGCCCGACTCCAAGAGGTTTACTGCACTGGTGCCCTTGTCGTAAACATTACGAATGTTTAGTAAAGGTGTGTGTTTTCTAATACTCAGCATACTTTTTTTATCCCTTAGAATTTATGTCAGTATGGCATCGTACGTGAAAAATCAAGCAGTCACAGAAAAGTGTTAACTTATATCACGTTGGTCCTCTTCAATGCTTAAGTGGTCTTTTTCTACTGAAATTAGCACAATATGGGTGGGGCTGAGTTTCATTTTGACACATACAGAGTGATTCGGTTCAAGAAGCTGATAAGGGCACAGACAATGAAGAATTTAGTGTATTGGAAGATTTTCTTCGAGAAGATAATTTTTAGTGTACAGATGACAGTGATTATACCTAGACGTTGAAGCAGTAAATGAGGAATCTGAGTAAGAATCCCTGGGTGACCTTAGAAGAAAGAATACTAATTTTGTGCGCAAAATACTCTTGAATTCACAATAATTTGTAACTTGTGCATAGCACAAATTACGACTTTTCTTAAAATAACATTCTGTATAGTAAAACTGCCCTAATGTAAAACTGGGCAGTTTGTTCTTATTTTGTACGTAATACTCCACTGGAGATCTAATAATTGTTATTA
Source organism: Schistocerca nitens (assembly GCF_023898315.1). Taxonomy (NCBI): domain Eukaryota; kingdom Metazoa; phylum Arthropoda; class Insecta; order Orthoptera; family Acrididae; genus Schistocerca; species Schistocerca nitens. The sequence goes on along the minus strand of NC_064614.1, from coordinate 620,368,372 downwards.
ACTAACCTATAAACTACAAACTGTGACTTAATTTGAATAAAATTTGGTGTAGCAAAATTTACGATGGTTTAGTAATAAAGTAGTATTTTCTCCCTTTAGTGCTCTAGCGTTAAAATTTTCAGTGCAAGTCCGTCGGCGCAGCACACCACCATGTAACATATGGATGATGTGTCCTCAACTGTTAACGGAAATACAATAATACGTGAAGCCATTAATGGCTGTGTCTAACACCTCTGTAACGCCTTGCTAACACGCTAAGGTGTCGGCAAAGATCTGGGAAAGACTATGGGTAATAACTGCCACCCGACATCATCCACATATGCTCTTTTAGATTTTTCTCGAGAGATCAATTTCATCGCTCTACGACGCTACCGTAATTTGACCGAGTATTGTCTTCTTGAGTGAAAGCATCAACTTTATCAGTATAACGACGTTCGAGAAGAATGTTACCTCTACGGGCTACACAAAGTTTCCTCTGGAACGACATAAAGGTGCACCGTACCAGTCACAAAATACAACATTCATTTTACGGATGTATCGTTGTGTACTTAAAGTGGAAGGAACACATAGAAAATGTTGTGGGGAAGGCTAACCAAAGACTGCGTTTTATTGACAGGACACTTCGAAAATGTAACAGACCTACTATGGAGACTGCCTGCACTACGCTTGTCCGTCCTCTTTTAGAATACTGCTGCGCAGTGTGGGATCCTTACCAGATACGACTGACGGAGTACATCGAAAAAGTTCAAAGAAAGGCAGCACGGTTTGTATTATCGAGAAATATGGGAGAGAGTATCACAAAAATGATACAGGATTTGGGATGGGCATCATTAAAAGAAAGGCGTTTTTCGTTGCGTCGGAATCTTCTCACGAAATTCCAATCACCAACTTTCTCCTCCAAATGCGAAAATATTTTGTTGACACAGACCTACATAGTGAGGAACGATCACCACGATAAAATAAGGGAAATCAGAGCTCGTACGGAAAGATATATGTGTTCATTCTCTCCCGCGCTATACGAGATTGGAATAATAGAGAATAGTGAAGGTGGTTCGATTAACCCTCTGCCAGGCACTTAAATGTGATTTGCAGAGTATCCATGTAGATGTAGATGTACAATAGGTTCCGGCATATCGCTAAATCTAAACATGTCAGTCAGTGAAGAGAACCGTCCTCAAATGATCTGAATCTCAGTGAAGATGATGGTGCGTGTAGAGCGAACGCTTCATCCTATGCATTACTCGCCTACATAGAGCCTTCATGACATTTCTGAGCCTCCGGAGCAAGTACTCCACTACACAGCGCTTTTGGTGGTGAAGGGAAAACTTCCCAGTAATTCTCGTGAGGTTAGATGCTGATGCCATTGCTAAGTACGGACGATTCAAGTTAAGTGCAGTGTGGGTAGTTAGAATTTGGTAGTTCGGTTAAGCACTGCTGTAAAAACGTGCTTAAATTCTGTATCACTTTTTGTTGTTGTCCCTCATCAGTATCGTTTTTGTGATTCACGGAAATAATTATCGTCCTCTAACATTGATGCTATCAACTTCTAGACTTTAACATGCACGTGGATCGATACATCTTAACGTAGATATTTGAAGGAACCATGAACTATAAATGCATTTCTATATTTCCGCAGTGTAACGGAGAAAAATAATGAGAAAAAATACGAAGCTGTTTGACGGAGAATTCAAGTCTTCTACCCTTCGAAATGCTTTTCTATTTTTTTATTCCGCGACAAATATCGCTTTGGCGAGCGTCGTGACAATTTCAGCAATCCTCTGCGTGTTAAAATTTATTGGTGCTCAAAACTTTCTGAAAAGGCTTTTCTGAAACGATGCAAGCAAGCGTTACACTTAGAAACGGTGCGCTTCACAACGAAAGTTCAGATCCGTACGAAAACGCGATTGAATATAAGCCAGTTATCAAAAATACAGAACTGCTGTCTTTTGCGACGCCACCCAAGGGGGGTATGTTGGACTTGTATCAACAACTACTTTCATTCCATGGTTTGGATACTATTTTCTGATAGTCAATCTAATTAATCTACTGAATGTTGCAATAATATTAAAGGGAAAGTCACGATTTTGAGGTTTCCGTAACGTGGCCGGAGCCTGACACAAAGTACTTTATATGACACAATAAATCACAAATACAATGAGAATGAAAAAAGCATGATGGGCATGGTAAGCATAATTGTGCTCCTACACATCAGATTGATCATTTGAGGATGTTTTATTTACTTTCAGCCTGAGCCTTCGAATTTCTCTAGGGGAACAGGACAAGCAAGAATGACTTTTCTATAGAGCTTTTAAAATCTAGCTCCTACAACTTTTCCGTGGAGTATACAAACAGGAGTGTTACTGTTCAGTCAAAAATCATGTGGTAAGCACACACGAACCCCTTCACTAATCCTTCTTGTTAACTTATCATATGACTTTTCTCTTGATACAAAAGAGTGAAATCTAATCTCGTTGTTCAACTATATTATTATCCAATGACCTTCATTTTCGAGCTCGTAAACGTTGCAAACGATTCTAGATAACGGCGATGAGAATTCTTTGATGTGCGCCACTCGACATACTCAGTGAAAGATATTTCCTCGTCGGGCACTGTAATGTATCTATATGAGACAAGCAGTAGAGACTGACAAGAGGGACGACCCAGTGGAACGTGCAGCAGCACAGTCTGAGATCAAAAAGGGAGGATTTGCTACATTCAAACTGACCCCACTGGACTGTTGCAGGAAGGACTGTAACAATTCGCGGTGTGATTTTGGAATATAGTATTATCAACAAGCTATCATTGAAATGATTATTTTCGTCGAAGGGAGCCACACCTACGATGTTATTTATTATATGGCTACCCGTTTCCGTGCTTTAGTACACTATTACAGCCCTTAACTGACGGTGACGGGGTTAACTCCAATCGTATACGCGATTCAATCAGTGTCCAACAGCTGTGAACCGGTTTTCGCAGAGTGCGACTGGAGTGGGGGAAAAAGTGTGATCTCATGACAAAAAGTTATTGTTAACGCGGAACCTGTTGTTCGCACGCACCGTCAACTCAGTGCAGCAGGGAAAGCACTCACACAAAGCCCCGAGCTAAACAGATCCACTTCACCAACTAATATTATCTGGGATGATGCTAATGATTCTAGTGGCCGCTTTTCCGACAGAACCACTTCACGAAGACTGTGCATTGTCTTTTCGAAAGGTGAGCAATGCAGCCCACCGTCTCTCAGCCAGCGTCTTGCCGAATTGAAGTGTTGTGTTTCTCATCGTGAATGAGGTCTGCGCTAGAGTTCTGTTTGACAACGAATCCCATTGTAAAGAAACATTCTGGACACCAGCTGACGTGGGGAATACAAAAAAGTGCCACGATACTCACAAACATAATCGATCATAACTTCTGTGGTGGACGTGGATTCATGATGCAAGAAGTTGCTATGATCACTATAAGAACGCCGACCCCTATTCTCGTGGCAGGATTGATCATCACGAGATAACGTGATGTAATAAAATGGAACACCTACAGCCGCACCTACGATGTTATTTATTATATGGCTACAAGTTTCGGTGCTTTAGTACACTATTTCAGGCCCTGACTGACGGCGACGGAGTTAACTCCAATCGCAAACGCGATTCCATCAAAATGGTTCAAATGGCTCTGAGCACTATGGGACTTAACATATGAGGTCATCAGTCCCCTAGACTTAGAACTACTTAAACCTAACTAACCTAAGGACAGCACACATATCCATGCCCGAGGTAGGATTCGAACCTGCGACCGTACCAGCAGCATGTTCCGGCAATTCCATCAGTGGGCCAACAGCTATGAACCGGTTTTTGCAGACTACCTGTAACAACGATGTCATGTCTCCAACCATCAACTACTTGATACCCCGAGATAGTGGAAGACATTCGATTTTCAGTGGTGCAGTGGACGTTGACTTCAATTTCAAACTACGCTCTCACAGAATGATCTGTGTTGTTAAGGCAATTGATAGAAACAAATTGCATTCACACTAGGCGCACGGGACTCCCATAAAGCACGCAAGGAATACACTCTGGAGACATCCTGCGCAGGGGATGCCAAATCTCCGACTCTTCGAGACACGGTGCGTCCTCAGCACACTCCGTAAGGCGGTTTGCGGGAGGAGATATTTAGATATACATTCCAATTGTATTGAAGGAGCTGTGGCACAACAGCCTACAGAACTTCTGAAAAGCCACACTGATTGTGCCCCAAACAGATAGAGGTGTTGCATTGTTATTCTTGGTGGGAATATAACTTCTAGATTTTTTTGGTTTGCATGGAATAACAACAGCAGAATTATCTATGTATGATTTGTGTATTAAGACTGATGTCGCTATCACTGTAGGAGAGACGAAGTAACGTCACATTTATTCCACGCTGCTCCGAAGATGGCTTTGTTTTCGGTGCCTAATGCTTGTACATAAGCCCGCCAATTCTTTAACAGTTTGATGGCCCAGTACTAATATTAAAAAAATTACACATTATTATAAGTGGTTGTATCTCAGTAACAATCAAACGAAGTAATTTCCCCCTTACCCCCGAAGCTGTTTATTCTGCTGAGCAACACAGCATCAGCAGCAGTCGTAGTACAGGGTGTTGGCTAAACTTGAGTAATAGCTCCGATGGTAAGGAAGTTGCCAATGATAAACTACTACTCAATTTCCAGGTCCATTAAGACATTGTGGCAGCATACACGGCCGAAAATGGGATTTTTAAAAAGTACACTTTCATACGATAAAGTTTTGAATGAAATGTATACTGTTATACGCACATAAGCAGAAAAGCCTTTTCAACTGTTACACACAACGACAGAAAAATATGAAAATTTATTCCGAAGTTCACACACAACGCAGAACGCAATCTCGCAGCCAGCCATTATTTGTGTATTAGAACCAAACATCATGCAGCAACCGTTTACCTTGCCCAAGTCATAACCGTAACATGGCAGCGAATTATTTACCATATCTATTTTTTTTCAGAGGGTCTCTGTAGGTCTCGATATGTACGTAACAGCTGAAACAGTTCTTAGTACGAAAACAAGAACAGTTTTTGAAAGTCGTTGGTGACTCTCCTCTGACGATGCACTATTTAGCAGCCGGCGAGGAGTATTAAAGTCGCCGATCAGTGCTCATGGAATCGCGCGGAGACAGTTCCGCCGATACACCTATACACTGACAGAGTTGGGCGCATAAACCCTCTGTCGAGACCAGGTTACCCCAAGTTCTCAGCTATTTCCCAGGCATCAGAGTACTAGTGTTGGTGAGATTTATCGCCCCTCGTCCGACGAGTCGACGCCGAGGCTTATTTCTACAGCATTACGTACAGGTCAGGAGCGGAACTAAGGAAAAAATCATTACTCCCTCTTCCTCCGCCAGCAGCACAAAAAACCGCCTGCATACAACATTCAAGCGATGAAGAGACTGGCCACGTCTACAGTCAACAGTAAATCCGACACGATGCGGGAGAGCACACGTAGCAACGGCAAAGAAAAATTCAGTGAAGCAACACAAAGGGGAAAGATCTTTCTAACAACGAAGACTAACTTCCCAAATGTAGGTATAAACGACTGAAAGATACAGAATTCCTCCAATTTACAAGTTGGCACAGCTACAGTCTGCGCACTTGTGTTCACAATCGCGATGCTAAGTGAAATATTGGTGAGTGCACAATACGACTTTGTACTGTGTTATTTATGGCGCCAAAGTTGTTTGAGTTTGCTGCTGTTACAGTTCTTAAATTAATTGTATGCAATATTTACTTCTCAAAGTGCCGATGTAAACATATGATTATACATTAGAGCATTTTATACACTGAGGTGACAAAGGTCATGGAATAGCGATATGCACATACACAAACGGCGGTAGCGTAACGTTCACAAGGTACAAAAAGGGCAGTCCATTGGCGGAGCTGTCATTTGTACTCAGGTGATTCATATGAAAAGGCTTCCGACGTGATTATGGCCGCACGACGGAAATTCACAAACTTTGGACGCGGAATGCTAGTTGGAACTAGAGGCATGGGAAATTCCATTTCGGAAAAAGAGAATTCAATATTCCAAGATCCACAGTGTCAAGAGCGTGTCGAGAATACCAAATTTCAGGCGTTACCTTACTTAATGAGCGAGAGCAGCGGCGTTTCCACGTCGTCATCAGTGCTAAAAGGCATGCAACACTGCGTGAAATAACCGCAGAAATCAATGTGTGGCGAACGTACCCGTTAGGACAGCGCGGCGAAATTTGGCGTTAACGGGCAATTGCAGCAGACGACAGACTCGAGTACCTTTAATAACAGCACGACATCGCCTTGCAGCGCCTCTCTTGGGCTCGGGACCGAACCAGTTGGACCATAGATGACTAGGAAACCGTTGGCTGGTCAGCTGAGTTCCGATTTCTGATGGTAAGAGCTGATGGTAGGGTTGGAGTATGGCGAAGACTCCCCGAAGCCATGGACCCGAGTAGTCAACAACGCACTGTGTAAGCTGGAGGTGGCTCCATAATGGTGTGGGCTGTTTTTACATGCAATGGATTGGGTCCTTTGGCCCATCTGAACCGATAACTGACTGGAAATAGTTATGCACAGGTACTTGGAGACCATTTGCAGCCATTCACGGACTTAATGTTCCCAAACAAGGATGGATGATAATGCGCCATATCATAGGGACACAACTGTTCACGTCTGGTTGGAAGTACATTATGGACAGGTCCAGCAAATGATTTGGCCAACAAGACAGCCCGATGTGAATCCCTTCGACCATTTATGGGGCATAATTTAGAGGTCAGTTCGTACGCAAAATCCTGCAACAGCAACACTTTAGCAATTGTGGACGGCTATAGATGAAGTATGGCTCAATATTTCTGCAGGGGAATTGCAACGGTTTGTTGAATCCATGCCAGGTCATGTTACTACACTACGCCTGGCAAAGTGAAGTCCGACACGATGTTAGGAAGTATCTTGTGACTTGTCACCTGTGTGTATATTTTATCGTTGTTGTTATTATTAAAATCGTTGGCGTCTCTAGATCGTTAGAAGTAGGCGTGATGTCAAATTATATCGGGGTTGGCGGCGAGGAAAGACAGTAATAAACTGTGACTCCCAGACCCGAACACTGTAGCCGCACCTATGCAAGCGTGGGACTAGGTGGTCCAAAAAAAAGACCTCAGGGGCGAACGCCGTGAGGTCGGTCCAGTGGCGGCGTCACGGCCCCGAGGGACTCTCAGATACTAGTGAACCTAACAATGAGAACGACTGCGCAAGCGAGCACTGCGCGGCAGACACAGATCTACTCTGGCAGTATAGTAATTATTGCATTGGCTGGCTGTGAGTGACGCGGAAACCCTGACAGGTGGTGGACGGCGAGCGAGGGGTAAGGGTGCTGAGGGGTGTTCGATCGGCCTTGACCCCGGCGGCACTGCGCCGTCCTCCTCCGGTATCGACCTGACCCAGCCATGGCGCGCCATCTTGAGGGGGGGCGAACACGGTCGGGGCACACCTAACGTGGCTAGCGCTGGGGTCAGCTCACGAACATGACCATAGCCTCTCATCACGGCCCACTGTCAAAAAGTAGGATACCGCGGCCGTTTCATTGTGGTTGAATTAAATTACCTGGCGCCTGACGTTTTAAGTCCAAAGTTGCGGCAACTACCATCTTCAAGCAACCAACACTGAGATCCGCTCACCGTGGCGATAGAAAATCGCTTTAAAGCCTATCTCGTACAAAAATATAAAAAAATCAAACCCTCGTTTTGTTTCGATCTGTCTAATGCCTTTAAGCACATCAAAAATCTATTCTTAATTTTATTTAGAGCCACGTTTAAGTTTGTTTGAAGTATGTGACTACTTCCCCGTTTTGAATCAGTGTCACAGTTGTCAAATCATTTCTGGAAAGTATTGAACTCAATTTGTTTACGCTGATTAGCAAGATACCTCACGGATACTTCCAAAGTTATGTATCAGACTACGTTTACAGCGTATACGTTCGGAACCTCGCGTTTTTTCCAGTACTTAAATTTTAACAACCATGACGTATAAAGTGTATACGTCCTACAAAAATACCAAAATTCTAAAATTCGCATACAGTATGTCCATGACTACAGTTTGTATAACCAGGACGAAAACCTATTTTAATCGGGTCTAGAGCTACGATTTTTTCTTGAAATTGGAGAAATATTTTTACGGAGCGCTAGTGGGAACACGTGAGAGCTGATAGTTCCAGGCTCTCATTGGCGTATTATAAGGCTGAAACAGTCCAGCCCGCTACTTGTACAGTACCAACTACTTTAAATTCGCAATATCATTAACATACCAACTGAAATTGACAGATACTCGTACAATCACTTGGAGTAAATGGGAAACTGGAATACTAAATATCGACTTCCACAATATTATTTCTACCCTCCGGGGAAACAAAGTTGTAAGCCGTCGTGAGTATTTTACACGTCAAACAGTTACAAATAACATTGCTACACCCCACGCACACATTTCGCTTGGTCTCGCAACGAACGTTTAATTACATTTCCATGTAATTACGAGTACGGCCGTTATGGAGTAACGGTCTCTGCCTTTAATAAATAACGGCACGCTATAGGTTTCGCAAATTGCGAGGGCGTGCCACCGATATGGTCTTAAAAGGCGACAGCGCCATCTGTGATCGGGTGACGGGAGTAGTGAATATCAACACCCGCATACTGGTAGCCAATTGCCTGAGTTATTGAGTACAATATTTTTCTTATGTGCTGATAATTACTTAAAACAGTATCATTTTCGTACAGGTGAATGTAGAACTTGTGTTGTACCGTATGCGAAAGGTAGAAAGAGACACGGAATAACGTGTAAGAGTTCGATTTAGTATTAAAGCAACGTACTGCTTACAACTTTCATTTCACACTCGATGGCGATCCGCTCCTCGAAAAATGAAGTCCGATATCTTCATCGCTGTGTAATCTCTAATGTTACTAAAAGAACGAATAAATGAATGATAATATTCGAGTGAACAGTAATTCATCTCAAATTTGAGGTTTTCCTTCCCTGTTTTCTGACTCCAATTTTGTTACAAGTCAAACCTGCGGCTGCACCTGTTCCCGAAATAAACAGCGGCGTTTGTTCCCAGCGAATATGAGCGACACACACACACACACACACACACACACACACATACTGCACTTCTTAAAGATGGTTAAAACACAACACATGCGATGACAGTGTGGCTAGACACGTCCGAGTTTTTCTGGTAATACAACACGGACACAAGTCATCTGTAACATAGCCCCTTCTGTCGGCGAGAAAATTATGAACTACGAAACCGGTACACTTCCGGAAATTAGTGCTGCACAAATGTGGTACAGCGCAAACCCATAGTTTCATGCAATTGCAGCGACGCACCACCCGAAAACTTGCCATTAAATAAAAGAAGGAAATTCATTAGGGCCGATACAGCTAAAGCTAACGAGTCGCTAGCAGAGCAAGAAGTGAAGTCTAGGAAAGAAAAGTCACACGACACGTTAAAGACGAACTCTGTCGAAGATGGTGAGTTTCTGACGAGTTAAGGGGGTCTTCAGTGAGCTTCGACCATTCGTCTGATGCCAGATTTCCGTCACAGCAACGCGCTAAACAAGAGATGTGGCCTTGGTATGCTTTCAGCCCCGTCCCTCTTAATTGTGTTTGCCTTGCGCTGACAGGTTTCTCGACGGGGCGCAAGAGCAAACTCCAGTTCCATCTTTGTCCATCGACTGCGAGTTTCTACAGTGACAACGTCACTGTTTGCCACTAGAGAGAGAGAGAGAGAGAGAGAGAGAGAGAGAGAGAGTTCAATGAAACACTTCATCCCACTTTCTTGGTTAAAAGGCATAAGATGTGTAACAAGCAGATTTTCATTTAAAACACTAAGAAACGAATGCCATAATTTGTGTGATGAACATATTTAATGACCCCGATATTGAAAGGGAAAACCATATTGTTTCTTCCTTTTTACTTATATCAGGACAGTTTGTTAGCCATTCTGCGAATCTGCTCCTTCATGATTTCCATATTTACTTGATGCTGAAGACAGTTTTTCCAAGCTATTCCAGCACAGACACGTTTCCTATCAAGCACTATGCCTATTTTAATCTTTTTGGGATCAGTTGTCTCACTTAGTAGGGAGATCTGGATAGAGTATCCACTGTATCATAAAATTCAAGTCACAGTAAAGCAATCTCAATTTTTTGGCCTTAATATGAAGGAAGAGAATGACATCCTGCAATGCAGAGCGTTGATGGTGGGGAAAATTTTCCAAACCTTCCAGTTTGTTTTTTCATGTAACGAAACTGACAGAGTGAAATTCTATTTGCAGGAGTAATTACTCTGAACCCAAGGGCATACTGTTTCTTTCATCATGGTGGCTACTGGCCTTATTTGCTGTATTATTGACTTCCCTAATAATTCTCTGTTTGATACTACATAACCAGTCATTCTTCTCAGAAGGCAACATTCATACAAAAATGTTTCATCACCTACTATCCAGATTGTTCTAGACTCTAACTGGCATGCCAAACATTATGCACTCACGAAAATTCAAAAACACTCCTTATATAAATCAAGTAATACACGTCTAACAGACAGGCGGTCTTTTGCCCCCCACCCACCACTTGTGAAAGGAAATAGCATATGTACCATGTATCCTCTGTAAACACACTGAGACAGATTACACATTAACATTACATCTCTTGCTACGCTGATATTAAATGCAATGACCTGTACGAACCACACATATGCAACCAACTAAGGCAACACAGAGATCACAATAACTTTGAAACTACGTAAAAGAGGATTATGATACAATGTATTCAACATTAATTTAGTGAATAAACTCTGTGCCTTCATTCAATTAGGCTCTATTGTGACATTTATTTATATTATGACATTTGTTTGCCATTTTCCTTCTCCTAAAGTAAAGTCATGTGCACACAATGTTATCACAATATACGAAGTCATAGGCTATACACAATTCTCACAATGTGAACTTTTAATTCAAACCAGTTAGCCTACAGCAAATATGTGTGTCATTTTACTTAATTTCATTACACAGAAAGCCACCAATTTGTTCTCATATGTACATTAATGAAACACAGCATCCTTTTTATTTCAAACATTTCTTCTATCAGATGCTTATAATGACTAACAGTTACTGACACTGCTATTGTTGTTTCAGTTCCGAACATAATGAATGCTTTAAGACTTCTCAACTGTCCATTTAAGTGACTTCGATAACTTTTGCCTAGAGCACAAATTACAAGGAAATAGTTTATCATCTCGTAAATGTTAGTGTCAAAACACTAGCTTATATCGTGGAAGAAAGTCATCTGAGGCCATCAAGGGAAACAATGAAAAACCTTGCCTTTGCTACTGTTAAACTTCCACTGTTGCACTACAACAGATTGTCAATAAAATATACTAATAAAAAAGGTCTAATCTTTTTCAAGTAGCTGCTACAGAAATTATCTTTAATAATTTATGAAAATATAAAATTTCAAATTCACTAAGCATTACAAATTTTGGATTAACCGCACACTACTAGGCAACGATAAGAAAGAACAAGGGTTTAGCCTGTACTAGAATGTTTAATGAAATTTTTATATTTGTTGCTATCCTAACTAAGTGAAATGTAAACAATCTGATTATGGGTTCACTCTGTCCAAGTTAGTAACTTATAGGCACTGCACTGTACATTTATTATGTAGGAAATCGTATCTAGGAAGAATCCCTGTTATGCCTCACTAGTGAAGTCAAAAAATGCTTCAAATGGCTCTGAGTACTATGGGACTCAACATCGGAGGTCATCAGTACCCTAGAACTTAGAACTAGTTAAACCTAACTAACCTAAGGACAACACACACATCCATGCCCAAGACAGAATTCGAACCTGCGACCGTAGCAGTCGCGCAGTTCCTGACTGATGCGCCTAGAACCGCTCGGCCACTGCGGCCGGCTAGTAAAGTCACTTCCATTTGAACTGTGTGACAAGATCCGGGCTGGTTTACGGTCCAGCGACACAAATGGTCACTTGAGGTGCTAGAGTGCATACCTGTGGTGGATATCATTAGTAGTGAAAGATATCACTGATACAAGTATATAACAGAAAAAGAAACATGAACACTACCACTCGGCTCCAGACACAACTGAAATGAGTAATATGGCCAGGAGAGGCAACTAATGTCTGTGGGAAGGGAGTGGGACTGGCAGGTGCCAATTATATGATGCTTGTGTGCAAAAATGCTCTCACATCGGCCCTGGCGAACACTAGTTTACTGCCTCAAGCAGCTTGTTATTTGCTGTCACAAAGATGGGTGGACTCTGTTCCACACTATTACATTTCAGGGTGATTTGAATGTTTATGTAATAGATTCATGGCAGCATAGTTATGGTCCTAACAGCTGAAGTGTGCAGGGTTATGTGCAGTGAGAAGTGTGAAAAATCTGAATGAACAGTGCTTAATTTTTTCCTTCTTTCATTCAGCTAACATGTAACATACACCCAACTGAAGAGCACATTTGTTAAGACACTGGCCCCAGATTTAGAAGGGTGAAAACTTCAGGCTATCCTAATTTAAGTTTTGCTGAATCATTTCAGGGAAATGCAGGGATGGTTACCTCAACAGTCCTGTTCTCTCCTTGTTAAACATGTATGTTTATATGTCTGTATAGTTGACATATTTTCTTGTTGTAAGCTGAAAAAGCCTGCATCATTGTAAAATGATACATGGATGGAAATACGGAAGCGTCCGATCCCGCCCGTCTGCTTTGACCCATGACGTCACAAATATGGCGGAAACAAACACACAAAGAAGCCTAATGACACTAACGGAACAAGCGCGGGAAATGGGGTGTTTTGGGTGGGGGGCAAACTAAATATAAACAAATTTAAACGCCTTACGTAGCTACAACGTGTAAGTGAAGACAGCCATGCATGAATACCCACCCACCTCCCCAGGGGTCGTAACCCCTGCAACCCATAGAAGATAAAGATGCTTCAGTAGCTGATTAGTGTTTTTTGTCTTTTTTAAAAAAAAATCTCACGGGATAGAACGAACAGATCAGAAAAGTAAATAAAGTAAGATAAAACAGAACTGGAGACTGCCACACTCAAACCAAACTCCGCGCCGTTCATGACGTCACACACAACACCCTTACGTCACGGGTCAAAGCCGACGCGTGGGATCGGACGCTTCTGTCGACTCACATGGACAAATAAATAACTGATACTTAATCACCCACACTTCAACATATCTTTGAGAAGGAGTACAGCTGCGGTAGCAGGTTCGAATCCTGCCTCGGGCACGGATGTGTGTGATGTCCTTAGGTTATTTAGGTTTAAGTAGTTCTAAGTTCTAGGCGACTGATGACCTCAGAAGTTAAGTCGCATGGTGCTCAGAGCCATTTGAACCATTTGAAGGAGTAGAAACAAGTAAGCACTCATTATAGATAGGAAACGGTCCATATCTTTATTGCATTAATTAGGCAATACTCACAACTCCCATATCAAAAGTTTGCACCATGAATGAAATTTATAAGAACAAAAAGAAAATATCTGATGTTAAGATGCTATGAATATTTTTCTATTGCTCAAAAAGCATTATCTATGCTGTTACTTTTGAAATAATAGTAAAGTAATGATAGAAATAATGCCTCATCACAAATTATGAGAAGACTAATTAATGGAAATGAAATGATGATATGGTATTTCTGAGCAGGAGACCCAGTCTGGTGGTGTTCAGTCCCTGATGTACATCTTGGGCAAGGGGGTTAAGTGGGATTAAACAATGAGGTGATCAGTCCCTTCTTTTTTCATAATCAAACATACAAACATTTCACGAGAAGCAGGTTGACAGCCAATTTGAGTTTTTATTATATCTCAGGCATAGAGCCACGTAAGTAATAGAGTGAAGGAAAACCAACAACAGGAAGTAATAAAATGCAGAGAGATGTTGAATATCAACTGGTCAAAACTAGTCACATGCCCCGTGCAGGCTTATCTTGTGGTGGAAGGTCAGATTTGGCACCCTACGTGAGTTCCTTAGTCCATAAGCAAAATACGCAACGTATAAAACACTAAAGGGTTGGAAAACCCTTGTATTGAGGAAAGCTACTGATCAGGGGGCAACGACATCCACTAAGGCTTTCATGTGCGGAGAAAACACACACACACACACACACACACACACACACACACACACACACACACACAAAATTATAAATCTGCGCAGAACTTCCTGTTCTACCGATTTGAGTACAATCTGTTTAAAAAATAACAGTAAGGAAGAGTAGGAATAATGTCCTGTTGATGACAGTGTTACCTGACAGAGCACCACAGATTATGAAAGAATGACACAGGAAATCATACATCTGGACGCACAGATAGTGACTTGAACCCAAACCCAATTACAGTGTATCTGCCAAAGTACTATCTTGCTTGATTTAAAACCTAATGTTTTTCATATAAAAAACAAAAAATACATTTACACTTGCTACTGATCATGTTCTCACTTGTAAGACAAAAAGGAATTTATGAAATGAAAAACAGTAAATTTGTAATTATAAATATCGTAACAAATAAGAACCCTATGTTAAGGATAACAAGAAGCAATCAGTGACAGACACCAGATTATATGATTTGCAAATTGTATCTGACCGGGTATCATGTTTGCATTCTGCTGCCAACAACAATGTTAATCAAAAATCATGTAGATAATGATTAAACAAAAAACATATGTTCAACTTGTATTTCATGGCTGCAAACACAATTGTATCACATTAACTTTGCTTCACAGAAATAGGAACTTATCGACACTTGGCAATAACTGACAAAAGATTGTCCTTGTGATGGATCCTGATGATTGCAGCACTATAATGACAGATTTACCCAAACTGGAAATGTCTTAATTTTCTTGATAAACTGTTGTGTGAAAGTGGGTAGCGGCATATCCATTGAGATTTTGAAGGAATGTGACATGTACACTGGTGAAAGCAAGCCACAGAGACAGCCACACTATGTGTATACATAATTAAAGCGGAAAAGTAGATGTATGATCAACCTTCACTAGGATGTGTGTTCGAAGCAGAAATCTTACAACAAAATGCCTGCATATGGAAATTGGTGGCAAATTCAGCGACGGACTTATTCAGGTTACTTGAATATTACAAGAATATCGCATTTCCTCCTAGAAAATTTTAACTTGGTTAGTCGTGGCAACACCAATTCTGGACACATAGAGCATACCGAAGTTTCGACTTATTTTTGGGTTAATTCTAAAGTTGTTTACTAATAATCACAAGACGCGACTCTATAATGTTACACAGAACCACAGTCCAGACCTCGAGATGGTCCATGGAATGAAACATAGAATAGGAAAGTAATAAAACGTCACAAACAATTTTTTTAAAAAATCTTGTTTCCAAACTACAAAGAGTCTAAATTATATGTAACGACTTTAAATCATGTTTTTTGTGGTGCAGCCAATTCTTCTGCTTGACGCACAACAGTTCCCCAGCATGCCTACAGCACAACGCGAATTTTGCGACTTCTCACACTACTTCACAATAGCACTCATTACTTCATTATGATTACAGCGATATGCTGCGTGTGTCGACTGCAAGAATGAATACAATCTTCAATTTATTAATGGCTTGATTACGCACGAAAACTGCTAACATCCCACGTTACACTCGACACACTACAGCAGCAGCGCCATCACCGACTCACTCACACGCTCACCAGGTGATGCACATAACCTCAAAATTACTGTCATGAAATTGTTATCAAAATGATTCATCAATTTTACCAGCCCCAAAATTGCGTAATACTATACAAAATAAGCCTACGAACTAACCTCTGTCAAACTTCTTTCCTTCAGGATCAATGTCTTTCACATTAAATATATCTTCAAACAACACGCCCGCCATCGCGAACCGGAAACAATAACATAAAACCACCAACTTTGGTACAGCGTCTTTGATATCGACATGATTCATGTGATCTAGAAGGCATTTAGTAAGTATATTCCTTACTTCGAGATACTCTACGACAGATTTTTGAAGTGTTACATATAATAATTTATATTTTTCGTACAGTAATATAGAAAAATAACATTGAATAATATCTTTGGTAAAGTTGACATTTTCACTATAATCTTTGAACTGTATATGTTATGGTTGATAGTTCAGCAAATGAAATGGCGACGTTACCCCCAAGGAAAAACGCGACACCTACAAAAATATCAAGACAGTATCTATCACCATTGCAAATACTTTTGCAGATGGGATTTCCCAAACATAGAGCGTAAGGTCACGTTTTAAAATTTTGAATGTCTATATCAATGTTTGTTGTTCGACTAAAATGTTTGGTTGCCAATAATCTTTCATTAATAAAGAATTTTCCCTGTGAATTTGTGTTGACGGGTGACGGAAACGAAAGTTTAATCTTCTATATAAATTAACAGAGGGAACTTGTTTCCTAGATTGTCTGTTGACAAAAAAGGCAAAGAAAGAAAAATTACGGTGCCAGTTTTCATTCGGTGGTATGAATTTCAGGGAGAAGGCATTAGCAGCAACCGGCCATAGAGGTGTTCAGCTTGCATCTGACTGGCTACTAGCACATGTGAATGACCCGACACTGGATGACAATAGTCCACGAGAGTACATATTATATGCATGCCCAACAGGCCCATTCTTTGAACAGCTGGAAAATTTTTGGAATTTGTCGCTTGCACAGTGTGGTTGGAATGGTGCACACAGTTTCATGCCTCATATAACTTTAGTTTCATTTTTTAAGGTATGGAGAGAGAAAATTGGTTACTGTTAATTGATGTAGGTTCGATAGCTTCACTGAAGTTTTTGTGGCATTTTGATTCAGGCTCCTGATGAAAGTGCCCAGCAGTTAGCACGAACTCTCAAGCATGTTGTTGAACTGCAAAGAGTGAATTTAAAGGAACCCTTGAAACTGGAAACATATGTCTCACAGAACTTCATGGGTTTTTTTGTGCATGAGGAGCATGCTGATATTCTGAAAAGGATTGCCCTGCAATATGTTAAAGAGGTGTCAAATGCAAGTAAGTAATTTCTTAGTTACTGAATGAATCATAGTCAAAATACTTTCTGAAATTTCTCTCTGGTAAAAAAAGAGGAGGTTGATTTTAGTGAGATGGCGAACAAATTTGTGATGAGCTGCATGTTGTGACAGAATACTTTCCTTACTCTTTTTTCTGTACTTAGTGCCTTTCCTATACTCTGTGTTCCTTTACAGTCATAAATGATAATTACGAACACCTCGACGCACTGTCAGCTTGTTTTCCATGGTGCACCACAGCTACTGATAGATATGTTCCTCGTGGAGTCAAATGTAAGCTCACTATGGGTTTAATGACATATATTTCATTATGATTTGGCATGATGTTGAAGTGCATGATACTGCCAGTAATTCTGTGTTGTCTAAGGTACTGACCTTTCATCAGCTTAATATAACCAAGGCAATTCAAATAGCTGAACAGTCTTGCCTAAGGATGTAAGTATTGCCAAAACACATGGGAGAATTAAGGGTATTTCATCTTTTTTACCATTTTGCTTTCATTTTTGCTGTTACAGTTTGCAGTGGATCCACTGTTTCTTTAATTTATGTGAAGTTCCTCCAGTTTTGCAGTCTCTTCAGTTGGGCAAATATTTTACACTCTCTTTTTGGTTTTGTTCTCCTGTGGAACAAGTTGTTATTATTATTATTTTATTTGTACTCCATTGTGTGTGCTGCTTCACTGTCTGGTACAGTTCAGAAATATTGTACTAATACCCAACAAGACTGTGCCTATATAAGGTCTGTGTTTAAGGTTTCCTTTTCAACTAACTTTCCAGCTTGTTTTTTAGTGCTTAGTATTCCTGAATTAAAGCATCCCATAATCCAGCTTGTGTGCGTACTTCTGGTGACCAAAGGCTGTATCCAGCTTCAGTGTAGTATATGTTGCATGGCTTCTTTAGCAGTTTCCTTTCAGTTATGAGAAACTGTGGTTCAGTTATAGTTAATATTGACCCGGTATCAGGTATTGCTGTTAGTTTGTGTGTGTGTGCTGCTGTTACTACCAAAAAATCATTGGTCTGTACTTTTGTGATATTTCCATTACTGTGGCATTTAAGTTTTACATTTCATTATTTTCTGTCTACCCATGGCACAGAAGAATTATATAGAAGTTAAATTCTTTTCTTTCTTGCTAGTGTTGACATGGAAAAATATCTGATTCTTCCACTGCCTACATATGCCACAATCAGTATGCCAGTAAATTGTGTGAATTTTCTGATGACCTCTTCATGATGATTTCAATTATATTTGTTAGTTGACTAATGTGTGCAATAATTTTGAAAGCTGTGTGTATTTCTCCATTCAACATAAATTATCATTTTATATACTTCATTGTTCTGTTATACGGGGGGGGGGGGGGGGGGGGGGAACTTAACACTCAATCCTGTTTGACTGGAGATAAGATAGTGTACTTCAGGAATATTTCGTTTGTGAGCAGTATTAATTAACCCACTCATATAGTTAAGATCCCATGATTGAGAATTTCAAAGGGTGTTAAATTGTAATATATTATTAAACTACTATATTCCGTTTGTTTGCATAGGCTAAAAGCAACTTAAATAAATTATAGTAACAGAAAACCAACTACCTGTGAAAAGTCTGCTACTTTTACAGTTATGTTAACTTACTATTACTGTGTGTTTAATATTTATAATAATAATGGAAATTCCTGGATAGAACAACATGTAAAATAAGCGAAAGCCAACCACTCATCTATAGCAGACTGATGTGTGGCGCATACACACACGTAACAGGAAACAGCGTTCACTAGCTTTTGAGCTCCAGCTTTTTTTCTAGTAGAAAATATATGTATCCACAACCACAAAGACATGCAAACACGTACTACTGTGGCTGCAGCAACATTGAATAATAACAGTAATCTAGCAGCCCACGTCTGAATTGCTTTGATGTATTTAATCCAAACTGGTAGGGATCCCAAACACGCAAGCAGTACAAGACTGGATTGCACTGGTGTTCTCTTCGCAGCCTGCTTTACAAATGAACCATGTTTTCCTAAAATCCTACCAATAAACTAAAGCCGACAATTTGCCTTCTGTACTACACTCTGTACATGATTGTTTCTTTTCGTATTGCTTTGCAAAATTATACCTCAATATTTAATCAGTGTGATTGTGTCAAGCGATCGCTAATCACCTGCGTTAACTTAACAATTTTCTGCATTTATTATTATAATTCATCGCATTGATCAGCCATGTGCCTGGTTTCAGGGCTACTCAAGAAGTAGAACTTGATATGTTGTTCTTGGTATTCTGATCATGGAAAGTGAGCTAAACACTGGGCATTGGTTGGTGAAGTGTGATTCTGCGTTGGAACATGAGGACATGCCTTGGATGAAAGGGATTTATCTGTAGGTGGAAGTAATGGAGTGGAATGAAATGAGTAAAGAGTTATAGAATGGAGTTATTGGTAACCACATAAATTTCATATTTCAAGTAGAACTATTTTGATGGCTGCTGAAGAAAATACATTCATGTGAGATATCTAGCCAGGTTTTCAGATGAAGCGAGAACTTTTTGACAGGCTGACTGCAGCAGATCATATCAACAGTTAGTCATTTACTGAAACAGCAGAAAGTTCAGTACTCACCCAGAGGAGCCTGATAAAACCACTACTATCAATGTCTGATATAAATGGAAAGTACAGGATGTAGAAAATTGTTTAGTTAATGCAGGTGATTAGGAATTGTGTTCGAATACAGCATCAGTAGTGAGTGCTTGACACAATCACACTGATTAAATATCTAGGCATAATTTTGCAAAGCAGTACAAAAAGAAACAATCATGTACGGACTGTAGTAAAGAAAATGAATTGTCGACTTTAGTTTATTGCTAGAATTTTAGGGAAACATGGTTCATTTGTAAAGCAGATGTAAATAAAGTGCAGGTAATATTATTGCAGTCTCCCACTTTCTACAAGTGACATGACTATGTGCAAATAAAAATTACCTTAAAAAATTGTGTTAGGTATCCACTGAGATATTGACACGATGTCAACTTGATGTAAATACTGGAAATGAGGTTTAAATATAGACTAATGGAAAATTATGGTCTTCACAGCATGTAAGGAAGTAGAACACTTGGTGGGAACATGCAGATTTGAAAGGGAATTGCAGGGTTTGACTTATTAGTAGACTGATTGAAAACTGTGGTTTGCTTAAAAGAGAGAGAGAGAGAGAGAGAGAGAGAGAGAGAGAGAGAGAGAGAGAGACTGCTTATGAACTTATGAAACCCGTATTGTACCTCTGCAGGAAAACAAATATGCGGTGTCTATCTCAAGTTGAAACAACAGAAGATATTCAGCATACAGAGACAAGACCAATAAATTTTTTCTGGTGTGCTTCACTACTGGAACAGTAGCACAAAGCTTTTGTACTGTAGGCATTTGGAAACATAATGTTTGTGGAAACTAAACTTTGAGGTGAAATATGTGTACTGCTGCTTCACAGTTACATGAATGTTACCATACGTGTAAATGTAGATTCGACAAATGTGCATGATAATCTGCACAGTAATTTTATGCAAGCACTGTTGAAGCTACATGAGGCTTTATCAATTTTCAATTATTCGAGCATGTACAAGCATACTGACGTACACATATTTTAGCCTTGAACCTGACAGTATATAGGCATGTAGAAACAAATGAGTTTTGAGGAAATCATTGTAGCAGTAGTATATCGAGTTAATTGGAACAAATCAATTGCAAGTTCTGGGACAAGTTTATTTCATTGTATTTGAAAGGCTGTCTTGCCTCAGGAATTTTAAATTTAAAAAAATCTATTGCTATAATACAAAAAAGAATGTTGCATATATTGTACTTTTGATAATCAACAAAGCATTTGACTCGTCATAGACAGACAATTTGTTATTAAAATTTAAATTATCACAAAACCAACAGGAGTTGATAAAAAAGGAAGATATGTAGTAATCTGACATAGGAAGAGATGAGGTTCAAAACTCATCACTCGCCATACACATATGTATAGCTGGTTATTTCTCTAAGAGAAATCAAAATATGGCTTTCATGTGGTGTTACAACTTCTCTCTTCATTGGATCCTCTTTTTTACAGATGATGGCAGGTTCTAATATGTTGTTCCACTGAGACTGAAATAATTACCAATAATGTGGGTACATTTTCAGCTCACAGAATAGGCCCTAATTTAATGTGAGAATAAATATTTCATTAACAAGTCATTACAGTGCACATCATATTTCCTCTTTAGTTTTTTGTTTTGACATCATAAAAGCAAAGCCAGCCAAACTGAGCAGGCCAAAGTTGTCTGAGCACCATGTCTTTGAAGCACAAACTAACGCTTAGACAAACATGCTTGTCAAGCTTGCTGTTGTGTGTGTGGTCACCTTAACAGCCGATATCTGTGTCCATAAATGGAATAAACACAAATTTAAATATATGTACCGTAAAACTACTGCTGCTGTACACCTTATAGTGATTACACAAGCCGAACAAATTTTGAGTTTCAAACAAATTTTTTGTGAATTTAGCTTATTTTTACTGTGTTTTTAAGTGTGCTGAATCCAAAAATGTTCTCCATTTTTCTCTACAATATGCCGTTTTTTGCAGTATTTATTCTCTATTGCATACAGTTATTTTGTAGTATCATATTAAAAACTTAGTAAAATATTCTTGACATAAAATTGTTGTGTTATAATATTACATACCAACTCTCTAGAACATATTTATCATCATTAACATTCCCATACTAATGTGTCCTCCTCCTCTTCTCTGTAAAAGTCCATATGTTGCTCTTCCTCATATGAGATTACTCAGGATTTTCTCAATGCAGTGACTGGTAAAAGTCACCAATTACAGAAAAATTCCAGTTTTCGAAGAGATTTTGGGATTGCAGCTGGTCATCATTAACTTTACTCCATGATATTTCAACTGGACACGTGGCAGTCATCTTTAGGCGAGCCATCAAAAACTGACGAGAATGTTCTCTGCTCTGTCTTACATAGCATGCTGATAGTACTGCTGCGCATGCATCAGAGTCACGGTGATAGAAGGTCCACAAAGCCTGGCAGCAGCGCCTTCGCCATTGGAACTGCAAGTATCAACTGTCTTCAGTGTTGCTGTTCACCGCAGTTATCGGAGTATTCTGGTGTCTCCGTCTGGAGAAAATCTCGGAGATGATGGGATTCCATGCATTCTCCAGCTGGTAGCCACTGTCACAGTTCATTAGATTTTCTGCAATGTGTTTTTCAGTTGATTCTTTTATAATGGTGTCCCAAAAAGATGTTGTTGTGGCCAAAATTAAAGTTTAGTATACTCCATTGAATGTCCGTTGGAGATACAATGTTTCGCAATTGCGGAACACATGTTGCACTTGCCTTCTGCAATCCAGCAAGTCTTTGCTGGATTGCAGAAGGCAAGTGCAACATTTATGTTCTGTGAAAAGTTCTTCCACTGTGTGTGTTGTTTGTCCTATATAGGCCATACCACACTGGCAAAGTGTTTTGTAAATTTCCGCCTTCCACAATAACAAATTATTCTTTACTGATCCCAGCAGGTTCAAAATGTTAGGTGGTGGGCAGAAAATTATTAAGGATTCTTGGTATTTAGAATGAAATACAGTAAAGCTTGTTCAAAATGGAAAAGCACGGGACTGAAACAATTTTCCAAATTGAACAAGTTTCCGGATTACACAAAACTCATTAGGCTACATAAAATTGGGCAGAAATCATGCACAAAAGTATAAATTTGTAATTATGCACGTATTTACATACCTTCACTCCTGCTCAGAAGATGTTCATTTATTGTATGATGTACAACAGAACACCAGACTTTACAGATGAATAACACTGCATTTCTGTATTGTTTCTCTAACTTTAAATTTGTTTATTGTTTTATGTATATACATATTATTCTCGCATTTATTTGCCTTGCATTTCACTTTTTTGCCACTTTTTTCCTGTTCAGAAATGTTTATTCTATGCAATTTTTTGCACTATACATTGATTCCAATAGCTTGGGAGAATTTGTGTGTGCTGCAAATTGCGTAACATCGATTATGCATGCAGTAGCTTCTATTTTTCTAGGGATATCATTTTGCTCCTCTTCTCCCTTTGTTCCTTCCTAATCAGCTTCTGTGATGCGGATTTCTGTTAAATCTGTTGCAGTTACCATCGCTTTGAATGTTGTCTTTTGCACTACACGGAATGTTTCACATTTTAATCAATTTGCTGTTAGGTTGTACAGTATTACACTGTGTTGCTCCTCTTTCCTGCACATTCTCAGCTTTCCCTCACACTTCATGTGGATGTTGAACTCCTCATTTCCAAGCTCTTTAACGACTTCCTGAACCTCACTCTGCAACATGGTTCTAGACATATATCAGGTTTTTTTTTTTTTTTTGCTCGCATGCTTATGAACCATTCCCACTCTATCTCGTTAATTTCTTCATTTCCCATCTTCTTCCCTTTCATTTCCCCATTCCCTTTCAGCCACCTTTTTCCTTTGAAAATTTGTGTTTTATTGCTTTCAAATGCATCATCATTTCGTCCAGAGAGAGTTTCTTTCTCGCACGCCTCGACTACCTTAATCTTTTCGTTAAATGTTACCAGCACATATTTTTTGTTTGACATCATGTTACCAATGTCACTTAAAGTGCTCCTAGTGAACTGAAACTGACAGAAGATAATGCACACAGTGCATTGATATGGAATGCTTGACCTTACTGGGTAAAATCATTGTTTAATCATACAACACCCACAGTGTTCGTGTGCTCCAGCGCGCATCAGTAATAATGGAAAACAAGAAAAGCTGACAAATGAGCGAACCATTTCCTTCAGTGTACCAACACTGCACCCAACATGCACGTTGTTGTACTGAGCGGCGCGGTTTGATGGCATACCAGCAACACAGCCCTGTGCCGGAACTCTTTTTTTCTGATTTTGAACTGCTCAGCAGCATAGTCAGTTATGTTAAAAATAGTGTCCTTAAAATTTGCATTCCATTTCCACGTTAGGCACATTCTGCTTTAGGTGAAATAATAGTGTATTGAATGCGTTGGAACTGAAATACTTGTACGGTTTGGGCAGATTTCCAAGTTCTACATGTTCTGCTTTGATCAAGTTTTACTGTATTTCCAACGAAGGGAAGAAAAACTAGGGACTTTGCTGGCATGTTCTCCTCTTTATCCACTTCACGGTTCTTGGTTTGAGCTGAGAATGTTCTGTTAATTTGCCAGGTTGAGTATCCATTGTCTCTGAACACTGTCCATAAATGTACAAGCTCTTTAGGTAAACTATTTGTATCTAACACTGTATGGGCCCTGTGTACAAGCATTTTAAGCACACTCAGGTTACTTGGTAAGAGAGCAAAACTTTCAAGTTCTTTAAGTTTTTAATGAATGTTGGCACCATGGCATTATACAAAAATTTGCCAGAGTGACACATTTTTTTTAAGACGGTCACTGCATGGAAGATAATGGGGAAGACAAGTCACACTTTTGTGAATGAGATGCTTTGTTATATGAGACGAAGGTTGAATACCATTTCAGTAGGACTGTTCCACCTATATCTAAAGATTGCAGCACTTCTTTCTCCTGTGTCATGGGACTGGGGTGATGGATTGACTTCAGCCAAGCTTGATTGGGTATATAAGGATGCAAGATCTTGGCAAATGTTGACATTTGATCACTTGGTGCCACAATAGCTGTTGCCACAGGGAATAATTACACAATGTTCTGTTGTTAACTTCAGTAAGAAGAATTTGGATGATGCAACACTGTCTAGTTTGGGTAAAGGACTCAATTTTGCACCTACACCAAGTGCAGACTTCTGATAAGTTTCGTGAGCGGTGTTGAAGGAGCTGTACGATGCCTTCCTATCGGTGCTGCTGAAGAAATACGAGGGTGAGTCAAATGAAAACCTAAAATTTTTAATAACAAATCAAAATTTCGCTCCGTTATCTTGTAAGTTGGTAAGCGTGCTACTAACGGCGTGCAGAATGGCCTATAGGCGGCAGCATAGTGCAGATGCACACATACCGTCGCAGTATCAGTATAAAGATGGCCGCCCCACTTGCGACTTGCACTATGAAAGAACAGCATTCTGTTATTCAGTTTTTGCATAGTGAAGGTGTGAAATCTATTGAAATTCATCGACGAATGAAGGTTCAGTATGGTGATGCATGTTTGTTGCAGCAGCAAGTCTACGAATGGAGTAGGAAGTTCGCAAATGGTATGACTTCAGTGGAAGATGCTCTGCAAATGGTGTGACTTCAGTGGAAGATGCTCCTCGTCCAGGTCAGGCACAACGAGTTGTGACTTCACAGAACATTGCAGCAGTTGAAGCTATAGTGAAGGAAAACTGCCGAGTGACACTGCAACTTGTTTACAGATTAGTCATGGGTCAGCACACCACATTGTGCATGATGTGCTCCAGTTTCACAAAGTGTCTGCAAGATGGGTGGAGTGCCACGGCAGCTGACTCCTGAAATAAAAGAACGATGTGTTAATGCTTGTGAAGAACTTCTTTGGCACTTTGAACGGGAAGGTGATGGCTTCCTTGCAAGAATCGTTACTGGGGATGAAACCTGGGTTTACTTCCACCAACCGGAAATGAAGAGAGCGAGCAAGGAATGGCGCCATTCCTCATCACCAAAACCAAAGAAGTTTCGAACAGAACCATCAGCAGGAAAGGTTATGCTGACTCTCTTTTGGCACGAAAAAGGTGTCATTTTGGAGCATTACATGCCTAGAGGAACCATTGTCACCAGTGCATCATACACAGATCTCCTAAAATGTCATCTGCGGTCTGCAATCAAATCAAAGCGATGTAGATTGCTGTCAGCAGGTGTCCTTTTGCAACATGATAATGCAAGGCCCCACACTGCACATACAACAGTTGCGACAATCGTAGACCTGCATTTTGAGTAGCTTCCTCATCCACCATACTCACAAGACCTTGCCCCAAGTGATTTCCATATGTTTGGACCACTCAATAATGCAATGGGAAGAAAGAAGTTCCGTTCTGATGAAGAAGTACGCCAAGCAGTGCATGAGTGGTTGCACGGACTAACAAAATAATTTTTTTCTAAAGGAATTTATGCACTTTGTAAGCACTGGAGGACTTGCATTGAGCATGGGGGAGATTATGTTGAAGAGTGATACAGCTTTGTACCACTTCTGCACAATAAATAATATTTTAAAAAATATTTAAGGTTTTCATTTGACTCACCCTCGTAAGAAGAGAACTTGCCATGCTCTTTTGAAAGCTGCTCCTCAGCGCTGTAATATTACCTCTGAAGAAAGGGCTGCACTACGAAATCTCCAAGAGGATCCGGATACAGTGGTGCTGAAGGCTGATAAAGGTAATTCAACTGTTCTGTTACCTCCTAGTTTGTATTTGAAGAAGATGTATAGTCTACTTAGTGATTCTATGTATAGGAGATTGATCACAACTGTACAGCACGTGTGCAACGGAAGATGTGTACACATATGATATAGCCAAACATCTAGTTTTCTTGCTGAGACCATAGGTTGGCAAGAGTCCACATCATATATGGAACTGTGCCGATTTTATCAGCTGACTGGGGGCTCTCCATCTAAGTAGTTTGGATCTTTTAGTGAGCTTTGATGTAGTATCTCTTTTTAATAATGAACCTGTTGCTGATTCCTTGGCTCTAATTGGTAAACAGTTTGTCGGATATCATTGTTTTGTTTTGACAGGCTCTTTCCGTAACCTATTCTATGTTTAACCAAGAATATTTTGAACAAACTGATGGCATCAACATGGGCAGCCACTTGTCTCCCCTAGTGGCTAACTTTTTTTGTGGAGGATTTTGAGGAAAGAGCACTTGAGTCAGCAGTTTCTAAACCAACAGTTTTTTGGAGGTACGTGGATGATACTTTTGTAGTGCAGTCCCACAGAAAAGATGGGTTAATGGAGTTTTTACTTCATCTTAACTCCATTCATGAGAACATTCGATTTATATGGAATTAGAGAAATGTGATTGTCTCCCATTTCTGTATGTTTTGGTTAGACGGATGAGTGATGGCTTTTTGGGACATTCTGTTTACCATAAGACCACTCACACTGATTTGTACTTTCCCTCCTCAACTTGCCATCACCCATCTCAAACAATGAGTGCAATTAAAACCCTTGTACACAGGGCCCATACAGTGTCAGATGCAGATAGTGTACCTAAAGAGCTTGCACATTTAAGGACAGTGTTCAGAGACAATGGATACTCGACCTGGCAAATTAATAGGGCATTCTCAGCTCAAACCAAGAACTGGGAAGTGAATAAAGAACACAATGTGCCAGCAAAGTCCCTAGTTTTTCTTTCCTTCGTTGGAAATATTTCCTTCAAAATAGCAAGAATTCTTAATAATTTTCAGGAGAAAGTGATTTTCTGTCCACCATCAAAGATTTCAGACCTGCTGGGATCAGTGAAGGATGATTTGTTATTGCGAAAGGTGGGAATTTACAAAATACCTTGCCAGTTTGGTATGACCTACATAGGACAAACAACACTCACAGTGGAAGAACATTGCACAGAATATAGATGTTGCTCTCTCCTTCTGCAATCCAGCAAGTCTGCATTTGAGAAACATTGTATCTCCAATGGACATTCAATGGAGTATGACCAAACGTTAATTTTCGCCACAGCAACATCTTTTTGGGACTCCTTTTTAAAAGAATCCATTGAAATACACATTGCGGAAAATCTAATGAACCATGACAGTGGTTACCAGCTGGACAATGCATGGAATCCCATCATTTCTTAGATTTGCTCCAGATGAAGATGCCAGAATACTCAGATAACTGTGGCGAGTGACATCGCTTAAGGCAGTTAATCCTTGCAGTTCCAATAACGAGAGCACTGCCGCCGGGCGGTGTGGTCCTTCTGACACCATGACTCTGACACATGCGCGGCAATACTAGAAGTGCGCTGTGTAAGGTGAAGCGGAGAACACCTTCCTCAGTCTTTGATGGCTCACTGGAAAATGACTGGCAGGCGTCCAGTTGAAACATGGAATGTTTCAAAATGAATGTACAGGTTTTAAGGCTTTGTAGTATTTCTTACATCACCTTACAATTATAGATAATACATCAAATGAAGGAGCAACTCAAGCAGTTATGCTTGTGTACCCATACGCAAAGGGAAGAGAATGGAATGATCCGAAAGTGACTGAACAATGTGTTGAATGAGTGAGTGCCTTTCATGCATAGCCCCAAGAAATCAGTTCGGAAGGTTAGTCGTGAATTAGCGGTTCCAGTGACATCTGTGTGAGGACTTAATGAGACCCATACAACTACATCCTTATTGTCTGCAGTTGTTACAAGCTCCAAAGCCTACAGAGTACAGTTTATGTGCCAACTTTGCTGCATGGCGATGAAGATTTTCTGGATCGTGTCGTCTTTGGTGATGCATCGACATTTCACTTAAGTGGAAATGTGAACACAAGTAATGTGCGCATCTTGGGTTCAACAAATCCCCATGAGACGGTATAGTTGGAAAGAGACTAAGCTGATTTTTTTCTGTGCCATATCCTGGCAGAAAGTTTTTGAGGAGCCTTTCTTTCTCGGTGAAGCAACTATAACTGACGTTTCTTATCGTGATGCTCCAAATTGTGGCAGACAAATGGTGGTAACATTGAACACTTGTATGAAAAACTGTTTCAGCTGCTCTTTCATTTGAGGTATTATTTATAATTGTAAGTTGAATGTAACAAATGCTGCAGAGTCTTAGAACCCGTACATTCATTTTGAAATGCCCTGTATTGTGGAATGAAGTTAACGACGACCAGCTGCAATCCTGAAATCTCTTCAAACATTTAATTCTCAGGGAAAATTTTAAATTTCATACATTCCAGTGTCCTTGATATCTTCTCTCCATGACATAAATGTCCTGATGAAAATTTTCTCTCTGCTCTTCAGTGAACACTCTGAGATTTTCAGGAAGTAATTCCAAATGTTATTTAAGAATGCGAAGTTTCAAGCTCATTAGACAATCCAGTTATTCAAACTTCTCAAGCATGTTTTGAACAATACTTTTGTAATCTGCATCCTTTGTATTCCCCAAGAAATTGAAGATGACATCTCTGAATGCAGTCCATGCCTCGTCTTCATCATATGTCATTGTAGCAACAAATTCGTCATCACACATTAATCTACAGATGTGAAGTCCAACAGAAACACCTTCTTTGAGTTTGGCCTCCGAAAAGTTAGGAAAATATTCTCACAAGTATGTGAAACATCTCCCAGTTTTAGGGAGTGCTTCGTCGTACCTAGCTTAATATGTATTTGGGGGGGGGGGGGGGAATAGAAGTTTTTCACAGTCAATAAGGCTCAATTGCACAACATTTTTAGTTCTACGAGCAAGATTTTGGAAAATTCTCCATTTGTCTCTGCTTCAGTGTTGATATCTGGCTCTGTTGTTCCACTCATACAGAGAACTTGGGTACTTTGTAAATCCTGCCTGCTGGCCAAGTACCGTACATATAACCTTTGAGTCCCCACAGATCATTTGCTTATGATCTGAGTGTTTTACTTTTGTAAGGGTCACAAAAAGACTGTCACAATATAGGCTTTCGGCCATCAGGACCCTTGTCGAAAATAAACGACACACACACACACACACACACACAGACACACACACACACACACACACACAGACACACACACACACACACACACACACACACACACACACACACACACACACACATATGACTGCAGCCTCTGGCTGCTGAAGTCACAAGATTTCATAATATTGTTACATTCCATCCTGGATTTTCCATTGTTTACTTTTGTAAGAATCAGTTTTCGGTTTCTTTTAGAAGAATCAGTAAAAAGCCTCCGAGTTTTTTTTTTTCCCCATGTTCAGAGTAAGGTGTAAACTGCAGCTCTCTCTCTCTCTCTTCCTATAGAAATGAGCAGACATACCTTCAGCCAGTATTTTGTTTTCTTCTTTCTCTCCCAATCTAGTTCTGCCTTTTCTTTGCTTACATGTTAGCCTCTCACAAGGTTACTGAGTTCAGATTGAGTAAACACCTCAAGGTTCAGATGTCTAGCATGCTTGAAATTAGTATCTGCTTCATCATTTGAATCTGATGAGTCACCATCACTTGACATGTTTGTAGGAAGTATAATTTTGTGTAGTGACTCTGGAGGTTGAAGTATTTGGAATGCTGGACCATGAGGAATTGGGGGTGGGGGCAGATGGAAGGTGTAGGTATACAGTGTATCTTTTGCTTGTGGAATTATAATCACTAATATCAGTGCAAGAGAAGTAACAGTAGTCACAGTGATTTATGTGCTCCTGCCACACCATTGGGATACCAAATGTGAAACTTTTTCATTCCCCTAACCATTTTTATGCACACACAACATACTTTATGAGGTGCCCCACATTATCTTGGTCACACAAGTGAATACCAAACGATGCAGAGTACACCTTTTTAATGAAGTCTGTTATGTTTTATTGATGTTTACGTATCACTTATTCACCACAAATATAACACAATTAATTTGGAGATGCTAAAAATTTTTTTATGCTGATCTTCATGTTAAGCGCGAAAAAATAGATAACAGGAAACTGGAACTATTAAAAAAGTTTTTTAATGGTTGGCCATTGTTATTTGTAGAGTATAACTGAAGTTTTAAATATACAATTGTGGTGAGAGTTACTAGTTACTCATGACAGAATTTGTTAGTTGGGAGTCAGAAGGTAGCTAATTAATGAGCAACTTCAGCATTTTTGTTTTCTTTAATAACATATACATACATGGGTCATCTGCTTCTTCTCCCATTGCTTCATATAATTATTACTCTGAATAATTTTCCATCAACACAAATTGTGCTCAGAATCCATTTTCACTCTGCAGTGGAGTGTGTGCTCATATGAAACTTTCTGGCAGATTAAAACTGTGTGCTGGGCCAGAAACCGAACCCATGATATTTGCCTTTCTTGGGCAAGGGCTCTACCAACCCAGCTACCCAATCATGACTTACGACCCGTCTTCACAGCTTCACTCCCAACAATACCTTGCAACACACCATTGGGGTTAAGGTTCTGGTCAATTTGATTTGCCACTAACATGGAGTGAGTATCCCTGCTCAAGATGCAAGTCTCTCATTATTCCAGACCAGGTGTATGTAAAGGAATTTTGTGCTAGGAATTAGAAAGAAAGGTTGGCCCCAACATGTGGACCTTAATGTGTGCCCTGATAAATATTAATAATTTCCAAGTAGTGATTGGGACTATCAGGTACTGTAATGAAACAGGTTTCGCATATCACAATATCACATACATTTATTGATTGCAGATTCAATGATCGCTCAGAACAAATAAGGATCAAATAATCATACTGAGAGAATTAGTGCATTTACATATATGAAAGTGTGATAATTGTTGATCTTCAGAAAGAAAAGGACTGGAAAAGTTCTCATAGAACGGACCGAATGGACAAGAAATTGTGTTAACTGACTACTTATTGCGAAATTAAACTAGTGGTGGTGATTGCATTGGAACATTAGGGAGTAAAGAGAAAGAGAATCCAAAGAAGAAACATCATGGTCGAGAGGTCACTGTATTGTGACTGATTGATTAATCTTAAACAACGCACCTACCATCATGTATAATTTTGTACATTGTATTTGTGCAAAACTTACATTAATTGTGGGAGCCGAAATATGGCAAGGTTGCAGGCAGAGGCAGAAACTGGCTTGACACGCATCCCATATGCTCGCAAGTCAGCTGCTCTTCTCCAAGTCCAAACTTTGAATCTGCATCAGATCCAGGCATCAACTACCTTGCTGCAGTTCCTAACACTGAAGTGTCCCTCTCTCTACCACTAACAGCAAAGAAGTGACATTGATACTTTTCTCTCCTGCTCCTTCTCACAATCTGAGTCCACCAAAAATGTCATTTTTGCCCAATCTGAGATCATGTAAGTTATTTCTCCAATCCAAAAACTCCTAACAGTTTTATGCTGGAAAGCTTGACGTCACTTTTTGGAAGATTGCGAGTGCCGGTCTATTGGAAGATTGTGAGTGCCAATCTATTGCAAATCATCGTTCCAAAAACTTATGAGTGATGCCCTATGGCAAATTGCCACTCCCAAAGATTGCGAGCTTTGACCTATCAAAAGCCATCCCACCAAGACTTTCAGTAATTTGGCCTTCTCATTGTTTACACTCGAAATGCCGGCAACCTCGAACAAAAGACTCACCTTTGGAGGTACCCCATGGCTTCTTTACAACAGTGAAATGTTATCTTACAGGATAAATTGTTTGTGTGGGTGCCCTGGTTCCATTGGAGAAAAAATTGTATTCATATTTGATGCTATGGTGAGGGCTGGGTGAGTACACCACACTCAGCATACAAGTAATTTCTTTTGCGAGTATTGCTAATCCTGTCAAAGAGACACACTGCACTCTTCCATACTGCTCCCAGGGACTCTGGCAACCAGTGTTTACCCTCAGTTGCGCATGTCTGGTCGCTTGCCTCACTCACTGAGGGCAAACTGAGATGAACAAAAACTGCAAGAGACTTGATTCCACTCCCTGCTAACTACCAGAAGTATGAATTCAATATGCATTTTAGAATTAAAAGAAATCATCGTGCACTCACATGTATAATACTGCTCCTTTGCATATACACCTGAAATTATGAGTTAGGCCCATAATATTGTGGAATTATGTATGCTGAGTGAAAAAGAATGAATCACAAGGCTGGCGACACCCTGACACATTTCAACCCCGTTGCTTACCTTCAAAGCTTCATAGAAGTTCTCCTGCATAAATTTCAGGATTAGAACTCGAAGGAAAGCTGTTGTGTGCTGAACAATGACTCAAACCTGAATCTTTGTCTTCCGCGGACAGGTTCTCTACCAACTGAAGTACCCAAACATGATTCAAGCTGTGTTCTCACTGCTACATTTCTGCCAGAATCTCATCGCCTACTGTCCAAGTTTCACAGAAGTTCCTCTGCAAAACTTGTGGGACTAGCACCTGCAAGAAAATATTTTCAGAGACGTGGCTTAGCCACAGCTTGCGGAGTTCTTTCCAGAATGGATTTTCATTCTGCAGTTGAGTATGCACTGATATGAAACTTTCTAGCAGATTAAAACTATTTGTCAGACCTGGATCTGAACCCAAGACCTTTGTCTTTCGTGGGCAAGTGCTGTACCAAATTAGCTACCCAAGCAAGACTTATAATCCGTCATCACAGCTTCATTTCCTCCACTACCTCTAATCGTATGTCATAGACATATTATGTAATCTTGAAAAATTGTGTGACACTATGTGGACATGGATATACTTGGCCAGCTTCACAACTGACGTTTGCATGGAAGTAAGTTTCATATCAATACATACTCCACCGCAGAGTGAAAATTCGTTCTGGAAATGATCCTACAGGCTGTTATAAAGCTACATCTTCACAATATCAATTCTTCCAGGAATGCTAGTCCTCTCAGTTTTGCAGGAGAACTTCTGTGAAGCATGGAAGGTGGGAGGTGAAGTACTGGTGGAAGTAAAGCTGTGAGGATGGGTTGTGAATCGTGGTTTGGTAGTTCAGTTGGTAGAGCAGTTGCCTGTGAAAGGCAGACATCCCGGGTTCAAATCCAAGTATGGCACACAGTTTTAATCTGCAAGGAAGTTTCATTAATTGTACTTTTTTTATTGTATATAATACACAGTACATATCATTTCACCAGTATTGTTCTGTGATTGTTGATTAATGTAGTTCTTAATAGGTAATTAAATTGATACCAGTTACACTTGATAGGAAAAGAATGAGTCCAAAATTATTAATAACCTATGGTATAACTTTGCTTATATTTGTATTGGCATGCATGAAACTTTCTCCAGCTAAGGCTGCATCTCTATTCTCAAAATCACTGTGACATTTGTTCCTGTTCTAAATACAGTTGTTTCCCAACAGTCTGCATTAAAATGAAAGTTTCATGTAATACTATCATCTAATTGGTTTGCATTTACATTTCAACTAATGAGAATTCTTATTTATAACTTGAAACTGCCAAAAATTCATTAACAATTCTTTTAAATGTCTTGATGATTTCGCCAACTGAAGTGCCACGCATTTAACTGGGCACCAATGCTAATTTGACATGATAGATCACACAGTTTGAGGAATGAATGCTTAATTCATTCATATCAGATGTCCACAGAAAAATTCAACTGAATAAGCCCTTAAAATAATTATCTGTCTTTTACGACTATAGGGGGACCCACACCACAATATTAAAATACTCAGTATGTATGTATTAATGAAAGAATATCATTATTGAATAATTATACAAAGTTTATTATCATATTACAAAGAGACAACTTTTGTCATTAACATGAATTTATTAGGCCATCGTTAATACTGGACCACATGCTTACCATAACTTCTGAGCAACTTTGGGAACATTGCATCATTTGCAGTGCCTTGTCCGTTCTTTCAGGTGAACTTGACATCAGTGTGAGTTTGCACATCAGTTTTTTCATTGTACTGCATGCAAAATGAAGGAATCTGATTTATTCCTTAAATTTTTCCACCATGATTATGATAATCTTAAATGATACAAGGAAATGAAGACCATTATACCTACTAGTTTTCCACACACACATATATACTAAGTTCATCATTATGCTCATTTTTACTCCAATTAACTGCCTTACAATCCTCATTTGTGTGAGTGCATCCACTGTAAAATCTGACAAGTCCAAACTCTTTTTCTTCCATATTCTAGACGTATCACTAGTAAATCCTATTTTATCCAGCAAGGATGAATAGACAGTCTTTGCTAATAATGCACAATATTTTGTTGCAAAGTGTGGTTCATTTCTGCAAGTCCCCTGGCATCATCTTATACTAATACATTCTCTTATAGTGTATTTTCTGATGCTTATCTTGTTGCCTCTTTTAGGACTTCTCTGCATTTCCTCATTTCTCTTTCAGCAGTGTCGATCTTCTCTGACTTTGTATTTTTGTTCCCCCACTCCTTTCTTTATATTTTATAAAGAAACAAATAGTGTTTGTTGCAGAGCTGCAACTTTTATTATTTACATACCAATGATGTATTTCACCTGATTCAGGCATCTTCAAATTGGCTGATATAAGATGCTGTTAGGCACATGGGACACTGAACATACAAAACACTGTAGCAAATGATTCCCCTCATCATATATTTGGAAACATAATACGGTGTCCTTTTCGAGGCATGCAACATAGTCTAATGAACACAAAACAGGACCAGGCCTACACAGATTGGTCACCGTGTAAATATGAGCAACTACACCTGCAACATGTTTATATGGTGACAGATCTACGTAGGCACAATCCTGTTTTGCATTCATTGGGCTATGTTGCATGTCTCAACAAGGAGACCACACTGAATGTTTGACAAGGGCAATTATTTGCTGAGATATTTTATATGCTCAGTCTCCCATGTACCTGACACCTTCTAAGATCAGTCATCTGAAGATGCTGAATCAGGTCAAATGTGTCATTTGTAAATAAATAATAATTTCAGCTCTGCAGCCAAGACTGTTTGTTTCTTTATCATATATTACTGGTTGCTGTACCATCCCTGCCATAACTTGGAAAAAAAATCTTTGTATTTTATATTGTCTGTTGTCTTGTTTTTCTCCTGAGCTGTAAACTAATTGTTCTTCTTTCCTTCCCCTCTGTCAATGTCTTTCTTCTGCCTGAAGCTGCAGTTTTTCTCCTCTGACCTCTGAAATACCAGCTACACCCTCTGCCAAATGTCACTTGCCACATCTTCAAATACTATCTGTTCCTTCTGTTAGTTGAATAAACCCCAGATTCCAAAACTTAGTTGGCCTATATCCTAGATTTTTAACTGCTGCCTGCAGACACGTATCTAACTCCTCTACT
Source organism: Schistocerca nitens (assembly GCF_023898315.1). Taxonomy (NCBI): domain Eukaryota; kingdom Metazoa; phylum Arthropoda; class Insecta; order Orthoptera; family Acrididae; genus Schistocerca; species Schistocerca nitens. The sequence goes on along the minus strand of NC_064614.1, from coordinate 620,332,347 downwards.
TTTATCTCAAAATAGTTAATCTTTAGTACTTGTCATGAAGTTAATGTAAATGGCATGCAGTCTGCATTTTTTTAATAAGCAGACTTTTCAGAAATTATTATGATAAAAAACTCGTAGTTTAAACAGTCAGTTTGCTTGAATTGCATGGGAAATTGTGTGTGAAAGTAGCCTTTGAAGTGTATGGGAAGATAAAGTTCAATCATTCATTCATTCGTACAATGTGCTCTGTAAATCACATCATAAAGGAGAGGCCTGTAATGATATGAAAAGCATTGCGTTACGCATTAACTTGGACAAGCAGCCACCATAGGTAATGTCTGTAAAGAACTTGAATATTTAGTCGTTCATTCATCATGTTCTGTAGATCCCGTCTAGAAGGAGAATCTTCAGGGATGTGGAACAAATTGAGATACACATTAATATGAGATGAAGACATCATAGAAACATAATCTGTACACTGTATGAACAATAAACTACCATTATACTGCTTAATGGTGTTTACACTTATGTCGTCTAAATTTAATTCCGTAAATTAGTAAGAAATATCCTTCTTGGAAGTTGCTGCTTATCTGCTATTAGTAAATTTATGTTTATTTTATTACAATGATATTTTTCAAGAAAATGTTCTTTTTTAACATATGTTAAAAGTGACTCCTGTTAATAGTACATATTATTACTCATTACAAAGCTTTATAACAAACATTGCTATTTGCCATTTAGCTAACAGAACTTATGAATTCCTGAATCTACATACTCAGTTAATTTTCTTTTGAGCTGGTAGAGATGCCCACTTTTTTTGTTTTATATTAGATATGAGCTTTGTTGAATATATTGTCACCATAGTACATGAGTTCTTCCTGAACCCAAGATAAGGAGTCAAAGTCTACATGAAAATGATTTTTTGTGGCTTCTGTTGTGATAATGTACATCACAGTTCAGTTTTAAACTGATTTTTATCATCAGCAACAACAAACAGTTGGAGTAAAGTGAGCATAAGAATTCAAAGATCCTTAAAAAGGCTTCAAGTTAGATGGTTATTTACTTACCACAATATTCATATTGCTCGCTGCTGCTGAACAAACTTTATTTACTTTAGGTGCATGGCACCAAAACATAATTGAATGAGACAAGAGGGAGTGATAATAAGCAAAATAAGCAAACACCCATGTCTGAAGGTCAGTACAATGGGAGATGTTTCTAAGGGCATAACATACTGAAATGTGCATCTTGTTTAGTGTATCCGTGTGAACCCCAAGGAATTTTACACACTGTGCTTCATTCAGTGTATGGCTATTAATATCTACTTATGGTGCTAAAAGCCATTATTGCTTGTTTGAAATTGCATAATGTATATCTTTGTGAGATTAAGACTTAAGCTGTTAGACATGAACCAGTGGTAGGCCAGTTCAGATATAATCGAGCTGTGTCTGTGAGAGTTGAGTATGGACCTTTGGTTAGTGTGCCTGTATCACTAGGCAACATTACAATTTGTGAACTGCCCTTTAAAGTCAATGGCACATCATTTATGTAGGTTAGAAACAAGAGTGACCCCAGTACAGGTACCTGTGGTGGCACTCCATATGTTATGTTCCATTCTGAGGTTATTAGCCTGCCTGAGATACAATCAGTTATGAGACTCTTTGCTTTCTCTTATGGAGGTAGAAAAGTCCATCCATGCATGAGGGATGCCATCAATACCATAAGTCTTCAGTTTGCCTAGTAGAATTTTGTCATTCACCCTGTTGAAGGCATTGGAAAGGTTGCAGAATATGAACCTGATAATTTTAACAGATTATGACTAGTGAAAATGTACTCCCGGCAATAAATATAGGACTTAATTCTAGATTGCTTTATGTATATGAGGAGAAATGCAGCTACCGTGGGGGAGGAGAGAGCTCTTGCTGCAGCACTCAGCTGCTGTTTCTCTACTACTTCGTACTAAGCATTCGCAGGCCACTATAGTTGTACTTTGTACAGGAAAAATTAAAACTCAGAAAATTATGAAGCTTTCTTAGCTGCATTGTCCCAGAAAATTATACCAGAGGACAATATTGAGTGAAAATATGCACGTCTGCAGGTCTACATATTGAAAGATTTACAGGTGCAGAGCATACAGAGCTGAATGTGCAGGTGCTGCCATGGTTTATTATGTGTGTTGATTTAAAGACATACTGAGCTAGTGTTGATCCCCTTCACAAATAATCTGTTAAAAGATTTCCTCATTTTTTAATATTTTCATCAGTAATTCTGCAGTTATCTTCAGCTACAATCCTTTGCTTTCAGATATCAATATTGTGAGCTGAATTACATCTCAGTCTGTGTATTCAGATGTAATTTTTACAGGTTTAGTTACATTAGCAGAATACAGTTTTACTGCTATGCATATGTCTCAAATAATTAGTTGACGTCTTCATTCAAAATATGCTGTAATCTTGCTAGTTTATTGAGCTAATCATATTTTTCCGTGCACATTTATTTTTGGATTTTTAGGAAATGTTCTCCCTTTATAAAATCTTGTCGTAATTGTTGGAATTTTCTTGTACATGCAAGCAAATGATGGACGTGTTTATAAGAGGCCAACAGGTGAGTATAGTATACACTTCTCTAACCAGAGTGTAGAAAAAGGTCATTACTTTTTTGTTATAAACTTACATTTTCATTTTCAAACATTGTTGATTTATTAATACTTATGTAACTGAAAGAGCGTCATCAGAATTTAATCAGTTTCAAGACAGTGCCCTTAAGCTGTAATACCCTTGCTGTAGCAGTCCTGTTAAATGAATCCAGCTGTTTGTGTTTCATGTATTTGCACTGCTGAAAACACTTCCTTACTAGGTTGTGTTTTCTCTGTAATAATCTTATAATTTCTTCTGTGTTCATTAAAAAAAGAAAGGAAATGATTTTGAATGTGACATGCCAGCTGTTCCTCCACTTCACTGATCTATAACATTTGGACATGGTCTCATCGTATATTTTTGATGTTGCTATTTTTTGTGGAAGACAAAAGAGCTTTTGGTCAAGCCTAATCTTCAGTTTACCCTAAAAATTTTTAAAGAAGAAAGGCCTGTAAACCTTCACCTGGGAGCGATCTTAGTCCCTGTAATCCTTCCATATCAATGTACAGGTTTCTGCTGGTGATCCCCTTACAGTAAACTGAACTTGATGTTGGTACAGTGTTGTCTGTGTACCTACAAATCTTTCCATCATGGAAAGCAGTACTCAAGAAGAGGAAACCCACTGGCTGCATTGAGAGTCACTCACTCTTAGTGCTTGGCCAGCTGATTAATAACAGTTTCCATTTATAGTTTTTTGTTGGAGAAGGTGGAACTACTATGCCACAACCCACAAGGAAAGAATTCACATTAATATCAATTGCCCACTGTGTTTTGTGAAGCAGCAATGTCTACAAGATATGAATACATAGCATCAAGTCCTCCTTACACTCTACTTGGTTATTCATCATACAGATTTCCATACACATGGCCACTATTGTCACTGGGCACAGTCCACTCTTAGCACCCAGAGACGACATGGTCTCGTGTGTGTGTGTGTGTGTGTGTGTGTGTGTGTGTGCGTGCGTGTGTGTGTGCGTGCGCGTGCGCGCATGTTTTGTTGTCTACATCTGACAAAGGGCGTGGTCTCTTAACTGAATGACATCTAGCAGCCTTTTTCGTTGTGCCTGTTTGTTACTCAATGCCTCCTCCTACTTTGTGAGTAGCTGTTGAGCCTTTCAGATCCTATGTTTTTCATTGTTTGACTTTGTGGATATAGTAATATAAAGTCCTTGGACTAAAAATAATGTAAGGAGTAAAGGTAACAACTCACTGATTAGATGAGCTGTCGACAGGCACATAAACGAGACTGTGTACAGTGCTACATTTTGGATTAACCCTTCTCCAGAGCTTTAAAATACACATACATGGCCACATTGTCCCAGATGACTACACTGTGCCATGACTGTAACTAGACTGGGAGTGAATGGGTGTGACGGGTGGAGTGGGTGAGGGTAGCGAGGGCTGGGGAAGAGTGGCTGACAGCACAGCTGGGAGCAGGTGCACAGAATAGGGAAGTGGCACTGGTAAGTTCATTTTGGCAGCAGGCAGGGGGAGCTGTACTGAGCACTCAGTGACATGAAAGAGTGGATAGGGAGGGTTGGTTAGAACACAGAAAGTGAGAGGTTGTGGAGAGGAGTGTGAGAAATCAGGGAACATGGTGGAGGTTAACGTGGAACTGGGGATAGTGAAAACTGATGCCAGGGGGTTGTGGTGTTGAAGGATATGATGTTAGAACAATTCCCATCTATGTAATTGAGAGAAGCTACAGTGAAAGATGGCTATGTTGTTTCAGCTTGGGATGGTATTTGGTGATGGTGCATACACTGGCAGACAGTACTCACAAACCTGTCTACAAATAGTTTTGCATGCCATATCCACAAATGCCCCTAATCTTCTTATCACCACCAGGAACCAACTGCAAAAGAGCACCACATCCCCTCACCTTTATCGCCCAGTAAGAGTTCAGGTTGGAGTGACTTAGCCGTACCCTTTACCATGGCTTCTCTGAATTACATAGATAGGAATTGTACTTCCAGCACATCACTTGATCACGTAATGCTCCTGGTATCAGTCTTCACTAGTCCCAGATTGACACCCACCTCTATCCTGTCCCTGTGACCTTAACTTCATTCATTATGAATTCACACTGTCCTCTCCAGTCTCTTCTTTCTATGTTCCTCTTTCTCCTCCCAGTCTAATTTTTGGCATTGAGTGCTGAGCACAACTGCCTCTACCTGCAGCCAGAATGAGTTGGCCACTGCCACATGCCTATTCCGTGCTTTTGCTCTGTGCTTTCAGCCACTCTTCCACAACCCTCCCTCCCCCCTTCCTGCTTCATTCCTCTCCCTTGCCCATTCTTCCTGAGAGAATCCGTCACCACAGTAACAGTGTCAGCACACTGTAGTCAGCCAGGACAAAATAGACATGCCGGGTGGTGAAGAGAGAGAGAGAGAGAGAGAGAGAGAGAGAGAGAGAGAGAGAGTGTGTGTTTGTGTGTAGGAGTATGGGTATGAGTATGAGTAGGCTTTACCTTTGAGGAAAGATTCGTGTGAAAGCTAGCAATGTTCTCAGTGCCTTAATTATTCATTGAATTGCTATCTTTACTCCTCAAATTATTCATAGGTATAATTTGACGTTCTAAAGGCACAGTGCTTTTGAGTGGATAAGTTGTATAAAATCACACCTTTTAATTTTTTATCAGTTTTAATGATGTATATACTGCAGTGTCTGAGCATTAAAATTACACAGCATGTAAAAGAATTGAAATTCTGTGTGTATAAAATGCCGGAAACAATTTTTCACAAGACTGATGATGTGTAAAATTTGTTAAAATATTGTGTAAAATAAACCAAAAAATTAAAAAAGAGCATTGGGGCTAATGTGCAAATTTTACTTTCCCCAGCTTTGTGTATAGCCTGATTTCTCCCTAAAATAATAATTTATCAAATAACCAGTTCAATCTGTGGTGTGTGCTGTTCTCCTCATTACAACATTAGAGGCTTTAGTGGATATATTCGCTGTCCGCCTCTGTAGCGTAGTGTTACCGCCTACCACACAGGGGGCCCGGGTTCAATTCCCAGCAGGGGACTTGGTGTCGTGTGTCTTTCATCATCATTGACTTGCAAGTCACCAAAGTGGCGTCAACTAAGAAAGACTTGCAATACGGCGGCCGAATTCCCCCGAATGAGATCTCCCGACCAACAATGCCATCCGATCATTTCATTTCATATATTCGCTACACATCGTTCAAATTAAATTTATTAGTTGAATAAACTGCGCATTTTGATTTTAATTTTTGTGTATATTCTGTGTGTGGTAACAGCCAATTCAGGGAACTTTGTTGCCAGCATTTCATATACATTTATTATTATTATTATTATTATTATTGTTATTGATACTATTATTATCATTGTTATTGTGCAAGTACTTCTTGTGAAGCAATGAAGAAAGCAGTGAAAAGATTTTGTTCTATGTGGATAAGAAACTTTAAAGTTTATGTTGTCATGGAAACAGAGCTTACAATCTTATTGATGACAAAGTGAAAAAGACAGATCACAGTCTGTCCTAAACTGAAATGACATTGCACAATACCTCCAAGGATGCCGTCTATACTAGGACATTCCCCACCTAACACAAATGGACATCCCCTTGTGCCATTACAATATCAAACAATTTAAGGAGCAAAGGTAACATCTCACCAAATAGGTGAGACACTGAATAGTTGATAGATATATATAAACAAGACTGAGTACGTTGCTAGCTCAGGTGAATCCTTCTTCAGGACTGTAGAATGAACACACACACACACACACACACACACACACAGACACACCCTTGCATGGCTATGTTCTTCAGAGCTTTAGAATATACATACACACTGATTTATAGATGGATTTCTATCACTGTTTAAGAGCTATTTTCCAAGGAAAAAACATGCACTGACAAGACTCCAGAAAAGCTATGAACTACAAAAGGAATCAGAATATCATAGACAAAGAAAAGAAAATTATATCTGCAATTGTAGTGTACAAGCCACCACCTTTATTTTTTCAGACTTAACGGGAAAAAGCGATATGCTCTTTGAATTCTGACCTTAATCATCTGTGTGCCACTCCTGAGCACTCCATGGTAGCATCTACCACTGGAGTTGGTTAAGCATATCCATAGGCCTCTCACACTACCAATCAATCCTTGCACACAACTTTCTGCTCTTCATTGCATGTTTTCTGTCTCCACTTTCAATCCAACATCGTAAACATCCCTGACTGATAAGCAGTACTCAAGAAGAGTTCTTGCAACTGTTTTCTAGACCTTTCATAGAGGAATTACATTTCCTTAAGTTTCTACCATTGAATCTTATTGTGTGACATTAGAGTTTCTTACAACTACTTGTATGTAACATTTGTCTTTTTTAACACTACAAGATTATTTGTAGGTATTTTATGGTTGTTACTGTTTCTAGTAATATTTTGCCAATATCATAATTTTACAGTAATGTGTCTATTCACCTATTTATGTGCAATATGGTACGTTTATTTAAATTGAGGTCAACTGTGATTTCTTCCACTAATCATCAGGCCTCTACGAGTCTTTCTGCATTTCTCTACAGTCTTCTGGTATTGTGACCTACCTATAGATAACAGTAACGTCTGTGAACAGCCTCTTGGAGCTTCCAACGTTATCCACTAAATGTGAAATAACCAATAACAGTGCTCTAATACTCCCTTTGAGTATTCCTGAAATTACCATTACATCTGTTGATTTGAAATGGTCAGGACAAGCAGAGAGGTAGGGTTATTTCATATCCCAAGAAATAGTATGCTACTGTAAGAAAAGGGCAACTAAAAAGTGGAAATATTTACATGCTCAGCAAAGTATCTGCAGGTAGTAGTGCCATCTGTCAAGAAGGCACTTGAAACATTTAGCTCTCGCCAGAAGAATATGGAGGAATGTGGCTCAAGTTTAAAAGATTAGTTGACCAACCACTGGATGGGTATGTACAGTCGACAGAACAAAAGCTGTCTACACAGAAAAAGGCTAAGCCCCACATTGGACATTCTCAGGGTGTACAGCCACGTATTAATTTATGCAACACTTTTCCCCCTTGATGTCAATGTTGTATTACAGCAGCGTATTGTTATACCATTCAGACATGCTACATACAAAATTAGAGATTAATACCAATTAATCACTATACAATGTAGTATAGGATATCAATGATGATTGCAAAAAATCTAGCAATTTGATGGGCAGCTCTATGTGCGATCTGAAAGAGATGTTTGTGTTGCTGTGTGAGTAGCTCACAGTCAGAGTGCTTGGTTCTCACTCACTGAACCAGAGTTCGGGTCTGCTGTATGGCTATATTTTTGTATGTTCCCATCATGGTAGGTGCCAATGGCCTCTCTGAGGTAGTGTCTCTTTTCTTCTTGACTACAGCACTGGTGCATATTATTTGTAGTCTTTAAGAGAACTATTCTAGTACAGGCTAACGGGAACTATATCTAAAAGCTAACAAAATCTTGGAAAAAACCAATTCAGGTTATTTTAAGGCCATTCATTTCATAGAAGTGAGAGAATGTTGTTATTTTGAGGGGTAAGCGATTTTAGATCAAGCAGACTTCTAGCAAAATTCTACCTTTTACGAAGCTTATACACTCCTGGAAATGGAAAAAAGAACACATTGACACCGGTGTGTCAGACCCACCATACTTGCTCCGGACACTGCGAGAGGGCTGTACAAGCAATGATCACACGCACGGCACAGCGGACACACCAGGAACCGCGGTGTTGGCCGTCGAATGGCGCTAGCTGTGCAGCATTTGTGCACCGCCGCCGTCAGTGTCAGCCAGTTTGCCGTGGCATACAGAGCTCCATCGCAGTCTTTAACACTGGTAGCATGCCGCGACAGCGTGGACGTGAACCGTATGTGCAGTTGACGGACTTTGAGCGAGGGCATATAGTGGGCATGCGGGAGGCCGGGTGGATGTACCGCCGAATTGCTCAACACGTGGGGCGTGAGGTCTCCACAGTACATCGATGTTGTCGCCAGTGGTCGGCGGAAGGTGCACGTGCCCCTCGACCTGGGACCGGACCGCAGCGACGCACGGATGCACGCCAAGACCGTAGGATCCTACGCAGTGCCGTAGGGGACCGCACCGCCACTTCCCAGCAAATTAGGGACACTGTTGCTCCTGGGGTATCAGCGAGGACCATTCGCAACCGTCTCCATGAAGCTGGGCTACGGTCCCGCACACCGTTAGGCCGTCTTCCGCTCACACCCCAACATCGTGCAGCCCGCCTCCAGTGGTGTCGCGACAAGCGTGAATGGAGGGACGAATGGAGACATGTCGTCTTCAGCGATGAGAGTCGCTTCTGCCTTGGTGCCAATGATGGTCGTATGCGTGTTTGGCGCCGTGCAGGTGAGCGCCACAATCAGGACTGCATACGACCGAGGCACACAGGGCCAACACCCGGCATCATGGTGTGGGGAGCGATCTCCTACACTGGCCGTACACCACTGGTGATCATCAAGGGGACACTGAATAGTGCACGGTACATCCAAACCGTCATCGAACCCATCGTTCTACCATTCCTAGACCGGCAAGGGAACTTGCTGTTCCAACAGGACAATGCACGTCCGCATGTATCCCGTGCCACCCAACATGCTCTAGAAGGTGTAAGTCAACTACCCTGGCCAGCAAGATCTCCGGATCTGTCCCCCATTGAGCATGTTTGGGACTGGATGAAGCGTCGTCTCACGCGGTCTGCACGTCCAGCACGAACGCTGGTCCAACTGAGGCGCCAGGTGGAAATGGCATGGCAAGCCGTTCCACAGGACTACATCCAGCATCTCTACGATCGTCTCCATGGGAGAATAGCAGCCTGCATTGCTGCGAAAGGTGGATATACACTGTACTAGTGCCGACATTGTGCATGCTCTGTTGCCTGTGTCTATGTGCCTGTGGTTCTGTCAGTGTGATCATGTGATGTATCTGACCCCAGGAATGTGTCAATAAAGTTTCCCCTTCCTGGGACAATGAATTCACGGTGTTCTTATTTCAATTTCCAGGAGTGTATTTCAGTTTTGGGAGAGAGTAACTAATTGAATAATTATTCAGTTCTTTGTCATGAATGAAGCTGGTAATGATATATTTTTTTATCAAATTCCACAAAAGTTAGCACCATGCTCAACAGCAATCATTTTGCTCTTTTATTCGAGAACACTAAAATTCGCTATCACTCTCAATTTTGAAAACGGTTAGGTCCTAATTAAGTTGGCAAAGGAAATGATTTGTCTGTTTGCATAAAACTATTCCCAGATGTAGCAGACAGAATGTGCAGAAAAAATTATTGAGAGGAGATTATGTAAGAGAGAATAAATGTTTGATGATGAACACATAAATTTTGATATTGAAGTGAAATTACAAAGAACTGGAGGAAAATAAGTTCAACTATTCAAAATAATGGCTCTGAATAATACAGTGGAATTCTGTTGGACAGTATTTTTTAAAATTCAGTTATACATGTATAATGATCCAAAAGAGTTATCCCTTCCAGTTGACAGTACAAGTGTAGAATACAGTTTTCCAAGGGAAAAGCATGGTTCATTTCTCTGTAAGTTTCAAGAAAAATAGAACTCAATAACATTGGTGGTCTGTGGCTATGACACTACAGATACCATGTGATGGAATGCACTACTATTTGCCTTAATGCCGTTGTAATTTAGTTTGAGAAAGTATTTGAGTTCTGACTTGGCACTGTGTTTAATTTAGCCAGAGGATATTATCATTACTGAAAATGAGTTCGAATATAGAGGAAAGGAACCTATTACAAGCGAGTTCACTAATATGAGAAATCTAGATTCTGACTAAAATAAGTGTTCAGCTCTGTTGGAAGGTATCAGAACTTATATGCGATTGCAGTCTTTCTCAGTGTATTTCACTGATGAATTCTTCTCGGGTTATCAGTGGAGTGGTGGTGTCGTCATGTCGCAATGTTTCTTCGCCAGAAAATGATGGGTACGAAACTCATAGAAATGTTGCAAAAAAGACAACGCCACTGCTCGGCTGATAACCTGAGAAGACTTCATCTTTATCAGAACTTAAGTTTTCACAGCACCTGAGGCATAGAGCAGTGACAATAAGACATTTACACAGCTGGATAATGTTGAGAATCCTTGATGTTAAAAGTGTTGAATTTCATTTTTTGAGTGTATGTGATTGTAGGGCTTTAAAATTTGAAGTTGCATAGCTGTTGTACCAATGTTCATTTGATTATATTCTTCACAAAGCACTGTTTCATTTGCTATAATGTATTGTCCTTCAAACCAATCATCATAACTAGGAGGCTAGGTTTCTAGTGTGAGATGGCTTATCCTAATATGTGACACTATGGGTATCATAATACGCAACAATATCACATATTAGAACACGGTATCTCATATTAGGGTATCTTCATCTTGCTACCTCAGTAGCTAGATTCAATCTCATGTTTTTGCTAAGTGGTTTGACAATTTTGTAAGTTTTGTGAAGCCATCTGATGGTGATCTTGTTGTGCTTACACTTGATGAACATCAAATCACATTTGTGCGATAGACAAAGCAAGAGAAAACAGTGACCACATGATCTGTTTATCAACCCATTTCTCACATAAAATACAGTTTCTTGTGTGGAATTCATGGGACTATTTACAATGCATTATCCCCAAGAAATACAAACCTGGTGGGCAAATAACCCAGGTTTGCTAAAGTGTCCTCTGGAAAATGGGACTCTTCCATGTAACAAGCCTATACTTAGAGACAATGACTTTGCAAGACACCAGGAGTTTGCCATACGAGAAGCAACAACAGAGTAAATGCGAGTCCAGTTGTTTTCTGGCCAGCTCTGAAAATCAAGAGCCACCTGATGCAGTAAAATCAGCAAATCCTGAAGCTGTGAAACTGCTAACATTGTTTCCATACGGGGAACATTTGAAATGATTCAAAGTGATGAAAAGCTGTAGCAGATTCAAAGGAGACACAAGTGAAAAAAGAAATAGAAAAAACCACAGGAAAGAATCTTCCAGTCATTCATAGCCTAATACAATGCATTATCCCCAAGAAATACAAACCTGGTGGGCAAATAACCCAGGTTTGCTAAAGTGTCCTCTGGAAAATGGGACTCTTCCATGTAACAAGCCTATACTTAGTGTTTCAGATGTGCAATCTGAAGAAAAAGTTGCCAAATGCGTATCCTCCAATGGTAATTTCTTTGAAAGACTAACATGGAGGAATGGGCACAGAATGTGTGGAATGCTGTCCTTGGGCTCCTGAAGAATGTTAACTTCAGAAAGAGCTTTAGTATGCCCTGACTGCAATTCTTATGCACAGTAAACCCTAAAAATGATGGAGAAGCAGTAAGGAACAGAACATTATTATTTTAGAGTTTGGTTGTTCGTATATTGGTTGATACTGTTTTCTCTGACTGTCTTATATTGGGACACCATTTCTATTTCTATTCAGACTAACATGTTTAAGTTTTTCAATTTTACATGTATTAAGCAGAACGAATTCAATAAATAAAATGTAAAGTACTATGATTGCATGTAGATTTCTAATTAATAAACATACAGTTGTATCAAATGTAATATAAAGTGGAGTAATGTAGGATGAAAAAATGGAAACTCCAAATAGGAATATCACCAATGTAGGAAAAGATAGATTGCTACTTATCATAAAGAAGACACGTGAAGTTGCAGAAAGGCACAATTAAAAAGACACATAACCCACATCCTTCATCAGTAAAACACACACACACACACACACGCACACACACACACACACACACACCATTCATAGACACAAGCAAGTATACCTCACGCACACGACTGCCAAGTCCAGCTTCTCAGGCTGAGATGCTGGAGTTGGTGGTCGATTGTGCATGAGGTGTGCTTGCTTGTGTGTATGAATGGTGTGTGTCTGTCTTTTACTGATAAAGGCTGTGGCATAAAGCTTTATGTAACAGTCTTTTAATTGTGCCTGTCTGCAACTTAACGTGTCTTCTTTACAGTAAGCAGCAATTTGTCTTTTCCTACTGTGTAGGATGAGAAAAGTTTCACATCAGGGATGTTGCTGGCATGAGGTCCAGCCTTAGCATCAGTTACCTGTCTCATTCGATGAGGCATGGGGGCAGTCAGCCCCTGAAAATGTGTCTCATTGCTTGTGAGACTCTCCCATCTGTCCATCACTAGGCCTGGGGTCCAGAATCTGCTAGTGTAAGATCTTGTGATGTTTCATTTTGTCCCATAGATTTTCAATGGGATTCAAGTCTAGCATTTGGAACAGGCCAGTCGATCAGGTCGACATCAGCTTATTGTGAAAACCATTGCTGAACGATTTGACTCGTGTGAACCAGTGAGTGATCCTACTGGAACTGAATCACTTCATTGGGACAGTGCACTGAAACCATTGTACGGAACAAGTGCCTGATCACTATTTCTCACGGTCTGCATATGCTGAGACATTCCAACAGTAAATGACTGTTTGTCTTATACTTGTCTGTGTTGCATTGTTTTATCATGTTTGGCATACTGTGGCTGCATTTGTGTTATGCTTGCAACACATCAACAAACAATACAATGTAAAAAAAATATGGCATCAAGGGAATGTGAATCTTAATTACTTCCATCGAAATTCATATTCCTCAAGTGCTGCCACTTTGCTGCCATGTAAGTATTTAGGTCTTTTCTTAATTATGTATTCAAAGCAGAAACATCTCGGTGTTTCAAACAGATAAAAGTAAGTGTTATAGTGTATATATAAGGTGATACATTGTAATTATACACAATCACCAAAAATTGAAGAGGTCTATAAATAAAATCATTACATTAAGAAGGCGAAAAATACACAGCTAAAAGTGTGTTACTTATGGCACTGCCACCATTGCCAGTGTGTGCATTTCATTTTCACAGGTGTGAGCACTACACAAACAAAGATACGCAAGCTTATCAAGAGATGCGAACAATTTTGTTTTGTTGACTGTACTTGGTAAAACAGTTGATGACAGAAGGGATCCTTCACAATATACAGTCTCTGTAAAAGAATGTCTAAAGAAATAAAGACCACTGCACAGTCATTATATAAAAGTATACAAGTATAGATAGAAAAATGCTAAATCAATTACATTTGGCTGTCAAAAGGGCAATGTCTGAAGTAGTCAGTGACTAAGTGACTACCTCAATAGATTCTTATAAAATGGCATCATACAAAACACAGACAAATGCTGGTTATATTCAGAGGCTGGTCATGGCACCAAAGCTAATGTTCAGATACTCATGGATGACACAGGAACTTAAATTGATGAAAAACAGAAATGTTCTGTTTTCGAATGTTTCTTTACAAATGAAATCCAGGAGTATTGCCCCTGTTTAATTCTCACACCACTGCAAATATGAATGATGTACTTAGGGGCTACAGAAAGGAAATTAAACTTGTCACCCCATGCTAAGACCATTGTGTGTGATGAGTAGTACATTGTCAGTAGGGAGTACATGTTCCAGGTTTCCCACAGAAACAGTTCTGCTGTAGTATGGATAACAAGTGCATCACAGTGTACAGTTGAAATGGTGTGGTGTGTTGGAAACTTGTTTGACAGTTAAAGTATGTGGTAGGTACAATTCTTGTGGTCAAAATGTCTAAATCACAAGCAGGTTCACCTTCAAATCCTGGTGGTATATGAACCAAATGGAATGTCACATCCATCCATAGTGTATAGCTAACAATTTGACCAATGCCACACACATGTGCGTGGTACTGATTGGGATGTCCAGATCTTTCAACATGTTATTTTCATGTTTTTAGCTAGTTGAAAAAAACCTGGGTGGCAAGAGATCATCCAATGATGAGGACATTCACACGGTGGTTCTCAAATGAATCTGAAGTCAATGAAACTGAAAAGGCTCCATGGCCCAGTGGAATCCCTGTCAAATTCTATGCAGAATTTGCAGCTGAGTTTCTTTCAACCATTATATACCACTGATCCCTCAAACAAAAAGCTGTGTCCAGTCATTCGAAAAAAATTACAGGTCCACCTGCCTACAAAAAGGGCAGCAGAATGAGCCACAAAACTACTGTCTAATAACTTTAATTTTTGACATCTATATGTTTTGGAATTTTAGAAGAAAGTCTACACTCGAACATTATGGGATATCTCAAACAGAACGACCGCCTCCATACAGACCAGCAATGGGTTCTAAAAACATTGATTTTGCAAATCTCTACTTGCACGTTCCTCACATTTCATTCTGAAAGTCAAGGCAGGTAGGTGGATGCAGTATTTATAGACTTCCAAAAAGCATTTAACCTAGCACCACATCAATATGAAACTCTGATGTTACAGGGTTTCACACAAAATTTGGGACTGGATTTAGCATTTTTTGGCAGGAGGGATGCAGCATGTTATATCAGATGCAGAATCAACGATAGTTGTAGTAATTTGTGACATGCCCCAGGGAAGTAAGTTGAAATTCTTGCAGTCCATGTTAATGACGTAGCAGGCAGTATTAAGAGTATCCTCAGACATTTTTCAGATGACGCATTTAGCTATAATTCAGCACAGTCTCAGAAAAGCTGCACAAATAGTAAGATCTTGATAAAATTTCAGACATTTGAAAAAATTATCAACTTGCTTAAAATGTTAGAAATGTAAAATTTTTCATTTCACAATATGCAAGAATGTTGTGTTCTATGACTACAATAGCAGTGAACTACAATTGGAATCAGTCAGCTTATACAAACAATTTGTCACAGTATGAAATCCAGCAATTGGTTAGTTTCAGTTATAGGTAAAGCAGGTGGAACTGAGAAAATGCAGCCAATCTACGAAGGGGATTGTTTACAAAAAAACTCGTGCAACTCATCCTATTGGTCAAGTATGTAGGACCCATATCAAATAGGACTAGCAGTGGCAGACAGTGAAGGGTAGCACAGATTGTGGCAGGTTTGTTTGACTGACAGGAGAGTGTTGTAGAAATGCTGGAAAAATGTCAACTGGCTCACTCTTGAAGAATACTCACATTGTCTCAAGAACCAGAATTAAGTGAGAAATTCAGATATATGCTACAGCCCGCGAAATATCACTGCCATAGGGATGTGAAATCAATATATTATAGTATATTATAGTAGATACAGCATGTACAGAGGCATTTCATTAATCATTCTTCCCTTGCTCAATAGAATAGAATAGAATAGAATGGGAAGAAATATTCTGTTCCATGCATTTCACACTGGTTTACAGAGTGCGGATGTACTTGTTGATGTAGAAAGTGATGTCTGCTTGTGTCTGTATATGTGTGGATGGATGTGTGTGTGTGCGCGAGTGTATACCTGTCCCTTTTCCCCCACAAGGTAAGTCTTTCCGCTCCCGGGATTGGAATGACTCCTTACCCTCTCCCTTAAAACCCACATCCTTTCGTCTTTCCCTCTCTTTCCTGATGAAGCAACCATGGGTTGCGAAAGCTTGAAATTTGTGTGTGTGTTTGTGTTTGTTATTGTCTCTATCAACATACCAAAGCTTTCGTTTGGTAAGTTACGGAATCTTTGTTCTTAGGTATATTTTTCCCACATGGAATGTTTCCCTCTATTATATATATGATAATAATCTGAAATTAATATTAAATCCAATAATAGATTAGATCAGGTGTGAAACATCTCAGGAAGTATAACATAAGAGCATAAAACATTAAAATATAATACTTACTACCCAGATCATTTGTCAGGAGATAGTAAAAATAAGTGAATACATTGCGGTACACTGGAACAGCTAATATTTACAGAATTAACACGCTGTCAGAATGAAACTTGTTATGCACTATTAATAATTTATCATACACAAAATACCTATTCCTGACTGTTGTGACCAAGTGCTGTCAAAACTGAAATCTAACACACTTAAGCTGGCTTAACAGTCTCTATTAAGATGTTCATATATAGAGTAGGAGGAGTTACCTATCAAAAAGTTTTTCAAACTCTGTTTAAGCCTTGCTTTATCTGAAACCAAGTTTTTGATGGTTGCTGACAATTTATTGAAAATGTGTGTTCCTGAATATTGGATCCCTTTTTGGACCAAGGTAAGTGATTTTAGGTCTTTATGTAGATTGTTCTTATTCCTAGTATTGATACTATGTATTGAGCTATTGATTTGAAATAGAGATGTATTACTTGCAACAAATTTCATTGTTGTTGTTGTTGTGGTCTTCAGTCCTGAGACTGGTTTGATGCAGCTCTCCATGCTACTCTATCCTGTGCAAGCTTCTTCATCTCCCAGTACCTACTGCAACCTACATCCTTCTGAATCTGCTTAGTGTATTGATCTCTTGGTCTCCCTCTACGATTTTTACCCTCCACGCTGCCCTCCAATGCTAAAGTTGTGATCCCTTGATGCCTCAAAACATGTCCTACCAACCGATCCCTTCTTTTAGTCAAGTTGTGCCACAAACTTCTCTTCTCCCCAATCCTATTCAATACCTCCTCATTAGTTATGTGATCTACCCACCTTATCTTCAGCATTCTTCTGTAGCACCACATTTCGAAAGCTTCTATTCTCTTCTTGTCCAAACTAGTTATCGTCCATGTCTCACTTCCATACATGGCTACACTCCATACAAATACTTTCAGAAACGACTTCCTGACACCTAAATCTATACTCGATGTTAACAAATTTCTCTTCTTGAGAAACGCTTTCCTTGCCATTGCCAGTCTACATTTTATATCCTCTCTACTTCGACCATCATCGGTTATTTTACTCCCCAAATAGCAAAACTCCTTTACTACTTTAAGTGTCTCATTTCCTAATCTAATTCCCTCAGCATCACCCGACTTAATTTGACTACATTCCATTATCCTCGTTTTGCTTTTGTTGATGTTCATCTTATATCCTCCTTTCAAGACATTGTCCATTCCGTTCAACTGCTCTTCCAAGTCCTTTGCTGTCTCTGACAGAATTACAATGTCATCGGCGAACCTCAAAGTTTTTACTTCTTCTCCATGAATTTTAATACCTACTCCGAACTTTTCTTTTGTTTCCTTTACTGCTTGCTCAATATACAGATTGAATAACATCGGGGAGAGGCTACAACCCTGTCTCACTCCTTTCCCAACCACTGCTTCCCTTTCATGCCCCTCGACTCTTATAACTGCCATCTGGTTTCTGTACAAATTGTAAATAGCCTTTCGCTCCCTGTATTTTACCCCTGCCACCTTCAGAATTTGAAAGAGAGTATTCCAGTCAACATTGTCAAAAGCTTTCTCTATTCTTCTTGAAGTCTGAGGGTATTTCACCTGTCTCATACATCGTGCTCACTAGATGGTAGAGTTTTGTCATGACTACTGTGAAGTAGTGGTTAGAACGCAAAGTTCGTTTGGAAAGGTTTCTACATGATGTTCTTGAATTTACACCACAAATGATTCTTATCACACACTTTTTCACCCTAAAAACTTTTGCTCAGTTTGATGAGTTGTCCCAGAATACAATCCCATTCATACCTGATTCATATATGTTTTACTGTTGACATATGTGACACAACATATATGTATTCATCAGATTAAAGCAATGCCACTATCTGCATGTTTTATTACCTACCTAATTAACCAACGAGAGGCAATTTAATCACATAATTAAAGTCAGTTACATTAAAAAACCAGACAGGTATACTATCAGCATGGTAGTATGTGTTGGCAGATGTGTACGTGTTCCAGAAACAACATGCTGATACTAAGTTCTGTACGTTTGTCTGTTTTAACTATTCATAATTTCATGTAGTTTTGATGGGATTTCTGTATAAAAGGACGTAAAGACAACTGTTGGTTTCACTGACATGTCATGTGGCATGAATTCTTGGAATTTCTGAGGGCATGGGGGCCAGACTTATAAAATGTAGTGGCCATTTTGCCACACTTACAGTTAGTTGGATGCTGTTGAACAGGCAGGATCTACATCGCTCGGGGCAGCAGTCTAGCCACACAGATTTAAAAACATAATGTTTCGAGGCGATTGTTGCGACACGTCGAAATATTTGATGCGCTAGTTCAAAGGGATTTATCATTATTTTTGGAGTGGTCAACATTTGGAATTATTTATCGAGTGTCTGACAGATGCACATTTGTCATTTTTAGTTTTTATTTGAACATAGAACAATCTAGCTTAGTGAACACGTGCTGTGTTAATGATTATTTTAGATGTGTAGTGACTTTATAAATCAATGTATTGGATGCTTGAGCTATGTTAGATTTTCTTTGCACAAGTGAAGATTATAAATCACCAGGCTGCAATTTATTTTGCGAAAAAGTTATTTATAACCTAATGATTATTTATTCTGATTTATACATCAAGGACAATCAATTATTTTTATTTAATAAAGCTTCCGGTATGGTTGCAGCATCCTCTGTGACAACGCCAACAAAGCCAATAAGTTAATAAAACAGTACAGTTGGTGTTGGGGGCTTTTTCGGGATTTAGTTTGCTAGGCAGCTAAATACGAAGGTTAAGTCAGATAGGTGTTAGGTGCGTGTGAAGGTTTAGTCATGAAGGGGCATGAATTTTTCTCGTCCTGAACACGTGAACACCGTCGGCATGGCAGCAGTAAAGCAGTCTCCATGACAATGCAGCAAAGACCACACATGCACAGAGTGTCCAGGTATATTGCATCGCAGCAGTGGCTGAGTGATGCCACTGGGCTTTGCCAGCACAGCAGCAGTGTGTGGCAGTGGTCTGGCTGCAGCTCGCAACAGCAGCAATCAAGAGTTGCTTGTGGTCGTCACCAACACGGCAGCGCAGTGCAGTTCACGCCTGCATGGAAGGCGTGCACGAACACCAGATGCAGTGCAAGAAGTTCAGTTTCATGTGCTTTGTAGAGTGAGTTTGTCATTTTGGTGCTTCAAATAAGTGTAGATTCAAAGGACACTTGTCAGCAACTTGTGAAGTTCCCCTGAAAACATCGTACACATCAGATTGAGAAAAAGACATTTTTGTAATTTATTCTATTTGTTACTTTTAATCAGCTCAGTTTGTGTGCAGGGACAGATTTCTTAACTCCGAACAGTGTCCCAGTAATTGAATTTTTTATTTTTGTCTGCAAAGTATTATTCAGCCTTTCACATAGAAAGGTACATGTAGAATTAGTTGTTTCTATTTTTATGTGTATTTTTGTATGAGAACATACATTCCCATTAGTTTTAAAAGTGTTAACCTACAAATTACAAGATGCTTAGATTGTAAGGTGTCAGAAACGTGACACACTAGTTCACCAATTTGTTACACTTTTTATTAGGTTCGTGCATAAGTTTGTAGTGTGTTTGTTTTGCATGTTGGTATTCTGGTTGCTATGGTTTATTTATTTATTGTAATTTTTTATTTGTATTTCAAAGTTGCTATATGAAACAATGGAAAATCCAGGATGGAATGTAACAATATAATGAAAAGGATAGTTGCTACTCACCGTATAGTGGAGATGCTGAGTTGCAGAAAGGCAACACAAAAAGACTTTCAGAGAGTTAGCTTTCAGCCAACAGGGTCTTCGTCAGAAGTAGACAACATACACACATTGCCTTTGACAAAGGTCTTGTTGGCCAAAAGCTAACGTTTTGACAGTCTTTTTGTTGTGCCTTTCTGTGACTCAGTGTCTCCGCTATATGGTGAGTAGCAACTATCCTTGCTATACGAATTAACATATTGTCATTTTATCATTTGGAGATAGTGAGTGGATGGAAACTGGAAAATGGAGTGCCAAGTGGAGAAATTGGAACATTTCTGACACATTCTTGTGTTTCAGCTCAATAGAAGACTGACAGCAGCAGAAACAGCCAGAAACATTAGTGCCATATGTGAGGATAATGCCATTGGACAGAGCATGACAAGAAAATGGTTTTATCTTTTTCAGTTACGGTAGATTGTTTTGACATTAGTGACTCTCCCCATTCAGGAAGACCTTCGGAGTTTGAAGAAGATCATTTAAATGCATTAATTCACAATAATCCACATCATTGTACTAGAGAACTGCCAATATGACGAACTGTGATCATTCCACCATCATGTGACATTTGCATGCAGTGGGAAAGTTTCAAAATTCAGGTGAATGGGTACCTCATGCTTTAATCCAAAATCACAAAAATCAGCAGGTGGCCATGTGCGCATCTCTTCTTGCTTGTCATCAGTTAACTTGTGAACAACACCAACCATTCCTATCCAGTGTCATTACTGGTAACAAGAAATGATGACTTTATGCTAACATGTTGTTGTTGTTGTTGTTGTTGTTGTTGTTGTTGTGGTTGTGGTCTTCAGTTGAAAGACTGGTTTGATGCAGTTCTCCATGCTAGTTTATGCTGTGCAAGCCTCATCATCTCCGAGTAACTACTACAACCTACATCCCTATGTCCTCTGAAATTCCCCCCCCCCCCTTTTCCCACCTCCCTCCACTACTAATTTGGTGATCCCTTGATGTTTCAGAATGTGTCCTACCAACCAATCCCACAAATTTCTCTTCTCCCCAATTCTATTCAGTACCTCCTCATTAGTTATGTGATCTACCCATCTAATCTTCAGCATTCTCCTGTAGCACCAAATTTCAAAAGCTTCTATTCTCTTTTTGTCTAAACTGTTTATCATCCACATTTCACTTTCATACATGGCTATACTCTATACACACGCTTTCAGAAAGGATTTCCTCACACTTAAATCTATACTTGATGTTAAAAAATTTCTCTTCTTTAGAAACACATTCCTTGCCATTGCCAGTCTACATTTTATATCTTCCCTACTGTGACCATCATCCGTTAGTTTGCTTCCCAAATAACAAAACTCATTTACTACTTTAAGTGTCTCATTTCCCAATTCCCTCATCATCACCTGATGTAATTCCTCTACAATCCATTATCCTTGTTTTGCTTTTGTGGGTGTTCATCTTATATCCTCCTCTTAAGATACTGTCCATCCAATTCAACTGCTCTTGCAAGTCCTTTGCTGTCTCTAAGAGAATTACACGGCAAACCTCAAAGTTTTTGTTTGTTCTCTCTGGACCTTAATTCCTATTCTATTTTTTTCTGTTTACTGCTTGCTCAATATCCAGATTGAAGAATATCGGGGATAGGCTACAACCCTGTCTCACTCCCTTCTAACCACTGCTTCCCTTTCGCGCCCCTCGACTCTAATGACTGCCATCTGGTTTCTGTACTAATTTTAAATAGCCTCTCACTCCCTCTATTTTATCCCTAATATCTTCAGAATTTCAAAGAGATTATTCCAGCCAACATTGCCAAAAGCTTTTAGAAATGGGTCATTCACGAAATATCGGGACCAAAGGAACGGTTCACTAG
This sequence comes from Schistocerca nitens, assembly GCF_023898315.1. Taxonomy (NCBI): domain Eukaryota; kingdom Metazoa; phylum Arthropoda; class Insecta; order Orthoptera; family Acrididae; genus Schistocerca; species Schistocerca nitens. The sequence goes on along the minus strand of NC_064614.1, from coordinate 620,310,450 downwards.
GATGAATGGAAAGAGTGAGGAACGAATTGTAAGGAATGGTGGTTCATAGTTCACTTTGGTTGCAGATTCCTACTAATAGTTCCTGGGAACGCGAAATGGTCGGTCTCGTTTCTGCAACGGCACGTCTGCCTCAGCCCCGTTTCCGTCTGTCTCTGTCTCGCTTGCAGCTGCGGCTTTCTACTTATAGTTCCCAGGAACGGGAGACAGTTGGTCTTGTTCTCGCAACAGCATGTCAGCCGGTCTCATTCCAGCCTCTGTCCCGTTCCCGTCTGTCTCGGTCTCGGTCTCGCTTGGCCGGACTTGTTGTTCTTCCCGCTGCCACTCGTCGCAGTTCTACTGCCAACTGCTCGTAGTTAGTTCAGTATCGAATTGTTGTTCGTTTCATTCACTGTGCACACCCTTCTAGATCTGTTTCAAACCTTTTTCGTGTTCTATTCAGCATCCATGACCAGTAATTAAAATGTATTTTATAATTATGTAAATTACATAAACATTACATGGTATGTAATACATACATCTTTTCACATAGCCAAATGGCATATTAGATTACTTCACTATTTCAATAAGCAGCAGAATAAATACTTGCAAAAAAAAGCAAGATTTTTTTGTTATTACACATGCAAAGAAAGTTGGCACGGTACACACGAGTAGCCATTTTCTGTCTTTTTATGATCCAAAGTAAAAGGGCATGTACATTGTTATGGATGGCAGATTGACTTACAACCGAATGAAGCCCAAGCTCCATAATCGAGTGTCTGGTGTCACATTTTGTAAAGAGAATATGATAACTTCTACAATATTATTTCAGTGGTACAGAGTGGCACATGAAAAATCGGCCCTAAGTACTAGACTCCTCATTGTCACCCAGCAGTCGTCATCCATTGTTTCGAAGTCATTGTTTGCATTAGCTTATTTGTTATTTTTTCACTGCCTAATTATTACATGTTTATCTATTATGCTCATAGCGGTCAACAAATCGTGCATAATTAGTGAGCAGTTTGTACTCGGTGCCGATTTTTCTTGCGCCACCTTATATTATTTCACTGCAATCAGCCACATAACGTTACATTTGGCTAAACAAGAGGTTTTGCTGAATCAGGAATACTGTTGTAAATAAAAACTCTGTACTCCAGGGGGGAGTTAAGTGCCCCCTCTTGGCGCCTTCCATCGTCGGTTACCTATGCTACTAATTTTCAATTTTTCATAAGAATCATATATCAAGCACAAATGAATGATGAACGAGTGAAAATAAACGGTTCCCAAAAAAAGAGAGATCACCAGTGAACTAGTTCCCAAGGATGAACGAGTTTGCACATCTCTAATAGCTTTCTCTAAATCTACAAATGCTATAAACATAGGCTTGCCTTTCCATACCTATCTTCTATTAAAAGTTATAGGATCAGTATTGCCTCGTGTGGTCCTACATATCCAAAGTGATCTTTCCTGAGGTCAGCTTCTACCAGTTTTTCCATTCTTCTGTAAGTATTTTACAGCTATGACTTATTAAACTGATATTTCACTAATTTTCACACCGTTCAGCACCTGCTTTCTCTTGGAACTGGGATTATTATATTCCTCATGCAATCTGATGTTATTTCTCATGTCTCATACATCTTGTGCACCAGATGGAAGAGTTTTGTCATGGCTAGCTCTCACAAGGCTATTAGTACCTCTAACGGAATATTGTCTACTCCAGGGTCCTTGTTTCAACTCAAGTCTTTCAGTGCTTTGTCAAATTCTCCTCATCTTCTTCTACATTATCTTCCATAAAATTGCCCTCAAGTACATCTCCCTTGTATAGACCCTGTATATACTCCTTCCATCTTTCTGCTTTCCATTCTTTGCTTAGGACTGGTTTCCTATCTGAGCTCACGATATTCGTACAGGTGGTTCTCTTTTCGCTGTAGGTCTCTCTTAATTTTTGTGTAGGCAGTATCTATCTTACCCCTAGTGGTATACTTCTACATCCTGCTTAACCATTTTGCACTTCCTGTCGATTTCATTTTTTAAATATTTGTATTCGCTTTCACCTGCTTCATTTACTGAATTTTTATATTTTATCCTTTCATCTATTAAATTCAGTATCTCTAGTGTTGCCCAAGGATTTCTACTAGCCCTCATCTTTTTACCTTCTCGATCCTTTGTTGCCTTCACTATTTGATCTCTCAAAGCTACTCACTCTTTTTCTATTGTATTCTTTTCCCCTGTTCTTGTCAATTGTTCCCTAATGCTCCCTGTGAAACCCTCTACAACCTCTGTTTCTTTCAGTTTATCCAGGTCCCATCTTCTTAGATTCCTGCCTTTTTTCAGTTTCTTCAGTTTTAATCTGCAGTCCAGAACCAAGAAATTGTGGTCAGAGTCCACATCTGCCCCTGGAAATGTCTTACAATTTAAAATCTGGTTCCGTCTATTTTATTTTGTATTTATAATCCTGTATTCACCTGATCAGAAGCCCTGTTCCTCCTGCCACTGAACTTCACTAATTCCCACTATACCTAACTTTAACCTATCCATTTCCCTTTTTAAGTTTTCTAACCTACCTTAAGTTAAGGGATCTGACATTCCACACTCTGATCTGTAGAATGCCAGTTTTCTTTCTCCTGATACGTCGTCCTGAGTAGTCCTCACTTGGAGATCCTATGGGGGACTGTTTTACCTCTGGAATATTTTATCTAAGAGGATGCCGTCATCATATAACCATACAGTAGAGCTGCATGCCCTCAGGAAAAATTATGGCTGTAGTTTGCACATCTCTAATTGGCCCTGGAACCACTAAAAAGGCTGCTGTCCCTCTTCAGGAATGATGCGTTTGTCTGGCCTCTCAACAGATACCGCTCTGCGGTGGTTGCACCTACGTTACAGCTATCTGTATTGCTGAGGCTTGTAGGTCTCCCCACCAATGGCAAGGTCTGTGGTTCATGGGGTGGGGGGATATGCTAACAATGCTAACATAATGAAAAGAAATGAATGGTTGAGCCCAAATAAAGCAGTAACTACTTGTAAAAAGACCTGCATGCATCCACAAAAGATAATGTTATGTATTTGGTGGAACAGCAGTGGTGTAGCACGCTACGAATTGCTTCCCCAAGGTATGACCATCACTGCTGACATTTATTGTCAATAACTGACACCTTGCAGCCGCAGTCAAAGAACAGTGACCAGGGAGATTGCATGAAGTGATACTACTGCAAGATAATGCTCATGAGCATTCTGCTAGACAGACAAAAAAACACTATATAGGAGCTGGGTTGGGAAGTCATTCTCCATCCACATTATTCACCTGATCTTGCAACCTGAGGTTTTCTCTTTTTCCTCTCTCTGTTAAACAATATTCAAAAATCTTCCTTTCCTGAGGAAAATCACTCTGCACTTGGCTCAACAAGTTGTTTGTCTCAGAACCATATGATTTCTACAGTCATAGAATTGAAAAGTCACCCCATTGTTGGCAGGCTGTTTGTAAATAGTGAAGGAGAATATATTATTGATGACTATAGTCTCTTTTATGTGTATCTGTTGTGCTTATTAAACTTATGGAAAAACTTTACAAACTTATGCACCAACACAATATTTATGTATTTTTGCTGACAGTCTTTGACTATCTTTTGGTGGAGTGATTTATTTTGGTGCTAGTTCTGTATCATATTGACTGTGTGAAAGATAAGGTAAGTGGAAGTATTGTGAGGTGTCTTACTATAAAGAGATCAGAGGTGATTGGTTTTACTCTTGCGTGGCATTTGTTTCGCTTGCTCCATAGTGTGGAGGTTGGCAGTTGCAGCGATGTCAGCTCACAGGAAGGCATGGTGGACATGGGAGGTGAGGTGCTGAGAGCATGCAGACATGCCAAAATTTGCACGGGTGCAGACAAGACATCATTGCCACACTGGCAGCATGCACAAAGAACTCTATGCTTTTATCTACCTTTGCACACATGATGTGTGAGCTTTAATACCTACATATAAGAGACTATCACCAGTCTTGTTACTTAGCTTTTGAAAATGTTGAATAAATTTAATTTTACACTTTAAAAACTGGTTAAAGGTATTTAGCATACTGCACCTATTTACAAGCTAATGATTATATATTCTGATTTATGCCTCAGGACAATTATTTATTTTTATTTAATAAAGTGTCAAGAACAGTTACAGCGTCCTCTGTGATTATCGTAGAGCCAATAGACTATTTTTCTATGTCAAAAATATGGTTTGAATTATTGTTGTTCTGAGTGATTATAATATTCAAATAGCATTTTTGGACAATATTGTCAAAAAATATCTGTTATTTTTATGTAATAAGAACTTAAAAATCATTAAATTTTAAAGGTTTGGCCATGCGATCAAAAATGCTCTGTTATTTGCTGAAGCTCTGGTGATATCACAGACTAGGAATGTGGCAAAGCTATATGTGTGTTACGGACGTGTTAGCTGAAGTTACTAACTTTTTCCATGTCTTTTCTGCAAACAGTGTAGCTATTTAGTGATGGAAAATGTATTTACTACTTTTAAGAAACAATGGAAAAGAATTGTTGAATTCTGGTAGGGGAAACCTTCCAAAAGTGGATGTGATTGTGTACCACCCATTTAAAGTGGCAATATGTGCAAGGGTGGACATTCTTTTCCCAGCAACCTGCAACATAATTAAACTTGCTGAGGATAGGCCTGTATCTTATATCTAGATTGTCGACTATCCGATTCATGTGAAATACACTTTCAGAAAGTACATGAGCTTAATTTGTAAAATGAACCATCTTTCATTGTCACTGCAGTCAGGGACTAAGACCCAAAGCACAATAAAATTCTTGGAAAATCTTAGTGCTGATTTCCTCATCTACAACGCAGTCAACAGGACTAGTGCAGTGTCAGTCTATTCTGATGTGCAACAAATAATGCATCTGACTGTGGATCAGGCTCCAGGTTCGAATCCTGACATCTTTGTATATTTTTAAAAGTTCGACTCCTGGCAAGTTCATAACATTAAAAAGTGTTACATGAAATATGATAATAGTATTTACAAGAATTCATTGTGACAGTTGTTTTGACGGTGGAATGTATTATATACACCTCCGCATTAATTTTTGCTCATCAAAATGGACAACCTAGGATAAATGCATTTGATTTGGGTGTACACAATTTACTTTTTTGGAAAGCATTGCTAGTGAGAAAGGTGTCACCACATGCCTGCAGTACAGTTAGCTGTAGGGAGATATGGTTTTGTATGTGGAAAGATATAAAGCATGTGCAGTATGCAAGTAACACAAACATGTAGGGATGTTTGTGAGTGGAAACTAACATCAGTGTCTGAAGCAGATTTACTTCATCTTTATGTAGACAACGAAACTTTAAACAATAATGACCCTAGTTCGACAGTCCAAAGATAAAAAAAGGATTGTTTGTAATAAAGTAAAATGTATGGTCACATGAACTAGAAATTTTCTTGACAGTGCCATGTGTGAACAGCAATTGCAAATGTAAGTGCATTGAAATGGTTGGGAAAATTCAATAATACATTGTTTCTGAGGGGTGTTGTGAAGTTTTGGTAATGTGATTTAGTTTTTGTTTGAAAGGACTGTTGACTTGTTCACAAATAAGTTAAAATTTTCATTTGGACAAGACCTGAACCAGCAACATTTAGGTAACTACTTATAAATCATTAGAGTCCACCGCTCTACCAACTGTGTCACCAAAGTGTGCGTGTAATATTGGATATAATGACAGTCAATTCTCTCAATTTTCATTGTGAGTTTAATTTCGTTGAATGATGCTTTTGCTTTCTTGCAAGGGGGGGGGGGGGGCTTAATATCTCAGATGTAAATTAATGTTGACATACATTGACATCATGGCATTTTGGCAGTATCGTGCAACCATGTTTTACGCATTCTCTCATTTCTTAGAATACTCGAAACCAATATTTCAAGAGTTTTTATAGATTTTTTTTTTTTTTACATAGTAGTACTACACACCATTTGTAACCCATTTTTTGAAACATAAGTTTCGAAACAAGATATCACTGTGACTGAGCTTAATAACAGTAGTTGTAGTGAGCTAGCCAGTGATGTCGCAGACATCACATGAAATGAATGGAGCATTTTAGCAGGATTTCAAATTATTTTAAATTAATATTTTTATAATTAAGATGATTTCAAGAAAACAGTCAAATACCCTATTAAGTAATAATACTGTACAGTCACACATTGTACTGTTTGCCTCTAGTGCAGATAAATTTCAACACTAGGCATATTTTCCTATGTTAACAATATGGCTCAGATTGTTGCTATTCTGAACTATTATGACTTTCAAATAGAATGTTCGCTCAGTTTTCTCGCAAAATATCTGTTATTTTTGTTTAATTAATATGAAAAAAATCATTAAATTTTGGAATTGCAGATGTTGTATTATTGGCTGAAGCTCTCGTGGCATCACATACTAGGAGTAAGACAAACTTTGTGCATTATAGGAGTGTTTGCCAAAGTTACTAGTGTTTTTGTGCAAACAATTTTGTGAAAGCTGATCGAGTAAATCTACCGATTGATGTGTTTGTGGTCCCCTCGTTCCTCAAAAGATTTTTGCATTCCGGAATTAAGAAACATGTAGCTGCATTGCATGGTGAATGGGATGGAAGTACTGTGACATGGCAAAAAGTTGCAGAATTGTCTTAAAACTGAGGGTATCTGCAACTGTATTATTTTCTCAGACTGTGCTGGAAAGTTCTTCCAGGGCAATTTGTAAAAGCCTGCACAATAAAACACATTGGAAACTTTTTCTTAGTGAAGGGAGGAGGCAACAGTCTAAATGTGTTACATTAAATAACTTTTTTTTAAATGTAAGGGTAAATGTTGTGTCATGCAAGGCAGGTTGGACTTAAGGCATTTTTCTTTTAATATTGAACTTGGCACATTTTATAAAGATGACTACTGTATGTGCCATGCTGGATCACTCCTTTGTAAGTCAGCCTATGGAACAACTGACTATTGTTACCATTGCATATCCTATTCTCACTATAATACCTGCTGTACAATTGCAAATCATGGCAAGTGATGCAGTTTTTAGTAATACAACTGGCCATTTTCCTCCTTCATTGCCATCATCTTGGAAGGTGAAATTTTTAACTACATTCCGCATAGTCTTGTTGGCCCATAATATGAAGGCATGACTACAGCTAATGATGATATTTTTCAGTGCATGTTCACCGCTTTTTTATGATCATGACAAAAAATAAAAACACCTACAGCCTTCCTTGTGATTTTATTTTATTTTGTCACTACCAGTTTCAACGCTTCATTGCGTCATCTTCAGGCTGTTTTGATGCGGTACGGGTTGATATGATCCCCATGCATAACCCATCAGTTGCCAGCATTACTGGATACACAGTCAATGTGTCAGCACTCTAACCATCAACTGTGTCAGCACTCCAACCATCAACTGCCCAACACATTATTTGCATATCCAGTAATGCTGGCAACTGATGGGTTATGCATGGGGATCATATCAACCCGTACTGCATCAAAACAGCCTGAAGATGACTCAATGAAGCATTGAAACTGGTAGCAACAAAATAAAATCATAAGGATGGCTGTAGGTGTTTTTATTTTTTGTCACATAGTAAACGGCTGTCATTCCAGAGACCTCCTGCTAAAAGGATGGACATACTAAAGCTTTTTTATGATATGAATGACCTGAAGATAGTTGTAGAAAACAACTGAAACTAGCCATCGTCCTTTAAATGTATACAGAAAATTGCAGCCTAGACATTAAAAATCTTTAACATTAAAAATTTTTCTTCAGTAGATTAGGAAGCTTTTATATTTAGTAGGTGAATCTGATTGTTAATTGCTGTGGTTGTTGCCAGAACTACTGCTGTTTTACCTGTATCCCTTTCCTCAACTGTCAAATTTGCAGACAGCCTAGTAACACTTGTGAGGAACTGCACAGAGCATCATTGTGTTTGCCTTCAAGAGCTTTATATATTGTAGTTTTTCTGTTGCTCCAGGTCATTAATTGAAACCTTGAGAAAGTTATGTCCATAAAATGTGTAGTTGCCACAGCAAAACCTTATAATATCTGTTGTCATACTGCCTACTTAACTGCTTTTGAAGCAATATGGTTTAAAAGTGCTTCAGCAAGACCAACTTTCATTTTATCATAATATCCTGGTCCTATTACATTTCCTTGTGGGTCGCTTGCAATTTTCACTTTTTCTCTTTGTCAAAATCATACAGCTTCACAACAGGCTGGATGGAGACAGCTGCAAGTGGCAAATTACTGTCTTCAATAAATTTTTTGGGAAGAATGGTCAGAAAATGTTAAATGGCTTCCCAGATTCCTCTGAATAAAAGCTACTTCTGGCATGAAATACAGTTACTTAACACTATCCCAATTTATCTCAAAATTGGTCAGGTGTAAAATGAAGCTAATAAATGAAAATAGGCATTAAAATGTAATGTGATATAGAATTTAAAGCTCTTGAATGTGATATAGAATTTAAAGCTCTTGCATAACTGTATTATTAATAAACTATACTTAAAAAGTCAGTACTATTAAATGAAGAGAACTGAAGGGATTAAAAGAAGGCAAAAAGAGAGAGAGAGTTGCTCCAATTGAGGATAAGTTTTTATGTTAAGAGGTAAATAGGTAGAGAGGAGACCCTTTATTTATTCCATTTGTATGACATGATTGGATTATCTATGTTGTTATTTGAAAAGACAATCAAAATGTTGGTACAGTGTTGCTCTGTTACTGCTTTAATGGTGTATGCCGTTTTTCTCTCAATAAATACACTGAAGCACCAAAGAAACTGGTATAGGTATGCGTGTCCAAATATAGAGATATGCAAATAGGCAGAATATGGGCTGCGGTCGGCAACTCCTACATAAGACAACAAGTGTCTGGCACAGTTGTTAGATCAGTTAGTGCTGCTACAACGGCAGGTTATCAAGATTTAAGTGAGTTTGAACGTGGTGTTATAGTCGGCGTATGAGCAATGGGACACATCTTTAAGGTAGTGGTGAAGTGGAGATTTTCCCATATGGCCATTTCACGAGTGTACCGTGAATACCAGGAATCCTTTAAAACATCAAATCTCTGACACTGCTGCGGCCAGAAAAAGATCCTGCAAGAATGGGACCAGTGATGACTGAAGGGAATCGTTCAACATGACAGAAGTGTAACCCTCCCACAAATTGCTGCAGCTTTCAGTGCTGTGTAAACCATTCAACGAAACATCATCGATATGGGCTTTCAGATCCAAAGGCCCACTCATGTACCCTTGATGACTACATGACAGAAAGCTTTATGCTCTGCCTGGGCCCGTCAACAGACATTGGACTGTTGATGACTGGAAACATATTGCCTGGTCGGGCGAGTCTCATTTCAAATTGTATTCAGCAGATAGATGTGTACAGGTATGTAGACAACCTCTTGAATCCATGGACCCTGCTTGTCAGCAGGGGACTATTCAGGATTGTGGAGGCTCTGTAATGGTGTGGGGCATGTGCAGTTGGAGTGATATGGGACCTCTGATATGTCTAGATATGACTCTGACAGGTGACATATACATAAGCATCCGGTCTGTTCACTTGCATCCATTCATGTCCATTGTGCATTCTTGAACAGTTGCAGCAGGACAATGCGGCACCCCACACGCCCAGAACTGCTACAAAGTAGGAACACTCTTCTGAGTTTAAACACTTCCGCTGGCCACCAAACTCCCCAGACATGAACATTGTTGAGCATATCTGAGATGCCTTGCATCATACTGTTCAGAAGAGACCTCCACCCCCTCATACTCTTACGGATTTATGGACAGCCCTGCAGGATTCATGGTGTCAATTCCCTCCAGCACTACTTCAGATCTTAGTTGTGTTGCGGCACTTCCATGTGCTCATTGGGACTGTACATGATATTAGACAGGTGTACCAGTTTCTTGGGCTCTTCAATGTGTAATGTGTGTGTAATATGATAGTTGTGTTCCACTACAAAATGGTTGTGTGTCCAGTCATGCCAGTGAATATAGAAAACTGTGTTAGAGTTAATAAGCCGATCTAAAACTCATCCGTGTGGCGAAGACAAAATATTTGCCAATACTGGCTGTTAATTTTCGTGCAAAACATTTGGAAAACAGTAACTGACGCTAATCTGTCTTTGTGACCTCACGGGAAAGAAAACAACAGTAAAATGAGTGGTGGAATAAACAGAGATGATGGAGAACATACGCACTGTTGAGAAACTAAGTGGAGTAATTTACACTTCCTGGTCAATAAGATGAAGATGATTCTACTAGACTCTGATGTGTGGACTATAATTGAGCCTGGTGAGACGGAACCTGGTGAAGGTGCATCAGCTGCTGATAAAAAGGCATATATAACACATCAAGGTAAGGCACTAGTGAAAGTTGTACTTTCTACTTGCAACGAGCAGCAAATGCATATACGACATTTGCGAAATCCAAAAACACTATAGCAAGCACTTAAAAAAATTATATGCCCCAAAGGATAGGAGATTTCGCACTGTGACACTTGAGATGGAAGTTATATTCACTAAAAAATGAAGAATTGTGAATCTACTGAAAATTGTGTATGACTGATAAACAAAGCTATACTCGATCTAATAAACATTGGTGATGAAATTAAAGATGGAGATGTAGCAATGACTATTCTGAGTGGGCTTCCAGTTGAATGAGATGCAGTAGTTACAGCTTTGTGCAATTTGCCAATTAATGATGTTAAGTGTGCTACGATTAAAATTTGTCTGCTTGCTGAAGATTCTGGATGTCATGAATATAATGAAAATAAACATTCTGCAGTGTCATTGAAAGCTAATACTAATAATCAAAAGTACCAAAAAATGCCAGTTATGGAACGTGACAAAGGACATGAAGAAAGAAAGAAAGAAAGAAAGAAACAACACGAAATTGTTTGGTACAATGTTCACAAAATTGATCACATATCCAGAAACTGTCCTGAAATGGGTAAATTTAAAGAGGAACAAAAGAAACTAGGTGCTGTTAGTGTGAGTGCTACCTGTGGCACAATAACATTGAATGATGGTAACTGGATAGTGGATTCTGGGGTAACTCATCACTTGGCTCCAAATGAAAATTCTTTTCAGCTGTTGATATAAATATTGTAGCTGAGGTCATAATGTTGGCTGATGGCAGAAAAACAGAAGCCATGGGGAAAGATACAGTAAGGGCAAAGATAATTAGCAGCGAAGGTTTGGCTGAGGAATCTGTTGGTGACAATACACTACTTGTGCCAGAGATCAACCATGCAATCTTATTTGTGGAGCAGCTCACTGAAAAAGATAGAAAGGCTATTTTTGGTAAAGGTTGTAAGATCTACAGTGAATCTGGAAGTTTGCTCATTAAAACTCAGCAGAAAGGTCATTAATGTTACATAAATATGAAGCCCTGTTCATTTGACAGATCAAGAAACATATTGAGAAATAATGAATGTAACACAAAATCACTAGACTTACGGCATTGTCAAATGATACACGTTAGTAAGCATATAATAAACAACACGATGAGAAAGGAAGCTGTGCTGGAATTAGACAGTGAAAAAGGTGAAATAAACCCTCGTGAAGGCTGTTTGGTGGTAAATCAACACAAAGACTGTTTCTGAAAACTGTATCACAGGATTTGAAGGAACAAACAACCACTTTTGAACTTGCTCATAGTGATCTTATGGGATCTATTGATGTTTCAGTTTTGTAGGCAATAGATATATATGTGTGGTAGACGACACAACCAGATACATATTTCTGTGTCCCTCAAAAATATAAGGATGAAATAAGTGAAGAATTCAAGAAATGGAAGATTCAAATGGAAAAACAAACTAGAAAACACTTGAAGAGAATTTGCAAGGACAGTGGTCAGAATTCTGTTCACACAAATGATTACTGTTTCGTGAATCTGAATGAATTTGGCATGAAATAACAATGACATACACACCATATCAAAATGGTGTAGCTGAATGCCTCAACAGAATGATAATGGATATCGTAAGGTCACAGCTGCTAGGAAGTAATTTACCAGAGAGTTCTTGGGCTGAGCTGATGTACGCTGCAGCATACATGTTACATGTTACAAATAGCCACAACAATGAAATAATACCTTACGAACTGTGGACAAGTAGACAGCCTAGTGTGAGACATTTACGTGTGGTAGGATGCCAAGTTGTCATTGATGTGCCCAAACAAAAATGTCATTCTAAATTATTCACGAAGGCAGAAAAAGGTATTCTCATAGGATATTCTCTATATGGCCATGGATACAGGTTCTCGATGCCAGAAACGAAACAGATTGTGGAATCCAGGGACTGTATATTCAAAGAATTTTTGAATGGCGAATGATCAACTGAGAATAAGAAACAGAAAGGCTATTGAACTGTACAATGATGGAGCATTGTCATTTCCAAGATGAAATATGAAGTGAAAGGGGAGATTCTAATACTGAAGAGGAATTTTATTGTTTCTCGTATCAAGAGGAATATTTGGAAGAAACTGGAAGTAATCAGGAACTTGTGGAACATGCTGAAACTTCATGGAGTAGATGCAGGCCAAGAAAGGATGTGACAGAAGAGAAAACAGTTTTAAGGAAACTGACACTTCATTCCAGAGAGAAGGCTTAAGCTGAAAAAGCATAAACAAATATTGTGTGAGGAAGGTATAGTGATGAATCATCATTGTATCATGAAGCAGTCAATGGAATGGGTAATTGTAATGAATGAATAAATTAACCCCTTGAAAATCATGATGCTTGGAAATTAAGTTACCATTCTGTATAATTCTTGTAAAGAACAGATGGGTATTTAGGCAGAAGACACTTGGCGAGCAGCAGATTTTTTAAAGCTCATTTAGTTGCAAAGGGATTTAGTCAAATAGAAGATTAAGACTATAATGAAATTTGTTCTCATTCTCAAATTTCGAAACAATTCGTCTATTGATATCAGCCAGTGTTGAGAAAAATAAACATATTGATCAGTATGATGTGAAGAGTGCAATATATATGATCCAGCCAAAAGGTTTCATCAAGAAGAGTCAAGAAAGTTGGTTTACAAGTTAAACAAGTCAATATATGGACTGAAATGAACTGGCAGATTCTGGGATGATCATTTCAATAAGTCACTAGAAAAACTGGAATTTATTCGAAATGGTATAGATCCATGTGTTTATGAGCTAAGTGCAAAGGAAGGTAAAGCTGTTCTGCCTGTATACATGGATGATATGATTACATTTACACAAAATAAAGAATGAAGCAAAAGGTAAACACTTTTGTAGAAAGTTTTTTTTAATAAAGCACATGGGTACCATGTCCCACATTTTAGGACTGAAATTTGAGAACAGTGAAGATGGAACAATTAGTCATTCTAAGAAGAAGTACATTAATCAACTGCATGATAGATTTGGGCTTCAAAATGCTAAGTGTACCAAAACCTCAAAGGAAATGAAACAGAGTTTCCTTGATGATAAGTGTGATGAGGAAAATAAAAACCTTCCATATCGTGAGTGTATTGGTGGCCTTCCTTACCTTTCACAGAGGACTTGGCTAGACCTTTTTCAGAAGCAAAGTAGCCACAATATTGTTCAAAATTTATATGAACCATTGGAATACAGCAAAAAGGGCACTAAGATATGTGAAGGAAACAGTGCATTACAAACTCACACACACTTTGTGATCGAAAGTATCCTGATACCTGGCTGAAAATTACTTACTAGTTCATGGTGCCATCCATCGGTAATGCTGGAATTCAATATGGTGTTGGCCCGCCCTTATCCTTGATGAGAGCTTCCACACTCACAGGTGCTGGAAAGTTTCTTGGAGAATGGCAGCCCATTCTTCACGGAGTGCTGCACTGAAGAGAGTTACTGATGTCATTTGGTGAGGCCCGACATGAAGTCAGCATTCCAAAACATCCCAAAGGTGTTCTATAGGATTCAGGTCAGGACTCTGTGCAGGCCAGTCCATCACAGGGATGTTATTGTTGTGTAACCACTCCGCCACAGGCCATGCATTATGAACAGGTGCTCAGTTGTGTCGAAACATGCAATTGCCATCCCCAAATTGCTCTTCAACAGTGGGAAGCAAGAAGGTGCTTAAAACATCAATGTAGATCTGTGCTGTGGTAGTGCCATGCAAAACAACAAGGGTTGCAAGCACCTTCCGTGAAAAACACGACCACACCATAACACCACTGCCTCCGAATTTTACTGTTGGCACTACACACACTGACAGATGACGTTCGCCGGGCATTCGCCATACCCACACCCTGCCATTGAATCACCATATTGTGTACCATGATTCGTCACTTCACACAACGTTTTTCCACTGTTCAATTGTCCAATGTTTACACTTTTATGCTCTTTACACCAAGTGAGGTGTTGCCTGCTCATAAGTCCCACATCATGCTGGCATGATGTGTAGCTTATGAGCAGCCGCTTGACCATGCAATCCAAGTTTTCTCGCCTCCCACCTAACTGTCATAGTACAGCAGAGTCCTGCTAATCCAAACCCTGGTAATCTGAATGTTCAATTAGTCTGAATATAAAAAAATTTAGTATAAGTATGGAAAATGGTGTGGTAAACTGCTGTACATACACACTATTTTAATTTACACAATACAGTAAATATGTATTAGAAAAATTGGCAAGAAAACATTAGATTTAAACACTGCATAACAATGAAAGAAAAGCTGTCAAACTTACTAAAATGCAGCGGACATTTTATCCCTACTTTTTAGATGACAAAAACTCAGTAATTGTTTTTTTGGCGTAATGAAGACAGTCTGTCATATGACGCATAGTTGTGCCATCATCTCATAAACGTCAAATCAGAAGGTGTAGCAGTAGGCTGTTGCTCCAAATAACGTAGCGTGAGGTCAAGGGATGCTGCTGCGTCACTGTGTGGTGCCAGTTCTCCTTTGTCCCTTTCAGCCTCATTGCCACTTCTATCACAGCAGTCCACTTCTTTCTGCTCTTGAGTCACAGCAGCAACTAAATCAGTCAGTAAGGTTCTCCACACATGCCCCATCCACTGCCACCCACTCATCCACATCTCCTTCACTAGCTTCTTCACACCCAGAGATTGTCTGAATCATTTGTGGCAGATTTTCCTCTTCATTTTCAACTAGGTTGTCCTGAAATTCAAGAGATGTCCACAGTTTTTTCCCACAATTTTCTCTGAGTATTTTCTGAAATATTCTGCCGTGCCTCAGTGGCCCAATAAACAAAATCCTTCACTTTTTTTTTTTTTTTTTTTTTTTTTTTTTTTTTTTTTTGTCCACTAAAGGAATGCTATCGTCTTGGATCAGCATTTTTAAAAATTGTTTTCTGTAAATCAGTTGTAATGTTTGCAGTACGCCATGGTCCATCGGCTGTGGAAGTGGTGTAACATTCGGCGGTAAGAACTTCGCCACAATTTCTCCATAACATAATTTCTCAGTGCTGGGGTGAGATAGCATGTCGTCAATCAAAAGGATTGCACAGGGATACAAATGATTTTCCTTAGAAAACCATCAAACAGAGGGAACAAACTGGCTGTGAAACCATTCTTTGAACAGTTTACCATCCATCCATGCTTTTCTCTGGTTGAGATAATATACGGGCAGAGACTTTGTGTTGCAGTTTTTAAAAGCTCTGGGCCTAGCAGATTTGCCGATCAGCATTAAAGGCAGCTTGTGATTACCAGCAGCCTTGCTGCACGCTAATGAAGTCAGATGGTCTTTGCGCATTTTAAAACCAGGAACATGGTCTTCTGCTTTTGATGCCAGGCTTTTTGTTGGGAATGCCCTAAAATTAAGGCCAGGTTCGTCAGCATTATAAATTTGTTGGAGAGAATATTCTCTTATCATTTTTCCAAACTCACCCAAGTATTCCTTCGCTGCATCACGGTCAGAAGAAAGCTTTTCTCCAGTAATTGTTAGCTGTTGGATTCCTTGACGTTTTTTGAATCTGTCCAACCAACCTGTACTCACACTAAAAGACTCATCACCATTCATTAAGTTATTCTGGTAAACAGCCTTCTCTTGAACCAGTGCTCCACTCAAAGGAGTTCCACTTCCTCTTTCCTGTGTAAACCAAAGAAAAAGAGCTTCATTCACTGTATCGTACTGGGACTGTTTCAAAGTCTGCTGAATTTCGAGTGTTTTTTTCCCAAAGATGTTGCACAGGACTGTTCAAGCTCCAATTGGTTCTTCTTCCAATCAAAAATGGTTGTTTTACCAACACCCAGTTCCGTGGCCAGTTCAGATACATTCTCACCATTGTCTATCTGCTTCAAAGCATTCAGTTTTTCTTTGAGAGTTAACGTTGTATGTTTCTGTTTACTCATGATGAAAATACGTACACCAGTGCACCTGAACGAATACAATACAACTGTTACGTGTGCCAGTGATCGATAACTAACATAACTAAGCACTTTGCGAGCCAACTGGCAGTGCACTTACCTCAGACACTACAAACATCTCAACAGTGCACAACAAGGGCAGGGAGTGAGAGTGAGCCATTGTTCCCACACTTGCTTCCATTTGTTACCTGGTGTGCCTACTTATCTGCTTGGTATACTTCATTCTAGAAACTCGTCACCATAATTCCAGCTAATCCAAACAAATTGGTAATCCGAACAAGGTCCAGTCCTTATTAGTTTGGAATAATGGGACTGTACTGTACTTGCAGTGGATCCTGATGCAGTTTGAAATTCCTGTGTGATGGTCTGGATAGATGTCTGCCTATTACACATTACGACCCTCTTCAATTGTCAGCTTTCTCTGTCAGTCAACAAATGAGGTCGGCCTGAATGCTTTTGTGCTGTACCTGTCCCTTCACATTTCCACTTCACTGTCACATCGGAAGCAGTGGACCTAGGGATGTTAGGAGCATGGAAATCTCTTGTACGGACGTATGACACAAGTGACACCAAATCACTTGACCACATTCGAAGACCATGAGTTCTGCGGAGTGCCCCATTCTGCTCTCTCACGATGTACAGTGACTTTAGAGGTCGCTGATATGGAGTACCTGGCAGTAGGTGGCTGCACAATGCACCTAATATGAAAAACATTTGTTTTTGGCGATGTCTGGATACTTTTGATCCCATATTGTACCATCCCACAGGTCAAATATTTGAAGCATTTGCTGATGCTGATTGGATTACTGGTATAGATGATCATAAAAGTATTACAGGATATGTAATATGACTGGCATAAGCTCTGATGCACTGGAATAGTACGAAACAAACTGCAGTTGCATTGAACGCAATGGAAACAGAATACGTGTCAGTGGCAGCCTGTGCAAGAGCAGTGGTGTGGATGAGAGAATTACTGAAGAGCCTTAACCAGAGAGCAGTGATTGTAGAATCAACACCTGTGTGGTGTGGTAATCAAGCAGCAATCATACACTCCAAGGGTCATATAAACAAATTAAGAACATAAGTTTGCCCTTTTCCTCCCAATCCTTTCACCTTTTCCTCTATAATTATTTGTTGCAGACAATTCCTGCATTGTATATCTCCCAGCCAAGATTGTTTCCTCTTTCCCATCACTTCCAGTAATCTTCCTTCTTCCCCTATTTTCTTCGTTGCACCTTCATTTCTGAGTCTGTCAGTCCACTTCACCTTAAACATTCTTCTCCATAGCTACATTTCAGAGTTGTATAAACATATTTTTTCTGTCTTCTTAACACTGGTGTATAACATTGCACTCCAGATATAACATTTAGCAAATCTTTTTCTCAGCTCCATCTCATTTCTTCTATACGTTAGTTACTGCTTCATCTTTACAAGTGTTCTCTTTCCCATAGAAATCCCCCCCCCCTCCCATTTATTTCTTTTGTAAAGCTTGTGTTCCATATCATTAAACTTCCCAGACACAGAAAGGATTTTACTTGTTCTGTCTCTTGTCCATCTAAGAACTGGAGCTCCCTTCTTGCTTATTTTACCACCTTTGTCTTTACTATATTAATCTTCATTCCATACACCTTGCCCCTTATTGCAACACACTTCAGTATTTGCTGTAGATCCTCTTCAGAGTCCACTGGCACAGTCTGATCATTCGCATAACATCTTTGGTAATAGTGAGTATCCTTGCCCTACAACCCATCAAATGCTCATCTCTTCACTCTGTCACTTTTTGCTTTGTGTACTTCTCCTTTATTAATCTTCTATATTTCCACTCTGTATCAACAACTTTTAAAGTTTTCAGCAACATACTGATGTTGACTCTCTCAAAAGCCTTCTCCCAGTCGATAAAACGAATAATCACCTTGTTCATTTCTGTCATTCTTTAGCCTGTCACCCCCAGACAACCTATAGCATTATCTTGTTCCTTTACTGTTTCTGAACCTGAGCTAGTCTTCACCAGTATTTTCTTCAGTTTTCTTTTCAATACTCCATAGTATGTATCTTGTTACAGCTTTTGTTACATGACTGAAAAACTAATTGTCTTGTAGTATTTACGTTCATTTGAGTTGTACTTTTAGATAAAGGTACTCGAATGTTCTTGAGTAGATCTTTGAGGCCAAATTCGTATGTCATAAATTCTGTTTACTACCTCATTCAATCTGGCTGTTGAATCTGGACCTAATACTTTCAGTACCTCAGATGGTATTCTATCATAGCCCAGTGATTTCTTTTCCTGGAGCTCTTGAACTCCCTTCTCCAATTCCATTTTCAGTACCTTAGGACATTAGTCTTGTTCATTCTTGTTCCCCTTCATCTTCAGAACCAGTCAGTCTCGCCCAACTCTGCACTGTATAACTTTCACATAGTCCATCCACATTTTCTTCTCCTCTTCTGTACATACTGTCCTCTTCCAAGTTTCATCTAACATTTCGTGTTTGTTTATTTTCCTTACTTCTCTTCTCGTAAAGGATTTCAGTGTTCTATACGTTTCTTCCTGTTTTCCTCACATTGTTTCTTCACCCAATTCTCTGTAGCCTCTTCAGTTAACTTTGTTGTTCATTGTTCAGTTTTCTGTACAGTTTCTTTCTTTCTTCCAAATATTAGCTTTTCCACTTCCTACATCCATAAATTTTATGCAACGTACATCATGTTTTCCACTCTTTCTTATTTCTTTTTCTTTTTATGTCTCCAATTTCTGTATCTAATGCTTCCAACATTGCATTTCTAATGGTGTTCCACTCTTCAGTGACTTCTGTGCTTCTCCTTACATGTTCCAATTTATTTTCCATGTAGTGAATGTACTGTTTCTTGAAGTCCCCAGTCTTCAGTTCCCAAACATTCCATTTCCTTATGTGTTGTACTCTGCTTACTGAACTTTAATCTTGTCCTAGTATCTCCTATGAGTCAGTTATGATCCGAGTTGGCATCTGCACATGGAAAGGATTTTGCCATCTTAATGCTGGTTTTGAATCCCTCGTTGATTATAAATAAGAACCTGTTTTATACACAGTCAGAGCTTTCCATGTGTGTAGTCTCTGCTGATGGTACTTAAACCAAGTATTATCAATTATTTTTTATCATATAAATAAGAAAAATCCATCTCTCTCTCTCTCTCTCTCTCTCTCTCTCTGTGTGTGTGTGTGTGTGTGTGTGTGTGTGTGTGTGTGTGTGTGTGTGTGTGCCTAGCATGAATAGTTGAAAAATGTATGGTACACACAAATAAATTCAGTTGCAAAAATAGAATTTTTCTTATCTATGTGATAAAACATAATTGAAGTTATCAACTGAGGAAAATGGCTGTAGATATTGACAAGTATTACCAATCCAGAGATCAAGTTGTTCAAGAAGGCTATCAGCTTTTCTCCTCTGTCATTGGACATTCCCAGTCTGTAGTCTCCAACTACATTGTTATTTCTTCCCCTTTCCATTATATTGTTCCAGTCTCCCATCATTAAAGTTCATTCTTGTCCTTTCCCACTTTATTCATAGAATTCATTCATTTCGTCCACTTCCTCTTGCATATGATGTTGGCATTAAACATGAATAATCAATGTAGCCACAGAGTTGCTCTTCAGTTTCACTGCTAACCCTCTGCCACTTACTGGAATAACCCTCACTATGTTTTTGTATAGATGTTTCCTGTATACAATCTTGTCCTAATTTTCCTTCATTTCTGATCCTTTGTAATAATTCAGTATTGCTACAGCCTACAAATAACTCAGAAGTTTAAGAATAATAAAAATGATGAAGAACAAAATGTCTTTAGGGACTGATGAAGTATCTGATTCAGTCATAATAAAATGTGCTAGTTTCACATCAGAACCACTCTCCACATCAGAAGTATATCATTATCAGAAGGATTGTTTCCACATAGTTTAAAATTTTCAAAAATAAAACCAGTGTATAAAAAGTGTGAGAAGGAGTGTTTTCCCAAAGATTAAAAATTTCAAAAATAAAACTATTGTATAAAAAGGGAAGTATATGTGAAATGGGAGACTATAGATGAGTAGTTTTGTTATCAGTATTTTCAAAAGTAGTAGAGGCAGTCAAGAAACACAGAATTACAAAATTCCTTGAAAAATTCTCTCTCTTGTGTCTAAACCAACATGGTCTTCACAAAGACTTGGGGAATCAGTTCACTGATAATATTGAATGGGATTAGACAAACAGCAGTACAATAGGAATAAACTTGGACTTAACAAAGGATTTTGAATAGTGTCAAACACGATATCTTGCTAGACAAATTAGAGGCTTCTGGTACACAAGGAAGTGCAAAAAAAATAGTTTCAGTCTTATCTCCATAACAGGAGACAGGTAGCAGAAATTACCTCAGCCAACATTAAAAACTAAAGTGTTGGTTATAGGTCAGAGTTGCAGACCATACCAATTGAGGCACCACAGGGAAGTGTTCTAAGACCTCTCTTATTTCTTATTATATAAATGACATCAAGATTCCAATCAATGATACTCACATAACCCTGTTTGCTGGTGGTACAAATGCTGTTTAACTGATATATACCAGATATTGGCAAAATCTGCAACTAGAGTTTTGGAATATTTACATAATTGGTTTGAAATGAACAAGTTAACTATAAATATTTCAGAAACTAATTATAAACATTACAGGAAAACAAAGTCAGATAGAATACAAAATAAAGAAGTGGTAGCTGTTACAAAATTTTTAGGTGTCCGTACACTGGAAAGCCCCCTTCCTCTGCATCACTAACAAGTTAAGTTCTGCCTGCCGTGCATTAAGTGTAATTAGTATTGTTTGTAGTAGACAGTGTAGCAGAATTGTCTGCTTTTCTTATATTCATTCTGTTATTATCTATGGCCTCACTTCCTGGGGCCATAACAAGACAAGCATAGAAACCATCTTCACACTACAAAATAAAGCTGTTAAGACTAATAACCAACAGGTCAAGGCTAACACAATCCAAGCACTTATTTCAACGACTAAATATTCTACCCTTACCATGCCTTTATATACGAACAATGTAATTAATAAAAAAGGTAAAAAAACTGGCTGAGATATGCCTTCATACAATACAGGAATGTGCAGTAACATTCATATAAAAGTAGTAAACAAGGCTTTAGCACAAAAACAAACAAACATTCAAGGTATTCAGTTGTATAACAAACTTCCAACACAGATAAAAGAAATTTTAAAAAAATTGTTTTCATTTAAGAAAGCAATATTCAAATTTTTAATGACCAGCTGCTATTACAGTGTAAACGAATACCTGCAATAACCCAGTAGCAAGTTACTATATTCGTGCATTATATGCTGCAGTCAGTGTCAATAATGTTTTCAGTCGAGTGTTTACTATGATCTGAATGAATATTTTGAACAAATGCGTTATGACTGTTATGTATTTGTATATAAGTTCAACTAAGTATTGCATATATAAATTCTGCTAAGTATTGCATGTAACATATCTTTTTCATTCATTTGCATAATTAATCAAAGATGTGTGTCTAGTTTTGGATGTAATATTGTGTATTGTACTATGCACCATTGTATTGCGTGAGATACTGTACCCCCTGTGTGTGTGTGTGTGTGTGTGTGTGTGTGTGTGTGTGTGTTTGTTTGTTTATTTGTTTATTATGCTATGTATTTTCTGACAAAATCCTTACAGCGTACATTGTCTCTGGACGAATAAACCACCACCACCTCCTCCTCCTCCTCCTCCTCCTCCTCCTCCTCCTCTTACTCTCCGGACATAAATTCTCTTCCTCCTTCCAACTGCCCCTTGCTTAACCCTAAAAGAATGATATTATATATCCTCCATTTCTTTCTTCATGTTTTCTAATTTTGGTTCCTTATTCTTTGTTTCCACATTCCATGCAGCAGTCCTCAATATAGATGTTTCTCCATTTCCTCTTTTTATCTCGATTTAATTCACTGCACAGTTATTACAGTTACGTGCCCACCCAGCTATCCAGTTGTGTGGGCCTATGCCAGCATATTTCTTCTCAGGAACAACTGTAGTTGAGAGCACAGTTCAACGGGACCAGGGATACCATATGGGTCTGTAGTGCAGTCATTTTCCCTTGCATTCTTTATGCTATGCCAATATCCTTGCCAGGCTTATCCACCTTTACAAGTGATTTCCCACTCCAAGATCAAGAGAGTGCCCCACTCACGCATCCAACGAGGCTGTTGGCATTTGGCAAAAGGGATCTCCTTATCTAAAGAGACATTCAGTCCCTGCTTCATTAATTGCTTGTGAGACAAACTTTGCCCCTTCTCTACCACATGGAGGTGATGTGCATGTATGTACATGTTTGTGTTTCATATTTTTAGCTCTGAAGAAGAACATTATTGAAAGCTCAGCAATGTTTTCATTCTTGTTTATGTGACAGTCAACTGCTCAGTGACTCAGCTGTACAATCTCATCATTCAGTCAGTTGTATAACAGCCAAGACTTTTCAGTGTCTGTCACTAACCTACTTGAGATATATGAAATTTCCATAAATTGTAGCAGTTGATTGAATGGTGGCAGCTTAATGGCAGTTTGTTTGCTTGTTATTTGCGTAGTCTAGAATGATGCTCTCTTAATACCCCTCTAATGTGGAACATGTCAAATATGCACAATGATCTACCTTCGAAATTTCATTATGAAAATCTATAAAAACCTGCAGACCCAAAATTGTTTAAGACTGCCTGTAACATACAGTTTCTAATTCAGTTGTTATCAATACTCAGTTTTCTTAAGTCACAGTTATCCTGGTTCATACAGAGCTGTATGCAGCATGTTACTTCTAAGTACAATGATGATAAAAAGAAAACGGCATCAATAATTGTAACAAAATTTTCACTTATATATCTTTCTATAGGTTTGTATGTTGTAAATTAGATTCTGATGCTCCCTTTATCAAAAAGAATAACTTTTAGCATTGTATCATTACAAGGCAGAACATTGCTTATATACAACAACAACAGAAATGTACAAATATTGTAACATATTGCTTGCTGCTAGTATTTTGGCCCAGGGAAATGATTTTCATGTGCAAAGAATGTTGTGGTTTCCATAATCAAATGGTCAACTGATAGATGGAATTTGGAATGTGTATGCCTTCCTAGAATCACAGGTGTGACTAACTTAAAATTTAACTTTTCCAGAGATGCACAACTTTAGTACAGTCTATTACGCTCCCCAACTTTACAGAATATTATCAGTGTGAAACTTACTAACACACGGATTTGTAATTTATAATGTAAGGGTCCAAAATAAACATACTTTTGTCTTAAAAAGTACATTGTCAAAGTGATGCATTAAGTGTGTAACTATGTACTACCATTTGAGTAGCACATCATCATATTGATTGAATGGTTGTCATACCACATTGTTCTATATTGCAACAATTTCTCTTTTTAGTCAAGTCTAAGGATAATCCCAGTCGTGTACTATGCAGATGGCAGTTTTAGTTTTCAAAGCCTGTAAGTGTTTCACAGAAAAACATTATTGTAGCCGCAACCAAAATTTCTGTAGGTGTGGTAATATATGTGCACATTATTTTGTTTTTTCAACATGTGCACAAGTAGAAAAACAAAAACCTACTTACCCTCTTCTTTTTGGGAATATATATCACCTTGGAATTTACTGCAAGTTAATATATCTGTCTTTGTATAGGTGTCAAGGGCCCCCTCCCCTCCTGTCACCCCCCCCCCCCCCCAATGAACCGTGGATCTTGCCACTGGTAGGAAGGCCTTCATGCCTCAGTGATACAGATAGCTGTACCGTAGGTGCAACCACAACTGAGGGATATCTGTTGAGAGGCCAGATAAATGTGTGGTTCCTGAAGAGGGGCAGCACCCTTCTCAGTAGTTGCAGGGGCAACAGTCTTTATGGTTGACTGATCTGGCCTTATGTTAGCAACCAAAACAGCCGTGCTGTGCCAATGATGCGAGCGGCTGAAAGCATAAGGAAACTACAGTTGTAATTTTTCCCGAAGGCATGCAACTCTACTGCATGGTTAAATGTTGATGAAATCCTCTTGTGTAAAATATTCTGGAGCTAAAATATTACTCTATTTGGAACTTTGGGTGGGGACTACTCAGGAGGATGTCGTTATCAGGAGAAACAAAACTGATGTCCTACAGATTTGAGTGTGGAATGTCACATCCCTTTATTGGACAGGGAGGTCAGAAACTTTAAAAAGAGAAATGGATAGATTAAAGTGAGATATAGTGGGAGTTAGTGAAGTTTGGTGGCAGGAGGAAAAGAACTTCTGGTCAGATGAATAGAGGTTTATAAATACAAAATCGAATAGGGGTAATAGAGGAGTACGTTTAATAATGAATAAAAAAACTACAAACAGCATACTGGACACATTATTGTAGCCAAGAAAGACATGAGGCCCACACCCACCACTGCAGTACAAGTTTATATGCCAAGTAGCTCAGCAGATGAGGAGGAGACTGAGGAAATGTATGTTGTTGTTGTTGTGGTCTTCAGTCCTGAGACTGGTTTGATGCAGCTCTCCATGCTACTCTATCCTGTGCAAGCTTCTTCATCTCCCAGTACCTACTGCAACCTACATCCTTCTGAATCTGCTTAGTGTATTGATCTCTTGGTCTCCCTCTACGATTTTTACCCTCCACGCTGCCCTCCAATGCTAAATTTGTGATCCCTTGATGCCTCAAAACATGTCCTACCAACCGATCCCTTCTTCTAGTCAAGTTGTGCCACAAACTTCTCTTCTCTCCAATCCTATTCAATACCTCCTCATTAGTTACGTGATCTACCCACCTTATCTTCAGCACCACATTTCGAAAGCTTCTATTCTCTTCTTGTCCAAACTAGTTATCGTCCATGTCTCACTTCCATACATGGCTACACTCCATACAAATACTTTCAGAAACGACTTCCTGACACCTAAATCTATACTCGATGTTAACAAATTTCTCTTCTTGAGAAACGCTTTCCTTGCCATTGCCAGTCTACATTTTATATCCTCTCTACTTCGACCATCATCGGTTATTTTACTCCCCAAATAGCAAAACTCCTTTACTACTTTAAGTGTCTCATTTCCTAATCTAATTCCCTCAGCATCACCCGACTTAATTTGACTACATTCCATTATCCTCGTTTTGCTTTTGTTGATGTTCATCTTATATCCTCCTTTCAAGACACTGTCCATTCCATTCAACTGCTCTTCCAAGTCCTTTGCTGTCTCTGACAGAATTACAATGTCATCGGCGAACCTCAAAGTTTTTACTTCTTCTCCATGAATTTTAATACCTACTCCGAATTTTTCTTTTGTTTCCTTTACTGCTTGCTCAATATACAGATTGAATAACATCGGGGAGAGGCTACAACCCTGTCTCACTCCTTTCCCAACCACTGCTTCCCTTTCATGCCCCTTGACTCTTATAACTGCCATCTGGTTTCTGTACAAATTGTAAATAGCCTTTCGCTCCCTGTATTTTACCCCTGCCACCTTCAGAATTTGAAAGAGAGTATTCCAGTCAACATTGTCAAAAGCTTTCTCTAAGTCTACAAATGCTAGAAACGTAGGTTTGCCTTTTCTTAATCTTTCTTCCAAGATAAGTCGTAAGGTCAGTATTGCCTCACGTGTTCCAACATTCCTACGGAATCCAAACTGATCTTCGCCGAGGTCAGCTTCTACCAGTTTTTCCATTCGTCTGTAAAGAATTCGTGTTAGTATTTTGCAGCTGTGACTTATTAAACTGATAGTTCGGTAATTTTCACATCTGTCAACACCTGCTTTCTTTGGGATTGGAATTATTATATTCTTCTTGAAGTCTGAGGGTATTTCGCCCGTCTCATACATCGTGCTCACCAGATGGTAGAGTTTTGTCATGACTGGCTCTCCCGAGGCCATCAGTAGTTCTAGTGGAATGTTGTCTACTCCCGGGGCCTTGTTTCGACTCAGGTCTTTCAGTGCTCTGTCAAACTCTTCACGCAGTATCTTATCTCCCATTTCATCTTCATCTACATCCTCTTCCATTTCCATAATATTGTCCTCAAGAACATCTCCCTTGTATAAACCCTCTATATACTCCTTCCACCTTTCTACCTTCCCTTCTTTGCTTAGAACTGGGTTTCCATCTGAGCTCTTGATATTCATACAAGTGGTTCTCTTCTCTCCAAAGGTCTCTTTAATTTTCCTGTAGGCAGTATCTATCTTACCCCTAGTGAGACAAGCCTCTACATCCTTACATTTGTCCTCTAGCCATCCCTGCTTAGCCATTTTGCACTTCCTGTCGATCTCATTTTTGAGACGTTTGTATTCCTTTTTGCCTGCTTCATTTACTGCATTTTTATATTTTCTCCTTTCATCAATTAAATTCAATATTTCTTCTGTTACCCAAGGATTTCTATTAGCCCTCGTCTTTTTACCTACTTGATCGTCTGCTGCCTTCACCACTTCATCCCTCAGAGCTACCCATTCTTCTTCTACTGTATTTCTTTCCCCCATTCCTGTCAATTGTTCCCTTATGCTCTCCCTGAAACTCTCTACAACCTCTGGTTCTTTCAGTTTATCCAGGTCCCATCTCCTTAAATTCCCACCTTTTTGCAGTTTCTTCAGTTTCAATCTGCAGTTCATAACCAATAGATTGTGGTCAGAATCCACATCTGCCCCAGGAAATGTCTTACAATTTAAAACCTGGTTCCTAAATCTCTGTCTTACCATTATATAATCTATCTGAAACCTGTCAGTATCTCCTGGCTTCTTCCATGTATACAGCCTCCTTTCATGATTCTTGAACCAAGTGTTAGCTATGATTAAGTTATGCTCTGTGCAAAATTCTACAAGGCGGCTTCCTCTTTCATTCCTTCCCCCCAATCCATATTCACCTACTATGTTTCCTTCTCTCCCTTTTCCTACTGACGAATTCCAGTCACCCATGACTATTAAATTTTCGTCTCCCTTCACTACCTGAATAATTTCTTTTATCTCGTCATACATTTCATCTATTTCTTCATCATCTGCAGAGCTAGTTGGCATATATACTTGTACTACTGTAGTAGGCATGGGCTTTGTGTCTATCTTGGCCACAATAATGCGTTCACTATGCTGTTGGTAGTAGCTAACCCGCACTCCTATTTTTTTATTCATTATTAAACCTACTCCTGCATTACCCCTATTTGATTTTGTATTTATAACCCTGTAATCACCTGACCAAAAGTCTTGTTCCTCCTGCCACCGAACTTCACTAATTCCCACTATATCTAACTTTAACCTATCCATTTCCCTTTTTAAATTTTCTAACCTACCTGCCCGATTAAGGGATCTGACATTCCACGCTCTGATCCGTAGAACGCCAGTTTTCTTTCTCCTGATAACGACGTCCTCTTGAGTAGTCCCCGCCCGGAGATCCGAATGGGGGACTATTTTACCTCCGGAATATTTTACCCAAGAGGACGCCATCATCATTTAATCATACAGTAGAGCTGCATGTCCTCGGGAAAAATTACGGCTGTAGTTTCCCCTTGCTTTCAGCCGTTCGCAGTACCAGCACAGCAAGGCCGTTTTGGTTAATGTTACAAGGCCAGATCAGTCAATCATCCAGACTGTTGCCCCTGCAACTACTGAAAAGGCTGCTGCCCCTGTTCAGGAACCACATGTTTGTCTGGCCTCTCAACAGATACCCCTCCGTTGTGGTTGCACCTACGGTACGGCCATCTGTATCGCTGAGGCACGCAAGCCTCCCCACCAACGGCAAGGTCCATGGTTCATGGGGGGGGAGGAAATGTATAATGAGATAAAATAAATTATTCAGATAGTTAAGGGAGACAAAAATTTAATGGTCATGGGTGACTGGAATTCGATAGTAGGAAAAGGTAGAGAAGGAAAAGTAGTAAGTAAATATTGATGGGGGGAGGGGGAAGAAATGAAAGAGGAAGCTGTCTGGTAGAATTTTGCACAGGGCATAATTTAATCATAGCTAACACTTAGTTTAAGAAGGGTGTATACGTGAAAGAGACCTGAATATACCATGAGGTTTGAGATTGATTTATATAGTGATAAGACAGAGACTTAGGAATCAGATTTTAAATTGTTAGACATTTCTAGGGAAGATGTGGTCTTGGGCCACAATTTATTGATTATGAACTGCAGATTAAAACTGAAGAAACTACAGAAAGGTAGGAATTTAAGGAGATAGGACCTGGACAAACTGAAAGAACCAGAGGTTGTAGAGTTTTTCAGAGGGAGCATTAGGAAATGAACAGGGGAAAGAAATGCAGTAGATGAAAGAGTTAGGCAGCAGAGGATCAATAAGATAAAAACGAAGGCCTACTGGAAATCCTTGGATATCACAGGAGATAATGAATTTAATTGATGAAAGCAGTAAATATGAAAATGTGGTAAATGAAGCAGGTGAAAGTGAATACAAACGTCTATGAGAAAAGAGAAGCAGCTGTTTAAATATCAAGAGCTCAGATGAAAAACCAGTCCTAAGCAAAGAAGAGAAACCTGAAAGTTTGGAAGAGTATATAGAGGGTCCATTCAAAGGAGACTAACTTTAAAGGAATACTATAGAAAGGGGAGAGGACGTAGATGAACATGAGATGGGAGAGATGATATTGTGAGAAGTATTTGACAGAGCACACTGAAAGACGTTAGTTGAACCAAGGCCCTCGAAGTAGGTGACATTCCATCAGACTTCAAATAGAATATAATCATTCGGTTTTCAAAGAAATCTGGTGCTGATAGTTTTGAAAATTACTGAACTATTAGCTAAATAAGTCACGGTTGCAAATAATAACACAAACTCTTTACAGAAGAATGGAGAAACTGGTAGAAGCCAACTTCGGGGAAGATCAGTTTGGACTCCAGAGAAATGTAGAACATGTGAGGCAATACTGACCCCACAACTTCTCTTAGAAGATAGGTTAAGGAAAGGCAAACCTACATTTGTAGCATTTGTGGACTTAGAGAAAGCTTTTGATAATGTTGACTGGAATAATCTCTTTGAAATTCTGAAGATATTAAGGATAAAATACATGGAGCGAAAGGCTATTTGCAATTTGTAAAGAAACCAGATGGCAGTTACAAGAGTCAAGGGGCATGAAAGGGAAGAAGTGGTTGAGAAGGGAGTGAGACACAGTTGTAGCCTGTCCCTGACATTATTCAGTCTGTGTATTGAGCAAACACTAAAGGAAGTAAAAGAAAAATTTGGAGTAGGAATTAAAGTGTAGGGAGAAGAAATAAGAACTTCGAGATTTGCTGATTACATTGTAATTCTGTAAGAGATAGCAAAGGACTTGGAAGAGCAGTTGAATGGAATGGAAAATGTCTTGAAAGGAGGATATAAGATAAACATCAACAAAAGCAAAACAAGGATAATGGAATGTAGTCAGTTTAAATCAGATGATGCTGTGGGAATTAGAAAACGAGACACTTAAAGTAGTAGATGAGTTTTGCTATTTGGGCAGCTAAATAACTGATGATGGTTGAAGTAGAGAGGATGTAACGTGTAGACTGGCTGTGGCAAGAAAAGCATTTCTGAAGAAGGGAAATTTAACATCGAGTATAGATTCAAGTGTCAGGAAGCCCTTTCTGAAAGTGTATGTATGGAGTGTAACCATGTGTGGGAGTGAAACAGGATGATAACTTGTTTTGACAAGAAGAGAATAGAAGCTTCTGAAAAGTGGTTCTACAGAAGAATACTGAAGATTAGGTGGGTAGATCATGTAACTAATGAGGAGGTACTGAATAGAATTGGGGAGAAGAGAAATTTGTGGCACAACTTGACTAGTAGAAGGGATAGGTTCGTAGGACACATTCTGAGGCATCAAGGGATCACCAATTTAGTATTGGATGAAGTGTGTGTGTGTGTGTGTGTGTGTGTGTGTGTGTGTGTGTGTGTGTGTGTGTGTGAAGGGGGGGGGGGGAAGATGGTAATCGTAGAGGGGGACCAAGAGATGAATACAGTAAGCAGATTCAGAAGGATGTAGGTTGTAGTAGTTACCCAGAGATGAAGAGGCTCCCACAGGATAGAGTAGAATTGAGAGCTGCATCAAATCAGTCTTCAGGCTGAATGCCACCACAATAACGTGGGTGTCAAGATCTTGAACTGATAATCAATCCCTTATACACTGTAATTATTTATAAGAGCAGAAATATGTTCACTGAATACTCTTGTGCCAAATTGGGATGTATTTAGATTAATGTGAAAATACTGCTTGCTTTCCCTCCCTCAGTTCCATTCTGGTGCATGTTTTGTTTTCTGTTATGACTTCCTGAAAACCTTTTTTTGCTAACATATACTCTGCATAGTCTTATTGTATTTAAAATTGTACAGTTATTTATCTTTTTCCAGCTGTCAGTATGGAACCACACGTGAAGTCCTTACATTTGACTCTGGCTTACCAGTTTTCTCCTACACAGTTCGGAGCATTGAGAACTTTGGTAGAAAGCCTAAATCCTTGTGCTCCTGGCAATTGGGAAGTACGCCTGTACTCCAGGGACCCTCGGTTGTCTTCGAAACAGGTATTGACTAATGGATTAATTAACTCTTTCCTGGCATTGTTGCAAGGTGTATGTGTAAAGTGATTTTCATTAGAGCATTGAGAGTATTTTTTTAATATTAATAAATTCAGCCAATTTCCTTGAACATGGTGAAGTATATTGCATTCCAACTTTGGCATATTTTGTTTATTTATTTATTTTCATTTAGTAATGTATCAGTGTGGAATACTGATGCCCAGTTGTCCAGATGAGTGCTTTATTTAATCTAAAATCACAACATGTTTCAGAAAGACATGATCCCATTGTCAGGTTCTTAAAAGTTAATGTGTTCTCTGAGAATATTAATTGCCACAAGGATCTGCAAACATTATACCATGACAAATTTGTTTACTTGGTGATTATTTGCAGCATGTGTGAAAATATTTCTTTCATAAATTGAAGTGCCCTTTTCTTGCTACACTGTACATTTTTTTTACAATCCAGTTGCATTTTGCCTTTAACAGTAAGTAGATTTAATCTGGTATAATAGATTTCTGTTTTGATATGCAGTACTTGTAGATTAGGAAACAGTTCACATTGTAATTGTTACTGTCATGATTTACTATTTACACTTGTTCATTTTTCCAGCTGAAATATGCATTCCTCATCATTTGAACAAATTGCTCCACATTTGCGGAGCATCTCAGAAAACATAATCACAACCCAACCTCTTGAGAATAATCAAAATAAACAGTAAAAGAGTCATATAAAATCACAAGAAAATTATTATATACAATAAACCAAATCTGAAAGGAAAACCCTTTTGAATGACCAAGAATATGTGAAAGACAATTTACTATTTACATTGGTAGGTAAAATAGTAGAATAACATGCCAACAGATGATTATCAGAATGTTATACAACTACTTTCCCCTCACTCTTCCATGATGCCCTCCAAATAACTTCTAAACCAAAAATGCCATCTTCCAAACACCTAGATCTCTTTACCCACTTTCTGACAGCCATTAGATCCACATTCAGATTTCTGCAACCTCTTCCATGACTAGCCACAATCTCATCCTGCCAAATGTCCTAACTTCATCTACATCTACATATCTACATGATTACTCTGCTATTCACAACAAAGTGCCTGGCGTACGGTTCATTGAACCACCTTCAAGCTGTCTCTCTACTGTTCTGTTCTCAATCGGCACACAGGAAAAACTAGCACTTAAGTTTTTCTGTGTGAGTCCTGATTTCTCTTATTTCATCATGATGGTCATTTCTCCCTATGTAGGTGGGTGCAAACAGAATGTTCTTGCAATTGGAGGAGAAAACTGGTGATTGAAATTTCATGAGAAGAATCCATCGCAACAAAAAATGCCTATGTTTTAATGATTGCCATACCAATTCATATATCATGTCTGTAGCAATATTACCCTATTTCACGATAGTACAAAGCAGGCTACCCTTCTTTGAACTTTTTTGATGTCATTCGCCCACCCACCTGAAGCGGATCCCACACCGCACAGCAATACTCCAGAATAGGGCGGACAAGTGTGATGTAAGCAGCCTCTTTAGTAGAGCTGTTGCACCTTCTAAGTGTTCTGCCAATGAACCACAGTCTTTGATTTGCTCTACCCACAACATTATCTATGTGATTGCTCCAATTTAGGTTATTTGTAATTGTAATCACTAAGTATTTAGTTGAATTTACAGCCTTAAGATTTGTGTGACTTACCGTGTAATTGAAATTTAGTGGATTTCTTTTAGTTCCCATTCGAATAACTCCAAACTTTTGTTTATTCAGGGTCAATTGCCACTTTTTGCACCATACAGGTATCTTATCTAAATCATTTTGCAATTCGTTTTGATCATCTGATGACTTCACAAGAAGGTAAATGATAGCATCATCTGCAAACAATCTAATAGGGCAACTCAGATTGTCCCCAATGTCGTTAATATAGATGAGGAACAGTGGAGGGGCTGTAACACTTCCTTGGGGAACACCGGATATTACTTCTGTTTTACTCAATGATTTTCCATCTGTTTCTACGAACTGTGAGCTTTCTGAGAGGAAATCATGAATCCAGTTGCACAACTGAGGTGATATTCCATAGGCAAGCAGTTTGGTTAGAAGACACTTGTGAAGAATGGTGTCAAAAGCCTTCTGGAAATCTAAAAATATGGAATCAATTTGACATCCCCTGTCGATGGCACTCATTACTTCATGAGTATATAGAGCTAGTTGTGTTTCATGAGAATGATGTTTTCAGAATCTGTGCTGACTATGTGTCAATAAATCATTTTCTTTGAGGTTCTTCATATTGTTCGAACACATTAAATGTTTCAAAACTCTACTGCAAATCAACGTTAGTGATATGGGGCTGTAATTCGGTGGATTACTCCTACTTTCCTTTTTGGGTATCCAGTATTTAGGTACGGAAATTTCTGTGAGTGAGCAGTTATATGTAATTACTAAATATGGAGCTATTGTATCAGCATACTCTGAAAGGAACATGACTGGTATACAATCTGGGCCAGAGGCCTTGCCTTTATTGAGTGATTTAAGCTGCTCTGCTACATGGATGATGTCTACTTCTATGTTTCT
Source organism: Schistocerca nitens (assembly GCF_023898315.1). Classification (NCBI taxonomy): domain Eukaryota; kingdom Metazoa; phylum Arthropoda; class Insecta; order Orthoptera; family Acrididae; genus Schistocerca; species Schistocerca nitens. Next base: position 620,277,026 of record NC_064614.1, on the reverse strand, counting down.
CATCTTGGCAAATGTTCTTGATTGGAATTCACTAATATTTACCTCATCATCTTTGGTGAAGGATTTTCGGAAAACCGTGTTTTATAATGCTGCTTTAGTGGCACTATCATCAGTGACTTCACCGTTGTTATTGCGCAGTGAAGGTATTGATTGCGTCTTGTCACTTGTTTGCTTTATGTGTGACCAGAATCTCTTTGGGTTTTCTGCCAGATTCCAAGGAAGAGTTTTGATGTGGAAATTATTAAAAGCATCTCTCATTGAAGTACGCGCTTTATTTCAAACTTCTGCAAAACTTTGTCAATCTTGGGGATTTTGCGTTCTTTTAAATTTGGCATGCTTTTTTTGTTGCTTCTGCAACTTCGATCTGGCCCATTCTGTGTGGGGGTTCAGTACCATCGCTTATTAATTTATGTGGTATATATTTCTCAATTGCTGTCAATACTATCTCTTTGCAATCATTCCACATCTTCTCTACACTTACGTGATTAGATCGGAAGGAGTGGGGACTGTCTCTAAACAAGGCGTTAAGAGCATTTTTATCAGCTTTTTTAAAAAGATGTGCTTTGCATTTCTTTTTGATGGTTGTAGGTGTTACAGTATTCAGCCTAGCAGCAACTGCCTTGTGGTTGCTAATTCCTGTATTCTTCATGATACTCCCCATTTGTCCAGGATTATCTGTTGCTAAGAGGTCAAGTATGCTTTCGCAACCATTTACGCTTTGAGTGGGCTCGTGAACTAACTGTTCAAAATAATTTTCTGAGAAAGCATTCAGTACAAATTCGGCTGATGTTTTATGCCTGCTGCCGGCTTTAAACGTATAATTTTTCCAGCATATCGAGGGTAGATTGAAGTCGCTACCAACTATAGTTGTATGATTGAGTTACCTGTTTGAAATGAGACTCAAGTTTTCTTTGAACTGTTCAGCAACTATATCTTCTGAGTCGAGGGTTGATAAAACAGTCCAATTAATAGTTTAGTCCGATTGTCATGTATAACCTCTACCCACACTATTTTGCAGGAACTATCTACTTCAATTTCGTTGCAAGGTAAACTACTTCTGACAGCAGTGTATACTCCACCACCAACTGTATTTAATCTATCCTTTCTGAACACTGTTAGATCGTTTGAAAAAATTTCCACTGAACTTATTTCCAGCTTTAGCCAGCTTTCTATACCTATAACTATTTGAGCTTCAGTGCTTTCTATTAGGGCTTGGAGCTCTGATTCTTTCCCAACACAGCTATGACAATTTACAACTACAATACCGATCGTTTCTACAACTATCTTACTGTGTTTTACCTGCCCCCTTGTAGACAGACATTCTAAACTAAAAAACTGCCCAGTCCCTCACACGGCCCCTGCTACCCATGTAGCCACTACCTGTATGTAGTGGACTTCTGACCTATTAAGCGGAACCCGGAAACACACCACCCGACGGCGCAAGTCAAGGAATCTGCAGCCTACATGGTCACAGAACTGCCTGAGCCTCTGATTCAGACCCTCCACTCGGCTCTTCACCAAAGGACCACAGGTGGTTCTGCCGACGATGCTGCAGATGGTGAGCTCCGCCTTAATCTTGCAAGCAAGACTGGCAGTCTTTACCATTTCCGCTAACCACCCGAAACCAGAGAAAATCTCCTCCAATCCTAAGCCACAAATGTCATTGGTACCGACATGGACCGCCACCTGCCAGCCATATTCCTAAGGCCTAATGTTGGAGCTCCCAACTACCAGCAAACCCACCCTCTGTGAATGCCCAGGCCTTGCGGGCCGAGAAGCTTTAAATTGATGTTAATATCTTAGAACACACAGAACAAACGCGCGCGCGTGCGCGCGCACACACACACACACACACACACACACACACACACAAAGAGGAAGAGGGAGAGGGTGGGGTGGGGTGGGGTTGGGAAACAAATAAGAAAAGAAAATCAAGTGAACATATACTTATGGCACAAATAATACACAGTTCTCATTAGAAAAATCTGCATATATTGCCAGATGGCAAGGGCATTCTCTGCATTTAGATTATGAAATATGAAAACTACAAAGCAGTGTGATCATGACACAAAAGTGTGTCACTGTTTTATCATTGAAGTGACAGTGTGTCCTGTAACACAAAACCAAATTTAAAGAAATGCAGATTTTGATTAGAAAAGTGAATACCTGTAGGTAATAACTTGTCAGCATAACAGTTATAATGTGAAGTGTTCTGTAATCTTTTCAAAATGTGTTCTGATTTTAAATTAAGTACATCATACCTTTGAAGGACTTGTGTTTCAAAATCTTCATACTGATTTGTGTACTTTGCGTCTTTACAACAGTTTTACTAATGTAATTCATTTTAAATATGTACTTTTTAAAAGTAGTTTCCATATTGTTAGTTCCGGGTTAATTCATCATAATCACCACCATCATTGTCATCGTCAACAACAACAACAACTACAACAAAAATTATTTGATATTCACTGCTGGGTATAGGCTTCCTGTAGACTTTTATGTGCATTATTGTTTTCTAGTAGGAATATAATATTGTTTCAGATTGCTTTCTGATATTATCTATTCATATTCCATTAGATTGTTGTGTCTATCTTTCCTTTTTTCTTGGAATCCAGCAAAGAAGATTGTCCACCTTACATTCATTCGCCTGGCTATATATGCTGCCCACATCCATTTCATTCCCATAAAGGAAGAACAATGTCTTCCACTCCAGTCTGTTTATTGATCTGTTTGTTTGTTTGTCATTGTAATTTAAAACAATTTCTCTCTTGTTTACTGAGGAACCCTCAGTTTTAGAATGGTTTTCATATTAAAAGTCTGTGTCGCCTTGCCATGATTGTGAATTGGTTTTAGCCAATAATTGTACTTGCTGTACTTTACCGACACATTGACAACTTATTTTTGAAAATCCTAAACTTCTTGTTTCAGACACGTTAAAATTTTCATTTTGGATTCTCAATTTAAGTTTACCAACTGCTTTCCAGGCCATTTTTAATCTTTTAATTATTTTTTTCTATACACCAATGAATTGAATTGTCTTCAGTTGACCATAAAATAAAATCTCATTATTTATCTTTCTTTCTTCATTGTTAATTTTTACTTTGTTCTTTTTGATTTGTCCATTTCACTTACTGTAATCAACTTGTAACTGTTTTTAGGTGTGCTTTCAAATTTACTTTATTAAGGTTCCTTTAGCTATTAAAGTTCATCCACACTGAAGGCAAGTTGCACAATGTCTCTGGCAGAACTAAAAAAATATTCCGGTAACATATATTCCTCCTTATTTCCAGTACAGAAATCTGTAAACTTCCTATACAGGAACTGAGAACAGTTTTTATGATATCCAGTATTTGTGCATGGTCCCTCTTCTAGTTCTGAGTTTCTTGCTATTCTGACATAGTCAAGTTCTTCAGTGTACTAACATAGGTTAAAAGAAAGCCTTGTTTTTCAATCTCTCTTAGTAAAGATTTTCGCGACACTTCCAGAATGCCATTACTAACAATCTGTGTTTCCAATTTATCTTCAAAAAATACAGACATTTAAAGACAGTAGGAAAGTTCTGGTAGAATGTAAATTATGTAGGAGTAAAGGAGATCACTAACAGAATAGTGGAAGCATTGAGTTGTCGACAGGCGCACACAAAAGAGAAAGAAAATGTGCTAGTTGTTGGAATAAATCCTTTCTCAAGCTAGAGTGGACACACACACACACACATACACACACACACACACACACACACACACACACACACACACACACACCTCTGCACCTACCAGCTGGACACACAGTGATGGGCTGGTATGGCCCATCTATTGAAACCCGAATTCCATGCTGATGTAATTGCTGAAGATTATGATTGTGGCTGTCAATTCCAGATTTTCTGTAGAACTTCAGCCTTTCCATGTACAGCAGATGGAACATTCTCTGAGAATTTCTTGCTTTGTGATAGCCAAAGTCGGTTTTCTGTAAGATAATTGACAGTGGCATCAAGTTAATAATGAATAGCAGAGGACACAAGTCCTCCTGGAAAATGCCCCTCTTGATGTTGAAGGGTCTGCAACTTTCTTTTCCAACCAACAGTTACGTTTTCGAGTGTTTCATCCATTTACTGCAAATTTCGTAATGTTGTTGTTGACCCTGATGGCTTCCAGGAAATTCATTATTCAGTTGTGTGACAGTGAGTTGAAGGTTTTTTTGCAGTCAATCCAGCTCATATACAAATTTATTTTCCAGCTCATATACAAATTTATTTTCCAGCTCTTGCAGGTTCACAAAATAATTTTGTTTATCGCGAGTTCATCTTTTGTGTGCCTGCTTATTTGCTTGTTCCCATTTTTTTCAACTGGTAGACGTTGTATTCTTCCAGAAAGTTATGAATTCTGTGGGCTGTAGTGCCTGTTGAAAACTTGAACATGGTGGGAAAACATTTTTGGGTGTGGCACCTTTAGCTGGTCCTTCTGTATTAAATATGTTTTTCCAGTTGTTAGCCATTCATTGATGTTTCCTATCTGCACAATGCATTAAACAGCTCAGTCATTTTCACATGCAGACTGGTCAGACATTTTGTGCCAGAAACTATACAGTATATTGTTGCTGGGGGATGTCCAGTTCATGACTTTCTTCACTCTTTTCTCAACTGTTTCAGTTGTTATATCCAGCTGTTGCATTCTGTTCGTAGAAAATTTGTTTCAAAAGCTCTTTATCCATCCAGCAATTTTTTGTTTTCCTAGGGCTCTATCCAGAGCTGGTTTGTTGTTTCTCTGACTTTTCAACTTTTGTGTCAGCTTGCTGGTTCCGACTGTGGTAGAACTTCCTCTGGTTGGATTGAAAAGTTTAATTTTGCTGGTACTTGATATAATGGCCTTGGACCTTTTGATTATCCTGGTTGTTGTAGTTATTTTTTGCTTCACAATTTCCAAAGATACTTCAATTTTTCTCATATTCAGCCAATATTTTTTTTAACAGGTACTCTTTGGCCTTCCAGTTATTCAGTTTATTCTCGTTCATGTTCTTCAACTTACTTGCATCATATCTCTAGTTTTCGATTTTTGATTCCATCTGAACTTTCTACTTTGGTTTCCCAGTCAGTTCTCCAGCAGGTTCCGACTGCATTAACCCCAGTTCTTCTTTTACTGTTAATGCTATACTACAGGTGAGCTGTTTCATTTCTTCAGTTGTTATATTTGGAAAGTTGCAAGGGCCACTTTAATGTCCTTCATCAGTGAAGCCATTTTTCTCTGTGGACAGTTTTCAAAGTCAGGGGCCCCTGTTTCCTACTTTAGATGATACATGTACCAGAATTTTGTCTTTAATTGCTTTTTGTCTTTGGGTCAAGTTGCTGAGCATTTTATCAATGACTTCTTGTTCATACCACATTATTCATCAGGTTCAAATTGTTCCATGACTGCAGTGTTGCTGGTGCCAAAGGAGATTGTTTTACTTCTGTTTCACAGGTTCTATGAATTTCTTTGCGTTTCATTCCTTTTGATAAACAGTCTCTTATCAGTTAGTTGTATTTCTCTTATCTTCAAGTGTGTGTATTCTTGCTTCCAGAAGCGGTAAATGTGCTTTTGGTATCCACATTTTTGTGTTTCCAGCAAATAGTAGCATTTCACAGCTTTGTGATTCTCTGACTTACAAGGAACCCCTTTGGTGCAACGTCACAAAATGCCAATGATGTTTATGGCATTTGACACGCCGTATATTGTCTACCATGCAACCAAAATATTGGCTGCTAATGGCAACAAGGAGTAGGACTGGAGGTATCGCACGGTGAGCTTAGCATGAGGTTAGGTAGTGTAGCTGAACTGATTACTTGATAAGTAACTCATAACAGTGATACAATGCTAAGGTGTTTATGCAAAGCAGAGCAACTGCAATGATAAACAAAGCAAACATTTCATTACACCTACAACAACAGTTGCCAAAGTTGACATTTTGTCAGAAAGGAAAACAAGGAATTGCACAGAGTGAGAAAGAATTGACAGTTGAAATATTAGCGTTTCTGCAAGATGGCTCAGTGGAATCGGTTGTGTCGTATACACTCGACTGTGCGGACAATTTACGTTACGAGTACAATGATGACGATATGTGCCTAACAAATGAAAGTGATATCGAAGGAGGTGTCGAGCCATGTAGTTAATCATCCTTGTCGGACAGGAAGCCACAAATCCCATCTCTAGTGAAATGTAGTAAAGAACAATCACTGTCCATAATTACGTACATTGAAGATCATCTGCAGCATAATAAAAAGACAATTACGAACAGATCTCAAATAAGATCACATCAATACAACCATGTAATGTGTAAGAAAAACTATGGATATTCAAAGGAGGACAAAGTGCACTTTTTACAAAAACTGATGTTGGTGTGTTTGTAGGATGGTTGAAATAATTTGCAGGATGTGCATGCTAGTGACCTACTATGCTATGCACATCAAATTGCAGGTGACATAGTGATTTCAAGGAAGCAGCGAATGATTGCATAACTTCAAACAGTGTTGCAGAATTGGAAGACATAAGACAAAATTTCAAACAAAGCATCAATTTGATGATTCAAAGCAAACTGCAAAATTGGCCCAAAAATTTGTATATGAAATAAACAAACTTATCCCATTGTTCACCACGAATTTGTTTTCAACTCTGACCAATCAGGATCTGAAGAGAAAATACATATGAAAGGAACCTGGGAAAGACCAAGAGACTTGTATCAAAATCAATGCCTTAACACATTCGTACACAAATATGCTGACTGTTAATCTGCATGGTTAATTGGCTGGAAAGTTATTTGTTATGCTGTGAGAAGTTGGGTGTGCTTTGCCCCCTACAATTCTTTCTCTTGTGCAACATTTTGTTTGTAATGGCACTAGAGAATATCTACATCACAACAAGCAGTAGTGGGAAAATGGATGTAAGAGAACTACCGCTATTGTATGAGCACTGCTTTTGGCCAGGAGCTGATCAAAATAACTTGCTTTTGCTCGGTTCCGGTTCTGTGTATAAAAATCATACTCCTTTAGAGTAAACCATCCCTCCCAAAAAGTGGGTACATTGCAGTTCATATCACCTGGAACTACTGGGCAAATTTAGCCTCTGGAAGTTTTTCGTGTGCCTATGCAACATGTCTCCCCCCCCCCCCCCCCTCATGAACCATGGACCTTGGCACTGGTGGGGAGGTTTGCGTGGCTCAGCGATACAGATAGCTATACCGTAGGTGCAACCACAGTGGAGGGGTATCTGTTTTGAGAGGCCAGACAAACGTGTGGTTCCTGAAGAGGGTCAGCAGCCTTTTCAGTAGTTGCATTGGCAACAGTCTGGATGATTGTCTGATCTGGCCTTGTAACACTAACCAAAACAGCCTTTCTGTGCTGGTACTGCAAAAGGCTGAAAGCAAGGGGGAGCTACAGCCGTAATTTTGCCCGAGGGCATGTAGCTTTACTGTATGGTAAAATGATGATGGCGTCCTTTTGGTTAAAATATTCCGGAGGTAAAATAGTCCCTCATTCTGATCTCCAGGTGGGGACTACTCAAGAGGACATCATTATCAGGAGAAAGAAAACTGGCATTCTATGAATTGGAGTGTGGAATGTCAGATCCCTCAATCGGGCAGGTAGATTAGAAAATTTAAAAAGCAAAATGGATAGGTTAAAGTTAGATATAGTGGGAATTAGTTAAGTTCGGTGGCAGGAGTAACAAGACTTCTGGTCAGGTGAATACAGGGTTATAAATACAAAATCAAATAGGGGTAATGCATGAGTAGGTATCATAATGAATAAAAATAATAGGAGTGCGGGTAAGCTGCTACAAACAGCATAGTGGACACTATTGTGGCCAAGATAGACACAAAGCCCACGGCTACCACAGTAGTACAAGTTTATATGCCAACTAGCTCTGCAGATGACGAAGAGATTGATGAAATGTATTATGATGTAAAAGAAATTCTTCAGATAGTGAAGGGATATGAAAATTTAATAGTCATGGGTGACAGGAATTCGATAGTAGGAAAAGGAAGAGAAGGAAATGTAGTAGTTGAATATGGAATGGGGGTAAGAAATGAAAGAGGAACCCGCCTGGTAGAATTTTGCACAGAGTATAACTTAATCATAGCTAACACTTGGTTCAAGAACCATAAAAGAAGGTTGTATATATGAAAGAGGCCTGGAGATACTTGAAGGTTTCAGATAATTATTTAATGGTAAGACAGAGATTTAGGAACCAGGTTTTAAATTGTAAGACCTTTCCAGGGGCAGATGTGGACTCTGACCACAATCTATTGGTTATGAAATGTAGACTAAAACTGAAGAAGCTGAAAAGGGTGGGAATTTAAGGAGATGGGACCTGGATAAACTGACAGAACCAGAGGTTGTAGTGAGTTTTAGGGAGAGCATAAGGGAATGATTGACAGGGATGAGGGAGAGAAATACAGTAGAAAAAGAATGGGTAGCTTCGAGAGATGAAATAGTGAATGCAGCAGAGGATCAAGTAGGTAAAAAGACGAGGGCTAGTAGAAATCCTTGGGTAACAGAAGATATATTGAATTTAATTGATGAAAGGAGAAAATATAACAGTGCAGTAAATGAAGCAGGCAAAAAGGAATACAAATGTCTCAAAAATGAGATCGACAGGAAGTGCAAAATGGCTAAGCAGGGATGGCTGAGGACAAATGTAATGATGTAGAGGCATATCTCACTAGTAGTAAGATAGATACTGCCTACAGGAAAATTAAAGAGACTTTTGAGAAAAGAGAACCACTTGTATGAATATCAAATATCAAGAGCTCAGGTGGAAACCCAGTTCTAAGCAAAGAACAGAAAGCAGAAAGGTGGAAGGAGTATATAGAGGGTCTGTACAAGGGAACAGTATTATGGAAATATTATGGAAATGGAAGAGGATGTAGATGAAGATGAAATGGGAGATATGATACTGCATGAAGAGTTTGACATAGTACTGAAAGACCTAAGCCGAAACAATATTCCATTAGAACTACTGATAGCCTTGGAAGAGCCAGCCCTGACAAAACTCTACTATCTTGTGAGCAAGATGTATGAGACAGGCAAAATACCCTCAGACTTAAAGAAGAATATAATAATTCCAATCCCAGAGAAAGCAGGCGTTGACAGATGTGAAAATTACCGAACTATCAGTTTAATAAGTCACAGCTGCAAAATACTAATGCGAATTCTTTACAGACGAATGGAAAAACTGGTAGAAGTGGACCTCGGGGAAGATCAGTTTGGATTCTGTAGAAATATTGGAACACGTGAGGCAATACTGACCTTACGACTTATCTTAGAAGCTGGATTAAGGAAGAGCAAACCTACGTTTCTAGCATTTGTAGACTTAGAGAAAGCTTTTGACAATGTTGACTGGAATACTCTCTTTCAAATTCTGAAGATGGCAGGGGTAAAATACAGAGTGCGAAAGGCTATTTACAATTTGAACAGAAACCAGATGGCAGTTATAAGAGTCGAGGGGCTTGAAAGGGAAGCAGTGGTTGGGAAGGGAGTTAGACAGGGTTGTAGCCTCTCCCCGATGTTACTCAATCTGTATATTGAGCAAGCAGTAAAGGAAACAAAAGAAAAATTTGGAGTAGGAATTAAAATTCATGGAGAAGAAATAAAAACTTTGAGGTTTGCTGATGACACTGTAATTCTGTCAGAGACAGCAAAGGACCTGGAAGAGCAGCTGAATGGAATGGACAGTTTCTTGAAAGGAGGATATAAGATGAACATCAACAAAAGCAAATCGAGGATAATGGAATGTAGTTGAATTAAATTGGGTAATGCTGCCGGAATTACAGCTACATCTACATCTATATCCATATCCATACTCTGCAAGCCACCTGACGGTGTGTGGCGGAGGGTACTTTGAGTACCTCTATCAGTTCTCCCTTCTATTCCAGTCTCGTATTGTCCGTGGAAAGAAGGATTGTCTGTATGCTTCTGTGTGGGCTCTAATGTCTCTGATTTTATCCTCATGGTCTCTTCGTGAGATATATGTAGGAGGGAGCAATATACAGCTTGACTCCTCGGTGAAGGTATGTTCTCGAAACTTCAACAAAAGCCCATACCGAGCTACTGAGCGTCTCTCCTGCAAAGTCTTCCACTGGAGTTTATCTATCATCTCCATAACTCTTCCGCGATTACTAAATGATCCTGTAATGAAGTGTGCTGCTCTCTGTTGGATCTTCTCTATCTCTTCTATCAACCCTGTCTGGTACAGATCCCACACTGCTGAGCAATATTCAAGCAGTGGGCTAACAAGTGTACTGTAACCTACTTCCTTTGTTTTTGGATTGCATTTCCTTAGGATTCTTCCCATGAATCTCAGTCTGGCATCTGTTTACCGACGATCAACTTTATATGATCATTTTATTTTAAATCACTCCCAGTGCCTACTCCCAGATAATTTATGGAATTAACTGCTTCCAGTTGCTGACCTGCTATATTGTAGTAAATGACAAAGGATCTTTCTGTCCATGTATTCGCGACACATTACACTTGTCTACATTGAGATTCAATTGCCATTCCCTGCACCATGCGTCAATTCGTAGCAGATCCTCCTGCATTGCAGTACAATTTTCCATTGTTGCAACCTCTCTATATACTACAGCATCATTCGCAAAAAGCCTCAGTGAACTTCCGATGTTATCCACAGGGTCATTTATGTATATTGTGAATAGCAATGGTCCAACAACACTCCCCTGCGGCACACCTGAAATCACTCTTTCTTCGGAAGACTTCTCTCCATTGAGAATGACATCACACAATTGGTCTGATAGTCCATAACCTCTTACTTTGTTCATTAAACGACTGTGCGGAACTGTGTCTAATGCCTTGCGGAAGTCAAGAAACACGGCATCTATCTGGGAACCCATGTCTATGGCCCTCTGAGTCTCGTGGACGAATAGTGCGAGCTGGGTTTCACACAATTGTCTTTTTCGAAACCCATGCTGATTCCTACAGAGTAAATTTCTAGTCTCCAGAAAAGTCATTATACTCGAACATTATACGTGTTCCAAAATTATACAACTGATTGATGTTAGAGATATAGGTCTATAGTTCTGCAGATCTGTTCGACATCCCTTCTTGAAAACGTGGATGACCTGTGTCCTGTCCTTTTCCAATCCTTTGTCACTCTGCAAGAGAGGCGCTCTGCATCGCGGTGTAGCTTGCTCGCCAGGTTTCGAGAGGGTGCGTTTCTGGATGAGGTATCGAATATATTGCTTCCCCCTACTTATACCTCCCGATGAGTTCACGAATGTAAAATTAGAGAGATTCGAGCGTGCACGGAGGCTTTCCGACAGTCGTTCTTCCCGCGAACCATACGCGACTGGAACAGAAAAGGGAGGTAATGACAGTGGCACGTAAAGTGTCCTCCGCCACACACTGTTGGGTGGCTTGCAGAGTATAAATGTAGATGTAGATGTAGATGTACGCTCTTCTAGAGACCTGTGGTACACCGCTGCAAGAATGGGGGCAAGTTCCTTCACATACTCTATGTATTATCAAACTGGTATCCCATCAGATCCAGTGGCCTTTCCCCTTTAGAGCGATTTTAATTGTTTCTCTATCCCTCTGTCATCTATTTCAATATCTACCATTTTGTCATGTGTGCGACAATCTAGAGAAGGAACTACAGTGCAGTCTTCCTCTGTGAAACAGCTTTGGAAAAAGACATTTAGTATTTCGGCCTTTAATCTGTCATCCTCTGTTTCAGTACCATTTTGGTCACAGAGTGTCTGGACATTTTGTTTTGATCCACCTACTGCTTTGACATAAGACCAAAATTTCTTTGGATTTTCTGCCAAGTCAGTACATATAACTTTACTTTCAAATTCATTGAACACCTCTCGCATAGCCCTCCTCACACTACATTTCGCTTCACATAATTTTTGTATGTCTGCAAGGCTTTGGCTATGTTTATGTTTGCTGTGAAATTCCCTTTGCTTCTGCAGCAGTTTTCTAACTCGGTTGTTGTACCACAGTGGCTCTTTTCCATCTCTTACGATCTTGCTTGGCACATACTCATCTAATGCATACTGTACGATGGTTTTGAACTTTGTCCATTGATCCTCAACACTATCTGTACTTGAGACAAAACTTTTGTGTTGAGCTGAAATCATCCATGCAGTAACCGCTTTATGATTGCTAATTCCCTGTTCTGCGTTAACTGTTTCAAATAGTTCAGGTCTGTTTGTCACCAGAAGGTCTAGTATGTTATCGCCACGAGTCGGTTCTCTGTTTGACTGCTCAAGGTAGTTTTCAGATAATGCACTTAAAAAAATTTCACTGGATTCTTTGTCCCTGCCACCTGTTATAAATGTTTCAGTCTCCAAGTCTATTACCGGCAAATTAAAATCTCCACCCAGAACTATAACATGGTCGGGAAATCTACTCGAAATATTTTCCAAATTTTCCTTCAGGTGCTCTGCCACAACAGCTGCTGAGCCAGGGGCCCTATAGAGACATCCAATTACCATGTTTGAGCCTGCTTTAACGGTGACCTTCACGTAAATTATTTCGCATTTCAGATCTCCGCCAATCTGAGTTGAATATTTCATTACTGTTTACATCTGGTTTCAGCCAACTTTCTGTCCCTAGTACTATGTGGGCGTTGTGACCGTTTATTAACGAGAGCAGATCTGGGACCTTTCTATAGACGCTCCTGCAGTTTACTATTAGCACATTAATATTGTTATTCCCCATTGCGTTTTGCCTACTACTTTGTCGCGTCTCAGGAGGGGTCTTGTCGGGCCTAGAGAGGGAATTCTATAACCTAAAAAACCCACATGTGCACTCCACACGTACTCCGCTACCCTTGTAGCCGCTTCCTGCATGTAGTGCGTGCCTGACCTATTCAGGGGGACCCTACATTTCTGCACTCGATAGCGGAGGTCAAGAAATTTGCACCCCAGATCTCCGCAGAATCGTCTGAGCCTCTGGTTTAAGCCTTCCACTCGGCTCCAAACCAGAGGACCACGATCGGTTCTGGGGACGATACTACAAATAGTTAGCTCAGATTCCACTCCGCGAGTGAGGCTTTCCGCCTTCACCAACTCCGCCTGCATGAACTGAGGATGACGTCTGAACCCAGATGGCAGGAATCATTGGTGCCGACATGAGGAACAATTTGCAGTCGGGTGCACCCAGTGCTCTCTATCCCCGCCAGCGGGGCCTCCTCCACATCTCGGATGAGACCACCCGGCAAGCAGACAGTGTGAACACTGGTGTTCTACCCCGACCTTTCCGCTATCTCCCTAAGGGGCTCCATCACCTGCCTAATGTTGGAGCTCCCAATCACTAATAAACCCCTCCCCCCTGTGTGCCTGCTCAGACCTTGCTGAAGGAGCAGCCACATGTCCACTCACAGGCAGACTGGGCGATGCCACATGGCCAGCCTCCACATTGACCCTCCGCCTCGTGTGCCGCGAACGCCACTGAACCCGCCACTGCCACTGGGCAGAAGGTGGCCCAACCGCGCCCGGTACCTGCAAAGATGTCCCAACAGCAGGGACCATGGGCGAAGCATGTAACACCTGGGGTGTACCATGCAACGCACCAGACTCCCCACTGCCGCTACACTCCGAGGCAGCAGCCTGAAGACGGCTGATCATGGCCATCAACATGTTCAGCTGTTCGCGAACAGTGGCCAGCTGCTCCTGCGTCCGTACACAGCAGTCACACATCCTATCCATCCTAAGAAATCAATTTACTGTAGAGTGTTAATCAACTTTTAACTAGACTGCTAATTCACTAAAGTCGGCTGATAGCTGACTAATCTGTGGTTACTAGACACTTCTTGTTGAAAACAATGAAAATAAGCACTACCTGCCTCTGGACCGTATTCAAAACAAACGCTAACACTACTGGCACTACAGCTGACTAAAGGGACTCTCTGACTGTATTCAAAACAAACACGAAATCTATGGAATGCTATTCCTAGTAATCAAAAATTAAAGCTTCCTAAAAGAAAAAACACACGGAAGAAGAAGTGACAAGTAAGAAAAATACAGTTAATACTTAAATCAATGTAGCTCACTGCACAGCAGACGTGAAGCAGACAGCAGTTACGACGACACTGATTAGGAAATGAGACGCTTAAATTAGTAAATGATTTTTGCTATTTGGGGAGCAAAATAACTGATGATGGTCGAAGTAGAGAGGATATAAAATGTGGACTGGCAATGGCAAGGAAAGAGTTTCTGAAGAAGAGAAATTTGTTAACATTGAGTATAGATTTAAGTGTCAGGAAGTCGTTTCTGAAAGTATTCGTATGGAGTGTAGCCATTGAAGTGAAACGTGGATGATAAATAGTTTAGACAAGAACAGAATAGAAGCTTTCGAAATGTGGTGCTACAGAAGAATGCTGAAAATTAGATGGGTAGATCACACAACTAATGAGGAGGTATTGAATAGAATTAGGGAGAAGAGAAATTTGTGGCACACCTTGACTAGAAGAAGGGATCAGTTGGTAGGACATGTTCTGAGGCATCAAGGGATCACCAATTTAGTATTGGAGGGCAGTGTGGAGGGTAAAAATCGTAGAGGGAGACCAAGAGATGAATACACTCAGCAGATTCAGAAGGATGTAGGTCGCAGTAGGTACTGGGAGATGAAGAAGCTTGCACAGGATAGAGTAGCATGGAGAGCTGCATCAAACCAGTCTCTGGACTGAAGACCACAACAACAACATACACCATGTTATCACACTATCTGCAGCTACGTCTTAAACAATTGCCAGTTTTATGATAAGGTCCATGTCGGACTGTTTTACATTTTGTTGTATGCCACTACTGTCCATCACTGCTCATCACCCTGTTACGCAAATATGATTCTATATGCATTCTTTAAGAGTGGATAACTAGCTGAATGTCCAACACAGTTTGTAACTCCCAAGGAGTTCTCCGTCAATCTCATTGGTGCAAACCTTTGTGATCACTGTGGCATGCTGTTTTTCATTCGGTGTTCATGATGCAAGATAATGGTTTGTTTGGAACATTTCTTGAATGTCAGTGATGTCCATTTTGTGAAGTGTAATACATACATCCAATAGAAAGCTGATCTCTGCATCTCCTGGACATGCATTTTCTCTTGCCCTCCTGATGCACATAGTGATTCATTAGCACATGACATTTTTCTTGTCATAATTGTTAACACAACGCTTTCAAATGAGCCTTACTGAAGACTGAACTTTCAGTGCCGCACTTTCTCATTAGTGTATTTGTGTCACTTGTGATTTTTTTTCCTTTTTTTGCTGCAGTGCACATGTTGATGGGTGTCCAGGTTCCACAGCAGCTGCCATGATTCTTTTTATCCTGGGTGATGACTGAGCCAGTGAGGCTTCCCTTTTGTTTGTGGATCCATTGGTGCAAATAGGGTGTAATGTATCTGCATGTTTGAGTGGTGAAGGTGCACATAAGAATAATGGCTTGTTTATTCTGGTTACAACTATCAGAAGATGAAATGTTACTGGTTACTGTACAGCTCTGAGGTGAGTTACTGGTAGAGATAACATTACTGAGTAACTCTGTTGCAGTTTCATAATGATGCCCAAACACATTGAGTTATAGGTTGAAGCCTAGGTCCGCAAATCATTGTCTAGGGAGAAAAAAGATCTATCCAGAATTGACAATGATTGGCACTGGGTTCTTGTTGGGAATTACTTTGAAGGAAGAACGACAAGGTGGTCACAGCGCAAATGCCCAGCATCACTTCTAATGGCAAACTGGCTTCTGGGAGGCCATCTGCTGGCCTAAGTGTTGGATAAACAAAACACAGACTATTTTCAGCATGTCTCTTACGAAGGTAAATAGTCCCATGCTGTCCTCGTGTCATCATTGGGGTGCCATATGTTAGCAAGAGTAGCATCTTAATGACCACATCCTGAGTTCCCAGTGATAACAAGCTGCTTTATTATTGTTGTTATGCTGTCTTGCTACCCAGAACTGTTGTAGTTGCAGCTGGATCGCAAATGCCAGTGCTAGTAACTTCAGAATGCAGGTACTCATGTGGTTGTAGTCTGGTTGCAGTGTAGGTGTGAATACCACATCCCTCCTTTCTTGGAACAAAGATGCATAGCTATCTTGCTAGACTGTGCACCCCCTCTCCTCTAGGGGAAGCATATAGATAGTGAAGCCATTGAATTGATGCTGTGTAGCCTGAACCCCCCTTCCCCCACTATGAGCAGAGAGAGATGACTGTGCCCACCCAATTCTCAAATACTTGGTGACAGGTGTTCACACTGGAATTGTGCCTCATTCGGGTGATGAGGAATGCCAGATTGTGTCCAGGGAACCATTGGTGTGTGCAACCCAAACCTTGGAACTGGTACCCGAGGTTGAGAGGTGTCGCCATCAATACATCATGGACAGCTCAGGCATGACTGGAAAGGAAGCTGAGTAAAGACAGGTCATCACAACTGGACTTATGGTGTAAAGCATCAGTGAAGAAACATGGAAAAGGAAGAATAGGACTTACTGAAGGAATGAGGAATGTAAGGTTCTGTTGAGCCAAGGAGGCCAGCAGAAAGAGAGCAGTGCACTGGAGGAGCCCTTTGAACATGAAACTGCTACAAGCTGGCAGAGCCCTGGTGGCAGTTGATTCTTGGAACCCTGACTGTGGTTAACTCTTGGGGCAGTTGATCCATGGAACCCTGGTGTGGATTCCCTGTTCCTTCTTACTTGAGGAGTAGCCAAAGGTCCTGCAGGTTGGATGTACTTAATCCTCCTCCTCAACTTTGACATCTCCAGTATGATGGAATCTGCCAATAGTTTGTACTACAGCTGACACAGCTCTCAGCTTCACTGGATCACTCAACCTCAACCTCCGCATCAAGATGTTATGTTTACATTATTATCATCAACTGCAACACCTTCTCTCTTATGTGATTCATCTTGTCTTCTTTAACCCAACATCCCACCCTCCTGGACATTGACTTCCACCTCTCCAAGGACCTTACCCACACCTCCATCTATATTAAACCCACCAACCACCAACCGTACCTGCATTTTGACAGCTGTCATCCCTGCCGCGTCAAAAAATTCCTCCCATACAATCTGACCACCTGTGGGTGGCATATCTGCATACTGAACATTCCTTTGCACATTATGCTGCAGGTCTTGTGAGAACCTTCACAGACAGGCACATAGTCTACAAACAGACTTCCCATAACATACGCTCACACACCCCCAAAACCCCTCACGACACCTAAGAATCAGCCACAAAGGAGCACCCATCCCTCTCCCTGTCATCCAGTATCATATTGGACTGTAACAATTGAACCATATCCTTTGCAAGGGCACTGATTATCTATCAGTGTACCCTGAAATGAAGGGCATCCTACCCAAGGCTCTTAAAATGGTGATCCATCAACCACCCAACCTACACAGCATCCTTGTCCATTCTTTGGCCACTCTCAGTCTCAACCCCTGTACCTCAAGGATCATACACCAGTGAAAGTCCCTAGTGCAAGACCGGCCCAGTCCACCCTCAAAGTACTTCATACTCCAATCCTGTTGCAGGCTTATCCTACCCCATCAGAGGCAGGCCAACCTGTGAAAGCAGACATGCCATATACCAACTCTGCTACAATTACTGCACAGTTTTTTGTGTTGCTAAGAGAACCAACCAGCTGTCCATCAGAATGAATGGTCACCACTTGAATGCAGCTAACAACAAAGTTGCGGTGACACAACATACAGCCAAGCACAACTTGCTTTATTTCAATGGATGCTTCACTTCCCGAGCCATCTGGATATTTCCCTTCCACCACCAGCTTTTTCTGAACTACCCAGATGGGAGTTATCCTTACAACACATATTTTGCTTCCATAACCATTCTGGCCTCAGTCTCCGTTAACCCACTGTCCCCATACCCTTTACCCAACAATTTCCACTTCCTCTGCCCCATCAGTCTCTCCAAATTCACATCTCAAAGCCACCTTTGTCGAGTGCTGCTCCCTCACCAACTCCAACACCTATGTATCACATACCTAGCCCACATTCCTCGTCATCAAACCAGCTTGTCCCTCCGAGTCACTAGCTACCTGCCCCCTACCCCTCAATCCTGTCTTCAGTCTCCTCCCCCCCCCACCCCCCCACCCCCCTACCCTCCTACCCAATATATTGAACTCCACTCCCTACTCCAGTCCATGCGACAAACTACTATCCTGACATTGTGTGTCCAGCAGGCACCATAATTTAGGGACATAGGTGTTGTTACTTGTGCGCATGCACAGGTGTGGGTGGGTGCCTGTATGTGAGCATGGGATCTGTGGGTGGGTGTGTGTGCATGCATACATTTTTACATGTGTATTTGTACTCTAAATCGAGAAAGAATTCATTCCAAAAGCTAGGAAGTTTTTTTTTTTTCTTTTTTATGTGTGCCTCTCAATGACTCAATGCTTCTGCTTTTTGGAGACTGGTCACTTTTAATCCTGAAGTATTTACATTTGATTCATCTACATCTACATGACTACTCTGCAATTCACATTTAAGTGCTTGCCAGAGGGTTCATCGAACCACAATCATACTATCTCTCTACCATTCCACTCCCGAACAGCGCGCGGGAAAAATGAACACCTAAACCTTTCTGTTCGAGCTCTGATTTCTCTTATTTTATTTTGATGATCATTCCTACCTATGTAGGTTGGGCTCAACAAAATATTTTCGCATTCGGAAGAGAAAGTTGGTGACTGAAATTTCGTAAATAGATCTCGCTGTGACGAAAAACGTCTTTGCTTTAATGACTTCCATCCCAATTCGAGTATCATATCTGCCACACTCTCTCCCCTATTACGTGATAATACAAAACGAGCTGCCCTTTTTTGCACCCTTTCGATGTCCTCCGTCAATCCCACCTGGTAAGGATACCACACCGCGCAGCAATATTCTAACAGAGGACGAACGAGTGTAGTGTAAGCTGTCTCTTTAGTGGACTTGTTGCATCTTCTAAGTGTCCTGCCAATGAAACACAACCTTTATCTCGCCTTCCCCACAGTATTATCTATGTGGTCTTTCCAGCTGAAGTTGTTCGTAATTTTTACACCCAGGTACTTAGTTGTATTGACAGCCTTGAGAATTGTACTATTTATCGAGTAATCGAATTCCAACGGATTTCTTTTGGAACTTATGTGGATCACCTCACACTTTTCGTTATTTAGCGTCAACTGCCACCTGCCACCTGCCACACCATACAGAAATCTTTTCTAAATTGCTTTGCAACTGATACTGGTCTTCGGATGACCTTACTAGACGGTAAATTACAGCATCATCTGCGAACAACCTAAGAGAACTGCTCGGATTGTCACCCAGGTCATTTATATAGATCAGGAACAGCAGAGGTCCCAGGACGCTTCCCTGGGGAACACCTGATATCACTTCAGTTTTACTGGATGATTTGCCGTCTTCCTGACAGGAAATCACGAATCCAGTCACACAACTGAGACGATACCCCATAGGCCCGCAGCTTGTTTAGAAGTCGCTTGTGAGGAACGGTGTCAAAAGCTTTTCGGAAATCTGTCTTATTCTCTAAGTGATACTCAAACACTGAAATTCTATTACCAATGTTGGTGTGTTGTGAAGATGACAGGTAAACTTCCAGTAATAAACACAAGAATTCAACAACAAGGAAGGGACTAGTCTGTGAAGTTATATTTTCTGATTCTTTTTTAAATCACCAGGATTTAAGCTATGACCATACCACCTTTTACATTACTGACCGAAATTTGAGTACTTCCTCTATTCTCTCCACGATTTGGGCATATGTTGGACAAATAGTCTTTGTGTGATATAGTTCTTTTGTTGACCAAATTTGGAATACTATAAGCTTACTGGGTTGGGTTGAATACCTCTGTATTGAGGGTGAATTCTTGCAAATTCCATGGATTTTGTACTTGATATACCATGACAGCAACCATTCATCATTGCAGCCTCCATTATACACAGTTTCACAGATAATTACTGACACAGCTTTCAAATATTACATTATGTGCCACTCAGAACATGTCTACTCAAACTCTCCTTCTCTCTCTCTCTCTCCCACTATAAAAATTTTATGTAATTCTCTTTATTGTACCTGTTTTACTTTCCTTACAGTTACTAAAGTTTCATTTTGCTTTTTAAATTATTTTCATTTTCCTGCTGAATATTCTGTCCAATCAGAAGCTATCTCACTTGTTCCTCATTCCTTACATGTTAGGCAGTGTTCTGACACAGCCAAATACTCCACTGCATGAGTGAGCAAGACAGAATGATCTGCAGTTCATCAAACTCTTCCCTAAGTTAGGTTCACAGCAGCTCCAACCCGAGTACCACCTCATGGCCTCCCCCCTCCCTCCTATGTTCCAGGCAACCACACCCCTTGTTAAGCTGTTTAGGATTCCTCACACATCAAAGCATTGGTGTTATCATTTGTTGAGAGATGGGTTTGAAATTTTGTTATTGTTCTTCTACTTATATCCAACAGCCCTGCATTACTATAAAAACTACCTCACATACACTAAATTGGTCAAAAATAAGTATGCCATTTTCCCATGTCTATGTAGGTTAAAATTTGTGGCCGCTGCTAAAAATTTTTACATTCAGTATCTTTCATGGAAGTGCATTCCCACCCACATACTTAATAAACAAATACATTTGAAATATTATGTATGAAAGTAGCACTAACAAAATCTATAAATATCGTTTTCTTCTCTAGACATTCAAAAGCAGGCAGATGTTTTCCTCTTCTTTTTATATTTCCATGTAACACTGTGTACTGTCATTACTTTTCTTGTTCTTATTCTCATGTAATTTCATTTATGCTTAAACTAATACAGACTTCCCCCCCCCCCCCCCCTCTCTCTCTCTCTCTCTCTCTCTCTCTCTCTCTCTCTCTCTCTCTCTCTCTCTGCCTCCCCCTCCCTCCTTCCCCTCCCGCCCACTCTCTCTCCAGTATCATATTGATGATTCCTTGATGCCACAAAACATATCCTATCAATCAAACCCTTCTTTTAGTAAAGTTTTGCCAAAAATTTCTTTTCTTCCCAATTTGATTCAGTACCTCCTCATTAGTTAAGCAATCTGTTCATATGTAATCTTCAGCATCCTTCTACAGCAATACTTTTCAAGAACTTCTATTCCCTTCTTGTCCAAACTGCTTATTATCCACATTCCATTTCTGTGTGAGGCTCCATACAGATACCTCCAGAAAAGACCTCCTACCTCTTAAATTTAAGTTAGATGTGTATGAATTCCTCTTTGTCAGAAAATCTTTTCTTCCTGTAGACAGTCTGCATTTTATGTCCTATTTACTTCGGCCATCTTCAGGTATTTTCCTGCCCAAATAAAAAACTCATCTATTATTTTTAGTGTCTCATTTCCTAATCTCGTTCCCTCAGCATAACCTGATTTAACTTGACTGCATTTTGTTACCCTTGTTTTAATATGGTGGTGTTCATATTATAACTTCCTTTTGAGGCACTATCCATTCTGTTCAGCTGCTCTTCCTGGTCCTTTGTCATCTCTGACAGAATTACAGTGTCATTGGCTAATCACAACTCTTATTTCTTCTCCCTGTACTTTAATTCTTCTTCCAAATGTTTCATTGGTTTCGTTTTCTGCTTACTCAGTGTACAGATTGGTTATCATTGCGTTAGTCTATAACCTTGTCTGGTCCCTTCTCAACTGCTGTTTCCCTTTCATGCCCTTCAACTCTTATAACTAGAGTCTGGTTTCTGTACAAGTTGTAAATAACTTTTTGCCTCCTTTATTTTATCCTTGCTTCAATCAGAATTTCAAAGAGTGCATTCCAGTCAACATGGTCACAAGCTTTCTCTGAATCTATGAATGCTATAAACATAGGTTTTCCTTTCTTCAATCCATCTTCTATGATAAAACATAGGGTCAGTATTGTCTTGGGTGTCCTAAATTTCTCTGGAACCCAAACTGACCTTTCCCAAGGTCAGCTTTTACCAGTTTTTCTGTTCTGCTGCAAATAATTAGTGTCAGTATTTTGCAACACCAACTTATTAAATTGATGATTCAATGATACTAACACCTGTCATCACCTGCGGTCTGTGGAACTGGAATTATACATTCTTCTTAAAATCGGAGTTTATTTCGCCCTTCTCAGATATTTTGCACACCAGATGGAATAGTTTTGTAATCACTGGTTACCCAAAGTAACTCAGTAATTCTGAGGGAATGTCATCTGCTACATCAGCCTTGTTTTGACATAGGTTTTTCTGTATTTTGTCAATTTTTTTCCACTGTATCATACCAGTAAACTCATGATTTTTTAAAGAATCGAACTCTCATGTATAAAACAGCTTCAAACTTCTAATTACTATTCACAGGAGTTAATTTGTTAAAATATTTGAAGTTAAGCATATAAGTGAGAAAAGGCTTAGAAAATGTTGAAATTGTGTTCAAAGTTTGTTTGAAGTTGCTACGTGCTCTCATTAGCAAACACTGAATGAATATAGTCTGGATATTTGCGCACAGTGAGTGATGTTGCCTCAGGACATATACACAGTTTGTAACTGTTACATTTGTCTTACTATGTTGAACTTTCAACATAATTTTTAAAATTCAGTCACTATGTGTATGAAATACTGAAAAATCAAAGTTTTGTTGCCTCTGCAACTGAGTCCAGGCTTCGTGCCCCAGTATAGTTGCTCAGTAGTATAGATGTTCCAACTCACCTTCAACTACTTCCTCTTCTCTTGCTACAGAGTGGTGGACAAAAAACCAGCCTCAATTACTAGATTCCCCTTTGTCACCCGCCAATTGTCATCTGTTGTTTTGAGGCTGTTGCAACTATGTTTTTTATTTGTTTCTTTCAAAAGCTTTCGACACTGTGTCTCATGAAATCTTATTGAACAAACTGCAATTCTATGGCTTTAAAGGAAGTGCTCTGGAATTGATAAAATCTTATCTAAGTAATAGAGTGCAGAAGGTGGTTTTCAATGGTGCAGAATCAGATAACTTACCTGTGGGCATGGGTGTCCCACAAGGTTTTGTACTTGGCCCAATTCTATTTATTATTTATATAAATGACTTACCATGTAACGTAGTTGGGCCGTCAACTAGGACTTACTTATTTGCAGATGATCTTTCAGTCTGTATAACTGCAGAAACAGCACAGAAGGTGAAATATGAAGCAGACCAGTGCACTGTCAAAGTTAAAAATAGGTATAAAGCTAATTCCCTTTGTGTCAACCGAAAAAAAAAAAAAAAATACAAGACCTGTATGTATCGTGGAATAATAACACTGAACTTGAGCAGAGCTCAAATGCTGTTAATTTCCTTGGAATCTCAATTGATTCAAAATTATCCTGCGGTAGCCATATAGAAAAAGTGGGAAGCAGCATTAGCAAAGGAATATTTGCTCTAAGGAAGCTGCATCTTTGTCTAAATGTGCCAGTACTTAAAGTGGTTTATTTTGCTTTAATATACAGTCACATTTCCTATGGTACAATACTGTGGGGACATCAAAGCAAGGCAGCTAATGTCTTCAAACTACAAAAGAAGGCAATAAGACTGATATGTAGCTTGGCACCCAGAGCTCACTGTAGGCCAAGCTTTAAAAAATTACAGATTATGACCCTGCCATCAATATTTATACTACAGTGTGTAATGCATATTAAGGAAAACTATCAGAGTTATCAACAGTATGACATGAGACATAATTATGACACAAGAAACAAGCAGGACCTAGTTTCTTTCCGATGTAACTATAAAAAAACACAAAAGTGCTTCTTATACAAGTCCATAAAATTTTTTAATGCCATACCCCAACATATCAGGGATCTTCCAATTCAACAATTCAAAAAAAAAAAAGTAAAGAATTTCTTCTTGAGCTCAGCATTTATGAAACTGATGAATTTTTAAGGGAGGCAAAGAATATGGTATGACTACACTTTGTGATCGGTTTTTATATGCTTCTATATATGGGTAAGTCTGTAATTGGCTAAATTTACTATGCAATATCAATTTGTACCAGAAGTTTATCTGTTTTGTTTTTGTGTGAAGGTACCATAATTATTTGCGTAATATTTATATTGTGTAATATTTTTCTTGTTTTTGTAATTATTTGTGCAACATTTATACTATGTAATATTGACTTTTGTAATGCCTCAGATGATCTCTGAGGTCTCTACAACAATAGAAATCAATCAATCAATCTATCTATCTATCTGCTCATGCCAGGCAACAGTTCATGGGTATTAGGTGAGCAGTCTGTACTCGGGGCCAGTTTCTTCTGCGCCACACTGTATGATATTACCTTCAGGTTCATCTCCCTAGTGTCACATGAAAATAAATATTATGGTTTCCAAATGAAAACTTGATATTGAATGTTAATCATTCAAACAAGTTGCCAATAATAATATGTAATTAATAGAAGCTTAACCCTCCAGCAGGTGCGCCTATGTATAATGTGCCCAATGACAAATGACATTGTATTGAACCATTTCATTGTTGTTTTACAATTGTGAGCCCACACCTATTTCTTCAGTATTTCTTCTGCTAATACAGTAATAAGTTGTGTTGTCATACACCCAAGTGAGCAGCAGTAATATAAAATAAACAATGAGCTAGGTGATAAAAAATATACAGTTCGTGCAAGGAAGTGTCCCACATTCTGAGCTAGCAGCACAATTCCACAATAAACATTTATCTACAAGATAGTAATCCAAAAAGCAGCAGTGATCTGATGCAGCTGTGCTGCTTAATGCTTGAAGTGTGTCTTTACTGCAGGATAACACTTGTATGCAGCAGCAGAGTGATAATATAACTTTACTTTATTATGTTTTATTGAACAGTGATACCTTGTTTACATGAAGTACGCTGGGTGCCTGCTTGTGTTACAAAAAATGGCACGCCTGCTCAAGGGTTAATATTGTGATGGGTTCTGGCAAATGCAGTGTGTGTAGCTTTTGTGGTATAAGGCATTTCTTATGGTCAGCAGTTCATACTCATTACATTTTATCCTCCTTGTAACCTTTTAGTTTATCATAACAAATTTATCTTCTCTTTGAAGGTATATTGGCAAAAGTAATTTAAACTATAGGTGATTTCCATCTAAAGTGGTGATGCATAAGGCTAAAGTGATATAACTTCAAAAATTTTCTTGTGTTTACATTTCATTATAAAGGTTTCCAATATGAATAATGAATTGAATCTCAGGTTTTATGAATCACATGTTGCTTGTCACCAGGAAAAAAAAAAAAAAAAAAAAAAATCAGAAGTAAAAACATTAAGCCCGAGGTAGGAAAGGCAGATTACTTTTCTGTGTCCTGTGCTTCTGAACTCTATGTAGATATTTGTGGCTTTTTGAAATTTAAGTTACTACTTATTGAGCAAACAATATAAGAGAAGCAACCTTATTAGTTTCTCCCCAAAATTCAATTGTCTTCTGTAACCAGTTCTTGGAAGTAAAGCCTTATAATTCTAATAGGTTCACAAAGTTCTGTATCCACATATGCCACGTGAATCTGATGAACTTGAGCTCCGCATTGGTGATTACATTTATATCAGCAGTGAAGCACTTGTTAACACACCAGATGGTTGGGTTGAAGGCACTTCATGGCTTACCGGTGAGTGGACTTACCAATGCTACATCGTACATTATTTTTATAAATGATAAATATAGTATTTTAGAAGCCAGCAGCAATTTTTAGATTTTGGACAAGGTGCGGTGAGAAGGAAAGACTGTGTCCTTCTCAGCCTGCCTGAAAGCCTCCTCTGACCCAGGGTTCTGGGCAACTTTCCTGAACTCGCGTTTTTCCTAACCTCACCAGTCCTTTTCCTTCACTCCCCTACCTTTCTCTTCAACCTTTCTGCCAGTAGAGGCAGCCACTGGCTCCAAAAGCTTGCAAATTTAAATACTTTTATATATGTATTCTTCTGCTTGTTGAGTAGTTTTTTTATCTGTCCATTTGCTGTTCAGTCTGTGTGCCAGACATTAGTAATAACTGAAACTTCCATCATCTATATGTAGTGTTCTGTCATTGACCTCCCAAAGACACACCTTAAATTGATCTTCCTTCCAGCCCCTCTTATCAACTTTTCTCGAGTGTGTAAGAGCTATTAAATTTAAGTTGCAGGGCAAGCATCTCAGAAAAAAATTGTGAACAAAAATTTCACGGTTTCCAAAGTTTTTTTTTTTTTTTAATAGATCAACCTGCAACTGAGCACATGCCTGATTGAACATGACTTGTAGATTAAAAGTTAGTTCTGGACCAGGCCTCTTTGACTTACAAAGAAAGTACTGTAGGCCGCTCTGACGAGTAGGCCTGCAAGGTACATTATGTTATCAAAAGTACCCAGATACCCCTAAAAACTTACATTTTCATATTAGGGGCATTTTGCTGCCACCTGCTGCCAGGTATTCCATATCAGCTTCCTCAGTAGTCATTAGACATCATGAGAGAGCGGAATGGGGTGCTCCGCAGAACTCATGGACTTCAAACGTGGTCAGGTGATTGAGTGTCACACATCTGTATGCGAGATTTCCACTCTCCTAAACATCCCTAGGTCCACTGTTTCCAATGTGATAGTGAAGTGGAAACGTGAAGGGACACATACAGCACAAAAACGTACATTGATTGACAGAGACAGCCCACAGTTCATAATGTGTAATATGTAGACATCTATCCATCACACAGGAATTCCAAACTGCATCAGGATCTATTGCAAGTACTATGACAGTTAGGTGGGAGGTGAGAAAACTTTGATTTCATGGTCAATTGGGTGTTCATAAGCCACATATCACGCTAATAAATGCCAAGTGACACCTCACTTCGTGTAAGGAGCATAAACATTGGATGATTGAACAGAGGGAAAATGTTGTGTGGAGTGACAAACCATGGTACACAATGTGGCGATCTGATGGCAGGGTGTTGGTATGGCAAATGCCCAGCGAACGTCATCTGCCAGCATGTGTAGGGCCAACATTAAAATTTGGAGGCAGTGGTATTATGGTGTGGTCATGTTTTTCACAGAGGGGGCTTGCACCCCTTGTTGTTTTGCATGCCACTATCACAGCACAGGCCTACATTGATGTTTTAAGCACCTTCTTGCTTCCCACTGTTGAAGAGCAATTCAGGTACGGCGATTGCATCTTTCAACATGATCAAACGCCTGATCATAATGCATGGCCTGTTGTAACGGTGTGGTTACATGATAATAACATCTCTGTAATGGACTGCACAAAATCCTGACTTGAATCCTATTGAATTCCACCATTACCGATGGAGGGTGCACAAACTTGTAAGTCATTTTCAGCCAGGTGTCCAGATACTTTTGATCACATAGTGTACGTTGGAGAGCCACAATGAATTTGACTAAGGTACTAGTAGATTGAGCCTTTGAGCCTATGAGCTGTGATCAGATGACTCAGTTAGCTGCCAAAAGAAAGAGATTTGAGCCTCTGTAGTGGAGGTAGTTGAGAGGTACTGGCAGAAGTGAAGCTGTGAGGGCATGTTGAACATTGTGCCTGACTAACTCAGTCAGTAAAGCATTTGCCTGCAAAAGGAACATGTTCTGGTTTCAGACTACAGTCTGGTGCACAGTTTTAATTTGCCAGGAAGTTGTAAAAGTATAGCTTTGTGTGTGATACTGATAGCATACACAGCAAGCTGGTACACCTGTAGGAGGTTTTATGTACCCATTCTCTCTGAATACATCAGATTAAGTGAGCTCTGCAAGCAAAAACAACAGTCCAACCAAAGGGAGAGGAAAACAAAAGACATTTAAAGTCTATAGCCTTTCTTCCATATGTGGAAAATGTTCATTCAAAAATTGCCCAGATCATGAATTGTAAGTTAGATGTGATCTTCGACCCACTAGCCAAGATAGCAGCTCTTCTATGACCTGTCAGAGATGACCTTCTTTAACAAAAGATTGCTATCTATGAAGTTCCTTGTCAGTGTGGTAAAAGATGAGTGGGACAAACCATACACAATGAATAATAATGGTGCATTGAACAACAACTGCACACACACACCTTCTGCAGCCCAACAAATCTGTGGTGACTTGAATGTTGTATGTCCACTGGCCATTCCAGAGAGTACAGGAAGGTCAAGGTACTAGCCACAGTCTCATCCTATCGGGATACTGTAATTGAGGAAGCTGCAGAAATCCAATTATGAGACAACTTGCTCAAACCAGATGACAGTTTCCATCTCGATGTTTCATGGAAACAACTTATTTCGCATCTACAGTCTCAGAGGAAATTTTGGTCTGAATCTTTGCTGCCCGTCTTTCCAAACTTTATCATCCTTTCTAATAAATAAGCTCCTAATTTTCAAGCACTGTGAATTTTGTTGACTAGGTACTTGCTACATATTTATCTTGGATGCGAAAGATTTATCTGTGACTGATGCGATTATGAAGACTGTATTGTCTCTGATAGTGCTCGAACCTTTTTCTCCACAGTGTATCTTTGAATCAAATGGTTTTAGCATTTCAGGTTATAAATAGATGCACTTGGGCACATAGAACTCAGCACTGGCTGATCTTGAAGTTGGCTGTATGGTTAATAACCAAGTTATTGGAAGATTGAGTATTGCTGTCCTGGATGCATGCACAAAAGATGGTGAAGCTGTATGTGGTATATGTGAATTAGAGGCAGATGAGACATTTACATCTCTATCAGAGTGTCTAAACCGTTCAGGTGACCATCCCATGTGGATCAGGGATTTCTGTTTTTATGCCGAAGAAAGAAAAATTCACAAATTGACAGTGACGAGGAACCCCATTATAATGAGGCTAATAAAGTCCTTAAAGTGATGTAACTTTTAGCATTTGGCACATTCCTTGCAACAACTCCTATGAAAAATTTCACATAAAGCAATGCATCAGCCCAAACTGAAACATCAGAGCTGGGCACAAATAAATGCAATTCCAGTTGAATTTACAGAGGGAAAATTCCCTTTGAGTCTTCAGGTTAAAACCAACGAGCTTTCCAAATGAAAATATTCTGTCTCAAGAAGCTGAAAACTTCAAATCTTTCTCAGTGCAACCCACACCAGCTTCAGATAGAGAAAAAGACACAGTCAAAAGCCAACCAAAACTGAAATTGGTTTAAAACCACTGGATAATTGAGGGATGCCACTTGCTGATGGTTAGGCAATGTTGCAGACATGTCCTTATGGAGAAACCAGGTAGCCCATTGAACTTTCCTTTTTCATCTGCTGCATATCACAATGACAAAGAAAAAGGCCTCCCTGATCAATGGCACCTATAATTCAATGAAATGTGAAACAGTTCATAACTTATATTCTGGAGTTAAAATTCATAGCACAGAAAATACCACTGTACCTGTGTGCACAGGAGAGACACTTCAAAACAAAAGTATTGATGTCCCTGCAGTAGGAACCAACTCTCTCCACAGGAAAGATGGTGGTAGTGGTGACAGTCCTAAGGGTAATGGGCATCATTCAATAGTAACACATGCTACAGCTCAACCATCCCACTCATAGTCAGCTTGCATGCAGTAGCAATTATCATCCATGCATCACTGAATATAACTACATGCACAGCATACATTCCACCTCATGATTAGAGACTCTCATAGACCTAATTAGACATTCCCCCACCAGTCCTACCACATGCTTCAGGGTCCCACAACACTTGCCCAAGGAGTCTCTTATGAGCTGAGGTCAGATGACTATCTTTAGCTCAACTGGAGGGTTGTTCTTACTCATTGAACTTTCTGCCTGGT